>NC_091950.1:191512839-192867839 GCF_031021105.1 Erythrolamprus reginae
ACACATGTTTTGAGCACAATCCAGGGTGCTTTAACTCTTGGATGATATGGAATTAATTATAAGTACAATGATGTAATACAGAAGCTAAAAATGTCACAAAAGCAGAAAGCAAATATTTGGAGGTATACACTTTTTTGGGCAAAAGAAGAAATATTTTTCTCCTGCTCATTAAGGCATTGATATCTAAATTTTGTCTCTTGAATGGGGTGGCTGCCGAGGGAATAAAAAAAATCAAGATGACGAGAAGATTAGGGTTGTACCCTCGTGTTTCCACACATGGGTTGCACATAAACAAGGTGAGAGTTTTAATGTCACTGACATAATCATTATCTCAGTGCAAAGTAGTGCAATATGCCCCCAGTGGGTCTTCAAGTGTCTTTCTTGCACCCATTTACCCATGAAAACCCAACGAAGAGTGTACACCGTACACCAGATAGTTGCAAGGATTTTTGGCCTCTATAAAGCAGGGGTCTCCAACCGCCGGTCCGCGGACTGGGACCGGGCCGTTGGGGGTTTTCAGCTGGTCCGCGGCGCCAGGGCCCCCTCGGCCTTTCCGCGCTGCCCACCGCCCGCCCGATTTGCCCCCTCTGCTCCTCTGCCACCTCCTGCCTTTCACCGCAGCTCCTCCCGCACCCGGAACGCACGCCCTGCCCGCCTCACATTTGCCGAGAGGACTTTCGCCCCGGGCTCTCAGCAAGGGGGCTGCATGAGAGGCGGGGCCGGCGGAAGGTGATATTCAATGTCGGGGGCGCACGGGTGGTTTTGCGCGCGCTCCCTATCTCCCTGCTAGCCCACTCGGAATACTGTATTCAAAATAAGAAAAGCCTTCGCCGGCAAAGGCTTTTCTTATTTTGAATACGTATTCCGAGTGGGCTAGCAGGGAGATAGGGAGCGCGTGCAAAACCGCCCGTGCGCCCCCGACATTGAATATCACCTTCCGCCGGCCCCGCCTCTCATGCAAACCCCCTTGCTGAGAGCCCGGGGCGAAAGTCCTCTCGGCAAATGTGAGGCGGGCAGGGCGTGCGCGCGTCACCGCTGAGAAGAACGGAGAGAGAACGAGAGTGAGTGAAAGCAACAGACAGCAAGATAGAGAGAAAGTGAGAAAGAGAGAGTGAGAGAAAGGGGGGGAGAGAAAGAGATAGCAAGAGAGAGAGAACAAGAGAGAGAAAGAGCGTGAGAAACAAAACAAGAGAGAAAGAGTGAGAGAGAGAGAAAGCAAAAGAGACAGAAAGAAAACAAGAGAGAGAAAGTGAGAAGAAGAGAGAGAAAGAGGGGGAGAGAGAGAGAAAGAGAGAGGGGGGAGAGAGAGAAAGAGAGGGAGAAAGAGAGGGAAAGGGGGGAGAGATAGCAAGAGAGGGAGAGAGAAAGAGAGAGGGAAAGGGGGAGAGAGGGGGGAGAGAAAGAGGAGATAAAGGAAGAGGAGAGAGAGAAAGGAAGAGAAAGAAAGAAAGAGGGATAGAAAGAGAGAGAGAGTGAGAGATGCTCAGTGAGCCTTTCTTTGAAGTTGCCTTTCTTTCTTTCTTTCTTTCTTTCTCTTTCTTTCTTTCTTTCTTGCTCTTTTTCTTTCTCTCTTTTACCTTTCCTTCCTCTATTTCTTTTCTTTCTCCTTCCTACCTTCTTCCCTCCCTCCCTCCAGTCCTTCCTCTCTTACTCTCCCCTTTCATAAGTTTCCTTGCTTCCTTCCTCTGTTCCTGTCCCTTCCCTCTTTCCTTCTTCCTTCCTTCCTTCCTTCATTCCTTTCCTCCCTTCCTTTCCTCCCTCCATTTCTTGCTTTCCTTTTCCTTCCTCCCTTCTTTCCTCCCTCATTCCCTTCTTTCACTCCTTCCTCTCTTACTCTCCCCTTTCACACCTTTCTTTGCTTCTTTGCACCCTTCTTCTGTTCCTGTACCTTCCCTCTTTCCTTCCTTCCTTCCCACCCTCCGTCCATTCATTCACCCATTCCTCTCTTGATCGCCCCTTTTACGGCGCCGCTGACAGCTAGCTCCCCCCCCCCCCACCGGGCCATGGAAAACTGGTCTAGCTGAAAGCCGGTCCCTGGTGCAAAAAAGGTTGGGGACCTCTGCTATAAAGGAATCCCCCACTTTCTGCAAAAGACCTCCCTTCAAACCCTTCAAACATTTGTTGTAACCAAAGCAACCTCAGTGACAAAGGCAATTCTCTTTCGATGCTTTTCTGGACCTCCTATTGAAGACTTCCTTAAATTCAAGAGGAAGCATATCCACAGGACGATGGTAAAAGTAAAAGAAAAGTCAAGATAACCGATTGTGTCATTCCAATTAAAGCCCTCCCTCTTTTTATGAGCATCCCACCTAGGCAAAAATGAGGGTGGGGATTTGATCACCCAGATGTGATTGCTCTCTTAACTTTTTGAACTCTCCCCTGTGGGAGATAAAATGTATCTTAAATATTTCTTTGTAGCTAAAAGAAGTATTGGACTACAATCCCCAGAACTCTCAGGCCTTAGGTCTTGTTGTTCCACCAATTTGGAGTTTGATCCTTTGTAATAATTATATTACAAATTTCTACAACATGCCGTGGCCTGCATTGGCTGCCAATCAGTTTCCGGTCACAATTCAAAGTGTTGGTTATGACCTTTAAAGCCCTACATGGCATTGGACCAGAGTACCGCACGAATCCCAGCGACTGATAAGGTCCCACAGAGTCGGCCTTCTCCAGGTCCCATCGACTAAACAATGTCGTTGGTGGGCTCCAGGGAAAGAGCCTTCTCTGTGGTGGCCCTGGCCCTCTGGAATCAACTCCCCCCGGAGATTAGAACTGCCCCCACCCTCCTTGTCTTTCGTAAACTACTCAAGACCCATCTATACCGCCAGCCATGGGGGAGTTGAGACACCTTTCCCCCAGGCTCTTTATATTTTATGTTTGGTATGTATGTGTTGTTTTGTTTTTAAATATGATAGGGTTTTATATTCTTCTTTTTAATATTAGATTTGTTTCGCTATAATATTGTTTTTTATTAATTGTTGTGAGCCGCCCCGAGTCTTTGGAGAGGGGCAGCATACAAATCTAATAAATTATTATTATTATTATTATTATCATCATCATCATCATCATCATCATCATCATCATCAGTGGAAATTATGTGGTTTTTCAGTCATTCAATTTTTCTTCGGACACCAGATTTAGGCCTGAACTTCCTAGTGTACAAGAGAAAAATACTTGTATGGGAGTTCGGGGGAGTGGCACAAGTAGATTCCCTTAACACCTTTTTCTTTCCGGTTGATGGTCCAATCCTCTGGTTTGGGAAGGGTGGATTTGAAGGAATCTACAGGAACTTGGCAATTTCAAGGCTGTTCCCAAATGAAAGCATCTTTCAGGTCATAAAGATTTATATTCACAGGCAGACAGACAGGCAGTCATCCGAAAAAGAATTTCCCAAGGTTCCCATTAATATTAGCAAATGTATAATGTTGTTTCCTGATACATCCTGTGGAACATCTCTAGGTATTAGGCATGACCTTTCTCAGTAGACCTGTTCTTTGATCTTGAACAAGTCTTTGGGGTAATCTAGCAATTTGCTAACAAAGCTCAGGAAAGAAATAATAATAATAATAACCAAACCCCTTTTATTGTACAGGCGCATTATGCAAATAGTATGTGTCTCTCTGGAAGACATTATTGAGATATACTTTGCAGTTTTAACTACCTTGGTTTGCCAGAGACCTGTGACTCTATTTGTACAGTTTGGATCACTGGGAATGTCCTCTGTGTTGGCCTGGTGGCTAAGCTGCCATAGGCTGGAAGGAAAACTTCAGCAGGTGCATGAAATACATAAAGTGTTCTGCCGGGCTCTCTGATAGGAGCCTCTCGAAAATTCAAGGATACAAATTTCAGACACACACACATTTGAAAATTCAAAACAATGTTCTTTATCACAAAAGTCAAAATAAACTAAGCACTCTTTTTGTATTGCAAAGAGCACTCTTCCCAAAACAACCTGGCAGTCTGTACAATGTCCCTTAAGCAGTCATTAAGTACTTAGCCAGCAGCTGTGGAGAAACTTCACACCCCTTCTTCTTCCAACGAAGGGAGACACACACACTCTGCTCTGCTTTGATTTCAAAGGCATGAAAAAGCAACAAAGTCCAGCACACAAGATTCCTGACAAACTCTGATCAGATATTCTTCCACAATGGCCAAACCCACATGTTGCTATTTATAGCAGCAGCCCTAATTACTGGAGCCCCACCCAAACACAGGTGGCCTCCCTTATTTCCTGTAATATGTTTTTACTCGGTCTCTTCTACGCATAATTCTGCCCTTGCGTGGGTCCAACATGTCATCATCTGAAGCTATAGAAGATAAGGGAGATTGACTGCCTGGGCTGTGTGCCAAGCCGTCCTCTCCCGAGTCACTCCCACCTTCTTCTTCGTCCGAGGAAACTAAACTCTGATCTGATTCTGTAGGCAATAACAAGGGTTGTGACATGTTGAATTTTCCCCTGCATCCACCTCCCCATTCCCTGGGGCAGGAGCTGGGCCAGAGCCAACCACAACAGAAAGTAAGGTAACTTTATTTTCTTTCATCTTTTGTTGCTAAGGACAATAGGGGGCATAATGGTGCCATAAAGATGTCACAGAGCAGATAGGTTCCTATTGTGGATTTTTCAAAGGTAAAACTGAATGTTTGTCTCCCAAGTCTCTGGGATGCTTGTTTTTATTTTTGAGAGTTAGTAAAAAAAATGAAAAATGACACACCAAAATAATTAGAGGTTTGCTATCCAGTTTTAGCAAGGCTCTCTTTTGCAAAAACTCAGAGTTACATGCCATCCACAGATCAGCTTTCACTGGTCCAACGCCTCCTCTTGTATGATAGGATTCTAATACAAAATTGTTGTATCCTTGTAAATAGTTGGTTCCGTGTGGAAACGCTGTCTGAGCGGGAAACAGGAAGTCGCGTCTGATTGGCTCAGACGCGGGCTGCTCTCTTTTGGCGGGAGCCGCAAATGTATAAAAAGAGCGGTTTCTCCCAGGTTGAGAAGACGGTATTCCGCTGATTGTCACTTACCTATAAGAGCTGAAATAAAGGAACCGTCTTTACCTAGCCCTGTCTCTGGACTTTTCACTGGAGACGACAGACGGAAGAACCACGCGTGCAAGATGAACAACCTTCAAATCGGCCGGGCTCCTGAGTTCTTCGATCCGGAGAAATCTTCCTGGGACGCCTACATAGCCAAGTTCGAGATCTTCCTCGAAGCCGCGGGAATAAGGGACGCCGACGCCGAACAAAAGCGGGCAATCTTCCTGAACTACTGCGGCCCAGAAATATTCGATCTCGCCCAGACTCTCACCGATCCGCTCCCAGCCAAATCCGTCGCTTGGGACATCCTGCAAACCAAGCTCGCGAGCCATTTCAAGCCTACAAAACCAGCCGTCGTTTTCTGGCACCAGTTTTCAAGAATGGCCCAGCTCGAATCCAAATCCATTAATCAGTTCGCGACGCGTCTTCAAAGGGTGCTTTCAAAATGCAAGTTTGATAGCCCGGAAGCTCGCCTCACTGATGCCTTAATTTTCAGCATGAGAAATGCCATGGTGCGGAACAAACTCCTCACCGAAGACGAGCCGTCTCTCCAGGCAGTAATCAAGCTGGCACAAACCGCGGAGGTCGCCGACACTGCTGCCAAAGAGCTGAAGGAGCACGACAAGCGAGAAGTCATCGCCAAGATCGACTCCACGTTTTCCCGCGCTGAGGCCCCAGACGACCTCAGCCCACCAGCCCTCAACGAGGACAGCTGTTTCCTGCTGCAACAGGACCAACCGAGACAACCCAGATACCCTCGCCCCGTCACCCCCTGCGCCGGCTGCCGAGGAAACCATCCGCGCCAATGCTGCCCCTTCCGGGACGCCATTTGCCGCCGCTGCAACCGACGCGGCCATATCGCCGAAGCCTGCAGAGCACCTTTGCCTGAGGAATCTTTCTCCACTCCTCATCCTCCTCGTTTCCAGAATCAAACACCGCAACCGCGCGAAAACCGGTTTCCCCGGTTTTCCGGCCGCAAGAACTACTCAACCGCTAACCGCGACTACTCAAGAGGTAACAATCAATTTTCCGTGAATAGCACGGCAACAAAAAATGGGGGCAAGATTGTAATCTCACTGCTCCTAAACAACAAGCCATGCTCTATGGAACTTGATACGGGGTCTAAATACACCATTATGCCGTGGGAAAAGCTTATAATGTACATGCCTAGCCTCTCAAAGTCTGACCTTTTACAAACCTCATTGGTAATTAGAGATTTTCAAGGGGGAATAATACCTGTTCTAGGCCAAGTGAATGTACCTATTATGCTTAAGACTGTTAAATGTACCCTTCCTATGATTGTTGTTACAGGGGCTAGACACTCTCTCCTGGGTTTGGCTTGGATGGAACCATTGGGAATTGAAATTTCTGGTATTTGTACTGTTAACTCTGATAGCATGCCTAACTTCTTACAGGAATTCCCAAAAGTGTTTAGCCCCACCTTGGGATTGTATAAAGGGCCCCCTATCTCATTTTCTATTGACCCCAAGGTCCCCCCTGTCCGGCTCAAACCTCGCAGGGTACCCCTCCCGCTCCTTCCCAAGCTTGACCTACAGCTAGATAAGCTCATAAGCCAGGGCATTTTAGTTCCTGTAGAGCAGGGGCCATGGGAAACACCCATAGTTACGCCTCTTAAACCGGATGGCTCTTTGAGGGTTTGCGCTGACTATAAGTCTACGCTCAACAAAGCCCTCCAACATCACCCTTACCCCATTCCAGTGGTACAACAGCTCCTTCACTCCCTGGGGGAAGGGAAAGTGTTTGCGAAAAACGATTTAGCCCAAGCTTACCAGCAGCTCCCTGTCGATAAACCAACAGCACTCGCACAGACAATTGTCACCCACAGGGGTGCATTTAAATGTACCAGATTACAATTTGGGATAAGCATAGCCCCCGGGATTTTTCAAAGCATAATGGAACGTTTGTTGTCAGGAATTAAAGGGACAATTCCCTATTTTGATGACATTTTAATTTCAGGAGAAAACCAATCTCAACTCAACGAAAGAATAAGAGAAGTGTTACATAGACTACAAGATAAAGGGTTAAGGATCAAACCTGACAAATGTGTGTGGGGAACCAACAGTGTAGAATTTTTAGGATATAGAATAGATGGGGAAGGCATACACCCCACTACTGAAAAGTTAAAAGCCATCAGGGAAGCCCCAGAGCCACAGAATAGAACAGAATTGCAGGCATTCTTAGGCCTTCTAAACTTTTACTCTGTCTTTTTAAAACAGAAGGCAATAGCAGCAGAGCCTCTACACCGGTTACTTCAGAAAGGAACCCTTTGGACATGGGGGAGAACTGAACACGAAGCCTTTTTACAAGTAAAACAGTTGTTAACTTCCGCAAGTGTAGTAGTCCAGTATAGCACGTTACTACCCGTCAGTCTTATGTGCGATGCGTCCCCATATGGCGTAGGAGGGGTCTTGGCACACGTGTTGCCAAATAATACAGAGGCCCCAATTGCTTTCTTTTCAAGGACAATGACCAATACGGAAAGAAATTACAGCCAACTAGATAAGGAGGCTCTAGCGTTAGTGGCTGGGGTGAAGAAGTTTCATAATTATCTCTTTGGCAGGAGTTTTGAATTGGTTACCGACCACAAGCCTTTACTAGGCCTCTTAGCCCCCAACAAACCAACTCCCCCATTTATGTCTCCAAGATTAATCAGGTGGGCCTTGTTCCTCTCAGGATAGCAGTACGAGCTCATTCACAAAGGGGGTAAAACCATCAACCACGCAGATGGTCTCAGTAGGTGCCCAATGGCAGAGTTAGTAGAGGACCCTGCCCCATCTGCTGATGTGTTAGTGATAGAGCTCGAAGATAACCCACTAACTACTGCAAGGGAGGTGGCTGCGCACACGCAGCAAGACCCAATTCTGAAAAAGGTGGTAAACTGTGTACTCAAGGGGTGGCAGAATGACCCTGTAGAATCTGATTTATGTGATTTTAAAACCAAAAGACTGGAATTGTCATATGTTAAAGGTTGCCTGTTGTGGGGTGATAGAGTAATCATTCCTGAAAGTCTAAAGACCAAAGTACTCACAATGTTACATGTGGGCCATCCTGGGATTGTCAGGATGAAGGGCCTAGCTAGGGGGCACTTATGGTGGCCAGGTCTGGATACTGATATTGAAAAGTGGGTAGCCAAGTGTGATCCATGCCAAGAGTCACGGCCTAACCCCCCCAAAACAACTCCAGCAGAGTGGGAACAACCTGCAGGGCCTTGGTCCAGGGTCCATATTGATTTTGCAGGGCCAGTGGGGTCACAATATTTCTTAATAGTGGTAGATGCATTTTCCAAGTGGGTGGAAATCATTGCTATGAATAATATAACTACGAGTGCCACCATTAAGGTTCTGCGCCATTTGTTTGCCACCCATGGCTGTCCTGACATCTTAGTGTCAGACAATGGACCCCAACTGACAGCCAGGCAATTTGAATTATTCTTAGATAACTTGGGGGTCAGACATGCCCTCATCTCGCCTTACTCGCCCTGGGCTAATGGTTTGGCAGAACGATAGGTTCGGGTTGCAAAAGAGGCATTGCGCAGGTCAGGCCCTGGAGATGTACAACAGCATCTGGACCAATTCTTGTTAACACAACATATTACACCAAATTCCCACACACATGTAAGCCCTGCTGAATTACTAATGGGAAGGAAACTGAGATCCCCACTGGATAGGTTACACCCAAGGTTTTGTACTCATAACCCTATGTATGTGAACCCTGAAAGACAAATGTATTTGGGTCAAAGTGTTTTTGCAAAGAATTTTGATGGGGGTTTGAATTGGATGAAGGGAACAATTGTACAACAAACTGCTCCTAAAACATACATTGTAAAATTGGATGATGGTCGAATGTGGAAGCGGCACATTGACCATGTACGAAAGCGCATTGAAACCTCCCCTGAGCAAACCGCTAAAACAGACTCTCCCACTCTAATAGACTGTAACGCGCAACCCGCTTTAATGGACATTCAAATGGACTTATCAAGTCAGGAAGGATCCTCCAGCGACGCCGAGCCATCTTCATCCTCAGAGGTCGGTGTTGTGCCTGCCCGATCGACTCAGCGGGCCGGAGCCCAAACTAGGCCCCAGCCGCACTGGGGAAGTGCAGGCGAACCGACCTCCACCGTTGGAAGCGAGGACTCAAATGAACTGCGCAGGTCGGAGCGAGCCTCGCGAAGACCAAGCAGATTGGACGATTTCGTCATGTGGCTTTCTTGAGTGATGTATTCTGACTAAGGAGGGAGGGGTGTTGTATCCTTGTAAATAGTTGGTTCCGTGTGGAAACGCTGTCTGAGCGGGAAACAGGAAGTCACGTCTGATTGGCTCAGACGCGGGCTGCTCTCTTTTGGCAAGAGCCGCAAATGTATAAAAAGAGCGGTTTCTCCCAGGTTGAGAAGACGGTATTCCGCTGATTGTCACTTACCTATAAGAGCTGAAATAAAGGAACCGTCTTTACCTAGCCCTGTCTCTGGACTTTTCAAAAATAACCATCTCTACCTGCTAACTTATTTTTCCCAAAAGCATTTAAGCATTTGTTTATTTATAGAAACATAGAAACATAGAAGACTGATGGCAGAAAAAGACTTCATGGTCCATCTAGTCTGTCCTTATACTATTTTTTGTATTTTATCTTAGGATGGATCTATGTTTATCCCAAGCATGTTTAAATTCAGATACTGTGGATTTACCAACCACGTCTGCTGGAAGTTTGTTCCAAGGATCTATTACTCTTCCAGGAAAATAATATTTTCTCACGTTGATTTTGATCTTTTTCTTATCCACCAAGGGCAAGGGAGCAGAACTTCCAAACAGGGATGGTGTAACATCGATGTAGAATGTACAATGTTGATGGTTAATCAGCAGTGAAAATGATGAACGATGCAGTAATGGCTGGGTGATGTATGGCTAGCTCAGTGCCCCCTGCTTTTTTTTAAAAAGAAAAACCCAGAGCTTTCCAAAAATAGTCTCCTCATTATCAAAATGTAAATATTTCTAATAATAATTATAAGCCTTCTTCAGTTGCTCACCTGAACTTTCAAATGAGGGCTTGAAGATGGGGAGACGCTAGACTGCACGTGCTAGTCTTGCCTCCTACTCTTTCCAACCTTCACACATTCAGCCAGGAGGTCTAACAGAGAGCTGTACTCCTAATCAAGCAATTTATTTATTTATTTATTTTGTCCAATACACAATGAGAGTTTTAGTGGGTATATATATATCTATATATACATAATAAAATACATGATAAAGGTTATAGAGGAGATACTCATAGTAAAATATATCTATGGAAGAATAGAAAAGAAGATATAGAAATAGAACATATCAATGAAAGAATAGAAGAAGAGATATAGGAATAGAAGAAAGGTATAGGAGATATAGGAGAGCAATAGGACAGGGGACGGAAGGCACTCTAGTGCACTTGTACTCGCCCCTTACTGACCTCTTAGGAATCTGGATAGGTCAACCGTAGATAATCTAAGGGTAAAGTGTTGGGGGTTTGGGGATGACACTATGGAGTCTGGTAATGAGTTCCATGCTTCGACAACTCGGTTACTGAAGTCATATTTTTTACAGTCAAGTTTGGAGCGGTTAATATTAAGTTTAAATCTGTTGTGTGCTCTTGTGTTGTTGTGGTTGAAGCTGAAGTAGTCGCCGACAGGCAGGACGTTGCAGCATATGATCTTGTGGGCAATACTTAGATCTTGTTTAAGGCCTCTCAGTTCTAGGCTTTCTAGGCCCAGGATTGAAAATCTAGTCTTGTAGGGTATTCTGTTTCGAGTGGAGGAGTGAAGGGCTCTTCTGGTGAAGTATCTTTGGACATTTTCAAGGGTGTTAATGTCTGAGATGCGATATGGGTTCCAAACAGATGAGCTGTATTCGAGGATGGGTCTGGCAAAAGTTTTGTAAGCTCTTGTAAGCAGTGTGAGATTGCCAGAGCAGAAGCTACATAGGATTAGGTTTACAACTCTTGAAGCTATGTTGATTAGGTTTACAACTCTTGGCTATGTTGTTGCAGTGGGCTTTGGCACTTAAATCTTTTGTTATTAGTATACCGAGGTCTTTAACCGAGTGGGGATTATCTGTGATAATTTGATTATTCAGTTCGTATTTGAAGTTCAGCTTCTTCTTCCCAATGTGTAGGACAGAGCATTTGCTAGTTGAGATTTGGAGTTGCCATGTGTTAGACCACTCAGAAACAGAGTTCAGGTCCTTTTGGAGAGTAGTTGTGTTATCGGTGGTGTTGAAGAGTTTTACATTGTCGGCGAAGAGGACACAGTTGCTTGTGATGTAATCGCAAAGGTCATTGATGTAGAGAATGAAGAGCGTTGGTCCCAGTACACTACCTTGGGGAACACCGCTTTTAACTGGGACGGGGGTGGATATGATGCTTCCTATTTTGACCACTTGTTGTCTGTTTGACAGGAATGCTGTAATCCAGCTATGGAGGGATCCTGAGATGCCATAGGATTTGAGTTTTAGGAGTAGTTTGTCATGGACCCTGAATCAAAGGCTTTGCAATCAGGAATACCAGTTCTTCTCGGGTCCCCTGGCAGAACCTGTGGGAAGTGGATGGGTCACAGGGGATAAGCCACGTGTGCAGTCCTGTCCTCTAAACAGTTTCAAGACTTTGTGTGCCTATCAAGAGTTATCAGGCATGCCACTTGTTGTATCCTTGTAAATAGTTTGTTCCTTTTGAAAACGCTGTCTGAGCTGGAAACAGGAAGTCGCTCCTGATTGGCTCAGACGCGGGCTGCTCTCTTTTGGCGGGAGCCGCAAATGTATAAAAAGAGTGGTTTCTCCCCAGGTAGAGCAGACGTGTTCCTCTGATTGTCACTTCTCCTTTTAAGAGCTGAATAAAGGAACCGTCTTTACTTAGCCTGTCTCTGGACTCTTCACTGGTGACGACGGACGGAAGAACCACGCGTGCAAAATGAACAACCTTCAAATCGGCCGGGCTCCTGAGTTCTTCGATCCGGAGAAATCCTCCTGGGACGCCTACATAGCCAAGTTCGAGATCTTCCTCAAAGCCGCAGGAATAAGGGACGCCGACGCCGAACGAAAGCAGGCAATCTTCCTGAACTACTGCGGCCCAGAAATATTCGATCTCGCCCAGACTCTCACCGATCCGCTCCCAGCCAAATCCGTCGCTTGGGACGTCCTGCAAACCAAGCTCGCGAGCCATTTCAAGCCTACGAAACCAGCCGTCGTTTTCCAGCACCAGTTTTCAAGAATGGCCCAGCTCGAATCCAAATCCATTAATCAGTTCACTACGTGTCTTCGAACAGTGCTTTCAAAATGCAAGTTTGATAGCCTGGAAGCTCGCCTCACTGATGCCTTAATTTTCGGCATGAGAAATGCCATGGTCCGGAACAAGCTCCTCACCGAAGACGAGCCGTCTCTCCAGGCAGTAATCAAGCTGGCACAAACCGCAGAGGTCGCCGACGCTGCTGCCAAAGAGCTGAAGGAGCACGACAAGCGAGAAGTCATCGCCAAGATCGACTCCACGTTTTCCCGCGCTGAGGCCCCAGACGACCTCAGCCCACCAGCCCTCAACGAGGACAGCTGTTTTCTGCTGCAACAGGACCAACCGAGACAACCCAGATACCCTCGCCCCGTCGCCCCCTGCGCCGGCTGCCGAGGAAACCATCCGCGCCAACGCTGCCCCTTCCAGGACGCCATTTGCCGCCGCTGCAACCGACGCGGCCATATTGCTGAAGCCTGCAGAGCACCTTTACCTGAGGAATCTTTCTCCACTCCTCGTCCTCCTCGTTTCCAGACTCAAACACATCAACCGTGCAAAAACCGGTTTCCCCGGTTTTCCGGCCGCAAGAACTACTCAACCGCTAACCGTGACTACTCAAGAGGTAACAATCAATTTTCCGTGAATAGCACAGCAACAAAAAATGGGGGCAAGATTGTAATCTCACTGCTCCTAAACAACAAGCCATGCTCTATGGAACTTGATACGGAGTCTAAATACACCATTATGCCATGGGAAAAGCTTATAATGTACATGCCTAGCCTCTCAAAGTCTGACCTTTTACAAACCTCATTGGTAATTAGAGATTTTCAAGGGGGAATAATACCTGTTCTAGGCCAAGTGAATGTACCTATTATATTTAAGACTGTTAAATGTACCCTTCCTATGATTGTTGTTACAGGGGCTAGACACTCTCTCCTGGGTTTGGCTTGGATGGAACCATTGGGAATTGAAATTTCTGGTATATGTACTGTTAACTCTGATAGCATGCCTAACTTCTTACAGGAATTCCCAGAAGTGTTTAGCCCCACCTTGGATCGTATAAAGGGCCCCCTATCTCCTTTTCTATTGACCCCAAGGTCCCTCCTGTCCGGCTCAAACCTCGCAGGGTACCCCTCCCGCTCCTTCCCAAGCTTGACCTACAGCTAGATAAGCTCATAAGCCAGGGCATTTTAGTTCCTGTAGAGCAGGGGCCATGGGAAACACCCATAGTTACGCCTCTTAAACCAGATGGCTCTTTGAGGGTTTGCGCTGACTATAAGTCTACGCTCAACAAAGCCCTCCAACATCACCCTTACCCCATTCCAGTGGTACAACAGCTCCTTCACTCCTTGGGGGAAGGGAAAGTGTTCGCAAAAATCGATTTAGCCCAAGCTTACCAGCAACTCCCTGTCGATGAACCAACAGCACTCGCACAGACAATTGTCACCCACAGGGGTGCATTTAAATGTACCAGATTACAATTTGGGGTAAGCATAGCTCCTGGGATTTTTCAAAGCATAATGGAACGTTTGTTGTCAGGAATTAAAGGGACCATTCCCTATTTTGATGACATTTTAATTTCAGGAGAAAACCAATCTCAACTCAACAGAAGAATAAGAGAAGTATTACATAGACTACAAGATAAAGGGTTAAGAATCAAACCTGACAAATGTGTGTGGGGAACCAACAGTGTAGAATTCTTAGGATATAGAATCGATGGGGAAGGCATACACCCCACTACTGAAAAATTAAAAGCCATCAGGGAAGTCCCAGAGCCACAGAATAGAACAGAATTGCAGGCATTCTTAGGCCTTCTAAACTTTTACTCTGTCTTTTTAAAACAGAAGGCAACAGCAGCAGAGCCTCTACACCGGCTACTTCAGAAAGGAACCCTTTGGACATGGGGGAGAACTGAGCATGAAGCCTTCTTACAAATAAAGCAGTTATTAACTTCCGCAAGTGTAGTAGTCCAGTATAGCACTTTACTACCCGTCAGGCTTACGTGCGATGCGTCCCCATATGGCGTGGGAGGGGTCTTGGCACATGTGTTGCCAAATAATACAGAAGCCCCAATTGCTTTCTTTTCAAGGACAATGACCAATACGGAGAGAAATTACAGCCAACTAGATAAGGAGGCTCTAGCGTTAGTGGCCGGGGTGAAGAAGTTTCATAATTATCTCTTTGGCAGGAGTTTTGAATTGGTTACCGACCACAAGCCTTTACTAGGCCTCTTAGCCCCCAACAAACCAACTCCCCCATTTATGTCTCCAAGATTAATCAGGTGGGCCTTGTTCCTCTCAGGATACCAGTACGAGCTCATTCACAAAGGGGGTAAAACCATCAACCACGCAGATGGTCTCAGTAGGTGCCCAATGGCAGAGTTAGTAGAGGACCCTGCCCCATCTGCTGATGTTTTAATGATAGAGCTCGAAGATAACCCACTAACAACAGCAAGGGAGGTGGCTGCACACACGCAGCAAGACCCAATTTTGAAAATGGTGGTAAACTGTGTACTTAAGGGGTGGCAGAATGACTCTGTAGAATCTGATTTAAGTGATTTTAAAACCAAAAGATTGGAATTGTCATATGTTAAAGGTTGCCTGTTGTGGGGTGATCGGGTAATCATTCCTGAGAGTCTAAAGACCAAAGTACTCACAATGTTACATGTGGGCCATCCTGGTATTGTCAGGATGAAGGGCCTAGCTAGGGGGCACTTATGGTGGCCAGGTCTGGATACTGATATTGAAAAGTGGGTAGCCAAGTGTGACCCATGCCAAGAGTCTCGGCCTAACCCCCCCCCCCAAAACAACTCCAGCAGAGTGGGAACAACCTGCAGGGCCTTGGTCCAGGGTCCATATTGATTTTGCAGGGCCAGTGGGGTCACAATATTTCTTAATAGTGTTAGATGCATTTTCCAAGTGGGTGGAAATCATTGCAATGAATAATATAACAACGAGTGCCACAATTAAGGTTCTGCGCCATTTGTTTGCCACCCATGGCTGTCCTGACATCTTAGTGTCAGACAATGGACCCCAATTGACAGCCAGGCAATTTGAATTATTTTTAAATAACTTGGGGGTCAGATATGCTCTCATCTCGCCTTACTCGCCCTGGGCTAATGGTTTGGCAGAACGATACGTTCGGGTGGCAAAAGAGGCATTGCGCAGGTCAGGCCCTGGAGATGTACAACAGCATCTGGACCAATTTTTGTTAACACAACATATTACACCAAATTCCCACACACACGTAAGCCCTGCTGAAATACTAATGGGAAGGAAACTTAGGTCCCCACTGGATAGGTTACACCCAAGGTTTTGTACTCATAATCCTATGTATGTGAACCCTGAAAGACAATTGTATTTGGGTCAAAGTGTTTTTGCAAAGAATTTTGATGGGGGTTTGAATTGGATGAAGGGAATAATTGTACAACAAACTGCTCCTAAAACATACATTGTAAAATTGGATGATGGTCGAATGTGGAAGCGGCACATTAACCATGTACGAAAGCGCATTGAAACCTCCCCTGAACAGACCGCTAAAACAGACTCTCCCACTCTAATAGACTGTAACGCGCAACCCGCATTAATGGACATTCAAATGGACTTATCCAGTCAGGAAGGGTCCTCCAGCGACGCCGAGCCGTTTTCATCCTCAGAGGTCGGTGTCGTGCCTGCCCAATCGACTCAGCGGGCCGGAGCCCAAACTAGGCCCCAGCCGCACTGGGGAAGTACAGGCGAACCGACCTCCACCGTTGGAAGCGAGGACTCAAATGAACTGCGCAGGTCGGAGCGAGCCCTGCGAAGACCGAGCAGATTGGAGGACTTCGTCATGTGGCTTTCTTGAGTGATGTATTCTGACTAAGGAGGGAGGGGTGTTGTATCCTTGTAAATAGTTTGTTCCTTTTGAAAACGCTGTCTGAGCTGGAAACAGGAAGTCGCTCCTGATTGGCTCAGACGCGGGCTGCTCTCTTTTGGCGGGAGCCGCAAATGTATAAAAAGAGCGGTTTCTCCCCAGGTAGAGCAGACGTGTTCCGCTGATTGTCACTTCTCCTTTTAAGAGCTGAATAAAGGAACCGTCTTTATTTAGCCTGTCTCTGGACTCTTCACCACTGACTTGCAATTTGTCGGGTTGGAGTAGTTATTCTAAGACACTGCATTGAGCCGCTCATAAACTAACATTTGGTACAGCGTTTGATTCACAAAGCAGGCTGTAGCTCCACCTGCTTTGTATTTTGATCTGCCACCTTGATCTAATGATGGACAGCCATAAATCCCTGCTATGCTCCATTTGGTCTGGGGATCCCAATTTGCATATGATTTGAACTGAAATATTATTTCCTCTGGCATACCTGATAAGAAAGCATAAGAAATATGCTAGTGATAGAAATTTCCGATAGGGACAAAACATCTTGTCAGTAGAGGACACTGTAAAAGATTACACAAATTCCAGGGCAAGAGATTGCAAAGCAGCTTTTGCGAAGAAAGGTGTTTCTCTGAACTGCAGTTGTCTTTCTTTCTCTGTAATGATCTTTTGAAAGTAAATAATAATAATAATAATCCCAGTCTTGAATATGTGCCTATGCACTGCTCATATCTCTTAGTTGATGGAATGCTGTTAGCCTTGTGTTCAGCGAAGGGCTACCAAATTTTTTACTACCACACTGTGGGCGTGGCTTATTCATTTTCTTTCAACATCTTTCAGTGCAAATTGGGTACTCTGGGGTGAAGCTCCATTTTTGCTTCCCCCCCTCCCAATCAGGGCAGTAGCCCACCCCTGCTTGTGAGGTAATCCAGGCAGGAAGCAATCCCAGGAGCAGGGCCACCATCAGGAATTTTTGGGCCCCATACAGCCTAAGTGTCTGCCCCCCCCCCCCCGCCATTTTAAAACTACTTTATTTTGCGACATACCAATTACATATTAAACCGCCCTCCCCCATTTTTCAATTTGGCCGGGTCCCTGATGCCAGTAGCAGTAATACTGGCCTATCGGCGGCCCTGCCCAGGAGCACAAACTCTATCCTTATTGTAAGACTATATTAACAGAATCTTGTAAGTGTTGAAAGGGCCCCTCTCATCTTTATTGTCCAGAAGCATAGGGAGGGTTCCTTCTGAGACACTTTTACCAACTTTCTGCCTTTGGACTCTAATTTTAATAATCAGACTATTGTCTATGCCAGTGATGGTGAACTTTTTTTGATTCGCGTGCCAAAAGGACGTTTGTCCATGCAGTAGTGCCTGTACACTGGTCAACACCCACCCCACCCCCATGCATGTGCCCTTCTGTGCTGTCTCCTGCGGACAGACCTCACTGAAACCTGGACTGTGAAAAAGCAACCAAACATGAAGTTCAGAAAAGTGAACTTCTGGTTTGCCCTTTGTGCTGTTTTTTTGCACTCTAGAGGCTTCAGGGAAGCTTCCTGAAGCCTCAGAGTGCGAAAAACAGCACAATGGGACAGAAGAAGTCTGTTTTTCTGAACTTCTGGTTTGCCGGTTGGGCTGTTTTTCACACTCCGGGGCTTCAAGAAGCTTCCCTGAAGCCTCCAGAGGGCGAACCAGTCTTCCCCAAGGCAGAAAATAATCTGGCCAGTGTGTGCATGTGTGCTGGAGCTGAAATAGGGCAATGCCCTGTGAAGGCCTACCAAAAGTTTTACTACCACACTGTGGGCGTGGCTTATGCAGGATGCCCTGCATTTTCTTTCAACATCTTTCAGTGCAAATTGGGTGCTCTGGGGTGGAGCTTCATTTTCACTACCCCACTGCATTCCCCTCCATCCGGGCAGTAGCCACCCCTGGCAATGCCTCACACGCTCTCCAATATGGCGCCACGTGCCACATGTGGGCACGTGCCATAGATTCGCCATCATTGCTCTATGCTGTGGATTTTCTTCCTGGCTCCCAAGATCATTCCCATACAAAGGTAATCCTCAACTTACGATCACAATTGAGGAAGTAAACTTTTATGACCTTTTAAGACCTTTCTTGCCTTAGTTGTTAATTGAATCACTTCAGTTGATATATTAGTAACCCAGTTGTTATGTGAATCTGGCTTCCCCATTGATTTTGTTTGTCAGAACATTGCAAAACTGGATCACATGATCTTGGAATGCAGCAATGGTTATAAATATGAATCAGTTACCAAGCATCTGAATTTTGATCTCAGGATCATGGGGATGTTGTGAAAAACAGTTATAAGTCACTTCTTTCAATGCCATTGTAACTTTAAATGAACTGTTATAAGCCAGGTCTACCTGTACTGATACAGACAACCTTATACTGGCATTCAAGGTTATTTCTAAATTTGATAGTCGGCAACTATATGGACTTGCTTTCAAGAATGTGCTGCCACAATTATTCCAAGGATGGGAATAGAGCTGAGTTCTCTGACTTTTTCAGCTTTATGGACTGGCAGATAGGGGAGAGAAGGTATGGTCCCATGTGTTGGATGGGCAAGCATGCGTGTGCAGCTCCATTTGCAGGAGTGGTGGCCACACATGCCCGTCGCTTGTGCAAATGGAGCATGTGCGTACGCAGTCACCTGCTGCTTGCATGAGTGAGGAACCATGCACACATCCACACAGCATTGCCTGCTACTTCCATGGCTCTGTTCTGAAGGGCTCAAAGGCTCGGTAGCGGGCTACGGCCTAGGGGTTGGGGACTCCTGGAACAGAGCGTGCATATATTGTGGATCTGTTAATATCTATGTATTTACGTATCTATCTATCTATGTATGTATCTATGTATGTATGTATCTATGTATGTATCTATGTATGTATCTATATATGTATGTATCTATCTATCTATGTATCTATCTATGTATCTATCTATGTATCTATCTATGTATCTATCTATCTATGTATCTATGTATGTATGTATGTATGTATCTATCTATCTATCTATCTATCTATCTATCTATCTACCTCTATCTAGTCATCGGATATTTCCTTTTAGAGTAAGCAAAACCACAGAAAAACATGAACATATGTGAAAATAACAATATGAGAAACTGCAAAAAGTCAAAGCTTTTGTATGTAGAAGAGCCAGGGTGGTGCAGTGGTTAAAGTGCAGCATTGCAGGCTACTTCAGCTAACTGCTAGCTATGGTTCAGCAGTTCAAATCTCACCATCACCGAGGTTGCCTCAGCCTTCCATCCCTCCGAAGTCAGTAAAATGAGGACCCAGATTGTTGGGGGCAATACGCTGATTCTGTAAAACCACTTAGAGAGGGCTGTAAAAGCACTTTGAAGTGGTATATAAGTCTTAGTGCTATTGCTATAAGGGTCAAATCACAGATAGGGAGATCTATCATTCACTTTCCCACTTTTTGTATAATCTTAAAATGCTTTCTATTTGGATGCAAGGCATTTAGCATTTTTGTCCTCATGTGTGGGTTTTTTTTAAATCACAATCTCTTTCCCCTCAAATTGCTATTATCCGAAACGGGAAAAGGAAAGTGCATAATGTAAGAACCTCTATTTTTATGTTACAGGACTAATAGCAGATTCCCTTGTCTAGTCTAATAATAACAACTCAAAATACAATAGAACAGTAGGCACAGCCTAGATTATAGACTGAAAACACTAAAGGTTATTTTGAGGCATTCTGGTGTTTCTAGCATTTACTCTGTATATTACTCTTTGAGTTTATAAGGGTTGTATTAATGGTGAAGAAGCATAATTTAAGAAAATGTCCTGCATGAAGCGGGTCATTATGTATTTCCTTTGACAGTGTGTCACAAGTTTTGAATTACTTCAATAATTTCCTGAAGGGCTTTGACAAATGCTTTTATTTATGGCACTTTCCTCACATTTTTGACTAGAGAACAAAATACAGCAAACTAAAGATGCCTAAAAAAGACTAAGATGTTACAAGGTGAATTCTCTTTTCCTTATTGACGGCTATCTTTTAAATGTTCCCATTTTGTTCCTTTGAACTAGAGGTGGTTTCAGCAGGTTCTGACCAGTTCTGGAGAACTTACTTGGATCCTTGCTTCCTTGCAGACATTTCATTACCATACCAGGTAACATCTTCAGCACCAAAAGGTGCTTCAGTGCTGAAGATGCCACTTCGTTTGGCAGTGGAATGGCTCCATGAAAATAACCCACGCTCCGAGGACACCATGGGCTCCACAATTCAACTTGGAATCACAAATATTATCACCTTATGCTAGGTGAAATAAATCATATTCTTCTAAAAATTGCACAAATTGCCAGTCAGGCTTCCAGGCTGAATTCAAGCTGTTGTACATTAATTCTGTTCTGGGCCCTTGTCATATTGAAGCTCATCTGTTCTAGAACCTAGAAATGTATGTGTATGTGACTTAGAACTGTATTCTTTATGTGACCTGGCAGTAGCGGTTTCTTACTGTTCTGTTGGGCTCTCTGGTAGAATCCTCCCAAAAAATGCACAGATACAATTTCACACACACACATGTTTGAAAATTCAAAACAATGTTCTTTATACCGAAAATGCAAATAAACAGAGCCCTCTTTTTGTATAGCAAAGAGCACCTGTCTCCAACCAAACTGGTAATTTGTACAAGTCCCTTATCAGTTCTGTGATACTTAGCTTGCAGCTGTGAGGCAATTCACAGTCCTTTTTCTTTCACAAAGTGAAACACACTTTGCTCTGGGTTAGTTTCAAAGCTGGGAAAAATCAGCACGCAAAGATCAAAGTCAGCAAAGCAGTCATGAAACACAACGATCAGTTAATCCTCCACAATGGCCAAACCCACAGGCTGCTATTTATAGCAGCTTCACTAATTACCACAGCCCCACCCAACCACAGGTGGCCTCGTTTTCTTTGATAATAATCTCTCAGTTGTTGCTGCCTATGCATCGCTCTCCGCATGCGTGGCTGTATCATTAACTCTTGTTCTGAATCCAAGGAGGAGCTAGATAATTGATCTCCTTCTGAGCTGTCTGCCACACTCTCCTCCTCCCTGTCACTCATGTCTTCTTGGTCAGAGGAGCCTTCATCATCAGATTCCACCGGGGGCAAAACAGGCCTGCAGCATGTGGATGTCTCCCCCACATCCACAGTCCTTGGGGCAGGAGCTGGGCCAGAACTAACCACAACACTTACCTTCATTTTTCTGCCCACTGTCCAGGTTTACTAATAAAAACTTACTATCTTTGTATCTCTGATGAAGTTCTATTTCCTGACAGGCAGGTTTAGGCTCCAGATCTATAAAATGCAACCTGATAATTAAGTTTTAGCAAGATTTAAATGATATTTAAAGCAACCATTTAAGTGGAATCATTGCCTTGGGCTTTGTTGTACACTAGTGTAATTATTTCCAGTCCTCCAGAGGCTGCGTAATTACATTTCTGTATTTATAAAAAGATTACCTTTGAAGGGACCAATATGATTTTACACTCTATTGACTAGCATGTTAATAGGGAGGTCAGAAATGTCATCCAATAAAAGAAACGTTCTCAACCATTTTCAGAATTCTTAAAGTGTTGTTGTTGATGCTGCTATAGGTTTTATTGTGGAAAATGCAGTGCTCTACAGAACTTTCATGTGAGATCTTTTCCTCACCTGGCTTTAAACCAAATTGAACTCATGGCTGGCTCTGATTTGGAGAGTCAAATCAATTTACTGCCTCTACAGTTCTTGAGACAGTAACAACAACAACAAAAAGCATCTCTTCTGAAATGTTGCAACTCTGCAGAATGAATGGACAAGCTATTGTCCCATTGATATTGATATATTTCTGCAGTTGTGCTTACTTCCATAGAAAGTCCGAACAAGAAAGTAGCCTTTATTTCAGTTTGGCCCTTATAACAGCAAAAAAAAAACAAAAAAAACAATGGTGTTGCCCATTAGGGGTTGTGAAATGATAGCTTCAATCTTTGCCTGTCTGTGGGAACGCGGGAACTAGTGTCTTGGAATGTGCGTGTGAAAAGCATAGATCTTGAGCATGACAGGTATGATGACCCAGTTTCTCTAGCAACATTCTCCTTCCCAGCACTCTTATCTTGCCTTCTTTGCTGCTAGCCTAAGAAAAGTGCAACATTATATATCATGAGGTGGGCTGATGGGGCCCTTCTCTCGCTCTTGCTTTCTTTTTCTCATGAATCAGCACTTTGAAAAGTAGCACAAGTTGTGTGATTCTTATTGGTTATATTTTGTACGCTTAATACGTTATGAGTTTGAATTGGTGTAACAGTCCCATGTGAAATGTAGCATCATGGAAGCCTGCCTTTCTTTGTTTGCTTTCAATAAAAGGGTCATCCTGGATTTAATCTAGGTTGTCTCACCAAAGAGAAAAAGTTGTTTTCAAGTTTCTTGTCTGAGGTTTTTTCTCTCAATTGGATTTGTGAGTAACCCGCAGTCAGTTGCCAGCTGCGAGCCTCCATGTCCCCATACCTGTCTAATACTTCCTTCTGCCTTTTTACACTTAAGGAGAGGAACTAGAAAACCAGAAATATTGATAGAAGAGAATATTTGTAGCTCAGGGATAAACTGTGGGGTGCTTGTGGTTCTCTGAGATTGGTGGATTTCTTGCATTACCAAACTAGAAAATATCATTAGTGCCTGATGATGTTACCTAGTTTGGTAATGAAACATCTGCAAAAAAAACCACCAAGAGAGTATCAACAATCAGGAATATATTGCTTGAGTGTGACCATCAGAATCTCACATATTTCAGAGTACTATTTATTTTAGGGTACCTAAGTTTTGAAGGGGAAGATAAGGATTGAGGGGTTAAAAGTGTATGGGGCCATATTAGATATCTGAGCAAAAGATTTGAGGACCTTTTAAACGCCATTTTAAAATTGAGACTTCAGTGTAGTTTCCTAGCTCACAGCAGAGGAAAAACTCTCCTAGCTGAAACTTCTTCCAAGTTTTGGTTCTCTTCTTTGTTTAAAATAAACGTCTATATTTATTTTTATTTTTTGCAGCTTTCGTTATTACTTTGAAATAGTTGTTCAAAAAGACAAAAAGTAGATCATGGGCTCTGGGTGCTACATGCTGCCATTCCTGATTTGATTGTCATCAGAGAAAGTTTTAATTACAACAGTATCTGATAAAACACCCTCATTCTCATATTTCCTGCCCTAGAAGGTAATTACTATGGCTACAAAATCATTCTATCCCTGATAGCAATAGCCATCTTAAACTTAGACTTATACACCACTTTACAGTGATTTACAACCAGGGGGGGCTGCTGCCCAATGGGGGGGGGGAATGCAGTGCGGTAGCAAAAATGGAGCTCCACCCCAGAGCACCCATTTTGCACTGAAAGATGTTGAAAGAAAATGCAGGGCGTCCTGCATAAGTAGTGATGGGCGAACCCAATGGTGTTCGGGTTCGGCAAGTTTGGACGAACTTTGCGCAAAATTCGGCCGAACCCGAAAGGTTCCAATCATTTTTTATTTTTATGGATTTTTTATTTTTATTTATTTTTATTTTTATGAAAAAGCTCCGCCCCAGGAATCTCTTTGTGGGAGGGATTCCCCAGCTCCTTCAAAGGGAGGTCTTTTCATGTAATTTTTTTTTAATTTTTACCGAAAAGGATGCCACAGCGGTGTCGCAAGCAAAGGGAGGTCCTTTCATGTGAAAATAAAAACTTTTATTTTTATGTGATGATGGGAACCATTCGGGTTCAGGTTTGGCCAAATTTTGCGCAAAGTTCGTCTGAACTTGCCGAACCCGAACACCGTTGGGTTCGCCCATCACTACTTATGCAGGACGCCCTGCATTTTCTCCAGGAAGTGGTCACTTTGGCGTCCTTAGCAACCTGCCGGTGTACGTGACATCAAAGCTCCACCCCCGGAATCTCTTTGTGGGAGGGATTCCCCAGCTCCTTTTGTGCCTCCCTCCCAGCCTCTGACTGGCTGACAGCTCCCCAGTCTTTGCCTTCCTCTGCTGCCAGCAGTGCCCGGTTCCTCCTCCTCTTCTCAGCAGAGGACAGCTGGGCGGTGGCTTTCACGGTGTTCATCACGAACGCCGAACTAAAGCACGAATTTTTTTTAAAAATCGAGTTCGGGTCCAGCATGCCAAACACCACAAAATTTGGTATGGACCCGAATTGTGCGGGTTCAGTTCACCCAACACTATGCATAAGCCACACCCACAGTGTGGTAGTAAAAATTTTGGTAGCCCTTCACTGTTTACGACCCGCTTTAAGAGATTTACAGAGTCAGCATAATCGCCCCCAAACAATCTGGGTCCTCATTTTACCGACCTTGGGAGGATGGAAGGCTGAGTCAACCTTGAGCCTGGTCAGAATCAGACTCCTGACAGTGAGTAGTAAGTTAGCCTGCAGTACAGCATTCTAACCACTGCATCCCCATGGAAATGATTTCTGTTACGTTTGCAAGTTGTTAGAATAAATGTGATCACTGATTGGAGCAGGGCGACCAATAAAAAGCCCGCTAGCGCAACCAATGGGAAGCTGAGGCGCAACCAATAAGGAGCCTCTGGGTGCAACCAATAGGAAGCTCCGGCGCGAAGTCTTGAAACATTGTCACCAATCCCAGCGCTAGTAACAAAGTATATAAGGTGCGGTTTTGGCCGCTTGTTTTTTAAGTCGCTACCTGCCTATGAGCTGGTCACTTTAGATGTTCCTGATTATTAAATAAAGAGCTGTTATCCTCTTCATCGGCCTCCAGCCTCTGATTTAACAATTTCACCAGGAGATTCTACAATGATCTGTTTCACTGACATAAACTCGTGGGCTGAAATATATTTCTGCATGTAATGGGCAGAGAATGTTTGGTTTCTTGGGCTTTTCTACATTAGCAGCTGGCATTTTTTTCTTGCTGTGAGCATGACTGTATAACTCTGAAAAATACTCCTCAAATTCTGAAAAGGGTTGTTTCAAGCCGGTGCAGAAGTTGGTGATAAATTAACAGCTTGCCACACTATCTATAGAAGGCCTGATGTTTATGGGAGCTTGGGAGGGGTGATATTTATGAGGGAACAGATGAAGCCACAAAGCATTATTTTGAGTGGTTCAAGGTCATCCTATGCTCACCCACCTGGGAGGAAGTGGAAGGAGGACTTGCCACTCTGGCACAATCTGAGTGGGCAACATGACAAGTTTGTGGATGGGGGACAAGGGATGTGAACTTTCAACTGGGTGGGAAACTCATATTCAGGTTTCCTAGTGTAGGTGCAGGTTGGTTCCATGAATAAACTGGAACTTTGCGGAGTACTTTGACTTGGACTCTGATTTAGTTTGGATGCTACCTGGAACCTTGACAGGTTGAATGAAAGCCAACAAGATTTCAGATGAGAATGCCAAAACAATGTCTACATTTATTATTTATTTTATTTATTTATTTATTTAGATTTGTATGCCGCCCCTCTCCGCAGACTCGGGTAAGGTGTTAGATAAGAATGCATTTTAGCCCCCCCTCATTCTCAATATATTTATTACTTATTAATCCTCTTCATGTCAAATTGAAAAATCTAACTCTCCATCTGCCAAAATTGGAAAAGAGACATGTCTCCATTTTTTCTTTATGCACCTAATATTTCACAGATACAGGTTGGCCTAAAGGTGGCAGTTTTCTATGCTTCTCAAGTGCTGTCAAGAAGAAATGTTCAAATCAACTGTTCCAAAATCAAAGTCATAGTGTTTGTTAATTGCCTTATGTTTCATACATGGTGGTTAAATAAGCAGTTCAAGAGAACATGTCAAGATATTCAAATAGTCAAATATTGTTTTCCATGTCATGATTACCATTTATGGTAATCATAAATCTCTTGCTGGCTAATTATCATAAAATGCATGGAAATCAATCTAAACTCCAAAAATGTAATTTTTTTTCTAAATCAACTTGGTTCATATCTGGAATACTTAAAGGTTTTCCTGGTAAGGTGTGTGCCCAACTCTTCTTTGGTGTTCAGTTGGGACTTTGTATATCATTTCTTTCCCTTCAAACACTACAATCTCAGTTTTGAAGCATCATCTAACTTTAAACCCATTATTCTACATTCTATCTTCCAAGCTCCTCAAAGTAGAGAATTGGATAAATGAAAGAACAAAGGAGAAGATTAAAAAAATCTCCTGAACTGTTTTTATTGGGTATTTCAAATACAAAGTATAAAAAAGAAACTTATTATTTAATAATACATATATTGGTTGCGGCACGAATAGTATTTGCACAGAAATGGAAAGAAAATGCAATACCAAAAGATACTGAAGTACTTAAAAAATTTTTAGAATGTGCAGAACTAGATATGATGACTAAACGTTTAAACAATCAAACTGAAACAGAATATTATAAAATATGGGATAAAGTATATGATTGGTGGAATTTTAAAAATGGTATTAACAATTAACTATAATATAGAATGAAATAGTAAATAGTATTACTAATAACTTTTTTCTTTCTTTTTGTTTGTATAAGCATAGAATATTTTAAAACGTAAAGAAATTTAATTAATAAGTTTAATATCAAAAATATAGAGTTAAATTTAACAAGAATGTAACTTACATGTATGACATTTCTGCTTTGATCTGATTATAGTTAGGATTTTTTATATTTTTGTATTAATTAGACTTCTACGACAAGAGGAGCAATGGTAGCTCCTTAAATGTTTAGTGTTGTATATCCTTGTTTGTCCTTTTGAAAATTCAATAAATTTTTTTTTAAAAAAAAAAGTTAATGTTGTGCTGTGAAGCTGATTTACTTCCAACTGAAACTTCTCCCTGAATTCACATTTGTTCTTATTGGTTTAACTTATTTTTTCTTCCAGCTGGTCTGGCTTCTCTAACTCAATGTTTCCCAACCTTGGCGACTTGAAGCATTCGCTGGCTGGGGAATTCTGGGAGTTGAAGTCCAAATATCTTCAAGTTGCCAAGGTTGGGAAACACTGCTCTAACTTACACTGACAACTTTAACTCTGCTTGGGGTCAGACACTTCACAAGAAATTAAATTCTATTGGCTTTTTGTGGGCTGCAATCACCCTGACCCTGTATTTGCCAATCTTAAAAAGTGTGGTGGCGACTTGAAGATAGGAACAGATCTGTCAACCTTGCCAAGGAGCATGTTTTTTAGCTCTTCTCTTCACCTGCCCCCACCCCACACATTACATACCTTAGTTGTCTAACAATTCGAAATCCAGACAGGCTTTATCTTGGGCCAGATTTAATATGGAGCATAGAATAATAGAGTTTGAATAAATCTTGGAGCTCTTCTAGTCCAGCGCCCTGCTTGAGCAGAAAACTATACCTATGATTTATTTTATTTATTTATTTATTAGATTTGTATGCCGCCCCTCTCTGTAGACTCGGGGCGGCTAACCCATGGCAAACCCATGGCATGTGTGCCAGAGTTAGCATGCAGAGCCTACTCTGTGGGTTTCCAGCGCACCAGCCATCTGGTCTTCATGGGCACCAGAACACTAGAAATGGCCAGAGAAAACCCCCCCAAAACCAGGCCATTTTCCAGGCCATTTCCCAGCTTTTTTCTGGGCCAGTTTCCAGCTGTTTTTCAGACCATTTTTGCACACACCAAAGTTCCTGAAACCGAAAGTCCAGCTGGCCAGCACACACACATGCATGCTGTTAAGTCAGGAACGACACCGAGTCTGCTGTAGTTTAACTTGTTTTTTAAAAAAGAATATATTTATTAATTTAACTTGTTTATTCCAACAAGAACTGTAACAGGAATCAGTTACCAACCAAGGCTAAAACCCAAGTATAACCGTTGCCCTATTTATACACTTCTAAAAGTGTGGGCAAACAGAGACAGTCGTTTATTTTTGGCAGCTTCTGTCTGCTCGCCGCACGGGAACCAATCAGATTTATTCTTTTATTTATTTTATTTTTATTTTTTTTATATAATTTTTATTAATTTACAAAGAAAATTATATACAAAAGGAGGAAGGTACATCTTAGTTAACAACATTATGATAACATATACTTGCGGTTATGATATGATTATTCTATTCAGTTATTTTGGTAAACAAATCCAAATCATCACCTATTGTGGTTAACATAATATATCTCTGTAGTTCGTTATCCTTTAAGTCTTTTGGATCTTCCTCCCAGCCCCTTCCCCCCACTGAACTATAATAGTTCTAAAAGGTTTAGATTATTCGTTTGGGCGGCATATGGTTGCCGCGATTTTGTTGTTGTTATATTTTTATCAATATATTTACAGTTGAGAAGAAATCGTATTGGATTGATCAAAGTATTCGTAATAGTCCGATATGATCATTCAGAATTCTAAATTTTGCACAACCATTTCTACGCTATCCATTAATATTTTAATATTTTAGTATTTTAATATATCCACATTTTGTAATATTTCCTTGTATTTTTTCCCTTTCCTCATTTATTTTTTATTTTTAACCCAGTCGTAAAATTTTTCCCAATTCTTATAGAATTTCGAATCTTCTTTATTTTTGAGTTTTTGGGTGAGCCTGTCCATTTCTGCACAGTCATAGATTTTTTTGATAATTTCTCTTTCAGTTGGTGTATTATCTCTTTTCCAGTTTTGTGCTATTGTGATTCTTGTAGCTGTAATTATATGTTGTATTAGGTACGTGTCTTCTTTTTTGTTTTTCAAATCCATTATGCTCAGGAGGAATATTTCTGGTGTAAGTTTTAAGGAGATTGCTGTGATTTGTTGTATCCATGTTTGAATTTTTTTCCATAGTTTTTTAATAGGAGGGCATGTCCACCATAGATGAAAAAATGTTCCGACTTTGCTATTGCATCTCCAACAGTTTGGTTTTATGCTGGGGTAGATCTTGGCCAGTCTCGTTGGTGATAAGTGCCATCTATAAAACATTTTTTGTAGGTTTTCTTTATACGGAACTGATTTAGTAATTTTCAGGTTTCTCCACATTTGTTCCCATTGTTCAATGTAAATGCTATGTCCTATGTTTTTGGCCCAGATAATCATATTTTCTTTTACTAATTCAGTTTCCATAGTGTACCCCATTATATAATTATACATTTTGGTTATAAATTTTTTCGGATATCCTAATAATATTTTATCGATTATGCTTTCTTTTTCTTGGATCCCTTCTTTCTTTTTATCTCTATTCCATTTCGTCAAAATTTGAGCATAGGACCACCAGTCAATATCGATATTTTGGTTTCGTAGTTGCTGTCTAGATTTTATATCCCCTTTCTCGTCTAGTATGTGATTATAATTCAATATTTTTTGTGTTTGAAATAGGTTAGGGTGTCTAAGCGCTTCAAGACTGGAGTACCATTTTGGGATTTTGCAATAGTGTTCTTTTTTAGTTCTTAACCATACGTTTATTATTCTTTTATTTAACTGTGTAGACATAAGACATAGACATGCATTCATGTTCCGATTTGGGCACTCAGTCCCAAAAAGGTTCGCCATCATTGCACTATACCTCTGTATACCTTTCTGTACCTGAAAATCTTCAGTCATGTCCATATGCCATTTCATTATTTGTTTATATGTTGCCCTTATTTTTTTTTTACAAATAATTCAAGATGGTGAATATATCCAACACTCCTTCCTCCTCTTATTTTCTCCACCACAACAGCGATGTGAGGTGAGTTGGGCTGAAAGAAAGTGACTGGCCCAAAGTTCCCTAACCAGCTTTCAGGCTTAAGGCAAGACTAGAACTCACAATGTCCTGGTTTTTAGCCTGGTGCCTTGACTACTAGACCAAACTCACTATGTTATGGTTTCAGGTTTGGGGTTTTGGTTTCTTTTTTGGTCCTTAATGCTTTTCCTCTCTCTTTCTTTCAGGATCTTATCAATTCCATCCAGCTGCTTAACAAGCGAACCATATCAACATATAAAAATTTGTCCAGTTAAATCATCTGCAGTTTTTCTATTTTAAAAAATTGTTACTACAGTTATGCATTCCATTTTTCTCTCTCAAGAGGACTAAGAATAAAAAAGACACACACATTAAAATTCTTAAAAGCATCAGACTGTTGAAATGTTGAAATCCAAAATTTTATTTTGAGTTTCTGAGATTTTAACCCCCCAAAATATTTGAATTTCTTTATGAGACTTGCTCTAGAAGTTCTCTGCCTGACCTTCTTCCTGAGAACTTTTCATTGATTTAACATTGTAAGTTACGACAAAGAAACTAGTACATTTAGAACAATACACTGAAATTTAGATACTTTTTCTGAATTTTCACATGGCACACTTTGTATTTTAGATTCCTCCTCATCCTTGTCCTCCTCTTCTTCTTCCTCTGATTTGAAATATAACTTTTTAACACCTTCAGAAATAGAATCTTAAGGGCTCCAGATCATGAATGGCATAAAACCTGTCTGCTGTAATTTATGTCCAGTAAATCCTCTTCAAATGTGTAAATCCTGTTTCCATAGGTACCATATATTGCTAAACTGAGGCACTGAAAGGGCACATGCACAATGTGCTATTAATAAAGGAAGTGAATTTTACGCAAATGATGAATGTCAACAGAGGTTGGCCCAAGGTAATGCTCGTTAGTTCATAAATGAGCTGATTGCATGTTCGCAACTACAATTTTCATGAAGTCTCATTCAAAGAAATATTAATGGCCATTATTTAGCATGATACTGAGAGAAAATGCAAGTGACATCTTTGAAGAGTTTATTACAAGAGTATCTCTTGAAAACCATTTTTTAAAATCAACATTATTTTTGCAACCTTATCTTTGTGTTTGTTTCAGTTTAAAAGTAGGAAACAATAGGATTTCCTACAAAACTCTCAATGCACAGAGCTTTTTTATTTAGTATGTATGTTACATATGTACTAAATTATATTATATATATATTAAATTATATATACACACACAGAGACAGAGTATATATATATATATATGAAGGTCTTGACATATTCGGGTTTCTTCCCATGTATATGGCACATGTTTTTGCTGAATTTGAAAATTAGGGAGACTAGGATGGATCTATTTCTGCCTTGTTCTGGCCTCATCAGCTCACCATACCCTCACTGGGATTTGAACTTGCAGCCTTTGCCTTGTAAGGCAGAGAATTAACCTCTAGGCTACAGTATTCAATCCCTTCAGCTCTGTATCAGGGAAGGTTATATGTTTTTTTGTGTCGAATCACTCTGGTATATTGAAGGAGCATCACAGCTTCCTTTTTGCCTCTCGGTCCAACCCAGGGCCATTTCCAAGGCAGTTAATTTATGCATAGCCGACACACTATTCTGTATGTGTCACACATTTTTGATGAATTTGAAAATTAGGGAGACTAGGATAGATTTATTTCATCCTTGTTCTGGCCTCATCAGCTAGCCATAACTTCACTGGGATTTGAACTTGCAGCCTTTGCCTTGTGTGTACACACACACACACACACACATGCATACACATACATACATACATACATATAAATTAAATTTATATATATATAATTTCAAAAAAAAAGAAAAAAAGAAAAAGGATTTAAAAAGTCAGTAGAAAAGTAAGATAGAAATGCAAAAGGAAAAATAACAAAGAAAAAGAGATAGAAAAGGAAAGAATTTTCAATTTATTTTGGTATAGATACAGATAAAACATAAATCAAACTAATGTTTATAAGTTGATATTATTTCTATAATCCCACACAATTCTATCCATCAAATCTCCAAAACCTATTTCTGTTTCTTTCAATTTCTTGCAAAAAGTCTAAAAGAGGTTTGCATGTAGAAATAAAATTAACCAAAGTCTTTTCAATGTCAATTTTGCTATCTCTGCCAATTTCATCAGCCTGACTAACCACACTTCCATGGCAGTGATTTGTAACTCCTACCTTTCATTAGCTGAATATAGGAAAACCAATGACACATATAGCTTCCCAATTCTAAGTGTTCTCTTGTTTTTAAATTCTCCTTGAGAAAAAGAAATAGTGTATCAGCATAAATTAACCATTTTTGTTTAACTATCAACTCCTAAAAAAGTTTTTTGGGTAATAATCGTAAGGGACTCTAGGAGACATTCTTGGCTTCTGCATTTATTCCAAATTCTCAATAGGGCATGTCTAATAAAGTGATTTTTAAAGTCCCCATTAACCTTAACTTTATTATATCACAAATGCCTGTGCCAACCAAATCTTAAATCACATCTTTCCACCTCTTATTTGTTAAAGCCACTCACCCTGTCATCCATGCTAAGCAACAAGCTGCAAAATATACTTTCAAATCTGATCAGCCTAACCTTCCTCTTTCTTTAGCATCTGGCAGCAATTTATATTTAACTCTCAAATTCTTGCCTTGCCAAGGGAATTTGGAGATATCATTTTGCCATTGCTTCCATAGGATGGTGGTCAATGTGGATATTGTATGAAACAGAAATAACATTCTAGATTTTTTTTAAAAAATAATCTCGATTGCAGAAGTTCTTCCCAATAATGACAATTGCAATTTTTTCTATCTCAACCTATCGTTGTTAGCTCCATTTCATACCTTGATGTTGCTATTTTGAAACAATGTACAATTCATATTAGTCAAAGTAGCACCCAAATATTTAGCCATTTGTCTCAATTTTGAAATCAGATTCTTTCCATCAGATTTTGCGTTTTGATCAACTTCATTGTCCTTTCTTTATTAATCTTAAAACCTATTAGTGCACCAAAATCCTTCAATTTTTTTCACCAATAAAACCAATTCCTTTCAGAGTATGATATAAAAGTCCAGACCATATTATCCATAAAAGTGCTCAATTTATAATCTTTGTAAAAAAAAAAATATTAGCCCCATTATCTTTTCTTCTTGTCTGATGTCTCTATTCAACATTTCGATAATCAAAATAAACAACAAAGCAGACAAAGCATGACTTTTCTTGTCCCTTTCTGGATTATAACATAGTTTAGTTCAGTGATGGTGGACCTTTTTTCGCATGGGTGCTGAAAGCGCATACACATACGCTTTCATGCCTGCTGAGTGCCCACACCCATAATTCAATGCCTGAGGAGGGCAAAAATTGCCTCTGCTGCCCATCCAGAGGCCCTCTGGAGGCCAGCAACAGCTCTTTCCCAACTTCTGGTGGGCCCAGTACCCCCATTTTTAATCCTTCCCAGGCTCCAGAGGCTTCCCTGGAACCTGGGGAGGGCAAAAACATCCTCCCCCATCACCCTGGAGGCCCTTTGGAAGCCGAAAACTCCCTCCCAGAGCCTCTGTGTGAGCTGAAAATCAGCAGGCCTGTGTACACATGCATGCTTGAGGTGAGCTAGGGCAATGGCTCGCGTGCCGACAGATATGGCTCCGCGTGCCACCTGTGGCACCCGTGCCATAGGTTCACCATCACTGGTTTAGTTAGATCATCCTTAACTGAAGTTTGAGCCTTATGGGATGTATATATTGACTTAACTCCTTAAATAAAATTCTTGCCAATGTCTTCCAGAACTTAAAACAAAAAGCTCAAATTATCAAAAGCTTTCTCTGTTTCTAAGATTAATGCAGTTTATTTGACATTAATAAGCTGTGGTGGCCCACTGGTTAGAATGCAGTACTGCAGGCTACTTCTGCTGATGGTCTGCTGCTTGCAGTTTGGCAGTTTAGGCCTCACCAGGCTCCAGGTTGACTTAGCCTTCCATCTTTCTGAAGTGGGTGAAATGAAGACCCAGATATGCTCTGTAAACCGCTTAGAGAGGGCTGTAAAACATTGTGTAGTGATATATGTCAAAGTGCTACTGCTATTATGTTCAGTGAAGGGCTGCAAAAGTTTTACTACTACACTGCGGGTGTGGCTTATTTTATGGGTGTGGCTTGCCAGCCATGTTACCAGGTGGGAGTGGCTTGACAGTCACGTTACTGGGAGTGGCTTAAAAGTCATGTGACTGGCTTAAAGGTGGCCAACTTGACATTTCTCATGTCAAGGGTTTGGGTTAGGGTTAGGGTGCCTGGCCTGGCCTGGCCTGGCCTCAAAGAGATAGAAGTTCCCTATCTATTTACTATTACTGAACATCCAAAATATACTATTTAATTCCATGTATATATGCCATATGTGTACATACATATTACACTCAGGCACACAAAAATATACATTATCTACTACAGTAATACCTCGTCTTACGAACTTAATTGGTTCCGGAAGTAGGTTCGTAATGCGAAAAGTTCGTAAGACGAAACATTGTTTCCCATAGGAAACAATGTAAAAGCGATTAATGCATGCAAATGGGGGAAAAAATCGCAAAATGGTGCTCCGCTGGGCGCCAGCACCTGGCTGTCACCTTTTAAAACAGCCGGGGGGCTTCTCCGCGTTCTCCCGAACCCGAACTTTTCGGGTTCAGGAGGCCGCCGAGAAGCGCCGCTGCCCGGCTGTCACCATTTCCCGAACCCAAACCCAAACTTTTTGGGTTCAGGTTCGGGAGGCCGCCAAGAAGCACCCGGCTGTTTCAGAAGGTTACAGCCTGGCGGTGCTGCCCGGTGGAGCACCATTTTTACAATCAGTGTGGCCTCCAGGAAGGACGTCTTCGTGACATCAAAGCTCCGCCCATGGAATTCCCTATTGGGATTCCCCACCTCCTTTCAAGCCTCCAGATCGGCCAAAAACACTGCCACCGATTGCAAAAATGGCGCTCCGCTGGGCAGCGCCTCCTGGCTGTAACCTTCTGAAACAGCCGGGCGCTTCTCGGCAGCCTCCAGAACTCGAACCCGAACCTGAACTTCCGGGTTCGGCATTCGGGAGAATGCCGAGAAGCCCCCCGGCTGTTTCAGAAGGTGACAGCCAGGCAGCGGCGCTTCTCGGCGGCCTCCCGACCCCGAACCTGAAAAGTTCGGGTTTGGGTTCAGGAGAACGCCGAGAAGCCCCCCGGCTGTTTTAAAAGCGCCATTTTGCAATCTGCGGTGGGTTCGTAAGCCGGAAAAAGTTCATAAGAAGAGGCAAAAAATTTCTGAACCCTGGGTTCATATCTTGAGATGTTCGTATCATGAGGGGTTCGTATCACGAGGTACCACTGTATATAAACTGCATGTGTATGTACATATACATGCACACAACAGCTCTTCTAAAATTATATACATTCAACCTCATTTACTGCGATAGGAAAAACATACCCAGAGCTCAGAAGGGAAAAAAAGGAAAAAAAATCAACATTTTTCTACCGGTTCTTCGTACCTGATTATGCCTGTAGGATTCCATCACTGATTATGTTGCATAATATTGTCTTTGAATGGTCTTTTAGGTAAAAATCTACATTGATCTTCCTGAATAAACACTTTTTAATCTATCAAAATTGTATAGTCTTTGTAATCATCATTAATTAAAGAAATTGGGCTATAATTCTTAGTAGAAGTTAAATCTTTTCCTTCATTTGGTAACAATGCAATACTGGCCGTTTTCCATATAGCTTTTGTGCTTAGCACTTTTGATACACAAAATAACATTTTGATTATCTTCTCTAGACTTTGCCAAACTTGGCAACAACAGTTCCCATATGGCAAAGTCTACAGAAATTAATATCCACAGCTAATACATTGCAATCTTGGCAAAAGAAAGAAAGAAAGAAAAAGGAAAGAAAAAGGAAAAAGTGAATTCATAGATATTATTTGTAGAGCATGATATGGTTCCCTATTCTATTCCCTCTTTCTTGAAGAGTAAATCCACAAATAGAGAGAAGAATTGGGCACAACTGCCAGGAGGATATTACAATCTCTTCCATCCAAAATCACCACAACTCACAAATATTAATAGAATAGAATAGAATTTTATTGGCCAAGTGTGATTGGATACACAAGGAATTTGTCTTGGTGCAGATGCTCTCAGCGTACATAAAAGAAAAAGATACATTTGTCAAGAATTATGTGGTACAACACTTAATGATTGTCATAGGGGTCAAATAAGCAATGAAGAAACAATCAATATTAATAAAAATCTTAGGATACAAGCAACAAGTCCTAAGTGGGAGGAAAAGGATGATAGGAATGATGGGAAAAACTAGTAGAATAGAAGTGCAGATTTAGTAGAAAGTCTGACAGTGTTGAGGGAATTGTTTGTTTAGTAGAGTGATGGCGTTCGGGGAAAAACTGTTCTTGTGTCTAGTTGTCTTGGTGTGCAGTGCTCTGTAGCAAAGTTTTGAGGGTAGGAGTTGAAACAATTTGTGTCCAGGATGTGAGAGGTCAGTAAATATATTCCCGCCCTCTTTTTGACTCGTGCAGTATACAGGTCCTCAATGGAAGGCAGGTTGGCAGCAATTGTTTTTTCTGCAGTTCTGATTATCCTCTGTGTCGGTCCTATTGGGTTGCAGCACCAAACCAGACAGTTATAGAGGTGCAGATGACAGACTCAGTGATTCCTCTGTAGAACTATATCAGCAGCTCCTTGGGCAGTTTGAGCTTCCTGAACTGGTGCAGAAAGAACATTCTTTGTTGTGCTTTTTTGATGATGTTTTTGATGTTAAGTTGCCATTTTAGGTCTTGAGATATGATAGAACCTAGAGTCTTCGGAGAGGGGCGGCATACAAATCTAATAAATTATTATTATTATTATTATTATTATTATTATTATTATTATTATTATTATTAAATTGTTGATACTGTGTTGTCTAATATTGTGAGAAGTGGAAGTGTGGAAGGGTTTCTCCTAAAGTCTACCACCATTTCTACAGTTTTGAGTGTGTTCAGTTCTAGATTGTTCTGGTCACACCACAAGGATAGTTGTTCAACTTCCCGTCTGTATGTGGATTCATCATTGTCTCGAATGAGTCCGATCACTGTTGTATCATTTGCAAACTTCAGTAGTTTAACAGATGGATTGTTTGAGATGCAGTCATTAGTGTATAGAGAGAAGTGGTGAGAGTACACAGCCTTGGGGGGCACCTGTGCTAATTGTACATGTATCTGATGTGATTTTTCCTAGCTTTACCTGCTGCTTCCTGTCTGTTAGGAAGCTTGTGATCCACTTACAAGTGTGTTCAGGTACCGCTAGCTGATTGAGTTTGGTTAAGAGAATGTCCGGTGCGATGGTATTGAATGCTGAACTGAAGTCTACAAAGAGGACCCTAGCGTAGGCCATTGGAGATTCAAGATGTTGAAGGATGTAGTGTAGAGCCATATTAACAGCATCATCTGTTGATCTATTTGCTCAGTATGCAAATTGCAGGGGGTCTAACAGTGGATCTGTGATGGTTTTCAAGTGGAACATCACTAGCCTTTCAAAGGTTTTCATAACTGCAGATGTTAGAGCAACTGGTCCGTAGTCATTCAGTTCCTTGATGGAGGGCTTCTTCGGCACTGGGATGATAGTCAAGTGTTTGAATCATGATCATAATCATGAAAATTAGTGACTCTAGTCAACAGTATACAAGACCAACAAGTGTAAGACAAACTCATCACATGTACCACATGATTCTTGACAAATGTATCTTTTTCTTTTATGTACACTGAGAGCATATGCACCAAGACAAATTCCTTGTGTGTCCAATCACACTTGGCCAATAAAATTCTATTCTATTCTATTCATCAGTCAAGATACCTAAGTGGCAGGTGAAGAAAATGAGCAACTGAAGAAAACAGGGAATGGAAAGGACAATAAAGTGGGAACATGACAGTCTTACTCGTATTCAGTTTAAGGTGATGGGAGGACCTCCAAGAGTAGATCCTAGAATGACTCTTCTTTATAGTTGAGCATGCCTGGTCATCAAGGGCCAGAATGATTGATAGCATCATGAGTGAAACAATATTACAATCCCTGAGCAAGAATTATGATCCAGAGAAAGATATAAAAGTTAAACACAAAATCCAAGACCCATCCTTAAGGTATGTCTTTTAGAAGGGGAGATTCCAAGCATTTAAATCCACCATGCAATACTGCAATACTGCAAAATTAAAATGAGAGAGAGAGAGAGAGCATTCAAGCCAATCAAATACACCACCCAAATGTTCAAAAACTGTAATTTAGCAATATCTGTTAGATAACGAGTCTATGGAGAGGGGCGGCATACAAATCTAACAAATAAATAAATAAATAAATAAATAAATAAACAAACAAACAAACAAACAAACAAACAAACAAACAAACAAAATCCGAAAGGACCAACACCAATGTAACATGATACAGTGAACAGTCCGGGTTTTGGCCACCCTAATGTGGTTTCATCCTACATTGTTGTTTTTAAATTTACAAGAATCTTTTTCTTCCTTTCTGGAATTTCACTAGTTTAGTTTTGCCAGTGATCACACTGTTGAATCCTTAGAGGGATGTTTAAGGCACATCAGTCTCTCAATCCTCAGAATCAAGCAACTGTGGAGTCTCGTGATGTATTGTGGAAGACAATTCATTCGATCATTGTAATACAGTATATCAAAGCAAGGTACCAGCTTGAAGGTGGAATTACTCAAGAGGGGTTGTCATTTGCCAGATCTGTCCTGGAACAAGAGCTCAGTGCAGTCATCACAATCTACTGCTAGAGGAAGGAGATCTTTTTTTTTTTTAGTTTCAAAAGATACATGTAATAATGAAATACTTTTTACGTTCATAGACACAAGAGAAGGTCGCAATATGACTACAATAATGTAATCAAAGTAGACGTTAGAAGCACTAACACTAGAAATAGACCACTCTTGCTATGTAAAGTATTTATTCACAACTCACATCGAGATGCCAAAGCTTATACTGTTTCCACATTAAAAGTGTGAACTGAAGTAGTCATCCTTGATATATTCACATTTGATTCAGACAATCTTAATGAGAAAACATTACAGTTCATCGTCATGCGGGTTGTGTTGTTATTATTAGTTGCGAAGTCATGTCTGACCCATTGTGATCCCATGGACAATGTTCCTCCAAGCCTTTTTGTCCTCTACTATTCCCTAGAGTCCATTTAATCTCTCACTGACTACTTCAATGACTCCATCCAGCCACCTCATTCTCTGTCGTCTTCTTCTACTTTTGCCCTCAATCTTTCCCAGCATTAGGCTCTTTTCCAGTGAGTCCTTCCTTCTCATTAGTTGGCCAATGTATTTGAGTTTCATCTTCAGGATCTGGCCTTCTAAAGAGCAGTCAGGGTTGATCTCCTTTAGGACTGACCGGTTTGATCGCTTTGCAGTCCAAGGAACTCGCAGGAGTCTTCTCCCGCACCATAGCTCAAAGGCCTCACTTCTTTGGCGCTCAGCTTTTCTTGTGGTCTTGTGAGTTGTATAAATATGTTCAAGTCAAATTTGTGATTTTATTTTTGGCAATCAAAAGGAATTGCCACATCACTCTCTGCATGTAACCTGACTATTTAGTTTTTTCCTGAGCCCCTGTTCTTATTGTTAATTTTTTTCTATTTTCTGATCATAGCTGATGGAATATAGACTAACAGTTTATTCATAACCTGCATTATTTTGTTATAACTGTTAGAAAGAAAAAAATATTTCAAAAACTCCAATAACTGAAAGTTCCTGCCCTTTGCAGGAACAGAAACTAATACTGGGACAGTAAAAAAAATGTTTTATTAGTGTAGAAACATAGAAACATAGAAGACTGATGGCAGAAAAAGACCTCCATCTAGTCTGCCCTTATACTATTTCCTGTATTTTATCCTTATACTATTTCCTGTATTTTATCTTACAAGGGATATATGTTTATCCCAGGCATGTTTAAATTTGGTTACTGTGGACTTACCAACCACGTCTGCTGGAAGTTTGTTCCAAGGATCTACTACTCTTTCAGTAAAATAATATTTTCTCATGTTGCCTTTGATCTTTCCCCCAACTAACTTCAGCTTAAGTGTACTCCTGTTTAAGTCTTTGGGTAAACAAAGAAAGGGCAGAATCCAGCTTTGTCTATCCCTTGTACTTTCCTTTCCTTTTGCTGATATGGTCTTTCTGTTTTTCTTTCTCCCTATGGCTGTTCTCTCTCCTAACAGGCAGCGGCACCTTTTCCTTTTGTTCTTTTAATTCCTGAAAGAGTTTAGGCATGCTATGGAGTGAAGCAAACACCAGAAAGGTAATTGTTTCTTTAATACTGAAACAACCAGTTCTCTAAATAAAGAACCCTTACAATACCCTATAATTCCTCCTTTTTAAGTACACCATTCCATTGATTCTTCATGATTGCCTTTCCCAGTAAAGTCATTCACTCACCCTGCAACATTGTCATGTCTACCCGCCGTTTCTGATCGATGCAAGCTGAGCTACAGGGTCTAACTTCTGACTGGATGGTGAGGAGTGGACGGATTTATATTCCTTGCAGACAGTTGCAATACTGCAATGTGTTGTGATTCAGTCTGAGGCTCCTCAGGGAACGGCTGGAACTCTGCTGGCTCCATGCTCAGAGGGGGGGGGGACGAGGAACAGGAGGAGGAGGAGGACCAGGCAGACGGGGAAGAGGAATGTCAGAACGAAGAGGAGGGGGAACAGCCTGAGACCCCCGGGGGGGAGCTCTCCCCAGTGAGTAGCCTGGAGTCATTAGATGAGAACGCACAAGCCATCATAGATATGAGGCAGAGAAGGGCAGCACAACGAAGGGGACAATTAGCCAGGTATTTCCATCCCTAATAGGCAACAGCTGGGTTTGGGTGTGGTTCTCCTCAGAAAGGTTGAAAAGGCAGGCCCGCCCTTCCTGTATTGTGGAGAGTTATCTTTTGGGAGTCCTGTGACCTTGCTTCGATCCTTGGCGTCTCTGATTCTGGCTTGTGGCCTCGAAGGCTGAAAACTTGGGGGAGGCGTGGGTTTTATTATCTACAGTGGTGTGTGTGCCAGCAAGAAGCCTGTTGTATTGTCTGGCCGTCGTGACTCTTCTGTGAAGCTTCATAGCATTCCAGTTTGTAAGAACAGTTTTTGTTATCTGTGTTTGTTTTCAAGGATATAAAATGACTTTGCTTTTTACCAGCGTGTCTGGCTACTCTTTTTAGTTGGTGTTGGCGTCTGGGGGAACCCAGACAGAACACAATGCAAACAACCAGCTGTCTGCAAGGAGTATAAATCCTTCCATTCCCCACCATCCAGTCTGAGCTGAAGAAGCTTCTTGGATGAGAAGCGAAACATCTTCAAAGAAAAACCAAAAAGTCCAGTTGCCTCTTGAAAAAGCACCTTTGGGGACAGCTATTTGTTGGGCTTCTCCCTCCTTCATCTGAAAACTCTTTCAGAATACCAGGATTTGAGCAATTGTTTGCCCATGTCTAAGCCTCTTCACCCCAGCAATGATGCCAAGAACATTTCTGGAATGTTAATTGTTTGAAAAAGAGGACAAAAAAAAAAGATGAAATACCGAAGAAGAAGAAAGGCTTTGTTGCCTTCTAAAAATTAGCATAACTAAAAGGAGAAATAAATTTTGTACAACAAAGGCAGGCAATACAATAACTCCAAAGAATGGAGGCTTTTTTTCATTAGTGTATCAAACCACAAGAAAGAAACATGTAATTGGGAGAAAAAAAGCACATAAGTAAAAATGGAAACACAGCTGATGTTGCATCACCATGTACATTTGAGACATGAGGTTTCTATAGTTGGTCTGTATATAATCTGAAAACATTCTATATAAAAGTCAAAGTGAGCCTGTCACCTGTAGCTTTTCCAAATTTTCCAATTTCCCAACTAGCACAACTCTCACTAATTCTTTGAAGTCTGGGATTCCATTGAAATAAATATTTTCCCCAAATGAACTCATTTCTTAACATTACTTCATGGTATACTGGCCATAATATAAGAATGGCCAATCGTAAGATCAGACTATCTACAAAATGAAATGAGAATGCAAACTAAATTAGATGCCAATGCCAACATTCATAGAAGATTGATGGCACATAGAAGATTGACGGCAGAAAAAGACCTCATGGTCCATCTAGTCTGCCCTTATACTATTTTCTGTATTTTATCTTAGGATGGATATATGTTTATCCCAGGCATGTTTAAATTCAGTTACTGTGGATATATCTACCATGTCTGCTGGAGGTTTGTTCCAAGGATCTACTACTCTTTCAGTAAAATAATATTTTTTCGCGTTGCTTCTGATCTTTCCCCCAACTAACTTCAGATTGTGTCCCCTTGTTCTTGTGTTCACTTTCCTATTAAAAACACTTCCCTCCTGGACCTTATTCAATCCTTTAACATATTTAAATGTTTCTTTCATGTCCCCGCTTTTCCTTCTGTCCTCCAGATTATACAGATTGAGTTCATTAAGTCTTTCCTGATACATTTTATGCTTAAGACCTTCCACCATTCTTGTAGCCCGTCTTTGGACCCGTTCAATTTTATCAATATCTTTTTGTAGGTGAGGTCTCCAGAACTGAACACAGTATTCCAAATGTGGTCTCACCAGCGCTCTATATAGCGGGATCATAATCATTCAAAGATTATATACTACTAATGGTTAATGTGAGGACCAATCCACCGTTAAGAGGAGGAATGGAATCAATTATGATAAAAGAAAATAGTATTCACTAAAATAAAGATGGATGTTTTTGGTAAATCACATCTGCCAGTTGGACTTTGGAACTTTTCCTCCGGCCATGACTGACATATAGATGTGCTCCTGTTTGTGTGCCTTTCAGTTCTCACAATCCTGGTAACACACTTTCTCTGACACCTCGTGCAACCTTACAAGCGTTCCAAGCTCCTTTCCTGCCTTTGCGTGGAAAATGTATTTGCACAGTTGTCAATCTGACGGACAGCAAGAGAATGATCGGAGAGCACCCTGATCTTTTTACTTGTTACCGCGTACAATAGCTCGGTGGGACTCGTGACATGTTTGAAGAGATGAACGGAGACCTGTTCTGGAACATATTAAGTTTGTCTTCTGGACACACATGACTTCACCAGGCTGTCTAACCTCATTCATAACAGATGCTAATCTTTTCAGAGCTGACTGATGACAGCACTTGCTTTCTGCCCTTCACGGAATTAGAGCTGGATTTTTATCAAAGGACTCAAACTGCTTGCTAATTAGACTAATTCCCTTCATCATGAATTATTTATTTCCATTGGTAACTGATCACTGTGACATTAATGGGTTCTGCTCAAGTTAGTTTCCTACTAATATACAGCATAGGTTAAATGGAGAGAAACCCAAAACTCCCGATACCTTCGTTCCACATTACGTGAGTGCTAGCTACAACTTCTGCTCTACTTCAAAGAGAGTTGAGAAGCATGATTGCTCAGTAATATAAAATCAGGATCAAGGAACATCTGAGGCTATAAAGGTTTGTAAGGCTATCCCGGGGAGGAAGCATTGTTGGATTTAGAGAGCTATATTGCTAAGTGGACAAAGAGGAAATGGCATTATGCATTCCTGGTTAGGTAGAAACATCACTAATACGACAGGATCCAGTCATTTCAGACCTACTGCTGAGATGTTACTTCACATCAATCAAAGATGGGTGCTGTTGTGGTTGGCTCTGGCCCAGCTCCTGCCCCAGGGAATGTGGAGGTGGAGGCAGGGGAAACGTCAACATGTCCTAGGCCTGTTTTGTTGCCGGCAGAGTCAGGGAGTGCAGTTTCCTCGAACAAAAAAGAAGGTGGGGGTGACTTGGAAGAGGGGGGCTTGGCACACAGCCCAGGAAGCCAATCACCATTATCTTTGGTCGATTCGGATGAGGAAGTGTTAGACCTACACAGGCGCAGACTTATGCATGAAGAGACCAATTGAGGAAATATTACAGGAGATAAGAGAGGCCGCCTCGCTGTGTCTGAACTTTGTTTTGTGGATTTTTCACGCCTTTGACACCAAAGCAGAGTAAAGTGTGTGTGTGTTTCACTTCGTGGGAAGAAGGAGGTCTGTGACGTTTCTTCACAGCTACTAGCTAAGTACTTAAGGACTGATTAATGGACTTGTACAGGGTGTCCTGCATAAGCCACGCCCACAATGTGGTAGTAAACATTTTGGTAGCCCTTCACTGAGCCAGAGGTGGTATTTGCCAGTTCTCCAAACTCTCCAAAATTTCATCCCTGGTTATTTCTCATTTTCTGGTATGGAATGCTTATTAAAGGAAAAGCAGCTTTGAGATTTTATACCATATGAAATTCGTCTTTTCCCATGGTCTTAGGCAACCCCTGTGAAAAAGTCATCCAACACCCAAAGGGGTCCCGACCCCCAGGTTAAGGACCACTATCCTATTGAATGCATGCAAACAATTCCATTTCCTTTATAATACCAAGTGCTTAGCCCCTCACATTATTATAAGTCTAGCATATTCAAAAATGACTTAGTGAGAACTACATTCGCTCAAGAATCAGCAGCATGGAACTATTATGATTAAAAGAAAAAGAAAATGGAATAGAAATTGAGGTAACACAGAAGACAGAACTAGACTCAGGAGGTAGTATTAGATTAACAACATATACTGAAAATAAAGATTTAATAATATACATATAATATTAAAAATAACAAGGAATTTAAAAAGTAATGCTGACAGCTCAAGCATGGGAAAATGTTATCAGTCTGTTAAATATAATATGTATTAGAATCAAAATCACCCAGAGGCGGGTTTGGAAGGGAAAGATGAAATAGGAAGGAAGGAAAGAAAGATAACGAAACAAATCTAAATAGGGTTATAGGAGAGTTGAAGGGAAGAGGGATAATTAAGATAGAACAGTTATATGAGAAGGATGGGAGGCCAAGTAGAAATTGTATAGAGTGGTGGTTGGGTAAGGGAAGATGGCTACAAACAAATGCAATATGTAAATATCTGAATGAAAGGGAGAATAAAGAAGCACTATTTAGGGAGGAGATAGAGTTAGAGAAAATAATAAGAGAAAAAAGTGAGGGTACCAAGGCACAAGCAAGTAATATATATAAGATGTTAGTGTAGTCAGACGGGGAGGTGATCCAAGGATTGACTAAATGGTGGCAAAATGAAATGCAAGTAGAGGTGTAAGAGATAAAAAATATAGTAGAGAACATAAGGAAAACTAAGAATACAAGAGTTAGGGAAATGAGAAGGAAAATATTGCATAAGTGTTATTACACACCCGTTTAACTCGCATACTTTCAGCAGAATGTTAAGGGTATTTGTTGGCATGGGTGCCAAGATAAAGGAGTGTTTATGCATATGTTTTGGGAATGCCCGGTAGTGCAGAATTTTTGGCAAAAGGATATTAATAGGATGTTAAATATAAGACAGATAATTACTAAGGAAATGGCAGTATTAGTCAAAAGTAATGAGATGGGAGAATTTAGAGAAATAAAACAAGCAGCGATAGAAAGCGCTCAGGCAGTAATAGTTTTGGGTTGGAAGGATGCGACAAAATGGACAATGCAAAATTGGTACCGGTACATGGTAGACCACATTCAATTTGAGATTATGGACAAAAGGATGAATTTGGTTAATGAAACTGACTTGTGACAACTGATGGGATGATGGGACAAGGTAAGACAATACATGTCGAGTGGAAGTCGAGACCAAGCTACAAGAAACAAATTGGAATCACTTTATAATATGTAAATAGATATTTTGCTCTTGGGTTAAAATGGTTTATACAAGAAACACCCCCGATTGGTGGTGGGGTATGAATGTTTGTCTGGTGGTGGGCACAATTCACAAAACACTTGTTTTATGTTGTGTGAGTCTTATATTGTAATTAAAACTAATAAAAAAAGGAAGGAGGAGAGGAAAGTAGGAAGGAGAAAGAATGAATAAGAAAGTAAGTGGGAGAGAAGGAGATGGAGAGGGGGAAATGTGAAGACAAAAAACCCCCAAACTGATTATTAACAGCAAAACTAGGTGTAAAAATAGGTTATTGAACTCTATTTTATTTGAAAATGTATATACTATTGGTATAGTCTTAAGGTATATGTATTGACACATATATGAAAATTGTGGAGAAATTAAAAAAAACTTTAAAAAAATCAGCAGCACAGTTTCAGTATCTCCACATATTGTATATATCAATCAGTGTGTGTGTTACTGGGATTGCTGTTGTTTCCAAATAATAGAAACGAATTCATTAAACTAAGGAACTAGGGGTTAGTCAAAAGGAAGCTGCCATAATTACTCATTAGATTGTTGCTTGTCATGGTGGCATGTATGGATTATGTATTATACATGTACATTCTCTCTGTACAAATTACAGCAAAACAATTTGCTTAATTTGGTTTGAAATAGGAGCTTGTTGACAAAGAAATCTTGCCAAGCTTGAAAAGCTAGAAATGTAGCTTTTATGAAGCTTTTTTTTTTTTAAAAAAAGTGGTACCAATGTAACAATACCATTTTCCTCTATAACTGTGATACAATATTTACTCTGTAATTTAGGGGTAATTGCTCTATTTTCATGACGTTAATGCCACTGGAGAAATATAGTCCTAGAAGCAAACTTTTTCCCTTAGGGATGAGGAATTGCTTTTAAATGGAGGAAAACTGCCATTCATTTTGCTCTTCTGTTTGAAGCAAATTCATTAGATTAAGGCAAAAAATGGAGACAAGAAAAGTAAGTTGTAGTTTAATATTGTCATTAGGCAACATTTTGCTTCAGCCTTATTTAATTGCCTTGAGACCATGCTGTGCTTGAAAATGTTCACAGACCCCGGAATATTGGATTGTGCATAAGAGGCCTAAAAAGTGGTACCATCTTACTCTAGAGAGTTCTCAAATGCACTAATTGTTAATAGTAACCTCCATTTCTTTTCACTTCTCATCAGACCACTGGTGCAAGAAGTGTGGAAGTTAGAAAATAGCCTTTTAATACTATTATTAGGTTGCTATGGGTACTTCTTCACCAAAGCAGCTCTTTGCTTAACGCGGAGTTTTTCAAACTCAACAACTTTAAGGTGGGTGAACTTCAACTACCCAGAATTTCCCCATCAGATTCTGTTCTGTCGGGCTCTCTGGTAGAATCCTCCCAAAAATTCACAGGTACAAATTTCAGACACACACACGTTTGAAAATTCAAAACAATGTTCTTTATAATGAAAATTCACTTAAACCAAGCCCTCTTTTGGTATAGCCAAGAGCACTCGTCTCCAAACAAACTGGTAATTTGTACAAGTCCCTTCTCAGTTCTGTGATACTTAGCTTGCAGCTGTAAGGCAATTCATAGTCCTTCTTCTTTCACAAAGTGACACACACTTTGCCCTGGTTTAGTTTCAAAGCGGGGAAAAATCAGCACACAAAAAGTCAAAGTCAGTAAAGCAGTCACGAAACACAATGATCAGATAATCCTCCACAATACCAAACCCACAGGCTGCTATTTATAGCAGCCTCCCTAATTACCACAGCCCCACCCAACCACAGGTGGCCTCATTTTCTTTGATAATAATCTCTCAGTTGTTGTTGCCTATGCATGGCTCTCCGCATGCGTGGCTGTATCATTAACTCTTGTTCTGAATCCAAGGAGGAGCTAGATAATTGATCTCCTTCTGAGCTGTCTGCCACACTCTCCTCCTCCCTGTCACTCATGTCTTCTTGGTCAGAGGAGCCTTCATCAGCAGATTCCACCAGAGGGGGGGGCAAAACAGGCCTGCAGCATGTGGATGTCTCCCCCACATCCACAGTCCTTGGGGCAGGAGCAGGGCCAGAGCTAACCACAACAGATTCTAGGAGTTGAAGGACACACATCTCTTTAATTTGCAGAGTTTGAAAACCCCTGCTTTAAAGAGACTCTGTGTCAGGCTGAAGCTATTGTTTGAGTTGGAGACTTTGGCCTGCCATATAATAGAATGTAGAATGTAATAGCACTGTGGGAATTTAGGAGGGGTGGTGGCATGAGAGGATAGTGTACTAGCCATAACAAATTCCTTCTAGATACTCAAGGTTCAGCAATTGCCTGGAAGTTGATGGGAGGACCAGACATGTTTGCAGAACCAGAGTGGTCCATGTAATGAACTTGTGGGTGTAGGAACAGGGGATGAACTTAATTTTTTTAAAAAATATTTTTTATTATTTTTCAAAAAGACAGACAAAAAACAAACAACATTAAACATTTAAGGAGCTACCATTGCTCCTCTTGTCATAGACGTCTAACTAATACAAAAAGAAAAAACCCTAACTTATAGTCAGATCGATACAGAAATGTCACACATGCACATTACATTCTTATTAAGTTTAACTCTATATTCTTTATGTTAATTAGATTTCTTTATCTATAAAAATATCATGTACTTATTAAAAAAAATTAAAATATAAAATATATTTTAAAAGATATCACTTCAACTTTATCATACTATAAAATTGTTTTAAAACTATTTCAGGGGATGAACTTTAAACTGGGTGGAGAAACCCACAGGAGGACTTCAGATTTGGGTTTCCCCAAGATGTGCTAACATGGATCTGCTAATAAATCGGAACTTTGAGGAAGGCCATGCTTTGGACTCTGATTTAATTCTCAGATGCTATTTGGAACCTTGACTGTTAGTCTTTTGATGTGGAAGCGCTATACACAAGTTAGACACATGTTGCCTGCCAAAAAGTTGCAGTTGGATAGCAGGCTGATGACTGTCATAATCAGCCCTTAATGATATAATGATATATGCTGATTTTTGTTTACATTCTAGTAACCACACCTATGCTTTTATTTTTGTAAAGGATTGTCTCATTTCTGATGGTTAGTTGCTTCTTCATTATTTTACCCAGTGCAATTCATGTACAGTTGGGACTACAAGTAAACCTCGACTTACAATCATTTTTAGTGACCGATCGAAGTTACAACAGCACTGAAAAAAGTGACATGTGCCCAGTGCAACCAGTGCAGCATCCCCATGATATCACATGATCAGAATTTGGAGGCTTGGCAACTGATATATATGTAATCGTCGCCGTGTCCCAGGATCATGTGATCACTATTTGTGACCTTCTGGCAAGCAAAGTCAGTGGGGAAACCAGATTCATTGAACAACTTTGTTACTAACTTAACATCTGCAGTGATTCACTTAACAACTGTGGTAAGAAAGATTATAACATGGGGCAAAATTCACCTAATAACTGTCTTGCTTAGCAACAGAAATTTTAGGCTCAATTGTGGTTGTAACTCAAGGACTACCTGTACTCAAACAGGTAAGCGACACTCCCCTCCCAAATTTCTCAGGTGTCTTTTGCTTTCTGATCACCTGCCTGGAATTTCACTGCAAACATGTTGCTAATAGTCAGAGAATATTAACAGGTCTCCATAGGAACAAATACATCATAAGCAGGGATGAAATGCTCCCAGTTTGCTCGTGCCTGTAGGTTGTTGGAAAGCCAGTTGCGAAAGGAATGCAAGGTTCCGCCTGTTAGATATTTGCCTGGGTGACCTACCCAGACAGGGTAAAAGTCAAAAGTTCAGATTTGTTTATTGCATGTTGATTGGTTGCCTTCTTTGGGTGCTTAAAATGTATCTTTGTAAAACTGCCCTGTTGCTGGGCTAGATTGTATAAATAGGAGAACTGTCATTGTATAGAGCTCTCTATACTCCATTGCTTCTTGACTGAATTGACTTCCTTGTCCTGTTAGCAAAATAAACCTTGCTTGATTCAACCTTGCTTTGAGAGTTATTACATTGGCGACGAAGGTGGCCGAACCTTGCTTTGAGAGTTATTACACCGCCCACTCACCCGGACGCTGCCATTTGGGTTCTTTTATCCACTGGGCATGTGCAAAGCATTCTGTGCCTGCGCAGAGGGTAAAAGAAACCAAATGGCAGCATCCAAGTGGGTGGGTGGGCGGAGCCTGACGCTCCCTTCGTGACCGGCTCTCTGACGACCCACAGGCAAGAGTGAACTGGAAACATTTCATCCCTGATCATAATATTGCAACATAAACTCTAGCCCTTTTATATGTAGATCATAAGAACGCATGCAAGTATGTAAGAAGTGGAATTTGCACTGTGACATTACAGAGCTTGTTGTAAATAGTTTCCTTTCTTGAAATATCTATGAATTCATTGTTAAGATAAATAAGCTAACAACGCGGCTGATCTTATTAATAATAAATATAGCAAAATCCTAGCTCCTTGCTAAGACTAATATTTCAATGATTAGTAAACAAAAAATTCTTTCACATTGATATTAACCTGAATATCCAAAATCTATGTTCTCCCTATGAAGCACATACTAACACTTTCCTGGGTCAGAGTCTGGGATTAGTATTTGATATAAAACATAATATTGACTTTGCTGGCAAAATCATTGATTTGGTCTCTTTTTACTGCTTTAGTCTTTTGTAATACAGTGCCATAGTTTTGAGTGGAATTGATGTTTGTTGCCGGGTATTCCCGACATTGTAAAAGATGAAAGATAATATATATTTTGATTTTGTTTCTCTTGATGTATTATTTTGAGATATATTAGTAACGATTTTCTGTAACTGATGTTGTGAGAATCGTTTTTATTATGAATAAAAGATCCATCTGTGTTCCTGTATGAATAGTGAAACAGGCTCTGTCGATATGGAATCAATCAACAGCTGTGCAATTCATGGTGATTAGAAGCTGCCTAGCTCTTAGGAGTGAAATCTACTGGGGGTAAACCAAACATGACCTGAAATGCCAAAACTGTTCCTGTGATAGAGATGGAGAAACAACTAGGTGTTAGGATGAATGTCAGCAAACTATCAGTGAGTACAAGTGCACTACAGTGCCTTCCGTCCTCTGTCCTATTGCTCTCCTATATCTCCTATTCCTTTCTTCTATTCCTCTATCTCTTCTTCTATTCTTTTATTGATATGTTCTCTTACTATACCTTCTTTTCTATTCTTTCTTAGATATATTTTACTATGAGTATCTCCTCTATAACCTTCATCATGTATTTTACACATAGGGAATTACGAGAATTTAAAGAAATCAAAACAGCAGCTTTGGAAAGCGCTCAAGCAGTAGTGGTATTAGGGTGGAAGGACAGCAATAAATGGACAATCCAGAATTGGTACTGGAACATGGTGGACCACATCCACTTCGAAATTATGGAAATAAGATTAAATAACTTTGATGAAAATAAATTGGAGAAGCTGATGGCACGATGGAATAAGGTGAAAGATTATATCTTAAGTAGAATATATGACGACAATGTGAAAAATAAACTCCAATCACTTTTTGTATGTAAAGAAATGTAAACCGGAGCCAAGGAAGAAATTGAAATTTACTGTAAATAATTTAACCCCCTAAATGGTGGAGGGGTTTATTGGTGTTGGGCACTTTTTCTTTAAGATTTCTAATAATAATAAAAAAAAATCATGTATTTTATTATGTGTATATAGATATATACCCACTAAAACCCTCATTGTGTATTGGACAAAATAAATAAATAAATAAATAAATAAATAAATAAATAAATAAATAAATAATTCTCATAATTAGATGGGTAAGTTGAATTTTACTTTGCGTGCATCCATTTCCTGCACTTCTAAACTACTGGCCACTAGAGGCCGTGGAAAGTTAGCAGAGATGTGCTTGCATTTTGTCACCTTTCCATGTCTAAAATATTTATTTATTATTTATTTATTTTATTTATTCGATTTTTATGCCGCCCTTCTCCTTAGACTCAGGGCGGCTTACAACATGTTAGCAATAGCACTTTGTAACAGAGCCAGCATATTGCCTCCACAATCCAGGTCCTCATTTTACCCACCTCGGAAGGATGGAAGGCTGAGTCAACCTTGAGCCGGTGATGAGATTTGAACCGCTGACTTACAGATCTACAGTCAGCTTCAGTGGCCTGCAGTACAGCACTCCACCTGCTGCGCCACCCCTATCTTTACATTTCTGCTTTTTTGTTGTCGTTATTAGACTAATATTCTTCGTGCGTTTAATCATTCCTTCCACTCTTCCTTCAGTTCTTTTTGTCTGCTGTCTCTAACCTCTGCTGTTCAGGTCCTTCCTTGGCTTTCTGCTTTTCCATAATGGAGAAAAACGTACGATAGCTTCTAACTTGTAGACAGACCTAACTTACTTAAGCATTTGCATTATCAGGTAATTTTCTCAATTAAACTTATCTCCATTTTCTTTCATGCAACCACCAGCCGCAAGAATCCTCTCTAATATAAGTTATGCTCCTAAATTTAAGGTTTCTTTCTCTCCATATTATTTTCCCCACTGTATAAAACTATCTGGTAATCAACCGGATATGCCACATGGAACTTTAAAAGATGCTTTTCTAAATCAGTCTGTCGAACACATTCCTACCCCCAACTGTGTGTTTCCTCTCCATTTGGTATTCTCACCATCTGCAACAGACAGCAGAACCAACCGTATAAACTAGGCTCAAAGCACATTCAATAAATGGGTCATAATCCAGCCACAGGGAAGAACTTTTAAGATGCTCCGATTTCAATTCTGTGGTGGTCTATTTAGACAAAATACAACTTAATGCCCCTAGGATAGCAAATAAGCAATCCGGTTATATGCAGATTATGTGGCTATTCTATGGCAGCCCCAGGATGTTAAAGACAGCAATGAGGGCTTGTAAGGACTATTTTCTGCAGATTAACTTTAATAAAACCAAGATCACAGACTTTGCAACAATAACAACAAAAAAAGCTAAGGTAGTGCAGACTTCAGCAAAAATAAAGGATTCCCACTCTGCCTTTCAGAGGTTGTTATTACACTAAGCAACATCTCTTGGTACCCTGAAAGATTTAAAGAAACCTTCAAGGGGGTTATGTCTTCTTCCTGCCTTAGTATTGTTTATTTGCAATTTTTCTCTCTACAGTAGTCAAATTATACGAAGATAATGACTTCAATCACACAGTTCTGGCCTTCTGAGACTGTAGGTATATATATAGAGCAAAGAACAATTCAAAGAAGTAGTACAAGACTGGAAGATGTAGAGACACCTGGCCTATTAAATTGCCAAGAGTTGGACATGACTGAACGGGTTGTCCGAGTTGTGTTCGAAAGCTACTGGCTAGACACAGGAATGTGTGACACAGAAACTCAGTAACTGAAGCCGATGAAAAACGAAGACAATTCAGCAAGAACTGGTTGAAGACGTTTTACTCTTCAGTGTAGCAAAAATAGAATATCTCCTATTCTTCTATTTACAGAAAGTACTTTACTACAACTATAAATCACTACAAAGACAGGGTTTGGAGAACATTCTTGGCAGAGAGTAACAATGAAAGAACTTGCAAGCCGGTAAAAACTGGGGAGATTGTTAGCACCTGGTTAGGGCTGAAAATAAACATTTGGGGCAAATAGAGAATGAAAAAAATAATCAAAGACAGGGTTTGGAAAACATGCTTGGCAGAGAGTAACAATGAAAGAGCTTGCAAGCTGGTAAGAGCTGGGAACAAGATTAGCACCTGGTTAGGGCTGAAAAGAAACTTACTCAGAGCAAGTTAGAGTAATGAAACAAACCCTGCAAAGACTTATGGCTTGGAAAACATTCTTCACAGAGAAAGACAATGAAAGAACATGCAAGGTAACAGTTGGGACGAATGTTAGCAGCTAGTTAGCGCTGGGGGGGGGAATCTACATTCAGAGTATAAGACACACTCTCATTATCAGCCTCTTTTAGGGAGGAAAAAAGGGTGTCTTATATACCCAAAAATACGGTAACTAGTCTATGGCCATGCACCACATGGAGCACTACTAATAATATAATATGGAATCATAGCTGAGGTCCAAAACTGAAATACAGATCTTTAAAAGGATTCATCCTAAAACATACACACACAGAGAGAGAGAGAGAGACAGACACACACAGAGAGAGACACAGACACAGACTTCTGTCAAGTACAATTTTAGAAGCAGTGTCCATAAACCACTGTGGAGTAAACTTTGCCATTTTGGAAGAGAGAAATGAAAAATAAAGTACCACTTGCTTCAGGATTCTATTCTTTAAAAAGGAACTTTCCAAGAGCATGCCAATGAGGAATCCATATCTGAAGGTCACCTGAAGGATAATGATAGAAGGCCTATAAAGATTAAAGAAGAGTTACCAAAGCTATCCATCATCTGAAGAAAGGAGAAGTAGCAGGTATTGATCAAATCCTTGGAGTAGGTCTGAAAGGAAATGGCAAGGTCAAAAGAGTGATATAAGATCCATCTGAGAGCTAGATGGATTTTGAATGATAAAGAATGAATGTAGTATATGTATGATGCTCCCTGGCTATGAGGCAGCTCTTAGGCCTTAGCTTTTATTAATGTTTTATTTATAAAATGTATTCCTTGTTTCTCACTATTCCATTGCAGTTCTGATACATTGAGATCCTTACAAAAATGAAGAACTGAAGCCCCTAAAAATGAGAGAGAAATGCAGTACAATCAAACCACAAGAACAAACAAACAAAGGAAAACAGCACTTTAAAGATCCTCAGTTCTAGAAAGGAACAAAACTTCAGAAATCTGTTCCATCTGCTGTTTGGGTTAGTAGGGCAATATTCCAACCCATCAAGATGTTTAAATATGTTTTTAAATGACCCATGACACAAAAAAGTCGTAACTGTTTTCTTTGGCAAATTTCCTGGCTATGCATTGTTCTTGAGAGCAAGAGGGATGGGGGAGAGAAAGAAAGAAAGAAAGAGAAAGAAAGAAAGAAAGAAAGAAAAAAGAGAAAGAAAGTAAGAAAGAGAAAGAAAGATAGAAAAAAGAGAAAGAAAGAAAGAAAAAAGAGAAAGAAAGAAAAAAGAGAAAGAAAGAAAAAAGAGAAAGAAAGAAAGAAAGAGAAAGAGAGAAAGAGAGAAAGAAAGAAAGAAAGAAAGAAAAAAGAGAAAGAAAGAAAGAAAGAAAGAAGAAAATGTGTGGTGCATGGGAGATGGGAAAGAGAGAGTAGCACAGGGTGGAGGGAGAAGAAGAAGTCACCCCCCAGTGGAGAACTGGGAGGAAAACCACAACATTGAAAATCAAGTGAGAGAAAGGAAATCCAGTGAAGGAAATGCAATTTTATAAAATTTTATAAAGTCACAAAAGAGACTCTTTGCTTGCTTCAATCACTCAGATATATATAAAAAAACCCCACTCTCCTAGATTTTATGGCTCTGTTGATTTAAGGACAATAAAACATGGTGATGTTAATTTGTTTATTAGAAGTAGAGGGCGATAAAATATATTTTTAGTTCAAAGGTCAAGGCTGCTTTGCAGCGCACTCAGTTCCCGCTAACTAAACAGGCACCTCTGGGAAGTAGCACCTGAAACCTCAGAAAACAGTGCCAAGAAATTCAAGCCAGTCCTTCCCCCTTTAAGAAAACCAAGAAGCTCCATCTGAAAGAATAACACAGAGCAGCTCTGCTAACAGAGCTGACAATAGAAATACTCAGGGGTGAAATTGAACAGGTTCCAACAGGTTCTGGATAACCAGTAGTGGAAATTTTGAGTAGTTCAGACACTGGCAAGATTCACAAAACCTTTATACCTTAAGTAGCAATGCTGTTAAGCTGAGAATGAATAAGAATTAACACGAATCAAACTATTTTGATAATACAGGATGCCCAGAAATTGTTTTAGAACTAATTCTCTTTAAGATCCACTCTTATAAGGATTCTGTATTTTCCTTAAACCTAGCTTTTAGAAGTTATTTATAGGATTACTTGCACAGGAAAAAGCTTCCTTTAGAGCAGTGATTTTCAACCTTTTTTGAGTCGCGGCACATTTTTTACATTTACAAAATCCTGGGGCATACCACCAACCAAAATGACACAAAATGACACCCTAAGACACTCTCCTCTCTTTTTCCATCCCTGTCTCCTCCCCACCCTTGTGTGTGTGTGTGTGTACACACTCTTGAACCATTTCCAAAAAGAGGTGAGGGCTGGGGGGGGGTTCTCTCTTATTCTTTGGGTGCTTTTTATCATATGCTTTAAATCAAGAGTCACTTCTCTCTCTCCTTTGTTTCTCTCTCTTTCCTCTCATTCTGTCTCAATCATTTTCTCATTTCTCTTTTTTCCTCCCCTTTTTGCTCATTTCTTTCTCCCTCTCTCTCTCTCCCTTCCTCTCCTTTTCTCTCCCTCTCTTTCTCTTGCTTTCTTTCTCTCTCTTTTTCTCTCTCTTGCTTTCTTTCTCACTCTTGCTTTCTCTTTCTCTCTTTTCTTTCTCTCTTGCTTTCTCTCTTGCTTTCTCTCTTTCTCTCACTCTCTTTCTCTCTCTCTTTCTTTCTCTCTTGCTTTCTTTCTCTCTCTCTCTCTCTTGCTTTCTCTCTCTCTTGCTTTCTCTTTCTCTCTTTTCTTTCTCTCTCTTGCTTTCTCTCTCTCTCTCTCACTCTCTCTCTCAGCAAAAAGTTGCAAGACCGGAACCTGAGCTTCCTTTTTCGCGGCACACCTGACCATGTCTCATGGCACACTAGTGTGCCACGGCACACTGGTTGAAAAACACTGCTTTAGAGGGATAATCATAAATAACTGTAAGTCTTAAAACAACTTAATCATTTGTTAGCACAAATGTTTTTATGCTCTAGAACAGTGTTTCCCAACCTTGGCAACTTGAAGATATTTGGACTTCAACTCCCAGAATTCTCCATCCAGCATCCACTGGCTGGGGAATTCTGGGAGTTGAAGTCCAAATATCTTCAAGTTGCCAAGGTTGGGAAACACTGCTTTAGAGTATTTGTTGGCAATGTGCGGCTCCTGAGATGCATATGGCTTTTTACATCCCCCAGCTGTTGCGCCCTGTTGGCTGGTTGGTCCCGCCCTTCACCCTCCCCTCCTAGTCACTCCTCATGTGGTCTGAGAAGGTAAGGGCGATGGTGGGGTTAGAAACTCCCTGCACATTCCAGAGCAGGAGGGAAGCATCCCTGTATTTGCCTCTCATCTTGCAGACACTTCTTCCGGCATTTCTTGATGATGTGTGCACACTTCGATCCACTCAGGGAGATGCACAACTTGATCTCCACTCCGAGAACTCCCTACCCAGCTGCACCCAATGCGTCATATCATAATGGGCTCCAGGAGAAGGAGGGCATCTCCCCCATTGTGAAGTACCTTAAGAACATAAGAAGAGCCATGCTGAATCAGGCCAAAGCCCATCGAGTCCAGCATTCTGTGTCACACATTGGCCCACCAATTGTCCATGGGGATCTTGAGCAGAAAGAGAAGGCAAATCCCTCCCTTTCCCTTGACCCCCAACAAGTGGTACTCAAGGGAACCTGCCTGCCTCAACCAACATAGAGGTGGCACATGGACATCCGTTTCAATAACCACCGATATACTTGGCATCCATGAAACTGTCTAATCCTGCCTTGAAGCTATCAAGGCTGACAGCTGTCACAACCTCTTCTGGAAGTGAATTCCATAAACCAACGACCCTCTAGGTGATGAAATATTTCCCTTGATTTGTCCTCACTCTCTTACCTATGAGCTTTAGGGAGTGCCCCCTTGTCTTGGTATTGTGTGATAGAGAAAATAATTTTTCTCTATCCACATTTTCTATCCTTTTCTATATATACCTTAAATTTAAGTGTGGAATGGAAGTAGCTGACGCCACTGCTTTTGCTACCTCCATGGCCTGTTAATTGCTCTCGCAGCACCTTGTGCAGCACACTTAAATTTAGTGTGCTTAAATTTAGCATGCTTCCCAATGGGGGAGACTGCGTCCCATTATGATGTGGTGCATTGGGCACAGTCAGGCTGGGCCAGTGTCTCACAGTAGACATCAAGTCGTGCATCTTCCCGAATGACCGAGGGGCATACGCAGCACCAAGAAGTGCCAGAAGACACGCCTGCAAGATGAGAGGAAAGTACAAGATGCTTCACTCCCACTCTGGAATATGAAGCAAGTCTCCATCCCTGCCATTGCCCTTACCTTCTCAGGCCCCATGAAGAGTGACTAGAAGGGGAGGGTGAGGGGCTGGGCCAGCCAGCGGACAGGGAGCTACAGCAGGGGGAGAAAAGAGAGAGAAAAGGGGTGAAAAAGAAAGAGAGATAAATGAGAAAATGATGGAGGGAGAGAATGAGAGAAGATAAAGAGAGAAACAAATGAGAGAGAAGGGAGCGAGGGAGAGGGAAATGAGCTGGAGGGAGAGAATAGGAGAAAGGGAAAAGAGGGAAACAGAGAAGGGGAGGGAGAGAAAGAAGGAAGGAAGGGAAAGAAAGAAAGAAAGAGGGAGAGGGAAAAGAGAAAAACAGAAATGAAAGGGAATGAAAGTGAGAGAAAGGGGGGAAATAGAGACATGAGAAAATGATGGAGAGAGAGAATTAGAGGAAAGAAAAAGAGAAACAAATGAGAGAAAAGGGGAAGAGAGTGAGAGGGGGAGAGAAATAAGAGGGAAAAGAAGGAAATAAATGAGAGAGAAAGGGGGACAGAGAGAGAGAGAGAGAGAGGCAGAGAAAAGAGAAAACAAATGAAAGGGGGACAGAGAAATGAGTGAGAGAAAAGGGGAGAAAGAGAAAGAAATGAGAAAATAATGAAGGGAGAGTATGGGAGATGGAAAAAAGGGAAACACAAGGGAGAGAAGGGAGAGAGGGGGGGGAGAGAGAAATGAGAGAGAGATGGAGGGGGAGAATGAGAGAAAAGGAAAAGAGGGAAACAAATGAGGGAAGGAGAGAGAAAGGAAGGAAGGAAAGAAAGAAAAATGAGAAAGAAAGAGAAAGAAAGAAACAAAGAAACAAAGAGGAAGGGACAGGGGAGGAAAAATAGAAAAACAGAAGAGAGAGAGAGGCCCATTTTCCACAGAAAACATCCAGAGCCACAAAACCCAGGTAGGTGTGGCTGGGGCAAGTCATGTGACTGGGGTGGGAATGACATTAAATTAGCCACGCCCATCCAGATTTTGTGGCTCCCAATGTTTTCTTTTATGTGGGAAATGGGTCCAAATGACTCTTTGAGTGTTTAATATATCCTAAGATTTTTATTAATATTGATTGTTTCTTCATTGCTTATTTGACCCCTATGACAATCATTGTGTTGTACATGATTCTTGACAAATTTATCTTTTTCTTTTATGTACGCTGAGAGCATATGCACCAAGACAAATTCGTTGTGTGTTCAATCACACTTGGCCAATAAAATTCTATTCTACTCTATTCTTAAGGTTGCAGAACCTCTACAATTGAAATAATGAATTTAGAATGGCTTGATAATCCCTCATTATCGCTGTAGTCTTTATTTTGCATAACCTAAACTGTTTCACAGTTGTTTTTTCTTTATGTTATAATGACAGGTAACCCCTATTATCTGCAATTTCCTCCCCCTGAAATCTGGTATCTTCCAGGTGTATTTGGATTCCATTTCTCGGATTTTTCAGCCTGTGTGGCCAATGCTGATGAAATCTATACATTGACTTCATTGTATTGACTGGGAATTCTGAGTAATGTAGTTTCATTATATTAGAAGGAGTCTGATTGGGGAAATTAAACAAGTTAAAAACACATCTTCCAGCTAAGGATAATCCTTCGTGTATCCGAATAAGATTATTTTAATTCACTCAAATTTTGTGCTCATATTTAAGAGATAAGGACTGTTTTTGTTTTGTAATGGCTGTCAGTTATTTCTCTTTTTTTACTTCTATAAGTAATTTAATATTATGCAGTGGAACTACTTGTTTGTGGAAAGCTATTTATATACTGCATGTTTGATCTCCAACACTCTAACTATCCAAATGTAGGTATTAAATGATTCACAGTATAAAGCATTATGTCTGCCTCTCAGAAATCAATAATTATTATTTTGCTTTCTGAGATTCAAGCTTCATTACAAATTATAATAATAATGATAATGCAATGATCCTAATTAAACTTCAGTGATTCATTTTTGTTCTGTATTTAAGGTAAAACCTAAAAGGAGAAGATATTTGTCAGTTGTCCAATAACTAAATTCTGAACACTAAAAGAAAATCAATGTATTGATTTTTCTTCTTACTAACAAAGGTAATCTACTGTAAAAATTGTGTTTACTATGTGATTTCATTCTGCAGGTATGCTTTATCCAATATCAGTTATTAGATGTTGAATGTTTTTCCTCCTATTCATTTTCCATCTTTCTTAACCCATGTGGTCCATAAAAATTGCCAGCAATGCTTTTTAAATTGGCCTGGCCAAGTACCTGTAGTTTTGTCTTGGTATCATGTGTTGGGGAGTGATGACGGTGTGTGTGTCAGCCGTGGAACTGAATCCCTGCGACTTCATACATGTTTCATTGTTTCACTGATGCACAGGCAAAAAAGTGGAGCTTCAATTACACCACTGGAATTATTATTATTATTATTATTATTATTATTATTATTATTAATTAGATTTGTATGCCACCCCTGTCCGAAGACTCGAGGCAGCTCACAACAGCAAAAACAGTACAAATCCAACAATTAAAACAGTTTAAAGCCCTTAATATAAAAAACAATCATATATCTCATACAAACCATACATAAAACAGAAATGGCCCAGGGGAATCAATTTCCCCATGCCTGACGACAGAGGTGGGTTTTAAGGAGTTTGCAAAAGGCAAGGAGGGTGGGGGCAATCCTAATCTCCAGGGGGAGTTGATTCCAGAGGGTCGGGGCCACCACAGAGAAGGCTCTTCCCCTGGGTCCCGCCAGACGGCATTGTTTTGTTGACGGGACCCGGAGAAGGCCAACTCTGTGGGACCTAATTGGTCGCTGCAGCAGAAGGCGGTCCCAAAGATATTCTGGTCCAATGCCATGAAGGGCTTTAATATGGCTTTTTTAAAATTTCCATCATAAAATATCTCTTTTTCCCTTAACAATAGCAATAGCGCTTAGACTTATATACCACATCATAGTGCCTTTGCAGACCTTTCTAAGCGGTTTACAAAGTCAGCCTATTGCCTCCAACAATCTGGGTCCTCATTTTACCCACCTCAGAAGGATAGAAGACTGAATCAACCTTGAGCTGGTGAGATCTGAACTGCCGAACTGCAGCTACGTAGCAGTCAGCTGAAGTCGCCTGCCGTACTGCATTTAAACCACTGTGCCACCTTGGTTTGTGAGGATTATCCCATTTAAAAGGAATATTGTTGGGAAGACAGGGGTTCTAACTTGCCTCACCACTGGTTTGCTTCTTCCTGTGCTGCATAGCCCTGCCATGTAGGTGCACCTTTGTGCAATCGCAGTGCCAAATGTTCTCAATTTTTTTTAAAAAAAACCTGAAAACAAGATGGTGGTGCATGCACAGTGCCAAAAACTCAGCTTCTGCACATGCGCAAAAAAAAAATCAGAAAAAAATTCCCCAATTTTTCCCTCTGAAAAAAAAAATCTTTAAAAAATGGCGGCATTCACAGACCGGCACTGACACAACCGGTTCTATGACATCACCATGACGTCACCAGCAGTTTGCTACTGGTTCTATAGAACTGGTGCGAACTGGGAAGAACCCACCTCTATCGGAAGGGCATAGATCAGTGATGGAGAACCTATGGCACAGGTGCCACTGGTGGCATGTGGAGCCATATCTGCTGGCAGGCGAGCCGTTGCCCTAGCTCAGCTCCAACATGTGTGTGCCGGCCAGCTGATTTTTGGCTCACACAGAGGCTCTGGGAGGGCGTTTTTGGTTTCCAGAGAGCCTCCAGGGGCACGAGGGAGGGTGTTTTTACACTCTCCCGGCTCCAGGGAAGCCTTTGAAGCCTGGGGAGGGTGAAACACGAGCCTAGTGAGCCTACCAGAAGTTGGGAAACAGGCCATTTCTGGCCTCCAGAGGGTCTCCGGGGGGAGGGGTAATCTGCTTTCACCCTCCCCAGACATTGAATTAGGGGTGTGGGCACTCACGCAAGCGCGATAGCATGCACGCACAGTCTTTTGGTACCCGAGGAAAAAAAGGTTCACCATCACTGGCCTAGATAACAATTTGGTTTTTTTGATGTTTACTGACTAATCTTATATCCTATAGTTCTATTTTATAGATTTATATAATAAATAATTTATGTAAAATATAAATATAAAATATGTAGATTTTATACCTTTTTAATACTTTCTCATTATTTTTTTCCGTTCCAAGGCACTGGAGCAACCTGTCAGCTTCATTCTGCATCCCATTTTATGACTATAAATAAGATTTTAAAAAATGGACTGGCCCTTTGGCACTCCATGGGAAGTAACTTAGATTTTATTTCAATTAAGTTTTATTGATCTATATGCAACTGTTGAGTGTTTCATTTATTTATTTACAAGCAGCGGCTTTTAAACCTCTTTCCCACCTCAATCACATTTCCTGTAGTTAACTATAGGAGCTAAATGTAGTTTCTTTTTTTTAAAAAAACCCCAAACCATCGGTTGTTCACAGATGAAGATGTTTGGTTTCCTTTATACTAAACTCATTATTATAAGTAAAGTGCCATATGCATGTGTATTACCACTCCTTGCCTTATTTCCATTGTCAAAAAACAATGCTTGTTTGTTTAATTCTTTCTCTCTTTTTTTGTTTTTCTGGAAAACATCCAAGATTCAGTTAGTTATTATGTAAACCTTTCTCTTGCTCTTAGATGTACTATGCAGGGGTGGGCTGTTGCCCGGATGGGGGGGGACACAGTGGGGAAGCAAAAAGGGAGCTCCACCCCAAAGCACCCAATTTGCACTGAAAGATGTTGAAAGTAAATGCAGTGTGGTAATAAAATTTTGGTAGCCCTTCACTGATACTATGTCTCACTATAGATACTATGGATATAGATACTGTGTAGATACAAAATCGACTCTCAATAAATTGTTTCCTATATGTATTTTCAGTAGGTATTGATGCCTTTATATTACAGACATAATAAATAATTGCTTTAATTATATTATTAATCACATCCTCCTCTATTTCCTCCTTTCTCTATTATGTGACACAAATTGGCCAAATTAATATTTTTCAAAAGTTGGTGACAACATGGAATCCTTTTGAATTATCCTACTTCAGACACACCGAGCATAATTGATTGGCTTCAAGCTTGCCTTTCTTTCTACATAAGCCACCCTAGATATTCATTATTATTATTATTATTATTATTATTATTATTATTATCATCATCATCATCATCATCATCATCATCATCATTATCATCATTATTATCATTATTATCATCATTATTATCATTATTATTATTTGCAACATTTCTCACTTGTCATTCAAAAGTCTTTCAAAGCTTTTTCCCTACAGATTGTTAATTTCCATGAACAAGCAGAAAATTTTGGGAGTTTGGGAGTGGGTGGGAGTGGGAATTAAACTTCTAAAGCCCAGCTCTAGATAATTTTGTATTTCCACCTTTCATATCCTGCCTTTTCAAAATCAGTTTGAAAACAAGCTACAAACATCTTCACTGCAGAGCTGAGGGGGGGGGGAACAAAACAGTTGCTATTATAAAATATCATAAAATAGCCCTCACCTCACTCCATAGAAAGGAGGTAGAAATAAAGGGAGTACAATAAAAAGAAAACAGCAGCTTGAGGCTTTTCTTAAAGTAAGGTAAGAGAAGTCTCCCAAGCAACAGGGAAGCAGTCCCTCTCCACCCTCCCCACCTTTACAGAGCTTCTGCATTAAAAACTGCCAGTAAGAAAGTAGAGGCAGAATAGGCCCCTGAGATAGAAAGAGGGAAGTGCAAGGAAGAAAGTTGGATATAATAATAAATAATAAAATAATAATATAGATGAAATAATATAAAGCAAACCTGGAGCTAGTTTATTGTATTGGAATAACGATATATGAACATTAAGGTGTATTAAAGGAACATGAAGTTGTATGTGGATTGTGGAGAACATTTTTTAAAATATTGTGGTGGGGGGAAAAGCTGACAGTGTCAGGGGTCAAGTAAAAGGCGCAATGCAATCAAAACTCTGAGGCTTGAGTGTTCCTCAAAGTACAGATTTGTTACCTCCGCCTCCCGCACATGTGCACATGACCACCTCTGAGGGTCATTTTGAAAAATCCTGTCTTAGTGAGCACCTAGAAGCCATGAGATGCAAATTTCAAGTTTGTAGGCTTTACAGTTCTGGAGATTTTAGGATTACGGCGTGAGTGGTTTCCACTTTTATATATATAGATCACTATTGGGTTCCTAACCGATATGGGCCACACTGCGCACCAGTAGTAAAACTGGCAATGTGTGCACAGCTCCAGGTGACTGACAGGTGGGTGCACATGTCCCGGTGAGATTTGCTTCTGCGCATGCACAGGAAGCAAAATCTCATGAGAGAGCATGTGTGCACATGAAATTTTGGTGATTTTTTTTGCTTCTGCGCATGTGCACCGCTAGCAGCGGTAAGTAGGAAATCCTGCCTGATATAGATGTCATATTGGCACATCTGGTGAAAACCCCACTCTGAAAGTCCCCACCCAAATTAAAAATAAAAGTTCTCTCCCCCCCCCCTTCCACATGTCCATCACATGGTCCAATCAGGTCACAATCCAAACTTCAGTTGGTTTCAGGCCATGCCTTCCCAGTACTTGGTGAGAACAACTTTGGTTCCCAGGAGAAAGAATTTTATTTTGGCTACAAGTCCCCAGCTATCTCTATTCCCTTCCTCTTGTTTCCACAGCTCCAACCTGCCCTGCTGTGGCAGTTCTAAAGATGCTCCAAAATGGCTTCAGGGTTGACAGACAGTTCAACTGTGCCGCTTGGATCGAGGAATACAGAGGTTCATGCAGTTTAGGCCATTTGAAAGAAGTGGGTGAGTTTGGTCTAAAGACAAACAAGGTAGCAGTTTGTTTTGGTTTGAAAGAGTAGAAATGGGGAGCACTTCAGAAAGAGAAAGAGACATGCATGCAGTGAAGGGCTGCCAAAATTTTTACTACCACACTGTGGGCGTGGCTTATGCATTTTCTTTCAACATCTTTCAGTGCAAATTGGGTGCTCCATTTTCGCTACCCCACTGCGTTCTCTCCAGTCTGGGCAGTAGCTCACCCCTGCACGCATGGTATCATGGCAAACACCAACATAACCACCTCCCCAATCTGTAAGGCCCCCTGTGAATTCAGTTGGATGAAAATCTCACATCAAATATGGAATGTTTTGCAATACTTATTGGTTGGCATTAAGAGGTAGTGTTGCAAATTGCCAAAAGAGGGAGCCAGAAAGCATGATTCACTCTCTCTCTGTTCTTTCTGCTGATTCACTGTGACCGATGTAGTAAGCTCTGTGTGTTAGTCTGATGGATTTGTAAGCTGTAATGAATGTCTGATACGTAAGACAAAGACAGGCTTATAATATTATTATTGTATTGAGAGATATTGACTGTTTAACTTGTCTGTGTTATTTCTAAAAGTAAACACTATTTTATACACTTTAATGTATCTGTTTTGTATGACTGAATAATTATTCATATCTCCTGGATATCTGCTGGAATCCCACCTTTTCCTCTGTGCATGTCCTGGATAACTCAAGGATTCTGCACACTCCTTAACAGTGATGTCACAATGACATCACCAAATCAGATCAGTTAGTGCCAGTCCGTGGGTGCCGCCATCTTTTATTTATTTAATTTATTTATTTTTAAAAATTGTTTTAAATTTTTTTAAATTGTTTTTTTTTCTTCTGAGCATGCACAGAAACTGAATTCCACCACTGTGCATGCAGTCACCATCTTTTTTTCAGCATTGTTTTTTATTTTTATTTTTCAGATTTTTTTTGTTACTGCACAAGTGTGTGCAAACAAAGCACACATGCACTCGTGAGGTGCGCCCACGCAGCGTGGGAAGGAGGGAACTGGCAGTGAGGTAAGTTGGAGCAAACTCCTGCAAATACGTTTTATAACATTTTCTAACATCTACAGCAGTGTTTCCCAACCTTGGCAACTTGAAGATATTTGGACTTCAACTCCCAGAATTCCACAGCCAGCGAATGCTGGCTGGGGAATTCTGGGAGTTGAAGTCCGGATATCTTCAAGTAGCCAAGGTTGGGAAACACTGATCTACAGTATATGTATTAACCAGGGTATCATAAGAATCTTATTCACTTTCGGATGACATAATATTGTCCTCTGAAATTGCATACATTCACTAAACTTTTATTTGTGGCAGATAAAAACATTTTGATGCAGTGATGCCTGCACCACAGCTTAAATGTCTAGTACTTTTTAATTTAAAGTTACATCTAGGGCAATTTGAATATTTTTTCAGCAAATTCAGAAATAGATTTCGAAATGGGTACAAATAGTTTTCTCTCTATGTGTCCCTAGATTATTGTAACATACTCATTGCGGTTTATGGCAGAAATGTTTTCATTATCCCTTTTGTGATGCAATCTAGTCTTGTTCTAGAATAGCAAATGGATGAAAAGACTCAAGATCTGTCTTTTGCATTACAGGACTATAAATGCAATTAGTGAAGAAATTCTGTCAGCAGAGATTATTTTAATGGATGAATAGTGCTACTGTAAATGAAGCCTTCGCCATCTGTTCATCTCAATTATAAACAAAAAAAAACACCTGAAGATTTTGCAAAAAGCTTCTCAGAATACGAAGATCATAATCTTGAAGCTTTGCTGTCTTCTACGGTTCTCTCCTTCCTTACCTCCACCCAATACTAAAAGGTAAAATTATAGGAGATGGTTATTTGATTTACAGAGAGGTGGATTCAGGTTTACTTAATTGGTTTTTGGTTACTGTGAAATTAATGGAAAAGTAACTCTGAAACTTAAATTGATATTGAACATTGATAACAGCAAGAAAGACTGCACACAAACTCAATGCGAATCAAACCTAAGAGCTACATCCAATATTAATATTGGATATGTTTGTTGATGTTGTATCTTGAAATGGCTACCTTGTATTTCCTGTAGATAGTTTGTTCCGTCTTCCAGCGCTGTCTGAGCTAAAGCAGGAAGTCGCTCCTGATTGGCTCAGACGCGGCTGGCTCTTGCTTTGGCGGGAGCCGCAAATGTATAAAAGAAGCGGTTTCTCCAAGCAGAGTCAGTCGGTACTAGCTGAATTGTCACTTGCCTTGCTGAGCTGTTACTTGTTCTCTGAGCTGAATAAAAGTACCGATTTGTTTGAACCCTGTCTGTGGGTCTACTTCAATAAAGGCAGTATAAAGGCAGTTGGCCAAACAAGAAATTTTACATGATATCTCAAGATTCCAGTGTATTCAGCAAAGTTCATTTGCTAAATGGAATGCCAGTCCTCAGATCCTTCCCATATCTGTGCAAAGTATCTTTTGACCTTTCAGAGAAGGTTAGGAACAAGTGGAGGATTGAGGGATGCATAAGAGCTACTGTAGAGGATATGACTTCCGACCACAATGATGAGTCAACCCAGACCCTACTTCTAAATCATAATCGACCAGCACCGTTTTTTTAAAAAAGTGGCGTGAAAAAAAATATATTTTAGAACTAAGAAGAAATTATTTAGAATTGAGAAGAAATGACTATGAAAGTCTTGAGTTTATCAGTCTTACAAATACTAATACTTAAATTATGTGTAAGTGATTGCTACCGGTGATGGTTCCATTTCGCAAATGAACTTTGCTGAATACACTGGAATCTTGAGATATCATGTCAAATGTCTTGTTTAGCCAACTGCCTTTACACTGCCTTTATTATTTTTATAAACAATTCAACAAACATATGTAATACTTTGCTCCTTCTTTCCCTCCACCATGATAAACTGTGAGAGAGTCACTATTCCAAAGTAACCCATTCAGCTTTCATGCCTATAGTAGGAGTAGAACACACAGTCTCCTTGCTTCTAAGCCTGGTGCCTTATTCAATGGTTCTCAACTTGGGAATCGGGACCCCTTTGAGGGTCGAATGACTGTTTCACAGGGGTCACCTAAACCATGGGAAAAGACAAATTTTCCATGGTGTTAGGAACTAAAGCTTCTATTCTGGCCCCTTGGAACGTATTTTTACAATCCGACCAATCAGGTGTTTACAGTGGGGGTGTCCCTCTGACCTTCCTGCCAATCAGCTTAAAGCTCTGTTGGGACAATTGGCGCTAGACTTATGGTTGGGAGTCACCATAACATGAGGAACTATATTAAGGGGTTGCGGCATTAGAAAGGTTGAGAACCACTCAACCTGGCTCAGCAGAGGTTGATCTTTAAGATGCTATGATTTGCAATATATAGGTAATGTGTGTCCATGTGCATGTGTGGAATTAGATAGTTTAACTAGAGTCAATAGATAACTCTGCTGAGGCAGGAATCTCTGATTCTCATGCCAGTGGAAGCTTCTATAAATAAAGGACAGATGGCACAAACCACAGCTGTTGACTTGAAAAAGAAGGAGGAAAAGGAAGCTCAGGATTTAAACCTGGGGATTAATGTAAATAGAGGCCAGGTTTCCTGGGTGAAATTAAGCAGGAAATCTTTTATAAGTATCATTGTCAATGGAGGGGTAAGAGATGGAACATGTACTCTGATTTCATGATGCAACTCTACTGATTAACATACCTGTGGGTAACAGAGTGATGCAAACAGTAATGGGCAGCCAAAAATTTTACTGCCACACTATGGGTGTGGATTATTTTGTGGGTGTGGCCTGATGGTCATGTGACTGGGTAGGAGTGGCTTGCCGGCCATGTGCCCAGGTGGGAGTGGCTTGAACTATCATCATCGTTCAAGTGAACTGTTATTGCCGCACAATGCCTTTTCATCTCAGGTGTGGGTAGAGTGACAGCTTCGCGAGGGGAAAAAGACCGCAGCCCGGAAAACTTTGGTGTGGCTTGGCTCTCCTGGCCTTGGGAGGTGGCCACGTGAGGCTGGAGGGGAGCTGGGCAGGAGAGAGGGAAGCTCCTCAGGAAGGAGAAAAGAGGAAAAAAGCAAGGAGTACAGACGCAGCAGCAGCAGGAGGGGGAAAAAGGAGAGCCAAGCTGAGACCAGTAATGCAGGAAGTGACAGCCGCCAATCAGCTGGAGCTGTGCATGCCACTTCATTTCCGCCGGTGAATTGCGTTCCACCCCATCCTACCTGTTGCCCACCCTTGGATGCAAGCTTTGTGCTGTGCTATTGCAATGTATATTTTATCATGTTGGAGTCAGAATAACGGAATAACATTGTTAAAAGGGACCTTGGAAGTCTTCTAATCCAACTCCCTGCTCAAACAGGAGACCCTACCTATACCATTCCAGACTCATTTCTTAAAAGATTCCAGTGATGGGACACCCACAAATTCTGAAGGAAAGTTCTTTTACAAGTTAATTGTTCTTACTGTCAGGAAATTTCTCCTTAGTTTTAGGTTGTTTCTCTCCTTGATTGGTATCCATCCATTGTTTTTTTTTGTCATATCTTCTGGTGCTTTTGAAAATAGCCTGACCCCCCTCTTTTTTGTGGCAGCCTGTCAAATATTGGAACACTGCTATCATGTCACCCTTATTCTTGCTTTTCATTAAGGTAGACTACCCGATTGGGACTCAGGTAGCCGCCCTGAGTCCCAATAGGATTGGGCAGCATAGAAGTCGAAATAATAAATAAATAAATAAATTCACACAACCGTTCTTTGTATGGAGGCACAGTGGTCAGAGTGCAGTACCGCAGGCTACTTCTGTTGACTAGTGATGGGCGAACCCAATGGTGTTCGGGTTCGGCAAGTTCAGCCGAACTTTACGCAAAATTCGGCCAAACCCGAACCGAACCCGAACTCGAATCTGAATGGGGAATCCCTCCCACGAAGAGATTCGGGGACGGAGCTTTGATGTCACCGGCAGGTTGCTAAGTACGCCAAGGTGATCACCTTGGCATCCTTAGCAACCTGCCGGTGACGTCAAAGCTCTGAACGCCGAACACGAACACGAACTTGGCCCGAAGTTTGAAAAAATTTCGGCTTCGTGTTCGGCATACCGAACACCGCAATATTCAATACGGACCCGAATTGTGCTGGTTCGGTTCGCCCATCACTACTGCTGACTGCTGACTGACTGCAGTTTGGCAGTTCAAATCCCACCAGGCTCAAGGTTGACTCAGCCTTCCATCCTTCTGAGGTGGGTAAAATGAGGACCCAGATTGTTGGGGTGCTGACTCTGTAAAACTGCTTAGAGAGGGCTGCAAAGCACTGTAAAGTGGTACTTAAATCTAAATGCTACTGCTATATGTTTTCATCTCCATGCCCTAACCATCTTTGTTGTTCATTTCTGCACTCTTTCTAACTATGAGTCATCATGGTTAAGAACAGAGGTTTGAGTTTGTCTTTCAGAGGATGATGAGTCCAAGCAAAAGAAGTCTGACTGCTGGAAGCTATGTCATTCATGTATGGTTTTCTGATTCTCTGTTAAGAAATCTACTTATCTAACCTTGCATCTATTTGGGAACGTAGAGCAGAGGGAGAATCTAATTGTCTACCAGCTATGAAACTTTGACAATATATCCCAGGACACAAGAACATAACATACACATTTTGGAAAACCTGTTTTACAGTACAAAGCATGAACTCCTTTAAAGTCCAGGAATTATCCTGTTCTGGTTGAGGCTGAAGAATCATATCCTCTGCCATTTTAGACATAAAAAATGCATCATAAATAATTTATATTGTCAGTTTCCACTGGGGAAATGCATGTGGAATTACACAAGGCCATTTTAATATAACAATATCAAATATTAAAATACTGGAAGCATTTGATAATAAATAGAATTTTTTTCTTGATTGCAGCTGATTACGTTATACAGCTTGTTCTATTGGTGTCACAAAGGTGATTTAATAGCTCCTATAACTCGTCTCAACAGCTGACCTTTTCCCCTCACTGATGAAGTCTATTCAAAATCTGGTGGCCTTTTGCTCTTTTCAGGATCTTCTATTTTCTGAACTATTTTGATCATGAATATATTTATCAAAAGGTATTTTTTTTACAAAGTCCACAAAGTGGTGATTTCTTTAAAATACGTTATTTCATTAAAGTACAAAAAAGAGCCATCTTTTGGTGTCTTGGGAGGGGGGAGGGGCTCGTGTTATTTGTGAATTTTGCTTACCTGATGCCAGCATGTTGTTAATTAATATGAGAATACGCTCATCAGAGATCTGAGCATCTGTGTGAAGAAACACTAGTGACAGTTCTTCATGCCAACTTTAAAGTAATAGTTCTTCCTGCCAACTTCACTCTGTAGAAGAAAAGGATGTTTAGATGAGTACTAAAATATGCAAAGAGAACAATATTGCCAGCACATAAAGCTCATGAAAGGGAAGATGAAAGATTAAACACCAATTATCTGAAGAGGAAATTATCCGCTTGCACAACTTAGTGGCAACTACAGTTATTTCACTAGTTTGTAATCACATTCAGTTTTCTTTGAGAAGTGTGAAGCTGCCTGCTGGTCTCATGATTTTGTGTGTGTGTGTGGAAAAAGATATCATAGTAGGAGATTTACGGCAATCTATACACTTTGAGTGTATTCCCACCCAAGTGCAAATGTTTTTGAACTTACAGCCACACAAGTGGGCAATGTGAGACTGCTCACATTCTCACATTGATAAGAAAGCTAACACTTTTCAAGACCATCAGTGGATGCAGACTGGAGCCCCTTCAAAAAATAAATTGTCCATCTACATTTAAAGAGCACGAGAATGGGAATTTGGAACACTAACTGCCTTGATTTGCTTATGTAAAGGATTCCCATTTGGAAGTAAAACACTCACTGGTATCTTTGCATTGTTATCTTATTTTTTAATTCTAATAAACAACCAAATAAATACATCCAAAAGCTTATAAGTGTTCAGAAAAATTTGTGCCTTGAACTGATTATTTCCAATTCAGGTTGCTGCAAAAGAACTGCGCATATAGGAACTGCATTCTGAAAAGCAGTTTAATTTACATTAAACAAATAAATTGCAGTGTCTTTAATATCCCTCCCTTCTGAATAAGAGAGCTGAGACATATTTACTTTAAAAAAAATAGCAAACTTTTTTGTCCTGTTTTTTTAAGGGGGATCGGAGGACTACTGAATAGCTTCAAGGGCAAAATCGGTGTCTTAAGCCTGGTTGAAATGCTTTTGTCTCCTTTAGTCACCCTTGAACAGAAATAGTCCTGCGTACTTTGATGACATCACAGGTCAGGTCCCTCCCCCCTGCAGTACTGAATGGCCCATTGGAACAAGCAAACAAAGAAAACATCAGTGTCCATTGTTGGCTTGCAACACATATCCAAAACAGAACATGCTTACTTAAACCAAGATCTGCTTAGTTAAAATCCACAATAATGAGCAAAATGTAAAATCAGGTGAAAATAAAAGATTCCAACATAAGTGTATGAGGCTGGAGTAAAAGGACCTAGCATCGGTCACCAGAACTTTTTGTCATAGAGTTTTTTGTCTAGTCCATTGACCAAAAGCTGTGATTGTGCATTATAAAATGGTTTTAAAAAATTAAGGCTTTGCATGGATGAGTCAAAAAAGATTTTGATATATTGAAGATGGTGCCGATTTGCATACAACAAGGGGTAGGATTCAATCACCCAAGTTCTATCTTGACTTTAAAAAAATCTGTCCTTCAGGTGTAGCCCTTCTTCATTCATTTTCTCCAAAGTTTCTTTTACAAATATATTTGCCACACTTTTAACACTATGTGAATTTTTGTTTGAATGGAGTCAGCAATGTCCAGCTTGCAGCCATGATGAAAAATGAGGCTATTGCAGTGTTTGCAATGTTCTTTTTCTACCATCTTTCCTCTTACTCAAAAAAATAAGGCTTTTGTAGAGCATTGGAGAATTTTATTAATGTTTAGCAGGCATCTCTTTTCTTAGCAATTATTTTGATGGCACTGGACCAGGTTTTGGTCATGAAGTACTAGATAAAACTTAATTTTTTTTTAAAAAAAAGTTAAATCTATATACCCCGTTCAATTTATTTTTGATTAGGATTTAATTTTTAAAACCACTGGGTCCCAGATGGGCAGCCCAGATGGGCATTACCTCAGCTCGCATTTATATTTGAATTATCTTGTTTACTCCAGTTCTTAATACTAAAAATTAAATTCCAAAGAACTAGCTATCCATGAGTTATAATGCATTAGAATCAAGCATAAGTCCAACAAAGTCAGTTCCACTGTGAACATCTTCTGTTTAGGTATAAATAAAATGAATGGAAGCCCCAGAAGAAAACAATTTGCATCCATCTCAAAAAGCCTGAGAGAAGTTCTCAGTGGCCTCTTCGAGTACTAGTTTTACAAACCAGTCAGTTTAAACTCAGTTCTAGGCAAAGTGATGGAAACCATTATTAAAGATAAAATTACTGGGCACATAGAAGAACAGGCATTGCTGAAAGAAAATCAATATGGTTTCTGCAAAGGCAAATCATGTCTTACTGACTTGTTAGAATTCTTTCAGAGTATAAATAAACACATAGATAAAGGGGACCCAGTTGATATTGTATATCTTGACTTTTAAAAGGCTTTTGACAAAGTCCCTCACCAAAGGCTCCTCAAAAAGCTCTTAAGCCACGGAATTAGAGGACAGGTCTTGTCCTGGATTGGCAACTGGCTAAATTGTGGGAAGCAAAGGGTGGCAATAAATGGACAATTCTCTGGATGGAAAGAAGTGAGAGGTGCTGTACCCCAAAGTTCAGTTTTGGGACCTTTACTTTTTAATTTATTCATTAATGATCTGGATGTAGACGTAAATAACGAGGTAGCAAAGTTTGCTGGTGACACAACATTGTTCCAGGCAATGAAAAGTGAAGCTGATTGTTGGGAGCTCCAGAAAGATCTCTCGAAATTGAGTGAGTGGGCAACAAAGTGGCAAATGCATTTTAACCTAAACAAGTGCAAAGTTATGCAAAGAACTCCAATTATACCTACCAACTGATGGGGACCAAGCTTTCTGAGACAACCCAAGAAATGGATCTTGGAGTTTTGGCAGACAGCTCAATGAAGATATCAACCCAGTGTGCAGCAGCAGTAAAAAAAAAGAAGAAGCAAATTGAATGCTTGGCATGATTAGGAAGAGAATTGAAAATAGGTTGGTAAGTGTTGTATTGCCTCTGTACAAATCGATAGTGAGATCACATTTGGAGTACCATGTACAGTTCTGGTCACTGTACCTCAAGAAGGATATAACGGAACTGGAAAAGGTGCAAAAAAGGGCAATAAGAATGATCAAGGAAATGGAGCACCTCCCTTATGAAACCAGGTTGCAATGTCTTGGTCTCTTCAACCTTGAAAGATGGTGACTTGATCGAAGTGTATAAAATCTTGCATGGGATAGAAAAGGTGGATAGAGAAAAATTATTTTCTCTATCACACAATACTAGGATGAGGGAGCACTCCCTAAAGCGCATAGGTAAGAAGGTGAGGACAAGTAAAGGTAAGTATTTCTTCATCCAGAGGGTCATTGGTTTATGGAATTCACTTCCAGAAGAGGTCATGACAGACAGCTGTCAGCCTGGATAGCTTCAAGGCAGGATTAGACAGATTAATGGATGTCAAGTGTATGGGTGGTTATTGAAAAGGATGTCCGAGTGCCGCCTCTATGTTGCTTGAGGCAGGCAGGATTCCCTTGGGTACCATTTGTTGGGGGTCAAGGGAAAGGGAGGGTTTTGCCTTCTCTTTCTGCTCAAGATCCCCATGTACAATTGATGGGCCACTGTGTGACACAGAATGCTGGACTCGATGGGATTTGGCCTGATTCAGCACGGCTCTATTTATGTTGTTATGTTCTAAACATTTGCCTATTTTCTCACGTTTTATATGTATGTGCCCCAAATCAGATAATATGCAAATCTGTTCTACTTTAGGAAAATGGACTATCATTCAGAAGACCTTTCCAATTGATTGTTGATGTTATTTTGTAGGAAAGTGTTTGTTTGTTGCATTCTCTGACATTCAGAGAAAAATCAGATGAAATGAAAAAACCCAGCTCAAGCAGTAGTAAACTACTCTTGGAGATGATCAGCAAATTAACCTGTACGTGGATGGCAACTACTCACAAAACCTGGAAGGGAATAATTGCTTATTTGCATAGGTTTTTTGCTATTTAGATTTGTTTTGCATTTTTAACATTGCATAAATATGCCAAGGAAGAAGCAAAACAATCCTGATTTAAAATGGTCTTTTTTTCTGTAGCTAAACTTGAGGAGTTTTTGATCATTGTGAAAACATTACCAACTCTGCTATGAAAATAGGTTTTGATCATGCACAGTGATAATAGTGTTGTTTTAAGTTCACAAAATCTGTGAAAGGTAAGAGCCAAAAGGAAAGAAAAAATGTAATGGCTATTTTTTTTAAAAAAGTTTTTTTATTAATAGTACAGTTAAAAACTTTGGACATGGTGAAACTTCTCTGGTTTAAATACAGTGATACCTTGTCTTACAAACTTAATTGGTTCCGGGATGAGGTTCTTAAGGTGAAAAGTTTGTAAGACGAAACAATGTTTCCCATAGGAATTAATGGAAAAGTGATTAATGCGTGCAAGCCCAAAATTCACCCTTTTTGCCAGCCGAAGCGCCCATTTTTGCACTGCTGGGATTCCCTTGAGGCCATGAGAAACCCCACCTCTGGACTTCTGTGTTTTTGCGATGCTGCAGGGAAATCCCAGCAGCGGAATCCCAGCATTGCAAAAACGAGTGCTTCGCTGGCAACGGAAGTCTGGCGGTGGGGTTTCCCAGCGAAGGGAGCATCAGTGAAATCGCAGCATTGCAAAAACACTGAAGTCCTCGAATCCCCACCTCTGGACCTCTGTGTTTTTGCGATGCTGCAATTTCACTGAGGCTCCCCTCACTGAGAAACCCCACCTCCGGACTTCCGTTGCCAGCGAAGCACCCATTTGTGTGCTGCTGGATTCCCCTGCTGGGATCCCCCTGCAGCAACACAAAAACATGGAAGTCTGGAGGTGGGGTTTCCCATGGAGGGGAGCCTCAGAGGAATCCCAGAAGCGCAAAAATGGGTGCTTCGCTGGCAACAGAAGTCCGGAGGTGGGGCATCCCAACGGCGGCGGTGGGTTTGTAAGGTGAAAATAGTTTGTAAGAAGAGGCAAAAAAATCTTAAACCCCAGGTTTGTATCTCGAAATGTTTGTATGACGAGGGGTTTGTAAGATGAGGTATCACTGTAATTCCATTCGGAATTAATTTTACAATGAATAAACAATTCCATTCAAAATTAATCTTACAATGAATTTTCCCAAATAACATGATAAACACTATATACAATTTTATACATTGTAACTAAACATATTCCTTCCAGTCCTGTCTTTCACAATATACTAGCACATAATTTACTTATTTTTCAACTTATCACTTATTCCAGCACTCCTTCTTCATTCTAACCGTTTATATAATTCATTCCAGATTTTATAATAATCTGTTTCGTTCTTCTCCTTGAGCTCTAATGTTAACCTATACATTTCGGCACAGGATGATATCTTAATTATTACTTCTTCTGAAGGTATCTCCTTATCTTTCCATTTTTGAGCATTGCTACTATTAATATGTGTAATAGTAAGTATACGATTCCTTTGTTGAATTTGTCCTTAGTGATGCCTAATAAAACCAAGGGTGCATGCATGAATGTACACATCTATGTGCATTAATGTTTGGCTTAGTAACCAGTAGTAACTTACATGTGTCAGAAGAATAGGTTGGGCTTCCAGTTCAAGCCTGATATAAAAAAATGAGTTCCAGGCAGCTGTGAGGAAAGAAAAAATATGTATTCCTAAAAACAAAACAGTTTTCATTTAGGAGCAGGCTGCAGATGAATGGGGTATAGCAACAGATTTTATAAAGGGAGAAGTCTAGGTTATGGAAATATCTACATGCTGCTAGGTATGTGCATGTACATGTGCACCTAGATATGTGTATAGTGTTTATTCTTTAACTAACTCTGTTTGAAGACCTTATTCTTTGGTCTGTGGGCTTTTATTTTATTTGGAGGTTTGAGGAGGTTTGGAGGTTTCCACTTGACTGACAATTATTTATTTATTTATTCGACTTCTATGCCGACCAATCCTGAAGGACTCAGGGCGGCTTACAACAATAATAAAAATGCAATATAAATAGATACAACGCAATAAAAAAGAAGTCGAACAATATCTAAAACTAAAAACATATTCAGAAACTAAAACCCCATAAAAGCTACTTTAAAAAGGCATCTATGGAGACACTGATTCTAGGTCCATAGTAGATTCTATTTATGCTTTAAGGCAGTGGTTCTCAACCTGGGGGTCAGGACCCCTTTGGGGGTCGAACGACCATTTCACAGGGGTTGCCTAAAACAAATTCCCTCTGGTGTTAGGAACTAAAGTTTCTATTCTGGTGCCTGGGAACATATTTTTACAATCCAACCAATCAGGCGTTTACAGTGGGGGTGTCCCTCTGACCTTCCTGCCAATCAGCTTAAAGCTCTGTTGGGAGAATTGGTGCTAGACTTATGGTTGGGGGTCACCACAGCATGAGGAACTATATTAAGGGGTCGCGACATTAGAAAGGTTGGGAACCACTGCTTTAAGGGAAGATGGAAACCATCTAAAGAATAAAATGTAATATATTTGGATATAAATCTTATCACACATTTATTAGAACTGATTTTTAATGTAATGGGATTTCCCTTTAACTACATGTGTACCGACTCATGTTTCATTCATGCTGATTATCTATAGATTTTATTATGTTACTTGATGAGTAAATTAATAATATAATAAGCGCATAACATGTCAACAAATATGTGCCTCTTAAAGGCTGTTGAGGGAAAGGCATTTCTCCTCAATTATACTGTTGCCATTTTTATATTTAAATTGTATGAAGAAAAGGTCATGGTAAATGTGGAATAGTGGGAACTTACCCATCTGTGCAATCTGCAAACGGTTTGCCCTTCAGTGACCCGCCATCAATTAATGGAGGGAAAAATCTAACCTGCTATTAGAGCTTTCACTAATTAATCTATCTATTAAATTAATTAAAAGTTGGTAGACCTACAATCAACCTCTTTGGAACCATGGGCTATAAAAATACAAGTTGTGATTTTTAATACTTTCATAATTTTGAACTTAGAGCAACTTTGCAATTTACCTTAGAAAGGTAATACCTTTGAAACGGATGGATAAAGATTGCAGCTAGAAAAACAGTCTCACAATTCATGAATTCAAGAGATGAAATCTAGGCTCTGTTCACCAATCATGCTGGGCTGCAAACAGGGACAGCCAATATTTGAAGGTTTGGAAGTTACAACTCAACCTTATGTCTTCTGAAGGCAACAAACATCTTGAAGACTTGTGAACATCTTTGGCCCATTTGCAGGGAGAGACTGGAAGTTCAAGAGTGGAGATAGAAACAGGAAGTTTCTCACAGACAAGCCACTGTCAACCGGGGTAGACAAAACAATATAAACAGGCATAGAATCAAAAATCACACAAAGTATTAGTACTGCTTTATAAAGCCTGAGTAAGGCCATGCCTGGAACACTGCACCAGTTTTGATCACCACACTACAAAAAAGATGCTGAGACTTTTAAGAAAATGCAAAGAAGAGCAATTAAGATGATTAAAGGCCTGGAGACTAAAATATATGAATAATGGTTGCAGGATTTGAGTTTGGCTAAGTGGGGTGGGGTATCAAGGTTTTTTTGCACTGAACAATAGCATACAGCATAGAGTAGGAGAAATGAAGTGCAGATAACAGACCCGTAAGAGACACTATGGAAAAATATTTAACAGGGTTGAAAAGAAATGAGGAGAGAGATAGAGATAATGAGACAAACGTAAGTCTCTCGAAAGCTAAGAGGAGGAAATATGACAAAGCATATGTAGCGCTTGGTTTCATGGTGAGAGAAGAGGAAAGACTGGTATGTTTACTGTGTCTAAAAATGTTGGCACCCGACAGCATGAAGCCAAATAAATCAAGGCATCACTTAAACACATTACATCTCAATCATGCTGATAAGCCGCCTGAGTTTTTTCAATGAAAATATGCCAAATATTGCAAACAACCGGCCCGCCGAAGAATCGGGGGAGGCGTGAAATGTTTACTTCTTCCTGGGAGGGGGGGCGTAACAGAAAATAAATGATAAACACTGCGCTAGGGTAACAAGATAATAATGTTCCAGTATTTGAGAGGTTGCACAAAGAATAGGGGGTCAATTTATTTACCAAAGTACCAGAGGACAAGAAACAATGGATGGAAACTAACCAAGTAGAGAAGTAACCTGGAACAAAGGAGAAACTTCCTAACAGTGAGGACAATTAGCCAGTGGAACAGCTTGCCTCCAAAAGTTGTAAATGCTTCATCACTGGAGGTTTTTAAGAAGAGACTGGACAGTCACTTGTCTGAAATGATATAGTGTCCTCTGCTTGAGCAGCGGGTTGGACTAGAAGACCTCCAAGGTCCCTTCCAGCATATTCTGATTGATTTATTGATTCATTCATTGATTGCTCTATATTTCTTGTCTTTAACAGCTGATCCCATTCTTTTCGTGCTGTTGATAGTAGCCAGTTTACTGTACTACACAGACAACAGGCTCAGCTACTCAAACAGAAGAATGAAATCAAACTCATTATTATAAATCAAACCAGAAAGAGATTTCATAGGTTTCAAGTAGAAACTCTTATAGGAGCTTTCTCTTTAAAAAGGCATGAAGTGGCTTCCAACTAGAAACTGGGACCTTCTACAGTCCCACACCAAGTCACAAAGGGCTCTGCAACATGCAGAAGAATCAACTTTAAAAAAAATATATCTCAGAACTGTTATTCTGAGATATTTTTATTGCTATCACAATCTTCATTCTCCGTTGAGGTTGGAGCTTCATTAAGAACTTATCCTAACTCAGACAGCCCAACATCTGGCCTCAGGCTGAGCTCAGTCAGCCACTACATGCATGACTTCCTGTCAGAGTAATTAAGTTCATTTTTCTTGATTAACCCAAAAACAAAACAAGATGAAAAATTAATTTACTTTTTCTTGTTAGTCCCAGCGGAAGAGCCGTTATAACTCTCTGGGAAACAGTCCCACTGAGACTGAAGTAGACCCAGAGACAGGGTTTGAGCAATCGGTACTTTTATTCAGCTCAGAGAATAAGTGACAGCTCAGCAAGGTAAAGTGACGATTCAGCGAGTACCGACTGGCTCTGCAGGGAGAAGCCGCTTCTTTTATACTTTTGCGGTTCCCGCCAAAGCGAGAGCCGGCCGCGTCTGAGCCAATCAGGAGCGACTTCCTGCTTGGGCTCAGACAGCGCTGGAAAAGAGGAACAAACTATTTACAGCGTTACAAGGTAGCCATTTCAGGATACAACACCCCTCCCCTCATAGTTGGACCCATCCATCAAGAAAGCCACGTGACGAAGTCGTCCAATCGGTGAGGCCTTCGAGATTCTCGCGCTGACCTGCGCAGTCCATTTTCTCCTTCACCACTGACTGTGGAGGATGGCTCGCCGCTGTTCTCCCGGTGCGGCGGACTAGGCCTGGCGGGCCCAACGAAGGCCTCGGAGGACGAGGATGGCTCGGCGTCGCTGGATGGTTCCCCCTGGCCCGATAAGTCTCTCTGCGTGTTTCTTAGTTCGGGCAATGTATAAAAGTCTGTTGAGGGGGGAGAGTCCGAGTCAGCGGGTTGTTGTAATTGGTTTTCAGTTCGTTTCCGAATGTGGTCTATGTGTCGTTTCCACAAACGACCATCCTCCAGTTTAACAATATAAGTCTTGGGTGCATTTTGCTTAACAATAATTCCCTTCATCCAGTTTACATTTCCATCAAAGCATTTTACATATACATTTTGACCCAAATACATTTCTCTTTCTGGTTTTATGCACATTTGGTTATTATTCAAACAGAACCTTGGGTTTAACCTGTCTAGTGGTGACCTCAACTTTCTCCCCATCAATAACTCTGCAGGGCTTACATGTGTGTGCGAGTTAGGGGTAATGTGCTGGGTTAATAAGAATTGGTCCAAGTTCTGTTGCACATCTCCAGGGCCTGACCTGTGCAATGCCTCTTTTGCCACCCTTACGTAACGTTCTGCCAACCCGTTAGCCCAGGGCGAGTAAGGCGAGATGAGGGCATGTCTGACCCCCAGGCCATCTAGGAATAATTCGAATTGCCTGGCTGTTAGTTGTGGTCCATTGTCAGACACCAATAGATCAGGGCAACCATGGGATGCAAACAGTCTGCTCAATACCTTGATAGTGGCACTTGTGGTTATGTTGTTCATTGCTATTATTTCCAACCATTTGGAGAAAGCATCAACCACTATTAGGAAATACTGAGACCCCACTGGGCCAGCAAAATCAATGTGGATCCTAGACCAAGGGCCAGCAGGCTGTTCCCACTCAGCCGGAGTTGTTTTGGGGGGATTGGGCCTAGACTCTTGGCACGGGTCACACTTTGAAACCCAACTTTCAATATCAGCATCAAGCCCTGGCCACCATAAATGCCCCCTTGCTAGGCTCTTCATCCTGACAATCCCAGGATGGCCCACGTGTAACATTCTGAGTACCTTTTCCCTTAGGCGTTTGGGGATGATCACTCTATCCCCCCACAGCAAACAACCTTTTACATATGACAATTCAAGCCTTTTGTTCTTAAAATCACACAATTCAGGTTTAACAATATCATTTTGCCATCCCTTTAGAACACAGTTCACTACTTGTTTCAGGATTTGGTCTTGCTGCGTGTGTGCAGCTACCTCTTTTGCTGTGGTTAGTGGGTTTTCCTCGAGTTCTATCATTAGCACGTCTGTGGTTGGAACAGGGTCTTCTACCAAGTCTGCTATGGGGCATCTGCTGAGGCCGTCTGCATGATTGATTTCCTTCCCCCCCTTGTGGGTGAGCTCATACTGATACCCAGAGAGGAAAAGGGCCCATCTGATTAGTCTTGGAGACATAAAAGGTGGAGTGGGCTTGTTGGGGGCTAGCAGGCCTAGTAGGGGTTTGTGGTCAGTGACTAGCTCAAAATTTCTTCCAAAAATGTAATTGTGAAACTTCTTTACCCCTGCCACTAATGCCAGAGCCTCCTTGTCTAACTGGCTATAATTTCTCTCCGTGCTGGTCATGGTTCTTGAAAAAAATGCTATTGGGGCCTCTGTCTGATTAGGTAGAACGTGAGCTAGGACTCCTCCTATGCCGTACGGCGAAGCGTCGCACGTGAGCCTAATGGGTAGTGAGGCACTATATTGGACTACTACACTTTTAGAAGTTAGTAAATTTTTTATTTGAGCAAAGGCTTCACGTTCAATTTTCCCCCATGTCCAGCGGGCTTCCTTCTGGAGTAAACGATGGAGAGGCTCTGCTACTGTTGCCTTCTGCTTTAAAAAAACGGAATAAAAATTAAGGAGGCCCAAAAATGCTTGCAACTCACTCTTATCTCGTGGCTCTGGGGCTTCTCTAATTGCTCTCAGCTTCTCAGTTGTGGGGTGGATACCTTCCTTATCTATTTTATATCCTAGGAATTCAATACTGTTAGTTCCCCAGACACATTTATCAGGCTTGATTCGTAACCCTTTGTCCTGTAGCCTCTTAAGTACTTCCCTTATTCTTTTGTTCACTTGTTCCTGGTTTTCCCCTGCAATTAAGATGTCATCAAAATATGGGATGGCCCCATTTACCCCTGACAATAGGCGTTCCATGATGCTCTGGAATATCCCTGGGGCTATGCTCACCCCAAACTGTAACCTCGTGCATTTGAAAGCCCCCCTGTGCGTTACAATTGTTTGAGCGTTTGCTGTTTGTTCATCGACCGGAAGTTGCTGGTAAGCCTGCGCCAGGTCGATCTTTGCGAACCTTTTCCCCTCCCCCAGGGAGTGTAAGAGTTGTTGCACAACCGGAATGGGGTAGGGGTGGTGTTGGAGTGCCTTATTCAGGGTTGATTTGTAATCAGCGCAAACTCTTAAGGAGCCATCTGGCTTCAGGGGTGTCACTATGGGAGTTTCCCATGGCCCCTGTTCCACAGGGACCAAGATACCTTGACTAATGAGTTTGTCCAGCTGTAAGTCTAGCTTGGGGAGAAGCGGGAGGGGAACCCTGCGAGGTTTCAGTCTAACTGGTGGGACCTTGGGGTCAATAGAGAAAGATATGGGGGTTCCCTTATACAATCCTAAGGTGGGGCTGAACACTTCAGGGAACTCTTTCACAAAGTTAGGCATAATATCACAGTTTACATTACACACACCCGAAATTTCAATCCCCAACGGTTCCATCCATGCTAGCCCTAGCAGGGAGTGTTTGGCCCCCGTCACAATAAGCATGGGAAGGGTACATTTGACATTCTTAAATACAATAGGTACATTTGCAGTTCCCAGGACCGATATTACCCCCCCTTGGAAGTCTCTGATCACCAAAGAGGTTTGAATTAGGTCAGCCTCAGACACATTAGGCATATATAGCTTAAATTTTTCCCAGGGCATGATGGTATATCTCGAACCCGTATCTAGCTCCATTGAGCAAGGCTGGTTATTTAGCAACAACGAGATAACAATTTTAGCCCCCTTTTTGGTTGCCGTGTTATTCACGGAATATTGAGAGTTACCTCTATTGTAGTCTCGGTTAGCGGTGGGGTAATTCCTTTGACCCGAGTTGCGGAACGGTCTCCTTTCTCGCGATTGGGGGGGGTGGTTTTGGGGTCGCTGGTATTGTTGTGTGGCAAAAGTTTCTTCTGGTGCCGTTGCCCTGCATGCGATGGCGATGTGGCCTCTCCGGTTGCAACGGCGGCAAGTGGTGTCGCGGAACGGGCATCGATGGCGCTGGTGATTTCCCCGGCAGCCCGCGCAGGGGGCTGGATGAGTAGCTCTAGGGTGTCTCGGTTGGTCTTGCAGGAGGAGGCAGTCGTCCCCGTTGCTAGTTAGCTGGCCGCGGACGTCTGTTCCCATGGCGCTGGGAGACTCGGCGTCGATTTTGGCAATGGTTTCTCGCCTTCCGTGCTCTTTTAATTCTCTTGCCGCTGCGTCGGCTGCTTCCGCGGTTTGCGCTAATTTGATTACGGTTTGTAGAGTCGGCTCATCTTCGGTGAGGAGTTTACTTCTCACTGTGTGGTTCTTCATGCCGAAAATCAAGGCGTCGGTGAGGCGAGCTTCCGGATCTTGAAACTTGCATTGAGCGAGTACCGTTCGAAGCCGCGTTGTGAATTGGCTTATCGACTCGGTCTCTCTCTGAGCCATCATGTGAAATTGATGCCGGTAAACCACGGCTGGTCTGGTTGGTTTAAAATGGCTCGCTAGTTTCTGTTGAAGGACGTCCCACGCTGTGGCTCTTGCTTGTTCTGGTTCGGTGAGAGTTTGGGCAAGTCTACGGATCTCTGCGCCGCAGTAGTTTAGAAAAATAGCCCGTCTGCGATCGGCTCCGGCGTCCTGCATTCCCGCCGCCTCGAGGAATATCTCGAAGGTGGCCATGTACTCGTCCCAAGTCATTTTCTCGGCATCGAAAAGTTCTGGAGCCTGGCCGATCTGGATTTTGTCCATGTTGCACGCGAAGTTCTTCCGTTCGTTCGTCGCCAGTGAAGTAGACCCAGAGACAGGGTTTGAGCAATCGGTACTTTTATTCAGCTCAGAGAATAAGTGACAGCTCAGCAAGGTAAAGTGACGATTCAGCGAGTACCGACTGGCTCTGCAGGGAGAAGCCGCTTCTTTTATACTTTTGCGGTTCCCGCCAAAGCGAGAGCCGGCCGCGTCTGAGCCAATCAGGAGCGACTTCCTGCTTGGGCTCAGACAGCGCTGGAAAAGAGGAACAAACTATTTACAGCGTTACAAGGTAGCCATTTCAGGATACAACAGAGACCATGCAGATGAGGCTCCTAGATTGGATTCTCTTTCTCTCTCTTTCTCTCTCTCTTTCTCTCTCTCTCTCTCTCTCTCTCTCTCTCTCTCTGTGTAACAGCATTCTGCAAAATTGGTTTTCAAACGTGTCATGGGCAGGGTAGCAAATGAGAATATCTATTATGATTTGCTAGAACTGATGAAAATCAGTTTAAATTGGTTTTAATAGATGTACAACGATCTCAAAAATATTACCTGGAAAAAATATATATATTTCCATGGGTTATTTTATTCAATGCAAACTTGTATGTTTCCTCTCTGGTTTAGGTTATATTCCACCCACCTAAAATGCTTGATCTTTAAGATAGAGTATCTTATAAGTTAGACTTATGGATAATCTGCATTTTCTACAAGCAGGCAAGCAAAAGGAGACAATCAAAACAAGGGTCTTTTAGGGGTCTGGGAAAAGCCACAATGTTGTCCCACACTTCATCATAGTGTAAACTAACTTGCAAATATTGTGCTACGTGACAATATAATTTGTGCCTTGTTTTTTCACCCTCCCATAGATGCACATGTTGGAAGAACAGTAATTTAAAGTATATATCCTTGTTCTTTGCCTAGTGCCTATATAAATATCCTTTCAAGACCCAGCAAAACCTGTTTTATTTTTCTAAGCTTTTAATTTCTGTAATTTTTATCCTTTGTTATTTTGATTTTCTTCCATTGTTTATAAATTCTTAATCACTTTTGTGTGGTCAATCATTGGAACCTATGAATAAATTCTCTTGATAATGTTTTATAGTGAACTGATTTGGAGAGAGATATAGAAACAGAGATATAAGTTTCATGCAATATATAATGGAGCAAATAGTAAATACAGTGATACCTCGTCTTACAAACACCTCGTCATACAAACTTTTCGAGATACAAACCCGGGGTTTAAGATTTTTTTGCCTCTTCTTACAAACTATTTTCACCTTACAAACCCACCGCCGCCTCTGGGATGCCCCGCCTCCAGACTTCCGTTGCCAGCGAAGCACCCATTTTTGTGCTGCTGGGATTCCCCTGAGGCTCCCCTCTATGGGAAACCCCACCTCCGGACTTCTGTGTTTTTGTGATGCTGCAGGGGAATCCCAGCAGCGCAAAAACAGGTGCTTTCCTGGCAACGGAAGTCCGGAGGTGGGGTTTTCCATGGAGGGGAGCCTCGGGAATCCCAGCAGCGCAAAACTGGGCGCTTCGGCTGGCAAAAGGGGTGAATTTTGGGCTTGCACGCATTAATCACTTTTCCATTGATTCCTATGGAAAACATTGTTTCGTCTTACAAACATTTCACCTTAAGAACCTCATCCCGGAACAAATTAAGTTTGTAAGACAAGGTATCACTGTATTAAAGATGTGTCTTAAAATTATGCCTTTTAAAAGTTCTCATATTTGCACAGAAACAGCTTCGGAGAAACCAATAACCTGCAAACCAAAGTAGTCCTAAAATTTAAGAGGAAATTAAGAGGAAACCAAATGGCATTTTTGTCTATGAGATACTGATGTCATTGTCTTTCTCATGGCACATGAACCTTCGGGAAATCTAAACCATTAAAAAGAAATGTAACAATATTCCCTGTGAAAAAGTTATCCATTGAGGTCGTAAAGCTCTTTCTTTCCTGTGATTCTGACACCAACAGCAACGTATCTGTTGGTCACAGTAAGGAAGAGCCAACAGGTTTCCGACAGAGTCTTGAAATCTTGAAAGATTATGAAAATGAATCCATTTTTCAAAGGAAACCTATGATGGATGCCTGGCTTAGATATGATCACTCACAGGTCATCCCCTGCTTTTCTCCAAACTTTAACAAGAGGCTATTAAAGAAAATGCATTCATGAAAAAGTTGGAAATGCATTTTCACTTTAGCAAAGATCACATTGAAACAACCCTCAGTCACAGTCCCGGATCTTGCATGTGCTTTGTGGTATCCTGAATGAGAACAACACCATTCGCTGCCACCTGGATCTCTCAGCAGTTGTCTAATGCCTCTGTTAAAATTCCGGTCAGCTTCTTCCAATCAGACCCTGGAAAGGAACAAGGTTCTCCAACGCCATGGGTAAAGTGGCAGTAAATTAGTGGCTTATGGATAAATATGTGCTCATCAGCACCCCGGTGGCAACAGTGCAGAGATACAAACAAGCATTCCATTGGCACATTAACCCTTTCCACTCTCTAAAGTTCTTCTAAATTTGACTTTTCTTTTTCTATTTTTTTTAAAAGAATACCGGGATGTGTGTGGAAGTAAAATAACATCAAAGACTCTTGAATTTAAATGGCACTTTTGGTTACATAATGTTAACAGTAAACATAATAAAATTAACAGCAATCACTCTTATGCCCGCTCACTTTGGCAACTTTTTAAAAATAAGACTTTTTCATAAGAAGAACCATCTCTAAGCATTATGCTGATATTAATATGACTTAGGCTTTTATTGTTTCATCTGTATATAAAGTTCAAAGAGGAATAGAAAGGGGAAAGGGGAAGGAAAAAAGAAAGGAGAAAGGAAAATGTAAGGTATTAGGCAGGGGTGTTGATCTCCGACTCTTTTTAGCACAGTACAAGATAAAAACACTCCAGCCTCAACATTATGCCGATATTAATATACAATAATGGCTACTTAGATGAGAGAGGAAAGAAGGCAAAAATCACCCAGATCTCCTGCTTTTTAAAAATTTAAACCAAATTTTGACTTTAAATATAGAATGTTTTAAATGAAAGACAGTTTCTATACCAAACTAACATTTTGCTTGCTTACACAGTTTGTTGGGGAGAAGAACTTTTCAAGTTCATTCATCTCACCCCTCTCCTGTGCTTTAAGCGCATCCCTCCTTAGAGGGAAATTCATTTGTTTATTTATTCATTCATTCATTCATTCATTCATTCATTCATTCATTCATTTATTCATTTATTAGATTTGTATGCTGCCCCTCTCCATAGACTCGGGGCGGCTAACGACAATAATAAAACAGCATATGACAAATCTAATATTAAAATAACTAAGAAACCCTTATTAAAAACCAAACATACACACAAATATGCCATGCATAACTTGTATAGGCCTGGGGGGAAAGGAATATCTCAATTCCCCCATGCCTGACGACAGAGGTGGGTTTTAAGGAGCTTATGAAAGGCAAGGAGGGTGGGGGCAATTCTAATCTCTGGGGGGAGCTGGTCCCAGAGGGTTGGGGCCACCACAGAGAAGGCTCTTCCCCTGGGTCCCTACAAACTACATGGTTTAGTCGATGGGACGCGGAGAAGGCCAACTCTGTGGGACCTAACTGGTCGCTGGGATTCGTGCGGCAGAAGGCGGTCCTGGAGATATTCTGGTCCGAAGCCATGAAGGGCTTTATATGTCATAACCAACACTTTGAATTGTGACAGGAAACTGATCAGCAACCAATGCAGACTGCAGAGTGTTGATGTAACATGGCCATACTTGGGGAAGCCCATGATTGCTCTCGCAGCTGCATTCTGCACGATCTGAAGTTTCCGAACACTTTTCAAAAGTAGCCCCATGTAGAGAGCGTTACAGTAGTCGAGCCTCGAGATGATGAGGGCATGAGTGACTGTGAGCAGTGACTCCTGGTCCTAATAGGGGCACAACTGATGCACCAGGCAAACCTGGGCAAAGGCCCCCCCTCGCCACAGCTGAAAGATGTTTCTCTAATGCGAGCTGTGGATCAAAGAGGATGCCTAAGTTGCGGACCCTCTCTGAGGGGGTCAGTGTTCCCCCCCCCCCCAGGGTATTGGATGGACAGATGGAATTTTCCTTGGGAGGCAAAACCCACAGCCACTCCATCTTATCAGGGTTGAGTTTGAGTCTGTTGACACCCATCCAGACCCTAACAGCCTCCAGGCACCGGCACATCACATCCACTGCTTCGTTGACTAGAAATCTGACTACTAGAAAGAAATGTATTACATGTTGTTGACTTTAGCTATTCCCGCTATCCAGAATTATTTGGGAAGCCTTCTTAGCCATTCCTAAGAGGTTTGTAAGGGGCGTGTATAAGCACACCATTGTGCCTATCACCCCTGTCTTACTGTCCTATTGTCCAAATTTACCTGCACCTGCTTTGCTTTTGTATATGTTCATACCAATACCTGCTCTCTTGTACATGTTTTTGACAAATAAATTAATAAAAATTATAAATAAATAAATCATAGCTACAGTATCAAAAAGAGTAATGGAGCAGTGAAGGAGGCCTAGTTGGATCTAAGTCATGGAATGATGGTGACTTCCAAAAGCGTTGAGCATTATTACTTCCACCAGCTCCAACCAAAACAGCCAAAGGCTAGTCTCTAGAGAGTTATGTTTAGCAAGATCTGAAAGGTCACAAATTCTTCACTTTACATGTCTTTCCAAACATGTTCTTCTTAGAAAATAATATATTTAATAGAAAAAACACACTTTATACCCTATGCCAGGAATAGTTCAGTATGGGAACCCATCTTTTGTTTAAAATAAATTAAAGAGAGAAAATAAACCTGTATGGTGTTGAGGAACAACTTTCATTCAAAACCTATGCCAACTCTTCTGAAAACCACTGTTTTCTGGGTAGTCCTCAACTTACAAACACAATGGAGCCCACAATTTAGGCTGCTAAGTGAGTTTTGCCCCATTTTACACCTTTCCTTACCACATTTGTTTTAAGTGAATCACTGCAGTTCTTAAACTAGTAACACAGTTGTTAAGCTTCCTGTTGAATATGCATGGGTTAAATGTAAATAATTAAAATTTGAATGCTTGAAATTGATTGGTGGTTTTGTTTGTGCGGGAGTTTTGTTTAACTGTCAGCCTGCATTCAGGCGGGAAAAAAGAGTATAAATACCGAACCCAAGCACCGCTCGCAGTTCACGCCAGATTACTGGCGTGAACATTGCTGAAAGCAATGTTATTCTTAGACCTTGGAAAATAAACTGATTAACCCCTGAACGCCTGAGGCTCATTTATTTCACTGGTGACGAAGGAGGTCTTACCCACTTTTTCCTTCCAAGATGGAAAATTCATCTGTAGCAAGACCACTTGAACTATTTGATCCCGAGAAGACTACATGGGACGACTATATGGGGAAGTTTGACCGATTAACCCTTGAGCGCCTGAGGCTCATTTATTTCACTTCCCTTGTCTGAAAGTCTCAAAAAGAAACCACATGACTCTGGGACACTACGACCGTCATAAAAATGAGCCAGTTGTCAAGATCTGAATGTAAATAACACGACCATAGGGATGCTGCACCAGTCATAAGTGTGAAAAATGCTCATAAATCGTTATTTTCAGTGCCATTGCAATTTTGAATGGTCACTAAATGAATTGCAAGTCGAGGACTTCCTGCATTTACACACATAAACAACTACCACGCTTCCTATACCTTATAGACAGTTGAAAATTCAGAAATAGTAAAAGAAGAAATTGAAAAAAAACCAGAATTGTATCTATTGGGTATTTTTAATTAAAAAAAATAGAAAAAGAGGTAAGATATTTAATTATACACATACTAACAGCTGCCAGGATAGTATATGCCCAACAATGGAAAATAGACAAACCACCAGAAGAAAATATAGTAATTAAAAAAATATTGGACTGTGCCGAGATGGACCAGTTATCTAAAAGATTAGAGGGAAAAGAAGACTCAGATTATTATAAAATATGGGCAAAATTTTATGATTGGTTAAAGAAAAGAGCAACAAAGAAATAAATAAAAATTTACGCAAAGCAACACATTGAATAAAAGAATTGAAAAAGTAATACTATGTGAAAGAAAGAAGTAAAATTCTCTGATCGAACACCTAAAAAGTGGGGAAACTTTCATTTCCCAAATGTTGTATGTGTATGTTTTTGTGTATGTTTTTTTCTTTTTTATGTTATATTTGAAAAAAACACAAATAAATAAAATAAAATAAAAAAAAGAAAATTCAGTGGGGCATGATGGAGAGCTGATTATGTTACAGATAGTCTTTGCATGATGACCACAACTGAGTCAAAGATTTCTGTTGCTAAGTGAGAATTTTACCCCATCCTACAACCTTGCTTGACACAGAGTCACTGCAGTTGTTCCGTTAGTAGCATGGATGTTAAGAGAATCTGGCATACCCATTTACTTTGCTTCAGTGGTGGGTTTCAAAAATTATTACCATCGGTTCTGTGGGCATGGCTTGGTGGGCGTGGCAGGGGAAGGATACTGTAAAATCTCCATTCCGTCCCCGCTCAAGAGGAAAGTTACTGCAAAATCCCCATTGCCTCTCCCTCAGCTGGGACTCAGGAGGCAGAGAAAAATGGGGGTGGGGCCAGTCAGAGGTGGTATTTACTGGTTCTCCAAACTACTCAAAATTTCTGCTACCTGTTCTCCAGAATCTGCTGAATCCGACCTCTGCTTTGCTTGTCAAGTCCCAAAAGGTGATCACATGACCCTTGGACACGACACCCTTCAAAAATATGAGTCAACTGAATTTTAATCACGTGACCGTAAGAATGCTACAATGGTCATAAGTGTGGAAAAGGTCAATAGTCACCTTTTTCAGTGCCTTCGTAACTTTGAATGGACACTAAATAAACTATTGTAAGTCAAGGACTACCTGTATTTCTCTCCCGATTTTCAAACTGTCAGACCAAACGAATATGACTGAATCGATTCATCATTTTTCACTGCTTTCCTTCAAAGAAGGCATGGATTTCAAGAGATTTTATAAAGAGCATTTTCAGTAGACTCAGTTGTAGTAATCCAGCTTGAATTTAATATTTCTTGAAAAATAATTTCATTTGGCTCAAATTATGTTATTTTTAATAAGTAGCATGCAATCCAAATGGGGTTTGTTTAAAGGTGGTAGAAACTTTTTTCTATTTATAGCTGCTTAAAATAAATTGAGGAGTGGGAGTGGGAATCTCAGTTAGAGAGGGAAGTATTCTATTTCCCCCATATCATTAAATTGTTCAACATGTTCCTGAAATTTAACTGAATAGATTTCAGATGATTCCCAAAGCCACCAAATTCTGTAATTGCAAAAAGCACATCCTACAAAAATAAAGTGAAATGTTTATTTGTATGCCATCTTTCTCAACGATTAAACTTTGTTTCTCTTAACTAAAATATGCTATTCAATTAACTGTACTGTTGTGGCACCAGCAAAATGACTTATTCACAATATGTAGATGTATTTGGTTGGCAGTTAATGGCTTGCAGCAAAAAGAAACAGGCTGCTCAGAATGAATTACTACGGTTGCCTGAGGAACAATTGATTTACTTGTATGGAAATTATTCTTTCTTTGTCTCAACTGTTTCACTCAGCTTGCAGTGTTCAGTTTTCATCCTAATCAGCCATGGGTTGCGCCCAGATTGGCCCGATTCTTAGAACTGGTAGTAGTGGCAGCAGGAGGCTTTGCCCACCCACAATGCTCCACCCACCTGCCCAGAACATTCCGCCCACCTGCCAAGGTTGCTCCATTCATCTGCCCAGAATGCTCCACTCACCTATGCAGGATGCTCCGCCCATCCACCCAGGATGCTCCGCCCATCCACCCAGAATGCTCCACTCACCTATGCAGGATGCTCCGCCCACCCACTCAGGATGCTCCGCCCATCCACCCAGGATGCTCCGCCCACCCACCCAGGACACTTCTGTGCAAACCGGTAGCAACAAGTTTTAGAACCCACTATTGATCCTAACATGTCAGGGTCCGTCACGAGTTCATGTTTGTTTCTCTTCTCTGCTTTTCCTGCTTCTCTTCTCCTCTATATTTCATATATTTATGGATAATATGATAAAGATTGAAGTCTCTGGGAATACAGTAGATATGGTGTTTTCAGCCCCAGCAGCTGCATGGAATGCACACACCACAACATAACTATTTACCAGAATAATCTGCAACAGAAAGGGAAGTGAATTGGATAGGATTTATACTGTGCCTCAGTTTTGCAATGAAGGTTAACAAGAGATTAGACGAGATACATTGGTAGTAAAGTACAATTTTTGAATTAAAAAATTAAATTCCCGCATGGATAACAAAATAAGTCTTGCTGTCTAGTGTACTAACAAAATTATTGTCTCTTTCTCTGTCATGGATTTGTATTCTGCATATCGACAGGTATCATACAGTGACCATTAACACATGATCTAATTGACACTAAAATGTTAAAGCACAGAATTGTTCTATCTTGATCTACCATCAAGGGTTGGATCTCATTTTATGCTAATGGTCAATATCTGGAAAGGCAATAAACATGGGAAGAGAATAGTAATAGCAATAGCATTTATACTTACATACCGCTTCGTAGTGCTTTTACAGCCCTCTCTAAGCTGTTTCCAGAATCAGCATATTGCCCCCAACAATCTGGGTCCTGTTTTTACCCACCTCAGAAGGATGGAAGGCTGAGTCGACCTTGAGCGGGTGGTGAGATTTGAACTGCTGAATTACAGCTAGCAGTTAGCTGAAGTAGCCTGCAGTGCTGCACTCTAACCATTGCACAATGGTGTTCTTCAGAAAGTATCAACTCAGTAGGCATTATATGCAGTGATTCGATTCTAAACATTGATGCCCTCTTTCTACTTTTCTGCCTTTTCATTCTCTCAAACAAAGAAAGAAAACCTCCTCCCAAATTACGGGCTTCAAAAACATCAGAGGTGTCAAACTCAATTTCATTGAGGGTCGGATTAAGGTTCTGTTTGACCTCGGGGCAGGCAGGGGGCGTGGTCAGAATGGGTGTGGCTAGCTCAACATCACTCATCACTACTTCAGAAGAGAAGGATTTAGGGGTAGTGATTTCTGACAGTCTCAAAATGGGTTAACAGTGCAGTCAGGCGGTAGGGAAAGCAAGTAGGATGCTTGGCTGCATAGCTAGAGGTAAAACAAGCAGGAAGAGGGAGATTATGATCCCGCTATATAGAGTGCTGGTGAGACCACATTTGGAATACTGTGTTCAGTTCTGGAGACCTCACCTACAAAAAGATATTGACAAAATTGAACGGGTCCAAAGTTGGGCTACAAGAATGGTGGAAGGTCTTAAGCATAAAACGTATCAGGAAAGACTTAATGAACTCAATCTGTATAGTCTGGAGGACAGAAGGAAAAGGGGGGACATGATCGAAACATTTAAATATGTTAAAGGGTTAAATAAGGTCCAGGAGGGAAGTGTTTTTAATAGGAAAGTGAACACAAGAACAAGGGGACACAATCTGAAGTTAGTTGGGGGAAAGATCAAAAGCAACATGAGAAAATATTATTTTACTGAAAGAGTAGTAGATCCTTGGAACAAACTTCCAGCAGACGTGGTAGATAAATCCACAGTAACTGAATTTAAACATGCCTGGGATAAACATATATCCCTCCTAAGATAAAATACAGAAAATAGTATAAGGGCAGACTAGATGGACCATGAGGTCTTTTTCTGCCGTCAGTCTTCTATGTTTCTATGTTTCTATGTTGGGAGTGTCTGTGGTGGCTCAAGTGCTCTGCCAGCAAAAATGGGCGCCCAAGCTTCGTTTTTGGTTGCAACAGCCTCCTGTAATCCTCTGCCAGCAAAAATGGCACTCAGAAGGGCTGCCTAGAGCCCTCCTGAGCTCCATTTTCTCTGAAAGAGGCATCTTTGCAGTTTAAATGGTGCCTCCACAGGCCAGATCTAAGCACCGGATCCAGCCCCCAGTCTTTGAGTTTGACACCCCTGTAAAACAGCATCCAGAGAAAAGAGAGATTGGTTGTCTTTGGCCAAATTTTCAGTTGTATTCCAGGGATGAAAAAGAGAAGCGGCAGCAGCCTACATTTTTCTTAAGAATAGATGTCACTGTATAATGAAATCAAGTGGTTTTAGAAAAAAAAATCTTTTTTTTTTAAAGTACACCTCATGTAGTTGGTCCAGATTTCACTGATATAAAACAAACCTCCTTGCTGGGAACACATATTTGTAATCTTGCCATAGATAGCAATTAAAACATCTATTGCTGGAAAGCAGGTGGTACATACAGAGAAATGTCTCTGGAAGAAGAAAAGAAGGAAGGAAAGTATAATTATACACTTTTAATTTATATTTATAGTAAAACTTTGAAAGTGGCTTTGTATAGCGAAAAGACATTTTTAGGTAAACATACATGGGCATAGTTGAACTTTCTGTTGGCACTATGAGAAAAGCTATCTTAGATATGATCACATATCCATCCAATCTAATGTTCTACCACAAAATATTCAACATGTCCTACTAAAAAAAAAAATAGCAAGGTATGATAAACACAATAGATGATGCTCCCTGGGTTAAGTCTTACCCCTAAGCTTGAAGCTGTTTAGTTCTCATGGCTCATTCAAATGAATGGATGGCTTTCATCCCATTCCAATGCAATGAATTTCATGAATTTATGATAAGACCTAACTATCTGCATGCCTTCATGGGCAATAGGTTAGGAAGATTTTTCTCATATTGCCCCATTTTTTTTCATCTTTAGGAAACGCTACTCTTGTACAGATGAGAACTTCTTCAAGTTACTATGTTGATTTACTCACTAAACTTTGTACCCTAGTACAAGTAGTCCTCAACTTACAACAGTTCATTTAGTGACTGTTGTGGTTGGCTCTGGCCCAGCTCCTTCCCCAAGGAATGTGGATGTGGGGGAAACACCCTCATGCCACAGGCCTGCTTTGCTCCCAATAGACTCTCCTGATGAAGGCTCCTCTGATGAAGGAAGCGTGAGTAGCAGGGAACTGGGGAGTTTGGCAGACAGCCCAGGAGGAGATCAATCATCCTTATCATCCCTGGATTCTGGACAAGAACTTATGACGGACCCGCGCATGCGTAGAGTGATGCATAGGAGAGAACAACTGAAGGATTATTACAGGAGATAAGTGAGGCCACCTGTGGTTGGGTGGGTCTGCTGTAATTAGTGCTACAGATTAAAAGAACAGTGTGCTGGTTTAGCCTTGTGGAAGTTTGTCTGATTCATCGTTTCGTCAAGATCGTGGTTTTGCTGTTTCCCTGTTCAAGACTGTGTGTGGACTTTCTGGACTTTGGAATTGGACTCAATTTCCCAGTTACTGGGTGAGAAATTGGCTTGCATTTAACCTGTGCCTTGTGTGTACCAGAAAATCCCTTTGACATTTAAAAAAGGGATTTTTTTCTGCTTTTCTGTTGATAAAGACTTTTGGTTTTCCTTCTATCGTGTGGTGTGTGTCTTTTTGGACTAATTACCCTGTAATTATGGGCGGTTGGGACACGCCAGCAGAACAGTGACCATTCAAAGTTACGACATCACTTAAAATGTGATGTCTGACCATTTTTCACAGTTATGACCTTTGCAGCAACCCCATGGTGGTCATGTGATCAAAATTCAGACATTTGGCAACGGCTTCATATTTATGACCATTGCTCTGTCCTATGATCATGTGATCCTCCTTTTGAAAACTTCTGATAACCAAAATCAACGGGAAAGTCAAAGCCACTTAAAAACTGGGTTACTAACTTATCAACTGCAGTGATTAACTTAACGACTATGGTAAGAATGGTTCTAAAATGGAGCAAAACTCACTTTAAAATGTTTTACTTGAGAACAGAAATCCTGGGCTCAGTTAGGGACTACCTGTATAAATTCATGCCATTTTAGACTCAAAATGAAATTGTTCCTTAGTCCCTCTTATATTCACGCAAGCAAGTGGAAAAATGACTTTCTTTTATTTCTTTTTTTCTTAAAAATCACCCCTCTTGAGCTGTAAATGCCAGATTGCACACAAAAGTTAACGATTTTCTCTTCACTGAAATTAAAATATCTTTAATAATATTTCAAGGAAGAACAGCTTGTTCACATTTGATATGTATGGCAACCTAAGTGAAGATGCTGATTTACTGAAAAACTTCCTGCAGTGGGATCTATGCACGTGACATACTGACAGTTGTGAATTCTTTTAAAATCGGTTTCTGTCTGTCATACCTATGTAGTTAGAAAATAACAAAGGGATAATAAAACACAATTGTATATGCACAGTTTGAGATCTCTATTGACAGATCTTCACAGTGAAGGCTGCCATAAGAAAACCTGATTATGTAGCCCTCCGTTAAAAGATCTGAAAACCTTTCTTTTGTCTCTGCACTCTTACACAATTTCTATAATTCTCAGTCTCTTAAACAATTTTGAAGAGTGACAGAACCTCAATTGGTCCTCGTCTCATCAAAGGATGGCAGTAGTGTTCAGGCATTGACTATATAAGGAGAGAATTCCTACTGTTGCTTCTCTTACAAAATGCCGTTCAGCTCCCTTACAATTTTGACGAGTGCAACAAGTGGTGACCTGTGCAGAAAAACAGGCTTCAATACCTTCACACTGGGTTGTTCTCTATGGTGATTTAGGCCTATTGTGAATGTTGTGGTTAGCTCTGGCCCAGCTTCTGCCCCAAGGAAGATGCAGGTGGATGTGGGGGAAACATCCACATGCCGCAGGCTTGTTTTGCCCCCGATGGAATCTGCCGACGAAGCTTCCTCTGACCAAGGGAGCATGAGTGACAGGGAAGAGGGGAGTTTGGCAGACAGCCCAGGAGAAGATCAGTCATCTGAATCATCCCTGGATTCTGAACAAGAATTAATGACACATCCACGCATGCGTAGAGTGATGCATAGGAGACAACAGCTGAAGGATTATTACAAGAGAAAATGAGGCCACCTGTGGTTGGGTGGGGCTGCTGTAATTAGTGGTACAGATAAAAATGCAACTTGGTGTTTTAGCCTCATGGCAGTTTATCTGATTCATTGTTTCATCAAAATCGTGGGTTTTGTGCTGTTCAAGATTGTGTGTGGACTCTCTGGACTTTGGAATTGGACTCAATTTCCCAGTTATTGGGTGAGCAATTGGACTGCATTTAACCTGTGCCTTGTGTGTACCAGAAAATCCCTTTGACATTTAAAAAGGGAGGTATTTCTGTTTTTCTGTTTATAAAAACTTTTGGGTTTTTTTTTTATTGTGTGGTGTGTGTCTTCCTGGACTAATTACCCTGTAATTACGGGCGGTTGAAACACGCCGGCAGAACAGTGAAATTCTTCGGCGCCAGTCAAAAATATGTAACAAGGAATGAGTAAATTGAAAGATGATATGAGACAGCAGAGGGCTGATCTTTAGTCAAAATAACAAGCCCTGAAAAAATTTAGTTCAGAGAAGTTATTCAACAGAAGTTCTGACCTATTCTGGAGAACTGGTAGCGGACATTTTGAGTAGTTTGGAGAACCAGTAAATACCGTTGCTAACAGTCCCACCTCTATCTACTCTTTGCCTCCCAAGTCCCAGCTGATTGGGAGGAAATGAGGATTTTGCAGTAACCATCCCCTGCTATACCCACCAAGCCACGCCCACCAAGCTATTCCAACAGAACTGGTAGTAAAAAAAAAAGAATCATATTACTGATCTAGTTACTGCTTGCTATGTTTTCATTCCCCCCCCCTCCATGTGATGTGGAATGTGAATGACCCATTTCCCCAACCTGGTCCACTTCAATTATATGACATGTACTTTCACATTTTAGAACCAAAATGACCAAGTATCTGGTAAGGGAGACTAGAACTTGTGAAGTAGACTCTAAGCTGTTGATAAAAATAAATCCTAGTGCGTGTTGTGCCTGCCCATCACTATTTCTAGTGATTGCAATTATAGAAACTGATGAGGAGAGTTGGAGTTACCAGTGAAGGATTTGGAGGGCCTACATTTGGCTTTCTTCTGAGAAGAGAAAGATTTCAAGTTCAGAATGACCATTTTGGTGATCAATCTCTATGTATTAATGAAAAATGTTCTGATATGAACTGAAGAGACATCACTGGATTCCAAAACAATGAAGATTTTTAGTTTCTTGAGGCAGAACAGAAAATGGTTTCCCTACTTAAATCAAAATGTATATTTAAATTATTTAGGCAACCCAAGGGGAAAAAAGTCCATACAGTCTCCTTTCTCCATTTCCCAAGAGTAAAAACATAATCATAAAAAATAAAATCCTTTCAAAGTACCCTAAGTTTGAGCCCCAATATTTAAGAACATAAGAACATAACAAGAGCCATGCTGAATCAGGCCAAAGACATCAAGTCCAGCATTCTCTGTCACACAGAAGGGTTCCATTTGTCTGAACCAATGGATTTTATCATGTAGCCTTTGGATCTCTGGCTCCATACTTCCTTATGGACCCAAAGGGGATACTAAATAACAAAGATTCCTATTGTAAAAGAACAATGGTGTAAATATGGGATGTGACTTGGCCACCATATGCATGAAAATATGTAAGTGTGCTAGTTGTAACTAGAGGTGAACATGGTTTACAAAGTGTTGTGGTTGGCTCTGGCCCAGCTCCTGCCCCAGGGAATATGGAGGTGAGGCAGGGGAAACGTCAACATGTCCTAGGCCTGTTTTGTTGCCGGCAGAGTCAGGGAGTGCAGTTTCCTCGGACAAAGAAGAAGGTGGGGGTGACTTGGAAAAGGGGGGCTTGGCACACAGCCCAGGAAGCCAATCACCATTATCTTCGGTCGATTCAGATGGGGAAGTGTTAGACCCATGCAGGCGCAGACTTATGCATCAAAGAGACCAATTGAGGAAATATTACAGGAGATAAGAGAGGCCACCTGTGTTTGTGTGGGGCTCCAGTAATTAGAGCTGCTGCTATAAATAGCAGCATGCTAGTTTGGCCATTGTGGAAGATTATCTGATCGCAGTTCTTCAGGATCGTGCCTCGCTGTGTCTGAATTTTGTGGATTTTTCACGCCTTTGATACCAAAGCAGAGTAAAGTGTGTGTGTTTTTCACTTTGTGGGAAGAAGGAGGGCTGTGATGTTTCTTCACAGCTACTAGCTAAGTACTTAAGGACTGATTAAGGGACTTATACAGCCGGCAAGGTTGTTTTGGGGAAGAGTGCTCTTTGCAATACAAAAAGGGTGCTTTGTTTCTTTTGAATTTTGTGATAAAGGACATTGTTTTGAATTTTCAAATGTGTGTGTGTCTGAAATTTGTACCCGTGAATTTTCGGGAGGCTTCTACCAGAGAGCCCAGCAGAACACAAAGACATACCTTTTGTACATATAAGCAGGGGTGGGCTGCTGCCCTGACGAGCGGGAACGCAGTGGAGTAGTGAAAATGGAGTTCCACCCCAGAGCACCCAATTTGCACTGAAAGATGTTGAAAGAAAATGCAGGGTGCCATGCCCACAGTGTGGTAGTAAAAATTTTGGTAGCCCTTCACTGCATGTAAGTGGTGGATTCCTCCTGGTTCGTACCAGTTCACCCAAACTGGTAGCGACTTACCGGTGGTGATGTCACCGAACCAGATCAGTCAGTACCAGTCTGTGGGCACCACCATGTTTTTTGGAACTTTTGTTGAATTTTTTAAAAAAACTGTTAAAAAATTATTTAATTATTTCAACTTTTTTTTCAGCTTTGGTTTTTTTCTGGAATTTTCATTACTGTGCATGTGCATATACATGGCGTGGAAGGCAGTGAGGTAAGATGGAACTCAACCCTGGTACATATGTATAATAAAAAAACCTGGTACCTGTGATAACAAGCATTTTGAGAAAGGCTGAAGACAAGAGGCATCAAATGGGCAGCTTGCGGGCTGGGTGCATCATGGGCAGGCCGCGCCCATCCCAGCTCCGCAATGGGAAAAACATCACAATATGTCATGTGACAACAACATGACACAGCCAGCTTGGCATCCTTGCTCTAGATTTTTCTGCACTCTGTCAACGTAAAAAATAGCCCGCTCCACTCGTTCCGATGGAAGGAAGCCATTCCATGCCTTCTAAGGAATTTGCATTTGCATTTATTTGCATTTATTAGTTTGTCTGCCATGTACAAGATATCAGGTATAAATTTATTTATTTATTTATTAGATTTGTATGCCGCCCCTCTCTGTAGACTCGGGGCAGCTCACAGCATACAATTAAACAATTCATGACAAATCTAATAAATTTAAAAAACATTTAAAAACCCTATTATTAAACACAGACATACCATACATAAAGACTTATAAGAAAGAAATTCTTTACTTAATTATACACATATTAACTGCGGCTAGAATAATATATGCGCAAAATTGGAAGGGGGAAGAAATCCCCAAGGAAGAAGAAGTTATAGTTAAAATATTAGATTGCGCTGAAATGGACATGATGACAAGACGATTAAATGATCAAGAAGATACTAAATTCTATGAAACATGGAACAACGTTTATAAATGGATAGATAAGAAAAAATAAGATATACAAATTTATCTTTAGTTAATTTTTTGTATTTGTTTTTACCTAGGTGATAACAATATTAATATTAGTTTAAATGTATTGTTTGATGATTATGATACAGTAGTTTATGTACAAGTAACACATTAAGAACTTTGGTTTATATACGTATAGTAGTTGAAATTAGCTTAAATGTTTTGTTTGATGACTATGGTATATTAGTTTATGTATAAGCAATATATAAGGAATTTTGGTTTATACACGTATAGTAGATAAATAGTATAGGCCCGGAGGAGGGGGGGATGCCTCAATTCCCCCATACCTGACGGCATAGGTGAGTTTTAAGGAGTTTACGGAAGGCAAGGAGGATGGGGGCAGTTCTAATCTCCGGGGGGAACTGGTTCCAGAGAGCCGGGGCCGCCACAGAGAAGGCTCTTCCCCTGGGACCCACCAGACGACATTGTTTAGTCGACGGGACCCGGAGAAGGCCAACTCTGTGGGACCTATAAATATAAACATGGATATGAAAGAAAGAAATGAATATGAATAAATGGGGACAGTAGGACAGGGAATAGTAGGCACACTAGTGCACTTATGCATGCCCCAGTTCCAGTAGGCAGGGTCAAGGAGAAGAACCTTCAGTATATATAACTGCATTCCTAAGTCCAGTTTATACAGAACAAATTGAATCCTGTGATTGAGGTACAACACACAACATCAAAATATATTGGATAAGACAACTTTAAATAAAGAAGAAACAAAGCACAAACATCAGCAGTAGGCAAATAAAATAGGGTTTAATGACCAGAAATACATAACTTGCTCTTTTCCTTTCCTCATCAGTTCACATTCATAGCTGTCATGATAGAAAAATCTGTTTCCAAACATATATGAATAAAATAAGTTTATCGGTAGCTATAATTAAGGTGCTGCTTAATTAGAGAATGAGGCTGGACAGTTCCTTAGGCATCAACTTCAGGCATATTACGATCATCAATGAAGTAAATTAATTTTTTCATGCCTGGAGGAGCATAATTTTTGTGAGCTCTCTTTCCCAAGGAGCTTTCAAGAACACCTGCCAAGAGAATGGAAGATGCATGGGAATAATCACTGTGGTTCAACGGTAGGGAGAGCTACGTGGGTCAAATAGAGCATGATTATCACATCAGCTCATTTATATACATTTCCACAAGATAATTACAAGCCTCCAAAGAGCGAAACATCCCAAAAGTACTTTAGAAAAAAATATCTGATGCTTACAACTGGAATGGGATAGAATGGCTCTAAAGTGTGCAATAGGGTTGATATTCCTGGAGGCGTCTGTAATATGGTAAATGATTTAGCTTTACTAGATAAACGGTCAAAGCAATGGAAACTGCAGTTTAATGTTTACAAATGTAAAATAATGCACTTGGGGAAAAGGAATCCTCAATCTGAGTATTTTATTGGCAGTTCTGTGTTAGCAAAAACTTCAGAAGAAAAGGATTTAGGGGTAGTGACTTTTGACAGTCTCAAAATGGGTGAACAGTGGAGTCAGGTGGTAGGGAAAGCAAGTAGGATGCTTGGCTGCATAGCTAGAGGTATAACAAGCAGGAAGAGGGAGATTATGATCCCGCTATATAGAGCACTGGTGAGACCACATTTGGAATACAGTACTGTGTTCAGTTCTGGAGACCTCACCTACAAAAAGATATTGACAAAATTGAACGGGTCCAAAGACGGGCTACAAGAATGGTGGAAGGTCTTAAGCATAAAACGTATCAGGAAAGACTTCATGAACTCAATCTGTATAGTCTGGAGGACAGAAGGAAAAGGGGGAACATGATTGAAACATTTAAATATGTCAAAGGGTTAAATAAGGTCCAGGAGGGAAGTGTTTTTAATAGGAAAGTGAACACAAGAACAAGGGGACACAATCTGAAGTTAGTTGGGGGAAAGATCAAAAGCAACATGAGAAAATATTATTTTACTGAGAGAGTAGTAGATCCTTGGAACAAACTTCCAGAAGACGTGGTAGATAAATCCACAGTAACTGAATTTAAACATGCCTGGGATAAACATATATCCATCCTAAGATAAAATACAGAAAATAGTATAATGGCAGACTAAATGGACCATGAGGTCTTTTTCTGCCGGCAGACTTCTATGCTTCTATGTTTCTATGGCAGATTTTAAAGATAGCCTGTCCATTGAGAAATGGTGGTTTCCCCCGAAAAAGAGTGCCATTGCTCCTCCTATAGCAGAGGTTGAGGGGAAATATCAATTGCAATAGCACTTAGACTTACATACAGTTTCATAGTGCTTTACTGCCCTCTCTAAGTAGTTTACAGAGTCAGCATATTGCCCTCAACAATCTAGGTCCTAATTTTACCAACCTGGGAAGGATGGAAGGCTGAGTCAATATTGAGCTGGTCAGGATTGAACAGCTGGCAGAGTTAACCTGCAAAATTGCATTCTAATCACTATTCCATGGCTTCTTAACCCGCGGTTAACGTTGCCCGCTATGTTTTTAAAAGCATGAGTCTTAGATTGCAGGTTTCCTCCCAAGCAATACCTTCAGTTTCCTAGAATAAACTCCTTGCTGAGTCTTCCACTTTTTTGATAGAAGAGCTGATAACATTAAAACAATCCTCTGGGGAATGTCACTTCAGCACTACAAGTAGATGCACTGGCATGCTCAAAAGCCTTTGCATCAGTTTCACACTGTCTGTTTTGCTAAAAAAATTCTTTCAACCATGCTTTTGCCTTATTATTATTACTGTTTTCCAGTCAGTCTTGGCTCTTGGAGAAGTTCCTTCAGTTTACTTGACAAGATTTATCACAAGGGGTCATTGCCTTCTTCCTAGGGATGAAGGCCTGACTCTTAGGTCTGGCCTAAGGTCACCCAGCTGGCTTTGTTGCCTAAAGCAAGATTAGAACACACAGTCTGTCAGTTTCTAGCCTGCCAAGCCACTATGCAGAACTGCCTAGATAACAGATAAAATATTTTATGTGATCTTATTGTACCCTTTGGTATGGAATTATTTTTTTTCAGGTGCCGATTTTTTATCGAGATTTTTTAAATAGGAGAGCGGTATCTTAGGATAATAATATCATGGGAAGGCCAGGACCAGAGATTTGGAGACTGATTGATTGATTGATTGATTGATTGATTGGACATTTATGCCTCCCCTCTGTTCTGTCGGGCTCTCTGGTAGACTCCTCCCAAAAATTCACAGGTACAAATTTCAGACACACACACGTTTGAAAATTCAAAACAATGTTCTTTATAATGAAAATTCACTTAAAACAAGCCCTCTTTTGGTATAGCAAAGAGCACTCGTCTCCAACCAAACTGGTAATTTATACAAGTCCCTTATCAGTTCTGTGATACTTAGCTTGCAGCTGTGAGGCAATTCACAATCCTTCTTCTTTCACAAAGTGAAACACACTTTGCTCTGGTTTAGTTTCAAAGCGGGGAAAAATCAGCACACAAAAAGTCAAAGTCAGTAAAGCAGGCACGAAACACAACGATCAGATAATCCTCCACAATGGCCAAACCGACAGGCTGCTATTTATAGCAGCCTCACTAATTACCACAGCCCCACCCAACCACAGGTGGCCTCATTTTCTTTGATAATAATATCTCAGTTGTTGTTGCCTATGCATCGCTCTCCGCATGCGTGGCTGTATCATTAACTCTTGTTCCGAATCCAACGAGGAGCTAGATAATTGATCTCCTTCTGAGCTGTCTGCCACACTCTCCTCCTCCCTGTCACTCATGTCTTCTTGGTCAGAGGAGCCTTCATCAGCAGATTCCACCGGGGGCAAAACAGGCCTGCAGCATGTGGATGTCTCCCCCACATCCACAGTCCTTGGGGCAGGAGCTGGGCCAGAGCTAACCACAACACCCTCTCTGAGGATTCAGACTTATTGGCACAGTGGTGGGATCTGTGTCTTCGATTTGTCCTTGATTGGACATCCTGAACCATAATGGATATTGTATTATTGATGGGGACCTTCAAAACTAAATATTTTTACTCATCTGATAACTTGATCGTCAATGACTGTTGATATAATGAATGTTTTTCCAGCTGTAATATTTCCTGCCAAAATAGTTGACTAGGCCTTCCGTAAAGTGCCTCAAGCAGTTTTAGCAGCATAAATCAAGGTGATCCGATCCTACAGATGAGGCACAGAGCTGTGTGTACTTTTAAGGCAAGATAAAAGATAAATGTTATACCACTAAAAGTGTACTTTCACAAATCTAAATTGATTTCATTGTTTTTAATATCTCAATTCCAATGGCAGAAAGTAAATTTATACATTAAGATTAAACAAGTGGAAACATATAATGGTTACACAGATTTGATGCTTGTCACAATTTTAATTTGTAATAACAATTAATGATTTTTGACATTGTAAAGATAAAAAGCTAAGTAGCTGTTTTAGCAAGATTACATTGTAAAGCATTTGTAACTCATTGTTATGGGGTATTGCATTTTGCTGTCACTTATAATCCAGTGAAATGAAAGATAGATATTATTGCAATGTCTATATTCATATTTTCAAATGTCAGTGACATGCTATATACTAAGTCACAGTGGTACTTCATGTGATTATGCTGAAATAATGTAATATGGACACAAATGAAGAAAAATGATGTATCAGATTGCCTTTGCCAATAAACTGGATTGAAATTTCTATCCAAGGACATCAGAATTAAAATTGGGAATTTGAGTAAATATGGGAGCAATAGTACGATTCAGACAAAAGCTCCTATTTCTTTTTAAAATGAACTTGCTGATAGGCTTGAGTGCTTACCTCCCCAGGGAGTTCATTCACACCTCTGAAAATAGGTGTACCAATGGCAAAATGAAATATGAAGTAAGCTTGCATAGGAGATAATACTAGAATCTGGTAGGCAAGAAAAAGAGATAGCTCTCTCTATAAATGGAAAAATAAAGTACAGATCCATAATGGATTGTCATTTTTATAAGCCCTGGAAATACCTGAGGAGGCAGATAGAAAAATGTGCATTCCTGAAGTGAAAGATACCTGCTGAATATTGAATACAGCTCATTGCTTCACATGAACATATTCTAGTTGCGTCTACTATGTTTGCATGAATGTTGTTAGCAAGTGGGATATGGTTCACATGTAGATGTGAACTCACAAGGTGTGCACTTGAAGAGACTCTAAAGTGAATACGGGTAGTCCTCAACTTATGACCGCAACCGAGCCCAAAATTTCTGTCGCAAGATATTTGTTGAGTGAATTTTGCCTCATTTTATGACCTTTTTTGTCAAAATTGTTAGGTGAATTATGGCAGCTGTTAAATTAATAAATTAGTTAAGTGGATCTGATTTCCCCATTGACTTTGCTTGTCAGAAGATCCCAAAAAGTGATCACATGATCCCAAAGCACTGCAACTGTCATAAATATGGGACAGTTGGCAAGCATCCAAATTTTTAACACATGGCCAAGGGATGCTGCAAAAGATATAAGTGTGAAAAACTTTTTTCAGTGTCATTGTAACTTCAAGCAATCATTAAACAAACAGTTCTTAGTCAAGAAGTACATATATATGTTGAAGTCTACCATTTTTTACTTTACCCAAAAAGTGTGCAGAGAGAATGTGGGTGTTAAGGAAAAGAGAAAACACAACTGTATGCATTAAAGGGAAAATGAGACTGCAGCTGCGAGAGCAATCATGGGCTTCCCAAGGCATGCCCATGTTACACCAACACTCCGCAGTCTGCATTGGTTGCCGATCAATTTCCAGTCACAATTCAAAGTGTTGGTTATGATCTATAAAGCCCTTCATGGCATCGGACCAGAATATCTCCGGGACCGCCTTCTGCCGCACGAATCCCAGCGACCGATTAGGTCCCACAGAGTTGGCCTTCCCCGGGTCCCGTCAACTAAACAATGTCGTTTGGCAGGCCCCAGGGGAAGAGCCTTCTCTGTGGCGGCCCCGACTCTCTGGAACCATCTCCTCCTAGAGATTAGAACTGCCCCCACCCTCCTTGCCTTTCGTAAACTCCTCAAAACCCACCTTTCTCGTCAGGCATGGGGGAATTGAAATATCTCCCCCGGGCCTATACAATTTATGTATGATATGTTTGTATGTATGTCTGCTTAATAATGGGGTTTTTAAAATATTTTAAATTTTAAATTATTAGATTTGTTATGAACTGTTTTATTGTGTTGTGAACCGCCCCGAGTCTATGGAGAGAGGCGGCATACAAATCTAATAAATAAATAAATAAATAAATAAATAAACAAACAAACAAACAAACAAACAAACAAACAAATAAATAAATAAATAGAATGAATAAATAGAATGAATAAATAAATAAATAGAATGAATAAATGAATAAATAAATAAATAGAATGAATGAATGAATGAATGAATGAATGAATGAATGAATGAATAAATAAATAAATAAATAAATGGGAATCAAAGAAAATTACTTGGGAAAAATGTATAAATATTGACAAGAGGACGAAAAGGCAGATATTTAGAGAATGTTTCAGAAATACAGATACCAGATTTTGTGGAGATGGTGCTGTGCGATAGAAAAATGGCACAGAATGAACGTAACCTTGGAAAAATGAGAACCTGAATGAAATTGAACTTGGCAGATGTGCCCATCCTTAATGTGAACACAGTATGTGAATATATTTCTGCTCAAATTGCAAAAATAAAAGCATTGCTAAGAAATTCTAATCAAATGAGGACATTAATTAATTGTGGCGTTGGGTACAGTTTCTACATGAGTGATTCGTGGATATTGTATAATGTTGGGTAGGTTAATTAACTTATCTTTGCTTAGTTTAACCAGTTGGAAAATGGGCATAATATTACTCCATTGTATCACAGGAGTGAGGTGAGATTAGAGTTTGGGAACACTCAAGTCACAAATCTCACTTAAGGGGAAAATATTTTACTGTGACATGAAATACATGTCATGTCACACACACACATGCACACATACACATATACTGTATACACAAATATACATATAGTATATGTGATATGATTGTGATTATATATATACTTGTTATAATATGTGTGAAGTTGTGACAAATCCAGCAAAATTAAAGCTGAATTTCTTGCAATTTTGGAATGCCTTTGAATGCTGTTTTGATTATAATTTATTTAAATGTCTGGCATATAGGAAAAGATACAAGCAGGTAGTAGTATAAGTAGATAGTAGGTATAAGTATCAATCACCAAGAAAACTGAGAAGTTAGTGACATCTGAATGAATGCTACATAGTTTATATATGTTAGAGCAGTGGTTCTCAACCTTCCTAATGCTGCGACCCCTTAACACAATTCCTCATGTCATGGTGACCCCCAACCATAAGTCTAGTGCCAATTCTCCCAACAGAGCTTTAAGTTGATTGGCAGGAAGGTCACAGGGACACCCCTACTGTAAATGTCTGATTGGTCGTATTGTAAAACTATGTTCCAAGGTGCCAGAATAGAAGCTTTAATTCCTAACACCATGTGGAATTTATCTTTTCCCATTGTCTTAGGCGACCCCTATGGAACAGTCATTCAACCCCCCCAAGGGCTCCTGACTCCCATATTAAGAACCACTGTGTTAGAGTTATATCTCATCTTACCTCCAGAATTTCTAGGTGTACACATTAACATTTCCTCTTTCAACAACAGTCTGCTTTGATGAAAATTCCCCCAGTGAGTTTCCATGGCTGAGATTCTGTACCTTAATTATTCGGTAACCCTGTTTCTCAATTATGCCAGGAGAAGTTTTCAAATGGTAAACCTTTCAGGTTGTTTTGTGAATGTTAAAAGTCAGCCTTGAGTAGTTTAAAAAGTGATGGGTATAGAAAATATTGGGTTATTAAGTGTATCCCTTTAGCCCTGGAAAAAGTTGCACTATGGGAAAAAATAGGTTTACTTATCAATTTCTTCCTCCCAGGTCCTGGCGTACTGCCTCATTGTGACAGTGTGCGGATTGTTCCTGCAAGGGATGAGAAAAGAAGATCTAAAGTGTTCTGCCTGACTGGCTCAGGCAATGCGTAACAGTCCAAGGAAAAGAAATCAAACACACACGTGCTCTGCTAATCAGCAAACTTGTATTAAATAAACAAAAAAGGGTTACTCAAAACAGTCCTTAGTGTTCGAAAACAATGATAGTGCAAGGCTTACTTCAGCCGCATACAAAAACACAGGAAAAAACAAACAAAGACAACCTGGAATGAGCAAAGACGTTTCAGGAGTCCTTTTGAATCTTTGGAGCAAACAGCAAGTCCCAGAGTTTTTACCTCCCACTTGTCTGAAAAAGCTGGGTTGAAAACTCCAACAGCACGGAACAGAAACTTCAGAGCAGGAACCACAAAATAACACAGATAAACAGCCACAGTTTGCCTCGGGCCTTTGTTCCCTTTTATCCCTTTAGCCCTCATTAAGGGAACCACACCCAGCCCTCAGTATAAGAACCACACCCAGCCCAGGTGCTACGATGATGACTTTTAATACTCCTTCAATTGATCCCTTCTTTACATAGCTCTTTGGCTACGCAGATCAATATATTGATCTGCAGAAGAACCCAGGGACGAAAGACTGTCTGAGGGACTGCATGCCAAATCCCCTGGGCTGTCTGCTGACTCCTGTGTACCACTGGCCTCGTCCTCCTGGCTGTCTGCCACATCTTCCTGGCTGTCTGCCACATCTTCCTGGCTGTCAGCCAGGCTTTCGCATTCACTTTGTGCCACGTCTCTCCTATCTGTGGGAGCAACGGCTGGCCCAGGCCCAAACACAACATAAAGTATATAAATATATTTTTCCAGCAGGGTCATCCAAAGTATCCCAGCTGCCCAACTAAAGCAATTATTATTCTACTGCACCAAAAAGGAATCAGAAATCAATGGTTTTTCTTTCTTTCCCCCTTTTTCCCTATATTTTTCCCTTTCTGTTTCCCTTCTCTCTCTTTCCTATTATTTTCTTTTGTGTTTCTGTGTTTTATATTATAAATTATTTTTTTTAAAGTAGATTCTTTGTGCAAGGGGATAGCTATAACATCTTTGAAAAATATTGGAAGTTTGAATTAATCCTTATTTACCACAATTGATGCTGGTATCTGTTAGTGGTTGCCCATTTCTGAATTATTTTTGAAAGCGAACCAAGGAAAGGAATTCTTGATGAATCAAAACCATTTTCTAGACTTTTTTTGTGGTTTACACTTCCAGATTCTTTTCTCCTCTGTCTTTTCCTTTAAATTTTGATTTTACATTATTATATCTAGTGCTTGTATGTGTGTGTGTGTGTGTTTTGTATAAGATATACACATGCGTATATCATGTACAAAACAAAATATGCAAAAAATAAGTAAGAAACAAGAAGCAAATTAACTTTTTTGTACTTAGCTGGAAGTTAGACACATTGGACTTACATCTAAGACATTATAAATGAACACACTATAAATAAATAAGTCTATGTGAAAACAAAGAGCATTAATATTCATGCCACCCAAAGTCCCACTGCAATTTGCCATAAAATCCTAATAGCTCTCACAAAGGCAACTGAATGCTGCCGTGAAATGACCAAACTGCTCCAAGCCTGGTAATGATCATCAGACATTTGCAAGCCAAACAACGCACTCCAAGTTCCCCAGAATGTTCAATATTGCAATGAAAAACTCCAATTGTAGTTCAAATACGTCCTCGCTCTAAGTGTATTGGATCATTTACCTTAACAATGTGAACATGTTCTCATTATCATGCTCAACTTGATTAGTGTATAGTCTAACGTTTAAAAGTGCACTTCAGATGGAAGAATGTATGAATGCATGATTGCTTTCTAATAAATTGAGCAACCTCTTAATGAACTGTGAGGGAACTTAGCAGAACCAGAGAAAAGGGACATTTTACACACACACACACACACACACACACACACACACCACACCATTTTTTGTGTCCTGTGTCCTCCATTGTCTAACACTGAACTACCAGTAACTTATTTGGATGCTGCAGAGCAAAGAACCTACAATAGGTTTATATACAGAACTGAGAACTGGAGGAAGGGTATGTATTAAAAAGAAACTGTACATTTAAATTATCTATCAACATGCTAGTGCTGTGTCTACCACCTATGCAGCTCCACAGACCTGTGTAGATGATATACACAACATTAGAAAGTTGATAGATAATTTAAATGCATTTATTTCAAGTATGTTACCGCCAGCCCCTTTTCTACTTAAAAGAAAAGTTATCCTATATTGGTCTATGTCCCCTCTGCCTATATTTCAATACATTATTAAAGCACTTCACCCCTAAACCAAGACAAAGCAAAATAAATAAATAAAAGGTATATGTTTAGAAAAGAGTAGAAAAATAATCCATTACGACCCCAACGTTCAGAGAAGCAACCATGTTTATACAATGTTTTCACAATACTTATTGTGATATCAATTGGGTGGCCTGGAACAGCAACCTCAGTTTGACTGCTCTTCAGATGGATAGATTTTTAACTCGCAAAATTATCTACCAGTTGGCCAGGTTTGGATTACGCACAGTGTCTCGGTAATCTATCTTTTGATAGAAATTGCCAGATGTACCGGCTGCATCTATCATAGCATGCTACTCTTCACATGAATGAATTCAAGACTTTCAAAGTAACCACAGCTGTTTCTTCTGCACAGCCCAAATATGTGAGCAATCTAAGGACCAAATATACCTTGGGAACTGAGAATGTTCTTTTCAAGAAGCAAGTCTCTACAAGCACGGGGTGGGCATTTCCCCAGTGCGTATCTTTTTAATCCCATTACTGGACAGTGGTATAGTATTTTGATGAAGGCAAGGTGCCCCTTACTATGCTTGCATTTGCAGGAAGGATGGGGAACAACTTGAGTCACTAGTGGGGACTACTGTTGCACAGGAGAAGGAGATACTTAGAAGGAGGGAGATAATTTAAGTGAAGTTGTGGCGTATTTGCCTTCACGGGTCAAGAATGCTCCTGATAGCGTGTGTGTGTGTGTGTGTCAAACTTGATTTCATTGAGGGCCACATCTGGGTTGTGTTTGACCTTGGGGGGGGGCAGGGGGTAGTTCAATGTGAGCTCCATTTTCACTGGCAGTGGCATCATGGGCCATTTGCTGTTTCTAGGGTGGCCCCCAGGCCAGGTCTAAGCACCCTGCAGGCTACATCCGGCCCCCGGGGCCTTGAGTTTGACACTTCTGTGATAGAGGAACAGACAAGTTACATATCTATCTACCTAAGCCAGTGATGGCGAACCTCTTTTTTCCTCAGGTGCCGAAAGAGCATGTGCACGTGCTATCGTGCATGCGCAAGTGCCCACACCCATAATTTAATGCCGGGGTATGGTGAAAACAGCTTCACCCAACCCCTGGAGGCCCTCTGGAGGCTGGAAAAAAGCCTCTTTTCCAACTTCTGGTGGGCCCAGTAGGCTCTTGTTCCAAAGGCTTCCCTAGAGCCAGGGGAGGGTAAAAATGCCTTCCCCCATCCCCCCGGAGGCTCTCTGGAAGCCAAAAACACCCTCCCAGAGCCACTGTGTGAGCCAAAAATCAGCTGGCCAGCACACACGTGTACATTGGAGCTGAGCTAAGGCAACAGCAGATATGGCGCCGCGTGCCACCTGTGGCCCCAGTGTCATAGGTTCGCCATTACTGACCTAAGCTGTCATTCAGTCTCAGACTATGACTAGAAGGGAGAACAGGAGAGGTGAAGACTTGAGCATTTCTGTATTCAGGCAAGAGGGCAAATGACAGTAGCAATATTTGGGTTGCTATCGGAATGGTAAAGGACACCACACCGGTTGCAAAAGTTAAGCTGCGGGTGCAGCTGCGGGTGTCTTAAGTTTGTGCATGCATGTCCCAGAGTGTTTTTGCTTCTGCACATTTGCAGGAAGCAAAATCTCACTAGGGGACATGCGCAAAAGAGATTTGAGTGATCTTTTTTGCTTCCGTGTATGCGCGGAAGACAAAAAATCGCCAAAATCTCACATGTGCACACATCCCCTTACGAGATTTTGCTTCCTGCACATGCACAGAAGCAAAAACATGCTGGGATGCACACATGCACATGCAAGATATTTGAAGCTGTGGGTGCCGCGCACTGGTAGCAGCAGTAGGAGCAATTCGCCCCTGGAAAGTAGACGTATTAAGGCAATTGATACAGGGATGTACTGCTGGAGGTTCGCAGGGATTAATCAGAATCTTAGCTAGAGGTTCTCACTAATCCCTGCGAACCTCTAGCTAAGATTCTGGGCAATTCGGAGAACTTGCAAATCCCACTCTTGGCTGGCCCCAACCACCTCGCCCCTTCCCAGCCACCTCGCTCCTCTCTGGCCACCTTATCTCCCCCCCCTCTCGCCTGGCCCCACATGGCCCATTTTGGATGCAGGTAAATGCAGGGGACGCACGGAGGCTCAGGGAAGGCAAAAAATGGGCCTACTGGAATTTCAGGAATTTTGGGAACTGGCCTGTTTCTGGCCTCCGGAGGTTCTCTGGAGCCCTGTGGGAGCTATTTTTGCCCTCCTGGAGGCTCACGGAAAGTCTCCACACCATGGGTGCAGGAGGCTGACTAGGCCATGCCCGCCCAGCAACCGAGCAAAGAACCCTTTGCTAAATTTTTTGAACCCCTGAATTGACACATTCATTTTCGGAACATTTTTGTGGTTATTTGGCTTCAGGATGTTTTTGCACTTCCATTCACCAAAAAATAAAAATAAAAAAAGTTTTACTTTCTGACACCTGCCCGGGCATCCTTTTGCTTTTCAGGATCCAGAGTTTTTCTTCTCAGATGAAGGAGGTTTCCAGAAGATGCTTTAATGAAGCAGCAGCTCTGTTTTGCTCACAGAATGTTATTGAGGAACCTGCACATCACTGTTGTTGTTGTTTTCTGTAGCACTCTGGGGTTTAGGTCAGAGTTTTTTCTCACCACTTTATCACAATCCTTTAAGGAAAAAAAATACAAGGGGTTTTGACAGATCGTATGAGCTTTTACCTCAAAACTGATAAAGTGACAAAACAGATGGCATCTAATGTCAAAGTTTCCTGAAGGCCTTGGGCTTTTATTTAAATTCCACTTTTGCCATCCATCAGCTCAGGTTTTATGGTGAGAATAGTATATTGTTGTTAGCCTTATGCTTCCCAGTCTGTTTCTTAGTAATTGTAGATTGTGCGATGTAATTGTAGTAATTGTGCGATATACTGTATCTTTACAGTTCTGTCACCATTCGGGGGTTTGGTTGTGTCGGAGTGGCAGACTACTGTATTTGTGCTTTCTCAGTTTGGGGTACATGGTATGGTTGTAATACTGTAACCTACTCCAGAGTCTGTGTTCTCCTTACATAAGCAATTAATTGGAGATGCATTAGAGCCATTCTTCCACAGATTGTTATGTTATTCAGTTAGCTTTTTATCTCTGCTGCAATATTTTAAATGTTTTCTTTCTCTTTGTATAACATTTTGATGGTAGCAGATGGGGCCCCAAGTTGATAATGATATCACCATAAACACAATCCCAGAATGGAGATGTGAGGGGGGGGGGGCGGGATAACCATTCCAAAATCCCATTCATTAGAAGAATGTTCCAAACAACTCCAAGGGGACAGTAGAGTAACTTCTTTCCAACAAGCCCAAACTCAATAAGTAGAGAATGGGGCTTTAAATTGGGAATGAGGATGGATGGACAGGACCAGGAGGAGGAGAAGGAGGAGGAGGGGAAGGGGAAGAGGAGGAAGAAGAAGAAGAAGAAGAAGAAGAAGAAGAAGAAGAAGAAGAAGAAGAAGAAGAAGAAGAAGAAGAAGAAGAAGAAGAAGAAGAAGATCATCAACCTGGAAGTGAGAAGAAACTTTCTGACAGTGAGAGATGTGTAGTAGGTGTAGGTGTTTGAGAGGGATTAGACTAGATGACCTTCAAGCCCCCTTCCAACTCTAACAATAATAAAAATAATCTCTGGTTAATATACTGTATTCCATTTTAACATTTTCCTATAATTATGGAAAAGATACACAGGTGCATGAGTAAAAGCTACCTTTAAATGATAGGAATCCTACTTTAAAGAGTAAAAAAAGGAAAAGATTTTCCATGCATTGGCTTTTAGCTCTGGAACAGCAGAAGTATTGATCGGGCAACTTATATGTAATATGGTAAGTGCTTTGGCACATGTCCCATACTAGTGTATTGTAGTACAAAATTTCTTCACTTTGTGGGATGATCCAAATGCACTGGGTTTTATAAGCAGTGAAAAAATGGAAAGACTGCCTAAATCAATTTAATCTTTCTGTGGAGGGGGTTGATGTTGTTGTTTTGGATGCTATTATTCTTGTTTGTCGGAATTAAGGGAAGGCTAAGCATTCAATGGGGCTCGATTCTTTGAGCAGAAATTTCCAAAAGTTACTCTCAGAGGGGGGGAAAACATATCTCTGCATGTCACCTTCTTTGGGATGTAAATTGACAGGGATTTAGAATGGGTAATACATGTGCATCTATAGATTCACCCTTGTCACTACAGTGTTCCCTCGATTTTCGCGGGTTCGAACTTTGCGAAAAGTCTATACCACATTTTTTCAAAAATATTAATTAAAAAATACTTTGCGGTTTTCCCCCCTATACCACGGTTTTCCCCGCCCGATGACGTCATATGTCATCGCCAAACTTTCGTCTGCCTTTAATAAATATATTTTTTAATAAACTTTAATAAATAAACATGGTGAGTAATAATCTAAATGGTTGCTAAGGGAATGGGAAATTGCAATTTATGGGTTTAAAGTGTTAAGGGAAGGCTTGTGATACTGTTCATAGCCAAAAATAGTGTATTTACTTCCGCATCTCTACTTCGTGGAAATTTGACTTTTGCGGGCGGTCTTGGAACGCATCCCCCGCGAAAATCGAGGGAACACTGTACTTCTTGATCTCAAGTTAAAGTAAGCTTAAGGAGTTCTGTGCTCCGAGATGAAGACTAGATCATTCACTACTAGCTGAAAACCATTCATTTCATAGCATTATTAAGTATAATCAGCTGCCTTTGCATCTTGCTAATCTTTTCTGGACTCTATTTGGTTTTACAGCTAAATAAGAATAAACACAACTTTTCCCCAGTTTTAGGGATGGCAGAAACACCCCCCCTTTTCAGTTGAACTAGAATAGACTAAAAGAGTATTAATACTATATGGTGCTTATTAACAGTATAATATTGAAATGTTTAATCCATTTCAATGACCTCTGCTGTGAGGATAAATACACAGCTGTTCTATTCCCGAACAACGGAAATAAGAATGTCACCTCCCCTTTTAAATAATGCATTCACTGTTGAAGAAATTTTCTGCCTTGATTATTTCCTGCTTTCAAAAGTTAAGGAGGGCAGGACATATGTTGAGAAGAAAGCAAAATGTAGCCATCACATTTTACTAGACTCTAGCTAGTCCCTTTCTACCTTTGACTTTTTCATTCTCTTTTCTTCTTTAATGAGCTTTGCATAAAATTGCCCCAAACCTTCATGAGTTTTCTATAATATCGGGGGGGGGGGGGGGGAGGAAAATGACAATGAATAATGTGCTGGAGGTGGGAACTGCCTTGAAGAAACCTAAATTGTACCAGGGAAAAAAATTGACATTTTAGATTTTAAATGTTACACAGTTTTTATAAAGCTTCAGTCAATTTATTTTATTTATTCTAATGAAGAGCATTACAACTGCTTTACCGCACTGAAGCAAAGCATCGATCACACCATTAATCACACCTTGTGAATAGTCACAAATCAAGTCCTAACAGCAAGCACTGAATCAGGAGCAATGAAGCATAAACTCCTTCACAATTTATGATCTCTCCAATTGCATCTTTTCAACCATTAAATTGCAAGATACCATAAATTTTTATCTTCTTCACTTCAGTCACATTATTGATTCTGCTTTGTGAAATATAGAATAGCTGTAAATTCCCGGCGATTGAATTAAATTTAAAGTCTCAACTTCAAGAAAAGAAACTGAACACACACGGCCATGGCTGTTAATTTACACAGAGGAACAAATGATAGAAACATTAAATTTTTAAATGGACAGCAGGGATTTCTGAGAGCTATTATTCTGTCAATCGTGGTCCACGCCAACCTTGAGGGTTTTCTTTTAGGCAAATAAGAAATGGCAGGAAAACTCACTGAGATCAGAAGGGACTTGGTGTAAAGAAGGCGTCTTAGCATCAACTGTTTGCTTTATGAGCAATGTCTCACTGCAAACAATCTGTTCACGTTGAACACCCCCCATCTAACACTGTTCACTTCAGTCACAATTACTTAGGAAAGATTTGATTTTCAATATTCCCACAAGTCATAAATTTTGTCTGAACCAGCCAGCAGTGATCAGACTTTAATCCCTGGGCTTCATGCAGTTTCTGAAAAACTTGGGTGTGTGGTCCACAGAAAACTTCCCATAGACAGTCTACCATTGACCTCGCCCCATTCCTAAGAGGTCCGAAGGGGCGTGTATAAGCGCACCATCGTGCCTACTGTCCCTGTCCTACAGTCCCCATGTATTTGTAACCAGCTCATGTACTCATAACCATGCTTATACATTTTATGTATTCAGAATCATGTTTATACTTTCTCTGTAATCTTATATATGCTTGACTAACTAACTAACTAAATAAATAAATAAATATTTTTTTGAAAAAAGCAGAAGAGGAAAATTAGTAAATATAAGGGGCTTGACTTTATCATTTAATAATCTAAAGTTAACTATTCCCACTATTCAAAGGCAAAATGTGTCCCTTGAAAAACTTGTGTGACCTTCATTTAAATACCCCTTGCCTTCTGGCAGTGAGGAAGGGAGGAAAAGTTGGATCTGGTGTAACCTTCCCTTTGAACTAGTTGAAAAGGATAGGAGCTACATAAAAAGCATTCATCAGCAGTTATGTTTAGCATTTGGAAATTAAAATACAGGACTGTTGGTTAATAATATTGCTGGAGAGACGGAGTAACGACACGGACACCAGAGCTGGATTTAAAATTGGGTCATTTTTATTAACATAAATTTGCATAATTTATTCAAATACTTTGCATAAATTAGCATAAACAACTATGACCCGGAAATGGACCTGCAGGATCAAACAAATACTTCCGGGGCGGAAATGACGTTATGCCAGTAAACATTCCTGGGCAACTCATGGGCGTATCTCGATGCAAGGTCCAGGTGAGGGCCAGGCCGTCACCTGTGACCTTTTTCTGCCATGCTGTGCATGAGGGGGGTCCCACCGGCTAACCCGAATCGGGGAATTAAAGGTGCAGGACCCAAAGACAGGTTCCCCCCAGCTGCTCAGGCAGAAACTCCCTCCATGAGCTTGCGGAGAACCTGTCAATCATCCCCAAAGATGCCCAAGGGAGAACGCGCGGTTGCTAAACCACCCAGTTTTCCGCCCCTAACCTGCCTACCCAAATGACCAAAGGTAAGCCAATTAACCTAATTAATGCAAGCACCCCCTAACCGCACATCCGTCACCCCAGTGTGGAATGGGCGAAAAAACAGCTCAGCTAAGAGGCAGAACTGCAAAAAATTCCCATTCGGCCCCCTAAGGGCGACCCCGAAGCACACTGCAAAATAGTGGAGGGCGGGCGGGTGTCTGCTCTAGAGCTCAGTCCGGGCGAAAAGGGAGAGCCCCGGGCCTGCTCGCCCTTATATAGGGCGAGCAGGCCCCGCCCGGACCAATCAGGGACCTGACCAATCAGGTCCCATTCCCCCGAGCGAAGTCTCGCGTTGCGAGACTTCGCCCGGGATCCAAGATGGCGGCCGCCATGAGGGACCGTGTCTCCCGGTCCCTCCAGCAAAGCCCGCCAGCCGGGTAAGTCCGGCGCTGCCCTTGCTGGAGAGACGGAGTAACGACACGGACACCAGAGCTGGATTTAAAATTGGGTCATTTTTATTAACATAAATTTGCATAATTTATTCAAATACTTTGCATAAATTAGCATAAACAACTATGACCCGGAAATGGACCTGCAGGGTCAAACAAATACTTCCGGGGTGGAAATGACGTTATGCCAGTAAACATTCCTGGGCAACTCATGGGCGTATCTCGATGCAAGGTCCAGGTGAGGGCCAGGCCGTCACCTGTGACCTTTTTCTGCCATGCTGTGCATGAGGGGGGTCCCATCGGCTAACCCGAATCGGGGAATTAAAGGTGCAGGACCCAAAGACAGGTTCCCCCCAGCTGCTCAGGCAGAAACTCCCTCCATGAGCTTGCGGAGAACCTGTCAATCATCCCCAAAGATGCCCAAGGGAGAACGCGCGGTTGCTAAACCACCCAGTTTTTCGCCCCTAACCTGCCACAGGAGCGGGGGTCAGATCTCTATCTTGGCCCCCCGACTCCCCCCTCTAGCTGCGCCAGCTCACGCAGAGACCGCTGCAGGTCCTGTAAGAAAATGGCGTTCCCCTGCTCAGACAGGTGAACGCCATCATCCCGATAAAGCCATGGCTGGTCTATTGATATAAGGGGATGAGATACTACCACTCCACCCAATTCTCTAACCGTTTTACCCATAGCCCTATTCACCCGTCGCCTAGCCCGGTGAATGGCCCTAAGGGAAGAGACGTCCCTCCACACAAGCCTAGGCAATATTTCTGACCACACCACTTGCGTGGTGGGCCATACCTCACGAAGCCTTCGCAGGTCTTCGCGTGCCTGGATGAGCAGCGCCAGGCCTCCCAGTATGCACAGGTCATTGCCCCCTAAGTGCAATACCAGCCACCTGGGTGCGGCCACAGGACGCTGCCCACCCAGACCCCTTTGGGTGCGACTCCAGGAGCCGCCCCCCATATTGCCGGGCGCAGCCACAGAATGCTGACCGCCCAGCAACGCCGGTAGGAGACCCTCCCACCGCATACCTCTCCGACCCATCCAGGCAACGTTGACCCACCGCCCCAGGGACAGGTGGGTCCCGATGGCGCTCCTGGCTGCCGCGCGGCCGGCCCAGAAAATCATGCTGTGGCCACACAGCAGCGCCGTCGGTTTCGTGTTAGCCTGGGGACCTGCAAGAGGACACAGACACAGAGAGGTTACCTAGCCTAAGCCCTGCCTGGGATCCCCAGCGGGCCTAACATAACCCAAATATGCCGCTGACTGCCAGCGGCCGATCTCCCGAATCCGATGGGCCGGGAAACCAGAAAGTGCCGCGCTAGTGGCGGCGCCGATACGGAACGAATGCGTTCCATAACCGGCGGGATCCATGCCCACCTGGGCCATCGCCCTAGATACTAAAGCCCAGAATTGGAAACGGGTCAGAGGGGTACCGTCACAATGCCTAAACAGGTACCCCTGATCTGACCCCCTCATACCACAATAAAGCCGTAGGGCGGCCACCGGACACACCGACTGGTCGGTGGCCGCACTAAGTTGTGAAGGTAACCCCTCTGCGTAGCTGATCCGTTTTAGACCTCCTCACTACAAGGGACACCCCCCCTTGTCTAAAGGCCAGATCAGCGAACTGGAAGGCGCAGAGCGAAGTGTCAGCCTGAGACGAAGCCATGGCCTCGCTGACCCGAAGGGCCCCAAAGAACATGACACAAGCCGCTGCCCTGAAAAGACGGGCCTCGTACAATGAGGAACACAGACTGCCAAAAACCACGTTGATTAATGACAGCTGCTCCACCGTCAGGGGCTGACGAGTGTCACCTGGGGCCCCCGCTTGCTCCCTAAGCCAGCCTTCCAGCATCTTACGGATGCGAAAGTCACCCGAAAGATCAGCAAACCCCCCCGCCTTGGACAGAAAGGCGAGGCCGGCTAACCGTGACCGGATCGTCCTAACTGACAGGCCACGCTGCCTCAGCTGGACGCAAAACTCGGCCAAATGCTCTACAGGGACAGGCCAACTAAGCTGGTAACCCCTGCCCTGCCTGAACTCCCCAAACTCCTTACCTGCACGCTGGTATGCCCTGAGGGTGCCGGGCGCTACAGACAAGGAGATTGCCCGGGATGCCTCGCCTCTCCACCACTCTGGATCCCTCCCAGACTCCAGAGGTGGCTGGGGAACGCTTCTGGCAACTCTCGGGCCCACGGGGCCAGGGTCCGAAACCTGGACAACTGACCACGGGACAAGGCATCAGCAATCCCGTTCTCCAACCCGGGGACATGCTTAGCCAAAAACAATGTGTTTAGGGACAAGGACCTGTGCACAAAATGGCGGACAAGCCGCATCACCCTGTCGCTCTTAGAGGACAGGGCGTTCACCACATGGACAACCGCTAGGTTGTCACACCAAAAGTGCACGGTCTTGTCCCTAAACTGCTCCCCCCAAAGCTCCAAGGCCACTATTAAGGGGAAGAGCTCCAAGAACGTCAGGTCCTTAACCAACGAAGAGGCACTCCATTCCGGAGGCCATGCCGACCAGCACCACTGGTCACCTAACACCACCCCGAAACCACAAGTCCCCGCGGCATCAGAGCAGAGCTGCAACTCAGCTTCCAAAAGAAGCTCGTGCCTCCAGAAAGACAACCCATTAAATCTATCCAAAAAATCCCGCCACACGCCGAGGTCAGCCCTGACCCCAGCGCAAAGGCGGGTACGATGATGGGGCAAACGTAGCCCCTTCATCGCATCATACAACCTCCTGGAAAAAGCCCTTCCAGGAACAACTACCCGACAGGCAAAATTAAGAATGCCTGCCAATTCCTGGAGCTGCCGTAGGGTCACCTTCCGGCAGCCCAGGACCTCATCAAGCTTCCGCTTAATCTTTACCAACTTCTCTAGGGGCAATCTAGAAGATTGCTCCTCTGAGTCCAATTCAATACCCAGAAAGGTAATCCTGGTGGCGGGGCCTTCGGTCTTCTCAGAGGCTAAAGGCACCCCTAATTGAGCACAAAGGGCTTCGAAGTCCCGCATCAAAGCAAAACATTGCTCCGAATGCGCAGGCCCCGCCAACAGGAAATCATCAAGGTAGTGAACGACCGTACCCAGACCACTTTGCCTCCTGAGCGCCCACTCCAAGAAGGTGCTAAAACTCTCGAAAAGCGAGCACGAGACAGAGCACCCCATGGGCAAAGCTCTGTCCACGTAATAACCCCCCTCGAAATGGAAGCCCAACAGCTCAAAGTCGTCTGGGTGTATGGGGAGGAGCCGGAATGCCGACTTAATGTCGCATTTACCCATAAGGGCTCCCACCCCACACTTCCTAACCATAGTCACGGCTGCATCAAAGGATGCATACCGGACTGAACACAACTCGTCAGGAATGAAATCATTCACTGACTCCCCTTTTGGAAAAGACAAATGGTGAATCAACCTAAATTCACCACTCGCCTTTTTGGGGACCACACCTAAGGGAGACACCCGAAGATTCGGGAAGGGCGGCTCCGAGAAGGGCCCTAGGACCCTGCCTTCGGCAACCTCCTTCCCAATCTTCTCCCTAACAATGTCTTCATGACCAACAACCGACCTAAGGTTGTCAGACATGAAGGCCTTCCTAACACCCTGGTAAGGGATCCTAAATCCCTCTGAAAAACCTAGCAAGAGAGCGGCCGCTCTCGAGCGAGGGTGGTAGTCACCCAACCAACCCTCAAGCACCACTAAATTAATTGGGCTGGGCCCCTTTTCCCCCAGCAGGTGGGGGAGGCTTTGGGAGACCCGAGCCTTTCTTTTCAATCCCCTTCTTGGGGCGGGGGCACACGGCTGCGGAATGGTTTCCCCCACAACTTCCGCAGGCGTGACGAAACCTGCAAATGGGACGGAAACACGCCCCCTTTGCAGCGAACTCGTGACACACTAAAGAGGCCCCTTTTCCAACGGCACCCGCCACGGCCTTGGCCGGCGCGGGCGTCGCGGGCTCCTCTTCCATAAAGTGACCGCTATCGGTCCTATCACAGCCCTCCTTCCCTGACATATGCGTGGCCTGGAACCACAGGTCCGGTACCACCATATCCCAAGGCAAGTAGGGGTCATGGGCAATACGCATCCTGAACCCCTTGTCGTAATGCCTCCATATGGTGCCCCCATATTCAAAATGGGCCCTCGCTATAAGGTCGATGTACTTCAGCAAGGCAGCGGCCCTACCCGGCTGCCTCTGAATTACCACCGACGCAAAGGTCAGAAAGGCATACAGCCACGAGCTGAAGCATTTCGTGACCTTTGTCTTTTTAACCTTCTCCCCAGGGACCACCTCCTTGTCCTGTTTAGGGACCTCCCTGTTCAAAATGGAGAAAAGATCAACGTACTCCCCCCGCCAGATTGCCTCCTTAACTGACGGGTGAAGATGGTACCCCAAAGGCGTCGCGGGCAACCCACAAGGGATGGCCCCAGGCTTGATGCTGGCGAACGGGTCCCACACCGTGGTGGCCCCCGAGCCCAGCACCCCAAGCCCCGGTGGATACATGAACGGGACCGGTGGCATAATGGCCGGTGGAGGAGGGATCCAACCCCCCACCCCCGCCCCGGGTGGGACAGGTACCCCCGGCGCCCCCACTGGCGGAGCCGGCGGGGACCAGACCTGTCCACAGGTGCCTGCAGCAGTCCCCATAAAGCTGTTGCCACCCCCCAAAGCTGGCGGGATGAACCCGGGACCCTGGATGGGCAGGAGCGGTGATGTGCCTACATGTGGTGCAACCTCACCTGCCCCGTAAGGGGTAGAAGCCATCCACGGTGGGCCCATCCTGGTTGGGCCCTGGAACGATGACCACTGCCCAGGCTGGGCCATCTGCCCAGCGTGGCCCGTCTGCCCGGTGCTGCCTGTCTGCCCGGTGCCAACCATCTGCACGTCGTGGGCCACTTGCCCTGCCGGGGCCGACTCCTCTTCGGGGTCTGCGCCCCATGCTGCGGTGGCAGCCGAGGAAAGCCCCTCCGGGCCTGCCCCCGACCGCCACCTCTCCAAATCGTCGAGCCGCTCCAGGACCCTGGCCCAGGAGAGAGAAGGGGACACCTCGGGTTGAGGGACTGTGGGCATAAACCCTACCACCACCCCCACCGGGATCCCCCCCGGGGGCCCCTCTGCCGCCGCCCGAGCCCGGGCAGACGGCCTGGCAGCCCTCCTAGGCCGCACCACTGGTTGGGCCGGGAGGGCCTTAGCCTGCCGCTTTTTAGGGGCCATACCACAAAATCTAATATTAGACAATAAGGGATAGGGCGGGACCAAGCCCTCCCCCAACGGGCCCTGCACCACTTGAACAAGGCCTGCCTGAAGCAGCAGGCCTCAGCAGTGCAAACACCCCCCCAGGAAGCTAATCCCCCCCTTCCAATGGGCGACAAGGCCCAACCCCAGGCCTTTATCCTAGGCCACAAGCCACCCAGCGACCCCCGCGGGCCCGCGAGGCCACCAGAAGGCAGCACCTCCCTCCCTCTAAAAGGACAATGAGGCTCCAAACCGGAGCGGAGCCCAGCCGATGCTGGCTCCGCAGATGCAAAGGAAAGGCTTTTCGCACACTGAATAGCCACAAAATGGCGCCTCGCACGAGGTCGCCAAACAAAATGGCCGCCGGAGCAGAACGAACGAACGTCTGCTCTAGAGCTCAGTCCGGGCGAAAAGGGAGAGCCCCGGGCCTGCTCGCCCTTATATAGGGCGAGCAGGCCCCGCCCGGACCAATCAGGGACCTGACCAATCAGGTCCCATTCCCCCGAGCGAAGTCTCGCGTCGCGAGACTTCGCCCGGGATCCAAGATGGCGGCCGCCATGAGGGACCGTGTCTCCCGGTCCCTCCAGCAAAGCCCGCCAGCCGGGTAAGTCCGGCGCTGCCCTTATAGGTGGTGACATTATTTTGGGGATATATATGAAACGTGAATATTTTCTGTTCACATTGGAACAATGACAAGTAATATTATGCTTTTCAACATAGGTGAGGTGAATCTCAGAAAAGATATAACATGGACCTCTAGAGCAGAAGTAATATTCAGCAGGTTCTGACCAGTTCTACAGAACCTGTAGCAGAAATTTGGAGTAGTTAAGAGAACCGGTAAATATCACCTCTGAATGGCTCCATCTCCTTCTATTCTCGGCCTCCTGAATCCCATATGTTTAGGAGGAAATGGAGATTTTACCATATCCTTCCCCTGGAGTTGGGTGGGATTAGAGATTTTACAGTATCCTTCTCCTGCCACACCCACAAAGCCATACCCACAAAGCCACACCACAATCATAAAGCCACACCCACAAAACCGGTAGTTAAAAAAATGTTTAATTCCACCACTGTTCCAGAGCCAGGGCAGAGTGTGGCTACGTTCTTTCTCAGAGAAAACAAAAGTACTAATGGCACTTTTATAGTGGTTTGTGGCATTGTCAGCATCATTCTTCTTCACCTTCATATTTTAAAACAATCTGCTGCCCCTTCACCCTATATCTGTGTTCATTCTTTGCCCATTTAATGTCTCCTTTTAATTATTCGAAGATGTATTGTATACTTGATTTTTTTTAAAAAAAATAAAAAGCCTTTAATAAAATCTTTCATCCAAACCTCCTGAGCAAACTCATCTGGTTAAGGCAAGGAAACAGGTGGATATGCGGATTGATAATTGGTTAGAAAATAAGTAGGAATACATGGGCAGTTCTCATACCAAAGAGATTGTACCTGGATGTGACTTAGGAGATCAGCTTTGGGGGCCCTGGTTTTTAACTTTTACGCAAGTTATTGGAGCAGAAAGTGGCCATGCTTGTTGATGATTACCATTTTTTTTTTAGTGGTAAAGTGGAATAGACTGTACAGAACTGTCAAAGGATCTCTGCAAATGGGATGAACAGTTTCCAAATGGCAAATCACCTCAATGTAAACAATTGTAAAATGATCCCTGGTTCCATAGATTCATGAGTTGGTAGCAACTTACTCATAAATGGATCTTGGCACCACAGTCGACAACTCAGTGAAAATCTTACCCCAATGTGCAGCTGCACTTTAGAAAGTTAGATTTCAACATTATAAACAGGACTGCCTTAAATGGGGCCCACGGGAAATGATTGGAATGGTTTCAATAGGGAATTGGACAGATTCACAGGTAGCATGCTTTCTATACCAGTAATTTGGCTTATTGCCTCTGATCTAAGCGTATGATGAGTTTCTCAAATGTATCTAGACAGCTTGCGTGACACAGAATCAGTGATGGGCTCCTATGGATACGGTCAGGTATGCAGAACTGGTAGGAAAATTTTGATTTTTTTTCTTTTTTTTCCCTTTTGGGCTCTGGATATGATTTTCCTATTCACAGTAAATGAGATTGAATGTGTATAATTTTAGAAGAGTTGTGCATTTGTGTGTGTGTGTATGTGTACATACACATACAGTTTATATAGTAGATAATGGATATTTTTGTATGCCTGTATGTAATATGTATGTACACATATGGCATATACAGTATACATAGAATTAAATAGGAAATGTTGATACTGAATGGATGTTCAGTAATAGCAAATAGATAGAGAAATTGTATCTCTTTTTATTTATTTATTTATTGCATTTATATGCCACTTACTCGGAAATGGACTCTGAGCGAGGAGAGGCCAGGCACCCTAACCCTAACCCAAGTCAAGTTGGCCACCTTTAAACCAGTCACATAACCTTTAAGCCACCCCGGTCACAAGATTGTCAAGACACTCCCACCTGGTCACATGGCCAGCAAGCCACACCCACAAAATAAGCCACACCCACAATGTGGAAGTATAAATTTTTGCATCCCTTCACTGCACAGAATGGAGAATGAGATGAGACTATGGCCTGATCCAGTAAAGTCTTCGGAGAGGGGCGGCATACAAATCTAAGTAATAAATAAATAAATAAAATAAAGCACACTCTTTGTCTCTGTCTGTCTGTCTGTCTGTCTGTCTGTCTGTCTCTCTCACACACACACACAGAGCTCCTGGTGTTGGCTATAACCTTTATTCCACTCAAATTGTTCTGTGCTTTGGTCCATTCAGTAGATTTATCATTGCTTCCCCTTCCCTTAAATCCATTAATCATTCTAATTAGGAAAATGCATGAACCAGGCAAGAAGGAACACTTAGATCTCTCATTGCTTTTAGCATGTGGGGTGGGAGAGTTCAAAATGCTGTTCAATTTCTCACCTACATCTATCAACCTTAGATGAAAGTAGTCCTTGGCTAAGATGCAAGAACCAACAAGGATTACGATAGTTATTAGCTCCTTAGGGTTTCCCAGCTCTTATTATGATTGAATTATTTGCCATTAAGAAGCCTCAATGATCTGAAATCCCAAAATAACCCTTGTAGCAAATATTGAACGGGAACAAACAACTCTCAAAACACCCACAACCATCTCTTTGAAAGAGAAGAATCTTATTCCTTGAATCTATGGTAAGTCTGCCCTTCATTACTATATAGCCAATAATTAACCAATCCTATAGGATCAACATACTATGGGAGAAACATGCTAAGACTTGTTCAGGCACAAACAGAAAGAGATTGTGGTGCTCATATTTCCTTCCCAAATTGTTTCTTCAGAAAATACTGTGATTAATTGTAACCGCTACTGCCCACAAATCACCATTTTAATACTGTATATATGGTATGGCTAGTGGGTATGGCTAGCTGATGAGGCCAAAATAAGGCCGAAATAGATCTATCCTAGTCTCCCTTAATTTTCAAATTCAGCAAAAAAAACAAAAAACATGTGACACATATAGATAGAATTGTCGGCTATCAATAAAATTAACTGCCTTGGAAATGGCCCTGGGTTGGGCAGAGAGGCAAATAAGGAGCTGTGATGTTCCTTCAATACACCAGGGTGATTCGACACAAAAATATGTAACCCTTCCCTGGTGCAGAGCTGAAGGGATTGGATACTGTAGCCTAGAGCAGCGTTTCCCAACCGGTGTGCCGCGGCACAGTAGTGTGCCGCGAGACATGGCCAGGTGTGCCGTGAGAAGCTCCAGCTGGGCGGGGCGCTGCCGGCGCCCCTGCCTGAGTGTCGTCCTGTGGATGGTCTTGGGCTTCACAGTCGCTTCCTGGTTCCCTCTCCTCCCACCGTCTGTGTCTCCCGCCGTCGCCTCCCACCAAGCCGTTGCCCGTTGCCGTGGGTTCCTCGAGTGGGAGCTGCCACTTCCCTCCATCCAGCTCAGCCACGCTGCCGTAGAAAGCACAGAGGTTATTGCCACCGCTTCTGCCTCCAGTCAGGGAGCCACCGTGGTCACCGCGCCTTTTCCTCTCGCTCAGCTCAACCACGATGGCTCCCTGAGTGGAGGCAGAGGCGGCGGCAATAACCTCTTGGTGGAGGGGAAGCGCTGACGGGCTCTCCTCCTTCCCCACCCCCGCGCTTCTCTCCCGCCCTGGCTTTTGCTTCGCCCCATGATTTCCCCGCAATTTCGTCCAGGCCACCTCTTGCCTCCTTTTGAACTGCGGGGAAATCTGCGGGCGAAGCAAAAGCCAGGGCGGGAGAGAAGTGCGGGGGTGGGGAAGGAGGAGAGCCCGTCAGCGCTTCCCCTCCGCCAAGCTGCCTGCTTGTCCTCGCGCCTCGTTGCTACCTCCTGCCTTTTTCCAGGGGCCTTGGGAAGGTACCCAGGAAAGGGGGGGGATTGGGGGTGGCTGCAGCGGCTTCTTGTCCTCCTCATCGGGCTGCTAACGCCCGCCCGGCCCCTCTTGCATGCAGTCCCTTCACCGAGCGCTTTTTTCTTCTCACAGCTGAGGCAGGATTTGGAATGTCGGGGGTGTGTGCGTGCGGGCTCCGCATCCCCCTGCCACCCGGAACATTTAAAATAAGAAAAACTTTTGCCGGCCTCCGCAGATAAGAAAGGAAGAGAGAGAAAGAGAGAGAGAGCAAGAGAGACATAGCAAGAGAGGCAGAGAGAGAGAGAGAGCAAGAGAGACATAGCAAGAGAGGCAGAGAGAGAGAGAGACAGAGAAAGAGAAAGAGAGAGAAAGAAAGAGAGCTAGCAAGAGAGAGAGAGAGACAGAGAAAGAGAAAGAGAGACAGAGAGAGAGAGAAAGAGATAGCAAGAGAGAGAGAAAGAGAGAAAAAAAGAGAGAGAATGAAAAAGATAGCAAGAGAGGCAGAGAGAGCAAGGGAGAGAGAAAGACATATAGGGAGGGAAGGAGGGAAAGAGAAAGAGAACAAAAGAGAGAGGAAGAAAGAAAGAGGGATGGAGAAAGAGAAAGAAGGGAAGGAAGGAAGAGAGAGAAAGAGTGAGGGAGAAATAGAGCGAAATGGAGGAAGATTTTTTTTTTGTCAAAACTTTTCTTTAGCCACCCCCCCCCCATTCAGTGTTCCCAAGGATTTTGAAAATGTGAATAATGTGCGGTGGCTCAAAAAAGGTTGGGAAACACTGGCATAGAGGATAATTCTCTGTCTTACAAGGCAAAGGTTGCAGGTTCAAGTCCCAGTGGGTATGGCTAGCTAATGAGGCCAAAATAAGGCCGAAATAGATCTATCCTAGTCTCCCTTAATTTTCAAATTCAGCAAAAGAACATGTGACTTCAGGCTGGTGTTTCTGTCCTTGTTCTAAGGCGAACACTATATATATAAACTGTCAGCGGTATCAATCATAACAAAATACTTCCTCTAAATAAAGGTGGCCAGAAGCTCCAAAGGAATTTTCAAGAGAGAGCACACCTCAGCATGTATATAGTACAGACAACTTCAATGTCTTCAAAGGCACTTCATTAGTGTTGGACAAAATATCCATTTGGTTCAGTTCTAAGCTGGGAGAAAGACACTGGAAACATGGAGGCAGATTGGAAAGAAAGCTTAATGATGAGTAGAACCACCAAGCAGGTATGATTCTGGATTCATGGAGTTGAGAGTGAGGGGCATTTATACCTTCTCTTGGGCTTTGAACTTGAGATTCCTGTTCCTGTGCAAGTATGTGTATTCTATTGCTGTTGTAAAGGGTCATAGCTGGCTCTGTAGGTTGTCTGAGCAACCAGGTTTGGTTGAAGTTTGGCTGATGCATTGAGGGGGCTTGTGAAATGAAAAGAAAAATGTCCGTGGAGCTTCTCAATCATTCATGCCATGGTTGTCCCAAAGGTGCTTTTTCAAAAGGCAACTGGACTTTCTTGGGGGGGAGGTTGCCTTGAAGACATTTCGCTTTTCATCTAAGAACTGGAGAAACTTCTTGGATGAGAAGTGAAATGTTTCTAAGGGGAAAAAACCAAGAAAGTCCCGTTGTCTTTTGAAGAGCAGCATCTTTAGAACAAAGAGTGGTGGTGGTGGGGAAGCAGGAATACTGATGTGGGAAGAGAGAAGTGGGAGCAGTGAGCATCTGAAATGGACTTCTCACCTTCAGCATCATCCCACAGTTGCTTGAGATGTGTCCAGCTGCAGTGCACGAGACAGATGCAGGAGGACCACACAGTGAATAGGAATGGGATGAACCAGGAATGGGAGGAGGAGAGGGAGGAATTATTCTATGGTAGCTTTTGCAGCAGCTGAACACAGAGGAAGCACCCAAACTTTGTTGCTCCCCCAAACTAATGTACGCGGATCGCCCAGAAAGTAATGCACCACCTTTTTTTCTTCAACAATTATTTATTCAACATAATGAAACTTACACACAAGAAATGTTTCTTCTACACTCCCTATTTTTACATATAATCCCATTCTATGGCCTTCCTCCAGCAAGACATAAGGGCATGTATGCCCTGTCGGCACCACTCCTTGTTCTGATCATGAAGCCATTTCTGCACTGTGCAAATCACCTCTTTGTCATCCTCAAAATGTCTTCCACAACTAACCGTACTTCTGTCGACTGCAGATTCTCCATAAACTGTACACAAACGTTTGTGAATGTTCCCAACAGTTTCTTTCTCCGCAGTGAGAAATTCAATGACACGCTGCTTGTAACTTACATTACTTACAGATGCCATTTCGAAACACTGCTGCAGCTAAGCTATCTGTCTGAAGAAACACAGAATTTACACATGCACTCCTGGCAATTCAAATAATGTATATCTAAAGTTTTGCCTTTGTACCATTAACTATAGGCTGAGGTGGTGCATTACTTTCTGGGTGACCCTCATACTATTTATTTATTTTATTTATTTTATTTATTTTATTTATTTTATTTATTTTATTTATTTTATTTATTTTATTTATTTTATTTATTTTATTTATTTTATTTATTTTATTTATTTTATTTATTTTATTTATTTTATTTATTTTATTTATTTTATTTATTTTATTTATTTTATTTATTTTATTTATTTTATTTATTTTATTTATTTTATTTATTTTATTTATTTTATTTATTTTATTTATTTTATTTATTTTATTTATTTTATTTATTTTATTTATTTTATTTATTTTATTTATTTTATTTATTTTATTTATTTTATTTATTTTATTTATTTTATTTATTTTATTTATTTTATTTATTTTATTTATTTTATTTATTTTATTTATTTTATTTATTTTATTTATTTTTATTTTGTCAAGCATGCATGAGAAAACTATTATAAGTATGAACATAACATATAAACTGTTATGCCGGCCCTTCACTAAGAGCCCCTCTAATGAGTTAGCAAGGTAAAATAAAGTCGGTTTATCAAAACAAAAGTATTGTACACACGCACTTTAAACAGCCAAAGTGCTCTCCCACAAACCACAAACCTGGAATGCTTTGAAAAGCAAAAACAAAACAGAGCAGATAAAGGCAGCTGTGAAGGCATCACAGCCACCCCCCTTCAAGAGTCCACAAGATGTACTTAGCTGTGAAATATCCAAAAACTCTTTGTAAGTCCTGGAACAGTCCAAATCAAACAGTACTCGTCCTTCTCCAAACGGATAAACTCCCACATGCGCTCTCTGCAATGCTGGTCATTTATCAGCAACCCCATTAGCCTAATTGCCTTAGCCACAGGTGTTCTCTCTTATCTCTGGCGATACCTACGCAGTTGGTCCCTTCTAGTCATGAGCCTGTGCATTCTGGCATCAATCCACCGATTGAGTCCGATGACCCACTAATGGGGTCATTCACTAATGGGCTGGCTGCATCCATTTCTCTATCTGATCCTTCTTCTCCCCCAGCGTCTGACCTAGGCAATGACTCCTCACTGTCAGAAGCTGATGGCAGTAAAACAAATCTCTGGGAACCTGAGGATTCTCCTAAACCAACATCCAAATTCCCTATTGCAGGGGCCGGCCCAGAGCCAACCACAACATAAACATATAAGTATAAACAGGTAAAGTCTGCGGAGAGGGGCGGCATACAAATCTAAATAATAAATACAAATCTAAATAATAAATATGCATAAGAAATGAGTACGAATAATGGGAACAGTAAGACAGGGATGTTAGGCACACTGGTACGCTTATGAACACCCTGTTACAGATCTCTTAGAAATAGAGTGAGGTCCACTGTAGACAGTCTATTAAAAAAGGAATTTTATTTCAAATATATACATTTAAAAGGACATTTTCTCGATCATAGCATCTTTACATTCATCATCAAAACAGGCAAAAAAAGGTAAGTGAAAGAGAAAACCATAGACAAAAACAAACTCTACATAACCCACCCTACCTCTGCTGTCTCATTGACAGCTTAGTTTAAACTCATCCGTTTATCATACAGTGAACACTACCAGCAGATATTATTCGGTCATAAGTATAACCAAAATTCAAGTATTCTGTATTCTTCAATCCTTTTTTCCCTATCTACTCTCATATATGGTCAGTTATTACAAAATCCTTAAGTAAACCTAATATTTTTTTAACCCTGTTAAACTTATTCATAAATCTTTTATGCAGCTTCCTTTTCCCCCCTTTTGTCAAGCCATTCGTAAAATTCTCTCCATATTTCATAGTACTTCGTATTTTCTTGGTCCTTGAGCTGTCTGAGGTTAAAGTTTGGGGGGTTTGAAGATGTAACAACAGAGTCAGGTAGTGTATTCCAGGCATTGACCATTCTGTTCCTGAAGTCGTATTTTCTGCAGTTCAGTTTGGAGTGGTTTACTTTGAGCTTGTATCTATTGTTTGCCTGTGTATTATTCTAGTTGAAGCTGAAGTAGTCTTTAACAGGTGGGACATTGGAACAGACAATTTTGTGTACAATTCTCCAGGGGGAATAACATTTGGATGTTTCACTTTACGTAAGGAAAAATATTTTCCCCCAAATAAGACCCTATCTTATTTTTTTTCTTTTGAACCCTGAAATAAACACTTGGCCTTATTGCCATACACTCAAAAGCCTGACTGGGCTTATTATCAGGAGATGTCTTATTTTGGGAGAAACAGGATAGCTGAAACTATGGCCAGCAGTATTCTTTAACTCATATTCTTGCTCCAGTATCAGGTTATATAAAAGCTGTGTTCAGGCATTGCCAAACAGTACTGGATTCATACATGAGTAGTATGATCATTTCTCTTCTCCTTCTGGTACTCCCGCTCTCCTCTCCCCTTTTTCTTCCTTTCTCCTCCCAGTAGGGGGTAGGTGGCTGATGATATTGGGGAAGGGAGCAAGGGATTGCAGGATTGGCTAGGAAGCCCTCCAGGAATATTGAAAATGAGAGGATTGTGTGTCCACAGCAACAAGGCAGTTGCACCAAAGCAGCAACAACAGCTCAGCAGCCCTGAAATAGGTATAATTTCCCCAAATGTCATTCCCTTAAGAGTAATGGCTTATGGCATTCCGTAAGTTAGCCCATTTGAGGTACTTAGAGTTAAAATTGTTGCTCTGTGATGCAACATTTCATCTAATTGAAGATTACAGGTATGAGATTTTAAGTAGTATATAGATTATGTATCTTGGCTGTTAGGCATGCAATATGACCTTGAAAGCCCTGTATCTGAGTTTCCACTAAATATGAAACTAGTTCCTGGACAGTAATATACTGTATTTTTTGGCATATAAGGAGCAGCTTTTTCCTCCCTAAAAAGAGGGGCTTTTTTTCCCATTGGTCTAACTTGCTCCAAATGTTTCTTTCCAGCCCTAATCAGGTGCTAACAATATTCTCAACTCTTACTAACTTGCAAGCTCTTTCATTGTTAACTCTCTGCAAAGAAGAACGTTTTCCAAGCCCTAAGTCTTTGCAGGGTTTTTTCCATTGCTCTACTTGCTCAGACTGTTTCTATCCAGGTGCTAATGGTTTGCAAGCTTTTTCATTGCTGCTATCTCAGAATAAAGGTTTTTTTAAGCCCTTAACTAGGGGATAAAATAATGTGCTGAAGCTGACCAGACTAAGGACGCTAGCCAGATGAATACCTGGTAAGCAGATTCTTTTCCCTATTTTCCTCCCTAAAAATTAGGGTGTGTTTTTGTTTGTTTGTTGATTTGATTTGATTTGATTTGATTTGATTTGATTTGATTTGATTTGATTTGATTTGATTTGATTTGATTTGATTTGATTTGATTTGATTTGATTTGATTTGATTTGATTTGATTTGATTTGATTTGATTTGATTTGATTTGATTTGATTTGATTTGATTTGATTTGATTTGATTTGATTTGATTTGATTTGATTTGATTTGATTTGATTTGATTTGATTTGATTTGATTTGATTTGATTTGATTTGATTTGATTTGGCATATGGATGTGATTCACAACCATTTAATTTAATTTCTGGATTGTGTCTTTTTCCCACCTTTATTGTCCTGGTAGGAAAACTATTTGATCACAAGATCTCTAAAATCACAAAATCATCTAAACCTTTTTTTACATCTTTTATATATATAAGTGATTACAACTTTTATATATATATCCTCTATGCTTATTAAGAAATGATTGTACTACTTTAAAAAAACATAAAAGAGAATTTTGTAGAAACTTTTTATCTCCAATAAACATTCTGTTGTTGTTTGCTGCAGTGACTTTAAATTAAGAAGAGATTTTTGAATATTTCTGCATAGGTGTAATATTTCAGATCTTATATAATCATCTGGGTATGAAATTACTAGAGGGTGGAATATGAATTTAATCAGTCAAGTAGTAATGGGTTCTAAATTAGTTTGCTACCGATTCGCGGGCATGCTCCTGCTTATGCACAGAAGCGTCTCGGGTAGATGGGTGGAGCCTCCCGCCCAGTGAAGGGCTATCAGGTTTTTTTACTATCACACTGTGGGCGTGGCTTATGCAGGATACCATGCATTTTCTTTCAACATCTTTCGGTGCAAATTGGATGCTCTAGGGTGGAGCTCCATTTTTGCTACCCCACTGCGTCCTTCCCCCATCCGCGAAGCAGCCCCCTCCTGTTCCCACCGCCGCTGCTGTCAGTTTGCAGAACTGGACTGAACCGGGAGCCAATCACTACTGAGTCAATCAATAAAATGATGGTAAGGAGACTTAGAAACATAGAAACATAGAAGATTGACGGCAGAAAAATACCTCATGGTCCATCTAGTCTGCCCTTATACTATTTCCTGTATTTTATCTTAGAATGGATATATGTTTATCCCAGGCATGTTTAAATTCAGCTACTGTGGATTTACCAACCACATCTGCTAAAAATTTGTTACAAGCATCTACTACTCTTTCAGTAAAATAATATTTTCGCACATTACTTCTAATCTTTCCCCCAACTAACCTCAGATTGTGCCCCCTTGTTCTTGTGTTCACTTTCCTATTGAAAACACTTCTCTCCTGAACCTTATTTAACCCTTTAACGTATTTAAATGTTTTGATCATGTCCCCCCTTTCCCTTCTGTCCTCCAGACTATACAGATTGAGTTCATTAAGTCTTTCCTGATAAGTTTTATGCTTAAGACCTTCCACCATTCTTGTAGCCCGTCTTTGGACCCGTTCAATTTTATCAATATCTTTTTGTAGATGAGGTCTCCAGAACTGAACACAGTATTCCAAATGTGGTCTCACCAGCACTCTATACAGCGGGGTCACAATCTCCCTCTTACTGCTTGTTATAACTCTAGCTATGCAGCCAAGCATTCTACTTGCTTCCCCTACCGCCTGACTGCACTGTTCATCCATTTTGAGACTGTCAGAAATCACTACCCCTAAATCCTTCTCTTCTGACGTTTTTGCTAACACAGAACTGCCAATACAATACTCACATTGAGGATTCCTTTTTCCCAAGTGCATTATTTTACATTTGGAAACATTAAACTGCAGTTTCCATTGCTTTGACCACTTATCTAGTAAAGCTAAATCATTTGCCATATTATAGACCCCTCCAGGAATATCAACCCTATTGCACACTTTAGAGTCATTGGCAAATAGGCTTTGCCAGCATAAGGGAGATATACAATTTGCTTAATAGCAGGGACTTAGGAGGAATCTTTGAACCACAATGGCAATACTAACTTCATTGTAAAATGCTACTTCAAGATATGGGTTTCGTTGTACAGTGTCAGTTGACTGAACCAATGCGGTCTCCATGTGCTACTCAACTAATCCCACACATGTGTAGAACCACAAATCAATCTTTATTTTTCTTAAATGTTTGATTGTTTGTATTCAATAAACTATTTCCTAGCACCACTTATTGCTCCTGTTTGCATGATACATATGTTTGGTTAGTGGTAAGAAGTTAGTATGATTTGCAAACATAAAATTCAGAGAGTTTGTTTAAAGTGATTCATACCTCCCATATGTAAGATTATTGGCTATGGGCTACTTTACCTTTCCTCTTATGAAAACAAGATACGTAATGTCCTAGAGGCCACACAAAAAAGCAGCCTCTCTAGGCATTCTACTTTTGCTATTCTTTTGGTTTTCACCCATTTACCCCAGAGAGTCACTGAAAGGTGGATACAGAGCAGAAGTTTAGGTGTGAGGTCTAATTTCTATTGGTATATTATTCTATTCATGAAAGAGGGAATTACTAGGTCGTCCAAAGCAGGTTACTGTGTTGGCAGTAACCGACTATTTATTATTCTCCAAGCCTGTTCAAATGCAGTTTGTTAGGTTTTCTCTATTACATGCTATCTTAAAATGCTTGCTTATTCTGTAATCTTTTTGACTTCGGTGAGATTTGTGCGAATAACAGCATCAAGCTCTTCCAGAACTAAACAATCACAGGATGTATGTCTGCCTTGTTTCTTGAATCACAAATGCTCGGACCTGCTGTGATGATAATGAAGTCCCTTCACCACAGCTTGAACACTCTCCAAATCACAACTCAGGAAGAGTAGCAGACTTCAGTTCCTACCACAGTAGTTGGTTACCTATATCATGTTGTTTTCTGAACTGGGGTGATGGGCTTTTTTGACTTCCTCCGGACTTGCTCCAAGCAGTAAGGGACCTATCTATTAAATAACATGCTTAAATGTTCTTTCAGACTGTGATTTGTGAATTTTGCTGCGGCAGGTGACAACAGTGGCATCCCTTCCCTCCTTTTTTACCCTTAATGAATGTATTTCATAAATTTAAACGGGACTCCGGTTTTTCCCTCCCACCTCTTCTGATCTTCCTCTTGGACTTGCATTGTTGTTAATGGACCATTTGCACGTAAATGAAGAGGCGACTCACAGGAACAGTTCGCCACCTTTATTACCTATTAGGTTGAACAGAGGTAGGCAAAGTTGACTCTTCTATGACTTGTGGACTTCAACTCCCAGAATTCCTGAACCAATCATGCTAGCTCAGGAATTCTGGGAGTTGAAGTCCACATGTCATAGAAGAGCTAATTTTGCCTACTTCCGAGTTAAAACTATTATGGACTGCCAGCAGGCTGCCATGGAAGCTGCTTTTAAGGGCTTCCCTGAAGCTTGCTGGTCACTGACGGGAGTTTATTTCTCCTGCCACTAGATTAGCCAATCAGCGGCAGCTATGCAAATAATCACTACATACGTCCATACATAACAGACAAGTTTGAAATGATTTAGTAGTTCTTTATTATTACACTCAGGGACAAGTTGACATTTTGTCAAAAGGACAACATTTTTATGTCACTTTTAAACATTTCCACATTTTACTCCTCCTCTATCTTTCCTTTTTCATTGTACTTTTATATTTTAACTTTTTTATTTTTTTCAAACATAATAAAAAAAATTTTTTTTTAAAAAAAAAAGACAAAAACATTCCTGCACGGAGCTTTGTGATGCAAGTTTTGATCGTAACACGGCAATGCACATTTTTTTCATTTGCCCCTTCCCCCAAGATGCCAAAGGCTTCTGCCCTTAAAGTGCTCTGTAAGTCACAGTATTTGAATCACAACATCATTGCATGTTTGTCATCAGGTTGAATCATTGCTGTTGCTCATGATGTTCAATGAACATTAGCAATGAACATTAGCTCATGATGTTCAATGAACATTTTATTCCTAAATTTAAAGAACTCAAGATTCCATCTCCAACATCCCTTTTCACCAGTATTAATCCCTAGTATCTAGACCACCCTAAATAGATTTAGATAATTCCTATATGTCATAGAAAAGATTACACAACAATCCTGGAAACAGGTCTTATGATAAATCAGGGCACCAGTTCATCTATAGACAAGAAATAACCAGATTCCCTAGCCTTCCTGGGGTTTTTTTTTTCATTGTTCTTTTTATTTTTTAAAAAAAGTAATAATAAATGGAAATCTGGTGTGCTGCAAAGAAAATCTCCAGCTACCAAGAGTCTGTTTTATTTCTACAAAGAACACTTCTGTGATCTAAACAAGTATTATCGGTCCGGCATGTTAAATTTCTTTTGCTTCTCTCTTCCATTCATGTGTGTTCTGCCAGCATGTCTCAATTGCCCGTAATTACAGGGTAATTAGTCCAGGAAGACACACACCACACGATAAAAGGAAAACCCAAAAGTTTTTATAAACAGAAAAACAGAAATAGCTCCCTTTTTAAATGTCAAAAGGATTTTCTGGTACACACAAGGCACAAGTTAAATGCAGTCCAATTGCTCACCCAATAACTGGGAAATTGAGTCCAATTCTAAAGTCCAGAGAGTCCACACACACAATCCTGAACAGCAAAAAACACGATCTTGATGAAACAATGAATCAGATAAACTGCCATGAGGCTAAAACACCAGGCTGCACTTTTATCTGCAGCACTAATTACAGCAGCCCCACCCAACCACAAGTGGCCTCATTTTCTCTTGTAATAATCCTTCAGTTGTTGTCTCCTATGCATCATTCTACGCATGTGTGGATGTGTCATTAATTCTTGTTCAGAATCCAGGGATGATACAGATGACTGATCTCCTCCTGGGCTGTCTGCCAAACTCCCCTCTTCCCTGTCACTCACACTTCCTTGGTCAGAAGAGACTTCGTTGGCAGATTCTACTGGGAGCAAAACAGGCCTGCGGCATGTGGATGTCTCCCCCACCTCCACCTCTACATTCCTTGGGGCAGGAGCTGGGCCAGAGCTAACCACAACACATGTGTATGTTTTGTACACACAGCTCCACTTTTATCTCTTTACTGACTGTTCCAAATTTTGTTTCTTGACTCTTTTCTCTTTGGGGCAGATCCATTCTTTTCCAAATATCCCAAATTTTTATTTCTTTGCTGACTCCGAGCTGTCTTCCAAAATCCACATTATAGATTCCTTTAAACTCTCATTTACCTTAGCATTCTCTGGCAATCCTTTTTCCTCTGATTCTGACTCTTTCCAGTTACAAATTTTTGCAACAAAATCCAGAATGCCTGCACTAACTTACTTTTCCTAATAACGTGATTGTACCATTTTTTATTATTTCCAAAAATCCAAAACTGCCAGCTGGGTTACACCTGTTTCTTCTCTACACATAGCTAATCATCCAGAACTATTCATTGTTCCAGCTCAACAATAGACAACATTGGCAGGGAATTTGTAGCCTTTGAGTTCAAACTCAAGTACTATGAGGCATTTTGTGGGATGCTGAGACCTGCAGTACAGTGTTTTCTGAAATACATTGTTAAACTCTTTAACCTCAGGATGGATAATCATCCAATGAAATCAGTCTTGTTCCCGAATTCCCAAAGAAATCTTCTCAGAAGTCACATGACTTCAATGTTAATAAAAGTGTAATACAACAAAGCACAGGATATGTTAGGTCTGCATTAGTCAATTTTGACATTCTATGATAGTATTTATGACTCTGGTGTACAAAAGGGGTGCCTGCAATTCATCCTTTATTGAGTGCTTTAGTTTAAAAGCAACAATAGAGCCCCGAGGATCTAGCAACAGGAAGTATTTTAGGAGTAGGCTAATAAAATCTGATTTAAAAGAGGTTTCTACCATTGTGTAAAATTAGGTCAAGTAAGTCTTTTCAATTTAAACAAAGCATCTCGTTTCTGGCAATTTGCTCACCTGTTGCTGTAACCATTGTAACAAAAGGTTGGGGTGCTGTCATGAATAAAGGCGATATTGTAATCAATGACAATTAATACAAAGAAATCATACAAAATTATTCTGCTTTCTGCTGCTCCCACTTCCATATCTCAACTATGATCTTTTCACTTTTCCACAGTATTCATTTATAGAAACATTTCCTATATGTAAAAAGCTAAGTGGCTATTAAGGAGACTAGATTAACATATAATTCAGCAACAAATGTTTTATTTTATTATTCCTTTTAAACTCAAACCTACTGCTGCACCTTAGGCTAGTGTTCTGGTTTTTTCCCCCTAGTATAAGAAAGATACATACAGCTAACAGTCACAAATTTTTATCTAGCGAAGTCAGAGAAAAAGTATTGCTTTTCTTTTAACACAATATAAATTATACAGAAATTTGTGACTCTCATCCTTTTGCAGTGTTTTCTTTTGGTTTCACAACTACTGTATTACAAACAGTTTTCTCCAAGCTGGTGCCCTCTTGAGGAATGCAGCTCCAACTGACTTAAAGTAACAATGTACTATAATTGAATTCTAATCAAACACAGTACACAATACATTCACTGTGTCTAACATACTTGCAGAAAAAGTCAGCATTCAGGTATTCAGCATTCAGAAGGTGTAGGAACACTGGGAGTTTTAAAGAAGAGATTGGACAATTGTCTGAAATGGTATAGGGCTGTGATGGTGAACCTATGGCACGTGTGCCTAAAGTAGCACCTGGAGCCTGGCATATGCAGTGTTGCCTGTTCATCTTCCGGGTTTTGGACATGCAAGCGTACATGATGATCAGCTGTTTTTGCTCGTGCAGCAGTGCTGGAAAGCGGTAGAACTGGTCTTCCAGTTTCGGTTGTATGCCTGTGCGCTGGTCAACTGACCTTTGCATGCTCATGCATGCCAGTAATTGGAAAACAAGCTGGCCAATGCACAGGTGTGTGCTGGAAACTGGAAGTTCATTTCTTCGTGCACACATGCCTACCAGGCAGCTTCTCTTCTGGGGTGTGGGCGCGCAGGCACGCCCTCCCTTTTCAACACTCAGTGCCAAAAAGGTTTGCCATCACTGGTATAGGGTTTCCTACCTGACTAGAAGGCCTCCAAGGACCCTTCCAACTCTACTGTTGTTGGAGCCGAGGTGGTGCAACAGGTAGAGTGCTGTACTGCAGGCCACTAAAGCTGACTGTAGATCTGAAGGTCAGAGGTTCAAATCTCATCACTGGCTCAAGGTTGACTCAGCCTTCCATCCTTCTGAGGAGAGTAAAATGAGGACCTGGATTGTGGGGGCAATATGCTGGCTCTGTTAAAAAGTGCTATTGTTAACACATTCTAAGCCGCCCTGAGTCTAAAGAGAACTGCGGCATAATAATCAAATAAATAAAATAAGGCTTTAAGAGTTGTTAACCTAATCCTTCACAGCTTCTTCTCTGGTAATTTTGAACTGCTAACAAGAGCTTACAAAACATTTGTCAGACCAATCCTAGAATACAGCTCGCCTGTATGGAACCCACATTGCATATCTGACATCAACACAATTGAGAGAGTCCAGAAATATTTCACAAGAAGAGTCCTTCACTCCTCTTCTCACAACAAAATACCTTACTCCGCCAAACTTGAAATTCTTGGTTTAGACAACTTACAACTCCGTCGTCTCCGTTCTGACTTAATTATAGTTCATAAAATCATATACAAAAATGTCCTATCTGTTAACGACTACTTCACCTTCAACCACAAGAACACACAAGCACAAAATCGATTTAAACTAAATGTCAAACGCTCCAAACTTGACTGCAAAAAATACGACTTCAGCAACAGAGTAATCAACGCCTGGAATGCACTACCTGATTCTGTGGTTTCTACTCCTAATCCCAAAAACTTTAGCCTTAGACTATCTTCAATTGACCTCTCCCCCTTTCTAAGAGGTCTGTACCACTGTGCCTACTGTCCCTGTCCTATTGTCTTCTTTTGTTACTTTTTATCATTACTTATCTAATGTTTTATTTCTACAAATTACCACCCTATAATTGTTTGACAAAACAAATAAATAAAAATAAAATAAATAAATAAATAAATAATGAGATATTATTTTAAAAAACGTAACTGAAATAATTCCAAATGTATCGACAGATCCTTAACAGCCTGCCATCATTAATACTGCCAATATAGCAATAGTAGAGCAGATACAATTTGTGTATCCTTAGCTTCAACCTGTATGGAAAATTATACTCATATTATGTGTATTTAACAAAAAAAACTATTGCTTCTTTTTAATTCTTTTTATTTTTCCTACCTCTTCTGGCATTTCTAGCAACAAAATTGGTGTGTTAGACAATCGTAGTTCTTACTGCACAACATGTGCCATTTAAGCAGAAGCAAAATAGAAAGTCAATTCTAACCTTTGGAAAGATTTGAAAGGAGAAAAATATTGTTGTGTGATACTTTGCAAAATCATTTGATTATTTCTCATACTGCAACATACTAGAAACAAAATACAGGCTTTTTTTTTCATATTTCCTTTTGGGGTTGGGGTTGCTCTAAGAAAAAAAATGGGGGGGAATAAGCCTGAGGCTTTTTCCTACTTCAGAAACCTGCAAACCTCTATTATAGGAATCGCTAGTTATATTTTAATGTGTAAAAGAAAAAAGTTGAGGTTGAAGTGTGTTTATCTTGTGCTGTGCTAAGAGTTCGAAGTCTCCTATACCTTTCTTCTATTCCTATATCTCTTCTTCTATTCTTTCATTGATATATTTTATTCCTATATCTTCTATTCTATTCTTTCTTTGATATATTTTATTCCTATATCTTCTATTCTATTCTTTCTTTGATATATTTTACAATGAGTATATCCTCTATAACCTTCATTATGTATTTTACTATGTGTATACCCAATAAAACCCTAATTGTGTATTGGACAAAATGAATAAATAAATAAAATAAATAAAAATCAATGCCCCCTTTGCTTTCTATTTCTCTTTCCCCTCGTATCTCACATCCCACTTTCCCTCCTCCCTTTCCTTCCCTTAATTTCCTATTTTTTTTCTTCTCTCCTTTGTATTTTATATATTGTATTTCCCTGAGATAAGCTCTGGGCCTTAGTGCCATGCACTGAAAAACCCAATTGGACTTATTATCAGAGGATGTCTTATTTTTGGGAAACAGGCTAATAAAATTAAAATGATAAATAATAATAGAATAGAATAATAAAAAAAATAGAATAATAAAAAAAGAAACCTGCAGACGAAAGAAGAGGCTACAAAGGCCGATTGTTATGAATCAGTTTAAGATGGGGCATACTTTTATGGCTACTTCTGCCATTCACACTTGAGAATCTTAAAGACAGGCTGATGTTTAAACCCAGGGAAACTAGGGTTTAAATTTAGCTCAGGCCAATTCTTTCTTTTCCCCCCCTGTCTCAGCAGGTGGCAGCACCTGGCCATTGATAATCTTTGGGGACCGTAAACTATGCAGAAAGGGGTGAGGGGAATAAGCTGGCAGTAGTGCTAGGTCACCAGGCAATATCTGGCTGGAGATGGACTGAGAAGGTAAAATACAACTTGCAAAGAAGGCAAGAAGGAATCATTTTGGTTCTGCTGCCAAGAAAAATGCACAAATTCCCTGGTTGACTCAAGGCAATGCTTGTCTTAAAAGACTTTTTTTTTTAACCATGCAGGCTTACTGGCCAAAGCTGTTTAAAAATCCATAAAGCTGTTTTAGTTCAATGTCCAGAAAACTTTCATAAAGCTGCATTCCTCAATACATTTCTAGAGGTGAAAATCCCACGTAATGAATGTGCTTAGGATTGCACTGCACTTATTTCATTATTATTTATTTTGTAGTTTTGCTTTTCTCAGCAGTTTTTAATGACTTAGTTGCTTTAAGAAAGAGTTGCCATCTTCTATCCACCTTGGTTGTTGTTGGATTTTTAAATTGCAAAGGAGATTTTTCTGTACATGCATGAATTCCAGGGATGGGCTAGACGCCGGAATGGTGGAAATGCTTTTCCGGTGACGGCAATGGAGCATGTAGCTTAGCTCCATTGCTGCCGGGCACGCGCACACTGTGCACATACAACTGGCATGAGTCCAGTAAATCTTACTGGGTTTTTTGCTGCCGCGCATGTGCAGAAGCAAAAAAATGGCAATTTTTACAGCCGGAAGGACATCCATGTGAGATTTCAGCTGCTGCACATGCGCAGCAGCCGAATCTCACTGCAGTACCTAGAGCGGCAGCTGGGGCCAGCAGCAAAAGTGGCCTGCCTGAGTTCCGGCCGCCAGGCCTGTTTTCTGCTCTCCTGCCCCACAGGCATCTCTCGGTGTGGCGATGATGTCCTGAGCAAGTTGTGGCCTTTGGGAACAGTAGTGCTGTGCTTCCGAAGACCATGACTAACTTGGGGCATCTTCACCATACCAAGAGCCACTGTGAGCCACCCCAAGTCCTCGGAGAGGGGCGGCATACAAATCCAATTAAATAAATAAATAAAAATAAAGAGATGCCTGCAGCGTGGGAGAGAATAGAACAGGCTGCTTGGCTGGAGCCTGGCCTCCTTTCCGCGCCACATGCCATCTTCTCGGCGAGGGAGAAGCTGTGACGCAAGTTAAGGCAGGCGGTGAGAGGCGGAGCACTCGCACCACTCACGGCAGAGCTACTGCTCCCGGAAGGGCAGGTGAGAGGGGCGGGCAAATGGCCAGGGCACATAGCGGGGGTAACTTTGCTTATTTTCACTTTCCAGGTTTTTGCTTCTGCGCATTGATTGTGTGTCCTCACACAAGATTCAGCTTCTGCATATGCGCAGAAATGGAATCATGTGCAATGCGCACATGTGCATTCACTCCCAGACCTGTTCTGGTGGCACCAGGAATGGTGGCCCATCACTGATGAATTCCTATACGCATCAAACCCAAAGTGTTAAAGGCCTTGGTTTCTGTTATCCTCAATAACATGCTGTTATTGTTAAGAGTTTTCATTAAATGTAACCATGACCAAATTTTGGCACACAAGCCATGGGAACAAATAGTGACTTCTTTCCATTATGGAAGAATAGACAACAGGAATAAAATTTGGGTTTCCTCCAGAGATTCCCTTAAAGTTAAATTATGAGAATGAGGTTAATGGGATGAAATAGTCCATTCACTTGGGAGATTGACAAGGAGTGTATGTTCACATTCTTGACCTTTGCCTCAGCAATAACCTCAGAAACTCAGAATAGTTCCGCTTCTTCCAAAAGGGGGAAAATGTTGCCCAGAGTCCAGAAGGAGTTGGGCAGTCTATACATTAAATAAATTAAATTAAATGAAACTGTCCCCTTAATTCTATCTTCTTGAACTTTCCTTAAGATGAAACCCGTTCTGAGTTAGTTTTGAAATTGGATGTCTGTGTTGTTTTCTTTACGTTTGGAAGTAATACTTGCTCCGAATGTTTCGTTCGAGCCCTAACCAGGTGCTAACAATGCTCCCAGCTCTTACAGGCTCTTTCATTGTTACTCTTTGCGAAGAATGTTTTTCAAGCCCTAAGTCTTTGCAGGGGTTTTTTCATTGCTCTACTTTCCACTTACTTTCTACTTACTGGCTTGCAAGCTCTTTCAATTGTTACTCTTTCCAAATAAGGTTTTTCTAAAGCCCTAACCAGGGGATAAAATAATGTGCTGAAGCTGACCAGACTAAGGACGCTAACCAAATGAATATCTGGTAAGAAGATTCTTTTCCTTTTCTTCCTCCCCCAAAACTAAGATGTGTCTTATACTCCGAAAAATACAGTAAGCACACCAGCGAGCCTACCATCCCTGTCCTAATATTCCCTCTTATCAGTACCCATCTAGCTATATAAATAATGTTATAGCTATGTATATTACCAATACATACTTGACAAAATAAATAAATAAAATCCAGGTGATTAAATGCTGAAGCATGAGTGCAGAAATAGGCAAAATTTCCCACATTATTACAATATATGCCCTTATACACTCATTTTGTTTGGTACAGAAACAGAGACATATGGGTGTGTATGACAGAGGGAGGGAGGGAGAGAGGGGGCGGGGGTTATATTTCTAACATGTAAATCAAATCCAGTGAAGGCTGAAGAAAGATGTTGGAAGCTATTATTCCCCCATCCCGCCCAATCACGCCATTCAGAATGAGCGACATGCTACACAAAAAACTTTCATGTAAATTTTCATGGCTTTCATATAAATTTTCTTCAGACTGCAAATACAGTTCTATACCCCACCCAAAAAAAGTCATCCCACCTGATTAAACTTTGGACCCTTTTTCCATGGACATCCAACAATAGAAACAAATGATGGATCATGCCCGGAAATGTAGGATTGTAGAAAAAGAAGGATATGATCCCCAAGGGCCTTCATCAAAACCTCCTGAAAAACTAACATGACTTTGTAATTACATGAAATAATAAACCATACTATAAAGCATAAAATGAACAGATATTATGAATTAATCACACTTAAGTAATTATAACCCATATGGCTTGTTAAACTCAATCTGCTACCTGCAGCCACCTATTAGAGCCTGTTAATTCAAGGTTATAACCATTTATTCCCCACCACCCCCAACTACTATGCAATCGCATCATTTTGTGAAAAAGAAACTGTAAAACCCATTTTGGGAAAGGAGGGGCACACAGTCTTCGCCTTTAACACATACAATAATTATTATTGTCTTCGCCTTCCATAATATGTGACATGAATACATGCCAAATTTTCCATCACGTTTAGGAAGAGTACAACGTAGCAGGTGAATTTTTTTTAAAAGCACAAGTGATGAGAAATCATATAATTTATCTTGGATAATCTTCCACATCACATTAATTAATAACTTACCGCCTTCTACCTTATAGTTCCTAGCGACTGGTAAGATCCCGCAGAGTTGGTTTTCTCTAGGTCCCGTCAGCTAAACAGTGTTGGCTGGCAGACCCGCGGGGAAGGGCCTTCTCTGTGGCTGCCCTGGCTCTCTAGAACCAACTACCCCCTGAGATCCAGACTGCCCCCACTCTATTGGCCTTCTGGAAAGCATTAAAGCCCTGGCTTTTCCGGCAGGCTTGGGGCTATTGATCTCGTAATTTGCGAGTGATATGTATGTATGTGATTTTTAAAGTGTTTTTAAATCTTTTTATGATATTTTAAAATGTATTTTCTATATACTGTTGTAAGCCGCCCAGGGAGTTGGGCAGCATAGAAATACAAGAAAATTAAATTAAATTAACTATTGGTCCCTGCCACGCTGAATGCAGGATCAGATTTAAGTAATTTAAGACATAAAACAAATTTAATGGGGAATACAGATTAACACATTATCCCTAATATATAGATGTTGTTGAAATTGGGAATTGAAGAATTAAACTGAAGTTTCCCATTAAAGAAATTAATTTTAAGCAGGGTGCCAGAAAAAAGGAAACATTTTACCTCCAAAAAGAGGGTATACACCAAATGTAGCCCCACGCAGCCACTCCCACCCTTTGCCGCTGCCTCCCAGCAATTTACTTCCTTGCAGCAAATAGCACAGAGCCTAATTAGCTCAAGCAACTGCTTACCAGCCTCCTGAACACCAGCTGATTGAGCTGCAGGCAGGCCTAGGTGCTAAAATGAAAATGAAACTAGCTGCAAGGAGGCAAATTGTGGGAATTAGAGGTAGAGACAGAATTTTATTTTCTTGTGCTAATCAGTTGCTGAATTTGGATGCAAAGAGGTAAGTCAATAACTATAAATGTCAGTAGAATGTTCAAATTCTTAGACTTATTTTTTATTTTTTGCTTTATTATTGTTTTAGACAGCTTAACAAAATGATGAAGCTTTTTAAAATAAATGCTTGAAGAGGCCCAATGCTATTGTATCTTCTTTTAAATTATAGAGAATAATATATATATTTCCAGAAAACTACATCAATTTTAAAGATCTGTAAAAGTATAGTTTGAAATGTAACAGTGTCCTGTTTTAGTATTAAGATAAGGCAGCTGAGTTAAACCCTGACTTAGTCATGTTTGGAGTAGATCTATTTAAATAATTGGGAGAAGTTAGTGTGATTACATTTAACTAAACTTCTATGCCACCCAACCCCGAAGGACTCAGGGTGGCTTCTTCTTCCTTTTCCTCCTTGAGGAGAAGAAAATAAAGAATTTTGAATATATTGCCATTTTAAATTGAATTGCTTGGCAACGTAGCCAAATATGAAAGATGGAAGGAAAGAGATGATGAGGCCAACCAGCAGCAAGGTCGATGGACTCAGTTACAGTGGTGGTTGGTGGTTGCTAACAGCTGACTTTGACTTAATGGAATACAGTCAATCAGTCAAAACCAAATTATGGAAGACAAGTGAATAAGCAAAGTTAACAGCATGTTAGAAAAATATGCTTTTGATACATTGATTTGACAGAATGAAAAATGAAAGGAATATCTTTTGTTTTCAAATTTCTCATCAGATTTCCCCCCCCCTTTGTTTTCCTCCTCCACGAAACTAATGTGTGTCTTATACTCCGAAAAATGCGTAGTAGATAGCTATACATTTTTCTGCCTACTAATTAATTAAATAATGTAAACAGACTTTCTAGTGCATTTATTGGGATATTTGCCTTCTCTATTATGATATATACAGTACAGTAATTTGTTTGGAAGAGGAACTATCTTTTCAGATCACTTGAAGGACAGAGGCTTCAAGTTACCCAGGGTTGGCAGGAAAGATTGTTAGGGGGATTGTTCTGATTTTCTTCCCCAGCCAAATTTTCTTGTGAGAAACTTTTCCCATGGAAATGAAATTGACGCATCAGTTTGGGCGGAGGCTGTACTGAAGAACTGGAGAACTCTGTGTTCGATCCAGACATAGAACTGTTTCTCCTCCTTCCCAACCTTCTTTTCCCTCTTTCTGAGGTTGCTCAGCAACTTTTAGTGTTTGTAGGAGAACAGGATGGGAGTGAAATCCCAGATGAGCAATGTACGTTAGGAAGAAAAACCTTAAATTTATTTCCCTTATTCTACACATAGTTTTTCTGTCTCTCTTGCTTCTTCTCTCAGGCTACCTATTTCTAAGCTAATTTCTGCTTTCTCTCTCTCTCTCTCTCTCCCTTTCTCCCTCCTTCTCTCTCCTCTTTCTCCTTCCCTTATGCATTTGTGTCCTACCCTTGGTGCTCCACAGCTTTTTATATCTTTTTCAAATACCAAGTTTCATTATTTGCTCTCTACTCTTTGGGACAGATCCCCTACTTTCTAAGAGTCTCCAATTCTGATTGCCTTATTAATTTCATCACTGTATGACAAGAAGCTGCCTAAATCCTTCTCTTAAATTCTCCCACAATTTATCTTACTTATCATTACTAGGGAACCTATTTTTTTAAAGTTACACACTTCTTATTTCACTTAGGAAGCTTCTATCCACTTGTACCAGAGTAACTTCACCCATCATCACTGTAAAGATAACTTTTTAGGTACTCAGTGTGTTGTGTAAGATATTCTTGCAGTTCTTGGTTTTAAAGAAATATTTAGTAATAATTTAAATTATGGCATAGTAATTTAGGAATTGCTTCTGTGGAAAAGAGTATTATTATTTTATCCTGATAGGATTGAAATAAAAATATCTGATCCTATAAATCTGAAAATCCACAGGCATCAGCAAAGTAAAGCACTTATTCCATTTGCAATAAAATCCTATTTAAAAAAACCTTAAAGCAGAAATATAAATGCCTAGGGCTGGAGGAAAATTATTCTGGTTAATTTGGGTTTTTAAATACCCTTGGTCTATCATTATTTCATTTTACCCAAAGAGACAACAGTTTATTCCCTGCTTAATGCTGTTCAGAGGAATCCTGTTTCCTGTTATCAGTCACTTCATCATTAACGGTTGGTTGTTTAGAAGTGAACAAAGATATTTCTGCAAGAGCAGCTGTGCAATATCGATTTTCTTTTTAAAATTATTTATCAGCATTGCTGAACTAAACTCAAACGGAGACGCGTTTGCCTCTTAGTCTCTAACTCTCCCAAACCCCCTGCCCTTTGCAGCTTTTATTTCTCAGACTTGAATCATTCACAATAGCCTTCGTTCAGCTGGCAAAATCCTTGTGAGTAAACCCACTTGAATCACTGGTGAAACTGATGAAAAACAGAAGAAAACATTGCATATTGTAATGCAATGTATTTCCGGGACAACCTTTTTACCAAACTATCTTGAAATACGCAGAAGCAAAAAACTGCTGAAATCTCGCGCACGTGAGTATCGAAGTGAAGGATGCGCAGGAAACAAAAAATTCCAAAAATTAAAGAAAAAAGATGGTGGTGCCCGAAGGACTGGCACTGGAGTGGTCGTGTGCAAATTGCACAATCTGGCACCCGCTACTGGTGCGCAGTTGCCTACCGTACCAGTAGCAACCCACCACTGGTAGGTTGCTCCCAGTTCTTAGAAACATAGAAACATAGAAGATTGACGGCAGAAAAAGACCTCAAGGTCCATCTAGTCTGCCCTTATACTATTTCTTGTATTTTATCTTAAGATGGATATATGTTTATCCCAGGCATGTTTAAATTCAGTTACTGTGGATTTACCGACCACGTCTGCTGGAAGTTTGTTCCAAGCATCTATTACTCTTTCAGTAAAATAATATTATCTCACATTGCTTCTGATCTTTCCCCCAACTAACCTCAGATTGTGCCCCCTTGTTCTTGTGTTCACTTTCCTATTGAAAACACTTCTCTCCTGAACATTATTTAACCCTTTAACACATTTAAATGTTTTGATCATGTCCCCCCCTTTCCCTTCTGTCCTCCAGACTATACAGATTGAGTTCATTAAGTCTTTCCTGATACGTTTTATGCTTAAGACCTTCCAACATTCTTGTGGCCCGTCTTTGGACCCGTTCAATTTTATCAATATCTTTTTGTAGAACCGATGCACCCGCTCATTGAGCCCTCTTTTCTAAAGTGGTTTATTTAAAAAATCAGCCCCTAATTTGTGTTTACTGTAGTTCTAATGAGGCCAGGACAGATAGCCCTCTGACAAATAACCTGAAGGGGTTTTGTTTTTTTTTAAATCGTATTTTCAATAAAAAGAGATAAGAGATTTAGTACTCAGACTGGTGAGTACTAAATTTCAGCTAGGACATTCTGTCATGCTGCTCTTCCAAAACTTTCACCTGGCTTTCCATGCAATCTGGAAATTACAATAATTGCAAAGACATTTTGAGGAGAAAGAATCAGCTTTATGTAATAGCTACCCAAAGCACTCACTTCAACATGCAAGCACAGCATGGCTTTTGCTCCCTAAGTAGACATTAAAAAGGAACTAATAATTTACTGAGTTGTGGTCCATCTGGTCTCATTTGTTCCAAACTGCCTTGATTCAGCACAATAAATACACATGGCCAAATAAAATATTCTGTGAAACCCCCTCCCCATAAACTAGCAACACCCCCCCCCAAAAAAGCAAGAAACATCTGGATTTCCAAGAGGCTTCTTTAGTGTTGGTGGGTTGTTGAAAGTATTATCTTGAAAATCACAAAAGTAAATTCCCAGGCAGACCTCTATCCTGTCAATTAAGATCAGCCTCCCTGAAAATATGTCTCTCCCACCTCCCATATCTGGCCTGGCTTGCTCTTCTCACATAAACTCAACTCCTTCACCCTGCCTTCCTGCAATCCCACAGATCCTCTCATTCACATAAGCCAGTGTTTCCCAACCTTGGCAACTTGAAGATATTTGTACTTCAACTCCCAGAATTCCCCAGCCAGCCATCTTTTAGTGACATTAGTTTTCCCCAAGGTCCTAGTGCAAGCTTCTCTTTTCCACTTATTCTTCAACTTTATTGCAGACAAGAGATTTGTTGACGTAGGAGCTGATGCCCAGATTGGATAAATCTTTTTTTTGCTTTCATGGTAGACTAGGTCTTGCTATTAGGTCTTCCATCTTGCTCTCAATTCTCTTCTTTTCCCTTAATCTTCTTGTTCATCATCGAGTTTCATCTCCTTCACCTTTAAAACGAGTAGTGGTGACACAGTGGTTAGAATGCAGTAGTGCGGGTTGACTCTGCCCATGGCTTGGAGTTTGACTGGCTCAAGGTTGACTCAGCCTTCCACCCTTCCGAGGTTGGTGCAGTGGTTAAAGTTGTGCAGTGGTTAGAGTGCAGTACTGCAAGCTACTTCTGCTGAACACGGCTGCCAGCAATTTGGCAGATCAAATCTCAGTAGGCTCAAGGTTGACTCAGCCTTCCATCCTTCCAAGGTAGTAAAATAAGGACCCAGATTGTTGGGGGCAATATGCTTACTCTCTGTAAACTGCTTAGAGAGGGCTGTGAAGCACTGTGAAGCGGTATATAAGACTAAATGCTATTGCTCTTGCTAGTTGGTAAAATGAGGACCCAGATTGTTGGGGGCAATATCTGTAACTCTGTAAACTTCTGTAAACTTCTCAGAGACTGCTGTAAAACACTATGGGGCATTATATAAGTCTAAGTGTTCTTGCTATTAAAATTATCCTTTGTGTGCTGAGATTTTTGACTTTCACAAAAGCATTTCCATTAGCAGCTTTCTTGTAGACTATTTCCTGTGATTTTCAAAGCCTGGGTTAATTATTACTATAAATCCACTCTCCTGATACTTTGCTAGTATGTCTGTCTCCATTAACTACTGAAAGGTAGGAAACGTTTGCCTTCACCTTATTGTAATGAGCTTTACTCTTCCTTAAACTTCTCAAGGCATCATCCCCAATTCCCACATGTTCTCCTTGTAGTGTTCGTTGATCTTTTGGCTTTTACTTATGATATAATTAATCATGCAACTTTCCACTCATTTGGCAAAGTTCACCCACTTATGCTTTCTTATATGTGTGTATATAATATGCAGAGAGAGCACTTCATTTCTAAAAGAAAACATTATCTAGCACTTTCCTTATAATGATAGAAAATGTCTCACACTATGATAAAATGGGAAGAAAGCAATTTTCTTATTTGAAAAGAAGTGTGAGCTGTTATTGTATTTCTTTTATACATTTTTATTTTTCTTATTTTTATTCTTCAATAACTGCCTATGGGAACGATCCAAGACAATTGGTTTGTCTTCTTGTTTTTTTGCTAAAACATACTATGTTATATACTGTAAAGCTCTTTAGGGAGAACTGTTATTTGCTGAGACAGGATAAATATAAGAGAAGCAGGACAACAAACTAGTATTGTTCTTTCTTATCAATTAAGAGTTGGTGGAGATACAAAACCTGCAGCAAAGGATGAATGATAGGGAGTCCTTGACTTATTATTAGAGTTTGTTGCAGAAAAATCCATTTCCAGAAGTTATACAGATAACTGATTCAGCTGCATTCGTTAACTTTTTATAAACATAGCAATATATATACAATATTACAAGTAGATTATTTATTCAGTGTATCTATCTATCTATCTATCTATCTATCTATTTATCTATCTATCTAGCTTTCTAGCTTTCTATCTTTCTACCTGTCTGTCTGTCTGTCTGTCTGTCTGTCTGTCTGTCTGTCTGTCTGTCTATCTATCTATCTATCTACCGATCTATCCATCTACCGATCTATCGATCTATCCATCTACCTATCTACCTATCTACCTACCTATCTATCTATCTATCTATCTATCTATCTACCGATCTATCTATCTACTGATCTATCTACCTACCTACCTACCTACCTACCTACCTACCTATCTATCTATCTATCATCTATCATCTATCATCTATCTATCTATCTATCTATCATCTATCTATCTATCTATCTATCATCTATCTATCTATCTATCATCTATCTATCTATCTATCTATCTATCTATCTATCTACCTACCGATCTATCTACCTATCTATCTATCTAGTCGGATTATTATGATGCCCTTCTCTGCAGACTCAGGGCGGCTTACAACAAAAGAATAAAATACAGTACAATATAATGAGTGAAACCCAACTTAACACTAAAACTAATAGTTAAAACCCCAATAGTATAAAAAAAACATTCATTCAACAATCTTCACACAATCACATCTACAACTGGAGTAAGCAAGGCTCAATGCCCCCAAGCCTGCTGACAGGGGTACGTTTTTAGAGCCTTGTGAAAGGCCGGGAGGGTTGGGATGGTACGGATCTCTGGAGGGAGTTGATTCCAGAGAGCCGGGGCAGCCACAGAGAAGGCTCTTCCCTTAGGCCCAGCCAGCTGCCATTGCTTAACTGATGGGACCTGGAGAAGGCCAACTCTGTGGGACCTGACTGGCCGCTGGGATATGTGAGGCAGAAGACGGTCCCGTAAGTAACCTGGTCCTAAACCATGTAGGGCTTTTTTCCATGTGACAAGCCAATCCTGCTCATTCTCAGTATCCTGCATTTAGTCTGCATTGGTTGCTGATCAGTTTCCGGTCACAATTCAAAGTGTTGGTTATGACCTATAAAGCCCTTCATGGCATCGCACCAGAATATCTTTGGGACCGCCTTCTGCCACACGAATCCCAGCAACCAGTTAGGTCCCACAGAGTTGTCCTTCTCCGGGTCCCGTCGACTAAACAATGTCATTTGGCAGGACCCAGGGGAAGAGCCTTCTCTGTGGCGGCCCCGACCCTCTGGAACCAGCTCCCCTCAGAAATCAGAGTTGCCCCCACCCTCCTCACCTTTCGTAAGCTCCTTAAAACCCACCTCTGTCGTCAGGCATGGGGGAATTGAGATATCCCCCTTCCCCCAGGCCTATACAATTTATGCATGGTATGTTTGTGTGTATGTTTGCTTTTTAAAGAAGGGTTTTTTAGTTACTTAAATATTAGATTTGTCATACATTGTTTTATTATTGTTGTCAGGCCGCCCCAAGTCTACGGAGAGGGGCGGCATACAAATCTAATAAATAAACAAACAAACAAGTAAACAAGTAAACAAGTAAACAAGTAAACAAGTAAACAAGTAAACAAGTAAACAAGTAAACAAGTAAACAAGTAAACAAGTAAATAAGTAAGAGTAAATAAGTAAACAAACAAACAAACAAATAAATAAATAAATAAATAAATAAATAAATCCTCTGATTTGTCTCACTCACATTCAAAATACCAATTCATGGGACATCCCTATTTTCATGCAGCTCAGCCTGAAAATGATTCTTGATTCTTTCCAGGCGTATTTAGTGCCTTAAACCCCTAAATGCCCTTCTTGCACACAGAACTCCATATTAGGCTTCTCGTATCTCACATCCAGAAAAGAGCATTATCAGCATCACAACAGTGTGCGGCAGCTGTGCTTCCTGGAAGCTAGGAAAGTTAGTCCCGTGCTCAGCAGACACACCTTAGCTACGGTCTGCCATCTGCCTTGTTAGCAGGCAGGCAGCTGCCGGAGACAAGAGACGGCTGTTTCCTACAATGCCGAAAACATCAGGACTCCCTCAAAGGCTTCGCAAGGCTAAACAGCTCCAGCAAAGTGTTGCAGATTTTCCCTCTTTGATTGCTATTATACATTGCACCGACACAAAATAATTTGTGTTCAATATGGATGGATTTTTTGCTCGGTGCAGTGCTAGAACGATTATTTCTTTATTTTAGCAGCATGCCCATTAAGGGGAGTAAGAAACCATTTTCTGGAACAAAGAGATCTTGTTGGATGCCACAATAATACCTGCATTTAATTTACATCAAAAAGCAAAGAAACAGAGGCACACTATTCTTGCCTGTAAAATATTAGGTTTCATGCAGTTTTATGTACTCTCGATATTAGAAAAATCTGGATAAACTTCTGAGAAAAGATGCCAACCATTGTCACCTTAACCAATAGCATGCGAGACTGCTAAGAAGGTGAAAGGAATAACTAGGACCAGTTGCGTGAGTACTTCATTAAACCAAGTTTTCCTTATTTAAATGTTATGAAGTTCAGCTCCTTTAATCATAGTCAACTTTTTTATCACAGAGATTCTAGAGCAGGGATGTCAAACTCAAGTCCTGGAGGCCAGATCTGGTCAGCGGGGCTACTTAGATCCGGTCTGTAGGGGAGCCCTGGAAATAGCAAAGGATCAGCCCACGGTGCCTCTGCCAGTGAAAACGTGGCCCTTCTGAGTTGTGTTTTTGCTGGCAAAAGGTTGCAGGAGGCCATCCCAGCTGAAAATGGAGCTCAGGAGCCCATTTTTCCTGGCAGAGCACTCAGGCGCCCCTGACACAAGTGATGTCAAGCTGACCATGCCCACCCTAGTCATGCCTTGGTCAAACAACCTTGGTCAAACACAACCCTGATGTGGCCCTCAATGAAATTGATTTTGACACCACTGTACTAGAAGCACATCATGATCTCTTCAAAAGAATTTTCTGAAAACTAATGACTTCTAACTTTAGAGTGGGAGACCAGGTTTTTAAAGAAAAGGATGAATTCCAAAAACAAGACAAAAACAAAGACAATATAGTATAAGTGTGGGATTTGTTGGATATTAATAAATGGGACCCATACCTCATTGTAAGCCCTATAAGGCAGACCAGCCTGAACAACCTGCAAGGCCTCATGCAGACCTAAAGCTATTTTTATTAGAAGAGTTATATCTTACAAATCTAATGTGCTTCTTTCATTCCTCTTTTATATTAATGAGAATTAGGTGAAGGACCTAAGGCTCTGAGGCAATGATGGCGAACCTGTGGCACACATGCCACAAGTGGCATGCGGAGCCATATCAGTGGGCACGTGAGCTCAGATTTTCAGGCCTCCTGGGCCCACTGGGAGTTGGGAAACAGGCTGTTTCCAGTCTTTAGAGGCCAAAAATGGCCCATTTCAAGTTGGGAAATGGGCTATTTCTGGCCTTTGGAGGGCGTCCGGGGGGGGGGGACTTAGAGAGCGTAAAAAAATGGCAGTGTGTGGGGGTGTCTGTTGGGTTTCACCACCACACATGGAAGCATCCGGAAGTTATTAATATGTACTGGAATATAAGCACTTATGCCGACATTCTGTAAAAGCATGAATCAACAGAATTGTAAGTAACGATTGCAGTTTATTGTGTGAGCCGCTCCGAGTCCACAGAGAGGGGCGGCATACAAATCTAATAAATTATTATTGTTGTTGTTGTTGTTGTTGTTGTTGTTGTTGTTGTTATTTCATCTTTATGAAGGAGTGTTCATTCATTGCTAACAAATGGGATTCTAAGCCACACAATTGATTTCTTGCCATGTTGAATCTGTTGCAAGTTAAGCCAGCTGAACTCTGCTAATACTAATAATATTAATAGCAACCAAATACCCAACAGTGTTCACATATGTATGCATGGGTGCTGCACATGGAATTATCGGTGTGGGCAAGCATGCATGAGACCCTCCCCATGCTCCCCCCCCTTTTGGTACACGAACCAAAAAAGGTTCACCATCACTGGTCTGAGATGTTTCACAAATCCCTTTCTTGGCCTGGGCTCAAGGTTCATTTATCTGAATGTTGCCTTGGTAGCAGATATTTCTTTTGTTCTTCAAGAACACCCTCTTTATTGAATATGGTTACTAAGAAGAGTGAAGAGTCCAGAGACAAAGGCTTAAGTAAAGACGGTTCCTTTATTCAGCTCTTAAAAGGAAGTGACAATCAGCGGGAGCACGTCTGGCTTAACCTGGAGAGCAGCCGCTCTTTTATACATTTGCGGCTCCCGCCAAAAGAGAGCAGTCAGCGCCTGAGCCAATCAGGCGCGACTTCCTGTTTCAGCACAGACAGCGTTTTTTCATGGAACCAACTATTTACATGGGATTCAACAAAGAGCATCGATCTTTATTACCAAAAACCATGAGCATCAATGTTCTGTTCTCCAAGCTCTAAAGAAATGTATGGAAGGATGAGTAAAAACTGGAACTTTCCAGACTATAGTGGACAGAAACTAATCACTACATTCCATGATACAACTTTCATACCAGCTATCAACTGTAAAGGTGGGAATGTTGTAATTTGGAGACATTTTGCTTCCTGGGGACATGGATGATTCATTGAAGGAAGTGTGAAATCTTTGTTATCAAAGAATTCTACAGGACAATATCAGGTCATCTGTTCATCAGCTGAAGCACAAGTGGGTCACTCAGTAAAACAGCAATCCACAAACATTAGAAGCGAGTCTATAAGAAAATGCATGAAGAAGTTTGTTCTTTTCTTGGGTTATTTAATAAACAGTGTGGTATATTTCAGGCAGTTGATCTACCATCATCTATAAATCAAAATTTCATTACACATAGGGATAATTACAGTTCAGGTCTTTAAAAAAAAGAACAAAACCAGCAGGTGATGGCCACTGACCCAAATTTAATTTAATTTTAAATGGCAGAATCTGTAATAAAGCTAAATTTAGCAAGATCTTTGTACTTACATATGAGGCTTTCCAATATTTAATTTTTTAAAAAACTGGACAGTATTTTAGTAATTCAAAACTATTTTTTACTTTTTGACATTTGTGACATGGTGTGAAAACACATAGGATTATCCATCATGTAAAAAGGTTGTTAATCACTGCTGGCCATTTCCATTAAGAACTGGAAATATCAAGAATTGAACTAATGAGTTGGCCTTAAGGAACTGGGATTGACAATTATGTGCTAAGGTCTATCAAACAGCTAGGGAACAAAATCCTATTTTCTATTTTAAGGCAACCCTAAAGAGAAGACTGTCTTTCGTTTACCTCAGCTCCTAGTAATTTCATGGAATTATAGTTTTCCTGGGCATAAAACTGAAGTAGTCTTTTCAACTTCCTCATCTAGCCTACAAATCTGATATTCCCTAAGGATTCCCATAAAAATATCAACTAGATCCAATCTTACTTAGCTTTAAAAAAGAGATATATGGTTGGCTAGATACTGCCATCTAGGCATTGATGAGTAATAATGATTTGATTTAATTCAAAAACTCTTACCAGAATGCTCCATAAATTAATCACAACTGCTTTTTTGGCAATAATTAACCATTCAAAATTAGAACAAAGTAGTTAATAATCAGGACATATACTAATGCATCTGTGAAATGTTATAATATTTTAAGAAAGATAAAAAAAACAGCAATTCACAACAGGCCTCTTCAAACTTTAAAGCGCCATATTTCAGATAGGGTTGGCCTTTTTCGTCACCCTCACATCGCAAGTTCAGAATCTGCTCTGAATCATACAATTTGCTAAAGCTAAGTTGAAAATCTTCAGAAAAGTTGTGGTTGTGGAATGTAAAACTGATTGGGAAAAATAACCTTCCATATTTTATAAAGGATTTACTTTGATGTGGTTGCTATAATATGATGATGAAAACTTTTTGGCATTATTATTTAACTTCCTCCGTTTTTAATATTATTAATCTTTTACAACAATTTTAAAATGGTATCAGCTCCTTAATTCATTTTAAATCAGGTTATTTAAGTATCAGCTGCAGTCCTAAATTCCTTGTCTCACTTCTGTGAAGGTATATTGGTGATTGATATAATATAATTTTGTTTCAGAATCCGACTGAACTAAATAGGTATATAAAAATTTGGATTTTTTTAAATCCATGAGCCACAATAATACCCACCTAGTTCTATTGTAAAGAATCAATATAAGTTCAATTCCTCTTTAGATGCGTTTTCAATTGAAAACTCAGACTTCAGTTATTTATTAAATTAAATGATAGTGCTCATCTGACTATAAACTTTCTCTCTGCTCTGCCTGGACAAATTGAAGGTCTACAGAGCCTAGACTAGGGCTGTCAAAGTTGTGGCCAATAGGCCAGCTACGTCACATGCTGTACACGCACAGGCCTGGTTTAGCGAAGGGGGGGGAAGTTGCTATACATCATGTGATCTCACGTGATTCTCATAATTTCTCCGTACTGAAGGAGCGGGTCCAGCAGTCACATGGGTTGCTCATGTCCAATCCGGTGGAACTGAGCCTAGTGTTAAAAAAGCTTGCTGGATCCGCCCCTTCCCCAGAATTCGCTCAGTTCTCGCATCCTGCGGTTGTATTGTGATAAGCTCGTTCAACATTCTAATTCCTTCCCTTCGATCTTTCCTTCAAAATTAGTAAGATATTATTATACTTATTTGATTACTTGCCTTATTAGCGCCAGCCGTTTGCGGCTCGGCTTTTCCTTTGGGAGAAGTAGCGGTTTCGTTTTCCCGCGGCTTTTTTGCCGTTTACGATTCCCGCTGCCGCTTGTGGATTCCTTCAATCCTTCGGCCCGGAGGTCCTTGTGCAAGTATTTATATATTTATATATTTATAGTGCTATTGTTAAAGGGCTCGAGAAATACCTCCTGCGGTGCGAGACGCTTTTTTCTAGTCTCCTGGACTTAGTCGATCGCTTCCCCTTTAAAATTACTGTTACGGAGCGATTTTTTCGGCGCGAAGGCCTTCGCGCCTTTTTAATTTAGGCCTCTCGTGTTGGCCTTCTGCCAGCCGCGTGTGCCTTAGTCCACCGCTCGGATCCTGGAGTGGGCTTTGAGACGCTCAGGCTTAATTCTCCACCGGCTAAGCCTCCAACCAGAGTGCCTTGGTTACTTTAGTTAAAGTTTAGGGAGGCTGGCCACGCTGTATTTGGGGACACGAACTCTGGGTTTGCCCAGATTGCCCTCAAGTCTCAGCTGCTCCGAGGCCTAGGAGCAGGATCCCTTCCTCTTGGGAAAACCTTGAAATTCTTCTCCCTAATAATCCAGTTTATTTGGCTCAGCCTTGTCTTCTGTTAATTGTCAGACTATGGCTTCCTTTCCCAAGAGAGGCACCACTCAAGGTCCCAGAGAGGCCAGGTCTACAGGCGATGAGATTACCAGTATCCCCCAGGCCTCGACCGCCTCTTCTTCAGGAGCACGCCCCTTGACCAAAGTCACCAGGGCTGAGAAGAGAAGGGACCAAGCCCTACAAAAAATTCATGATAAATCAGCAAAGCGATTGAAAGTGCAGGCCCAAGTGCTCAGTAGTCATGACCCCCCAGAGGCTCCTAATCTGCCCTCTTCTGGGGTCACTGTGTTATCTCTGGATGAGCCAAACCTAGACAGACCCCAACCTAACCTATGGGGATTAGGTCCAGAGGAACCAGATATTATTGAAGATTCCCCCCAGCCAGGATCCTCTCAGGCTTTCAGGGATTCTTCTGCCATTCCTGCTGATATTTCTAGTTTACCTCCAGAATTCCAATCTATTTTTTCTGTGTTATCCAAGGCCATTGATGCTAAACTTTCTGCCATCAATGCGCCCTCCTTACCTCATCCACCCCCTCGTCCCTCCCGTCCCTTGGGTTCTTCCCCAACGGTTAGAGCTCCAATTCAGGATGAATCAGATTCCTCTCAGGATGAATATGAGGATATGGAAGAGGATGAGGATCCATTTCAGGGCCTCTCAGACGATGAGGAATCCCAAATAAAAGTTCCTTCTCCTGTTACTATTTTTCCCTCTCAATTGTTCAAATCTCTCCTCCTCAAAGCTAGAATTTCCACAGGATTAGCGGCCCAAGAGAAGCAGGCCACCACATCCACTGACCCTCCGGAGGAGAATTTACCCTACTTCACAGAGGAACAGGAGGATAACGAGGTAATCCCTATGCCTAAATTGTTTAAAGATGCCTTACTTAAGCAGTGGGATTTCCCAGCTTCTGGGCTTAATCCCACTACCAAGGACAAAAAGTTGTACAAACTCTCTTCTTCCTATGAGGATCTCCTATCCTTTCCCAAACCGGATGAACCTGTCAAAATCCTTCACTCGGCGGCTGCCGTGCCAGGCGAAGCAGAGGAGGTCCTCCGTCCAGAGGACAAGCGGATTGAACAGATGCTCAAAAGAGGGTTCACCGCAGATTCCTGGGCTATTAAAAGTTCCGCAGCGGCTTCCTTTTTCTCAAGAGCCATGCTTCTGTGGCTTCGCCAACTTCAACAGCATATTCCTCCCGATGATTTAAGAGGTCAACAGGACTTCAACAAGGTATTTGCAGCTGCTCAGTACGTGGCTGATGCCACATTGCAGTCCACCAGATTCGCAGCCACGTCTATTGCGGCTTCCACAACGGCAAGAAGACTCCTATGGCTTCGCCCCTGGCAAGCAGGAGTACGTCAGAAGTGGCAGTTATCTCTGGGACCATTGAAGCGCGATCTGCTTTTCGGAGATCTTCTGGATCCACTCCTCACGGAAACCACGGACAAGAAGAAAGTATTGGGTCCAACCACCAAAAAGGCCACCAAAACGCAGTCCTTTCGTCGCCCAGGGCGTCAACAAGATCAAGCGGCTACCTATCAGAGAGTCCCAGGTCAGTATTCCCCCCGCTTTCGCTCCCAAGGTAGGAACTCCAGGGGCAGAGGTTTTCGCTACCAAAGAGGAACGTCCTCTAACAGGGCTTCAAAAAAACCTAGATGGTAGTTCTTCCTCGATTCCCATAGGTGGCCGCCTAGCCTATTTTTCCTCTAGCTGGCGTCTCACTTCCAAGGATCCCTGGGTTATTGACACTGTTCAAAAAGGTCTTCTTTTAGAATTTACTTCACCTCCCCCTAAACGTTTTATTTCCTGCCCTTCTCCCAGGTCCTCCTCAGATCATAACCGTATGGAGGAGGCCATTTCCCACTTATTGTCCATCAGAGCCATTCAACCGGTTCCTCCCGGTCAGAAAGGCCGAGGTTTTTACTCCATCCTATTTATGGTTCCTAAGTCCTCCGGAGGTTGGAGAGCTATATTGGATTTAAAGAAGCTGAACCTATTTATCAAATATAGAAAGTTTAAGATGCACTCCTTACCATCCATTTTAGCCGCCATCCACCCGGGGGATTTCATGGTTTCATTAGATCTCACTGAGGCCTACCTCCATATCCCTATAGCCAAATGCCACAGGAAATTCTTACGGTTCTCCTTCCAGGGCAGGCATTTCCAGTATAGGGCGATGCCATTTGGCCTTTCCTCAGCCCCTAGGGTCTTTACAAAGCTCTTGGGGTCGCTGGCGGCCTATATCCGGGCTTCGCCCATCCACATTTTATGTTACCTAGATGACATTTTGGTTCATGGGAACTCCCTAGAGAAAGTGAAAGTAGATCTTTCTGTCACCATGTCAGTTCTACAGGACCATGGGTTTTCCATCAACTTTGACAAAAGTCACCTCCAGCCTTCCACTTCCATTTTGCACCTGGGATCCATTATTAATTCAGAATCCTCCCAGGTCTTCCTCTCTCCTGAGAGAAAAAACAGTATAGGGGAGTTGATTTCACGCATTTTACCTCAACCGTCTGTTTCCATAGTAACCCTGTCTTCTCTTTTGGGGAAGATGGTGTCATGCATAGGCATCATTCCCTGGGCTCGCCTTCACGCTAGGGAACTACAGTGGCTTCTATTACCCTTTCAGAGATCGTGGCACAGCAACTCAAGTCGTCGCATTGTCATCCCACCGATTGTTCGCAGATCTCTCAAGTGGTGGATGTCTCCGGCCATGGACAAAGGATCCCCTTTCAGGTGCCCGGAACAATTCGTCATCACCACAGATGCCAGTCTATCGGGATGGGGCGCCCATGCCCAGGGGATGATAGCCCAGGGCACGTGGTCCCCGGAGGAAGCCTCCAAGCCAATCAATTGGCTAGAGTTAAGAGCCGTATCTCTGGCTCTGAAACAATTCTCTCCTCGCATCCCCAACCGGCACGTTCTCATTCTCACCGACAACATAGCCACAAAAAGCCACATCTGCAGACAGGGGGGCACGAGATCCAAGGCCCTCATGAGGGAGGCCCTCAAGTTAGGCCTTTGGGCAGAAAAACACCTTCAGTCGCTCCTAGCCGATCACATCTCGGGGAGTCTCAACGTCCAGGCGGATTGGCTCTCTCGAGCAACGATAGACCCAGGAGAATGGAATCTCCATCAAGACCTGTTCCATCAGATCAGTCTCAAATTCGGCCTACCAGTACTGGACCTTTTCGCGACCGAAGCGAACGCCCAACTCCCTCGCTTTTTTTCCAGATTTCCATCCCCGGGAGCAGAAGCAATCAATGCCCTCAGGAGCCCCTGGCCTCCAGGACTCCTGTACGCGTTTCCTCCAATCCCAATTCTCCCGGACGTGATTCACAAGGTCCTCAGCGAGAGGGCCCGAGTAATCCTAATCGCCCCTCATTGGCCCCGCCGGCCCTGGTTCGCGGATCTCCAACAGCTGTCCGTCCAGGACCCCTGGCGACTCCCCATTTCGGGGGATATGCTACGGCAGGGGGCCTCATTCCATCCAGACCCGGAGTGGTTCCACCTCACCGCCTGGCTGTTATCAGGAGAGACTTAGAACTGCGTGGACACGACCCCGACACAGTGGAGGTCATTTTAAAGGCCAGAAGAGGTTCGACCAATCGAATCTACGACCATACATGGTCCAAGTTCCACCAGTGGTGTCTACTGGAAGGGTTTTCTCCCCTGTGCATCCCCATACACAGGATCATTTCCTTCCTTATGCAAGGTTTCCATCAAGGCCTCTCCACCAGCACCCTCCGGCGTCATCTGGCGGCCATTTCCTCTGTCCTAGCGGGGCCCCGCAGACAGCCTCTCCGTTCCTTTCCAGAAGTTCAGGAATTCCTCAAAGGTATAGCCAACCTCAGACCTTCCAAGGTTCACAGATACCCTTCCTGGGATCTACCACGGGTTCTCCATTCCCTCACACAGGCACCCTACGAACCCCTAAAATCTGCGTCCCTAAGGTACCTATCTTTTAAGGTAGCATTCCTGGTGGCTATTACCTCGGCCCGACGCATTTCGGAGTTGGCAGCCCTTTCAATCAGGCAGGACCTCTGCCAATTTCATCAGGACAAGGTAGTATTACGGCTGGACCCCACCTTCTTACCCAAGGTCAGTTCCATGTTCCACAGAACCCAAGATATTGTTTTACCTTCCTTCTGCCTCCAACGGGACCATCCTTTGGCAATTAGATGGCACACTCTGGATCTCATTAGGGCGCTTAGGATCTATATCCAATGCACAGGACCCTTTCGGAGGTCGGAAGCACTTTTCGTAGCCTATCATCCCAGAGTCATGGGTACCAAAGTGTCTTCAACAGTGATAGGCCGTTGGATCAGAGGGACTATCTCTAAGGCCTACGAGTCGGCCTCCCTCTCAGTTCCAAGGAACATCACAGCGCATTCCACCAGAAGCGCAGCCACTTCGGCCGCTTGGGCGACTCAAGCCCCGTTGGAGGAGGTCTGCAAGGCAGCCACATGGGCCTCACCAAATTCCTTCATCAGGCACTACAAGATTGATTCTTACGCCTCAGCGGACGCTGCCTTCGGCAGAAGGGTACTCCAATCCGTTATCTCTCACGATAGCAATCTAACCCCACCCTAGGGACCAATCTATTGGGTATGTCCCATGTGACTGCTGGACCCGCTCCTTCAGTACGGAGAATAGGCGTTGATTGCTTGCCTGAACGCCTCTTCTCGTACGGTGAGCGGGTACAGCAGTCACTTCCCGCCCTTGTTTGTGTCTTCTCTATCTTCTATCTTCTGTAACCTTCTTTCCTCTAACTATGAGAGTTGAACACTAAAGAGCTTCACATCTGAGCCTAGTCTACGGATTCGCGAATTCTGGGGAAGGGGCGGATCCAGCAAGCTTTTTTAACACTAGGCTCAGTTCCACCGGATTGGACATGAGCAACCCATGTGACTGCGGTCCCCGCTCACCGTACGAGAAGAGGCGTTCAGGCAAGCAATCAACGCCTATTCTCTACTGGTTTTCCCAGCGCACGCATGCTCTCTTCAGTCGGGTGTATGCCTTCTGTACATGCACTTTGATTGCACACATAGCTTGCATGCAGCTTGAAAACATGACTAACTAGAATGGCATAGCACCAGGGCTGGTGGGTGGGGGCAGGCTCACCCACAGGTCACTACTACTAGTTCAATCCGAACCATCTGAATACCACCTCTGAGGCCGCTGTGATGTGAGTTTGACATCCCTGGCCTAGATCAGGGCTCTCCAATCTTGACAACTTTAAGACTTGTGGACTTAAAGTTGACTGACAAACTCTGGAACTTGAAGTCCAAAAGCCTTAAAGTTGCCAAGGTTGAAGACCTCTGCCTAGACAGTGGTAGTGTCAGGATTCTACTCTTCTAATGTAAGACTAACATCTGACCTAATAAACTCCAGGTTTTGGTTCCCACCATAATAACTGAATAAGCAGTCCTTTCCAGGAAGAGTAGGAACAATATAAAATTTTCAACTTAGCTTAATGAATACAAACATTTAACAACCAGGTCATATGATCCAGACTTAATCATTCAATTGTCACTGGTTAATGACCAACTGTTCTGTCGAGCTCTCTGGTAGAATCCTCCTGAAAATGCACAGATACAATTTCAGACACACACGTTTGAAAATTCAAAACAATGTTCTTTATACCGAAAATGCAAATAAACGAAGCACTCTTTTTGTATAGCAAAGAGCACTTGTCTCCAAACAAACTGGTAATTTGTACAAGTCCCTTATCAGTTCTGTGATACTTAGCTTGCAGCTGTGAGGCAATTCACAGTCCTTCTTCTTTCACAAAGTGAAACACACTTTGCTCTGGTTTAGTTTCAAAGCGGGGGAAAATCAGCACACAAAGGTCAAAGTCAGCAAAGCAGGCACGAAACACAATGATCAGATAATCCTCCACGATGGCCAAACCAACAAGCTGCTATTTATAGCAGCCTCACTAATTACCACAGCCCCACCCACCACAGGTGGCCTCATTTTCTTTGATAATAATCTCTCAGTTGTTGCTGCCTATGCATCGCTCTCCTCATGCGTGGCTGTAGCATTAACTTTTGTTCCGAATCCAAGGAGGAGCTAGATAATTGATCTCCTTCTGAGCTGTCTGCCACACTCTCCTCCTCCCTGTCACTCATGTCTTCTTGGTCAGAGGAGCCTTCATCAGAAGATTCCACCGGGGGCAAAACAGGCCTGCAGCATGTGGATGTCTCCCCCACATCCACAGTAACACTCTGATTCTGATGCCTGAAAGATGGTACCTGGATGCCTTCAGGTGAGTCACTTGCTAAAAATGTGCTATCTCAGAAGTCTTTGTTCACTTACTCCATGGTGACTTTGTTAATCCTAATACAAACAAGCCTCCTTGTTCTTTTTCCTTGCTGCTACTGTTTCTTCACTGGCTTCTCCTTTAGGGAGAGAATAAGTGATAGATAATACAGTAATCACCATGTTAAGGAGCTGGTGAGAAGGGCTTCTCCTAAACAGTTTACTGCTGGTGCCTTATGCAAACTTGATCCTACATGAGCAAATATCCTGAGAGAAAAAGCATTTTCCAATTATCATTCTCTTTAGGAAGAAATAATAACATCAGTTCTAGCAGCACTAATGTGCCTTAAAAGCAGAAGGTGCCATAATACAAACTGCAGTTTGTGTGAGTTAAATTGCAAAGCCATCTATAATAATATCTGCTCACTTTCACAGCAACATTTCATAGATCCGGGAAAGATCACGGAGAACCTGCTGTCTCTTGATAACCTACATTTTTAATAGGCCCTTTAAACATTTGGACATACATATACTCGCATTTAAGTAGCGTTCTTTTCAGTTGGTAAATGTAATTATCTACAATCTGAAGTCAAAGAAAAAGAATGGAAATTGACTGAATCAAAATATTCTGTCACCAAGATACATAAGCAACCCAAGCATCTTTTCAGCAAATGAAATTGTCCTTTATTTTATGCTTTTAGAAATACATTAGGGTAATTGCTCTGCAACAAATTACCTTCTGTGCTGCAAGCTTGCCTACAACATCTTTAGCCTGGACATCAATTGTGCAGATTGTCATGATCTTCTGACAATCTCGGGGGTGAGTTCCCCTAACAGCCTGTTTATAAGGGCGTTCAGTTGAGCAATATGCAAAATAATGATATTTCAATGGAGATATTACACTAAAAAGGGAAAGCCCGTTTAAGTGTCAAGTGCTAAATGGAGCAGTTCCGGAAACAAGGCTTTGGTATTGGTGCTTTTAATCAGTGTAAATCATTTTTGCAAACTAACCATGGCATTGCTTTCTCATAATCGCAATTTGCTTTCTTAATAATAAACATATAGTTTTCAGTACTGGCCATTACTTTTATTTTAAAATGAATTATTTATTTATTTATTAGATTTGTATGCCGCCCCTCTCTGTAGAATTAAGGACTAGCATCTGGTGTTTGCCTTTGGGTCCAATAAAATAGTATTATTAAGAATTCCAGGCGAAACACATAGATAATGTCACAATCAGATAACACTAAAATAGCCTTGCATTTATTAAAATGGCTTTCCCCTCCATCCCCCAAAAGAAAGCAACTGGTGCTCAGCCATTATGTTGTGTTACATCTACTTAAGTAGTGATGAGCTACGAGCCGTAATGCTAAATTGTGCTCACCGCTGTGGCTCGTAAGTTCTTGCAGGACCAGCGCAATTTTACTGCTGCACCTGTGAAGGTAGCAAAATCACGTATGTAGAAACATAGAAACATAGAAGACTGACAGCAGAAAAAGACCTCATGGTCCATCTAGTCTGCCCTTATACTATTTCCTGTATTTTATCTTAGGATGGATATATGTTTATCCCAGGCATGTTTAAATTCAGTTACTGTGGATTTACCAACCACGTCTGCTGGAAGTTTGTTCCAAGGATCTACTACTCTTTCAGTAAAATAATATTTTCTCATGTTGCCTTTGATCATTCCCCCAACTAACTTCAGATTGTGTCCCCTTGTTCTTGTGTTCACTTTCCTATTGAAAACACTTCCCTCCTGAACCTTATTTAACCCTTTAACATATTTAAATGTTTCGATCATGTCCCCCCTTTTCCTTCTGTCCTCCAGACTATACAGATTGAGTTCATTAAGTCTTTCCTGATACGTTTTATGCTTAAGACCTTCCACCATTCTTGTAGCCCGTCTTTGGACCCGTTCAATTTTGTCAATATCTTTTTGTAGGTGAGGTCTCCAGAACTGAACACAATACTCCAAATGTGGTCTCACCAGCGCTCTATATAAGGGGATCACAATCTCCCTCTTCCTGCTTGTTATACCTCTAGCTATGCAGCCAAGCATCCTACTTGCTTTTCCTACCGCCCGACCACACTGCTCACCCATCAGAAATCACTACCCCTAAATCCTTTTCTTCTGAAGTTTTTGCTAACACAGAACTGCCAATGCAATACTCAGATTGAGTATTCCTTTTCCCCAAGTGCATTATTTTACATTTGGAAACAATAAACATTAAACATTAAAATGTAGCCGCAGGTGCACCCATGTTTCGGCATGTGCGGAAGCAAAAAAAACCTTGCTGAAACACGAGCATACCTGCGGCTCCATGCATGATTTTGCTACCTCCACAGATGCAACAGCAAAATCGAACTTAGGAGCTGCGGTGGCGAGCACAATTTAGCGTTACGGCTTGTAGCCCACCACTGTACTTAAGGCACAATTGCCTGGCCTAGAATTTAAATTTTATATTCAAAATTAATGGATACAAAAAGATTAATGAATTGAGGAGCAAGGTCTTGTGCAGAAATCCAACCTTCTGTTCTGCCAAATTTGGAGAATTATAATGTGTTCAGATATATGCATAAGGACAGAGATATGGGGAAAATTTATTTGTGTGTTTGTTTGTTTGCTCGTTCGTTCGTTCATTCATTCATTCATTGATTCATTTATTTATTAGATTTGTATGCCGCCTCTCTCCGTAGACTCGGTTGCTTTTATCCAAAGCAACATTAAACAGCAAGATTTGGCCCTTTCATATACTGTATGACATATATACAAAGGCAATATTTTAATTTTTTTATTCTGTTTATGTGTATGACACATATACAAAGAGACTATTAGTTTATGTATTTACTATTGCATTTTTTAAAATCCCATCTACGTATATATTTTTTGTCAAGACAGCGTCTAAAGCTAATTGTGGTGATTAAAAACATTGTTTTCGAAGGACAGAGGGAAGATCCACTACCAAGGTAATGTCAAATAAATGAGAAGAACCAGGGGAGACATGATAGCCAAGTTACAAAACTTGAGAGGCTGCCACATAGAGGAAGGGGTCAGACTGTTTTCCAGGGCACTAGAAGGTCAGACAAGGAATAATGGGTGGAAAAAGACCAAGGAGAGATTCATCCTACGTATTGTTCTGTCTGGGTGCCCCCAGACTTCAACACCAACTGGAAAAAGCAGCCAGACATGCTGGTAAAAGCAAAAGCACTTTATAGTTTGAAAAATAAACACAGAGAAAAACCTGTTCTTCCCAACAGGCAGGCTATGAGACTTCACAGCAGAGTCCTGATGGCCAGACAATACAGCAGACTTCTTGCTGGCACACCCACCACTGTAGAGAATAAGACCCACACCTTTTCCCCCCAAGGTTTCAGTATTCAAAGTCACAAACCAGAATTCCAAGATGCCAAAGATCACAGCCAGGTCCCAGGACTCCCAAAGATAATACTCCACAAGCCAGGAAGGGTGGGTCTGCCTTTTCAGCCTTTCCGGAGAGCACCACACCCAAACCCAGCTGTTGCCTCTTTAGTGCTGAAAGTACCTGGCTAATTGTCCCCTTCATTGTGTTGCTCTTCTCTGCCAGAGATCGATTATTGCTTGTGCATTTTCATCTAAGGAATCCAGGCTGCTTGCTGGGGAGAGCTCCCTCTCGGGGGACTCTGGCTGTCCTCCCTCTCCCTCAGCCTGAGATTCCTCCTCCCTGTCTGCCTGAACCTCCTGTTCCTCATCCTCCCCCTCTGAGCAGGAAGCCGGCAGAGGATCAGCCGTTCCCTGAGGGGCCTCAGACGGAATCACAACACGTATGTGGAGGTATGCGGCAGGAGACTATCTACAGGACTGTCTCCTGCCGCTTACCACCCAGAGACCAATAAGATCGCACAAGGTTGGCCTTCTCCAGGTCCTGCCAACTAAGCAATGCAGGTTGGTGGGGCCATGGGGGAAGGCCTTCTCTGTGGCTGCCCCGGCTCTCCCAATGCCCGTACTGCTCCCACCCTACTGGCCTTCCGAAAGGCTGTGAAGACCTGGCTCACTGCTCAAGAGAGGGTCTAAATCAGAGGTCCCTAAACTTGGCAACTTTAAGACTTGTGGACTTCAACTCCCAGAATTCTCCAGTGCACAAGTCTTAAAGTTGCTAAGTTTGGAGACCCTTGGTCTAAATCAACAACTGCCTAGGATCATTTTATCTGGATGCCTGCACTGAACAAAACATTGACACATACCCACCCCAATTATATGATCAGCTCCTCCATCGACGGACTTTGAAATGGCACCATTCTTTAGAAATGCTTCGCTTTTATTGCAGCAATCCTGACTCTCAGCATCAGAACAACAACAAAAAAATGCGGATCACTCTAATAGCAAAGGGGATCTTCTCTATGCGGGTTATATATTGCAAGCTTTTAAAGCCACTTTTAGCTTCTTCCAAAGCTGTATGGGCATTGGCATTGGGGTATGCCTTTCACAGTTTTTATAGAAGCAAGCGCCCAGATTTCCCAGGGTGAAACTATGGTTAAGTCAGTGAAAGTAAGCTGATCTGACAGCTATCGTGCTTCTGCCTGCACAGAGGCACTGGATACTATTTTAATTGCAGACTTAATAGCCTCTACAGAAGTGTTTGCTTACTGGACATCCTGAGAGTTGAGTTCCAAAACCTCTGGGTAAAGGTTGAGCAAGCTGCTCTACTGCATGCAAACATGTCTCTGCATGGCTGATTTGTCATTTTGATACATTCAGCACCTATTTTCCTACCAATGCAGGATAGTCTAGGCAAAAAGTTATTGCATTTTTGAATCTTGAGAGATCCACATCTATTTGTCCAACAAACCTTTGTTTCCATCTTTAACCTGGAGAAAGAGAATCCAATAATTCTTTTTGTAGCACCTAAAAATGCAAGGAACAAACTTTAGGTTCTCTATATAATGTACAATGTCTGTAAAACAGAATTCAACCTCTGAAACTTACTGATGCTGGAAATTAATCCAAGGGAGATACACATTCTAGCATTCTGAGCCGCAGTGGTTAGAGTGTAGTTCTGCAAGCTACTTCTACTGCCTGCATTTCAGCAGTTCAAATCTCACCAGGCTCAAGGTTAACTCAGTCTTCCATCCTTCTGAGGTGGGTAAAATGAGGACCCAGATTGTTGGGGGCAATAAACTGACTCTGTAAACCGCTTAGAGAGGGCTGTAAAGTGGTATATAAGTCTAAGTGCTATTGCTATTCTCTTGTGAGAAAATATTTCTCATATTTGTAAAAGGAAAAAAAATATTCAAATTCCTTTTCAAAGATTTCCAAGCCAAGAAATTTTATTTTGCGTTTCGTGGAATAACCTCTCATCAAATGGTGGACGGAAAGGAAAGCTAACAATTGAAGCCTTTTTGATAGACAGCTTTTCCTACCCCACTCCCTATTCGTTTGTATGACTTGCAATAAGTGCTCCTACTTTGTTAAAAAAAAAAACAGCACAGAACACATTCAGCAGAAATAAGAATGTGGGAAACATCATCCCTGCAGCTTCCTGATATTCATCAATGGGAATGTCAGAGATGCCAGATCAATTTCAGCAGAGGGAGCAAAGATATGCAACAAGCTCTCTAAGCATTTTGGATACATCAGAGATGAAATTACATACAAAAGAAGCTATGTTATTTTAAAAATAATATTTTTTATTAAATTTTTTGAAAACAAAAACAACAAAACAACAAAAAGAAAAGCAGTGTGTAACAAAAGCATCAAATGTAAAAAAAACCTATTTACATTTACATTTCCGTATCTTTGGTTTCTCAATTTTTCTTTAAATTTACAGTCATTCTATTTCCTTTTTTCCTAACAATCCAATTATAGAATTTACTCCACATGGTATAGTATTCTTTATCCTATTTATTCTGTAACTCTAAAGTAAACTTACTCCATTTTGCGCATTCCAATATTTTCCTAATTAGTAAACCCTCTGATGGTACATTTTCTTTCTTCACGTTTTGAGCAAAAACCAGTCGAGTTCAATTCAATTCAATTCAATTTATTAGATTTGTATGCCGCCCCTCTCTGAAGACTCGGAGTTAATATATGTATTATTAAATAATAATTAGCCTTTTCATATTGACCTCTAATGATTGCCAATAAATAAGTCTCATGTTTTTGTTGTGGTTAGCTCTGCCCCAGCTCCTGCCCCAAGGAATATGGAGATGGATGTGGGGGAAACATCCACATGCCACAGGCCTGTTTTACTCCCGATAGAATCTGCTGACAAAGTCTCCTCTGACCAAGGAAGTGTGAGTGACAGGGAAGAAGGGAGTTTGGCAGACAGCCCAGGAGGAGATCAACCTTCCTTATCTTCCCTGGATTCTAAACAAGAACTTATGACAGACCCACGCATGCAGAGAGTGATGCATAGGAGAGAACAACTGAAGGATTATTACAGGAGATAAGTGAGGCCACCTGTGGTTGGGTGGGGCTGCTGTAATTAGTGCTACAGATAAAAAGAGCAGCATGCTGATTTAGCCTCATGGAAATTCATCTGATTCATAGTTCGTCAAGATCGTGGTTTTGCTGTTTCCCTGTTCCAGACTGTTTGTGGACTTTCTGGACTTTGGAATTTGGACTCAATTTCCCAGTTACTGGGTGAGAAATTGGATTGCATTTAACCTGTGCCTTGTGTGTACCAGAAAATCCCTTTGACATTTAAAATGGGAGTTTTTTCTGCTTTTCTGTTGATAAAGACTTTTGGTTTTCCTTCTATCGTGTGGAGTGTGTCTTTCTGGACTAATTACCCTGTAATTAGAGGCGGTTGGAACACGCTGGCAGAACAGTTTTAGTTCTAATTCATACTCTAGTATCTCTTTTAATATTTTTTGAGTCATGATCCAATTTTTTTTTGTTTCTGGGCATGTCCACCACATATGGTAGTAAGTACCAGGTAATGATTTGCATTTCCAACATTCATGTAGCATGTTTTAATTTTGGGCAAATTTTTGCTAGTCTTGCCAGGGCTTAATGCTACCAGTACAACATCTTATATAAATTCTCTCTATATATATATTATGTTATGTTATGTTGTGTTGTGTTGTGTTGTGATGTGATGTGATGTGATGTTTCCCCTTCAATACTTCTGGCAATAGCCAGAATTATTATAAGTTCTAAGACTAGAAAAGGGAGGAACATCCCTCCCTAATTATAGCACTTTTTCTCACTGCCTTCCCCATGATTGTTTTTATTTTTTATTTTATTTATTTTATTTGTCATACAAATATAGTATTGCATTGTAGTATGTTTAAGATAATATAAGTATAAAGTAGAGATACAAAAGATAAAATGACATTAGGACAGGAATGGTAGGCACAAAGGTGCACAAAGGTGCACCGAGTTCTCGGAGAGAGGTGGCATACAAATCTAATAAATTATTATTATTATTATTACTTATGCACGCCCCTTACAGACCTCTTAGAAAATGGGAGAGGTCTATTGTAGATAATGTAAGATTGAAGATTTAGGTATTGGGGGAAGCAACAACAGAGACCGGTAGTGAATTCCAGGCGTTGACCACTCTATTGCTGAAATCATATTTTCTGCAATCTAACTTGGAGCGATTTACATTTAGTTTCTATCTATTGCATGCTCTTGTGCTGTTGTTGTTAAAGGTGAAGTAGTCGCTAACAGGGAGTTCCTCCTTCTGCCTTTGATGGTGGCTCTCTGAATCTAGTTTACTTCTCCAACTCTCAGCCCTTCAAGCCTTGGTTCTTAAACCCACTTTAACTTCCAGCATCTCTCTCCACCCTATAGAATCCTTTGTAACTCTTTCTCTATGAGCTGCAGAATATAGCATCCTGGTACACGGTGGTGGTGAGGGGAAGTATAGCATTTAGACTCATATTTCCATATATTTTTCACAGAGCTTTACAGCCCTCTCTAAGCAGTTTTACAGAGTCAACATATTGACCCCAACACTCTAGCTCCTCATTTTACCCACATCTGAGGGATGGAAGTATGAATCAACCTTGAGCCTGGTGAGATTCAAACTACCAAATTGTAGGTAGCCGGCAGTCAGCTGAAGTAACTTACAGTACAGCATTCTAACCACTGCACCACCACAGCTCTATGTTAGTATGCTGCAAGGATTGGAAAGTGTGTGTGTGTGTGTATGTGTGAGCGTGTGAGGGAGGGGGGAGAAGGAGAGAGAGAAGAGAGACAGAGACAGGGAGAGAGAGACAGGGAGAGAGAGAGAGAGCCTTATGCTTTAGGATATCTGTCTCTACCTAGGCTAATCACTTAATTTTCCTCTTTGTACTATCTATAGATTAGATTAGATTAGATTTATTGGATTTATATGCCGCCCCTCTCCGCAAACTCGGGGCGGCTCACAACAATAACAAAAAACAGCACAGTACATAATACCAAATCCAATGCCCACCAATCTAATTACAATTTAAAACTAGTAATCTCATAAAAACGGTATATATAAAAAACAGGCACACAGTCAATCAATCAACAAAACAACATGGGCAAGGGGGAGGTGTTTTAGTTCCCCCATGCCTGACGGCAGAGGTGGATCTTAAGGAGTTTATGAAAGGCAGGGAGCGTGGGGGCAATCCTAATCTCAGGGGGGAGCTGGTTCCAGAGGGTCGGGGCCCCCACAGAGAAGGCTCTTCCCCTGGGTCCCGCCAGACGACATTGTTTAGTCGACGGGACCGGAGAAGGCCAACTCTGTGGGACCTAACCGGTCACTGGGATTTGTGCGGCAGGAGGCGGTCCCGAAGATATTCTGGTCCGGTGCCATGAAGGGCTTTATAGGTCATAACCAACACTTTGAATTGTGACCGGAAACTGATCGGCAACCAATGCAGACTGCGGAGTGTTGGAGTGACATGGGCATACTTGGAGAAGCCCATAATTGCTCTCGCAGCTGCATTCTGCACGATCTGAAGTTTCCGAACACTTTTCAAAGTTAGCCCCATGTAGAGAGCGTTACAGTAGTTGAGCCTCGAGGTGATGAGGGCATGAGTGACTGTGAGCAATGACTCCCGGTCCAAATAGGGCCACAACTGGCGCACCAGGTGAACCTGGGCAAACGCCCCCCTCACCACAGCTGAAAGGTGTTTTTCTAATGTGAGCTGTGGATCGGGGAGGACGCCCAAGTTGCGGACCCTCTCTGAGGGGTTCAATAATTCCCCCCCCCCATGGTAATGGACGGACAGATAGAATTGTCCTTGGGAGGCAAAACCCACAGCCACTCCGTCTTGTCTGGGTTGAGTTTGAGTTTGTTGACACCCATCCAGGCCCCAACGGCCTCCAGGCACCGGCACATCACTTCCACTGCTTCGTTGACTGGGCATGGAGTGGAGTTGAAGTGCCACCACCTTCTCAACAACCTTTCCCATGAAGGGAAGGTTGGAGACTGGACGGTAGTTATTAAGCACGGCTGGGTCCAGGGAGGGCTTCTTGAGGAGGGGGCGCACAACCGCCTCCTTATAAAGGGGCGGAAAGGACCCCCTCCCCAAGGAGGCGTTGACAATCTCCTGGACCCAGCTCCGTGTCACCCCTCGACTGGCCGAAACCAGCCAAGAGGGACACGGATCCATCTGAACCTCTTTGTACTATATGCAGCTTCTGCATGGTATTCTGAGACAGCTCATGTAACCTAACCATGGCAAGGACATGCGCCTCAGCTGTGTTTTGCCCCAGCAGTAACACGGAAGGTAAGTTTTTGTAAAACTGTAAACATGCGCGATCACCGAACTGGTTGTTAAACTGGCAGAATCCCACCACTGCATCCCAGGGGAAAAAGATTATCCCATCGCAGTCTTCATCTACCTATCCAGCAGCAGTCATTGTTCAATGTATAATCTATATTTTGTCCAAGAACTCAAGACAATTCACACAGCCTTTCCTTCTCAAATTATTTATCGTTATAACCACCCTATGGGCTGAAAGATAGTGATTGACCCAAAGTCATCTCCAGAGTTTCCCAGAGTAAGGCTGGCCATTAACCTGGACCTTCCTGATTGTAGTCTGATAATGTAGCCAGTCTAACGTTCATAGAGGGTTTGGAAACAATTGTTAATTGGTAGACACAAAACTGTTTTTAAAGTAGATTACAGTAGACCTATGGGGTTATTTCATTCACTGCGTTATCTAGTTGATAGTACCCGTTCCTTTACTTTGTAATTAACTAAATTACTTGGTTTTGTGATTTAAATTACAAATTTGTCTAGTTTAGAGGGGGGGGGGTTGTCTGTTGACAGCCATAAATGTATCAAATGTGCTGAGAAACATTTGCAATTCCTCCTATTTGAAGAAGCTTGCATCATTTGTTAAATGTTTTAAATCCTTTATATTTATTTACATTTTATATTTTTATCTGACATATTTCATTCCATTTCTCATGTGATCATCTTGAAGCAGTTACTGTATAAAGCAAAAGGAATCTGGGAAAGAAATACATGAAGCTATATAATGGTGAAAGAATAAGGCCATATATATGCTCAGAAATCTTACCTTTCCGTGTATTTGAATGATTCATTCCCCCCCCCCCCGAAACCTAGTTAGTGTGCAGTTGTAGAACTGTCTAATCAGAATTCGGCGAAACATGACTTTACAGCATAAATAAATTTCTCTAAAAATTCAGTGGAACAGAGTGGTGCCTTAAGGGAAGAGGTAGGATTTGATGTCACAATCCAACCTCTGTTCATTTTTAAATAGACTTTGCATACAGGGTAAAAAGAATTAGAGCTTTGATCCCAGGATCATGACTGTTGTTTTTATTTATTTTTATTGCCTCATCCCAGGTGGTCCTGCATAGGAAAATGATCTGTGACAAAGACCTTTTGGTGAATTCTACTGTATGAATTATGGATTGTGTCAGATTTACAATCCATCAGTTCAAGAGTGTCTCTTGTTTAAAAATATGTTTCCATACTGAACCTGTCCATCACATTTTGCAACCTGAAAAAAGTGTGTGTAAATCCTGAAATTAAGCTGTGGAAACCCCAAAGGCACATTGACTGGATTCACTTCTGATAAAAGCTGGGATTAGTTTCAACCCAAGGTTTATTGCTAAAAGCCATGATTTATTATTGCTACGTTCAGACAAAACCACCCAAACAGCATTATGACTTAAATGAGATAGAAATTTAACATCAAAGCACAAAGAGACTCTTAAATAAAATGTGTCCTTCCAATTTTTTTGGTGTCCTGCTGAAATTCTTCCAGTTACAGTTTTATTTTGAGATATGAAGAAGTTGGGATTGTCACTTCTTCTTTTTCTACTCTCACAGCAAATCTGAATGGAAAAATGAAATGAAGAAACAATAAAAACCTGTGAATGATGGTGATGATGATGATTATGATGATGGAGGAGGAGGAGGAGAAGGAGGAGAATCTGAACTACTAATGGTCAAAGAACATTGGCAGTAAATAAGACTCAATGAAATTCAAGTTTGGCTGGATTTAGATGAATGGACTTAAGATCGATGAAGTGTTGACCTGTCCCTGAGGCTCACTTGGGTCATCTCCTACAGTTTATTTCCATAAAATTTGCCAAAACTATAACATATCCAACTAGTATCATCTCAATGTACCATATTTTAAACATTCCCAGTAGGTAAAATATAGAAATGCAAACTCTATGTTTGATCTGAGAGTAGTAGCTCCATGTTAGAGATTGGACATAATAGGAGATAAAAAGGATACCAACGCCATTCACAGTTTGGTGAAGTGAGCTTTAAATGATCAGATTCATCCAGAATACATTACCAAGAAACATTGAATTGTTATCTTTAGACAGCCTTTTCTAAGAGTTTACAATTTCTCAGTTCAGTGAAGCTTGCGACCAGCTTGTTATCGGAACAAAAAAGGAAAAATCATCCAGTTCAAAGCACAGAACTGATCTCAACTCAAAAAGTACACATTTTTTTCTGATAACAGACACTTCATTGGACTGTAGAAAAGCCACTTCATGCTTCAAAGTAGAGGCAATCTTTTCTAAGATTCTTGCACTTTTCAGGTAATTCCTAACAATGTACAAACAGACATTTTGGTTGGCTGGTTGGCACATCATCAAGCCAACAAGCTTTCACATAGAAAAGATTGAACATATGTCTTTCTCTTTCTTTCTTTCTTTCTTTCTTTCTTTCTTTCTTTCTTTCTTTCATTCATTCTTTCTTTCCTTCCTTCCTTCCTTTTTTCTTTCTTTCTTTCTTTCCTCTCTCCTTCCCTCCCCTTCTCCTTTTCACTTTTAATAGAGTTTTTTAATACTTTTTATTCTCCCCAATCATGAACTCATCATGGTTCATAATTTTTTTAAGAAAAATAATTGTACAATATGTTTTATGTATATTCCACTTGAAAATGAAGGTAACACTTTCATCAGTAGTAGAGTAACATTTTGTGTCATTTTCACTCTTTCGACTATTTTGCAACCCCCCACTACTGCCATAGCCATATCCAGTATTGTTTAGCAGTTCCATTCGCCTTGAGAAGCAGATTCTGGAGTCATGAAGAAGCTGGTTGAACTAGCAGAGAAATAAACAATAGCTTTTTAATAAGAGGAGCAGAGACGTGTCTATTTAAGCAAGCCTGCCAGCGTGTAATCAAAACACCTTTTGAGCTGATTTATTTTTTTCTAATGGGATTGTGGTTTTTATTCCACAGCTCAGGATTTATTTATTTTTCTAATCATTTTATATTATTCTTTATGTCTTTCTGTTAGCATTCTTTTTTTAATGGCCCTTGTGAGCCACTCTGAGAGTTTTGCTAAACTGCACGGCATTATAAAAATGTTTTAAATCAATGCATAAGCACGTTCTAATGGGCGCTTCCCTCATTATGTTAGAACAGGAATGTTTGTCCAAGTCAATAATATTTCAGAAGATGAAAAAGTCTTAAAGGAAGGAATGTATACTACAGAGAACCGTTTCCGTATCAGACTTCTGCAGGTTGGTTTTCTGGAGATTAATTTTTCTCCAACTTTGAAATTCCAGGTATTGATTTTCCTTTTGTTCTGGCAATTGCACTTAAAGTGCAATAAAACATTTACTTCCTCATGAAGGTTTCTTGAAGAAAATATCACTGGTTCTGCAAGGCCTGAGCAAGATAGATTAGAGTATATCAAAACATACCAGTAAGCCAATTAACAGGAGACTTTGTCATCATAGAAACATAGAAGAAACAGAAGATTGACTGCAGAAAAAGACCTTATGGTCCATGTAATCTGCCCTTATACTATTTCCTGTATTTTATTTTAGGATGGATATATGTTTATCCCAGGCATGTTTAAATTCAGTTACTGTGGATTTACCAACCACGTCTGCTGGAAGTTTGTTCCAAGCATCTACTACTCTTTCAGTAAAATAATATTTTCTCACGTTACTTCTAATCTTTCCCCCAACTAACCTCAGATTGTGCCCCCTTTTTTTTCTCTTTTCAAGATGGCAAATCTTTTTTAGGACTTTCATTAAGATTCACTTTTGATCTAATTCATTAGACATGAATTATTCTGTAAACATAAGAACGCTACCATGATTAGATGCCTACTTCTGCTTAAGCATAAGTTCAATCAGATCTCTAGTTTAAAAGTTAGGTAGCATTACACAGAGCCATTACAGTAAGATTTTTTTTTTCTTAGCAGAAGATGGATCTTGGCACTACTGTATATATCAATTCTCTTAAGGCCAGGATAAATAATCTGACTCAATGTCCTCCTAAACTGAAGAACTGACATATTGCAGTTCTCCTGCAATGTGGATGCTGTTTCGCTGTTATCTGAGGCACCCATGGGTCTCAAGGGCACACTGAGTGCTTTAACCATATATTGTGGTGCAGAAGCACTCAAAATTAATTATGCAAACCTAGGGTATTAGTATTTGCTAAGTGCTCTAAAATCCATGCTGGCAACTGAATACGCACCCAACTGAACAAGTCAAAGTCTTCAAGCATTGGGGGATAATGTTTCACGCTACTGTAAATGCAAGCCCCATAGAGTGATGGTGACCAAAATGCAAAGAAACACTATTCTATACATTTTTAAAAAAATGTTAGTTGCAGAAATGAAATGTGCAATTTCTTAATGAATTTCACATGCTGAATTCAAATACAATAATGAAAATTGTTAGTTGGCTCTAGTTTTCATGCAACGGACATTTTACATTGAGAGAAATATCTATAGGATCTAGGCATCTAAGGCCTAGATGGATACAAAACACTCTTATTGGAGTACTAAACTTCCGACCTTTTGGACAGTAGTTCTTGCCAGAAAAGCAAGAATGTACAAAAACATGTTTACATCCTGTATCAAGATGAAGAAATCCTATTGTTTAGGCCAATAAACATTCATAAAGGCTTGATGGATTAATCTAGAGAGTTCCAAGGAACTATGATGAAATTGGATGCAAGACAACCCCATATATGGACAGGAGGAAGGGGGTGTTAATTAGACATGAAACTACTATAAAAGATGATACTTGAAGTTAGGTACTCTACCTTTTGAGGTAGACGGGTAAAAATACCTGTGACTTCAAATTGGTCCCAGTGTGATATTATCACACTGGTATGTTTGGGATCTGTATGTTATGTTTTGATATGTGTTATGTTTGATAAATGTTTCTATGATATATATATCATGTGGATAATAAAAGATTTTTAGTTTTTATTCTCATGGTCTGGGGAATTTTTTTAACATACATTTTCCAACTACAGGTAATAGACAAATCATGCACCCAAACTTAATATGTATATATAAACCTATATATTTTAATTAAAATCACGTGAATTATATTTGCAACAGTGAATACATGAAATAATCTAATGTATATATTTACCAAGAAAAACTAAATTATGATAGTCAATAAGTTTAAAATGTTCAAAAGTTTAAATTTCTCATTAATCTTGCCTTCAGTTTGTGTCCCTTTTGCTTCTCTCGGTTTTTCTTTTGTATTGAAAGAAAGGATGGTCTCTTACAATTGTCCAACAATAGTATGCAAGCATTGATGGGCTCCATTTACCTTGATATCTTTTTTTCCATAGCTGCAACATCTTGAGGAAGTGCTCCCCATGCTCGTCACTTACTGCTCCACAATTTGGTGGAAATAAATTTAGATGACAGCGTAGAAAATGAATTTTTAAGGACATGTTAGAACCAAGATTTCTGTAGGCCCAGACGAGTTCTTCAACCACTTCCTTGTAGTTGGCTGCTTTATTGTTTCCAAGAAAATTTGATGTCACTAACATGAATACTATCCACGCAATCTTTTTCTTGCCATGTAACAGAGAAAGAAACTCATCATTGTTAATAGGTTCACAGATCTCTGGGTCAACAAAAATTCCTTCATTTATTTTTGCAGCACCAAGCAATGGAAATTTACTTATCGGGTACATGAAAGCTGCTTTATTCCTGACCATTGTCTTCACTAAGTTTTTCATTAATTCCAACTTGATGTGTAATAAAGGTAGTAAAATCTTGTTGCTGTCTACAAGTGCTGGATCTTGTAGACAGCATTTTTATTCCCTGGTTGCAGTGTCTGCAGTAGCAGCCAGTCTCTTTTGATATAATGCGATTCTTTCACTCAACTATCCCATTAACCTTTTCACAGGACATTTCTGCATCCGCTGAGAGTAGAGTAGAGTAGAATAGAATAGAATAGAATAGAATAGAATTATTTATTGGCCAAGTGTGATTGGACAAGGATTTTGTCTTGGTGCACATGCTCTCAGTGTACATAAAAGAAAAGATACATACTGTATGTCAAGAATCATAAGGTACAACACTTAATGATAGTCATAGGGTACAAATAAGCAATCCAATCATAGGAACCAGGATGCAAGGATATAATCAACAAAGTTACGGTCATACAATCATTAGTAAGAAGAGATGGGAATGATGAGAAGATTAATAGCAGGGCAGACTTAGTAAATAGATTGACAGTGTTGAGGGAATTAATTCTTTAGCAGAGTGATAGCATCCGGGGGGGGAAACTGTTCTTGTGTTCAGTTGTTCTGGTGTGCAGTGCTCTATGGCATCATTTTGAGGGTAGGAGTTGAAACAGTTTTTGTTTGTTTGTTAGTTTGTTAGTTTGTTTGTTTGTTTGTTTGTCAAATAAGTATAGGATTGTTATTTGTATAAGCATAGCATAAGTAGAAAGTGATGATAAAAGAAGAAATTAGGACATTAGGACAGGGACGGTAGGTACTTTGGTGCACTTATGCACACCCCTTACACACCTCTTAGAAAAGGGGAGAGGTCAACTGTAGACAATCTGAGATTAAAGATTTTGGGGTTTGGGGAAGAAACCACAGAGTCAGGTAGAGCATTCCAGGTGTTGATGACTCTATTGCTAAAATCGTATTTTCTGCAATCTAGTTTGGAGCGGTTTACGGTAAGTTTGAATCTGTTATGTGCTTGTGTTGTTGTGGTTGAAGGTGAAGTAGTCACTAACAGGAAGGACATTTTGGTATATGATTTTATGAACTATTGTTAGATCAGATTGGAGGTGACGTAGTTTTAAGTTGTCTAATTGCAGTATTTCAAGTCTGGTGGAATAAGGTGTTTTGTTGCAAGAGGAGGAGTGTAGGACTCTTCTTGTGAAATATTTCTGGATTTTCTCAATTGTATTTATGTCTGGTAAGCAATGCGAGTTCCATACAGGTCAGCTGTATTCCAGAATTGGTCTGACAAAAGTTTTGTAAGCCCTGGTTAGAAGTTCAATGTTTTTGGAGAAGAAGCTACATAAGATTAGATTAACAACTCTTAATACCTTTTTGGCAATGTTGTTACAGTGGGCTCTGGCACTTAGGTCATTGGATATGAGGACAAGGACAGCGTGTGGGTTGTCTACAAGTTCATTTCCACCCATTCCTATTGCCAATGTGTAAGACAGAGCATTTGTTGGTTGAGATTTGAAGTTGCCAGTAGTTAGACCATTCAGCTACATGGTCAAAGTCCTTTTGAAGAATAGCAGTATTGTCGGTGGTATTAAATAGTTTAACATCATCGGTTTGTGTCCAGGATATAATGAGTCTGTGAATGTTTTCACGGCCTTCTTTTTAACTCATTGATGACATACAGATCATCAATGGAAGGCAGGTTGGCAGTAATTGTTTTTCTCTGCAGTTCTGATTATCCATTGAAGCCTGGGTCGATCTTGTTGGGTTGCAGAACCAAACCAGACAGTTATACAACTGCAGATGACAGACTCAATAATTCTTCTGTAGAATTGTATCAGCAGCTCCTTGGGCAGTTTGAGCTTCCTGAGTTGGCGCAGAAACAACATTCTTTATTGTTCTTTTTTAATGAAGTTTTTGATATTAGGTGATCCTTCTGCTTATAACCCATTTGATCAGATTTCCAGTTCATCCTGATCTGATGGTGTGTTGGGGGTCAGTTCATGCCATCTTGCGAGAGCCAGTTGTTACATTTTCAGGAATTTTATGTGCCAGTTCAGAGCAGAACTGAACTGCAAACATTTGGCATGCTGATCAGCTGTTTCTGGGTGTGCAGTGTGACAATGGCAATGAAGCCAGCAGAGATGCTTATTATTTATTGAGCAGTACAACATAATCCAGATCCACAATTTCATAATTGTTACTATATGATCAGTATGGTTTTATTTATCTAAGACTAAATTTGCTTTATTAGTGGTAAAGAGTCATTCCAGGTTTATAATTATTTCGCCGTGGTTTCTACATTCTGTCTAATGGTTTCTTATTTTTGATCTGGTCAATTCTATGGGTAAACAAATCTAACAAGTCTAGACTGTATGCAACTTTGAACCTAATGACCTCTTGGGCCTACTACTGTACTCCCAGAATTGGCTTTAGCTGTAGTGACTGGAAATCAGACCTGAAATAAATAACAGAGTAACAGTTGAAACGTACCTTGGAGGTCTTATAATACTATCTCTTCCTAAAAACTTCCAGTGTTGGAGCATTCACAACTTCTGGAGGCAAGTTGTTCTACTGATTAATTGCTCTAACTGTCAGGAAATTTCTCCTTAGTTCTAGGTTGATTCTCTCCTTGATTAGTTTCCACCCATTGCTTCTTGTTCTACCCTTAGGTGCTTTGGAGAATAGCCCGACTCCCTCTTCTTTGTGGCAACCCCTGAGATATTGGAACACTGCTATCATGTCACCCTAGTCCTTCTTTTCATTAAACTGGATATTGCCAATTCCTACAGCTTCATATGTTTTAGCCCCAAGTCCCCTAATTGTCTTTGTTGCTCTTTTCTGCATTCTCTAATAAAGTCTCAACATCTTTTTTTAACATTGGGGCCACCAAAACTGTGTCCAAGTGTGGTCTTATCAAGGCTTTATAAAGTGATATTAACACTTCACGTGATCTTGATTCAGGAAGCTGCTCTAGATATAAAATGCTCAGACATTTCTTTGGGATGGTTTGCATGATGTATTCTCATACAAATTAACACCACAGTACAAATTCTAAGGCTGAAACCTTCCACCTACGAGGATCTTCAGTCAAGCAAACTTACCTAGGGAGAAACCACACTTATAATCAACCATGTAAAGCAGCCATGAAATGGTACCCTAACCCAGTGTTTCCCAACCTTGGCAGCTTGAAGATATTTGGACTTCAACTCCCAGAATTCCCCAGCCAGCATTCGCTGGCTGGGGAATTCTGGGAGTTGAAGTCCAGATATCTTCAAGCTGCCAAGGTTGGGAAACACTGCCCTAACCTGTATCAGGCACCACAATTTCTGGGAACTAAGTCAGAATACTTGCCCTTGAAATGGGTTGCAAAATTTGTCATTCACTTGACGGAGAATTTAATGTACACAAACCAATCTACTGACAATGAGCTCATAAATAAAGCTGCAGAGGCATTTCTGTATATAAATTGCTCCTCAAAAAACACTATTTCCATAGTCCAAAATATATTTTTCCAACGAGTACTTAATAGTAAATGAGAATTTAAATCTGAGTAAAAATAAGCCAATCAAGTTAATAATCTTTCAGGTCTTATACCAAGCGTGAAGTGAGCTCGTTTCTCAAAGGAGGGTGGGGAAATATGCAAGGCGGAAAAAAGGAAACAGGAGGGGGAACCCTACAAATTCAAATTCAAAACAAGGTGCAGTGATACTGACAGTTTTAGAACAAGATTTAGAACAAGATTCTAAACATATTAGCATATTGTTTATCCCTAGCACATTTTTAAATAGAAAATAAAACACCTTAACAAAATTCTCCTAGGCACTATCAAAGATGGAGTAGTAAAAAGGCTCCAAATATCTTTGTCATCTTTCTGTAACTTCCTAATTGTTTTTCATTTCCACAGTGAATACACAGTGAAAAAGAACTAGGTCTTCGAGGGGAGTGGGATCAAAAATCACAAGAAGGGGGGATCCTATGAATTAACTAAATAGTAATACAGTGTTCCCTCGATTTTCACGGGTTCGAACTTCGCGAATAGCCTATACCACGTTTTTTCAAAAAAATATTAAGTAAAAATACTTCGCAGGGTTTTTTTTTCTATACCATGGTTTTTCCTGCCCAATGACATCATACGTCATCGCCAAACTTTCAACTGCAAAACTTTCATCAGCATTATCGTAAAAAAAATAATTATTGTTAATAAATAATTATGTTTATAAATATCAGGATCACTAAGTGTCTTATTCAATGGTGAGTACCAGAAATAATGTTGAGTAAATGGTTGTTAAGAGAATGGGAAATGGTAATTTAGGGTTTTAAAGTGTTACGGGATGGATTGTGATACTGTTCATAGCCAAAAATGGGGTATTTACTTCTGCATCTCTACTTCGTGGAAATTCAACTTTTGCGGGCGGTCTCAGAACGCATCCCCCGCAAAAATTGAGGGACCACTGTATTGTGCATGACAGACAGTGTCTACAAAGATGGGGGTCAAAAGATGGCAAGTGTCAATTTGCAATAAAGCCCATATCTTTGGTACCTTAATAAGAAGGGCAAGTCTTCAGTCACAAAGCTGGGAGCGCCATCTTCTTGCCTCCCGGGTCAAAAGGGGGCACGGAATGGGTTTTGCAAGGAATAGAAGCTCCTAAACTGCTCCAGAATCCTTCCAAGGCCACCAATGCAGCATCACTAAGTCACCTACACACTTTGGAGGCCAAAATAAATAAAACTGTAGTAGCCACTGGCTCTAAAATGTGGTTCATCCCAGCCATAGGGCAAAGGCTGTTTAGTCCAAACCTGATTCAAAGATAAAGAACCAGAAGGAAAAACAAGAAATGCCTTAAAGTGACTGAGTTAGCAGCAAGAAAGAAGATTGAAACAAATCACTCATTCTTGCCCATTATAGTGAGATGTATTATATTTAATTTCTAGAAAAAATATAGAAATCCTTGGGAGGATGACTCTGAATTTAATACAATCCCCAACCACCTTGAAAATGGAAGATTACATAGAAAAAAAATTACAATTTTGCAGCAATGTTAAAGATTTTAAAAAGGACTGAGCTGATGATCACAGATAATCATGCAATGACCCATTATTTCAACTGATCTCCTTTCATTTACTCAGCCAATCCTTTTCGTGTTTCATAAATGAAATGAACTAATTCCAAAATGACTATAACAAATAAAGCAAGTTTTTCCAGATGTCTTCACTGGCAATACTACATAATATTGTATGATACAGCCAAATGTTATCCCCACTGAGGGCAATTAAAACATTTCCAGCACTCAGACCCAAGTAAGTTGCTTAGAACCTCTCTCTCTCCCTCTCTCTCCCCCTCCCTCCTTCTATCTCTCTGTCTCTCTCTCTGTGTGTGTGTGTGTGTGTGTGTGTGTGTGTGTGTGTGTGTGTTTGTCTGTCTCTTAGTTGTATGCAAGCTGTTACAGTAATGGCTGCTAAATAGAACTAAGAGGAAATTTCTGACAGAACAATTAATCAGTGGAACAACTTTACTCCAGAAGTTATGCCTCCAACACTGAAAGTTTTCTAAGAAGAGATTGGGCAACCATTTGACTATAAGGCCTCCAAGGTCCCTTTCTGTTCTGTTCTGTTTTGTTCCGTCCCGTCCCATATGAAAATAGTTCTCCTAACATCCCTATAATCTACTGCATTTCTATCAACCTGGTGCTTTCCACATGTGTTGGCTTACACTCCCAAACTTGTCAGTTAAGTAGCAACTGCCAGAATTCCTACCCTGGATAGGAAAGGCTTAATTATAATATATAATCTGTATGGCATCTTGATTTTGTTAAGATACACCCAAAATGTAATATTCTAATTTGATTCTTAGTAGAACTTGAACGATTAAAGACAAATAAGGCAATGGGTCCACATGGCATCCACCCAGAGTTCTTAAAGAACTCAGATATGTGATTGCTGACCCCCTGACTGATTTGTTTAACCAATCCCTGTTAACAAAAGATGTTCCTGAGGATTGGAGAATGGCCAGTGTTGTGCCTATCCACAAGAAGGGCAGTAGAGAAGAAGCTGGTAACTACAGGCCAGTTACCTTGACATCAGTTATAGTTAAAATGATGGAGACTCTACTCAAAAAGAGGATAAACCAGCACCTAAAAAAAAATAACTTATTGGACCTAAATCATCATGGCTTTACTGAAGGCAAATCATGTCAGACTAATCTCATTGATTTCTTTGACTATGTCATAAAGGTGTTGGATGAAGGTGGTGCCGTGGATATTGCCTATCAGGACTTCAGCAAAGCCTTTGATATGGTTCCACATTAAGAGCTGATAGATAAATTAGTGAAGATTGGACTTAATCCCTGGCTAGTTCAGTGGATTTGCAGCTGGCTGAAGCGTAGACATCAGAGAGTTATTGTTAATGGCGAGAATTCTGAGCAGAGACAGGTTACAAGCGGTGTGCCACAAGGGTCTCTTCTGGGTCCTATTCTTTTTAATATGTTTGTGAGTGGCATAGGGGAAGGTTTGGTAAGGAGGGTTTGCCTATTTGCCGATGACTCTAAAGTGTGCAATAGTTTGATATTCCTGGAGGCATCTGTAATATGGTAAATGATTTAGCTTTACTAGATAAATGGTCAAAGCAATGGAAACTGCAGTTTAATGTTTCCAAATGTAAAATAATGCACTTGGGGGGCAGGAATCCTCAATCTGAGTATTGTATTGGCAGTTCTGTGTTAGCAAAAACTTCAGAAGAGAAGGATTTAGGGGTAGTGATTTCTGACAGTCTCAAAATGGGTGAGCAATGTGGTCGGACGGTAGGAAAAGCAAGTAGGATGCTTGGTGCATAGCTAAAGGTATAACAAGCAGTAAGAGGGAGATTGTGATCCCGCTATGTAGAGTGCTGGTGAGGCCACATTTGGAATACTGTGTTCAGTTCTGGAGACCTCACCTACAAAAAGATATTGACAAAATTGAACGGGTCCAAAGATGGGCTACAAGAATGGTGGAAGGTCTTAAGCATAAAACGTATCAGGAAAGACTTAATGAACTCAATCTGTATAGTCTGGAGGACAGAAAGAAAAGGGGGGACATGATCGAAACATTTATATATGTTAAAGGGATAAATAAGGTTCAGGAGGGAAGTGTTTTTAATAGGAAAGTGAACACAAGAACAAGGGGACACAATCTGAAGTTAGTTGGGGGAAAGATCAAAAGCAACATGAGAAAATATTATTTTACTGAAGAGTAGTAGATCCTTGGAACAAACTTCCAGCAGACATGGTTGGTCAATCCACAGTAACTGAATTTAAACATACCTGGGATAAACATATATCCATTGTAAGATAAAATACAAAAAATAGTATAAGGGCAGACTTGATGGACCATGAGGTCTTTTTCTGCCATCAGTCTTCTATGTTTCTATGTTTCCATTGTACCAAGCATGGATGTTAATAGTTGTTAGCCACCTGTGCCTAGCAATCTCTTCATGCATAGGATTCAATGGAAGTTTCAAACAAATGCAATGGGGATTCCCACCCATATAGAGGACCATATGAGGAGGCTTCTATGCTGAGTCATAATCATTAGAGGACCATGTTAGGAACGAAGCTATGATTCTGTGTCAAGGCTTTGCTCGCTATTAGATTTAATGTCATGTTTTTATTTCTACCATACCAGAGGTGGGTTCCCACTGGTTTGGACTAGTTCTATAGAACCATTAGTAACTTGGCGGCCTGGGTCGCTGGAACTGGCAGTGACCCAGGCCTGCCACGCCCCCGAGGCGGTTCTCTCGATGGTGCCATCTTGGGGGGAGGGTTGCTTCTGTCCATGCACAGAAGTTTTCTTTTAGTATTGCACATGTGCGTGTACAAAGTGTGTCTGTCCACACAGCACATCCCTGAGCAAACTGGCACTAGCAGAATCTGGATCCCACCCCTGTACTTACTATTAAAGTTGTAGGCATTGAGAATTATTAGAATAATATTATTCTAATAATAGAATATATAATTATTAGAATAATATTCAAAAATGTATTTCAAAGATATTAAATTAGAGTGCCTTTGGGTGACACATTGAAGCAATCATTCCTTAAAGATCCAATTGTATTTTTAAAAATCATTTCAGACATTTTAAAATCTTTATATCGACTTCAAACCAGCTCTGATTTTATACCATGTTTTTAAAATGTTGATATTAAGGCATTAGTTATTATTATAACACTTGGGTTTTAAATGCGTAAATAGTGAAAATATTTTAACAGGACCCAACAGTGTTAGTTAAAAATTATTTTATTATTTAAATAATTGCAGACTACCTAGTTTAAACTGAGAGGACTGTGAAGAGTAATTTTGAAGTTCATAGTCTATACATGCAATTCCCATTTTTCAGCACAGAGAAATCACCCATAGGGAACGAACTGTTTCATAAAGCTGATTTTATCATCCATCCATCGCTGCATTTCTTAAAGTTGTTTTGATATGTCTGACTATTATCAATGACTGAGTGCACTCTCTGCACATTGTTTCTTAGTGATTTCCTCCAGTGTCTCCATCTGATCACATCCTGCTAAAAGTGAAAATAAAACCATGGCAAAAACTGAGCCAGTGATTTAATTTATGCTGTCGGAAGATGTTCAAATTTGATCAGTGAGCAAGACCTAATCCAACACTAAGTAGACAAATTAACCTCTTGGTTACTACCCCCCACCCCACCCCAAAACCCCTCACGAAGCAGAGATGGCTTAATTCTATTAGAACATAAATACCAAGATCCCACATTGTAAATCTTGTTAACAACTTAAGATTTCTCCCAAAGAATCTGTTGTCATGCAATTTCAGAGACAACTGCTCCAATAACGTGAAACGCTGTTGCCATAGCAAGGTGCTCTTTATAGAAACAGAAAGAACAAATCTAAAGGAGAAAAGAAAAACGATACTGTGTTCAGGAGGTGAATGAATGAAACAAGTGAATAGGAAGCTTGCCATTAACACAACATTCAATAATATTGAAAATCATAGTATTATTTAATGTGCAGTCCCAGACCCATACAAAAATTCGTAGTGTGGCCTGATAAGGAAAATAACTGAGTGGATGAAGCCTTGGAGATGGATTGAGACAATTTGAGTTATGGTGCAATGTCCATGAGGCAGAGGCAGAGGTGGGTTCCTCCCGGTTTGCACTGGTTCTATAGAACCGGTAGTAAGCCAGTGGTGACATCATGAAGCTGGTCCTGTCGGTGCCGATCTGTGGATGCCATCATCTTTTTTGGGGGGGGGGTTGTTTCTGTGCATGAGCAAAAGCTGAGTTTTCAGCCCTGCACACATGCGCCATCTTGTTTTCAAGGGGTTTTTTGTATTTTTGTGAGTTTTTGGCACTGTGCTTCTGCACATGCCCGAGTAGGGTGGCCATGCAGCATGCAACTCCATGGCACGAGAGGAAGCGAACCAGCGGCAAGATAAGTTAGAACCCACCCCTGGACAGAGGAGATGGTATTCATCTTTTCTGTCCTGACGTAAAGCCCTCCAAAATATTGGTTACCTACACCAAAAAAGAAGAAAGGAAGGGAGGAAGGAAAGACAGAGAGAGAAAAGGAAGGAAGGAAGGAAAGAAAGAAAGAAAGAAAGAAATACTGCTTGTAAATAATCTTTTCTCCATTTCTTGAATAATCCCACATAGATGACACAATTTTCTTTAATATCAAGATACAGCAGTAAGGAGGTGGGTGACATTTTTGCACAAAGAACATTACTTGGTGTACAATGTAAGGATCAAAATTTGATTTCGTATTATCCTTCTGGAGATTGCTTAAATACTTCTTATGCAAGTTCCCTGATTTGTTCAAGATATTCCTGCCTGTTTAAATCTTGTATGTTAAGAAGTCAAAGAAAAAGGTGTATGAGAAAGTTTTGATTTTTTTAACAAAAAGGTTTTTTTTTTAAAAAAATGCTTAGTACTTTGAAGGTGGGGGGAAAGGGTCCCCCCCCCTCAGTTCTTTTTTCTGTAAGGGCAAATAATTTGAAATAATACAATAAATTTTGTAAATAAAAAAATATGATACTTCACAATGATTACTAACATTATTTCCATAGCTAGGAAGGTAAAGCAGAAATGGTTAAATAGATTATTTTCTTCAAAGAGGAAAATATGCTCTTATTTGGCTATCACTGTTGTAATTTGTACTTGTGAATAAAAAAAATATGAAACTTTGACCTTGGTTTTGTTGATTAGAAAGACTTGGTGTTATAAGAATAGCTAGTTACATATTAATGTGTAAAAGCAAAAATTTGAAGTTGGAGTGTGTTTATCTTATACTGTGCTACAAGATAAATACCCTTTTATTTTGCCGCCTTTTCTTTATTTTTTTCTTTCCCCTCCTATCTCACCCCACTTTTCCCCACTCCCTTTCCCTCCCTTAATTTCCTATTTTCTTTTCTTCTTTGTATTGTATATAATAAAATAAAAACGAGAAACTTGAAAACAAAATATATTCTTCCATTTTTTTCATTCCATCATATTAATGTATCAAAAGCATCTTTTTCTTATATGCATCTTTTTCTTACTTTGCTTCTTCAGTCAGACTTGTCGTCCATATTTGGTTTTGACTGACTGACTGTATTCCTTTAAGTCAATGTCAGCTCTTAGCGACCACATAGATAGATTTCTTCTATGATGATCTGTCCCCAACATGGTCCTTCATGTCTTCTAACAGTACACCAAACACCACTGTAACTGAGTCCATCCACCTTGCTGCTGGTTGGCCTCATCATTTCTTTGCTTCTATCATTCATATTTGGCTACATTGCCAAGCAATTCAATTTAAAATGGCAATACATTCAAAATTCTTTAGTTTCTTCTCCTCAGAAGAGGAGAGCTGCCCTGAGTCTAAGGAGAAGGGCGGCATAGAAATTAAATTAATAAATAGATAGATAGATAGATAGATAGATAGATAGATAGATAGATAGATAGATAGATAAATAGATAAATAGATAAATAGATAAATAGATAAATAGATAAATACAGGAGGATTCAAAACCGGTGGAATGAGTTACCATATTTTGGAGTATAAGATGCACCTTAGTTTTCAGTTAAAAATTCCTAAACTATTAATGTTATAATGAATCATTCACCAAGGTATCTTTAAATTCCTTGTGACCAAAGAATGAACCATTCCTTTGAAAAGGAATACAGAGAGGTCCTTCAGTTTTGCAAGAGCGATGAGTGATGGATCTCTGTTGCTGAGAATTCTGTCCTTGGAAGGAAGGAATGTGATAAAGAAAGTAAAAATAACCCCTCCTTGATTTTCCTTGGTATAACAGGGAAGAAGGAGAGTTAAATGGCTTTCAAGGCCCAGGGACTGGATCCAACCTGCAAGATCTTGCCCCACGGGGCCACGCTGGAAACAGCTAAGGTCTGGCCCATGGTGCCTCTGCCAGCGAAAACTGAGCCCATTTTTGCTGGTCACAGGTGCTCCCTGACATGAGTGACATCATACTGGCCACGCCCCCAAGGTCAAATACAACCCTAATGTGGCCTTCAATGAAATTGAGTTTGACATCCTTGTATTAAGGGAATGGACGCTATGGACATTGGAACCGCTGCAAGTATCTCTATGAATGCTGGCCACATTCTCCTAAGATACCTAAGTCAGGAGATTTGAATTCCCATCTGCATTTCAATTAGCTTGAACAAGAGTTGGATCTCACACAGTTGAGAATTTAAAATCAGCTTTATAGAATGAGTTTTATGTGACATGGTTTTACTCAGAAGAAGAATCTATTTTGGATGTTTGTCACAGCAAGATGTAGAAGATGCTGGGAATGGGACCTCTTTAATGCAGTTGTCCCTGGCTCTTATATTTGCTGGTTTTTCCTGTTTGGCTATAACACAAAAAGCAAGATAAAAGGTAATACAGAAACATTAATTAACTGTTGACAATTTATATTTTTGCTATCCTGTTTCTGATTGATGTGTTTATATGATTTAGATTTGTAGCACCATGACAATTATTTTTGTTTAGGGTTTTATTTGTAAGATTTTTGTCTCTTTTGCTCCTTTTATTATTTATGTTGCTGTTGTATTCTTTTCTATTGGGTATGCATACTTATTTTTGAGATGCTGGTCTACGACTAGTAAACTTCAATTATTTTGCACATATTAAAGTCCCCATGCCTCTTACTTTGCCAGCCAAATAAAACAGGACAACTCAGCAGCCTTCAATATATTGCTGCCATTCGCAACTGGAGATGTATGGTGACCTCGGCGAGTCCTCACAATATAAAGCAGCTTTCCCCAGATGAGCTAAGAAGATTACAACTCCCAGAATTCTCAGTTCCAGGAATTGCTGAACCAGCTTCTTTAGTGCCTGTTCAGACAAGAAAGACTGCTCCAGATTTTACAGGAAGAAAAAAAAAGAGAGAGCTCAAAGTTATTCATCTTCCAGCAGGTTGTAAAAATATACTTTGGATTCAATGTTTGCAATGAGGTAAGGCCAGGGGTGGGTTCTCCCGGTTTGGACCAGTTCATCTGAACCAGTAGCGATCCGCTGGTGATGACATGATTATATTATCGAATCGGATTGGTCGGTGTCAGTCTCTGGGCGCCACCATCTTATTTTAATTTTGTAAAACAAAATTACAGGGTTTTTTTTAAATTTCTTCTGTGCGTGTACAGAAGCCAAGTTTCCAGCACTGTGCATGCCACCACCATTTTGTTTTTGGTGTTCTGGGATTAAAAAAAATTCAGGGGGGGTTGGTATTGCGCATACACCCACACGGTACAGCCATTCAGCATGGAAGGAAGCAAACTGTCAGCAAGGTAAATTGGAACTCACCTCTGGGTAAGGCCCCAACTCACCCTTTTTAAATGGGGATGTGCTCTGGATGCCATCTTTAGGCATAAAATAGTCTGGCTGATTAGTTCGGTTTATTTTTTTAATGCAAGATACCTAGTTATTTTGTTATTTTGAATTGCCACCTGAGTTACCATTCAAAATATGCACTCCTCCCATTTCCGTAATACATTTTTCTGTTTTTAAAAGAATGTACAGAAATTACACATTAGGGGAACAGGGGTATATAAAACTCCATAAAGTCATGAAAACAATTCTTCAGATATATTTATTTATTTTATTTTATTTTATTTTATTTTATTTTATTTTATTTTATTTTATTTTATTTTATTTTATTTTATTTTATTTTATTTTATTTTATTTTATTTTATTTTATTTTATCTTATCTTATTTTATTTTATTTTATTTTATTTTATTTATTTCTATGCCACCCTTCTCCTTAGACTCAGGGCAGCTTACAGCAATTTATGCACAACATGTTAGAAATCTACCAATAAAGTCAACATTAAACGCTATCCTAAAACCCCATGCTAAAAATCAATCAATCACGTTCATACATGCATTCACTCGTCGGCCAGGATAGATATTAAAGGTTCATTGGCCCCAAGCCTGTCTGCAAAGGAGTGGGAGCAGTGCAGATCTCCGGAGGGAGTTCGTTCCAGAGGGCCGGGGCCGCCACAGAGAAGGCTCTTCCCCTAGGTCTCGCCAGTCAGATTTGTCTCGCTGACAGGACCTGGAGAAGGCCAACTCTATGGGCCCTAATCAGCCATTGGGATACGTGAGGCAGAGCCTCATATGTTACATGAGGCAAAATGGCATGTTAGGAGAAACTTGTTAATACATTTTTAAAAACTGAAGTGATTTGGAAATGGGAGAAATTCAACTTAATGTAAAGAAAAAAATGACGAAATGATTGAAGCTAATGTTAACATTTCTGGATGAGTTTTCCTAAATCTCACAACTCTCCCACTCGGTGTGACTCTGGGATTGGAACAGTGCTTTCCTCCTGGTGTTTTTATTGAAGGCGTTTGAGAGGCTGAGAGGGCTGGTGTCTCTCCCCGTATTCTTTTCTTCAGTACCTTTTAGAGAAAAGGAATATATGAAGACCCTAAATGTAGTGGAAGTGCTTGGTCCTCCGCCCTCTTTGTAACACGAACACTGCTATTTGGCTGTCAGCCGGACCGCAAACTAATTCCACAGAGAATAGAGGGCCCATTGTATTCAAAGAAGCACAAATGTGTGCAGTAAGACTGAAATACAAGATTAAGTACAAACTACAATATAACAACCATTCGGCTGACAAAATAATTAGGAAAAATAGCTGTGCACTCTTTGCTTTTGCCTTAAGATATTTGACAATACAAATAGATTACTGCAGTTATGTCAATTTTCTTCCATTTCTTTATATTCACACACATCTTTCATAAAGAATCACTTTTATTTACCTTGAAAAGAGTTTCTCTCTGGGAATACAATTGCATGGCACCTTCGGATACATTTGGATGTTTTGAAACATGGAGGCACTTCACTTTTCTGAGCACAGCTGAGAGTTACAGAGAAGATGTAAACCATTTGGTTATGCTTCCAGAATTGCCTTCAAAAGGTCCTTGCTTTCCAAACGAGCCATTTTTTTCTTTCTGGAAGAAATCTCCAACTGCATCATTGGTTCAGATGCTACCAAGGTGATGTTCCATTTATCTGACCAACCTCGTCACCTCTGCTATATATACATTTAACCTGGATTATAATTTTCATTTTTCTGAACAGGCACATACATATGCCATGAATGCACAGTACCAAAACTGTTGAAATCAAGAGAGTGGGTTGTCCCCAGGAATGAAATCCTGCCAGGTTCTGACAAGTTCTGGAGAACCGTTAGCAGAATGTTTGACTGGTTCAGAGAACCAGTAGTGGAAATTTTGAGTACAGTAGTACCCCTAGATACGAGCATAATTCGTTCCAGAAGGGAGCTTGTATGTCAAGGCAACTCGTATCTGGAACAAATAACTTTTAGACGTTGTTTTTCCCCTCCGAGATAACCAAAAGCAAGGATTCTTGCGCCACCTAGTGGACGCTCGGCTCGTATCCCAAATTTGAGCTCGGGACTAGAACAGAAATGTCTCTCCCCTCGTGGCTCGTATCTTGAAATACTCGCATGTAGAGCAGCTCGTATCTAGAGGTACTACTGTAGTTCAGAGAACTGGCAAATACCACCTTTAAACATCATATTACTTTTACACACAGATCTGCACCCAAATGTTAAACATTGTTATTTACATATCCTATTACAATACTTCCCATATTTCCATTACCCATTTCCCAGCCTTTTATCCCCCACATTGTCTCTCAATCTTTCTCTCTTCTTTTTTTTATCCAAATGTACCATTTAGTCCAAACATTGTAATAATCCAAGTACAGTGGTACCCCTACCGACAAATGCCTCTACTTACGAACCTTTCTAGATAAGAACCGGATGTTCAAGATTTTTTTGCCTCTTCTCAGGAACCATTTTCCACTTACAAACGTGAGCCTCCGAAACTTTAACCAGAAAAGGCAGGGAGAAGCCTCTGTGGGGCCTCTCTAGGAATCTCCTGGGAGGAAACAGGGCTGAAAAAGTCAGGGAGAAGCCTCCATGGGGCCTCTCTAGGAATCTCTTGGGAGGAAACAGGGCTGGAAAAGGCAGAGAGAAGCCTCCGTGGGGCCTCTCTAGGAATCTCCTGGGAGGAAACAGGGCCGGAAAAGGCAGGGAGAAGCCTCCATAGGGCCTCTCTAGGAATCTCCTGGGAGGAAACAGGGACTCCACCCTCCCTGTGGTTTCCCCAATCGCACTCATTATTTGCTTTTACATTGATTCCAATGGGAAAAATTGCTTCTTCTTAGAAACTTTTCTACTTAAGAACCTGGTCACAGAACTAATTAAGTTAGTAAGTAGAGGTACCACTGTATTTTTATCCTTTTAGTTCTATTGTTATATTCACACCCATACTTACACCTATGTAAGCAAACACCATGTAGACAAACATGAATTGCAGGTAGGAAGCCAATGTGCTGAAGTTGTTAGATTTTTACACCAAGCCTGATGAGATTCCAGTTCCTATATTCACTTGGCCATAGCATTTACTTAAGGACTTTAGGCCCATCATACCAGCAAGCTGCGCTGTCCCAGAGGGTTGTAGTGAGAATAAAATCAGAGTGAAGGAAAGACAAAAGTGAGACATTTTGATTCTCAGGAGGAAAGGATATAAATGGAAAATATACTGCAGCTAGATAAATGAAATGCTGGATAACAAGGAAAGGTGAAGTAAATATGAGAGAATGAGAAAAAGCACAGTTTTACCCAAAACAATATTATGAGTAGGAAAGAACTGTTCTGGATAGATTAAAGCTGGACATTTGGAAAAAAAGAGACCAACATTCTAGAGCAGGGAGGACAAACCTATGGCACGTGTGCCACAAGTGGCACACAGAGCCATGTCAGTGGAGACGCAAGTTCAGGTCCATCATGCATGCTCATGCTGACCCACTAATTTTGGGCCCTCTGGGAAACGGGGCATTTCTGGCCTCCCGAGGGCATAGTTCCCTCTAAGCTGAGCAGTGAGCAATCGCTCACTTAAAAATCATCATCAACTCAGAGTTTTCCAAACCTGCCCAGAAGCCAAGAGGGAAAGAGTGAGAGGGAAGGAGAGAGAGAGGAAGAGAGAGAAACAGATAGAAAAAAGAGAGGAAGGAAAAGAGAAAGAAAAAGAATGGGAGTAAGGAAGAGAGAAAGAAAATCAAATCTAGTTTGAAACTAGCTCAACTATTTAAGTGGCATTTTGATATTGATAGACTTGCCCTATTATGAGCTCACTGTTATAGACACACAGTACAGTATTTTATTTTGAAATTCTCTTGAGGCAAAACAGGGTGGGTTTTTTGTTTGTTTGTTTGTTTGTTTGTTTGTTTGTTTGTTTGTTTATTTATTTATTATTTCTGTGCCGCCCAGTCCCAAAGGGACTGCCGCTCAGACACTATACTTTTCTGCCCACCCCAAAAAAAAATTAGAGGGAACACTGCCCGAGGGCCTCCAGGAGGGTGGGGAAGGCCATTTCCCCTCTTCCCAGGTTCCTAGAAAGGCTTTGAAGCCCAGGGAGAGGAAAAAAATGGGACTTCCGGTCCCCCTGGAAGTTGGCATATGGGGAATTTTCTTGCCTCCAGAGGGCCTCCAGAGGGGCGGGGGAAAGCGTTTTCACCCTCCCCAGACTCATAGAAAGGCTCTGAAGTGAAAAATGGGCGTGCCATCACAGGGCAGAGAGGAGTGTGTGTGTCATGCGGGCATGCACAGCCCCTCCCCCACGTGGAATTATGAGTGTAGGCATACACACGTGTGCCAACCAAAAAAGGTTCGCCATCACTATTCTAGAGGGGAGAAATGAGAGAAGATGCTGGATCAGAAGCTTTAGCTGGAAGTTTTAAAATACCCACTGGCACACAGAGAAGGGAAGAAGTGGCAAAAGTCATCTCCTACTATTTATATTTATCTGACGAATCTGGCGTCCCCTTTCTACTTAGCTAGTCTCTCCTACGTTTTATTGAAGGAATCTCTGAATCATCATAAATGCAACTCACAAGACTGAGATTCATCTCAATCAGATTCACCAACAGGGGTGTCAAACTCAAGGCCCAGGGGCTGGATCTGGCTCTTGGGGTGCTTAGATCTGACCCGCAGGAAACAGAGAAGGACTGGCTCACAGTGCCTTTGCCAGCAAAAACAGAGCTTGAAAAAGCTGTGTGCAGGTCTCCTGAGCTTCGTTTTGGCTGGCAGAGGGTTGCAGGAGGCCATCGCAGAGGAAAATAGAGCCCAGGAGCCCGTTTTCACTGGCAGAGTGCTCAGGCCAACAGAGGCATCCCCAACACCAGTGATGTCGAGTTGGCCATGCCCACCTTGGTCATGCCCATTCCGCCCCACCACCCCACAAACCTAATTCAGTCCTCAATGAAATTGAGTTTGACACCCCTGATTTACAACCTCAGGTTCTCATTCTCCAGATGTATTGTTTAAAAGTCCATAGTAAAAAATAGTAAAAATAAATAAATAACCAGGATTACTGGGATTACCTTGTTATTAAAACTAACTTGAAATAATCCACCATTGTCAGATTTGAGAACTGGTAGGCTGAGATGTGGAAACAAAGGTAACTTAGATCTTGCGCATGTTTGCGCATAAACACACACACACATTTTATCTTAAAATTGCGACATTTTTCATGTTCTGGAAGACCAAAACAGTTTCCTCTGCCTGTGGAACCCTGAAGAGAAAGAAAGGATTTTCCTTTCAATGCCACTTCAGAGGACACATTGGAAGGAGCTTAGGGAAGTGGTTTAAGCCTTATTGTACAATGTGATAGCGATACTTACCGATGAGTGATGTGCCTAAAATGTGTTCTATGGTTCAGCAGCCTCTCTCATAACTCCCGAGACCATTTTAAATTGCCTGCAGCCACTGGCATGCTTTTATGAAGTGCTTTGCCTCCTTTCCTTAACTTAAATAAACAGAAACTGTTATGATGATGAACTGTCAATGCACCACAGTAAAACCAGCAATAAAATTCAAGGATGCTCCCTTTGGAGGTGAATGCAAAAGTTATCTGCTGAAATAGGCTTAGGCTGCAAATCTAAGCATAGTTGCTTAGAATTAAATTCCACTGAAATAAATGTAGCTGATTTCCAAATACAGGCTCAAGGAATTGGCCATTTGAAAATCCAGTTTTATTTTTAAAAATCCTAGACTTTTGTTGAAATATTTGCTAAACCTTCATTTGTATTTCGTACAAGTAGGGAAATAACACTGCAATTTATGGTATATTCTGGTAGAAAGGATGGAAGCTTTCAAAGCTAAAATTGTTTCAAGACAACTACAACTGTCAATGGATATGCAACGAACCCATAAAGAAGCTTTAAAGATGGATGTTCTTGAAAGAAAGTTTGAGAACCTGGACGTCTCGATATATTCAAACTAGGAGGTAGAGTAACTCCCTAGATTTTTCAGGCCCATCTCTTGGTTACCTAATCCCTCTGTCTCAAGACTTCTATCACCTCAAAACCTCATCTGTCATTTTTCATCTGTACGCTCTTTCTTGCATGCCTGAAAATTTACTAGCTGATCTGCTTTGTTTCCAGCTAAGCCAAGGGTGCCTGCTTTTATCCATGCAATCCTTATCCAAAAGAAACTGGAAACCCATTCCATACTATCCAGCTTATTCATACATCCACATTTACTGTTTATGGTTTGAGACAAGAGTTTTACATAACTCCATTTCAAAATACTGATCCGGGAACGCTTTATATGCACAGTAGATGTTCTCCAGATGAACTTCAACTCTTCTGGGTTATAGAAGCTCCTCTTAACCGTGTTCTTCCATGTTATAGCTGTGTGAAGATTCTTATTTGAGATTCTAAGAGTTCTCTCATTGCTTTGTCATCACTAAAGGAGCAGAAACTAGTATTTGTTACATTTTCAATATCTCTAGAAATGCATGTAGATTTTCCTCCTCTAAGGATTTGGTAGAGAGATTATGGGGTTCAGAATCACTATTCCAAAGTACACTGCTCAAAAAAGCAAAGGGAACACTTAAACAACACAATACAAGTCCAAGTAAATCAAACTTCTGTGAAATCAAACTGTCCACTTAGGAAGCTACACTGATTGACCATCAATTTCACATGCTGTTGTGCACATTCAACTTTGTACAGAACAAAGTATTCAATGAGAATACTTCACTCATTCAGATCTAGGATGTGTTATTTGAGTGTTCCCTTTATTTGTTTGAGCCGTATACAAATTAATCTATTCAAGGCTGAGTTGTAAATGAAAAATTATAGCAAGAATTTAAAAAAATAGCAGGACCCTGGAGACTTCCAAGTAAATGGAGCTGAGAGTGAAAGGGCAGTAACCAAATTTAATTAAATAATTAAATAAGTAAATCTTGTGATTTACACCCTTCTGTAAATATGGTGGTTCTCCAGAGATGAGATTGAGATGAGAGTTTCATCAAAACTCCAAGGAGACATATTGAGTAGAATTAAAGATGAATAGTACTTTTTTTTTACCCAGTGCCAAACAAAAGCTTGTTAGGCAAGAATATATAAACTAATAATTCATTGTTAAAGCTGCTTTTTTTAGTTTTTATTTAAACACAAAGCAGTACTAATCTCGACTTAACAAAAACAACTATTCCTCAGGGAGAAAATAAAATTAACGTCTCCATAAATAAATAAATAATGGGCTATAATAAGTTAGAATGCCAAAGGCTGTTATGTACTACTCCTATGATTGTAAAAGGCTAGTTAGAACAGATAATTTCATCATCAAAACCTGAAAGAAGAACAGGGACATTTGGATAATATGACAGCCCTCCACAGACATTTTCCAAATGCCTGCAAGACCTTGGAAAAATTACATTTAAAAATAAGAGAACAATAGCATATATGACAGTTCTCATCTCACCTTTAAACATGCATTTTAAGTGACTTGATAAAACTAAAAAATGGATATAATAATTTTATTGTACTTTCCACTTTGCCAAAATATAATTTAAATAGTATATTTTAATCATTATTTTGAGTTTTAAGTAGGATTACCGTACATATTACACCTGAATTCATGTATTTATATTCTTGCATTCCATTTATCAGATGGAGGCAGAGGTTTAATTAAATATTAAAGGAACAAGAAGATCGTTAATTATTTAGTGTTTTCTTGGATAATTTTAAAAATACAGTTTAAAATTACAACCCAGAGATTAATGCTGGCATTAATTTAACAGTAGTAATATGGAGCAGTCTGCATTCATAACCCAGACTGATAGAGGCTGTCTGATTCTAATGAAATAAGAAGGAAATAGGAAATTAATGTGCAGGTTGGAAAAATGGAACATTTATTTATTAAGCTAAATAAAATAAAATAAAATAAATAAAATAAAATAAAATAAAATAAAATAAAATAAAATAAAATAAAATAAAATAAAATAAAATAAAATAAAATAAAATAAAATAAAATAAAATAAAATAAAATAAAATAAAATAAAATAAAATAAAATAAAATAAAATAAAATAAAATAAAATAAAATAAAATAAAATAAAATAAAATAAAATAAAATAAAATAAAATAAAATAAAATAAAATAAAATAAAATAAAATAAAATAAAATAAAATAAAATAAAATACAATAAAAGCAAGCAAGCTGCCCATGTCCATCCTGGCCTGCCTTCCTCTGCTTCCCCTGAAGTCAAACAACCCTGATGCAGCCCTCAATGAAATTGAGTCTGACATCCCTGAGATAAGCAGTGAGGGTTGCCAGGAGTCATAACTCTTGTCACCTCTTGTTTTGTCAAGTTTCGGGCAGTGTCTAGGTGAGAAACAATTGGTTCTTTGAGGATCCAGAGACAATGAACTCACCAATGGGTAAGGAGACTGTAAGTTGTGTTAATAACTTTAACAGGCAGGTGTGAACAGAAACATAAAAGCATAACATACCAAGTAAGAAGATTAATAAGTCTCCCTTCAGCTGTTGAGCTCTCCAATAATAACAGCAGAAAGGCCTCATACTGCACTAAGTGCTCTAGTCTTTGCCAAAGTTCAAAGCTCAAAGATTAACGCTAAAGTTTTTAGTAAGGATCCCATGTTAAGGAGCTGGCAGCACCTGACCTTGATCTTGGTGTATTTGTTTATCATGCAGATTGACAGAACTCTGGGATGGGAAAGGAGAGTCTGAGATAAGCCAGGGGGCTGTGTGAAGATAAGCTGTGTCAAGATCTCCACCACCACTGCCAAGATTGAAAAACAAGCAGATAAGCTCAGAATGAACTCCAAACCTCAAGAATGTTTTTAATATGAAGGATAAATCAAAACATGCCATTGAACTCCTCAAAATATAAGTCTCCTACAGTGCCACTATAGGCCTTCTCACCTCACTCAGCCTAGAAGAATGGATCATTACTGGCACTGGTAATAATGTAAGAGGATTTACTGATTTCTATACAGTTGTTTGGCAAATTCCAAACACTGTTCTGCAGTAGTGTTGTACCCTCATAGCTGACCTCTCTGCGGTCTAAACCAAGGGTTGAACTAAATAAGATGTATGAATTATGGATATATCTCTGGGCTTTTTACATTTTTATAAATAGCAACCATGACATGAAGAGACCTAATCTGGGAATAGGGCACAGGAGATACAGCATGTGTGTATGTTTTTTAAATGATTGTGCTCTGCTCCGTATTCCTAAAATGTGTGTGTGTGTGTGTGTGTGTGTGTGTTGGTGTTACTTATTTTTCCTGATAATGAAAAGGAAGGGAAAGGAAGGAGTATGCTTTTCTGTGGTCAGAAAAGGAAGCAGTATGCTCCCTCCCATATTTCGGTATACCAGGGTGATTCGACAGAAGAAGAAAAAACATGTAGGTATATATGTATGTATGTATGTATTTATGTGTGTATGTATGCATACATGCGTGCGTCCATGTATGTAAATTTTATATATACTGCTCAAAAAAATAAAGGGAACACTCAAATAACACATCCTAGATCTGAATGAATGAAATATTTTCATTGAATACTTTGTTCTGTACAAAGTTGAATGTGCTGACAATAAAATGAAATTGATTGCTTCCTAAGTGGGCAGTTTGATTTCACAGAAGTTTGATTTACTTGGAGTTGCATTGTGTTGTTTAAGTGTTTACTTTATTTATTTTTTTAGCAATATTTTTTTGCTGATACACACACACACATTCTTCTTCTGGCAGGCCTAGGGCCATTGATCAAATGAGATACTACTTAGATTCAGCCATGAATGACGAATGATAGTGAGAGTATGTATGTTTTAGTAGGATTTTTTAAATTAATGTTTTTATGTTGCTTTTAAGAATTTTTTTAAAAAACTTGTTGGAAGCTGCCCAGAGTTCTCAGAAAGTTGGGCAGCATATAAGTACAACAAACAAACAAACAAACAAACGTACGTACGTACATACATGTCAATCTGAATATTGCCAGCCCCAGAGACATTTAGTAATTAAAGAGTTAACTGTGTGTGCTTTATTAAGTTCCTCCTATTATGATGTAATATCCAGCCAAATCTAACACTACTTCCTTCTTCTTCACCCTAAAACTCCATTCTTCTTTCTATCCACCATCATGTAACACGTATTTGTTATGTTGTCCACTGAGACATGTTTTATTTTCTACTTTTATAATAAAATAAATCTTGTTTTGAACAAATGACTAAAAGCTTCTATCCATCGCCTCCGCGGTAATTAAGATTATAACATACATACATACATACATACATACATACATACATATATATATAATTTTCAAATTCAGCTTAAACATGTGACACATACAGATAGAATTGTCGGCTATCAATAAAAAATTAACTGCCTTGGAAATGGCCCTGGGTTGGGCCGAGAGGCAAAAAAGGAGCTGTGATGTTCCTTCAATATACCAGGGTGATTCGACACAAAATGTAACCCTTCCCTGGTACAGAGCTGAAGGGATTGGATACTGTAGCCTAGAGGATAATTCTCTGCCTTACAAGGCAAAGGTTGCAGGTTCAAGTCCCAGTGGGTATGGCTAGCTGATGAGGCCAAAATAAGGCCGAAATAGATCTATCCTAGTCTCCCTTAATTTTCAAATTCAGCTTAAACATGTGACATATATATATATATATATATATACATACATACATACATACATACATACATACATACATACATACATACGTATAAACTTTTTTCATGTAGGCAAAGCATATTTGCAGATGTCAGCATTCATGAAAAGGAAATGCTACTGCAGATGCTGTGGTCAGTTGCTGGTTTTCACTAGGAATATAGAGTGTTTATTCACTGCTTCCTGTAACCTTTTGCCAAAATGGATATTTTTGAAAAAGAAAATATCTCAAGTGCCACATCATGCACACTTACTCTGGGGACCATCTACAGGTCATCTTCGATTTCAAATCCATTGTGTTACCTATTCATTAGGCCCATGTCCTTCCCAAGGTCCCTGAGCTTTGAGTGGTATGAATAATATGAAGTCGAGGAACTCACCATTCAAAAAAAAGCAAAATGGAAAAGCGTTGAGGACAAATTCAAACAATGGAATCAACTAGTTTACAGCTGAGCTTTGAGCTTCTTTTCTGCCATAGCATAGTTCCTATATTTGAATACAAACAGCAGTGGGTTCTCCTAGGGAATGGAGCAAAATACCCCATAACAATTCACTCAATACTATTATGAACTCTCTACACACACACATGCTGGCAGCCCAAATTACAGCGTTTTATTATATTGCATCTTTGTGGTGTGTTTTATTTATCTCTGTTGTACCTTCCCATTTTAGGCGTCAATTCATCCCTCTACCTGGATCTACCTGCTGTTTGTCCTTCTAGAAAACTGTTGTGTGCTTTATAGAGTTAGCTGTACTGAATCTACAAAATTGTCAATCTGGATTGATAAAAACACTGAAATATAAGTCCTCAACTCACCCCTCCAAGTATCGTTTTATTACTTTATTTTATGTATTATTTTATAACCTATTGGCTTTTGTGGTTGCTCATCTGAGAACCACAATTTGGGAAAGCTTGCAACTGATGTATAAAATCAAGCATTATATAAAGAGATAAAAGCAGAAAGAAAAACCTGGCGCTGCAACCAAACTCCTTTGATGCAATTAGCACCATTGTCTTCCAACTCCAATTCCCCCCCCCTCTTCACAGCAATGGTTAGGGAAAGAGATAGCTCTTTATTTTATTTATTTATTTATTTATTTATTAGATTTGTATGCCGCCCTTCTCTGTAGACTCGGGGTGGCTAACAACAGTAAAAACAGCATGTAACAAATCTAATGTTTAAAATAATAAAAAAATCCTTATTAAAACCAAACACACACACAAAAATACCATGCATAAATTGTATAAGCCTAGGGGGAAAAGGGTAGTTCAGTTCCCCCATGCCTGATGACAGAGGTGGGTTTTGAGGAGCTTACGAAAGGCAAGGAAGGTGGGGGCAATTCTGATCTCCAGGGGGAGCTGGTTCCAGAGGGTTGGGGCCGCCACAGAGAAGGCTCTTCCCCTGGGTCCCGCTAGACAACATTGTTTAGTTGACGGGACCCGAAGAAGACCGACTCTGTGGGACCTAACCGCTGGGATTTGTGCGGCAGAAGGCGGACCCGGATGTATTTATGGTTTTTCAGAAGGTTAAAAAGGCCGAGGCATGATGGATTTGTGCAAGATGATGGCGACCAGGTAGGATGGTGAGGCTCTTGCTCTGAAGCCCACTACATTCTACCCACCAACTCTGTGAATAATGTTTTTCCTAAGTGTCCCACTACGGGAGGAAAGATATTCTCCATAGCTGTGAACATGATTCCCTGAAGCTCCATACACCAAAAGGATTCCCTGAAGCATTTAGAAAGGGATTCCCTCGAAGTGCCATAAAGTCTTTGATAGGTTTTCCCGAAGCTCCAGGAAAGGGATTCACTTAACAACCGTGTTACTTATTTAACAACTGCAGTGATTCACTTAACAAACGTGACAAGAAAAGTTGCAAAACTAGGACAAAGCTCACTTAATGAATTTCTCACATAGCAACATAAATTCTGGGCTCAGTGGTGGTTATAAAATTGAGGACTACCTGCACAGCAGTGTTCCAATATCTAAGGAGATGCCACAAAGAAGAGGGAATCAACCTATTCTATAAAGCAGCTGAGAAGGGCGACATAAAAATCAAATCAAATCAAAAAATCAATCAAAAAATCAAATAAATAAGTAAGTAAGTAAGTAGGTAGGTAAGTGAGTGAGTGAGTGAGTGAGTGAGTGAGTGAATGAATGAATGAATGAATGAATAAATAAATAAATAAATAAATAAATAAATAAATAAAAAGGGTAAAAAGCCAAGGATGGAAAACCATCAAGGAAAACAAAAGAGAAATTAGCTGACTGTTAGAACAATGAATCATTGGAACGACTTTCCTCCTGAAGTTGTGGGCACTTCAACAGTGGAGGTTTCTAAGAAGACATTGGATAACTATTTGTTTAAAATGATATAAGGAAGTGATGACGAACCTTTTTGGTACTGAGTGCCCAAAGCAGAACGCGTATACATGTGCGCACGCTGGAGCACTGGAAACCCAAAGACCAGCTGGTCAGCACATGTATGCCTGTTTTTTGGCCTTTTTTCCCGGCCATTTCCAAGCCATTTTTAAGGCCATTTTTCAATGCTCCAGTGCCCACCAAAACCAGCTGTCTGGCACGCATGTGTGTGCCAGAACCCAGAAAAGCAGCTGGCCACGACACTCCATAGGTTCGCCATCATGGATATAGGGCTTTCTGCTTGAGCAGAGAGTTTGATTAGAAGACACACACCCCTCCCAAGGTCCCTTTCAACTCTGTTATGATCTAACTGTAGATCATAAAATCATATACTACCAAAATGTCCTTCCTGTTAGTGACAACTTCACCTTCAACTGCAACAACACACAAGCACATAATAGATACAAACCAAATATAAACCGCTCCAAACTAGACTCCAGAAAATACGACTTCAGCAACAATGTGATCAATGCCTGGAATGCACTACCTGACTCTGTGGTTTCTTCCCCAAACCCCAAAATATTTAACCTTAGATTGTCTGCAGTTGATCTCTCCCCTTTTCTAAGAGGTTTGTAAGGGACGTGCATAAGCGCATCATTGTGTTTACCGTCCCTGTCCTACTGTCCTATTGTCTTTTTCTTTTATCTGTTATCTAATACAGTGATTTTCAACCTTTTTTGAACCGCGGCACATTTTTTACATTTACAAAACCCTGGGGCACATTGAGCGGGGCGGGGGGCTAAAAAAAGTTTAGACAAAAAAATTCTCTCTCTCTCTCTTCCTCCCTTTCACTCTATTTCTCTCTCCCTCCTTCTCTCCCTTCCTCTTTCTTTCTCTCTCTCCATCCCTCTTTCTTTCTCTTCCTTCCTTCCTCTCTTTTTTGCTCTCTTTCTCTCTCCCTCCCTCCCTCCCTCTATGTCTTTCTCTCTCCTTCCCTCCCTCTCTTTCTCTCTCTCTCTTGCTTTCTTTCTCTCTCTTGCTCTCTCTCTCTTTCTCTCTTTCTTTCTTACTCCTGTTCTTTTTCTCTCTCTCTCGCTTTCTTTCTCTCTCTGAGCTTCGCGGCACACCTGACCATGTCTCACGGCACACTAGTGTGCCGCGGCACACTGGTTGAAAAACACTGATCTAATACATGCTTGATGAAACAAACAAACAAATAAACATGTACAAGTTAAATCCTATAGAGAAGTTGCAGCAGATATCAAAAAATACCAGTATGGATGTGCTTGAGTCATACTGCTAGATATATGAAAAGAGCTTCTTGCTCTTTTATCAAACCTCAGTCATAACAGATACCAGTGAAGGCATAGGCACAGCTGCAGAACCTGTATATATGCTCTACAGAAAATTATTAATATCACCCAGAATATCATCCAACTCCAGCTACCAGCCCTGGATGACATCTTCGCATCTCGCAGGTTGAGGAAGTTGCACTACATTCTCAGAGATTCTTCCCAGCCTGCTTACAATCTTTTTTGGACTGTTGCCTTCTGACAGAAGATACAGAACAATTAAAATTCAGACAACACATTTTCTGAATAGTTTTTATCGCAGAGCTAGAATTGAACCTAACAATGAACTAAAGGCAACCATCAAGAGCTGTTGGATAGCATTACTTGGTCTGTTGTATGGATGGGGAGGACTGGGGGGGGGGTTAGGGGTGGGGAATTTGTGGTGGCTAGGGGTGCGCTTGGGAATTGTTTTGCATGCTGGGCCTAGTCTTTGGGTGCTACATGAATTTCGTTGTATGGGTATACTGTGTATATAAGTACAATGACAATAATTTTTAAAAAAATTAAAAATTGAAATATATGATGAACAACAAAGGTCACAACAAAGGTGAACCAGGTATTTCAGACTTCTCGCAACCTATTTCTAATACTGTTTCTGTTGTTTTCTGCAATCTGACCAAAATATAATCTTTTGGATACGTTCTAAATATCCTGATCCTCTTCTTTGTCTTCTTTTTCTCTTCTTGTAGGGAATAATGAAGGTGTAATTTTCTCACTTCTCTTTTTCTACTTTCTCCCCATTGTTCTGCCTCATCGCCAGTACATATGTCAAGTCTCTTTGTCCTGCCTTCTTGATTTCATGATACATTTATTTCTATGTTTATTGTATTTGCTTGGATGTTTTCTTACAGAGCTGATGGTAAATCTCTCCTGACTCAGCAGGAAACTATTCTTCACCACAATTACACCTGCTGTTGGCCTTTTCATTTCCCTTCAGCTTTTGATGAAATTGTATTTTCTGAAACCCTATGAATTTTACCACCGATTCTTACCTAACTCATCAATTCGACCATCTCCTTTCCCCCCGTCTCTCTTTTCTATCAACGTTTCCATTTTGTAAGGTATTTTCCTAATTTTCTCAGATAATGCTGTTCTCTGATACTTTACATTTGGTTTCCACCACTATAAAGATTGCAAATTGTCACTTGACTTTATATTTTCAAAGATTTTGCAAAAGATCCAGCCATACAGTTCATACAGTGACTGAAATAACCCCCATTGACCGTAATGGGATTTGTGCAGTTCAACCCTATGCAACTCTTGAAGAGTAGAAGGCTTCGTGGTTTGGGGTTATTTTCCCCCTTTTAACACTCCAAATTTCTTCTTCATAACTCAAAAGTGAAGGCTCTATTTGCTTCTGATTTTGTTTGAAAAAGTCAAAAAATATGGATACCATACCTGGATACAATCTACAGGACAGAGTGTTGAATTTAGATATGACAGATTAGTCTTAAATCTAGTGGAGCTATGAACTCACTGAACGATCATGGACAAATCATCCTGTTTCAGAGTTGGCCTTCTCTGGGTCCCGTCAACTAAACAATGTTGTCTGGCGGGCCCCAGGGGAAGAGCCTTCTCTGTGGCAGCCCCGGCCCTCTGGAATCAACTCCCCCCGGAGATTAGAACTGCTCCCACACTCCTTGTCTTCCGTAAACTACTTAAGACCCACTTATACCACCAGGCATGGGGGATTTGAGACACCTTTCCCCCAGGCTTATTATAATTTATGTTTGGTATGTATGTGCTGTTTGGTTTTTAATTATGATAGGGTTTTTAGTTTTTTTTCTTAATATTAGATTTGTGCCTATATATATTGTTTTATCGTTTGTTATGAGCCGCCCCGAGTCTTTGGAGAGGGGTGGAATACAAATCTAATAAATAATAATAATAATAATAATAATAATAATAATAATAATTATTATTATTATTATTATTATTATATGTAAAATGTGTACCCCAAGGAGCTCTTATAGTTCTACGAAATATTATTCATATCCAAGACCACATTTCCAGTTATCAATTTTAAAAGCTAAACTTTCTCAGCCCCTTCAGTGTCTCTGCTTATGATTGATTGATTTAGATGATTTCTAAGTTGCCCCTATCTGTTATGACTCTATGAAGCTTTCAACATACAACATTAAAAATTAACATAAAGAATTACATAATAAAAAAGAAGGTTCAAAAATAAAACAAAACACCACAGCAGCCATTCCAAAGATGAATTATTCGTCTGTTCTAATTATCTGGACACATTTTTTCTGAACTTAACCCAGAGAATCAGGATTCTTTAAGTGTGAAGACCAGACACAAGGTAAAAGTATGAACAAAGCAGAATCAACTAGAATGATGATTTTCCATGAACTGGAAACCATGCAGTGAAATTTCAGTGTAACAGCTCAATCATGGGGTGGAAGTTCAGAAGTGGTGTAGGGTTTCCTGTTTAAGCAGGAGGTTGGACTAGAAGACCTCCAAGGTCTCTTTCAACTCAGTTACTCTAGTCTATTCTAAACATAACTGAGTGTGTCATGTTGAAGAAAACCAACATAGTATCTGCAAAATGAGTTTCCTCTCACAAATCTGGTTGTTTTTTATTTTAGTTTTTAGGGTAGCAATTAGTGTTGGGCAAACCGAACCTGCAAAGTTTGGGTTCGTGCCAAACTTTGCAGTGTTCGGCATGCCGAACCTGAACCCAAACTTTTTTAAAAGTTCGAGTAAAGTTTGGGTTTGGGTTCAACCGAACACCGCGAAACGCCGCCACCCAGGAGGAGAGTGGGAAATCCCACGAAGGGATTCCGGGGGCGGGGCTTTGACGTCACGGAGACTACTTCCTGGCTGGCCAAAATAAGGAGGAAGGAGTCTCTGTGATGTCAAAGCCCCGCCCCCGGAATCCCTTCGTGGGATTTCCCACCTCCTTTTGCTTGCAGCACCGCTGCAGCATCACTTTCTGTAAAAATAAAAGGAAGCAAAAGGAGGTGGGGAATTCCCCACCTCCTTGTTTATTTTTACAGAAAAGGACACCGCAGCAGCTTGCCGCAAGCAAAAGTTCGGGTTCGGCGAACTCAACCGAACTTCACGGCAAAGTTCGGGTGAGTTCGCCGAACCCAACTTTGTTGGATTCACCCAACACTAGTAGCAATAACTCAGTAAATAAGAGTTATTCAAAAGATAATGTATTCTGAAATTTTCAAAGGCTTGTTCCAAAGTTCCTTGTCAAATACACATTGAAACTATCAAGCTGGTGAGATATTTGAAAGTTTGAAGTACAAAATATATTGAGTATCTTTGTGTGTGTAAACATGCACGAATGCACAAACATACACTGAAACCAGTGGCAATAAGTTGATAATGACTAATTTGTCCTTTTCATTTGAATGAGAGTAACATTCATCTGAAATTTAATTCACTTATAATTCTAATTAATAAATATATTTTTCATGCAGTTACCTTCAGGTCCTTGGACTTTTGAAATACATGGTTTAATAATGTTCCCAATCAGTTTTCAAAATTGCTAATCTCTTGAATATATTTTGTGTAATTTGAATTTTTCCTTTAAGATACATCAAACTCTTTTTTTAACCTTAATTTGAGAAAGTCAACAGTTGATATAAAATCTCTTTCAAGTTAAAAATAGATTCAGTAAGGAGCTCTTTATTTCTATACATCAGCAGGATTCCTTGTTGGTTGGTGGTTTTTTTAACATTCTGCAGATCAAAGTTAATAGAGTAATAGCAGTTACTCTAACATTTAAAAAAGAGAAATAAACCTGCAAGTTGGAAAAGTTGGCCAGTCAAGGAAAGGGTAAAATGTGAGTCATGGTGGCACAATGGTTAGAATGCAGTATTGCAGACTAATTCTGCCATCCACCAGCAGTTCGATCCTGATCGTCTTAAGATTGACTCGGCCTTCTATCCTTCTGAGGTCAGTAAAATGAGGACCCAGATTGTTGGGAGCAATATGCTGACTCTGTCAACTTCTTAGAGAGAGCAGTAAAGTACTAGGAAGTGGTATGCATGTCTTATTGTTACTCCTATCAGAGAGGTTACAACTCGGACGCCAACTTTTTGAAAGATCAGAGGTCATTTGTATTCTGGGGTTCCAAAAATGACCAAAACACTGTCATTCATTTTTAGGGAGGAGTCACAAGTGGGGATGGGATTGGGAAGACTTCCAGAGGGAAATATTCCTATTCCCTTCCTTAAAACTAACACACACCCACACACAAACACACACATCAGATTCATACCATGGAACTTAGTCATCTCTTGTTGCAAGCAATGAAATATTACAATATTTTTGTTAGCTGAATAATTGATCAAGAGTATAGAAGGCATTTATTTTATTTTGGACTCCTTGAGCTGATTCTGCACCTGCTTAGAAACCAATTGTTTAAACATTTCACAACCTGGTCAGTACATCCATAGGGTGGGGACTTACTGTTGTCACAGAGGTCCACAAAGACTTAAAGAAATGTTATGATTTAATCTTGAGGTAAAACCTGGGGCGCCATGGCCATGGACCATGGCTACAAAAGGCAAAGAGCCATGGTGGCACAATGGTTAGAATGCAGTACTGTAGGGCTAAATCACTGGTCACTCCAGGAGTTCGATCCTGACTGGCTCAAGGTTGACTCAGCCTTCCATCCTTCTGAAGTAGATAAGAGTCCATGGAATTCAACGGAGATTGGACTTAGATTACTTGTGGCTATGTAGAGATTCTAGGTCAGTGGTGGCGAACTTATGGCACAGGTGCTATAGGTGGCATACAGAGCCATATCTGCTGGTACATGAGCAGTTGCCCTAGCTTAGCTCCAACGTGCATGTGTGTGCTGTCCAGCTGATTTTTGGCTCGCACAGAGGCTCTGGGGGGGCGTTTTTAGCTTCCAGAGAGCCTCTTGGAGAGAGGGTATTTTTACCTTCCCCAGGGAAGCCTTTGGAGCCTTGGGGAGGGCGAAACACGAGCCTATTGGGCCCATCAGAACTTTGGCAACAGGCTGTTTCCGGCCTCTAGAGGGCCTCTGGGGGGAGGAGGAAGCTATTTTTGCCCTACCCAGGTATTGAATTATGGGTATGGACACTTGTGCATGCATGATAGCACGCGTCCACACTCTTTTGGCACCCAAGAAAAAAAAGGTTCGCCATTCCTGTTCTAGGCTAAACCCTCTTTTAACTCTGTCCCAGGTTCTGCCACTCCTTTCCCTTACAACGTTGCCTGACTTGAAAAGTTGACAATTGTTTTCTAGTGAAATAAATTTGAAGTTTTACACAGCCCTACAGTCAAGAAAAAGAAGAGATTTTTTTCAGAATTGTAGCTTTCCAAACCAATGAATGTATTTATGGTGACTTTTGGAAGAAGCAACAAGTCTATAGGAATTAATGGATACTGCAAAGGAGTTTTCCCCCATTGGAAACACCATTTGAAAATGTAAAATTTATCTTTTCAAAGTGAGAGAATATATAGTGGGCTAGGTAGCCTTTGAATCCTCAGCCTCTCTGTTTCACAGAAAAAAAAATTCATTGTGTGACATGAAAATCTGGATCACAAATCTTTCATTGAGTTAATATTTCTGCATCACTGCAATGATTTTTTATGACATTAAACTTCTTTTTAAGATTTCAGATCAACCACATGATTTCCAGTAATCATCCTACAGTGTAAGAATAAACTGGTATAACAATCATATCACTTGGGGGCTGAAGATATTAACGTAATATATTAACGTAAGTGGGCCTTCTCCGGGTCCCGTCAACTAAACAATGCCGCTTGGCGGGACCCAGGGGAAGAGCCTTCTCTGTGGCAGACCCGGCCCTCTGGAACCAACTCCCCCCAGAGATTAGAATTGCCCCCACCCTCCTTGCCTTTCGTAAGCTACTTAAAACCCACCTCTGCCGCCAGGCATGGGGGAATTAAGATTCCTTTTCCCCCTAGGCCTTTACAATTGTATGTTTGTATGTATGTTTGGTTTTTTATATTAAGGGGTTTTTAATTTGCTTTTAGTATTGGATATTATTGTACACTGTTTACGATTGCTGTTAGCCGCCCCGAGTTTTCGGAGAGGGGCGGCATATAAATCCAATAAATAAATAAATAAAAATAAGTAATAGGTAACTGACTTGCAGACCTTTTTAAAAGCAAAACCAAGGTCAGCTTCTCAGAAAGGCAAAGCTCAGCTCGGACCACCAAAGAGGATATAATTAAATACTAGCTGGAATCAACCCTCAATGTCAAGTGGCAGATGTCCATTTTTAAATGCTTAAATGCTTTAATCCAAGAAACATATAACTTGCTAACTGAGACATGTAAAGTATATTTTCCCATCCCTGTCAATTATAAGATTGCAAACTCCAATAGCAGGATATAACAATTCCATTGGGGAAGCAGTGATACCTTGGAATGGGTCCAGGCCAGACAGATGGTACAAGAAAAGAGGAGTAATGAGACATGTAATATTGGAGGAACTGTGTTCTTCATTGCAACGTGGCATTATTAAGGCCTTTGATAGAAGTAAATACCTTGAAAATTGAAAAAAGAATGAGATCGGCAAAAAAAAATCAACTGAATTTTGTTTGAAAATTATTCCATTATTCTTAACGTAAGGCAAACGCAGGCCCTGGCTTTCTATTGAATCGGTATAAAGTCTGACTTCAGCCCAGCTTCTCTCCTGCAACTTGGTTTGAAGGTGGAGGAATCTTTTGTTTTACAAGGAGAGCTTTTGCTGCTTTGTTCTTACATCCTCAAAATAAGCATAATGGGTTTCTGTGGTTGAGCCCTTCTCTAAACAGTAATTTGCCATCTCTTTTGGGGACTGTATCTAGGTTGCCTCAGGAAGTGGGGATTAGGTAGCCCACAGCCATAGATTGCTAACCTTTGGCCTAGAGCAGACCTGGGCAAGGGGCGGCCCACGGGCCGCATCCGGCCTGCCCGCTGTCTGTAACCAGCCCGCTGCCGGAGCCCTTCCAGCCCAGGTTAGCCCAGTCACATGCCAGTCCTTGTTGCCGGCTGAATGGGCTTTAACTCTTGATGGGCTGGGCTCCTCCTCCTCAGTTCCAGGCGAACAACAGTAATGAAGGGCCAGGCAGGGCCGGGAAGAGCAGGGAGGCCCCCTCCTGGCGCCCTTGACTATGGAGGCCTCGGCCCGCAGGTAGAGAACAAAGCGGGGAGGCGGCAAGCATCACAAGCCATCATGGCCCAAATTGGCACTCAGGCTGGCCCCGCTTCCACAAGAGGTGGTGGCGGTGGGGAGCCTTTGTCTCCCAGCACCCCCAAGGACCAGCATGGCTGACCAGGGAGGGGTGGGTGGGGGGAGTGAGCGAGTGAGTGGCGGGTGGCAAAGGGAGCCAGCCAGTCGTGACTGCCATGCACATGGGCTGCTTTGCATGCCCCACCGCCGCCACCTGTCTCCCCAGCCACTTTTGCACGCTCGCCAGCAGGCCGGCTTTTATGCTCACGCTGGCCACCTGCCTGCCAGGGGTGAGAGGATCTGGGCAGGTTGCCCCCACCGGACCCATCCCTCCCTTTCTCTCCCCACCCGCCCGGCTGCGAGGGGTTGGGGGCAGCATGGCCTGGCCGTCCGGCTCCTTTTCCAGCACTCAGCTGCCCCGGGAGTGCGGCGCTGGTCCTCGCCGGGAGAAGTAGCCCGAATGGGAACCTAAGCCAGCCAACCCAGGCTCACCTCACTGGCAATGCCTCCAAGCCTGCATCTCGGCCGTGAGGGGAACCCGGCCTGAGGCAAAGACAGCACGGCTGAGCCAGTGGGTGGGTGGGAGTGCTCCTCAGATGAGGCTCCTCGGGCAAGGCTCTCCGCAGGCTGGGAAGGCTCACTCTCTTCCCCCCCCGCCGCTGGCCCCAGCTAGGCAGGCTGGAGGCTCTCTAAAGTCTGGCCCTCCAAAACCATCCCAATTTCTCATGCGGCCCCATGGCAAAATTAATTGCCCACCCCTGGCCTAGAGCAATGATGGGGAACCTTTTTTGGTTCACGTGCCAAAAGAGGTGTGTGTGGGGGTGCTAGCACCCTCTTTCTGCCCCCTACATATGCACACAGGCCTTACTGAAGCCTAGTATGTGAAAAAAATGCCCAAATGGGCAAACCGGAAGTTTGGGGAAAGGCAGTTGTGGTTTGCCGTTGTGCTGTTTTTTGCACTCCAGAGGGTTCCTGAAGCTCCTGAGTGCAAAAAACGGCACAACGGGCAAACCAGAAGTTTGGAAAACGCACTTCCAGTTTGCCCATTGTGCTGTTTTTTGCACTCCGGGGCTCCAGGAAGTTTCCCTGAACCCTCCGGAGTGCAAAAAACAGCACAACGGCAAACTGGAAGTGCGTTTTTCTGAACTTTCTGGTTTGTCCATTGGGCTTTTTTTTTTGTCTCTGAGGTTTCAGGAAACCTTTCCTGAAGCATCCGGAGGGCAAAAACGGCATTTCCCAAGGTCAAAAATCAGCTGGCTAACATGTGTATGCACGCTAGTGCTGACACATGGCAAATGCCCTCCAATATGGCTCTGCATGCCACCTGTGCCATAGATTCACCATGACGAGCCTAGAGAATGTAAGGGAGACATTTTGGAGCATATGGTTGGCGTGTTTTACATGCATAAAACTCAAGAACTATGATCAGGAAATACTTTTCCAGCAGTGTGTCAGGCCCAAGCCAGAATGCTTGGAGGTCTTGGCCTGCCATATTATGCTATGTTCTTTTTGGAATGTTTCTGGCTGTGGAAAATTGGAAGGGGCGGTTGCACGAGGAGGTTGAGATAAACACAATCAATTCCATTTAGAGTTTCAAGGTCATCCTTTATCCAGCACCTGGCCAGAAGAAGATGGGAGTGTACGGATTCGGTGGCCAATGATTAGTGGTCCATGTGACGAACATGTGGATATGGGACAGGGGAATTAACTTTAAACTGGAGGTAGAACCCCTGGGGAAATCAGATTTGGGTTTCCTCAGATATACCAAGATGGCTCTAGTAATAAATTAGAACTTTCAGGAAGTCTTTGCCTCGGACTCTGATTTAAATTTAGATGTTAATTGGAACACTGACATTGTCTGTCTGGATAGACGAAAATAAATGGACAATGGGTCTGGCTCAAACAAATACAGTTCAATCCCCCATAGAAGACTTCAGAGCAATGAATCACATACTGTCATTGGAACTTGGTATGCTTTGAGACATTTGCATACGGTTAGGCTAGAAATAGCCAATTCATTTATTATTTATTTCGTTTTATGCCCTGCTTTTTCCCTCACCCTTCAAAGCAGCGCGCATGGGATTCTCCTTCATGTTATCTGCTAAGCAGCATGTTGAACCCACAAGCATCTGTTATCATCCTTAAGAGATAGCTTCTATGGATTAGTGGTACTTTGGTTTGCTTTGTTTAAAGGCGTTTTAAGAAGTTTACAGAGAATTTACAGTGTTTACAGAGAAAGGGTAAGCAAAAGGAGCCATCTTGGTATAGTGGTTAGAGCACCAGGCAAGAAAATGGGAGATTATGAGTTCTAATCCTACCATGAGCCTGATGGCAATTGGGAGGTCTTGGCTCAGTCACTCTCAACCCTGGGAAACAGACATGGACAAATCAGTTCCCCAAAATGGCAGAGATTGGTTCAGGCAGTTGCCAGAAGTCAATATGTAGGTATGAAATTTGTTTTATAGTTTTACACTTTTTAATGGTCTTATACATATTGGTTTGCTGTTTCTATGCTGTTTTATTCCCTAAATTGTGAGCCACTTGTCTTTTACAGTGATGGGCAGCTATATAAATTAGATGAGAGAGAGGGAGGGAGGGAAGGAGGGAGAGAGGGGGGGGATAGACAGACAGACAGGGATATAAGGGAATAATGAATTAAACTAGCGAAAATGGAAGAACTCCTCAACGTCAATCAATAAGATCCTAAGATACAATTGACATCGAATTTGGAGATGAAGAGCAAAAAAATAACGAGCTAAGAAATTGGACAAGAGAAGATATTATAACGTTAAAAAATCATTCTTCTCCGTGGACCACCATTCACTAATTATATCAACTAAATCATCATAAGAATAAGTCTGAAACCATTGGAAAGATTGACGGAAACTTACAGAAATTAGAATGCATAGCTTATTTACCGCAAACGGACATTGTCTGAAATCTGTTATTTGTTTTAGTCATAGAAACATAGAAGTCTGACGGCAGAAAAAGACCTCCTGGTCCATCTAGTCTGCCCTTATACTATTTTCTGTATTTTATCTTAGGGTGGATCTATGTTTATCCCAGGCATGTTTAATCAGTTACTGTGGATTTACCAACCACGTCTGCTGGAAGTTTGTTCCAAGGATCTACTACTCTTTCAGTAAAATAATATTTTCTCATGTTGCTTTTGATCTTTCCCCCAACTAACTTCAGATTGTGTCCCCTTGTTCTTGTGTTCACTTTCCTATTAAAAACACTTCCCTCCTGGACCTTATTTAACCCTTTAATATATTTAAATGTTTCGATCATGTCCCCCCTTTTCCTTCTGTCCTCCAGACTATACAGATTGAGTTCATTAAGTCTTTCCTGATACGTTTTATGCTTAAGACCTTCCACCATTCTTGTAGCCCGTCTTTGGACCCGTTCAATTTTGTCAATATCTTTTTGTAGGTGAGGTCTCCAGAACTGAACACAGTATTCCAAATGTGGTCTCACCAGCATTCTATATAGCGGGATCATAATCTCCCTCTTCCTGCTTGTTATACCTCTAGCTATGCAGCCAAGCATCCTACTTGCTTTCCCTACCGCCTGACTGCACTGCTCACCCATTTTGAGACTGTCAGAAATCACTACCCCTAAATCCTTTTCTTCTGAAGTATTTGCTAACACAGAACTGCCAATACAATACTCAGATTGAGGATTCCTTTTCCCCAAGTGCATTATTTTACATTTGGAAACATTAAACTACAGTTTCCATTGCTTTGACCATTTATCTAGTAAAGCTAAATCATTTACCATATTACAGACGCCTCCAGGAATATCAACCCTATTGCACACTTTAGAGTCATCAGCAAATAGACAAACCTTCCCTACCAAACCTTCCCCTATGTCACTCCCAAACATATTAAAAAGAATAGGACCCAGAACAGACCCTTGTGGCATACCGCTTGTAACCTGACTCTGCTCAGAATACTCGCCGTTAACAATAACTCTCTGGTGTCTACGCTTCAGCCAGCTGCAAATCCATTGAACTATCCAGGGATTAAGTCCAATCTTCACTAATTTATCTATCAGCTCTTTATGTGGAACCGTATCAAAGGCTTTGCTGAAGTCCAGGTAGGCAATATCCACGGCACCACCTTCATCCAACACCTTTGTGACATAGTCAAAGAAATCAATGAGATTAGTCTGACATGATTTGCCTTCAGTAAAGCCATGCTGATTTGGGTCCAATAAGTTATTATTTTTTAGGTGCTGATTTATCCTCTTTTTGAGTAGAGTCTCCATCATTTTAACTACCACTGATGTCAAGCTAACTGGCCTGTAGTTACCAGCTTCTTCTCTACTGCCCTTCTTGTGGATAGGCACAACACTGGCCATTCTCCAATCCTCAGGAACTTCTCCTGTTAACAAGGATTGGTTAAACAAATCAGTCAGGGGAGTAGCAATGACAGATCTGAGTTCTTTAAGAACTCTGGGGTGGATGCCATCTGGACCCATTGCCTTATTTATCTTTAATTGTTCAAGTTCTTCTAAGACATCGGCTTCTAAGATCACTGGAGCTGAATCCGTACAGCTGGAAGCAATGCTATATCCCTCTATAGTATTATTTTGTAAGGAGTCTTTTGAGAAAACTGAACAGTCGTATACATAGTCGTATGTATTTATGCTTATTCTATAAATTCCCTCTTTTGCTCACTCGGGAAACTTTACTAGTTTAAAAAACTATTTTACCATTTTCCTTTTGGAACTCATCTGATTAATTATTTCTATAAGATGAACCCGAATAAGCAATGTATATTACTTACATTACATATGTGTGTGAGTTGTGCATGCAGTATTTCAATTGGCCTAAATTAATCCTTTGCAGGATGATAGCCTCTTCACTGCAGGTTATAAACTGCAACATTGACTTTAGGCATAGCAGGTGTAGCACATAGATATACTGAAGAGATAACAACTTTTCAAGTTCTCGGTCTAAGGCTTAAGAAGAATGACTGGCTCAGCTAACTACTCTGCCTAAGGGAGGATTATAACCTGGATCTCCCTAGTCCTAATCCAGCACATTAACATTATATCACACTGACTCTTGTTTTATATATGCATGCATCTATGAACATACATTAAAAATATAAACATGAGTGTGGGTATGGGTGGGTGTGAATACTCATATATATAAAGAATCTTTGTAAAGGGGACTTAGACTGTTGGGTTTCATGTTTTCAGAAATGAGGAACTAACAACTATTTGGTGTCTCCTAGAAAATCTAATCCTATCTCTATATTGTATTGGACTGAGTTTGTTTATTTTGCAGGATCCAATCTGAATCGATCACCAGGATCAAAGATTTATTCTTTAAAGCACCTTCTGGAAATTTAAACTCATCAGGAAATTTCTCTCTCTCTCCGGAATATGTACACTGGATGTTACATAGCATTACATGTCACATTTATTTTGTGCAGGGATGGGTTGCTTATCTTTTCTTAATGGTGCGCTGTGTGCGCACTGCAACATTGTGCACACACGTTACAATTTTGCTTATGCACATGCACAGAGGAATAATTTTCCTTCTGTGCATGCTCAGAGAGCTGAAAATTACAAAAAAGATGGTAGTGCATACGGACCAGCAAAGACAGACGGAGCAATTGTGCCAGGATTACGCAATCGGCAGGAAATTCTACCTGCATGCACATTGCAATCTGCACAAATATAATTTAAACATGTCCCACATTTTCTTCCAGAATGTTATTAGTGACATTTAATAAATCTTATTTCAGAGTGATTCTTAGGTTTGGGATTTGTGATAAATGCATGAAAACCTACATTAAAAAAATAATCTTTATAGAGTTACACAACTAAATAATTATACCGAAAAAGGGAACTGTGTGCAAAACAATTTACTTTGTTTCCCCCCCATTTTTCATGTATGTGTTAAATTTGCTGAGCCACTTAATCAAACAAACCACATTTTAACTATTCAGCAAAATATTTGCTGGCTGATGGTATATATTTGCACATACAGCAAGTGTTGGCAAGATGGTTAAGAGATAGGCAGCTCTATCAGCAATCTTTATAATGAGCTCTTCTTATACTAACTGACACCTCAAAAAAATTTAAGAATCTTCAAGTAGATCATATCAATGTTAGTCTGTGTCATACAATGTGTTAAGATGCAGAAACGCAAAACCTACATAGGCAATTTTAAATAAATTCAACAATCGGAAGCATCATGAAATACTTGGTGTTACCCAGATGATAGAAACAAGGATTTGGTCAAGAAATCAACATGAGAACTCTTCAATTCTGTCTCCAGTTTACAGCCAGATTGGGATAATTCTATAGCCATCCTTTTCTTTCAAAATAATAGAAGAAAAAGCCTCTAAAATATGACAAAAGAATAATCAGTCTTAGAAACCATGAGAACAAAGTTCAGGGGCGTTGCAGGCCTGGATTGCTGCCAGTTTTATTAACCAGGCCACCAAGGTACTACTGGTCCCATAGAACCTGCCTGAATCAGGAGGAACCCATTTTGGCAGATAGTTCATGGCAGCCATATCATTGTGTCATGCACTTTGCATTGGTAAGAAGAAAAATACTAGGACAGCTGTTGCCGGTGGGGGAGTGGGGAATCATTCAGTATTTAAGAACTATTTTAAGTCAGCAGCTGGATGACAGATTTTAGATGAAAATTAGGATGCAGTCATACACATCTTTATCCATTTAGCCAGCCCAAAAGGTACCCACAATGACTTAGAATACAGATGTTTACTAAAACTGTAAAACTACAAAACATCAATCTGCAAAATTTAGGGGAGAAAAACAGTTCTTTTGAAAACAGAATAGAGCTAATATTAATATATTGAACAGCTTTTTAAAACACGAGAAAAAGGAAAGGGGCACAATTAAACTGTGTTTTACTTCCAGCCTATTCATTTTTCCTGACTTAGGCTGATTTTAGAAGTTCTTTTAGTCTACAATAATTTCAAGATTGAAGTTTATGAAGAAAATCAAAGGGATCTTCAACTACTCAATAACACCTGCTGACCTTTCAATCCTTCCATTCTAAAATTTATATTGATGCTTAAATGTTCTCTGGAACACTCAGAAAAGCATGATCAATGTATGATAAAGTAGGCTAAAATTCTAGTTATAAAATTCTAGTTATAATATACAGATGGAACAATGGGGAAATGTGTGAATGAAAGGATGGAATTTTACACAAATTATAGTCTTAAAGAAATTGAAGTATTGTTGGAATATATCACCAGAAAAAACTACCTAGAATTTATTTTTAAAAAGTGCCTCAAATCTATGCTGGCAATGTGAATAACCAAAAGAATTATCAATAAGAATTCTCTTATTAGTACCAATACTCCGCAGTCTGCATTGGTTACCAATCAGTTTCCGATCACAATTCAAAGTGTTGGTTATGACCTATAAAGCCCTTCATGGCACTGGACCAGAATATCTGCGAGACCGCCTTCTGCCACACGAATCCCAGCGGCCGGTTAGGTCCCACAGAGTGGGCCTTCTCTGGGTCCTGTCGACTAAACAATGTCGGCTGGCGGGACCCAGGGGAAGAGCCTTCTCTGTGGCGGCCCCAACCCTCTGGAACCAGCTCCCCCCAGAGATTAGAATTGCCCCCACCCTCCTTGTCTTTCATAAACTCCTTAAAACCCACCTCTGCCATCAGGCATAGGGGAACTGAGATATCTCCCCTTGCCTATGCAGTTTTATGTATGGTATGTTGTATGTATGATTTTTAAACAATGGGGTTTTTTAGACTTTTAATGTTAGATTTGTCATTGTATACTGTTTTTATCACTGTTGTGAGCCGTCCCGAGTCTGCGGAGAGGGACGGCTTACAAATCTAATAAATAATAATAATAATAATAATAACAACAACAACAACAACAACAACAACAACAACAACAACAACCCCACTGATGGGTACGCCTTGTTGTGGTACTGGGGCTTGTGTGCTTCAATGAAGCTGAGAGCTGTGCCGGTGGTAGTGTAAACTACTGGTAGGTCTAACCTTGCCGGAGTGGTCAAAGCAGAGGAGCCAGACTAAACTTACCTAACCCATTTAAACTAATGGAGAGACAAAACAAAAAGAAGTCCATACTGGCTCGGTCGTCGCCCAGGATAAAAAGGACTGCGGTGGCTGCTGTGGAACCTGGGCAGCCATTGACAAATGAGCTACAGGAACAAAACAAACAAAGCTTACAAATCAAAAAGCGGCAGAAATTCTCAATGTCAGAGAATCACACAATCATGAAGTGTTATTACAACTCAAAGCCTGAAAAACGTGGATATCAAAGACGGATGTACCAATTATGGAAACAAGAATATGCAGACTCAAAAATAACGGAAGCTGCAGATGAGACACTTGACACTATGACTCAAAGGCAGCAAGAACTTAAAGACCAAATACTTGCTCATGCGGGGTCCAAAGCAGAGCGAAAGAGACTGCCAGCCTTAAAAAACATAAGCAAGAAACGACTTGTCCCACTGATGGAAGACATTAACTCTGCACTTGCAACTGTCAATGTAACTTCAATTGAAGAATTGAATCAGCTTTCCTACAGTACAGCTGTGATAGTAACTGAAGAACTAGGGTTATTGCAACAGAAACCAATCGGAAAACCAACTGGAAAACCAAAATGGAAAATCCGACTAGAACTGAAAATCAAAAGCTTGAGATCAGATGCAAGTAACTTGAAGAACATTAAGGAGCAGAAACTTAACAATCAGAAGATCAAAGACTATTTGACAAAAAAGTACTGGCTTAGTACAAGAAAGATGGAGGAAGCTCTGGAAATTGTAAAGCAGCAGATAACAGTGACAGCCAGGAAAATTGAGCGATATGAAGCTAAGATCACCCAGTACAGGCAGAATCAAACATTTCAATCCAACCAGAGGCAGTTCTACCAGAACCTGCATCAGCAAACAGATAAGAAAATTGAAAAGCCAGAGGTGAAAATAACAACAAAGTTCTGGAAAGATCTCTGGGAGGTCGAAAAGGACTATAACAGGACTGCTGGGTGGATAAAGGAGTTTGAAAAGGAATTCTCAGGCAGCAATATGCAGCAGCTGGAGATAACACCTGAAATGATTGCAGAAAGAATGAAGAGAGTAAAGAACTGGACATCCCCTGGCACTGATCAGGTGCATGGTTTTTGGCTGAAATACCTGACCAGCCTGCATGCAAAAATGGCCAAATTGTTCAACAAAATGCTGCAGACAGGAAATATTAGTGAATGGCTTACAACTGGCAGAACATATTTAATACAGAAAGACGCAGCGAAAGGAGCCATTCCAGGAAACTACAGGCCAATAACATGTTTGCCGACCATGCTCAAACTGCTGACAGGTATCATAGCTGACAGAATTCAGGACTACCTAGAAGAAAATGACATCATGCCAGTGGAGCAAAAGGGCAATAAAAGACAAAGTAGAGGTACGAAAGATTAGCTCCTAATTGATAAAATGATTTCGGAGAACTGTAAGAACAGGAAAACAAACCTATACATGACCTGGATTGACTACAAGAAAGCCTTTGACTCATTGCCACACAGCTGGATCATAAAATGCCTGGAAGTCATTGGAGTCAATGAAAACATCAGGAAATTCATAGAAAAGGCGATGGAATATTGGAAGACTGAGCTTTTTGTTGGGAATGAAAGCTATGGATTGATCAACATCAGAAGGGGCATCTTCTATGGCGACTCTTTGTCCCTATTGCTATTGATCATCAATATAATCCTGCTGTCACTCATCCTACAGAAAACAAACCTAGGCTACCAAACTGCTAGGAATTCACCAAAAATTTCACACCTGCTGTATATGGATGACCTGAAGTTGTACGGAAAATCAGAAACTGAGATACAGTCACTAACCAACACTGTGCGAATCTTCAGCAATGACATCAGCATGGAGTTTGGCCTGGATAAATGTGCCACAGTGGCACTGAAAAAGGGGGAAATCACTGAAAGTGAGGGCATTGAAATGCCAAATGGTCAAACCATCAAGCGCCACCAACCAGAAGCCTACAGATACTTGGGCATCTTGCAACTGGATAATATCAAACATGGCCATGTGAAAACTGTGATCAGCAAAGAGTACATCCAGAGGACCAGAAAAATTTTGAAGAGCAAACTGAATGGTGGCAACACTATCAAGGCTATAAACACGTGGGCCATACCTGTCATTAGATCCATGCTTCGACAACTCGGTTACTGAAGTCATATTTTTTACAGTCAAGTTTGGAGCGGTTAATATTAAATTTAAATCTGTTGTGTGCTCTTGTGTTGTTGTGGTTGAAGCTGAAGTAGTCGCCGACAGGCTGGACGTTGCAGCATATGATCTTGTGGGCAATACTTAGATCTTGTTTAAGGCGTCTTAGTTCTAGGCTTTCTAGGCCCAGGATTGAAAGTCTAGTCTCGTAGGGTATTCTGTTTCGAGTGGAGGATTACTTCCTGGTTGAGATGAATGTTTTTTCCCAACATTCTGAATGAGAGATGAGTAAAATCAGATTTGTAGGAAATGCATGCACAGTGGACATGTTACTGAGCCTTTCTTTTTTAGATTTTGATGTGAATAATTCAATCATAATTCAAGCTCCAAAGTTAACCAAATTATTCTGACTCATGATTTGCTTATCTAGATATTCTGAACAAATCATAATAAACTATGGTAGGTTCCCATAATACCCTGAGTAAATAGCAAGTGCACATTAAAATTCAACATAGTATGCAAACCAAGTCCCACTGATCGCTTGACAAGCAAACGCTTTCAAATGTAGCTACAAACTCCAGTACATTATAATATTTATCAATTTCATTTATTGATCTGCTATATTTCAGGATAACAATTCTCCCAAAGAAGCTTCCCAGCTACATCACCATAAATATTATTTAAATACTATTGAAAGAGACAGAGGCAGCCCCAGCAGGATCAGTAGTATGAAAATGGTAGAAGTGACTAGATAACCAAAGGGCTACTGGTTTTTTTTTAAACAGGTATCATATAGGTAAAAAGGAGCAGGGTTTTGATTGATTGGCTAGGTTGCTATTTTGAAGCTGTCCACGTGTGTGTGTGTGTGTACACTACATTGTGGAATTTAAAGGATAGTTACGACAATGAATATTCTCATCTGGAGCTTTTGAGATGCCTTTCTCTTTTTCTCTACCTGCAGGAATCATTATCATAAAACATTTCTATTGGGTTTTATATGCATAAAAATTCAGGCCTTGCTGTTTCTAGAAGGGGGGGCATGTTTCAAATATACTACAAAATAAAAAGAAGGAAAGTCAGCTCCCTCATTGCATGTTATTAACAGACTACCTGGAGCTTCTAAACTTTAAGTAACCCTATGCTATATTGTAATGCACTCTGTTTCGAGTAAGTTAAGTACATAATAGCATGAGTAATTAAAATATTAAACTTAATTAACCTTAATTTTTAAAGGCCATTTTATTAACTTAAGAAGATATTGAACAAGCTAAACACAAAAAATGCAGATGGAAAGCTATTCTTTGCTGCTATCCCATGCTGTTAAATAATTGTGTGTTTATAGCACATTACTATATAAAATTGATACAAAAATATATGGTAAATTTCACCATTTTCACAGTGTGGGTAATTATTAATCACAGCACCTCAGCAATTTCGCTCTTATGTTTTGGGAAGAAAAATTGAAAACAGTAGTATGATGGATTAATCACCATCCTTTTACTTTCATTATGTAGAAATTAGGAAACGCTAGCCCATTTAAAAAACGTTCCCTCTATTCAGCAAAGCAAAACCTATTCACTCCCTTTCACTCCCTTTTGCTCTCCATGTCATTCTCTGATTGGCTACTTAGCAGGGTCCAGGTATTAGGGAACCATCATTAAGAGAATAACAGAATAACAACAGAATAGCAGAATTGGAAGGGACCTTGGAGGTCTTCTAGCTCGGGCAGGAAACCATTTCAGACAAATAGCTGTCCAATTTCTTCTTTAAAAATTCCAGTGTTGGAGCATTCACAACTTCTGGAGGCAAGCTGTTCCACTGATTAATTGTTCTAACTGCCAGGAAACTTCTCCTTAGTTCTAAGTTGCTTCTCTCCTTGATTAGTTTCCACCCATTGCTTATTGTTCTACCCTCAGGTGCTCTGGAGAATAGTTTGACTCCCTCTTCTTTGTGGCAACTGTAATGCTCTCTACATGGGGCTACCTTTAAAAAGTGTTCGGAAACCAGATCGTGCAGAATGCAGCTGCGAGAGCAGTCATGGGCTTACCTAGGTATGCCCATGTTTCACCATCACTCCGCAGTCTGCATTGGCTGCCGATCAATTTCCAGTCACAATTCAAAGTGTTGGTTATGACCTTTAAAGCCCTTCATGGCACTGGACTAGAATACCTCCGAGACCGCCTCCTGCCGCACGAATCCCAGCGACCGATTAGGTCCCACAGAGTGGGCCTTCTCCGGGTCCCGTCAACTAAACAATGTTGGTTGGCGGGCCCCAGGGGAAGAGCCTTCTCTGTGGCGGCACCGACTCTCTGGAACCAACTCCCCCCAGAGATTAGAACTGCCCCTACTCTTCCTGCCTTCCATAAACTCCTTAAAACCCACCTTTGCCGTCAGGCATGGGGGAATTGAAACACCTCCCCCGGGCATGTTCAATTTATATATGGTATGCTTGTGTGTGTGTCTGTTAGTATATGGGGCTCTTTTAAATCTTAAATATTTTAAAGTTATTGGATTATTTATGATTTGTTCTATCGTGTTGTGAGCCGCCCCGAGTCTTCAGAGAGGGGCGGCATACAAATCTAAATAATAAATAAATAAATAATAAATAAATAAACCCCGGAGATATTGGAACACTTTTATCATGTTTCCCCTAGTCCAGGGGTAGGGAATGTTGGCTCTTCTATGACTTGTGGACTTCAACTCCCAGAATTCTCTGAACTAGAATGATTGGCTCAGGAATCCTGGGAGTTGAAGTCCACAATTCTCTGAACTAGAATGATTGGCTCAACTCCCAGAATTCTGTGAACTAGAATGATTGGCTCAGGAATCCTGGGAGTTGAAGTCCACAATTCTCTGAACTAGAATGATTGGCTCAGGAATCCTGGGAGTTGAAGTCCACAAGTCACAGAAGAGCCAACGTTCCCTACCCCTGCGCCTAGTCCTTCTTTTCATTAAACTAGACATACCCAACTCCGGGAACCAATCTTTATATCCAGTCCCCATCATGGCGACCAAAACTGGATGCAATATTCCAAGTATGGCCTTAGACTCGGGGCGGCTAACAACAATATAAAAAGACAATGTAAACAAATCTAATATTAAAAACAATCTAAAAAACCCCAATTTAAAGAACCACTCATACATACAAGCATACCATGTATAAATTCTATAAGCCTAGGGGGAAGGGAAATTTCAATTCCCCCATGCCTGACGACAGAGGTGGGTTTTAAGGAGCTTGCGAAAGGCAAGGAGGATGGGGGCAACTCTGATACCTGGGGGGAGCTGGTTCCAAAGGGTCGGGGCCACCACAGAGAAGGGTCTTCTCCTGGGTCCCGCCAAATGACATTGCTTAGTCGACGTGACCCGGAGAATGCCCACTCTGTGGGACCTAACCAGTTGCTGGGATTCGTGCGGCAGAAGGCGTTCCCGGAGATATTCTGGTCCGATACCATGAAGGGCTTTATAGGTCATAACCAACACTTTGAATTGTGACCGGAAATTGATCGGCAACCAATGCAGACTGCGGAGTGTTGGTGTAACATGGGCATACCTTGGGAAGCCCATGATTGCTCTCACAGCTGCATTCTGCATGATCTGGAGTTTCCAAACACTTTTCAAAGGTAGCCCCATGTAGAGAGCGTTAAGTAGCAAAAGGCCCATTGCCTGTATTGTAAACTCTTTAAAATTATATACAGAGGGAAACTGCTTGACTCCTAAAGGTATACTTTGTGTCTCCCCTCAGCTACATTTTTGGGTGGATGCTGTGTCACACATTATCAGAGCAGAAGTACAGTATTTGTTGGCCTGCAATCAACACTAAGAGGGCTGTCCTCTAAACATAGTGAAATGGAGAGGCAGCAACCTTCACCTCAGAATCTCTAAAATCTAATTGCTGAATCACAAACTATGATTCAAAAGTTACTAGAGCAAGGCCGTCAAACTCCTGACCCAGTTTAGAGGGCTACAGCCAATTTAGTAAAGGGTGTGTGTGTGATTGCTACATGTCATATAATGACGCCATGATGATGCAAGTTTGATACCCCTGATGTAGAGGGCAGGATATCTCTAGTCCCTCATGCTCATCACTGCACAGCCCTGTTTGTATTGGTATGTATGTGAGCTCAGAATATAAACAAATTTCATATCATAAATAAAAACGAAATTAGAGGTGATGCATGATGTCTCACGGGAAACAGCTAAATCAACTTAATCCAATTGGTATATCTGAATAATCAAGGTGACTTCTTGAAAATAATCCCATATAGGCTATTCTCAATTATCCAGGTTATGGTTGTCCCAAAGTTGCTTTTCAAAAAGGCAACTGGAGTTTCTTGTGGGGGAGGGTGTTCCCCCTTGAAAATGTTTTGCTTCTAAGCCAAGGAAGTTTTTTGGAAGGGAAGCAAAATATTTTTCAAGAGGAACAAAACAAGCAAGCCCAGTTCCCTTTTGGAAAAAGCACCACTGGGATCCCATATAGGCCCTTTTAAATTCTATCTAATGGCTTTGTAAAATGAGACGATTCTCATGTAAAGAATTAGAGCAATTACAAGGTCTCTATAGGAGTGACTTGGGTATTTGTTAAGAAAGTAGGCAAATAATCAAGGTGCATCAAAATTGGTTGCAGAACTTAATGAAAGGGCTACAAGAGAACACTAATATAAAATTAAGAGTACAGTGTTCCCTCGATTTTCGCGGGGGATGCGTTCCGAGACCGCCCGTGAAAGTCGAATTTCCGCGAAGTAGAGATGCGGAAGTAAATACACTATTTTTGGCTATGAACAGTAGCACAAGCCTTCCCTTAGCACTTTAAACCCCTAAATTACAATTTCCCATTCCCTTAGCAACCATTTAGATTATTACTCACCATGTTTATTTATTAAAGTTTATTTTAAAAAACATTTTTTAAAGGCAAACAAAAGTTTGGCCATGACATATGATGTCATCGGGCGGGAAAAACCGTGGTATAGGGGGGGGGAAACGCGAAGTATTTTTTAATTAATATTTTTGAAAAACCGTGGTATAGACGTTTCGCGAAGTCCGAACCCGCGAAAATCGAGGGAACACTGTAATACCATAGGGATTATGTAGCATTTAGGAACTAAAAATAATGCAAGATATATCCCATGCTATACACATCCTTCCAATGGACTTGCTTGCAGCTCTAGCACTACCATAAATTAGCAAACAAGCAATTATATATCTTTACTCTTTTGTTTTGGTTATATGATAAAAGTTCATTCCGAGCAACAGTAAAAGCAAAACACCAAACCTGGCTTGGTGAATGCTCCAGGGTGAGGAAGCAAGTCTGCTGGCATCTTCACGAGCGACACAGTCTGCCAGTAAAGACTTCAGCAAAGTTTGCCATTTTTATTTAGGTACTGCTTTAAATGATGGACAGTCACATGGCGCAGCACTTCCAAAAGGATGCCTGCTGGACCACCAGCCTTCCTGCATTCTCTAATACCCCAGTGATCTCATGGGTGCAGTGAAGGATTGTTGGGGTGTTCAGTTTCTTTCAAAGTGAAGGCACAATATCAAAATTGTGTATAAACAAATCCAGATCAAAAGCTATATATATCCAAAGAGATCCATCAAAATAAATTGAAAAAATAACTGTCTTTGAGAGCTGCACGTTTCTTGATTGAAATGAACATGAAAGAAGAATTATACTGGTCTATTGGTGAACAATGAAGTGTCTAAGGTTTGCTGTGCAACGGTACAAAGGAACACAATCTGTCTCCATGAATTTCAATGAGTAATTTTTAAACAATTAAGCAAAGGCCAAAAAATCCAGAAATCCCAAGTCAAAAGGAAAAAAAAATAGTGTTTTATTAACTACCACACTGTTATAATACACTTTAAACGTACAATAAGGTAGCCTTTAAATTTGAGGTGGTTTGAACAAATGAACAGATTTTCCAAATGTTTGTAAATAGTGAACTCTTGCAATTATTGTACTTTTTTTTTTTTGTAAAACGGGTAGAGCACTTACAGACTTGGCTATGCAAAGTAAGAGTGTACATTTTTTAATAGTTGAAAATATAAACAGTAATTAAAAATAAAAAAATCAGCTTAATAAAAAACATATATGTTTTATCAGTTAAATGTACTGGATACATACAATTTAAGGGAAGCATAAAGGAAAGATGTGGATATTTAAATGCAGCTCAACTAACCAAAGCTTGGCAGAAAAAAGCGTTGTAAAACCCTTATTCCACTATCACTAATATTAATATGGACTATTGTCCCTATGGAAATGATTTTCTATTATTTGCATTTGCATCTGTGTATCTGTGTCTGAGTGCTTATGTGTCCTTTTTTACTGATAATTTACATGATGGCTTTTAAGGCCCTGGCAGACAGATGTATTTGGAGACAAAGTTAGATAAAAATTGCAATTGACATGGATACCCTTAATTTTTGGTCCTCCAATATTCAAGAAAAGGGTATCTTTTTGTTTCATCACGAAAAATGCAGCAACTTATTTTTATTTAAGCTTTGAATAATTTTAAACATCAGTTATGTTGCCCAAATTAATTACTTAAAGAATATTATTAACAAGACATTATTTTGGCAAAATTAAACTTTAAACATGGCTTTTCAACAGGATTTAAAAGGTGACTATCCCTAGAGCTCCATGTTAAAATGTAATTTTCAAAATCCTACAAGAGTAATGCTTAAAATATTGTACAGTTAACCTAATTAAAATAATTAGCTTCAAAATGACAACTTGATGAGCTAAGTAAAGCCTATACAATGAAACATTTGCTTGGAAACTTGATTTGTCAGTTATGCATAATAAAAATTCCAGTCAAGAAAATTACAAAATTTCTTTTATCATAACATGATTTCTTTTCACCAATCAACTTTTATCTTACAATAGATAAATACCAACATGTTCTCATTTTTACACTAAACCACAAAGGATTGATGCATTTGATTAGACTACCATTTTCCATTGTTAAATTTCTTTTTATACAAGTTGGTAAAATTTAATCTCTTCTAGATTCCAAAAGTACCTACAAAACCCATGCAATTTTACCATTTTAATATACTATGGAATATCATACAAAGTAAGGCATTTCAGTGTCATGTATAACCAAGTTACTGTCAATCCAAAAATTTTTGCACATCAATAAAAAGATATCTAAGAACTTAGGAACAATATTCTTTTCACTACTGTATAAAAATAACCACAATTAATAGGTATTTTGTGTATATTTATTCCATTGTCTCATTTCCGGAAACGGTAACAAGCTGTAAAGGTATTTCAGCATTGGTAAGAATATCTTGATTGCTGGTGCCAGATGTATTAACAGTTCCTATCCCTGAAACAGAACCTTGTTGAATATTAGCAAGGATAAGTGTTGTTCCGCCTGCAGTAATCAAAGTATCCTCTGATGTTGCTTCTACCGATGCAAGCACTGTACTGCTAGCATGAATAGCTTTTTTATTTTGATGGGTTTTAATGTGTTTGGCAAGATGGTCACTCCTCATGAAGCGCTTGGAACATTCTGGACAGACAAATTTCTTTTCACCTGGTCAACATATAAAAAAATAAGTTTTTTCTTTCATACCAATGCAATTGTAATCTTAACATGGCTGAAATTTGAAATCTCTTCCTTTTCTTTAAATAGAAAAGTGCATAAGATTTATAAGCATTGCTATAGATGTTTAGAAATCAGTTCCAATGATTAACCAGTGCTTTAATTTCCCACCCCATGCGCCAAAAGAAATATGTTTTAAAAAACAGATGGTCACCTGTATGTGTTCTCCTGTGTCGCTGTAGCTCATCACTACGGGTAAATCTTTTTCCACAAAACATCCACGTACAAATAAATGGACGTTCTCCAGAATGCCAACGAAGATGAGCTCGCAAATGTGATGTTTTTCCATACACTTTCCCACATCCTGGTATGTGGCAGATGTGTTGTTTCTTCTTTCCCAAATTGGTGCCTCTGTTAAAAACATGCAATGAAACAAAAGTTACTCAAAACACTGACATCATCAAAACATGTTGTATATTACACTGAAATGTAAAAAAACACATTCATGTACCTTGGCATAGATGTATAGTGATCAAGGGCATTAACTAACTCAGGAGCAGCATGAGCTGTCAACCCGGAATCTAATGCCACATCCTTCAATCTGTCACTTCCCCATTGGCAATGAAAGAGCAAGATGTACAGGTTTCCCACAGATACAGGTGCTCAATTTAATTATCACTCTCACTTTTGCCTCATTTATTTTAAGGAGATTTGCTGCACAATAAGACACGGAATGCATACCTTCCACCACCTTCTTTACAATTGGGGCAAGTGCAAGCTACCCTTCGCAATCTTTTTCCTTCTTGATGCGGCTGATCCCCTTCTTCATCTACCACCTGCACCCGCAAATGTGTCAGGTCATTGGTATTCAATGTAGAATCACCACCAAGTTGCCATTCTTCTGGATCAGGCTCCTCTTCTTTAATCCTAATATCTAAAGACAGGGAGAGGGGGAGAATATTACAGATCAACAGTCAGTCCCATTACACAGAAAGGAGAAAGCTGTCTTAAGATCTTAAGCTTTTGCAATGTTATCTGTTTATTCTGCCTTATCAATCAATCCATTCCAATCTCAGGATGCCGGACAACAATTTATGTAATTTTATTGATAGCTGTAAGAACTGCATTTCTCTACTGAAAACCCACATCCAACCTCAGTGTCAAATAACAATAGAACTTAAGAGTTATATCCTGCTTCACAATGCTTTGCAGCACTCTCTAAGTGGTTTACAGAGTCAGCTTATTGACCCCAACAATTTGGGTCCTCATTTTGCCTATCTCAGAAAGATGGAAGGCCGAGTCAAACTTGAGCCTGGCGAGATTCGAACTGACAAATTGTAGGCAGCCGGTAGGCACTCGAAGTAGCCTGCAGTACTGCATTCTAACCATTGGCTCCACCATGGCTCTTACAAGTAAGCATGCTTTTAAGAATACCATTAAAACATTACAAACAAAAGCAACCATTTTTCTAGCTGGAAAGTGAAAAAGTAACCTTCATTCATTCATTCATTCATTTATAAAAGGGGGCTTCTCGATGAAATATGTAAAATAATTCTGTTGAAACAGAAGATTTTAAAAATGTGAAAATGTTTTTAAAATGCTTTAACACTCCCCACCCCCATCCCACCCCACCCCTTGTAAATTATTCTCTTGGGCTGGGAGCTTCACTGATGTGTACTTGTCTAAACAGCTCAAGCAGATGTTTAATACCATGTAATGATAATGATAAAGTGACACATTAAAAACACATCCAAAAATGGCAAAGATTGAGCAAGTAAAACAAATAATTGAATCCAAATCCGCAACTATTTAACTGCTCTTCCCTCTGTATCCTCAGAGCTATATGAAAGGTCAGCATTATGCTTTTCCAGTCCTGATGTCAGGTTGAGTGTTAGCTCTTCAATTTACTTTGAATGGGAAGCCTTAAGAAGCCTATATATGGAAGTAGCATTCTTCCCAGACACAGCAAAGCCAGGCCAAGGAAAGATAATATTCTAGTATGCCAAAGGAAAAAGAAAAAAAAATCCTTAAATGCCAAGGGCAAGCTTTCAAAAGAAACAGAGCCAATATCAATTAAATACAAAGGGTTGTTGTTTTTTTAAATCTCTATAGGTATTTACTTACATTACATTTGTAGTACTTTTTTTAGCATTTGAGCTACTATGATTAGCCTATTTTTGTCTAACAATATCCATCTCTATATTCGCCAGCAGTGCCAAGGATATTTAATACACTTAATTTACCCTGACATTTAATAGCCTTCAGTTGCTGCAATACAAAATATGTACCTATGAAGAGGAATGTCTGTTGAGGAAGGCTAACATTATAAATATGCAAAGTGTTGCAAGAATAACTTGTAAAAACAAAAAAGATAAACTAATCACCATTCATATTTGTTTAAATAACTTAGTTGAATTATGGCACTTGCTGGACAAATTTCAGATTCAGAACAAGCAAGAACCAAAAATATTTTTCAAGAAGATATTAGCGTACATGCACACACACACAAATACACACACACACTTGAGAGTTTCCCATATAACGTCTTATAATTCATCATAAGTATTAAAGTTTGATGTTGAGGAAGACAGATAATTAAATAATATTGATCCATTTATATGAGTGAGATCATCTGTCACAATGGATTGAGGTATCATCAACATGCTGGTAATACTCAACTTTATATCTCTATCCCTGGTGACTCAAGTGATGCTGTCGCTAGCCTCTCATACGTCTTGGACATTGTAGGCACCTGGATACAGGACAATAAGCTGTAACAACCTTAACAAGGCTGAGTGGTTTTGGGTACATGGAGCATCAAGACCTGGGGGTTTTGACATCTTTCGTTTTGGATGATGTTACATTATACCTGTCCCGCCAAGTTAGCAACTTGGGGTTTCTCCTGGATCCATGTCTTCAGCTCAAAGAGCAGGTGACAGGTGTGGCTGGGAGAGCCTTTGCACAACTTTGGTTCCTGCACCAGCTGCAGTCTTTCCTATATCAGGACTCCCTGCACTAGAGCTCTACTGGATTTACTGCAAAGTCTTTGGAGCTCCTAGAACGGCCCATGTTATAACACTGCAGCATGAGCTGCACTGGCTGCTGTTTGTTTCCTGGTACAGTTCAAGGATTTGGTCATGATGTTTTAAGTCCTCCATGTCATGGATTCCAGGTTACTTGGTGAACCATCTCATCCCACTAGGACAGGTCCATCCCATTCACACTAGCAGGAGGTCTACTGCAGAGTACACCAACTGGTGGAATCCAGGAGAGACTTCTCTGCTAAAGCGGTATATAAGTCTAATTGCTATTGATATTGCTAGTGCTGACCTTCTGGAATATCCTGCCCACTGGCCTGGGCCTGTTCCCACCCTTCCTGTCTTTCTGAAGACCTGGCTTTGCCAGGTGGCCTGGAGACCCAATGGAGATGGCTATTAGATTAACAGCAGACCCCATGTCCTCCCTGTACATCCCGATCCCTCCCCATCCATTTTTAAAATTCATTTTGCTGTATTTAATTTTTTATTGTTTCATTGTTTTACTTTAGTATTGTTACATTTACATTTTTTATAATTTTACATCCCACCATTTTAAGCCGCCCAGAAGGGCCCCACAAGGAGGTGGGTAGCAAATAAATTTAATAAATAAAATAAAATATTACTCAACTCCAAAGATGAACAAGAACCACTATATAATAGAAACATGCACAACAGTACATGCGCTATTGTACTTCTCAACAGAACTGCACTTTAAGCTTCCAAATTTGGGTAAAAGGGCTCCCAATCTATCAAGCAAACACATGGGCAGCTTTGCTCAACTACAACTCCCATGCGCCTCTATTGTAACTTTTGTCTCACAATTTAAAAAAAAACTCTTTCCATCCCCTCTATCTCCGAATTGCAAAGGAAGACGCATTGAGGCCAATTATTCAGTTCTGAAGAAGTTTCTCTTTATAAGTGCTCAATGCCTATATTCTTTCTTTTAGAGGGCTTTCACCCCACCAAATTATTTTGCCATTTTATACCACGTGCCTAAAAACTGAAGTCCAACTCAGTTTTTTTCTATATGATCATCAACACAACAATTCTCCCAAGCCAGAATGAGTAATTCACTCAAACCAGAGGATTTTTCAGCATGAATCTTATGGCTCTTCACTCAGAAGCAAATTCTATTCTCTTCAACAGAATGGGACATAGGACTGTTATCTTGAAGAATACTGGTACAGATCCATTTGGTTTCAATTCTCTTTGCCCCAAATATCACTTTTCAGAAAACCAAAGAACTATTTATGCTTTCATGTGCATGCAAAAGAATGCTAATATTCTGTTTTTACCACAGTAGCATGCAACACGTGTTCAGGAATTGTAATTTTATGAAAATCCAAAAATACTGAGATATTGAGGCTAGTCAAACAAAGCAACACCTAAGAAAAAATTGCTTTAGCATTCTGATGCACAAGACAAGTTGCTCCATAAGCTCACCCTCTCAAAAATGATACATACAATATTTTATATTTTCAAATAATTCTGAAAAATAGATTTTTTTTTTTTAAACTGAAATATATGCTTGGGAACATTTGGCTAATTCAGATGTATCTTCAAGTGTTCCTCTATAAAAGCATTAAAATTTCAACTAGCAAGAAAAATACATGGATCTTCCACAAATCTGAGCCCTTTCCTACATTATTTCACTGCTAAGTGCTAACTCATTAAAACTGAATGCATTTGCACAAAATGACTGAATATATAACATTTTTCATTAAAACTAAAAATACATTTATCATCAGAAGAGAAAAATGTATCTAAAATGTAACAATGACGCAAAGTCATGTTTGTTAAAGGACTATTTCAGGTGAAAATACACCTGGTCTCCTCAGCTGTCAGACATGATTGATAAAACTTTGGAGGATGAAGGCAACTATTCAAACAGTGAGAATCCCATTAAAATTCAGTCTGCATGAAAAAGTTATATTACAAATGACAGTCATATGTCAATATAAGAAACATTTATTAATTAATAATTACTGGCTACCATTCCAAATGCTATATGAATACTTTGCTTTCTTGTCTTTTAGCTTCTCTTAGAAGATAATTTTAAAAGCTCAACTATCTTTGTAATGACAGTATGCAAATATGTCAGCAGCTATCAATACTGATAAAAAATATCCCCTGTGCCAGGAAAGATATTTTTCATCCTCTTCTCCCATGTAAGTCCTAAATCTGTTGCAAATAACCCATCGATATTCTAAAACAAGTTTGGACAAAGAAGGACTATAAGGCAGAGGGGGGACATATCTGTTCTTTTAGCAATGATCCTAACTGGATATCACTCAGATTCTTTTTAGGTAGGTCTGCAATGTTCAAGGATAGAGTTTATTACAACTAATAAAAAGAAAATATTTTAAAGTTTTTTATTCTATCCAGCCATTCCAAATTTTAGAAACTGTTTGGAGAAGTCCCTGCAGCTTTCTTTGGCAAGGTTTTTTCAGAAACAGTTTGCCACTGCCTTCTTCCCCAGGGCTCAGAAACTGACTAGCCCAAGGTCACCCAGCTGGCTTTGTGCATAAGGTGTGAGTAAAACTCTGTGGTCTCTCGGTTTCTAGTTTGATGCCCTAACTACTACATCAAGCTGGTCTCTGATATGGTTAGAAAATCTAGATAATTAATTATTTAAAAAGTGTGTTTTTAAAGCTTTTTAGTCAATGAGGTTAATCAATAATCCTCTTTCTAGAACACACATTCTTCAGTTCCAGATTCCAAATAATGGCCCATAGGACTAAGAAAGTGGAAAATATGCATTACTCCCCCAAAATGTATATTGACAGAAATCACATTGTTATATCCTGCCCCCTGAACTCCTATCCTTTTAACAGGGAATGATAAAAGACTAAGCAGAATGATAATCATAATGATTTTCTTTTCTATCAGTATCAATCAGAAGGTAAGCAACTAAAAATGTATTAAGGAAACATTGCCAAAGATAGTAATTTCTTCTTCGTGCAATCTTCTAAACAAAAAATATTCCCATATGCATTCCTTTTGAAAAAAATGTTTAATCTCATTTTAAGATAGAATCCACAGCTCTCATTTCCAAAGCATTTCATATTGGTGTTTATTGCTTCCTCCTTTTGGTTATAGTCCATACTATAGTTGCCATTCAAAGTTATATCTCAACTTCTTTATACAAGTGCTGCTATAAGATTTGGTGAAAGTATCCTGCAAGACTATCAAGCTAAGACATAGCATCCTATTTTCCAAAGTGCTCTCTACCATTCACCAACAGTTGAACAGGAGATTGATTAGGAGCAAATTAGGTGATTAATTGGTTGCTGGGAAAGTTCTAATGCTACCTCTTTAGAGGGATAAATTCCCATCAGCAATGAAATAGATACATATATATCCTCTTTCCCAAGGTCAAGTGTGTACACATAGTCCATAATAAAAGTGGCATGGAATCCTCGAGATAAAAAAGATTATTGTGTCTTAAATGAGAATGCAGCAGGATCAGATAAAAGACTCTGCAGACCACCATCCTGTTTGTGACAAAAGCCAATAATATAGCTCAAAAAGAGGATATGAGAACATAGAACATAAGAAGAGCCATGCTGAATCAGGCCAAAGCCCATTGAGTCACACAGTGGCCCATCAATTGTACATGGGGATCTCAAGCAGAAAGAGAAGGCAAATCCCTCCCTTTCCCCTGACCCCCAACAAATGGTACTTAAGGGAATCCTGCCTGCTTCAATCAACATAGAGGCGGCAGGTGGACATCCCTTTCAATAACCACCGATACACTTGGCATCCAGGAATCTGTCTAAGCCTGCCTTCAGGCTATCAAGGCTGACAGCTGTCACAACCTCTTCTGGAAGTGAATTCCATAAACCAATGGGTGAATATGGGTGAAGAAATATTTCCCTTTGTTTGTCCTTGCTTTCTTACCTATGAGCTTTAGGGAGTGCCCCTTTGTCCTAATTGTGTGATAGAGAAAATAATTTAAGGATTTAAGACTTAATGAACTCAATCTGTATAGTCTGGAGGACAGAAGGAAAAGGGGGGACATGATCGAAACATTTAAATATGTTAAAGGGTTAAATAAGGTTCAGGAGGGAAGTGTTTTTAATAGGAAAGTGAACACAAGAACAAGGGGACACAATCTGAAGTTAGTTGGGGGAAAGATCAAAAGCAACGTGAGGAAATATTATTTCACTGAAAGAGTAGTAGATCCTTGGAACAAACTTCCAGCAGACGTGGTAGATAAATCCACAGTAACTGAATTTAAACATGCCTGGGATAAACATATATCCATCCTAAGATAAAATACAGGAAATAGTATAAGGGCAGACTAGATGGACCATGAGGTCTTTTTCTGCCGTCAGTCTTCTATGTTTCTATCCACTTTTTCTATCCCATGCATGATTTTATACACTTCGATCAAGTCACCCCTTAAACGCCGTCTTTCAAGGCTGAAGAGACCAAGGCATTGAGTGCAATGGTCCACTTAACTTTTATTCTGCATGATGTATTTACAGAATCCTGGAGATGTACAATGTATAACTACCATAACTAGCAGCCACTGATGCCTTCATTGACAAAAATTAAATTAAATTAAATAGTTATCTGCGGGGAAAGCAAATAGTACAATCCAAGTATCTATTACACGTAACAATTATTATTGCCTGACCAAGTCTTCCACCACTGAGCTTCATCCCATGTTCAATATTATTGGGAGATCAGGGGAGGGGAATCTATCTGCTTTCTTTGTACCTCACAGTGCATAAAAATATATTCATATTCCCCTTTATCTTTTTTTCCAATAAAATAATTACCAAGCTCACGTACCAGAGCACTATTTTTGAAACCTCTCATTATTTTCAAAAGAAATTTCCTAAGTGGTTTCATAAAATGAGGTTGTGAAAAACACATCTGGATTTTCTGTTTCAGAACCAATTTTAGTGTTTCAGTTCTAAAATCAATTTATGCCATTAACAACTTGCTTTTGCTTTAAACTTATAAAAATATTGAGATTAGCTAATGGAGTATGTATGTCCAAATCTGGTATCAAAAATCTTTCAGAATCCAAAATTTGAAAAATATAATTTTAAAAACGTCAACTTGACAAATCACAAATCAATTTGACCATGAAAAAACATCAGAATTTTAGATTGTATGAAGGGAAATATATTTTGGGAGTTGAAATAATTTATTTCTTCTTAAACGACAACATCAAGTTTTACACGCTTCAATAATTATGACTAATTTTACCATAATTCAAAGCATTAGTTTTACAATACCTGCAGGACTGTCAGCATTTTCTCCAGGATGCAGCTGAATACCTCCAGAGTCTATGGAATTTATTGTAACTGTTTGTAGGTTTGGCAACTGAGCAGTACTTAGACTAACGGGCGTTGAAGTCAAGGCCCCACTTGCTGCAACCTGACCAAGAGTGAGGGTCTGCACAGGTGTCAATGTTATTTGTTGGCCAGGAGCATTTTGAAGCTGCAAGTTCTGCAAGTTCTGTACTCCTTGGACTTGAAATGTTTGCCAAGTTATTTGCCCAGATGGGGTCACTGTCTGTGCCTGGATTAAGAAAGTTCCAGGATTCAGCTGAAGCTGAAGATTCTGCAAAGCCTGTTGTGATATACTTTGGCTGGCCTGCACACCATGGATTGTCTGTTGCGCAATACCTTGTACAATCTGAGCCTGACTCGTTGTTTGTTGAGATTCTTGAAGCTGTATATGTTGTACGATAGGCTGTGCTGTTGAGACCTGAATATTCTGGGCCTGTGTCTCCTCCGAGACAGATGTTTGGATGTAATTTCCCTGAAGATCTGAACTATGGACCTGCCCACTAGTGGAGGGCAAACTGTTTGAATTTTGTTCTAATATACTAGTATTGTCTATGGTTACAGGCAGTTGTTGTGAGGATGACGATGTTGGCACAAATAAGTCTGTTTCGGTAGCTGTTTCCGTCATTTCAGGAGAAACCTGTTCTGCAGTCCTATCAGAAGTGTCCGAACTATCCATTGCCTGTGCAGTGCTTATCAAGTGTCCATCGGCATTAATACCTGCAGTCATGGTTTGAGAACCACTTAGTCCCAGAGAATCTAGATCAACGCTATTGATGGGAACAAATGCGATGTTTCCTGGCAGCCCAAGAGGAACATTAGCAACTACCTGTGCTTGTCCAGGAAAAGATGAACTGCCAATTGTAACCCCTTGGACTTGGCCAGTCTGTGATAAAATATTCTGAATGTTACCAGAGGATGTTCCAGAGGCAATAATGGTTTGATTGGAGCCAGGAATGATCTGAATTTGACCAGTTTCTTGATTCACACTACCATTATCAGAAGAGGCTGCAAACCCAAGCTGAACCTGCTGACCATCAGCTGTCTGTATCTGGGGTATTACTTGATACTGGACATTGGACACAGTGCCATTGGATGAATCCGAACCAGGTGCAACAGAGAATATCTGCTGATTCTGCAGACTTTGAAGAGGAAGAACGTACTGTCCACTTGAAGTTACTGTGGCAGTCCCTGGGATCTGTACTATGTTGCCAGCTTCATCTTTAATAGTTGTAGGTGTAGCAGATAACACCTCCCATCTATTCGGTGTTCCTGCTAACTGTACAGAGGCCAAATCTCCTGTCTAAACAAAAGCAAAAACAAAAAACAAATTAAAATGTCTGTGCAAATAACAGGTGAGCAATACATTACTTGCATGTACACAGTATGCCAAATAGTTCAATCATAGTGACATATAAAGTTAAATTTTAAAAATTCAGCTGTTGTCCATACACACAGAGAAAACTTTCTTCCTTTGTTCCTTTAATTACTTTAATTATTAATTCCATACATTAATCTAGATTCTGAACTGTTAATTGTAGAATAGCACCTATAACCAGCAAGTAGCAACCTATGTGTTTTATTTATTTTTTTCCAGCTGTTTGGTTAACTCAGTGCACAGAATTTGCTTAAGCAGTGAGTTCTTAAAAAGAAACTATTTCCAAAATTGTACATACATACATACATACATACATACATACATACATACATACATACATACATACATGAAGAGGCAACAGCCATTGCGATCTCCGGAACGTTTAAAATTTATTAAAAACTACTAAAATTAACTAAGCTTTCATTAGTCCGCTACTAACGTCCTCAGAGTGTTAAAATCCCCAATCTGACATATATATATATGAATAACTGAAAAGAAATAGATTTTGACTTGTTATGCCAGGATGCAAACAAGTTAATCCTATCAATTCAGCCTCTTCATATTTACACATGTATCAGTAAACATAATTAGAAAGATGTCTATTATATACTAATTCCTACTTTAGCTAAACTAGAAAACTATAATTAACAGCTCTGGAACATTAAAACATAGTTTGAGGGTAGTTTGGTAATTATCAGGTTCTGAAAGTTGTTAATCATAATTTCTCAATTAAAATAAAAGGGAAACTATCATTAGCAAGATACATCCAATTTGTTTATCAATTTGCCCCAAAGTGGAGCCAAAATTTATTCATCTCTTGGTTTAATAAGTTGTGACTGCCTACATTAAGAAACAGGAGAGGTCTTTTCTCTGACACTACCTTTGATTTGAATAGTTTGACCTGATCAAGTAATTCTGTACAATATGCATATATCAGGACACTGTCTTTCCCGAAGTATCTTAGCCACATCTCTGCTGTGTTGGATATCCCCCTTTACAAAACACTTTTAATTCCAACTTTATGAATGCACACAGGTAGTCCTCTAGTTGCAACAGTTCATTTACTGACCATTCAAACTTACAAGAGCACTCAAAAAAGTGACTTATGACCATTTTTCACCATTCACTATTTATAGCAACCCCTTAATCACAAAGTAAAAATTCAGACACTTGGCAACTGGTTCACACTTATGACCATTACTGAGTCCCAAGGTCACATGATTATCTTTTGCAACCTTTTGACAAGCAAAGTCAATGGGGAAGCCAGAATTACTTAATAACCAATAAATTTATCAACTGTGGCAATTCTCATTAACAACTGTGGCAAGAAAGATTATAAAAGAGGACAAAACACACTGAATGTCTCACTTAACAATAGAAATTTGGAGCTCAATTGTGGTCGTAAGATGAAGACCACCTGTATTGCACGTACACATTTATTTATTTATTTATTTATTTATTTATTTATTTATTTATTTATTTATTTACTTACTTACTTACTTACTTACTTACTTACTTACTTACTTACTTACTTACTTACTTAATTTACTTATTTACAGGGGGTGGACAAAAAATGGAAACACTTGACTTTTTGGCATCATAATGTTTGAACATGTTCAAATCAATCAAAACTTGACATATTTTTATGTGTTTTTAAAATTCTGTTATTTGATATGTTTTTTTTAAACTACCTTTTTTTAACAGAAATTTAAGGAAATTGGTTATAACCTTCTAGAAATGGCAGACCTCTCAGACTTTCAAAGAGGCCAAATTGTTGGTGTTCGAATGGCAGGCACTACTGTAACATAAAAAGCCCGAATGTTAGAAAATTAGAAAACCTCTGCTCTCAAAGACAAAAGTTTCAAAGCGATTAGAGTAGTGTAGAAACCACAAGAAATGGTCGCTTGAGCAGTGGCAAAATGTGATTTTCTCTGAGGAATCATCGTTTACCCTATTTCCGACCTCCGGATGTGTTTACATTTGGAGACAGCCAAAATAATAATTTCATCCAGACTGCCTTCTCCCAACCGTCAAACATGGCGGGGGTTCAATGATGCTATTGCTTGGAAATCTGCAGGGCCAATGACTTCCCTCCATGGAAGAATTAACAGTCATCACTGTTTAGGACTTTTGGCCGACCAAATTCATCCTATGGTTCAAGAACTGTTTCCAGAGGGGGATGCCGTCTTTCAAGATGATAATGCACCAATCCATAAAGCAAGAATTATTAAAGAATGGCACGAGGAACATTCTAATGAAGTTCAGCATCTCATCTGGCCACCACAATCACCAGACCTCAACATTATTGAGCATTTATGGTTGATTTTAGAGATTCAAGCAAGAAGTCGATTTCCATCACCATCATCTCTAAAAGAACTGGAGGGTGCTTTAACTGAAGAATGGGCTAAAATTCCTTTGGAAACAATTCACAATTTGTATGAATCAATACCTCGGAGAATTGAGGCTGTATTTGCCGCAAAAGGTGGACCAACACCATATTAAAAGATATTTTGATTATTTTTCAAGGTGTTTCCATTTCTTTGTCCACCCCTGTATTTATTTATTTATTTGATTTATATGCCCCCAAACTCCCTAAGGACTCTATATACGGTAGCTTCTCAACAAAAATTATTTTAAATGATGAACTGATGACCTTTACATTGATTTCACATTTTTCAAGCATCAATATTTCTAAGTCAGAGGAATAATGAAAGAAGGTTAAAATGATAAGTGATTTGTTTTGGAGATTAAGAAATATATGATTCGGGAACCTATAATAGAATCACATCTATACTAATACTTTATAATAGATACTTATATTTTAAGCTAAAATTACATAAAAAGCAGAAGCACTTTCCACTCATACCCGTACCACTGTTAGCCTGAATTAGGGCACAGAAAATCAAGGTATTTCAGTTTATTACTCTCAACTATACAGCTTACATCATTTTAGCTTTCTTCCCCCTCAAAACACAGCTCTATAAATTAAGAAAATTTGAGGTATTACTAGCACACAGCCTAATTTTTCTGATGTTCAAAAAATTCACAAGGAAGAAAAATGAACAAATCTAATACAATAACATATTTGGTCCTTTTTTTTAATACTAACTGTTGCATTTATAAGAATGCAAGGTGAGTATAAAATATTCAACCACTATTCAACCAACTAGCTATTAAAATGTTTTGGAAAAATTTTGAAAATAGAAAAGAGTTGAGTTTTCAAAGACTATCTTCCTTACAGTTTACACTATTGATCATTCCCCACTTAAGTAACTCTCCAAAAAGATTATCTGTGCCCAACCTTAGAAATAACACACAATTTCCTAGTCTTGGCCTTACATGTGTATATTTCTTCTGAACTACAATGTGCTTATATTTTTTCCTTTACGTGAATTTTCCTGCATGGTTATTTTTAAAATATTTGATGTACAAAGCCAAAGAAGCATAAGGAACAACAGAGCTTCTCTCTCTCATGCTCTGGGCAGAGTTTCAAAAACTGAAACGACAGTATTTCTTTCCTTTAAAGTCCTGAAAAACACCTCCTTGTAACACAAGGCTTTCCTCTTACATGTGGCAACCAGGAGCAGAGTTGTACAGCTCTATGATTTCTCCAGTATATACCATAGTCAGATTCTGTTAAAATACACATCTTTCAAGAATCTTATGATCTTCTAACTGAAAATGTTTTTCACTACTTCTAACTTTTTTGGAATGCTAAAGTTGCACATCTTTAGCTATTTTCCCCTAGGGGTTTCCGGAAAGTTCAGAATGTGAAAAGGGTATTTAAAAAACACATAGTAAAAAATGTATTAAAAAAAATATCCCAACCCTATATTTCTCATTATGTTCATGCAATAAAAATTAATAGAAATTTGGTATTATACAACATACGTGTATCTATTTTTTCTATGGTTCTAACATAATTCTCTAAACATTTATCACCCTATATACTTTGATTTACAATTTCAGACAGTCTGGTACTAATATTGCTTACAATATATAGTTTTCTATATAGCTTTATATCCATGTTTATTTCTAGCTTGTTGATTGTCTTGCATCATCATTACAGATTATACTGTATGAATATGAGAAAAACGGTTGTAATTAGGATGTACAACATCAAGTATACTTAAAAAGGTGCTGATACAACTAGGACATCGCTGTTGCAAAATTTAAATTATGATGTAAAATGAAGGAAAAAGTTCAATTTTTTTTTTTTTTAAATAGAAAAACTCTTACATATGTGAGATACAAATTCTAATTGGTTCCAAAATATTGCTGGCAAGAATAGACCAAGAATATATTTTTCCTTTATGCAATCCATTCCATCAGCTTTCAAAGTGTTTGAAGACCATCTAATATGCCAGGAGCTGACAGCGTGGCACTTGTGCACAGCATCACATAGTCCCTACAAATGGGACCCTGAGAAATTCCAAACATTAATTTAAAAAGTAAGGTAAATTTATTACACATGGACATTGCCATGTCAATTTTTGTTGGCATTTTTCCTTGACTTGGATATCTGACAGAAATGTTAACAAATCATAGGAACAACCTTGATTACTTCAAGTTGAGAATTACTGATATGGTCAATTCTAATTTTGTGTTCTAGAGAAAATATATTTTAAAAATAATTTTGTTATTAATGCCACCCATCTCTCCTATTAAAAGATGACTTTGGGCAGCTAAATAAATAAAAAGGAGAGGAAACTATGTTATAGACTAAGAAATGCAAATTTGCAACATCAGATAATCAGATAATCAGTAAGTAAGGATATAAAGGAAATGCATATTTGCCTTAATAAAAATGTTCACAGAAATAGAAAGCAAAAAAAAAGGTATTTATATTTTAACAGTATCAACACACATACAGTATTTCACAGAAGTGAATAGACCCCCTCACATTTTGTGACAACACTGAAGAAATGACACTTGGCTACAATGTAAAGTAATGAGTATAGAGCTTGTATAACAGTGTAAATGTGCTGTCCCTTCAAAATAATGGAACACACAACCATTAATGTCTAAACTACTAGCAACAAAAGCGAGTACACCCCTAAGTGATCATGTCCAAATGAGGCCCAAGTAGCCATTTTCCCTCCCTGGTGTCATGTGACCGGTTAGTGGTACAAGGTCAGGTTGTCCAGAGGGAAAGCATTTTGAAATTCCCTGATATTTCCCTGTAACTTGCGGTCTAGTTAAGGCGCGGTCGTAGATGTCAATCATACCAAACGGCTAAGCCATGGAGAAATACAGGGGGTGGACAAAAAAATGGAAATACTTGACTTTTTGGCATCATGTTTGAACATGTTCAAATCAATCAAAACTTGACATATTTTAGTATCGGTAGCTGAGGAAGCAAGTTGTTGCCAGTTTTTTTCATTTTTCCCTGACTTTTAAACATTTTAATACTTTGCTTTTTCCCTGATTTTTATTCCATTTTTTTCATGTACTGTATTCCCTGATAATTCCGATATTTCCAGAACCACCAATTTTCCTGATAATTCCCTGATTTCCCTGTTTTCCAGGTTTGCTGGACACCTTGAAGGTATCAGGTGTGACAGGGGGGAGCAGGTGTGTTTACTTTGATGTAATCACACTCTCTCTCTCCTACTGGTCAATGGAAGTTCAACATGGCACTTCATGACAATGAACTCTGAGGATCTGAAAAAAAGAATTGTTGCTCTATATAAGATGGCCTAAGCCAGGGAAGGCAAAGTTGGCTCTTCTATGACTTGTGGACTTCAACTCCCAGAATTCCTGAGCCAATCATGCTAGCTCAGGAATTTTGGGAGTTGAAGTCCACATGTCATAAAAGAGCCAACTTTGCCTACCCCTGGCCTAGGCGAAAAGAAAATTGCCAAGACCCTGAAACTGAGCTGTAGCATGATGGCCAAGACCATATAGTGAGGATTAACAGGACAGGTTCGCCACAGTCGACCAAAGAAGTTGAGTACCAGTGCTAAATGTTACATCCAGAGGTTGGCTTTGGCAAACAGATTCATGTGTACTGCCAGCATTGCTGCAGAGGTTGAAGGGATGGGGGTTCAGCCTGTCAGTGCCCAGACCACATGCCGCATCAAATTGATCTGCAGGGATGTTGCCCCAGAAGAAAGCCTCTTCTGAAGCTGATGCACAAGAAAGCCCGCAAATGGTTTGCTGCAGACAAGTAGGCTAAGAACATGGATTTCTGGAATCATGTCCTGTGGTCCAATGAGACCAAGACAAACTTATTTGGTTCAGACGGTGTCAAGCATGTGTGGCAGCAACCAGGTGACAAGTACAAAGACAAGTGTGTTTTACCTACATTCAAGCATGGTAGTGGGAATGTCATAGTCTGGGGCTACATGAGTGCTGCTGGGACTGGGGAGGTACAGTTCACTGAGGGAACCATAAATGCCAATATGTACTGTGACATACTGAAGCACAGCATGATCCCCTCCCTTCGGAGACTGGGCAACAGAGCAGTATTCCAATATGATAATAAGTCCAAACACACCTCCCAAAAAACCACTGCCTTGCTAAAGAAGCTGAGGGTAAAGGCAATGGACTGGCCAAGCATGTCTCCAGACCTAAACCCTATTGAGCATCTGTGGGGCATCCTGAAATGGAAGGTGGAGGTGCGCAAGACTCTCTTAACAGCCACCAGCTCCTTAACATCATCATGGAGGAGTGGAAGACAATTCCAGTAGCAACCTGTGAAACTCTGGTGCACTCTATGTCCAAGAGGGTTAAGGCAGCGCTGGAAAAGAATATTGATCACATAAAATATTGACATTTTGGATCCCATTTGGACATGATCACTTAGGAGTGTACTCACTTTTGTTACCAGAAGTTTAGACATTAATGGCTGTGTGTTGTGTTATTTTGAGGAGACAGCACATTTACACTGTTATACAAGCCGTATACTCATTACAGTACAGTAGAACCCCGACTTACGAGACTAATTGGTTCCGGAAGGAGGCTCATAAGTCAGAACGCTCGTATGACGAAACATTGTTTCCCATAGGAAACAATGTAAAGTCAATTAATCCGTGCAACAACAAAAAAACCCGCTGCCGCCGAACGTGGAAGTTAGCGTTCAGAGACAGCTGCAAGCCCCCGAGCCCCCCAGGCCGGCTCTGACATTTTAAAACACGCGCGCCACTTCGCAGCTGTCTTCTGAATCCGGAACGCTAACTTCCACGTTCGGTTTCAGAAGACAGCTGCAAAGCGGTGTGCGTGTTTTAAAACGTCAGAGCCGGCCTGGGGGGCTCGGGGGGAAGCCCCCGAGCCCCCCAGGCCGGCTGTGACGTTTTAAAACACGCGCGGTGCTTCGCAGCTGTCTGCTGAATCCGAACGCGGAAGTTAGCCTTCCGGATTCAGCAGAGAGCTGCAAAGCAGCGCGCGTGTTTTAAAACGTCACAGCCGGCCTGGGGGGCTCGGGGGCTTCCCCCCGAGCCCCCCAGGCCGGCTGCCACGTTTTAAAACACGTGCGCTGCTTCGCAGCTGTCTGCTGAATCCGAACGCGGAAGTTAGCGTTCCGGATTCAGCACAGAGCTGCGAAGCGGCGCGCGTGTTTTAAAAGGTTGCAGCCAGCCTGGGGGGCTTGCCAGCACCCCCCCAGCCCGGCTGCAACCTTTTAAAACACGCGGGATACGAGCGCCAAGGAGCTGTCTCCTGAAGCCGAAAGCGGAAGTTAGTGTTCGGCTTCAGGAGACAGCTCCTTGGCGCTCGTATCCCGAATGTGAGCTCGGGAGGCGAACAAAAATGTCGCTCCCCTCCCAGCTCTTATCTCGAGTAGCTCGTAAGTAGAGCTGCTCGTATGTCGAGGTTCCACTGTATTTTACATTATAGCCAAGTGTCATTTCTTCAGTGTTGTCACATGAAAAGATATACTTACAGTAAACATTTACAAAATGTGAGGGGGTGTACTCACTGTAGGTCTGAATCCAGATTTGATATTCTATAACCAGGAGAGTATCTACCTTTAGGTAAGTGGGAACTGTCCTGCCAAAGGAAGCAGGTAATTGTTGTGAGCTGCCCAGAGTCCATGGAGAGGGGCGGCATATAAGTCCAATTAATAAATAAATAAATAAAATAAACCTTTGCCAGTTACTTCCATGAGTAGCTAACTTTTTTCACAGCTATTGGTCTAAAGTAGCATTATGATTTAACTTTTTAATTCCCTTCTCAGGATGGCAGAACTCTTATGGCCAGCAAGTAACTAGCATTTACTCATCAAAGAACACCTTAAAACCATAGTAATTTATGATGCTTGTTTTGTACAATAAAATGCCACAATTCTGAAATTTGGTATGTGCCTTTATTTTTAAATAGACTATTGCTTCTATTATTAGAGGCGTTAATGGAGGTACAAGATCTACTAAAATTACTAGTATGTAAAAAAGAGATGTAAGAATATGTATGCATATGGCATGAATGACGTTAAGTACATATTTCCTTTTATTTGTCATTAACTTCATTTTCAAGAGGCCCTTATATCAATTTATATCATTCTCAGGAGGCCCTTAAATTCAGTTTACCTTCACTAATTCAGAAACCATCCCAATCACATTTATATGAACTCTGCACTACCACTACAATGTCCTGAGCAGCATCACTAGAAGAAATAATAAAGCTATATTGCTTTCCTTTCATTATAGTGATTTTGATTTAGTATACCTGGTATATGTTCTCTCCCACTATTACCAGCAGGAAACCAAGAAAGCTGCCATATATAAGGCTCTACCGCAGCTTTCCAATCAGTGGGCTACCAAGAGTATACAGTACTCGCACATTGAGTACCTCACCCAAAGAGATTTTGTGTTGAGGATTGCAGGGTGGAGGCCAGCAACCAGAGTAACTTGTGAGGGTTTAAAACCAATGTTGATTTTAAATAGCCATCCAAAGTCCATCTTCCCAGAACATCCCTTTTGAGAAGATTATTTTTAAAGTAAAAAGATTGGAAAATATAGCTTTCATTTTCTAATGACAATACTGCTGTATCATTCATAGCCCCCCAAGGCCAATTTTTTTTAAAAAAATATCTCCACTCTACCCTATCTCACAGGGTTTTTTTCTAAATTATCATGAATGAGGGAATGAGTATTGGGTTCACAGAAATTGGAGGAAAAATTATTCCATTTTTTAATTAGTTAACATCTATGCAATCAAAAAAATGTAATAATTCTAATTCTCATTGAACAATTCAATAACAAAATGCAATTTTTGATATACAGTGGTACCTCTACTTAAGAACTTAATTTGTTCTGTAGCCAGGTTCTTAAGTAGAAGAGTTTGTAAGTAGAAGCATTTTTTCCCATAGGTATCAATGTAAAAGCAAATAATGCGTGCAGGAAAGAAATAAAAGCTTGGAATTTAGGTGGGAGGAGGAGGAAGAAGAGGATGAGGAGGACAGTCACTGCTGAAGAAGGTGAGGTGAGGGGAATCAAAAAGATCCAAAAGTTTAAGGCTTTAAAAAAAAAAGGGACTCTGAGGCGGTGAGGAGGAGCATGCGCCTCCCATACACCCGGCGCGAGGCTGCCTCCCATCCACTGCACCAGAGAGAGAAACCCTGGGGTAATGGCAGGAAACTGGCCGGGCCTTCGTGCAGCCCTCAAATTTCCTGGGAATTTTTTCCCGGCTTGGGTTCTTAAATAGAAAATGGTTCTTTAGAGGCAAAAAATCTTGAATACCCGGTTCTTATCTAGAAAAGTTCTTAAGTAGAGTTGTTCTTAGTTAGAGGTACCACTGTATTCTGAACTGCACCAGTAAAAATTTCATTTACTTAAATTAACTGCCGTGTAAGGAAGAAATATTCCTTCATGTGTAACTTAACATTGTCCAAAAGAAAAAGACAAAAATAGGCAAAAATGCTTTTTGTGATTATTTTATAGGTATTATTAACATAAGGGACTGTATTAAAACAAATTGGTTCTATACTACATTGAACAATCTTACATCAACTCATTGTCTCTGAGAATGAACATCATCAAGGTATCAGAAGCTACTTAAAACCAAAAGTTTTAGCTATATTAAGTATAAGAAAACCATAAATAAAATTATTAATTGTAATGTCAGAAACTAAATCAGTTAACTTACACAAGATGCTATTAATCATTATTTTGATAGTCATTTATTCTGGGATATGTTTATATCTGATTCATGATTCCATAGTAAAGACAAGCAGTCAGTCTTCAATGACTCAGTATGCCTTTGTAAGAACACGTAATTAAAATTGCTACATAATATTGCCATTATGAAATTGGGACAAGTGCACACAATTAAAATGTATGGTAAACATTATTAGATGTAACTTCCAAACTAAATGTATTTAATTAGAAGCAAGTCCCATCAAGTTCAAATGAACTTTACTGTCTTATTGATTCTAAATCATAATGCAAGAAGACTTTAAATATATGATTATGGCATGTAAGTCATATACTGTCCTTCCCTTACTGATAACATTTATCAGAAATCAAATTTCTATTTGCAGGATGGGATGCTTCAGTTTATCCTACAGTATTCCTGGATCCAGCTCTAGATGGTACCTGTCCAACTTCAAAATGTACAAAGAAAAAGAAAAAGCAGAAGCGGAAAAAATGGCACAGATGATTAAGAAAATCAATATAGGAAGCAAACAATAGAATAAATGACAAAAAGCTAGAGTATAATAGAGACAGACAGACAGACAGACACACAGACTACCCCTCCCACATATGCATATGAAAATCAGCAAAAATAAAGGCAACAAGGGCAGTTATAGGAAAGTGTATAGAAACAGTTTGACTAAGCAATTAATGACAAGCAATTAATGAAAGAAGTATACTATTTTTTTTCTAAGATTCAGGAATAATTACGGAAACAAAGTGAGCTGCTGTAAATGTGTGTGCATTATACTGTATTGTAATACCATGCTTTTTACTAAATCCCCAAATGCCTATCAAAAAGAAAACCACGCACCACAGCTCACGTACACTGTAACTTGACTCAAATTATTTTAAAAATGGAGATAAAACAAAATAACACTATTAAAATGTATTAGCAAAACTGTCTAGGAACGACCAATTTAAACCTCTAATTCTGCAGTGGACCAAGCATATACACAAAAGCCAATCTGGGCACAATTTGCATAGGGGATATAGAGAACTCTCAGCAGATGTAAATGAATAGCCAGCACAGCTGTTTTAGAAAGGAAGACATATGCTTATTTGTTTCCAGACACCTTGCAAAGGACACCTCGGAGAAAAAACAAATTAAAAAAAATAAAGTCACCTTCAAGTTGGTCTCAGCTCTCGATGACTTTATATGTTTACATTAACAATTTTTCCATGCCTTTTCTGGGATTCTTATTTTGATCCAGAAGTCAGCCTGCAGCCCTAGATTTCTCAGATGGTCTCCCATTCACTAAGATGAATTCTACTTAGCCTTCTAAATTAGCGAAAGTTAACAACAGTGAAAGCAGGGTCTTTAAAAAGGCATATATATACCACTATGATCAGGTACAACATTTGCAAGATCAGCCATGGTATACCAGGGGTGTCAAACTCATGTTGTCATGCTGGTGTCATGAGACATATCAAGGCTTTTTCCCCTTTGGTAAACTGGACATGGTTGCGGCCAGTGCCTGACATATCCAGTATGCAGGCCGGGAGTTTGACAGCCCTGTGGTATATTAATATTGGCTGCTGCTACCTACCACTGAAAGCTAGGCACAACTCCAGAGCTGAATCTAGGAGCATGATCAGATTTCAAGCTGGTCTGTTTAAAACTGGCCTTAAAGCCTGTCCACTGCAGACCAAATATCTATTTCTCTACATTTCTATTTTGGCTACTCAGGGACAGTTTTAACTTTAAGCTTGATTTGCACATTACAGATAGTTCTCAATTAACATTTGGTCCTTAATGACCATTTGAATTTATGACATACCTCCCCAGAGCTACTTACAACCTATTTCCAGAGTTACAATGGCGATACATGCATCTCATACATGTGGCCACATTTTGGATACTTGGTAATCAGCTTATCTATATGGCCATTCACAGCATCCATGATCATGTAGTTATGACTTGTGACATTTTTTACTGGTTTCCTGTAAATGACCTGGTAAAAAATGATCCTTGCTTTGAATCTGGTTGCATGATGCCTCAAATTGCGACCGCAATGACATACCACCATGGCATCCACTTAATAACTGCCATAAAATGGTTATAAAATTATTCTAGTCCCAGTTGTAGTCAGAAGTCACTACCTGAATTTACCATTTACAGTCTACTGAGCTTTGAGCAAACTGAAGCTGGAGGAATAAACACTAATCACAGCCATTATTTTATTTAAACTCATTTTCTCCACAATAATTTACATAAAACCAGAAATAACTTGATAATGGTTTAAACTTGCCAATGGCAAACTTTTTTTCCTGATTTTTTTTCATGTACCTCTTTGCACCTTTTGGTCCTGAATTCACATAGTAAATTCCTAATTTTTCACTTTAAAAATCGTAACAAATAATGAAAAATTTCAATAATCATACCAAAGAACCTCAATTCAGATTCTTCGGGTGCCTAAAAATCAGAGACCATATTGTGTTATTTTTTTCACTATGTCATATTTGGATGGACGTGTGTGAACACGTTCAACAACTGGCTTCATTCCAGGCCCTCGCGCTAGCTCACAGAGGCTGCAGAGAAATGATAAACTTGGAAGTATATATTACTTTTCTGTTGTGCTAAGGAGATAATACTGTCTGCTACATGAAGCTACTATGTTTAATCCATTAGTGTTTTTAAGTTACAGTAAAGTTGATAAGTTATAGTATAGCCGCAGGAAAGTGTATAAACTAAGTAAGCGTTAAATGACAACTGTATAGATGTATAAGGTAGTCACAAACATGAGATCATACTACTTAAGTATGTTTACTGAAAAGTTCCTACAAATTCCATAGGATTTGTGCAGACTATACACAAGGTTGTAAACTTTGATAAAAGATACAATTAGTCCCCCATCCCATTTAATATAAACTCTAAATAAGACAGGAAACACATGAAGCTCAGAAAATTCAAAAACTGTGCAATTTTCACTCAGGATCAAGTGTAGTGTTCACTACAATATTTCAACATTAAAAGCCAGCCCTTCTGCTTTTCTTACCCCAACTAAATTCCTGAGACATGAACTAAACAAGCCATCCATCAAGAAGTTATTTCATCCCTCAAATTTAATCCTTTCCTCAATTTGCAAAACCAAATCCCTCTCCACCACCACACAAGCCTTTCAGACCTTACTAATAACCTCAAGGACTTAAAGCCCTCTCAAAGGAACCCCTCTTTCCAAAGGACATAAAGAAGGGAAACATTAGGAGGGGAGTTGTGACTACTTTTATCTTCCACGATCTGCAAGGCACACACCCACCCAGCCCAAAAAACTGCCTTCAAAAGCAGCTCTTCCGCTAGGGACTACTGACTTGTGGTTTTTTTTTTCAAACAGCCATTTTACGCGCTTAAAAGTGCATCCTGTCTTTCAGCCCCAGCCTTCATTTTGTCTGATTGTGGGGGTGGGGAGTTTGACAGCTGACAGTCCAGGAAGGAATAGGAGCGAAGAGGATTGTTCGTTTTTTCCCCTCAGGGACTAAACCCACCCACCCCGGTTTATCTCCCATTTGCTGAGGGGGGGGGGACAACCCGCCGTCTTCCCGCCTCCCCACCCCCGCCGAGAAGCCGGGAAAAGGCGCCGCGGCGAGAGGGAAGTCCCAGCGCCGCCTCCCTCCTCCCTCAGGGAGACCGGCTCCTCCTGGAGAGGCAGGGGAGCCTGGGGACCCCTCGCCGGCAGGTCGGCCTTGCGATCGTCCCTCCCCCGGGCGGGCGGGCAGTACGATGCGGTGTCTCCCCCGTCCCTCCCCCCGGGCGGGCGGGCGATCTGCGCCGTCTCCCTCTCTCCCCCACCCCCCCTCCGGCAGGCCGTGCGAGCGCGGCGGGGCGGGCACTTACCGCTCCGGCAGATGGAGAAGCGTCGTCGTCCTCCTCCGGTGACGGCGGCCCGATCTTGCTGCAGGTAGCCGCCAACAGCGCCAGCGGCGACGGCTGGGTGTCCTAAACCGCGGCGGGAAGGCGGGGGATGGGAGGACAGAGACAAGCGGGAAGGGAGGTTAGAAGGACGCCCGCCTGCCCGCCCGCCGGCCTTCTTCTTCTCCTCCGCCGCCTCCCTCCCCCTCCCTCCGGACAGCGCGCGCGGCTGGGGGGGGGGGCGCCTGCGAGTCCTGCGCTCGCGACGTGTCACCGGGCAGCACGCGGGCGCGGAGGGGGGGAGGGAGCAGAGGCGCCGCGGGGGAGGGAGGAGGCGTCGGGCAGCCGCCCGGCTCCGCGTTTTACCTGGGGAGTTCCGGCCTCGTCAGAGGCGTCGGCCGAAGTGACTGCCGAGGCCCCGTTTCCCTGCTGCAAATAGTCGCCGTGGGGGCCGCCGCCGCCGCTGTCCATGTCCAAGGCAGCCATTTCCTCTTGTTTCACAGGCTTCTCGGGAGCTGCGGGCATAACGGGGAAGCGAAGGCGGGGGTGGGGGGGGGAGAGGAGAAAGGCGGAGGGAAGCGGGGAGTGTGTGTGGGGGGGCGGTTGTCGGGCGGCGGGGGGAGGGGAGGGGGTGGGGGAGGAGAGTCACTGACTGGAGCGCCTGCCCCCTCCCTTCCCCATCGCCCCAGCGCTCCCTCCCGCGCAGAGGAGCCCGCCCTGCTCTCCTCCTCCCTCCCGCCCGCCAAGCGCAGCCCTCCTCCTCCTCCTCCCTCCGTGCCGCCGCCGCCGCCGCTGCCCCTGCCCCTCTTCTCCCTCCTCCCCCTGGCTCTGCTCCTCCTGCTGCTGCTGCTCAGTGCCGCTCAAGCCACACTCCCAAGCAGACGCCCGCCCGCCCGCCGGACCCGGGAGCAATAGCAGCAGGAGCCGCCGCTGAGGCCCGTACGTACCCGTCATGGCGCGGAGGAAGCCAGCGGCCAGGGGCGCCTTCTGCCGACTTGGCAGGCGGGGAGGGAGCGAGAGAGAGGCAGGAAGGAAGGAAGGAGAGCGAGCGAGCGCTGGCTGGCGGCTGGCTCTCTCTCTCTCTCTCCCCCCCCCCCCCCAGCCCCGGCGCGCGCAGGCCCCGCTTGCGCCGCTGTTGCTGCTGCTGCTGCCACTAAGGCGAGGCGGCCGCGGCTGCTGCCGGGGGCATGCTTATGGTGCGCGCGGGCGGCCGCGGTGCTGCTGGTGGAGGTGGCGGCGGCGGCGGCCTGGAGCCCACTCCGGGGTTTTCCCCTATTTTGATTGACGGTGCGAGGAAGCCGAAAGGTGGGGCTTGCAGCAAAAGGGAAGAGGGGGCCCGGCCGATTCCACCACCACCGCCGCCGCCTTGCCCGCCAGCCCGGAACTTCCGCCTTCCCAAGACGCTTCCGTCAACTGATTGGCTGCGGTCCGCCGAGCTCCGCGCCGTCACTGGCTGGCCCGGGCTGTCGCTCCTGCGCTGCGGGTGCCCCCCCTCCCTCCTTCCTTCCTGTTTGCCACGGTTTGTGTGAGAGACAATGAGCGCGGCCTTCTCAGAGGCTTCCGCGCTGCGGGGTTCAGACCGGGATTTTGGTCGCCTCACGGTGGGACCGCTCTCTTCTAAAAAGACACCCGGCGTAGAGTCGGCGTTGTGTCCAGTTAACGGCGGAGGGCCTGCGCTTGCTCTGTCCGCCGCTGATTTTCCCTTTGCCCTGCGGAAGGGCCGCGGGATAGATTACCCGTGCGGGGAGATATTGGAAATTTGGCTCTCCCGGGCGCCCCTTAACTGCTCGTGGCGGAGGGAAGACGTGGAAGACGCTTAGCCATCGCCCTATATAGAAAGAACCTTCTATTTTGGGGCCTGTTGGATCTCAGGAAACCCCAAAGGGTCGTTTCCTTCGTGTGTACTCCAATGGAATTGGCCTTTCCATCCCCCTTCTTTTCTTCCCTTAGCCATTGGTTTTAAAATAACGCCCCAGATTTTTTCCCCCAGTGTCTTGGGTAAATAGCAGTAGCAGATTTATATACAGCTTTACAGCCCTCTAATCGGTTTACAGAACCCACATATATTACCCCCAACAATATGGGTCCTCATTTTACCCCACCTCAGAAGGATTAATGTAGTAAGACACATCAAAGTTAAACTTATTTAAAAGAATTACCTTAGAACAGAAGGCCCAATCCACATTTTAAAACTGAATGAAAGAACTTCTATTGGAATTAATACTTCTGAATTGTTCCTCTGAGAAGCAGTTACATCTCAGTGAATTCGAGAGAGATAAGCATTGGTTCTGAAGTGTTCTGGGGCTAATTCTTCAGTGAAGTGAAAATCGGGTTTTTTTAATGAAACTTTGGTTTTAAAAGTATTTTTATATCTACATTGGGTTTTTCCATTGGTAGAAATCCCACTCTAAATAAGTAGTATACCATAACATCCATTTTAGGCATTTTTTAAAGTTACTGAATCTTATTTAATTTAACTTGGACATAACCCTGAAATCTCAATTTGCCATGTAGAACGCTGTGTATTTACTTGGAGTTAAGTGGGTCATAGTCTTAATTCTAAACCTGTTTCTTGAAACACCCACTTTATGAGCTGTTCATTTCCTGCTATTTTGGTTTTATAAACAAGATCACAAAACTAGATAAATATTTAACATTCCTTTATGTAGACTATCATCTACACAAATGTTTCTGAACCTCAGGAACTTTAGAGATACATGTAGACTTCCCCAGACAGTATACCAACACTGGAGGTTTTTAAAAAAGAGATTGGACAATCATTTGTCTGAAATGATATAGATTGGACTAAAAGATCTCCAAAGTCCCTTCCAACTGTGTAATTTTGTTAATGGTCCTTTACTCCTTTTACAAATATTTCTCAGCTCTGAAACATCAGTTTTTGTCCATTTTTCATGTCTTGATGCAGAGACCCTACTCTATTATTCTGAATCTGATAATATACACACAGCAGAGTAAAGAAATTTAAATAGTACAAGTTTAACCCACAACTATGTAAGCGAATCAATCTAATGAGCATACTACTAAGAGTTAAGGAAGAACCCTTGTTTAATTCAAGGTACGTGCTTGTTTGCAGACTGTTAAGCCAGATACAAGATTGGAAAGAGCTTTTTTTTGTATGTATTTTACCAGACTTTTTTGTTTTAAATATTGTAATATTTCCCTCCCTAAGTAAACAATGAGGAAAAATATTTGAAGGACACTTTCAGTGGTTGAAATGAGGAATTTCCAACCTTTTAGAGCTGTAAAAGGTTGTGGTAGCTTGCCCATTGACAAAAGGATTGTTATTTGGGGCATACTTGGAGGAAACCAATTTATCAGAATGCTAACTAACTCCTTTAGTATCCCATACTCATGCCATAGGATGCTTCTTACTCTTACTATTAATGCTACTATTGGGTGGGGGATGTGAGCACAATCCAAACATACAGGTATAGCTGTCCATTTCTATATTCCTTTATTTGTAATTAACATTTCTATATGCCTCTTCTTTGTAGTTTATTTGTTTTTAATGTAAAACAACTGGTATCTGGCAAACCAAAAGAAAAGTGATTGAGTATATTAGCATCCTTGAGCTCCACATGTAGATAGATGCCAGATCTAAATAGGCTGAGGATGCTGAAGATGATCTGTCAGCTTATATTGTAGCTTTCCAAAGTTGAAATTTTCTGACTTGAAAAAAACAGCCATAAAGAAGACTGCAAGCTAATATAGTGGTGGGTTTCTCTTCCAAGGTTGAAGGCTGATCGGAAGGAAAAATGATAATTCCTTTGTGGTTTATGTAGATCCTTCTGGACCATTACTACTGTATTTCTGTATTCCCATTTTTTTTCTTTCCTACTTTTACCATCATAAATTACTTCAGTATGAAGTAATGTCTGCTCTTTTGTAAAAAAATTCAGATCTTAAAAAAATGTCTTCAGAAAGTGAGGCTGAAGGAATACTGTCCATTTAGAATTGCCAAATATGTTAGATAAATACATTCTGCAATATGAATTTCATGGAACAAGCTGATTACTAAGGAAGTGGGTTATATGGGGATTTTTTTCCTTATTGCTTAAATAAAGTAACATCTATTATAATTGCAACTTTAAGGAATGGTTTCATATATTTAAAGTGATTAGTTCTACAACATGAAGGCATATTTACTTAATGAATATCTTGTCCTAAAAATCAATTTAGAAGTGAGATCAGGTCCATTTGTTCAACAGAAGGATTCACAGTACACATAGATGTTTCAAAGTAAGGCCAATAATAGAGGCTAATTAAACTAATTGTGTGCAAGTTAGATTAAATAGTTTGCAGATGAAAGGGGGGGCAGTTGAATACTTTTGGCAGTGATGTAAAGACAAAGTTCAGTTGCATTGCATGCAAAACACCATCCTTTTAAGAATTCAGAGTGAAGAATAAGTACAATAACAGAAATCTAAATAATCCAAAAAAGAATAAAAAGTATATGAGCAACCCTCTCTTAAAATAGTTTTTTCAAACAACATATTTAAATAAATTGATAACTTGTGTAATATAAATATTGAAACAGCAAACTTATTTAAATAGAAATTTTGTATTTATAGAATCTGTATAGTGATAATATGTGGATTTATCAACAACAAAATAATGTCCAGCTGGATGCAGTTCCTGAAAACAGGTAAAGAGGAGGCTTGGATCATTGTAGTTATCCCCAACCATCAACAAGCATAAAACAAGTAGCTTCCCCCTCCTGTCTTCAAAATCTAAAAAGGTTGAAATAGAAAAGGAGATACCTTCTCCCATTGGAGAGACATTCAAAACCTCTCTGAGATCCATCACACCATAGAATTCCCGTCTTTGCTATAGAAAAAAAGGACCATCACATTAAATCCAATATATTGTTCATGTTAAAATTCAACATAGATAATCTTTGAAGTGTAGCAGTCAAAGGTTTTTTTTCTACATCTGTTTATAATGATAATATGGATTCTGAAAAAACACACCTATTACTACCAGGTAGTAGAAATTGCATTGCAATTGTTTTCAAACCCGTTTTCAACTTTTCGGTGTGTTCTCTCAATATATTCCCAATAATTTTAATGCAAAGATAGACAAAAATGATGATGGAAAAGTTTCTGAACATGTTGGATAGAAGGTAAAATAAGTCATTGACCTCAGTTCAGCAATTCTGTTGAATATCTTTGCTTCCTTTTTACAGACAAAACAGGCATGTACTGAAACTGTTCCATGTGTGGAACAGCTAATTGTGGAGTGGTTTGTATTTACATTGAAATGTAGATTTGGTTTTGGCTTGGGCTAAAATGTGTATTCTAGACAGAAGCATTTTAAAAGGAGTGAGGGTGAGCAGGAAAAAGCAAAGGAGCAGCGGGTGTCCCACAGTAAAACAACCACCCCCTTTCTGGTTTTATAAAGGGCTTCCTTCCCCTGCTTCCCCTTAACCATCACCAGGAAAGCACTGGTATGGCTGGCACATAAGCCATGCAAGAGAAAAAGAGAGAGAGAGATGCCAGCTTTGCTGTCCTCACCCAGTTAGGCCTCCAGATGATTCCCCCTCCTCCCCCCCCCCCATTTTTGTTTTCAGCTAAAACCCCGAACATCTGAAGTGTTCCAGGATTCAATTTTGCCAAACTGCAGCCTTCCTGGAATAGTTCAGCAGAGTTTCTGAGACACAAGATTTTCAGTTTGAAACAAAACACACTTAATGTTTTCTGCATATTGCTATTTCATTCTCCTTCCCAGAAAACTGGGTAGTGTTTTTGGCTTCTCTAACAGACTGTTTGACTGTTAATGTTGGGGAAAAATAGGTGGAGTACGCAGGAACTTCCCAGAAAGCAATAAGAGTGTCTAGAGCCTTGCATGGAACACTCCCACATTTTAATGGTCAAAATGGGAAATTACTGTATTCCCATATGTCTACCATTTTCTTTTCTTTTTTTTGCATCCTGAAAGTCAGCTCTGTGACTATAGTAGTAATTTTTCTCCTTGCAGGTTTGTTGAGAAAATAGGAGGAAGGAATATTGCATATTTTGGCCACCTTGATTAGCTTGTAAAAATAATGAACATGGGATAGAAATAAAGAAAAACTTGTGACTTCGGCCTCACCCGGGCCAAAGCCCGAAGACGAGCCGGCCCCGGTGCCCAGGACAATATAACACATACCCCCAAAGTAAGACACAGTGGGGCTTTTGGGGGTAAAAAGATAGTAAGACACTGCCTTACTATCGGGGAAACACGGTATATGTTCATGTGTTTTTATACTTGAAGAATAATAATTACAATTACTTGTTTTATTTTCTCATCTGTCAGTCTTTCTAGACGAGTCTGCTATCTCTAATAATTTGTGTTCAAAATGAGTGGGGATATCTATGCCATGGTCGGATTTCAAATATGTACAAGGTGTCAGTTCAGACCTGAGCTATCTGTTGCTTGGGAGAAGTAGTACTAGTAGTACTCACCAGTACAATGTCCACTTTAAGTAACCACAACAATCAAACATTTCTGAGTATATCAGAGGAAAAAATGATTAATTTCTCTTTTATAATCTAGTTTCCTCATTTCTTTTGCTCTTGTTTCTGGAAGGATTTAAACAAGGTGGGCACATTTAAGTCAATCCTTGACGGACTGAAATCCATGTCTCCCTCTGATCTGTTGTAGAATTCAGAAAAGAGAAAATGGACAATTTGGTGCTGACAATGCAAGGGACAGAAACAACTTTGGCTCTAGTGGGAAAAATAAAGGAAGTGAGCTTTAGAATAAATGTTAAAAGTTGCCTCAGTATGAAATTGCCTAGGTTTTGATGGGCATGGGGAAAAGGTAAATACTGTATTGTTAATGCTTTGGGAAGATTTTAAAGAAAATAACGCACACTACGCTTTCTTCTTTGCCCCAATCCTGACCAAAAATCTGCTTTTGTGAGCTACAACTGACAGCTTTTGTAACTGAAGCACATTGTCACAAGATAAGCTTTTTTCCCCCCAGGACTGAGGCTGGCAACATCATGTAGTGTGCATTGTAAAGAAAAACAGTTTTAAGTCATGATCCTGAATGTGAAGATACATTTCCAACTTTGTGGTCTTCAGGCCGTGACTACCGTACATGCTAGATAAATAATCAGTGTCTGCTAGTTGTAATGGGTAGAACACTCATTTTCAGGACTGGAGGCAGAGAACATGATACCAGTTGTCTGGGAAATGAGTGGGAGGATGCTTTTGGATGTCCCGTTGGGATTTGGTTGACCATTGTGGGAGCAGAATGTAGAACTAAAATCTTTGAGCCAGCAAACCGTGTGTTCTTCATTTGCTAGCCTATTACATCTAATCATGGGGATAAATTATCACTGCAGTTAAAAGATACCTTGAGAAAAATTATTTAATGAAGAGTGAAGCATTTGGGATATTTCTAATAGTCAAAAGCATATTTGGCAGACTTCCTAAACAGAGGGACAATGATTGAAATGACAATTAGTCAACATTAAAGAAAACAGTCTAGTACTTGCCACTGTTCAAGTCACAGATTGACTTTGTACATTGATTAAAATATGTGGAACACTGCAACTACTGTGGGAAATGTTTATTGCTCTCTGGACCAAATCAAACTTTATCTTATTTAAATTAATACAGTTAAGATACACATGCTCAGAAGATGCATAATTCCTTTCAATACTGCTATCGGGTTGAAAATACAGTGATTATGCTAACTTTCTGGGCACCCTTATATGCTGGAAAGAGTTTGCTGAGAAGCCATGCCCTTACCATGACCCTCCCCCTCCCAGTATAGAGTAGAATATGACCTTGATGGAGAGAGAGAGTTGCCAGGGTAGATAAACGTTGCAGAAGCCCAGAGTTGCAATAATATCTTGGGCACCCTACTAATTCGTGACATAAAATGGGGAGAGAGGAAAGCTAATTCAGACTTGTAAATATTTGTTTCTATAGCCGATCTTAATCCAAATAATTTTATGTCTCTTTCTTGGTCTGGTCTACTTCAAAGGCTTGGCTTCCAATTCAACAAAACGTTGACACAATTAGAAATAAAAACAACTCCAGTCCTAACATTTTCAGGCAAGGATGCTACTCTTAAAGATATTGAAGCATGTTTTCCCACATTATCAACCTTTCATTAAACCATGAAACTAGCTATTATGCAGTTACTCAGCAGTCTTCTGAAATCTTTTTGGCAAAAAATACTGAAAATTCCATCCATCATTATTACGTTCCCTTCCATTAGGAAAGCCATTAAACAAATCATGGATATACTGTATCATTTACACAAGGAAGTTTCATTTGGTACTCTGCTTAATTGTCCAGCCCCTGATTTTCCTTGTCCCTACCTCCCGATCTTATTTGTCATTTCCATTATTCCAGTAATACACTTGCTGTAATACACTTGCCCTAAGGCATGGCTGCTGTATGATGGTATATTTTCTAAATATCACTGGCCAACACTACACAGTATTGTATACTGTGGCTGCTGTCTCTTAGATCTGATCCCTCATTGCCCTTAAGCTCATCAAATTACCAATCAATCATACGTTGGCTAATGTATGAAACAGTTGCTGAAGACCTTTTTGTGAGATACTTGACTGCAGTTGGAATTTCTGCATTGCACTTTACCCCACTGTGGTAATATCAGCTATGCAGATAATTATAGGAGGAGGCAGGGGAGCTAGCAACTACCTTTATTGCAGATGCCTACGCCCCAACAACTGGGGAATTGCTAGGAAGTTCACACACACTCTAGCCTGCAGCTGAAAGGAGAGCCTCCGTTCCAACTTGAAAGGCACAGGAGAAGCCCTTTAGTGTATTGAAACTTAGGCAAGATGCTCTCAAAAAAACGTGCAAAATTTCCCTGATGCAGGCTCCGAACACTTCCATCTTTCTGGTGACACTTGCAAAATTGTAGGCATTGCTTAAAGAGCAAGATGCACACAGTAATGGGTTGCTGCCCCCAGGGGGGGAGGACACACGGATGCAATGAGTGTAGTAAAGTTTATGCGCTATTTATTGAATACTTAATAGGTTTTTTTTAAATTGTCCTTCCTTCTCTAGTACTTTAGTATGATTCTTAATTACTTTTTAAATATCAAATAATTAAATAGTATGTTTTTGCTCATAAATGCTTTAATCATTTTAATCATTATCTAGAATTGAACTTTTATAGCAATTAAAGAAAATTGAGCTACTTGCCTAATCTGTTATCACACTGAACCTTGTGGTTCAGTGCAAAACCTTAAAATGTTACTGTGCTCCTCAACAAATAATGCTGTCTATCATTTGTCCTTTTTTGTGGCTATTCAAATAATGTGATTTAATCAACTGAAAAAGAATCCAAGCACCTATTTAAAAACTTATTTTGGTTGGTAAGCCACTCCCACCTAGTCACATGAACTTTAAGCCACCCCCGGTCGCATGATTGTCAAGCTATCCCACCTGGTCACATGTCCGGCAAGTCACTCCTCAATCACATGACCATCAAACCACACCCACACAATAAGCCATACTCACAGGGTGGTAGTAAAAAATTTTGCAGCCGTTCAGTGGATGCACAGAACTACTTACCAAGTAAGATCCGTGCCACTTCCTATTTAGGCAAAAGCTTTTATAGATTTCTGGCTTTTGAATATGAAAATACCAGCATTAGTATAATTGCTAATTCCGGTATTCGGAGTTTATCATATATCCCTGCTGCTGTTGCCAATTCACTGCACTTCAGAAGAGTCCTCTGCTTAGGATAATCAATGACAATGTGTTATTCATTGGGATCAGGAATCTCTTAATAAAGGAGAATACCAGGGTTGAAATGAGGGGTCTTCGGTGGTCTCTGAGCTTGGTTGTTGAAGACATTTCATTGCCCAAACTAAGTAATGTCATTGATGCTGTGATGTTACTAGCACTGGTGATGTTACCTAGTTTGGTAATGAAATGTCTGCCAGAAAACAGCCATGGTTGGAGAGCACCAAGAACCCCTCATCATTTTATTCTTCCTATCTGATAGTCTCTAGAGATTCTCAGTCATCCAGGCCATGGTTGTCCTCAAGAGGCAACTGGACTTTCTGGACTTTTTGCTTATCATCCAAAGAGTTTCTTCAACTCTTGACTGGATGGTGGGGATTCCTTTGTAACTTCCCATCTGACAGTTTAATAATCGCCTTCCCAAATCCTAAGGTGAAGACTTCATTTTATTCTCTCTTGTTAAATTCCCAAGAACAATAGAAAATTGTTGCCAGAGGAGAATCAACATAAAGCTCTTCATGGCATCGGACCAGAATATCTCCGGGACCGCACGAATCCCAGCGACCGGTTAGGTCTCAGAGAGTTGGCCTTCTCCAGGTCCCGTCGATGAAACAATGTCGTCTGGCAGGACCCAGGGGAAGAGCCTTCTCTGTGGTGGCCCCAACCCTCTGGAATCAACTCCCCCCGGAGATTAGGACTGCCCCCACCCTCCTTGCCTTTTGCAAACTTCTCAAAACCCACCTCTGTCGCCAGGCATGGGGAAATTGATTCCCCTGGGCCGTTTCCATTTTATGTATAGTTTGTATGAGATGTATGATTGTTTTTATATTAAGGGTTTTAAATAGTTTTATCATTGGATTTGCATTGTTTTGCTGTTGTGAGCCCCTCCAAGTCTGCAGAGAGGGACGGCATACAAATCTAATAATAATTATTATTATAATAATAATTATATAATAATAATAATAATAATAATAATAATAATAATAATAATAATAATAATCCACTATACACAGGGCGATGAATGAGGACAGATAACTCTTTCCCAGAAAGTAATAAATCCTTCTCTATCATTTTCTTAGGGGGGGGGGGTTTCAACCCTAAGTCAACTTCAACCAACCATCCCCACCCTCACCTTGCTTGGATAACACTTGCCTGGCTACTTGTCCAAAAGAGGCGCAGATAGATTTTGGGAAGTTCATCAAAATAACAAAATCAGCATTGTGCCACTGCAATATAAACTCCATCTCTTTCGAAGGAGCATGTATAACCACAATGCACATAGACCGAAGGTGCAGAGTCTATATGACGTCAATGTGGCATTTTGTCAATTGACATCCACACGCACACACACAGCTCAGCCTTTTTGCCTCTGGTCCTAAAGGCAATCTAGGACACAGAGTACTCTATTGTTTGTTTATTTGCTTATTTAATTGATTTATAGAGCTGCCCATCTTACCTTGTGATTGGCTGGGGCACCCAGTTAAAAACGATGTCAAAACAATATAATTAGAACCATTTTAAGTTAAAACAGTTAAAACTATGATAAAGGGAGAGTGCATTTTAATCCAAATGCAATACAGCCTTTTAACAGGTTCCACACTAGCACGAGATTCCCCAGGCCTAATGGCAAAACCATGTTTTAAGGACCAATGTTACCTCAGAGGAGAAGAGAGAGAAACTATGTTCTCATGGATGGATGCTCTGGCAAAAAAAGGCTTTTTCTGTATCCTGCTGAATGAACTGCTATGGCTGATTTGACCTGCCATATATATGCCCCTCCTGCTGGACCAGGTAGATGTAATGGGACAGGTGGTCTGTCAGTGATTATGATCCAATATTACCATTCTAGTTTTCCATATTAACCTTGTTTAAGGGTTAACATCTTTTTAAGTCTCTTGCTTTATGCTCTTAGTGAGAATCATCGCAGTAACTCAGTCTTCATCCTTTTCTCCCAGTAAACTGCTAACTGCCTCTGTGTAAATCTTAAAAGTACCAGTACTAATAAATACCGAATAGAATAGAATAGAATAGAATTTTATTGGCCAAGTGTGATTGGACACACAAGGAATTTGTCTTGTGCAGATGCATGCTCTCAGCATACATAAAAGAAAAATATACATTTGTCAAGAATCGTGTGGTACAACACTTAGTGATTGCCATACGGGTCAAATAAGCAATGAAGAAACAATCAATATTAATAAAAATCTTAGGATACAAGCAACAAGTTTTATATATATAACAAGTTATAAATATAAATGTAAGTTCATTGTATTGAAGATTGAAGGTATATGATATTGCAAGTGGAGAAAATAAAAAAACTTTTACCCAAATAAAAAAGGACCAGTAGTAACTATTGAACATGAAAAGGTTATTGCCTCATATTAACCTCGTGCATTCTTCAGACTCATGCTTAGTTATAGTTTGGATTTGGGGCCTGTAGGATGTGTAGGCCTGTTTCATGAATTTTATCACTCGGGTTCCAAAGGACTGACAGAGTAGCACAGAAATGTCAGGTATGTGGGCCATTCCTGAGTGCAGCCCAAACCAGATTAAAAGCAGTTGGGTAATATTTAAGAAAACAGAAATACAACAAAAAATAACATTACACTTTAAAACGAAGTAGGTAGGCTTCACCTACCGACTGTCACGTGCAGTGACTGTTCACACTTAAAACAACGCTAAAAAATATAACTTTGTGACCAACCCTTTATGACTATTACCTTGTTCTTCAGTCATATGATTTCCATTTGCGTGTTTGACTTGGCAGCAAGCAGACCCAATAGGCAAAAGTAAAATTGTGGGCCTAAATCACAGAATGATACAAAGAATTTTAAAGATTAGAACTCGGTTGAAATTCAGTTGCTATGATCAATGGATAGAGTTATGGAAATTGTTTTTGTATAAAATAAGTGCTGTAAGGGTAGTGTGTGCATAATAATAATAATAATAATAATAATAATAATAATAATAATAATAATAATTCATTAGATTTGTATGCCGCCCCTCTCCGAAGACTCGGGGCGGCTCACAGCAATAATAAAGACAATGTTATAGCGAAACAAATCTAATATTAAAAAAGAAAGCATATAAAACCCTATCATATTTAAAAACCAAACAACATACATATCAAACATAAAATATAAAAGCCTGGGGGAAAGTGTCTCAACTCCCCCATTCCTGGCGATAAAGGTGGGTCTTGAGTAGTTTGCGAAAGGCAAGGAGGGTGAGGGCAGTTCTAATCTCCGGGGGGAGTTAATTCCAGAGGGCCGGGGCCACCACAGAAAAGCCTCTTCCCCTGGGGCCTGCCAAACGACATTGTTTAGTCGACGGGACCCGGAGAAGGCCAACTCTGTGGGACCTTATCGGTTGCTGGGATTCATGCGGTAGCAGGCAGTTCCGGAGGTACTCTGGTCCAATGCCATGTAGGGCTTTAAAGGTCATAACCAACACTTTGAACTGTGACCGGAAACTGATCGGCAGCCAATGCAGGCCACGGAGTGTTGTAGAAACATGGGTGAATCTGGGAAGCCCCACGATGGCTCTCGTGTTCAAATAGGGCTGCAACTGGTGCATCAGGCGAACCTGGGCAACGCCCTCCTCGCCACGCCCGAAAGATGATGTTCCAATGTTAGCTGTGAATCAAGGAGGACGCCCAAGTCCCCCCCCGGGTGATGGACGGACAGATGGAATTGTCCTTGGGAGGTAAGACTCACAGCCACTCTGTCTTGTCTGGGTTGCGTTTGAGCTTGTTGACACCCATCCAGGCCCCAACAGCCTCCAGGCACCGGCACATCACTTCCACTGCTTCGTTGACGACATGGGGTGGAGATGTATAACTGGGTATCATCGGCATATTGATGATACCTCACCCCATGCCCTTGGATGATTTCATGTAGATATTAAATAGCAGGGGGGAGAGGACCGACCCCTGAGGCACCCCACAAGGGAGAGACCTAAAGGTTGACCTCTGACCCCCCCACTAACACCAACTGCGACCGACCGGAGAGGTAGGAGGAGAACCACTGAAGAACAGTGCCTCCCACTCCCAACCCCTCCAGCCGGTGCAGAAGGATACCATGGTCAATGGTATCGAAAGCCGCTGAGAGGTCAAGAAGCACCAGGACAGAGGACAAGCCCCTGTCCCGGGCCCACCAGAGATCATCCATCAACGCGACCAAATCAGTTTCCGTGCTGTAGCCGGGCCTGAATCCAGACTGCTGAGGACCTAGATAATCTTGACCTCTCAGTGACTTTCGATATCATCGACCATGGTATTCTTCTGCGCCGGCTGGAGGGGTTGGGAGTGGGAGGCACCGTTCTGTGGTGGTTCTCCTCCTATCTCTCTGGTCAGTCGCAGTCGGTGTTAGCAAGTGGCCAGAGGTTAACTCCTAGGTCCCTCCCTTGTGGGGTTCCTCAGGGGTCAGTCTTCTCGCCCCTGCTGTTTAGTATCTACATGAAACCGCTGGGTGAGATCATCCAAGGGCACAGGGTGAGTTACCATCAATATGCTGACAATACGCGGCTATACATTTTCACCCCATGTCCAATCAAAGAAGCAGGGGATCCCGACAAGACAGAATGGTTATGGGTTTTGCCTCCCAGGAACAATACCAACTGTCTGTACATTACCCTACCTAAAAACCTACCTTTGCCGGCGGACATGGGGGCCGTGAGTGATGAGACTGTCTCCGGCCGATATGAGGTATGATTGAATTGGATGAATGTGTGTGAGTGTACATGGGGTCTTTTAAAATGTTTTAGTAAATTTTCATATTTTATAGTTATTAGATTTCTTATATACAGTGTTCCCTCGAATTTCGCGGGTGATGCGTTCTGAGACCACCCGCGAAAGTCGAATTTCTGCAAAGTAGAGATGCGGAAGTAAATACACTATTTTTGGCTATGAACAGTATCACAAGACTTCCCTTAACACTTTAAACCCCTAAATTAAAATTTCTCATTCCCTTAGCAACCATTTAGATTATTACTCAACATGTTTATTTATTAACGTTTATTTTTTTAAAATATTAATTAAAGGCGGACGAAAGTTTGCCGATGACGTATGACGTCATCGGGTGAGAAAAACAGTGGTATAGGGGGAAAAAACAGCAAAGTATTTTTTAATTAATATTTTTGAAAAACCGTGGTATAGCCGTTTCGCGAAGTTCGAACCCGCGAAAATCGAGGGAACACTGTATTGTTATATTTAATATTGTACGCTGCCCTGAGTCTCCTTGAGAAGGGCGGCATAGAAATCTAATAAATAAATAAATAAAATCATAAGTCGCAGTTGAATGACCAAAGGTGAAATAAGACTGAAAATCTATTTTGGTCACATGATTTTCTAAAGTGAGTTTATATACAGCCCACAGGACTCTTCATCTACTATTAACTATTTTTTCAGCCGCAGTTTCTATTGACTGACTGTTCTGCTATAGGAGACATTGCAAAGTGCAATGATGTGGAATATCAGAAGAACTGAAGGAAGTGACGAGAGAAGGATTAATGCTTCCCTCTCTTGGCTCTACTGAAACAAGCATTTGCACTAAATGGGCCTTCTACTGGCATTCATGAACACTATGCTGATCTCTTCAAGGGGACTAGTTTCATCTGGAGTTAAATAAAAAATAACATACTTCCACTTCACTGCAGTCTCACTTCTCTGGATACCCTTGTAGCTTCTATTTATAGCTCTTTAAAGCAGCACATTAATTGCTGTCACACAATTTAACATCCCATCCAGCTTGACCCTCTATCACGCCAAGGCAAGACTGACATTTAAGACTTCATAATTTAAGACTTGATAGCATCTGCCCACTGAACGTAGGAAGTCAGGCAGTGGCGAATAGCATCTCATTAGTGCCCTCCATAGTAGTCTCCAACAATTAATTGCACATTATCAATGGTATCTGTCATAGTGCTTGGTTCCACACTATAGTTTAATATGGTGACATGGCCACTTTTTAATATTCACTTTTTCACATCTCGGTGTCATCCTCAAACTGCATGGCCTTCATACATTAGGAAATGCAACGCTTATTCAGCCGATGGTCTTTGAGTGGCATATCCAGGGCAAAAACTGGACATTAAAAATTACATTAAATTTAACTAAGATGGCCCTTGTGTATTTAATCATTTCCTACTGTCATATTAAAAAGTGCAGATTGGCAAGAGCATTTGGAAGAGCTCTGGAGTCATGGATTTTTGACCTCAGCTCTACATCGGACTTTGCTTCTGTCCTAGCCCCAAAGATTATTTTTGATACTACCTTCCTTTGTGCACTTTGACCTTGGTTTAGGGTGCGGCTTCCATATGCCCAGCTCCGCGCCCTGTAATGCATATTAAATCTATATAGTGTTTAACTTTATGGTTTCATCTAGTGTAATGGGCTCTGAACAAGAATTACTATACTGTACATACCAATTTATTAAAAGGTTTGAACTCAAAGTATTAAAATTCTATTCAGTGATGTGCATTTTTTTTTTTTACAAAAGATTGGGTCAGATTTGTTTTCCCCCCATTGCTCTGTATTTATGGAGATTTCACTTAATTTGAGTTTTTAAACTTATTTATTTATTTCTCTTATTATTACTTTTATAAATAACTCAAGATGGCGAACACATAATATTCCTTCTCCTCCTATTTTCCCCATTGCAACAACCCGGTGAGATGAGCTGGCTGAGAAAAAGTGACTGTGTTCTGCCCCAGCTATGAACCACAAAGAACGCAGCACACACAAATCCTGTCCAAACCTTCGTTTACTAAATCAAAGATTACTATTAAGTTTTCTTAGTAGTCAGCAAGCACAGTGTAAAACAGCCTTTGCTGTGAACACTGGCTGTTAATTCAACTTCAATAACAGCAAGTACAAATCCATGAAATAATACATCTGAGCAAGCATTCTTGGAGATATCAGGAAGATTACAATGGTTGGCAAAATGACCCGAAGCAATTTGCAGGAAGAATACCAAGAAAAAGTCCAAGAGTCGAACAGACGTTTCTGAATTCAAATCACAAAGACATATAAAAGAATGTTGTTCCCTGCAAATTCGGAGAGGGGCGGCATACAAATCCAAATAATAAATAATAATAAATAAATAAATTGCTGCCCATGTCGTCATGCCTTAAATAGTCTAGGGTCGTGATGGCGGACTTATGACATGCGTTCCACAGGTGACACGAGGAGCCATTTCAGAGGGCACGCAAGACTTTGCCCTATGTCAGCTCCAGTGCACATGTGTGTACTGGCCAACTGATTTATGGCCTTGGGAAAGGTCGTTTCACCCTCTGGATGCTTCAGGGAAGCTCCCCTGAAGCCCTAGAATGCAAAAATCCACCAAATGGACAAACCAAAAATTAGGAAAACTAGATTCCAATTTGCCTGTTGTGCTGTTTTTTGCACTCTGGAGAGTTCAAGGAAGCTTCCTGAAACCCCAGAGTGCAAAAAATAGCCAAATGGACAAACCGGAAGTTTGGAAAACGCGCTTTCATTTAGCCCCTTGTGCTGTTTTTTGTGCACTATAGAACAGTGTTTCCCAACCTTGGCAACTTGAAGATATTTATTTATTTATTTATTTATTTATTTAATTAATTAATTTGTATGCCGTCCCTCTCCGTAGACTCGGGGCAGCTCACAGCAGTGATAGAAATAGTGTACAATACAAATCTAATAATATGAAGTTAAAAACCCATAATTTAAAAAACATGCACACAACACACCATACATAAATTATATAGGCCTGGGGAAGATATTTCAATTCCCCCATGCCTGACGGCAGAGGTGGGTTTTGAGAAGTTTACGAAAGGCAAGGAGCGTGGGGCAATTCTGATCACTGGGGGGAGTTGGTTCCAGAGGGCCGGGGCCGCCACAGAGAAGGCTGTTCTCCTGGGTCCCGCCAAATGACATTGTTTAGTCGACGGGACCCGGAGAAGGCCAACTCTGTGGGACCTAACCGGTCGCTGGGATTCATGCGGCAGATTTGGACTTCAACTCCCAGAATTCCCCAGCCAAACCTCCAAATATCTTCAAGTTGCCAAGGTTGAGAAATGCTGCTCTATAAGGTTCAGGGAAGCTGACTGGAGCTTTTATTTGTATCCTAAAGTAGTAGACCTGACAATTTCAGCTAGGGGACAGTTCTTGAATCATGAAAAGGCACTTAGCTTGCAACCTTTGTGGAGAGAGGAGGGTGCAAGAAAAAACATTGTGCTACCATATTGACCTTCCCCAATAATGTAATCAAATATGGAAGAAAAATTAAGTTGAGAGAGACTGCAGTCCAATAGGAAACGCCCTATTACCCCCCTCCAACCTCAGAGGTGAAAAGGCTATGGGAAGTAGTCTTAGCATTAGTGCCAGTTGCCTTGGGAAAGTAAAGTTTTTAAAAAGCTAAATGGGAGAACAAAATGCATGCACATCTTGGTATGAGTTAGCTGGTTTATAGATTCTTTCTTTTCTATAGAATCCTCTCTGAGCTTGGTTGTTTGCTTGAAGATATCTCATTAGCGGACTAGGTAACATCTTCAGTCTTACCTGAAATACCTTTGGCACCGAAGAGGTTATCTAGTTGACATTGAAATGTCTGCAAGCAGATGGACAAGGACCTCCACTGTTCAGTCATGAACTGCACATAGTCTTTGATTTATGATTACAACTGAGCCCAAACTTTGGGCCGTAAGTCATTGCAATTTTAAATCCAATCATTGCATGGCGGGATTCAGTTTTACCACCATTTTTACAATGATGAAGTAAGCAAGTCACTGTGGTTGTTAAATAATTCACATGGTGGTGAGAACTCTAAATTCAGCTTATCCAAAGGGTGCAAAATGTAATCATGTGACCACAGGATGCTCCAATCAGTTTAAAATACAAGCACCTAAAATGAAATCACATGACTGGATGGGAAGCGTGGCAGTTGTAACTTCTTAGGACAGGCCACAAGTAAATTTTTGGCTCTATTGTAACTTGAATTGTTGTTAAGTGACCAGTCCTAGAGTGAGGACTATCTACTTTACTTCTGTAAAGTACTTCTGTACTTTACAGTTTTCTCTACAGCTTTTCTCCTCCAATGATTTCTCCTGTCTCTATGATGACTCGGCTATTTTGGTTTAAATTTACATGCATTTGAACAAAGTTTTTATTTGCTTAATAATCACATTTCAGTTTTTTAACAATAAACAATAACACAGAAAAAAATGAATCATCTAAGAGAATTAAAGCAAGTCCAATTAAAGCATTTATTTCTATTGGACTAAACTGTTTATTAGGTTACTAATTAATATTACAGAACTATTTTATAAATGATAAATATTCCATCTTAGGTGAAAGCCTTGAATCTTTGATTAGGTGGATCTAAAATAGTGAGAATAGGAAAACTAGCAGATGGTTCCTCTTGAATTTAAGTAGCAAACATTTCAAATGATGTTATAATGCACTGAATCTGTTAAATTCTGAATTGTGTGGATATTGAGAGCATTTCAAAATTTAGCAGAAACTTGCATCTTCCAGAAAAACTTGCTCTCTTTAATATGGTTATTTACAGTCTTGTGGCTTCAGGATGAAAGAAGAATTTTACCCATCAAGGGCATAAGCGTTCTCCATGTTTCAACAAGCTAGTAGGCCGACTGAACTGACTTGTTCATATCTGTGAGAGGGAGTTTACATGAAAAAGAGAAATTTCACCAGTACTACCTCTCTCCCACCCAACTGCCAAACACAGCACTGTCAACTGGATTTAACTTGTCCATGAGTCAGCTTCCTAGTTAAGAAACAGAAATGCTCACATCTGATTTATAATGCTTCCAGACAAGGCAGTCCTGGCACAATTAAATCCAAAGCCCTGTGCAATTCTGACTTACACTCTAAATTGTGGTTCTCTGCTAAGAAAAAGTGCAGGGAGAATTAATAGAAAAGCACAAGGTGGAAGGTGTTGCCTTTAGAATATTGTCCTCGGAAAGGGGCAGCATACAAATCTAATAAATTATTATTATTATTATTATTATTATTATTATTATTATTATTATCATCATCATTATTTATTTATTTATTATTATTATTATTAGATTTGTATGCCGCCCCTCTCCGTAGACTCGTTGTTATTATTACTATTATTATTATTATTATTATTATTATTATTATTATTATTCAGTGATTATACAAGAAAACCTTTGGAAGCAACCCAAACTTCAGGATTAAAATGGAATCTGGAGGAAAAAACATAAATATTATTTATATGTGTACACTTTGCAACATATAGACACATTATCTTATCTTTTACATTGAGATTCTGTCCCCTATTTATTCACTGCCTTTAAAATAATTTGGCAATTGTTTCTTCCTAGGTTACATATGCTTGATACATTTGGTGGACTGTATCCAAGAATGTCCTTCCATTGACAAGGAACAAGCTACGAACCTAACAAAGACCTTGGAGAGAGAGAAGACCTGCTATTGGCTCTGTGTTGTAAAGTTGGATAGTATCAAGATTTTGGAGTGATAAGTCTGCTAACGTTGTAGTTTAATTCAGTCTTCTCTATGTTTTGTTCTTGTTTGGTGCAAACAACCTCTAGCCTTTAGTAGAACAAACAACAACCTCAAAGAATCTGTTGTATGGCCTGAATAGAGAGAATTCATCTCTGAGAAGGTGTTTTTTTCTTTCTTAAAAAATTGTTATTGGATCCTGTCCTTTGTATACATCTGATTTAATTTGATTTTATTGGATTTGTATGCCGCCCCTCTCCGTAGACTCGGGGCGGCTCACAACAGTAGTAAACAGCATATGACAATCCAATATAAACAGTTAAAAACCCTTATTGTAAAACCAAACATACATACAGACATACCATGCATAAAATTGTAAAGGCCTATGGGGAAAGAGTATCTCAATTCCCCCATGCCTGGCGGCAGAGGTGGGTTTTAAGAAGCTTACGAAAGGCAAGGAGAGTGGGAGCAATTCTAATCTCTGGGGGGAGTTGGTTCCAGAGGGCTGGGGCCGCCACAGAGAAGGCTTTTCCCCTGGGTCCCGCCAATTGACATTGTTTAGTTGACGGGACCCGGAGAAGACCCACTCCAGACCCAGAACGTAAGTTAGTGTTGGCGAACCTATGGCACGGGTGTCACAGGTGTCACGCACAGCCATATCTACTAGCACGCGAGCCGTTGCCCTAGTTCAGCTCCAACATGCATGTGTGTGCCAGCCAGCTCATATTTGACTCACACAGAGGCTCCGGGAGGACGTTTTCAGCTTCCAGAGGGCCTCTGGGGAGATGATGGAGGATGTTTTTACTTTCCCCCGCTCCAGGGAAGCCTTTGGAGCCTGGGGAGAGCAAAACACGAGCCTACTAGGCCCAACAGAAGTTGGGAAACAGGCTGTTTCTGGCCTCCATAGGGCCTCTGGGGGGCAGGGAAAACTATTTTGCCCTCCTCAGACATTGAGTTATGGGTGTGGGCACTCACGCATGCACGATAGCGCGCATCCATGCTCTTTCGGCACCCGTGGGAAAAAAGGTTCACCATCACTGATATAAGTGGTAAAAACTGACTGTGGAACTTCCAGGTCATTAGATGGCGGTATTCATAACTCTTTGCTGCCACTTAGAGGTTAGTCATAGTACTGCAGGCAAATCTGGTAGAGAAGAGGAAAAAAGGTGTCAAACTCACGTCATTACGGCAGCATCACATGATGTATCGGGACTTTTTTCCCCTTTGCCAGTATATGACGCATGTGGGTATGCATGTAGTATGTATGAAAATGAAGGGAGACTAATATAGATCTATTTCAAGCTATTTAGTTCTCATCAGCTGGCCACGTACCCTTAGCAGGATTTGAACCTTCATATACACATATACATATACATACATTCATTCAGACATACAGTATCCCCAGCATTTTCTGCAGAGCTCTCTGCAGGCTTCCCAGACCCTTTGCCCATCCCATTTGTTTTTTTTTGGGGGGGGGGGGATGGCCAAAATTGGTGCATTTTTGCAAAAATGGGTGTTTTTGCCTTCTAATTAACCCATCTAGCATGACTGGAGGAGGAATTCTGGGAGTTTGTTTATTTATTTGATTTTTATGCCGCCCCTCTCAGATGGCTCAAGGCGGCGTACAACATAACAAATACAGTACAATACACATGTATAGAAATCTAATATAAAAATTACTATTAAAAAAACTTTTAAAAATTAAAAACCCATTTATCTCAACACAAGCATTCACGTTCGCCTAATCAATCACTCCAGGCTACGGCTGGAATTGATCCTCGGAGAGGGGCGGCATACAAATCTAATAAATAATAATAATAATAATAATAATCTTGATACTCATGGCCCCCATGCCTGCCAGCAAGGATGGGTCTTCAAAACTTTGCGAAAGGCCAGGAGGGAGGGGGCGATACGTATCTCCAGAGGGAGTTCATTCCAAAGGTTTGGGGCCGCCACAGAGAAGGCTCTTCAACTAGGTCACGCCAGATAATTGTCTGGCCGACGGGACCTGGAAAAGGCCGATTCTGTGGGACTTAACCAGTCGCTGGGGTAATTGAGACAGGAGATCTTAATAATAATAATAATAATAATAATAATAATAATAATAATGTATTAGATTTGTATGCTGCCCCTCTCGAGAGACTTGGAGCGGCTTACAACCTTCCCATAGGTAATCTGGTCTTTCCGGATTTCCACTTAATTCCACTAGTTTGAAGATTGTAAAAAGTGTACATGGTTGTAAAAAGTTTTCTGCTACACTGGTATTTTATTAAATAATATATTACTACACCATTTGGTTCAGAATACTTTTTCCTTGTTCCTCCTCTAAAATCTAGGTGCATCTTATATTCCAATGTGTCTTATACTCCAAAAAATATGGTAAATTCCAAAATGCAAAATTGCAAAAGATGTGATCTTGTCAATTCTTGTCATATATGAAAATGGTGAGCAACTTTTGGACTTTTCAAATTAGTGATTACTTTTACTTTTTACTTATCATATCCTTTTTTGTATTTGTCCTCACAATATTATACATTCTTTGTTTAATATTTTGCTTAATATTTTTCTCATTGTGTAAATTGCTGTTCAACTTTTAAAAATCTAAATAAAAAAACTGGAACAAGTTAAGATTGTTTTCACTGAAGTAAAATGTTGCTGTCTGCATTGTCAAGCGTACTCCATTTATCAGAAACTATCAGTCAGCCAAAGAGCTCGAATTAATTTTCAAATATGGCCACCATGAAGGTCTACATCTGTGTCAAGCAGTTCCCATTATCACCAGTAGTAATTTTCTCCTCAGTGGATATATGTGGGTGGGGAATCTGGATTAGACTTGAGAAAAGATTAAGAGGTAGAAAGCATTCTTCCATAAAATGGACCTGATCCAGATATCATTTCTGCATTTTTTTACTTAGTTAAAGGGAAATATGCCTTTACGTGTCAAATACGTGTCAAATATACCTCGTCTTACAAACCCCTCATCATACAAACTTTTCAAGATACAAATGATTTTTTTGCCTTTTCTTACAAACCATTTTCACCTTACAAACCCAAGCCGCCGCCACTGGGATGCCCCGCCTCCGGACTTCTGTTGCCAATGAAGTGCCCGTTTTTGCGCTGCTGGGATTCCCCTGAGGCTCCCCTCCATGGAAAACACCACCTCCGGACTTCCGTGTTTTTGCGATGCTGCAGGGGAATCCCAACAGCGCAAAAACGGGTGCTTCGCTGGCAACAGAAGTCCAGAGGTGGGGTTTCGAGGACTTCTGTGTTTTTGCAATGCTGCGATTTCGCTGAGGCTCCTCTCGCTGGGAAACCCCACCTCCGGACTTCTGTTGCCAGCGAAGCACCCGTTTTTGCGCTGCTGGGATTCCCCTCCTGGGATTCCCCTGCAGCATCACAAAAACACAGAAGTCCGGAGGTGGGGTTTCCCATGGAGGGGAGCCTCAGGGGAATTCCAGCAGTGCAAAAACGGGGGCTTTATCTGGCAAAAGGGGTGAGTTGTGGGCATGCACGCATTAATCGCTTTTCCATTGATTCCTATGGGAAACATTATTTTGTCTTACAAACTTTTCACCTTACAAACCTCGTCCCAGAACCAATTAAGTTCGTAAGACGAGGTATCACTGTATTTGGTTTGATTTTTAAATTTAAACTAAGCATGAGACTAAAACAAAAAAACAAAAAATCAGAGGGCAGCAGAAAACCAACTATGCTACAAATCTGAGCTGTTCAAATGCCCTAGTTTTGGGCCTATCCAGGGGCAGATTCCTCTTACGTGCTGCTACTGGTGCACTGTATTTGCAGCCTGGGGAGTCTCATGTGCGCGCATGCGTGTCCCCAGCATGTGGTCCCCAGTGATCTTCCATGCGTGCGCAAGGAGTAAAAACATGCTGAAATCCTATGAGGGGACGCGCATGCGCGTGAGATTTCGGCAACATTTTGCCTCTGCACATGCGTGGAAGCAAACAATTGCTGAAAACTTGCACACGCAAGCATCCCCTCATGGGATTTTGCTTCTGCGCATGAGCAGGAAGCAAAAAATTCCAAAAATTAAAGAAAAAAGATGGCATCCGAAGGACTGGCACTGGAGTGGTCACACGCAAATTGCACAAGCTGGCAACAGCTACTGGTGCGTAGTTGCCTAACGCCCCAGTAGCAACCCAAATCTGGGCCTATCCCTTTGATTAGTTTAAACTACCATTCCACAACCTTATCATGAATTTTGCTGCCTTGTTGCTGTGACCCATCCTGATACCATGAGGTTTGTTGTGACTCAGTCTCAATACGATACGTGTTGATGTCTCTCGCTGTCCTCCCTATATCAAGTCACCCTATATCAAGTCACCACCCAGCGGGAAAAATATCTGCCAAGTGATGCACCAACGAGGATGCTGGGATCCAGACTATTTTGGCTTCAGGCCTCTCTGTCTCTCATCTCTGTGCTTTTTCCTGTGCCCCTCCTTCTATAACAACACTTCCAAAGCATGAGGATTTTTTTAAAAAAATTCCAATCAGAGTTTTGAAGGAAAATTGATCCTAGGTGGTGTTCTGCCGGCGTGTCTCAACCGCCCGTAATTACAGGGTAATTAGTCCAGGAAGACACACACCACACGATAAAAGGAAAACCCAAAAGTTTTTATAAACAGAAAAACAGAAACACCTCCCTTTTTAAATGTCAAAGGGATTTTCTGGTACACACAAGGCACAGGTTAAATGCAGTCCAATTGCTCACCAATAACTGGGAAATGGAGTCCAATTCTAAAGTCCAGAGAGTCCACACACACAATCCTGAAGAGCAAAAACCACGATCTTGATGAAACAATGAATCAGATAAACTGCCATGAGGCTAAAACACCAGGCTGCACTTTTATCTGTAGCACTAATTACAGCAGCCCCACCCAACCACAGGTGGCCTTATTTTCTCTTGTAATAATCCTTCAGCTGTTGTCTCCTATGCATCACTCTACGCATGCGTGGATGTGTCATTAATTCTTGTTCAGAATCCAGGGATGATACAGATGACTGATCTCCTCCTGGGCTGTCTGCCAAACTCCCCTCTTCCCTGTCACTCACGCTTCCTTGGTTAGAGGAGACTTCGTTGGTTGATTCTACTGGGAGCAAAACAGGCCTGCGGCATGTGGATTTCTCCCCCACATCCACCTGCACATTCCTTGGGGCAGGAGCTGGGCCAGAGCTAACCACAACAGGTGGTCCTTTTTTTCTCTGTGTCCTTTTTTCCTTCCGTTTTTGTAGGCAATAAATATCAACATCCAGATTCCTACATGCTTTGTTGTGGAAGGGTACCATCATTCCACCCAACACAACTTTAGCCTCAAATCAAATTCAGTTTTTGCAACTTTTTGAAATGTGGTGGCGAACCTTTTTTTCCTTGGGTGCCGAAAAAGCATTGGCATGCACTATTGCATATGCACAAGTGCCCACATTCATAACTCAATGCCCCGGAAGGGTGAAAACAGTTTCCCACACCCTCTGGAGACCGGAAACAACCTGTTTCCCAATTTCCTGTGGGCCCAGTTGGCTCATGTTTCACCCTCCCCAGGCTCCAAAGGCTTCCCATCTACCCGGAGGCTTTCTGGAAGCCAAAAACGCCCTCCCAGAGCCTCTGTGTGAGCCAAAAATCTGCAGACCAGCACATACAGGCACGCTGGAGCTGAGCTAGGGCAACAACTCACATGCCAAAAAATATAACTCTGCGTGCCACCTGTGGCACCCGTGCCATAGGTCCACCATCACTGCCCTAAACCATATTTGGCTATTAGCCTGAGAAAGAATTGGAATCTTGCAGGATATATAGGCCAGAGAGCGTTCTACAACAGGTACAGAAAAAATCTGCAAAATGGTGGATGCCAGGCCATCTCTCTCCCTCTCTCCTTCCCTCCCTCCATCCCTCTTCCTCTCACACACACAATGCCACATTCGTCATCTTGCAGATTTTGATACACTAATCCCCTGCTGATGCCCTTGATAGAATCTTTAAACAGAATCAATTGAATTACAATATTCTTCTCTGTATGAGTTCTCCCACCGTTGGTCCTATCTGTGTACAGTATGAGTAAAGCTAAATGGAAACCCAACAGCACACTAACAGCCAAATGCTACAATTTGCTACTCCATTCCTCCAAAAGATGAATTAATAAGGCAATTTCAAATCTCAATAAAATCAAGATGAACTCAACTTCCTCTCCACATTGGAGAGAGATTGTGCTTGCACGAACACATACATACAGTCTGCTTTTAATCTTTTGTTGCTGGGATAATGATAATAATGATCATCTCTATAACAAGAATCTCCAGGCATCACAGCAATGAAATTAAATTACAATCTTCATAACCAGCTTCTGTATTTTAACTTTACGAGCAAATAAATATCTAACTATCATGGAATCAAGCTATAAAGCCTTAAAACTCTTTAATAGCTTAGAAATAAATCTACATAAATATAAAGCAAGGTGGCATAAGAAAACATTATACCCATATTAACAATTGGTAGGTTTTTTAAATCTCTGGTTAAGCAATTATCATATATAGTAAAGTATGTCTTGATCATATGCAACATAATGGTTTTTCCCATCTATTCTGCTACTTGTTTTAGAAGAGCAATAACTAGTAACTGAAGTATTTGACTTGTTTTGTCATGAAACTAACATTTCAGATTAACAATCTTTGTTCTGGTAACACAACTTAAAATTGCAAATCTCCATCAGCTATGAAAAACGCCTATACAGTAGCAGGAATTAACATATAATTTGACGCAATTATACACTAGCTACAAATCATTGCATTTTACTGAGATATTAGACAATAACCGTTTCATGAACGAATAAAAGCAACAATTGTCATTACAGAATTTTCACATAATAGAAACAAGTCAGTATAAAGGTTCACTAGCAAATAGATGCCAATAAAATCAATATAATATCAGAGTCAGAGATAATGACTTCTAATTAACCCAGATCCTAGCATAGAGTCAATAAATGGGTTTTGTTTTTTTAGAAATACCTGTTCTGGAACAGCCCAAACAAGCTATTTTATATTGGTCTATTCAAAGCAGGTCTTATATTAACATCAATGGATGTGATTCTCCCTTCTGCAGGTAGTGTGTAGAAAGCATTTGTCACAGAATTTAAGCAAGAAATGCTTTTATTTGGCACTTAAGACTGAAGAATAGAACATGAAGAATTGTTGCAGGAATTGGGTATGTCTGGTTTAATGAAAAGAAGGCCTAAGGGTGACATTATAGCAGTGTTCCAATATCTCAAGGGCTGCCACTAAGAAGAGGGTATTAATCTGTTCTCCATCCTGGAATGGAGGGAACCAGTCTTCAGAATGTGTTTGTCCTCAACCAATCATCTTGAGCAGGGGGAGGCAAAGTTGGCTCTTGTATGACATGTGGACTTCAACTCCCAGAATTCCTGAGCTAGCATGATTGGCTCAGGAATTCGGGAAGTTGAAGTCCACAAGTCATAGAAGAGCCATCTTAGCCTCCCCCTGATCTTGAGGATCGAGTCAGTCTCATTTGAATAATTGCTAGGATCCGCCTTGAGACCCCACAGATTCTGACTCGATCCTTCAGAAGATACTGAATTATTACTCTAATTTGGCCTCTTTCTTTAAATCAATCTTAAATCCTTCAACTCCTTACTACCATACAGCCCTTTTTAGGGTTCCTGATTCCAGCTTACTACAATTCCAAGGATGCCTCGGAACTTCTGCGCTGATCAAGAGATACAGGCAAGATCGTAGGCATTTGGCTACTGGGGTTCCCCCGTTCCGCCTCCCACCACCCTCACATCCTTCTAGCTGTGTGCTACAGGATTTGCTGTAGCTACAGGTGCTGCTGAGTCAGCTCACAATGCCCATTGGCCAAGATAACGCAGTCTGGAAGGAAAATTTAAAGGGCAGCACTTACTAGAAGAACCGAGCGCCCTGCAGCAGGGAGACAAAGGGTTAGCTCACGGCGAACGATTCGTATCTGCTCTTCAGTGTTCTGCCGGCGTGTCTCAACCACCCATAATTACAAGGTAATTAGTCCAGGAAGACACACACCACATGATAAAAGGAAAACCCAAAAGTTTTTATAAACAGAAAAACAGAAACAGCTCTCTTTTTAAATGTCAAAGGGATTTTCTGGTACACACAAGGCACAGGTTAAATGCAGTCCAATTGCTCACCCAATAACTGGGAAATTGAATCCAATTCTAAAGTCCAGAGAGTCCACACACACAATCCTGAAGAGCAAAAACCACGATCTTGACAAAACAATGAATCAGATAAACTGCCATAAGGCTAAAACACCAGGCTGCACTTTTATCTGTAGCACCAATTACAGCAGCCCCACCCAACCACAGGTGGCCTCATTTTCTCTTGTAATAATCCTTCAGTTGTTGTCTTCTATGCCTCACTCTACCCATGCATGGATGTGTCATTAATTCTTGTTCAGAATCCAGGGATGATACAGATGACTGATCTCCTCCTGGGCTGTCTGCCAAACTCCCCTCTTCCCTGTCATTCACGCTTCCTTGGTCAGAGGAGACTTCGTCGTCAGATTCTACTGGGAGGCATGTGGATGTTTTCCCCACATCCACCTCCACATTCCTTGGGGCAGGAGCTGGGGCAGAGCTAACCACAACATTCAGTATCCTAGAAACACTCCCCCCATTAAAGACTGCAGCTTGTAGGAAGGGGACCACCGCTGGACTCAGCTTGCAGCGCTCCTCTAGAGGAGAAGACAGGTTCACTGCATATAAGATTGCCTCCCAGCACAGCCTATTTCAGGTACTGCATCAGCACCGGCCAATCACACCCGAGCCATATTGGAGGCCCAGGCATGGTAGGGGAGGAAAAGGAGTGGTGCACAAGTGCATTTGCTTGCCAGAATGTGCAGGATATCATGGAGGCCACACAACAATAGAGGAGGCCATGATGCAGGTGGCATATAGGGAGGCTGACATTTTGGAGGCATACTTGTGACTGAACTACACAACACAAGTGTTGGTAATGACCTATAAAGCCCTACATGGCATCGGACCAGAATACCTCCGGAACCGCCTTCTACCACACGAATCCCAGCGGCTGATAAGGTCCCACAGAGTTGGCCTTCTCCAGGTCCCGTCGACCAAACAATGTCATTTGGCGGGCCCCAGGGGAAGAGTCTTCTCTGTGGCGGCCCCAGCCCTCTGGAATCAACTCCCCCCGGAGATTAGAACTGCCCCCACCCTCCTTGTCTTTCGCAAGTTACTCAAGACCCACCTATATCGCCAGGCATGGGGGAATTAAGACATCTCCCCCAGGCTTTCTTATATTTTATGTTTGGTATGTATGTGCTGTATGGTTTTTAAATTGTTGGGGTTTTTATATAACTTTATTATTATATTTGTTCCATTGTTATACTGTTTTTTATTGTTGTTGTGAGCCGCCCCGAGTCTTCGGGGAGGGGCGGCATACAAATCTAATAAATTGAATTGAATTGAATTGAATTTCCTGTTCATATCTTGGCAACTAGTCACAGGTAAGGGAGTCCACACAGCATAGAGGACACCACGCTCAAGTCTATTGTTCAGGATTTGTCAGGTCTGAGGATCTCAAGGCAGATCTTAGCAATTGTTAAATGAGACTGAGTCGATCCTCAAGATGATTGGTCGAGGACAAACCCATTCTGAAGGCTGGTTCCACCAGATGAGAAGGGGCATTCAGGTAAGATTACAACGCCTATTCTCCAAAACACCAAGGCAGGACAAGAAGCAGTGAATGGAAACTAATGAAGGAGAGAACCAACCTAGAACTAAGGAGAAATTTCCAGACAGGACAATTAATCAGAGGAACAGCATGCCTCCAGAAGTTGTGAATGCTCCAAGACTGGAGGTTTTAGAGAAGAGATTGCACAACCATTTGTCTAAAATGGTATAGGGCAGTGATGGTGAGCCTTTTTTTCCGTGAGTGCCCACACCCATAATTCAATGCCTGAGGAGGGCAAAAACAGTTTCTCCTATCCCTGGAGGTCAGAAATGGTTAGTTTCCCAACTTCTGGTGGGCCCAGTAGGGTCATATTTTGCCCTCCCCAGGCTCTAAAGGCTTTCCTGGAGCCAAGGAGGCCAAAAACACCCTCCCCCATCCTCCCGGAGGCTCTCTGGAAGCCAAAAACATCCTCCCAGAGCCTCTGTGTAAGCCAAAAATCAGCCGGCTGGTACACACATGCACATTGGAGCTTAGCTGAAGCAATGGCTTGCGTGCCAGCAGATATGGCTCCGTGTGCCAACTGTGGCACCTGTGCCATAGGTTCACCATCACTGGTGTAGGGTTTCCTGCTTGTGCAGGAGGTTGGACGGGAAGATTTTCAAGGTCCCTTCCAACTTTTATTCTGTTATGATGTCCTTTTTTCCTCCTTTTGCAAATATTTCTCAGCTCTGAAACACCAGGTTTGCCCATTTCTTGTGTCTTGATGCATTAGAGATAAAAGGACTAATTAGGAACTATTGATCTGAATAATTTTAAATTGTTCTTCTGAGTGATCTCCTTGTGTTAACTAAATAGTCCTTCACTGGCTGGACCAGTCATGTCATATATTCAGGAAGTCACTGTTAATTCATGTAGGGTAACTATTTTACTCGAATTAATTGACTAAATAGCATTACAATAACATTAAGATTATATGACCTGTGATAGGCTAACAGGCAGAGAATGACAGATGCCTAAAGGGACGGTACCAAAGTAGCAGCAAAGAAGGGACATTGTGGCAAAGAACAGGTTCAAATAACATGCACATTCTCTGATAAATCTTCCTTAAAGGAACTTCTGCTTATATGATAAAACAATTTGTTGGTTTATGTATTAGATTTATACCCCTCCTTTCACCCCATGAGAGCCCTGTAATCCTGGGTCACCCAACTGCTGGTCCACCATACCACTGGTTGAGACTATTTCAGCAGCACGTGGTTGAGCCCGGTTCTATGAACCAATAGCGCTGGCGGTGGGAGGCTCCACCCGCCTGCCCGGGATGTGAGCACAAACGCAAACTGGTAGCAACTGGTTAGAACCTACTACTACAGGCCTGTTTAGCATTGTAGGAATACTGTAGAGTAGTAAAATAGTTTACAAGAGAGGAGGGGAAAAAGATCTACTTAAGTTTTGTGCTAAATGCTTTCTATGCATCGTACTTGCAGAAGGGAAAATCACACTGATTGTTTTTTAGCGCAATATAAAATAGCTGGTTTGTGTTGTTCCAGAACAGATATTTCTCCAAAAAAAATAATTTATTTGAGTCTAGGCTATGATCTAGTTCAGTTTTAATTCAATTTATTCTGAGTCTGATATTATATTGTGTTTTCCCCAAAATAAGACATCCCCTGAAAATAAGCCATCCTTCTAAAATAAACCCTTCCCCAAAAAAAGTCCTTCCCCGAAAATAAGCCCTCCCTGAAAATATCTAAACGCATTTACAGCTGGTCCACACCATTTCCTCTGGTTAGGGTTAGGGAGCTGGAAATCAGGTCAGATGTCAAGGGGAGCCCTGTCTTGCTCCACACACCCCAAAATAATAAGACCTCCCCAAAAATAAGGCCAAGCACTTATTTCAGAGTTCAAAAAATATAAGACAGATTCTTATTTTCAGGAAAACACGGTACTGATTTTATTGACATCTATTTGCTGTTTCTGTGAGCCTTGTACTGGCTTGTTTATATTATGTGAACGTTATGTAATGACAATTGCTTTTATTCATTCACAAAACTGTTATTGTCTAATATCTCAGTAAAATGAAATAATTTGTAGCTAGTGTATAATTGTATCGAATTATATGTTAATTCCTCCTACTGTATAGGCGTTTTAATAGCTGAGGGAGATTTGCAATTTTAATATTGTGTTACCAGGACAAAAATTGATCATCTGAAATGTTAATTTCAAGACAAATCAAGTCCAACCTTGGCAACTTAAAGATTTGTAGACTTCTGGCATCCTTGGTGCTCTTTGAACTTGGTTGCATGATTGCAGATGTTTCACTATCCAGCACTAATGTTACCTACACAGGTAATGAAACAACGGCAAGCAAATAACTAGGCTGAGAGGGCACCCAGAATTCCTCAATTATATTATTGCAAAAAACAAAAAAAAAAGTAAAGTGTGTATAGAAATCTGATAGAAGAACACATGTGTCACATGCATCTCTAGATATAAAGATCACAAGCAGGAAACGACAATTCCTCCATCAATACTTTCAAAGGGCTAGTGCCAATCTGAATAGTGGATGCTGTAGGTGAAGGACAAAGAAGGTGACCCAGTATTATCAAGAAATATCTTCAGCCCCCTCATATCTCACCTGACTTCTTGCCACATTTGGATGGAGGATCAGCGGTTACTATATTTTATAGTAAAGAGGTGGCATTGGCCAAAAGTTGACACATTGAGAAACAGGAAGAAATGGTTTCCTTCCTTTTTCTTCTGTGACATTATACAAGAGATTTGGCATTACTCGTTGATATTATGGGTGTGTTTAAACTCGACGAACACAAAATATTCAGCCCCACCCCAAACTAAACTGTGCTGTTAAAAATTGCAGAACTGATGTTCATTGGACCAAAAAAAAAGGAACTTGGACAGAATCCAGATGATGTTAGATAGGTCTATGGCCTGGGGAGGCTTTTCTTAAAATAGAAACAAACCCATGCTCAGGTACAGAAGCATATTTAAATAAGTTTCCCTGCAGGAGATACAGAACTGGAGGTGTTTTGTTTTTTTTTAATTATATTTTTATTATACAAATGATACAAAATACAACATAATATACAAAACATAAAACAGTGATCGTAACAATAGAGAACGATCAAATGACATATCAATTGACAAAATATAAATTGGAAAGTTAGAAAAGGGGAGGGAAAGAGGTAGATAGGGAAAGGGTAGAAAGGAGGAGAGGAAAAGATAGAAAGACTGAGAACGTAGAAAGGATAGAAAGAGTAAAAGATTGGCGAATGTCCGGGGGAGCTGTACTGAAAACGAGAACTATTTCCTATTTCATTAGCTCGTTACCATGGTTCGGTTTGTTTATCTAGATTGCTTAATGCAAGTGTTGAGTTAATCAAGTTATAGAGATTTTAGAAAGTAGTAGTAAAGATACTATCAGTATATATATAAAGTCTCTTAGTAATATATTAAATATAAAATGGCTATATACCAGATTTGTAACTGGTCATGTTTGTATCCAACGTATCAATCTTGTGACTTGTTATTCTCACTCTTTTTTCCTAACCAGATGTAGAAAGGATCCCAACAGTTATTGAATGTAGCCATAGTTTCGTTTCTTACTAATATAGTTAATTTCGTCATCTCTGAGCAGTATGTAATTTTTTTTATTATTGCGTCATTCGGGGGTATCTCCTCATTCTTCCACCACTGCGCAAAGGTTAATCTGGCTGCTGTTGTTAAGTGGACAATTAGATGTATTTGGGGTTTAGGTAGTTTTTGTCTAATAATGCCCAGAAGAAAGCATTCAGGGGTTTTTTCTATTGTCAGGTTAAGTATTTCGTCAATCCAAGTTCCGATTTTATTCCAGTAGATTTTAGCTTTTGTGCATTGCCACCATAAATGGAAATAGGTGCCTATTTCTTGGTGACACTTCCAACAATAAGGTGAGAGTTTATTATTTAGTTTTGTTAGTTTAATTGGAGTGATATGCCACCTGTAAAACATTTTAACTAAATTCTCTTTATAGGACATGGCAATAGTCAATTTATAATTTCTGCTCCAGAGTATTTGCCACTCCTCTTCTTTAATCTCTTTTTTGAAATCCAAATTCCATTGTTTTACATTAATTTTTGTGTTAATATTATCCAATTCGTTGTAGTTTAAGTAACAGTAGAATTTTTAAATTAGTTGTTCTTGGGAATCTGTACATAGTTTGTCTAGCGGGGCATTTTTAATTATTCCAGGATTACTTTTATCCTTGTTGAATTTAGTTTGTATCTGTAAGTATTCCCACCACTCCGTTTTTTGACCAAAGTTTTCTAATTCTATTCTTGATCTAATTTCACCATTGGAATTTAATATATCCTTGTACCTTATTATATTGTTTTTTTAATGGAAATTTGGATGCACATATGCTTCTAATGGGGCATACCATGTGGGGATTCCTTTGTAAAGTTTAGACTTAATTTTTTTCCAGGTATGTATTAAAGATTTCCTAATCAGATGATTGGTAAAATATTTATGGGTCCTCGGTTTATCGTCCCAAAGATAGTAGTGCCATCCTAAGTGGAGGTCGTGACCTTCTAGACTAAGTAATCTGGTGTTAGATAGGCTCATCCATTCTCTCATCCAAGTTAGTGATGCGGCAATGTAATAGTCTTTCCAAATTGGGACAGAACTGGAGGTGTTGTCTGTTTTTTCTTTCCTGATGAAAACATTCATTATTGTTCTGCCGGCGTGTCCCAACCGCCCGTAATTACAGGGTAATTGGTCCAAAAAGACACACACCACACGATAGAAGGAAAACCAAAAGTCTTTATCAACAGAAAAGCAGAAAAAACTCCCTTTTTAAATGTCAAAGGGATTTTCTGGTACACACAAGGCACAGGTTATATGCAATCCAATTTCTCACCCAGTAACTGGGAAATTGAGTCCAATTCTGAAGTCCAGAAAGTCCACGCAGCAAAACCACGATCTTGATGAAACTATGAATCAGATAAACTTGCACAAAGCTAAATCAGCACGCTGCTCTTTTTATCTGTAGCACTAATTACAGCAGCCCCACCCAACCACAGGTGGCCTCACTTATCTCCTGCAATAATTCTTCAGTTGTTCTCTCCTGTGCATCACTCTACCCATGCGTGGGTCTGTCATAAGTTCTTGTTCAGAATCCAGGGATGATAAGGATGATTGATCTCCTCCTGGGCTGTCTGCCAAACTCCCCTCTTCCCTGCTACTCACGCTTCCTTCGTCTGAGGAGCCTTCGTCGGTAGATTCTATCGGGAGCAAAACAGGCCTGTGGCATGTGGATGTTTCCCCCATATCCACCTCCACATTCCTTGGGGCAGGAGCTGGGCCAGAGCCAACCACAACACATTATCATGTGAAAATAATCTATGATGATGATGAAGAAAAAGATGGTGATCCCATTCCATCTATTCAAGAAATTTCAAATATGCAGGATTGTACAACAGGGAAGAATGTCTTGTGTTTTGCCAGTTGTTTTAACCCTAAATTTGAAAAACGGTGCTCGCTTTCATTCTGTACAATCCTATTTATGAAATGAGTAGAATTTATTTTATGCATAGTTTTACAGGGGAATCCCATATTTGTTATCTCAGATATGAGAAACACATAATTATCTATCTAGGGTATAGTCGGACCCAAACCCAAGAATGATACGTGGCAATTTTTTCAAATTAAGTTCTTTATTGTTTCACTCCTGTTCTGTCTGGGTGCCCCCAGATTTCAGCACCAACTGAAAAAAGCAGCCAGACACGCTGGTAAAACACAAAGTCACTTTATATTTTTGAACACAAACACAGAGAAAAAACTGTTCTTACACACTGGGATGCTATGAGGCTTCACAGAAGAGTCACGACAGCCAGACAATACAACAGGCTTCTTGCTGGCACACCCACCACTGTAGAGAATAAGACCCACGCCTCCCCCAAGGTTTCAGCCTTCAAGGCCACAAGCCAGAATCAGAGACGCCAAGGATTGCAGCAAGGTCACAGGACTCCCAAAAGATAATTCTCCACAATACAGGAAGGGCGGGCCTGCCTTTTCAGCCTTTCTGGGGAGAACCACACCCAAACCCAGCTGTTGCCTATTAGGGATGGTAATACCTGGCTAATTGTCCCTTTCGTTGTGCTGCTCTTCTCTGCCTGAGATCGATGATGGCTTGTGCGTTCTCATCTAAGGACTCCAGGCTACTCGCTGGGGAGAGCTCTACCCCGGGGGTCTCAGGCTGTTCTGCCTCTTCCTCGGCCTGCAATTCCTCCTCCCCGTCTGCCTGGTCCTCCTCCTTCTCCTCCTGTTCCTCGTCCTCCCCCTCTGAGCATGGAGCCGGCAGAATGCCAGCCGTTCCCTGAGGAGCCTCAGACTGAATCACAACAACTCCTATAGACAAAATCTTGCTAGAGTGAAGGGTCTACTGTTTGCATCCACCACAAACTGTATTTTTTGCTCCCAAAGACGCTTCTGACCATAAGACATACCTAGGTTTAGAAGAGGAAAACAAGAAAAAAAATCTGCCTCTGCCTCCCAGCATCTATCTTCTATTCATCCTTGCAGTAAATAGCAAACAGCCTGGTCAGTCAGCTTCAGCACATTTTCACATCTCCAGCACATGGCTCACCAAGGCTCTGTTTCGTTGTGCCCACCACTGGTGCGTTGAGTGATGGCTGGTTCCCTTCCTCACCCATAGCCCCCCGATAAGTAAGCTGGCCAACCAGAAATGCCCCCATTGCTGTCTCGTCTGTGTCTGCTGCCTCCGCCAGGGAACGCTGGAAACTTCGCCTCTGAGAAGCTGATTGGCGGTTTAATTGGCCTCCTGGAATCCTGCCAATCAGCTGTTCCTGGCAGTGGGGATCACTGCCACCAATCACTGCTGCTGCCTGTCACCCATATTGGCTCCATAAGATCCACAGACATCTCCACCCACTTTTAGAAGGGAAAAAATGTGTGTCTTATGGAGCAAAAAATGCAGTATTTATTTTTTTTAAGCTCTATATCTCTAAAAGCTATTTTTTTAAAAAGCATGCAACAGTTAAACTTAGGTTATTCTCTAATATATTTTAGCAGTTATTATAAGACATAATATTAGCAATTTTATAATTATAATTAGTATAGGCAGGATATTTTCAGCAATGGTTTGTTGTCATGTGTTGTTGGTGAACATTTGTAATTTGTATTCATTCCTTACAAAGCAGTAGGGAAGAAAATTTATGTTGCAGACAACATAAATTTCCCAGGTGTCTGTCTCTCCCTCTCCCTCTCCTGGTTAAGACTGCTTTTGAGATGAGATTTCTCCTTTTCTTCCTCTTACCCTTCCTGCTCCTCCTCCTTCTTTGTGAAGACAATTTTTGAAATGAGATCTCTTCTTCTTCTCTTTCTCCTTCTTTCTAATTATTGGATTAGTAATTTTAAGGTTCCAGGTATGTAATATGTGGTTGAGTGAAGCCTCATCCACGTCATCCTCATCAGGGATGGTGCACATTACTATAATAATATGGTTATGATATTGTGGCGCTATGGTATTTCTTTTTGCTATTCACTTGCTTAATGCATTTTTATAATACTAAAATTCTAATAATACCATCAGGAAAACGTCCAGAGTCCTGTACTGTTTTATTGGAGGAGTTTCAGTGATTGAAGGCTGAGGTGGCCAATGGACTTTGATGTGTTCAGTCCCTAATTTGTGTGCTTGAATTTTGCCTTTTTTTTTTGACTTAGCAAATCTAGTAAGAAGGAACTGAGTCCAGAAGATCATAAATGCAGGGGTGAGATTCAGCAGGTTCCGGAGAACCAGTAGCAGGAATTTTGAGTAGTTAACATTTTTCCTTTCTGGTTCTAAGGGCGTGGTTTGGTGGGCGTGGCAGGGGAAAGACCACATCTGGCTGGCCACAGAGTGGGTTGGGAATTGAGATTTTGCAGTGTCTTCCCCTGCCACGCCCACCAAGCCACGCCCATAGAACCAGAAGGGAAAAATTTGAATTTCGCCCCTGCATAAATGTCGTATTTAAGGGGAAGGAGATAAGAGGATTGACCAGACCTTTGAAGAAACTAAACCTGGGTGAAAATAGCTATAAGTTAATTGCAAATATTCCATTCTTAAGCAAGGTGTTTGAGTGGATTGTGGCTGTTCAGTTTAAGTAGCAATAGTATTTCAAATTCTATATTGCTTCACAGTGCTTTACAGCCCTCTCTAAGTGATTCACAGTCAGCCTATTGGCCCCAAAAATCTGCATCTTCATTTTACCCAGCTTGGAAAGATGGAAGGTTGAGTTAACCTTGAGCCAAACTGCTGGCAGCCAAACTGCTGGCAGCCAGCAGTCAGCAGAAATAGCCTACAGTACTGCATTCTGCCTCCATGGCTCTCAGTGCCATTTCAATCCAGGTTCAGGAACAGAAGCACCCTGTTTACTTGAGACTTATTCCAGAAACAAAATAATAATAATAATAATAATAATAATAATAATAATAAATTATTATTATTATTATTATTATTATTTATTGGATTTGTATGCCGCCCCTCTCCGTAGACTCGGGGCAGCTAACAACAATAATAAACACAACATGTACAATCCAATAATAAAAAACAACTAAAAACCCCTATTATAAAACCAAACATACACACAAACATACCATGCATAACTTGTAATGGCCTAGGGGGAAGAGCTATCTCAACTCCCCCATGCCTGGTGGTATAAATGAGTCTTGAGTAGTTTATGAAAGACAGGGAGGGTGGGGAAAGTTCTAATCTCCGGGGGGAGTTGGTTCCAGAGGGCCGGGGCTGCCACAGAGAAGGCTCTTCCCCTGGGGCCCGCCAAACGACATTGTTTAGTCAACGGGACCCGGAGAAGGCCAACTCTGTGGGACCTTATCAGCCGCTGGGATTCGTGCGGTAGCAGGCAGTTCCAGAGGTAATCTGGTCCATTGCCATGTAGGGCTTTAAAGGTCATGACCAACACTTTGAATTGTGACCGGAAACTGATCGGCAGCCAATGCAAGCCACGGAGTGTTGAAGAAACGTGGGTGAATCTTGGAAGCCCCACGATGGCTCTCGCAGCTGAGTTCTACACGATCTGAAGTTTCCGAACACTTTTCAGAGGTAGCCCCATGTAGAGAGCGTTGCAGTAATCAAATAGAGGGCAAGCAGCCCTGTTGGTCTTTTTAAACCTCTCAGCAGCTTTCAATATTATTAATCATGCAGAGGCAAGAAAGCTACCAGTTCGGACTAGTTTGCCTGAACTGGTAGAAGAAAAATAACACCAGTTCGGCCAAGTTGTATATCCAATGATAAGCTATGTGATGATCAGCTGTGCCATGCGATCTGGATTAGCTAGAAAGCAGGATTTCCACCATGCAACTGACACAGCATTTGGAACACAATTTACATTTGACAACAATGGCACCATAGTCAGTAACTCAGTTCTCATCAGATTTTGCTAGAGACATTTAGAAGAAATCAGGACCAGTTCCTGATCTTCATAGTTTAGGAAGAAATGTTTATGGTGGGCCACCCAGCATTTTCCTATGGGGTCATACCAAATTGGATTTTGGACTGAAGTTGCTGAGAGATGATGCAGCCAAACCTGCTATATCCATCACTGATGACAATGGTCCTGTACTGGACAAAGATTAGGATTCACTAGAGTGCCTTCCGTCCCCTGTCCTATTGCTCTCCTATATCTCCTATACCTTTCTTCTATTCCTATATCTCTTCTTCTATTCTTTCATTGATATGTTCTATTACTATATCTTCTTTTCTATTCTTTCATATATATATATTTACTATGAGTATCTCCTCTATAACATTCATCATGTATTTTACTATGTGTTGGGCCTAGAGGCAAAAAGGAGCTGTGACGTTCCTTCAATATACCAGGGTGATCCGACATTAAAAAAACATATATAGCCCCTCCCTGGTACAGAGCTGGAGGGATCAGGCCTGGTGGCTCAACTGTTAATTCTCTGCCTTACAAGGCAGAAGCTGCCAGATCAAATCCCAGTAAGGAAGGGTGTGGCTAGCTGATGAGGCCAGAACAAGGCCAAAATGGTACCATCCTAGTCTCCCTTTGAAGTAGACCCAGAGACAGGGTTTTGAGCAATCGGTACTTTTATTCAGCTCAGAGAACAAGTGACAGCTCAGCAAGGTAAAGTGACAGTTCAGCGAGTACCGACTGGCTCTGCAGGGAGAAACCGCTTCTTTTATACTTTTGCGGTTCCCGCCAAAGCGAGAGCCGGCCGCGTCTGAGCCAATCAGGAGCGACTTCCTGCTTGGGCTCAGACAGCGCTGGAAAAGAGGAACAAACTATTTACAGCGTTACAAGGTAGCCATTCCAGGATACAACACCCCTCCCCTCATAGTTGGACTCATCCATCAAGAAAGCCACGTGACGAAGTCGTCCAATCGGTGAGGCCTTCGAGGCTCTCGCGCTGACCTGCGCAGTCCATTTTCTCCTTCGCCACTGACTGTGGAGGATGGCTCGCCGCTGCTCTCCCGGTGCGGCGGACTTGGCCTGGCGGGCCCAACGAAGGCCTCGGAGGACGAGGATGGCTCGGCGTCGCTGGATGGTTCCCCCTGGCCCGATAAGTCTCTTTGCGTGTTTCTTAGTTCGGGCAATGTACAAAAGTCTGTTGAAGGGGGAGAGTCCGAGTCAGCGGGTTGTTGCAATTGGTTTTCAGTTCGTTTCCGAATGTGGTCTATGTGTCGTTTCCACAAACGACCATCCTCCAGTTTAACAATATAAGTCTTGGGTGCGTTTTGCTTAACAATAATTCCCTTCATCCAGTTTACATTTCCATCAAAGCATTTTACATATACATTTTGACCCAAATACATTTCTCTTTCTGGTTTCATGCACATTTGGTTATTATTCACACAGAAACTTGGGTTTAACCTGTCTAATGGTGACCTCAACTTTCTCCCCATCAATAACTCTGCAGGGCTTACATGTGTGTGCGAGTTAGGGGTAATGTGCTGGGTTAATAAGAATTGGTCCAAGTTCTGTTGCACATCTCCAGGGCCTGACCTGTGCAATGCCTCCTTTGCCACCCTTACGTAACGTTCTGCCAACCCGTTAGCCCAGGGCGAGTAAGGCGAGATGAGGGCATGTCTGACCCCTAGGCCATCTAGGAATAATTCGAATTGCCTGGCTGTTAGTTGTGGTCCATTGTCAGACACTAATAGATCAGGGCAACCATGGGATGCAAACAGTCTGCTCAATACCTTGATAGTGGCACTTGTGGTTATGTTGTTCATTGCTATTATTTCCAACCATTTGGAGAAAGCATCAACCACTATTAGGAAGTACTGAGACCCCACTGGGCCAGCAAAATCAATGTGGATCCTAGACCAAGGGCCAGCAGGCTGTTCCCACTCAACCGGAGTTGTTTTGGGGGGACTGGGCCTAGACTCTTGGCACGGGTCACACTTTGAAACCCAACTTTCAATATCAGCATCAAGCCCTGGCCACCATAAATGCCCCCTTGCTAGGCTCTTCATCCTGACAATCCCAGGATGGCCCACGTGTAACATTTTGAGTACCTTTTCCCTTAGGCGTTTGGGGATGATCACTCTATCCCCCCACAGCAAACAACCTTTTACATATGATAATTCAAGCCTTTTGTTCTTAAAATCACACAATTCAGGTTTAACAATATCATTTTGCCATCCCTTTAGAACACAGTTCACCACTTGTTTAAGGATTTGGTCTTGCTGCGTGTGTGCAGCTACCTCTTTTGCTGTGGTTAGTGGGTTTTCCTCGAGTTCTATCATTAGCACATCTGTGGCAGGAACAGGGTCTTCTACCAAGTCTGCTATGGGGCATCTGCTGAGGCCGTCTGCATGATTGATTTCCTTCCCCCCCTTGTGGGTGAGCTCATACTGATACCCTGAGAGGAAAAGGGCCCATCTGATTAGTCTTGGAGACATAAAAGGTGGAGTGGGCTTGTTGGGGGCTAGCAGGCCTAGTAGGGGTTTGTGGTCAGTGACTAGCTCAAAGCTTCTCCCAAAAATGTAATTGTGAAACTTCTTTACCCCTGCCACTAATGCTAGAGCCTCCTTGTCTAACTGGCTATAATTCCTCTCTGTGCTGGTCATGGTTCTTGAAAAGAATGCTATTGGGGCCTCTGTCTTATTCGGTAGAACGTGAGCTAAGACTCCTCCTATGCCGTACGGCGAAGCGTCGCACGTGAGCCTAATGGGTAGTGAAGCACTATATTGGACTACTACACTTTTAGAAGTTATTAAATTTTTTATTTGAGCAAAAGCTTCACGTTCAGTTTTCCCCCATGTCCAGCGGGCTTCCTTCTGGAGTAAACGATGGAGAGGCTCTGCTACTGTTGCCTTCTGCTTTAAAAAAACGGAATAAAAATTAAGGAGGCCCAAAAATGCCTGCAACTCATTCTTATCTTGTGGCTCTGGGGCTTCTCTAATTGCTCTCAGCTTCTCTGTTGTGGGGTGGATACCTTCCTTATCTATTTTATACCCAAGGAATTCAACACTGTCAGTTCCCCAGACACATTTATCAGGCTTGATTCGTAACCCTTTGTCCTGTAGCCTCTTAAGTACTTCCCTTATTCTTTTGTTCACTTGCCCCTGGTTTTCCCCTGCAATTAAGATGTCATCAAAATATGGAATTGCCCCATTTACCCCTGACAATAGGCGTTCCATGATGCTCTGGAATATTCCTGGGGCTATGCTTACCCCAAACTGTAACCTCGTGCATTTGAAAGCCCCCCTGTGTGTTACAATCGTTTGGGCGTTTGCTGTTTGTTCATCGACCGGAAGCTGCTGGTAAGCCTGGGCCAGGTCGATCTTTGCGAACCTTTTTCCCTCCCCCAGGGAGTGTAAGAGTTGTTGCACGACCGGGATGGGGTAGGGGTGGTGTTGGAGTGCCTTATTCAAGGTTGATTTGTAATCAGCGCAAACTCTTAAAGAGCCATCTGGCTTCAATGGTGTCACTATGGGAGTTTCCCATGGCCCCTGTTCCACAGGGACCAAAATACCTTGACTAATGAGTTTGTCCAGCTGCATGTCCAGCTTGGGGAGAAGCGGAAGGGGAACCCTGCGAGGTTTCAGTCTGACCGGTGGGACCTTTGGGTCGATAGAGAAAGATATAGGGGGTCCCTTATACAATCCCAAGGTGGGGCTGAACACTTCAGGGAACTCTTTCACAAAGTTAGGCATATTATCACAGTTTACATTACACACACCCGAAATTTCGATCCCCAACGGTTCCATCCACGCTAGACCCAGCAGGGAGTGTTTGGCCCCCGTCACAATAAGCATGGGAAGGGTACATTTCACATTCTTAAAGGCAATAGGTACATTTGCTGTTCCCAGGACCGAGATTACCCCCCCTTGGAAGTCTCTGATCACCAATGAGGTTTGAGTTAAGTCAGCCTTAGACACATTAGGCATGTATAGTTTAAATTTTTCCCAGGGCATGATGGTATATCTCGAGCCCGTATCCAGCTCCATTGAGCAAGGCTGGTTATTTAGTAACAATGAGATAACAATTTTAGCCCCCTTTTTGGTTGCCGTGTTATTCACGGAAAATTTAGAGTTACCTCTATTGTAGTCGCGGTTAGCGCTTGAGTAGTTCCTTTGACCCGAGCTGCGGAACGGTCTCCTTTCTCGCGATTGGGGGGGTTGGTTTTGAGGTCGCTGGTATTGTTGTGTGGCAAACGTTTCTTCTGGTGCCGTTGCTCTGCATGCGATGGCGATGTGGCCTCTCCGGTTGCAACGGTGCCAAGTAGCGTCTCGGAAGGGGCATCGATGGCGCTGGTGATTTCCCCGGCAGCCCGCGCAGGGGGCTGGGTGAGTAGCTCTAGGATGTCTCGGCTGGTCTTGCAGGAGGAGGCAGTTGTCCCCGTTTCTAGTCGGCTGGCTGAGGTCGTCTGTTCCCTCGGCGCTGGGAGACTCGGCGTTGATTTTGGCAATGATTTCTCGCCTTCCGTGCTCCTTTAATTCTCTTGCCGCTGCGTCGGCTGCTTCCGCGGTTTGTGCTAATTTAATTACGGTTTGTAGCGTCGGCTCTTCTTCGGTGAGGAGTTTGTTTCTCACCGAGTTGTTCTTCATGCCGAAAACCAAGGCGTCGGTAAGGCGAGCTTCCGGGTCTTGAAACTTGCATTGAGCAAGTACCGTTCGAAGCCGCGTTGTGAATTGGCTGATTGACTCGGTTTCTCTCTGAGCCATCATGTGAAATTGATGCCGGTAAACCATGGCTGGTCTGGTTGGTTTAAAATGGCTCGCTAGTTTCTGTTGAAGGACGTCCCACGCTGTGGCTCTTGCTTGTTCTGGCTCGGTGAGAGTTTGGGCAAGTCTACGGATCTCTGCGCCGCAGTAGTTGAGAAAAATAGCCCGTCTGCGATCGGCTCCGGCGTCCTGCATTCCCGCCGCCTCGAGGAATATCTCGAAGGTGGCCATGTACTCGTCCCATGTCATTTTCTCGGCATCGAAGAGTTCTGGAGCCTGGCCGATCTGGATTTTGTCCATGTTGCACGCGAAGTTCTTCCGTTCGTTCGTCGCCAGTGAAGTAGACCCAGAGACAGGGTTTTGAGCAATCGGTACTTTTATTCAGCTCAGAGAACAAGTGACAGCTCAGCAAGGTAAAGTGACAGTTCAGCGAGTACCGACTGGCTCTGCAGGGAGAAACCGCTTCTTTTATACTTTTGCGGTTCCCGCCAAAGCGAGAGCCGGCCGCGTCTGAGCCAATCAGGAGCGACTTCCTGCTTGGGCTCAGACAGCGCTGGAAAAGAGGAACAAACTATTTACAGCGTTACAAGGTAGCCATTCCAGGATACAACACCCTTAATTTTAAAATTCCAGCTAAAAAAACATTTGACACATACAGAATATAGTTGTCGGCTATAAATAAATTAACTGCCTTGAAATGGTTCTGGGTTGGGCCTAGAGGCAAAAAGGAGCTGTGACGTTCCTTCAATATACCAGGGTGATCCGACATAAAAAAACATATATATAGTGGGTATATATATATACCCACTAAAACTCTCATTGTGTATTGGACAAAATAAATAAATAAAAAATACAAATTTAGAGTCACATTTGATGTTTCAACTAAAGGAGTAACAGCTGGTTGTGAGATTTCCAGACTCATACAAGGTCAGCGTAGCTGTGGCTGTCCAAATCAGATTCTAAATTATTTACCACATTTGACTCTGAACGGCAAATTTAGAGGACTTGCAGACAAGCTGAGAGATGAATTGGTGAGACAAGATCATTTGGAAGAGCTATTCCAAGGTTGAGCAGTAGTAAATGGCCGATTGGAACTGAGGGAAAGGGGAAAAGCAAGGAGAGAGGGTTAAAAAGTGTTTACATTTCTCTCCATGCCCTTCCTCTGATGGCATCCTGATGAAGCACGAAATAATCCTTGCACATTGAAGCAGCCACGAAATCTCTGTCACCATGGGAGAAGAAAAGAAGTACAGATTTCACTTTATGCGTTTGCTGCAGAGTTCCACTGACCAAGTTCATGCTCCTAACTCAGCTACAAAATGGCCGCCTCTGTGAAGGGCTACCAAAATTTTTACTTCCACATTATGGGCGTGGCTTATGCAGGACGCCCTGCATTTTCTTTCAACATCTTTCAGTACAAATTGGGTGCTCTGGGGTGGAGCTCCATTTTTGCTACCCTTCCCCCAATCCGGGCAGCAGCCCACCCCTGGATCTACTTATTTCTTAGCAAGCAAGTGCCCAAATAACTCCAAGGCCATACTTCAGGAACCTTTACAGACCCTCTTCCTCAAAGTAATGGGCTCCTTAGACAATTAAGAAATAATTAAAGAGACAAGGACAGCCAACAAATGCATTTTATTGTTCATGTTGTTCTTTGTTTAGACTTGGGCTGGAAAATACAACTCTCTATCCTTGTGGACTTGAGGATGACAGTCAATTTTATAGATGAGACCACAATACAAGAGTTTAATCCATCAAACACTTGAAAGACTGATGCTGGTGGGGGGGAAATAGATAGGCTCAGAACTGGGCCTGTGATCTTCTTGGAGTTGATGACAAACAAGATGACATGGAATTCTTGCCTCTCTAGGTGATGGCTTCCTTACAAGTCCCTTTGCACTGAGAATTTCTTGGACACAATTACATAATCCAGATGTGCACTGGGAAAAAAGAATGATTTCTTTTCCATCACCAAAATGTCAACAACATTGATTGTAAGCTTATTATTCTAACCTCCCCGCAGGGATAGATTCTACTTACATTCCCCACTGGTTGCATTGTGACATTTTGCATGCAGCAGTGATGGGCTGCTACCCCCACCGGGGGGGGGGGGAGCCCGCAATGGAGGTAGTAAGTTTATGCACTATTTATTGAAAATAGTTTTTTTAATTGTCCTTCCTTCTCTAGTACTGTACCTTAGTATGATCCTTAATTAAATAGGAAATAATTAAATAGTATGTTTTACCCATAAACAATTTAATCATTTCAATCATTATCTAGAACTGAACTTTTATAGCAATTAAAGAAATTTGAGCTACTTGCCTAATCTGTTATCATACCGAATCTTGTGGGTTCAGTACAAAACCTTAAAATGTTACTGTGCTCCTCAACAAATAATGCTGTCTAGCATTTGTCCTTTTTGTGGCTATTTCAAATAATGTGACTTAATCAACTGAAAGCACCTATTTGAAAACTTATCTTGATCGGTAAGCCACTCCCATCCAGTCACATGACCTTTAAGCCACCACCCCCGGTCACATGATTGTCAAGCCACTCCCACCTGGTCACATGGCGGGCAAGTCACTCCTACCTGATCACATGACCATTAAGCCACACCCACACAATAAGCCACGCCCACAGTGTGGTAATAAATTTTTTTGCAGCCCTTCACTGGCATTCACACTCTCACTCCACTCGTGTGCAGACATACCCTTGTGCAATTAGTCTTCCATAAATACTCAGAAGCGGGAATCAGCCGGAAACACAGCTGAGGAGCTGATCAGCTGTGCTTCGGGCGAAGAAATAAAGGTCAATATTAACCTGGAGGTGAGTGAGAGAGCCTTTTCCCCAGCAGCTTAACAGAAGAAAAAAGATGGTGGTATGCCAGACCAGCACCAGCCAATCCAGTTACATGACGTCACCAGCAGATCACTACCAGTTTGGGCAGCTCGGTCCGAACTGGGAGGAACCAACTCCTGCCTTACCCACCCCATGCCAGTTTAGCACAGTAATTCTCTTACCTTGCCAGGGAAATACTCAGATTGTGCAGATGTGTTTGGGAAGGAGCAGACAATGGCACTGCTTTCCCACCAAGTGCATAAAAGTACCATCTACTTGAAATTGGAACCTCAGATTCCATTGAAGAAAGCAACATCCATTGTCTATTCAAGACTTAGCCATTGTGAAGAAATTTCTGGATGACAAGTTGAAGAAAGAATATATTCACCTTTCTGAATCTCAAGGATATGCAGCTGTCTTTTTTTTTAACCCAGTTTATTGGATAAGCTTTAAGTTCATGAGTTAACAGATCGCACTATGCCATAAATCATGACAGCTGGGTTACAAAGTAATACCAGGGTTTACAACAATGCATGAATTGAATCATAAATTGAGAAGTTTTGCTATTGAAATTTATCACGTGCAATTATTTAGAATCATTACTACTTGCAATTATTTTAAAAAATCCTAAAATCAGTGTGATTTTTTTAAAAAAACTTGTTGAAAATCTTTACATTTCTTTTTTCCAGCCCTCCTTCAGGCATCATTCCTTCAACACGCATGATAGCAATTGTTCCTTCTATTAAGGTTGAGCACAATACCCAAATCTTTATAGTGGATAATTACCAGCCAGCAGTAAGTCTTACCATTAATTCAATTGAGTATGAATGGCTTATGAAATTTCCCTTCGCTATTGAAAGAATAAGATATTGTGCCATTCATGCTGTATATTTGGCTTTTGTGTGATATTGTATTTATGAGTTACCTAATTTAATATGAGGAAATAAAAGGGCAGTGATAATGTTGTGTACATTGATATTTATTGAGCTGTTGATGAATATATTTCTTTTGCTGTATGCTCTTAATTACATTTATCATTCATTTGTATTTGTTGGATAACTGTTCTGAAACTCTTCCTTTGGTTATAAATCTTATGCAGTGATTTTGCATGAGAGGAAAGATGGACAACCTTCAGTCTCAGTCTGACGGGAAAGGGATGAGATGAATTATATGGGTGCTGGAATTAAACAGGTGCGAACTAGCTTGAAATGGAGACTTCTTGGAGCCTATGTTTGAATAGGGTACAAGAAACATTTCTTAAAATACTGTAAGTAAATGCATTGTCTAGATTGTCTGATATCATATCATCATCATCATCATTTCCCTGGCTGTATATCTTCACCATTGACTCATTTCCTCCACGTTGATCCAGTGCAATCAATACAAGGGCAGAAATAAGTTTTTTGAAAGTACAAATACAAATCTTTCAATGAAGCTGAGAAAGAAGCAAAAAATAATAATACAGAATTAACTAGTGCCCTTAACACACACACACACACACACACACACACACACACACACACTCATTTCTCCTGGCATGCTTATTTTTGTTCTCACTACTTGGGCAATATCCTGCTGCTGGTCGAGGCTTTGACGTGGTTTTCTCTTTTTATTGAAGTCAGAGGATGCTTCCCTTTTAGATTTAGTCTTAATAACTCGTATTTAAAATTGCAATGTTTCTGCTTCTGTAGAGGGAGGGCAGGGTGCAGGAGAGGGGAGGGCAGAAGGGAGAGAGGAGGGAAGAGGACAAGGGGGAAGAGGAGAGGAGAGGAGGAGAGGAGGAGAGGAGTAAAGGAGAGGGGAGGGGAGGGGAGGGGAGGGGAGGGGAGGGGAGGGGAGGGAGAAGAAGGACAAGGCAGGGTGCGTGGGAGAGGAGACGAGACGAGATGAGACAAGAGGAAACAAGAGGAGACGAGAGAAAGGTTCTCTTATCCCGCGATTCCAAAACTTGGTGTAAAGTTTGCGTACTAATCCAAAGAGAATTCTTTTTTTTTCTCACAATGCCTGTATTGGTGGTTATTATTACATGCACAAAGTGAAATTATAGTTGCCAGTTCCTTAGATGATGTTGGCTTTCATATACATTGAGTTCTCCTCTCTCCTCTCCTCTCTTCCCCTTTCCCTTTGCCCTCATATTTCCCTTCCCTTTTCCCTTCCCCTTCTGAAATACAAAGGGAACCAGGCCAAAGAAAGTTTTCCCATGACCAGATCTCACACTTTGCTAACATCCAAGGAAAGGTTAATGTTAACTCCTGTTTTGAAAAAAAATGATAAACGAAAAATGTACTGTATATCACTTACGGTAATTAAATGTTGATTTCCCAAGAATGTCATGATTAAAAGCTATCCCTAGTTTATTGGTTTTGATGGACATGTCACATGGTGATGCCGATAAAAAAATAAAATTACAGTGGTACCTCTACCTAAGAACGCCTCTACTTAAGAACTTTTCTAGATAAGAACCGGGTGTTCAAGATTTTTTGTCTCTTCTTAAGAACCATTTTCTACTTAAGAACCTGAGCCCGGAAAAATTTCCCAGGAAATTTGAGAACGGCACAGAGGCCCTGCCAGTTTCCTGCCATTACCCCAGGGTTTCTCTCTCTGGCACAGTGTACGGGGGGCAGCCTCACACCGGGTGTATGGGAGGTACATGCTCCTCCTCACCGCTTCAGTCCCTCTTTTTTTAAAAAAAATGCCTTAAAGTTTTGGATTTTTAAAAATTTTCTTCACCTCATCTTCTACTTTCAGCAGTGACTGTCCTCCTCCTCCTCTTCTTCCACCTCCTCCCACCCAAATTCCAAGCTTTTATTTCTTTCCTAATGGGTTTGCATGCATTATTTGCTTTTACATTGATTCCTATGGGGAAAATTGCTTCTACTTACAAACTTTTCTACTTAAGAACCTGGTTACAGAATGAATTAAGTTCTTAAGTAGAGGTACCACTGTATGTTGCATGTTTATCCTAGTGATGAGAATGCTCACCTCCCACTTGGAACATTGAGAGTTCAATCCTAGGTAGCTGCAGATGTTTCTCTCCTGGGTGCAAAGAAAAAATATCTGTTGTGAACTCTGTATAGGTGTCAGGAAGGGCATCCAGCCAGTCAACGCTCAGCTGCATCCATTCTCCCTGACTCTAACCCAAATAGGGACCACAGCATTGTGAGAAAGAGAGTTTATTCCAAATCGATCCCACTGAGTTCAGGAAGGCTTATTTTCAGATCTGTATGCTCGGCACTGCAGTCTTAAAGGGGAACACCGAGATGAAATCCTATGCAGAAAACCTTCCTGAGGATGTCTCCCTTAAAGCAGTACAGAGTATCAGGAGAATCAAAGCCAAGTTCTTCTTTCTTTCCTTTGTAAAAAAAGGAAGTCGACATTGTTTCACTCAGTGCATTAGGCGGATCACCTCCACTGTGCAAGTAATTGCTACGCGGAAAAAAGACTCTCCCAGATGGTGCTTATAGAAGTTGTAAGAATCCATTCTTTTGGAAGAACTAACGGTGGGAGCCAGCTGAGTATCAATCCCTCTGACAAGAGATGAGAGTAGCACGAGTAACTCTTGCTGTGACAATGACCAATATCACCTAGAACCAAGCACCTACAGCATATAGCAATCTGCAAAGTACTTATAAGGCCATGTAAGATTACCTGGGGCATTACAGGAACCTGGCTATCATCGTAAGAGGTGTTAAATTACAGAACCCAAAAATGTTTCAGCAGTGTGATTGTCTAGTAAGCACTGAAATACTGAACAGATGCTGCTGTTTTTTTGTAAGAACAGCCATCGCAGGAATCAAGGTCATTGTGGCCCAATTCATTGGGACGTAGGTGGGTTTAAATTGAGTTTGATCATTAGAGTTCTGAAGCAACAGAAATCAATATCTGGGAAATTACGTCCTTAAAAATTAAGCCTTTTTCCGTTCTGATGGCAGTAAGGCATTGTTGATTAGACTGTTGTGAAATGGAGAATAAAGATACACAATATGCCAGTACTTTCCTGTACTCTACATAGAGTTTTCATGTCTTTATAAGATATGTTTAGGATGTTAGCTGAAAATTTGGCACATTCTTCAGTTTTGATGAATTCTGTTATTTAATACAGGTTTGAATGTGTACGGTTGATTTTTAATACCATGGGACATGGCAAAGAAGGCATATCAGACCTTGTGACACAGGTAAATAATGGCAACCTTTTTGGGAGGATGTCATCACCACCCACCACCCTGCATGTCTTTCTGGTTTGTTGTGGATATTATTGTTGAACTTCTGAAGGGCAGCAGGTTGATGAATGTTGAATTATTCATAGAAATATAGAAGAAACATAGAAGACTGATGGCAGAAAAAGACCTCATGGTCCATCTAGTCTGCCCTTATACTATTTCCTGTATTTTATCTTAGGATGAATATATGTTTATCCCAGGCATGTTTAAATTCAGTTACTGTGGATTTACCAACCACGTCTGCTGGAAGTTTGTTCCAAGGATCTACTACTCTTTCAGTAAAATTCAAAAATATCGCAGCGGGCATCTTGGCATGATAAACAATGTTCAATTCTATTATATTATAGATTTATATACTTTCCTTTAGTGAATTCCCAAGTTTTGAAGAAATCAAAAACACAAGCAGATCAATTTAACACAAAGGAAAAGAAATTGGGATGTGACCGCCTAATATAGTAAAATGTTAATAAAAATCCATGTTAACATAATCAAAATGTTAAGTAGGGCATTCAATTTTTTTTATTTGCAACTGTATCTCCATTCAGAGCAACAACAGTCATTTACATGAAAACCTGGGTGAATAAATGTATTATATGGATTTCTTGAAGCTGATAGTGATGGAGCCAAATGATTCCATTAGCTATGGCCAAGTCCTCTTTCCTTTGCATTGTCCCAGATAATGCAAGAAAACCCCACCGCCCTCTGGATAAGGTTTGAGGATTCGTGGGGAAAAACTGTGAATCAGAGGAGGGCCAGCCTCAGATACAGTGTAGTCCTTGACTTACAACAGTTTGCTTAGCGCCCATTCAAGTTACAACGACACTGAAAAAAATTAACTTAGACCATTTTTTACCATATTCTACACAGATCCCCATGATCATGTGATGCTTGCTCTGTTCCAAGGTCATGTGATCCCCTTTTGCAATCTTCTGGCAAGCAAAGTCAACGTGGAAGCCAGATTCACTTAACAACCATGTCACTAACACCTGCTTAACCACAGTGGCAAGGGAGGCCATAAAATGGAGTAAAACTTACTGGACAAACATCTCAGTTAACAACAGAAAATTTGGGCTTAATTGTGGTCGTAATTGAAGGACAACCTGTAAAGTCCTTCAATTGATATATACTGTAAAAACAACACAATTCAAAAATATCACAGAAAAGCATTTATACAGAAGTCAACTTAAAAAATAATAACCACAAACATAGATAGAGTAGGTCTCCATTTACATTCGCTATGCACTTCTGAAGCTATGAACAAACTATGCAATTTCTTTTGATACTGTCGTATTTATTTTTCCATAGAAAGGATTGGGTGGGGGAGGAATAGAAAGTATTCTGCAAAGCTAGCAATTGAAGCTTATGATTACAACGCTTGGAAGTGGTCAAAAACAGGCGACCTTTTCTGCAAAGCTTCCAGTGTTGTGCCTTATTATGTTAGGTCAGTGGTGGGTTGTTACTGGTTTAGACCGGTTCACCCGAACTGTTAGCTCTGACTCCAAGCTAAGAGCAACCATTCTTAGAATCTGTGAAAGTGGGTCTGCTCGTCTGCCCCTGGATTATACTGACCTTTATATCTGCTTCCAAAGCCCAGATGATCAGAGGCAACAGATTGTATTGCTACTCTGCAGCTGCTTTCCTTGCTCTGTGCCTAGTTTGCAACATGGAAGTTCTATTTTCCTCTGAACTGCACACGCGGGCACAGCGGAGCGCACACTCAGCGAACCGGTTGTAAAGCTGGTAGCAACTCACCGCTGTTTCAGGTACACATGAATACTCTGCCTAGTGTCTGCCCACTATATGTAAATGTAAATTGCAATTACATTTGGGAAAGGCTACCAGGAATTCCAAGGTTAATCCTACCAAGGTTTTTCCCATCTTCTCCATCCTGACTTGATATTGGTCATATCTTTGTCATGTACGACAGGCCAAATTAATGGTGCAGCTGGTATTTTGGTTTGGTTTGGTTTGGTTTGGTTTGGTTTGGTTTGGTTTGGTTTGGTTTGGTTTGGTTTGGTTTGGTTTGGTTTAATTTAATTTGGTTTAATTTAATTTAATTTAATTTAATTTAATTTAATTTAATTTAATTTAATTTAATTTAATTTAATTTAATTTAATTTAATTTAATTTAATTTAATTTAATTTAATTTAATTTAATTTAATTTAATTTAATTTAATTTAATTTAATTTAATTTAATTTAATTTAATTTAATTTAATTTAATTTAATTTAATTTAATTTAATTTAATTTAATTTAATTTAATTATTTAATTTAATTTAATTTAATTTAATTTAATTTAATTTAATTTAATTTAATTTAATTTAATTTAATTTAATTTAATTTAATTTAATTTAATTTAATTTAATTTAATTTAATTTAATTTAATTTAATTTAATTTAATTTAATTTAATTTAATTTAATTTAATTTAATTTAATTTAATTTAATTTAATTTAATTTAATTTAATTTAATTTAATTTAATTTAATTTAATTTAATTTAATTTAATTTAATTTAATTTAATTTAATTTAATTTAATTTAATTTAATTTAATTTAATTTAATTTAATTTAATTTAATTTAATTTAATTTAATTTAATTTAATAATTTAATTTAATTTAATTTAATTTAATTTAATTTTTTAAAAAATAATCTTTATTAGTTATTTACATTAAGAAAAAAGACATAAATACCATAAAACAAACATAAAACAAAAACATAAACAAAACACAGCCTATACAGACATATAAATATAGTTGCAATTTTATATTAAATCTTAAACACTCAACAATTTACATATTTGCCAACCTATCCGTTGACATTATTGCTACAGCTATTTTTATATTATTTCGTTTTTTCAACATACTAGTTTACATTGCTATATTGTATAATATTACCTAAATCTTAATCTGAAATTTTAATAATTTAATTTAATTCAATTCAATTCAGTTCAGTTCAGTTCAGTTCAATTCAATTCAATTCAATTCAATTTAATTTAATTTAATTTTTAATTTGACTTCTATGCTGCCCAATCCCATGGGACTCAAGGCAGCTTACAACAATATAAAATACAATACAATAATAAAAAGTCAAATATGAAATGCTAAAAAAACAGTAACAGCTTATGTGTGAGGCAGCTTCATTTCTTCCTGTCAATATAAATAGTCCTCAACCTTCAACAGTTCATTTAGTGACTGTTCAACATTACAACGGCACTGAAAAAAGTGACTTATCACCATTTTTCACAGTTAGGACCTTTGTAGCATCCCCGTGGTCATGTGAACAAAATTCAGGTGATTGGCAACTGGTTCATATAACTTACGACCGTTGCTGTCTCCCAAGGTCATTTGATCTCCCTTTTGTGATTTTGTGACAAGCAAAATCAATGAAGAAACCAGATTCACTTAACACCATTGCAGTGATTCACTTAACAATTGTGGCAAGAGAAGCTGTAAAATGGGGCAAAACTCATTTAACCAATGTCTCACTGAACAACAGAAATTGTGGGGTCAATCGTGGTCGTAAACTGAGGACTACCTGGGTTTTTTTTAAATTCTGGATTGGATAACACAGAAGCATTGAATCAAGCTACATTACTGGCTTCCTGGGGGGTGGGAGCATTCAGGAATAGTGGGGCAGAGGGCTCAGAAAATAAAAGGTGACTCTTACATTAAGCTTTCAGAGAGCCCCGATAGCAATATCAATAGCACTTAGACTTATATACCTCTTCACAGTACTTTACAGCCCTCTCTAAGTGGTTTACAGAGTCAACATATTGCCCTCAACAATCTGGGTCTTCATTTTACTCACCTCAGAAGGATTTAAGGCTGAGTCAACCTTGAGCCTGGTGAGATTTGAACTGCCAAATTGCAGTCAGCCGGCAGTCAGCAGAAGTAGCCTGCAGTACTGCATTCTAACCACTGCGCCACCATGGATATGTGGCTGCTTGGGAGAATGTTTGGGGATAAGTGATATAGTTGTACAGTGGAACACCAAAATGTAGATATATTGAAAGGGATATCATAGGAGGCCGTGCATTTGTTTCTAATTGTTTCAGGGTGTGTGTGTTTCATTCTTAATTTTTAATTCTACTCTCGACTAGTTTCTTGATTGTCAGTCAAAGTCTCTACGAATGGACCACATTATAAACCAGCGGGGAAAAATATCTTGTCCCTAAATATGTATTTAGAAGTGACTCCTGTTTGTCCCCAGCATAAATTAATCACTGCAAAGATCTTTTCTCGAGCTCATACAAATCCAATAATATGACTAACCTAAGTCTTTACGAAGAGAGGTTTTCCCTCACCTGAAGGACTTTAAGACTCCCTTATTGTCAGTTTTAGCAGGGTCTTCCTCACAGCCTAGTATCTCTGGAGTTATTACGCTACAACATTTATTCTCTGCATTAGCCATGCTGGGGAATTCTGGGAGTTGAAGTCCAGATCTCTTCAAGTTGCCAAGGTTGGGAAACACTGTCCTAGACAATGTCAGCATGAGAGTGAAATAAATCAATATTGTAATGTTAATAGTTAGCTACTGTATGTCCTCTGAATGATGTAGAGAATGCTCAAATGGGAAGCAATGGCAGCTGGTTCAGACCAGGACTGGCATCTGGAAAAACAGTTGTAAAACAACTTCCCAATTAATTTGATAACAATTCTCTTCTACATCAACAAATTCTTTGATCAAAGGCATGGAAGGAAGCCATTTAGCAGAAAATCATCAGTAACGGCGGATAATACGAATTCTGGAAAGACTGTTTCCTCGTGCGATTTGGGCTGTAATTTGTCATAATTGGAGCATTCATTGTATTAGAAAAACTGAAAAGCTCTTGAAGAATTTGGAAGTTTTTAAGGCTGCATATATACACACAATTTCATGGGAGGAAGAAGACCCACTAAAAATAGACAAGACTTTCAAATATTTATCCGACGCTTGGGAGTTAAAAGCTTTCATCTAACATTCAAATGTAATGAAATGACAGAAATGTTGGAGAGGTTTATTTATGGCAACCTTTGCAAATGGGTTATAGGTTCAACTCTCAGAGTTGCAATATAGAGATATAGGAAAAGGAAATGAGAAAGGAAGAAAAATACAACCCAACTGAGTCAAGGTAGGCAATAATATAATAGATAATAGCATCAAGATGCTCGATAATTGGTGGAGTGAGAACAAAAATGTGTGGGATTTTTTTTGCTCCTAAGAGTTTAACTTAAAAGACAACATAGGGAAGGAAAGGGAGACAAAATGAAAAAAAGAAAAGGGATAAATAAGGAAGGAATGTGAATTTATCATTAGAACAGAAAACAACAGAATAACAGGTTGGAAAGGAACTTGGAGATCTTCTAGTGGTCCAACGTCCAGCACAAGCAGAAAACCCTATACCCTTTCAGACAAATGGTTGCCAAACTATTCTTAACAACCTCCAGGGTTGGAGCATTCATTCTGGAGACAAGCTGTTCCTCTGATTAATTGTTCTGTCAGGAAATTTCTCCTTTGTTCTAGGTTGGTTCTCTCCATTGCTTCTTTTTCTGCCTTCAGGTGCTTTGGAGAATAAGTTGACCCTCTTTTCTTTGTGGCAGCTTCTTATATTCTGCTAACACTATGTCACAGCCTTATGATTCAGCAGAAGCTATGAATTGGGACTGTGCCATTGGAAAAAAAAGTTTTTGAAGAAGGCAGAGAGAGGAATTGAAAAGAAGAAGTAGCAAAACAGAAACATCTTGTCATTTTCTTTTTTTGTAAAAGAAACATGCCTCTTTTCCTCCCGCCAACTGTCAAGAGAGTTCAATTCTGTTTTCTAAAACTTTGGCACATCTGCCCAGTTAAAACATATTTGTTAATGGAGTTTGACAATCAGATTGGGAAATTTCTATTGAAGCCTTTAATTCTTTTAAATTCAATTGAATTCAAGGTATGCATTCCCACTCTGACTTTCAGCAAAAGCAGCCATTATCTGACCTAAATGTCCTAGGGGGGGAAAAAACACTAAGAAAAGTTTGATAATTTCATTTGTGAAGAATTCTAAAAAGTTCCACTAGTTCATTACAAAGAATGACACATTATTTTCAATGTCATTTTACTGGGTCAAATCAGACCTCAGTAAGAGGTTGTCATTTGACCATTTCCTTTCTTTTAATTTTAATTTACAGTCTAGCTAGGACATGCTGATTATTTGGAAAAACTGCCAGCAATTTCCTCAATTGTCGCTGCAATAGAAATAGTCATTTCTTTGGAAAAACAAGAATTCTTCTGCTTTTTTAAACAGACCCATCATCCTAGCCCTTCAAAGAAATTCCCCCTCCCTCTCTCTTCCTGAAGCATCGAGCTATTACAAAACCGAGTTTGCTTTCTAAGCTAATATTTAATTGAGTTTTTGCTATTAACATTTGTCGACATTTCAGACATATGAAATGTCAACACTGAGCAGTAACGTCATACAACTTAATGGATGCCTTTTGTCTATATTCTGCTGGAATGCATAGTAGACAGATGACAGGCTTACTTTTAAATTCCCTGCCATCTAATAGTGGCTCTTTCTTTTTTTTTTCCCCTCTTCCCTTTCCCTGGTTTTGCCTCTTGACAGCCTCTCTTTTAGTTGCCGTTAGTGGGCCTCTTATTTGAGACGGTGTGCATCTTTGTAAGTTAAAAACGGTTCTTCTTAAATGGCCTTCAATGGAGCGGAAAGTCAGTTGACTCTAGTTTCATGTCAAGAATTACTGTCAAGCAAGTGGACCCTCGCACCAATTACCTTGTCCTGCGGCTGTTCCATATTCAAATACGAAAGCAGCTTTTCCAGCAATTTTATTTTATAATAAATCTAAAGTTCAGTAAAGGTTGTTGTAATAGACTGGGTGGATTGGAACGGATGGCAGCCGGCCTACCGTCACACTCTGAGGCGTGTTGACAGAACGGCAGTCTGTTTGGATCCAAACAAACCCGACTTCTCATCCGGAGGTGGGGAAGAACATCTCCGTTGCAGTGTGATAGCTGCTTCCCCTCCCCCCACCTCCCCTGTCCTTCGCCCAGACTTACAAGATTGGTGTCTACCTTATCGTACAGACCAGGTAGAAAATATGGAAAGATAGGCTCATTGTAATTCATTGTAAGGCTACACTAACAGAATCTCACAATTCTGAACGTGCAATTTCCCGCCATCACTTTTACAGCTGAATACAGCTAGTCCTTGTCTTATGACCACAACTGAGCTCAAAATTTCGGTTTCTAAGTGAGAATCTTTGTTAAATGTGTTTTGCCCCATTTTGCCAATCTTTCTGACCACAGATCAGGTGTGGGTTCTTCCCGGATTGGGCTAGATCGCCCAAACCATTAGCGAGCCTCAGGTGATGTAATTTTGTCCGGTTCTATTTGTGCCAGTCCATGATCACCACCATCTTTTTTTCTGAATTTTTGTGTTTAATTTCTGTGTTTAATGGCTTCCAATGAAGTCATTGGAAGCCATTAAACGTTAATAAAGCCATTAAAGTTTAATGAAGACTTACAAAGTGGCACTCAAGGTGACAAGGTGCACGTATCATGCCGCCTTGATTGCATCAGCAGAATCCCACCTGGCTGCTCTGTTTAGGGTGACCCGCTCCTTCCTTAACCAGGGGGGGATTGGGGAACCCTTGCAGAGTAGTGTCGAGAAATTTAACTCATTTTTCACTGATAAAGTTGCTCAGATCCGGACAAGCCTTGACCCCCAATTGGACTGCAGTGTCGAATGACAACGAATCAGTCGAGGTGACCAGGGCCCATCCTTGTCTGGGCGGAGTTTGACCTGGTGACATCTGATGAAGTGGACAAGGTCTTTGGAGCTGTGAGCTCCACCATCTGTTTACTCGATCTGTGTCCCTCTTGGCCAGTTTCGGCCAGCAGGGAGGTAACACGGGGCTGGGTCCAGGAGATTGTCAATGCTTCTTTGAGGGGGGGGTTCCATTGACCAAACAATGTTGGCTGGTTGGGCCTAGGGGAAGATCCCTCTGAAATTAGCTCCCCCCGGAGATTTGCCCTGCCCCCACTCTCCTTGCCTTCCAAAAGAGTTTAAAAACTCATATTTGTCGCCAAGCCTAGGGTTATTAAATCTTCCCCCTGACCAATGAATGTTTCTTAGTATGATTTGTTGAATGAATTGTTAATGGAAGGGTTTTTTTAAATTAGAATTTTTAAGGATTGTTTTTATGTATATTAATTGGATTGTTTTCTACTGGTTCTTTTATATGCTGTGAGCCGCCCCGAGTCCTCAGAGAGGGGTGGCATACAAATCCAATTAAACTTGAAACTTCTTCTTTAATCATCCTTTAGGCAACATCATTTGTCTAGATCCACCAAGGTCATTCCCACATACCATTATATTATATTATCCTGGACATTATCCTCACCAATGGGGGAAATTGTTAAAGTGAAGATGGCTGGGATTTTGAGAGATAGCTATTTTCATGTTACCCTTGAATTTGCATTTCCAGAGGAGGAACAATTGGGAAGAGTTAGACTTGCATACCAGATTTTGGAAAAAAGAATTTTGGAAAGTTAGGCTGGATCCAATGTCTACCATTTACATCTGTTCCCAAATCATAAGGTTCTGCAAGCAGCAACTCATGTCCTATACACCCCTGAATTCGACTATTGTAATAAGCTCTACAACCCCATGTAGAGCTTATTACAATAGTCGAATTCAGGGGTGTATAGGACATTAGAGAGTACCTTCAGATGATACAAAATAGCAATGACACTTAGACTTACGGTATACAGTACACTGCTTCACAGAGCTTTACAACCCTCTCTAAGCGGTTTACAGAGTCCGATATATTGCCCCCAACAATCTGGGTCCTCATTTTACCAACCTTGGGAGGATGGAAGGCTGAGTCAATCTGGAGCCAGTAAGAACTGAATGCAGCAATGTAGGCGATTGTATGTGCTCCTACAATGGCGCTTATTGTATCTCTGCTTTGTGAACTGCATTGGTTGCCAATTTGCTTTCAGGTCCAATTCAAGGAGGTGGTTTTAAACTTTAAAGCCCTTTATGGCATGGAACTGGGTTACCTGATGGAACTTGGTTATATTAGCCTGGTCTATTCCTATTTCTATTCTATTCTGTTCTATTCTATTCTGCATAATTTGAAGCTGTCCTCAGGCAGGCTTAGAATGCAGGAAAAAAGACTCCTTAAGACCAGCATAAAAGTTCAGCTTGTCTCATGGGCTGGGGAATGAGTTGAAGGCAAGGTCATTCATTGGGAGGCAGCAGACAAATGATTTTGTCAAGGAATATTTGATTTCCATAGAAATACTGATCATCCATTGGGAGGGAATGGGAAACTCAGGAGGAATGGAATAAAATAGCGTAGTCAAAGGCTGGCTGGCTGGCACCTGCCCCGAACAACATTGTGAAACTACAACTGCAACATTTTATTAAAAAAATAATCTAATGACCATGTGTAGCATTTTTATTATAGAGAGCAGAACCTTCTCAAATTGCTGCCTAAAGTAGCATGAAAGCAAAATCAGTGAAACCTCTTGAACCAGAAATCCAGGAGAGGGAGAAGGCAAGGCACTCACTTGGAGAGGTGTCTCTTTGAAAAAATAATAATAATAAAGTCCAAAGTGGGGGGAGGGGAAGTGGGGAGGTCTGATCTGGGATTGGTAGAATAAATGCATTTAGACACTCCCTCCCCCTTTAAGAAACAAGCCACATTCAAGCAGCCTTGTGCCAGCATACTTCCTATGAAAACTTGTCTGTGGAATATCAGAAGGCGACTGGATCATTAAAATCAAGGGGTACTTAGAAATTAGCTCCCAAAGGCTGGTTCCCGGCCTCTCTTTGCTTTGAACCTCTTGATGGGATTTGTGCTGACAAATCATAAAGGAGCATCTCCGCAATTTGTGGCTCTGGTTGAGAAAAGGGGATCTTTATCCTCTTAATCAAAGGATGTGGCACCCCAAGATGGATCTGTGACATGTCCCTTGGCCTCCAGAGGCTCCGGCGTGCTGGAGGTTAAGAGTTTGTTAAAGAATATCAATTTTGATTAAGTGACACACATGGTGTAAAACGCCCTTTATCCTTTCGAGACATGAAGGGTTAGAGGCCAGACTGTACTTTTTACTGAGTTTGTAATTAAATTTGATATCTTAGGTAACAGGATTGATCTTTCAGCGCACCAGTGAATGTGTGATTGGTAAGATATCACAAAAGCTTCCTTCTTCTCTGCACCAACACTAATAGGCTGGTTACCCTTCGTTTTGGAGAAGGACATTGTGGTAAGCCAGAAATTTCTCCCCTCCCTTTTCTTCATTTTCTTGATGCAGTGGGCAAAGGTCTACCATCCTTCCCTCTTTGTGTATTTCAGTCCTTGCTTTTGCGTGTCACTCAGTTAAGCTTTGAGCCAATCTTTTTTAAAGTTGACTTACAACTACTAAAAGTTCCATGAACAGAAAGATGAAACTACAAAAATAGATTTAAGAAATATTTTTTATCCATTGTTGTACACACACGCACACACATGAATGGAAGGGAGAGAGACTTAAACATTCGTCTCAGGGTAACAAAACAAATTCCATTACTTTCAAGTCCTTAGTGCTGGTTTTGACTTCCTTAAGAAACAGACAACGGGAAAAACGAAGGGATTGTAAATTGCTAACATTACTAGCTCTGTTCTTTCCCTGTTTTAGATCTCTCCCACCTCTCTCATTTTTCAGTGTGAAGGAATGCTCCTTTGAGAATCATTCAGACATTAGCTGAAGGGAGAGGATGTTAAGTGAGTTTATAGTACTCAATTTATAAATTTAAATTTCCTCCTTCATAGAACTGCTTGATTATTATCATTATAAATGAGCAAAGTTTTTGTTTAGATTCTTGAGGCTCTCTGAATTTTGATGTTTCCTTGCAAAAGTTTCATTACCATGCTAGGTGACATCACCAGTGTGAAGGAGAGTGGAGTTTTGGACTATTTATATATAAGAGCCCTATTAGCCTTAATGGGACAATGACTTCCTCCTTGATGGTATCTTTATCCCCCACTCTTTTCCACTGAGGACATTACATAGCCTGGTAATGAAACAACCAAGCTCCAAGAGCAGCAAGAACCTGACAAAAACAGTGTAATGGTATTACTGAAAAGTTCATCCCTAAGTTTTGATTGCCATCAAGTTGTCAACTCTTAAAAATCACACAGATTTTCTTCATGAATTTTTTTTTTCTATTGGAACACTGTTTTTAAAAATATGCTGTCTTGTAGCAAGTATATTCCTCGGTTCCTTTTGGGATATTAGATTTTTCTTTGCAATCCACTTTTAGATAGAGAGCATTGTATTTTACTCCGTGATTCATAAGATGGTCTGTTCTATGGGAGAACTGCCTTCGAAGATATTCTGTAAAGCTGCTTCTGTCAAATGAGGTTCCACGAGAGGTCACAAGGGGTTCCAAGAGGGGTTCTGGGAAAAACGTCATTCTTTGAACTGAATAATGCTAGCGCTCACAATGTTGGCATTTTTACATGCTGCAACTCAGATGCCACTTTGCTAGGGATTCCACAAGAGATCATTAAAGAAAAATAGTTTTGTGCACTGTGCAACGCTAGTTGTAGATATAATAATATTTGTGCAGGGCTTTCCTGACAATCTAAAAATGATTTCAAGGATTCCTCCAGGGTAAAAAGATTGAGGAAGGCTGCCCTAAGGTACTGTACAAGGAAACTACTGCTAGCACTATGAAACTATTAAGCCAATAGCACTTAGAATTATATGCCGCTTTACGGTGCTTTACAGACACCGCTAAGCAGCTTACAGAGTCAGCATATTGCCCCCAACAATCTGGAACCTCGTTTTACTGACCTCAGAAAGATGAAAGGCTGAGTCAACCTTGAGGCTGGTGAGATTCGATCTGCTGAACTGGCAGCTGGCAGTCAGCAGAAATAGCCTGAAGTACTGCATTCTTCTAATCACGGCACCACCACCCCTTAATATTTCAAATTCATTTTGCCAATTTTAATCCATTTTTGCTGGTCCCTATTTCCTAGTTTACTTTCAAAGCTTCCACTGTTAACATCATCTTCAAAGACCCTTCGTTGCACCTATTGTGGTCGAGAACATTGTTCCATGAGATGACTTTTGCTTTCTTCTGTTGCAAATATAAGGCAGCGTAGCATTTCTTTAAACTATGTTTCTTGTTGCCCGACTGAAAGGATTTTAGAATACGTGCATGAAGAGTAAAATAAAGTCTTTTTCCAAGCAAGCTCTACTTCTTCTTTTTTTTCCTTTTTTTAAAATATTTTTTTTATTTTACAAACGTGACATACAAGACAAAGGGGAAAAAAACATACATAAAAACATATATATACAACATTTGGGAAATGAAAGTTTCCCCAATTTTTTTTTTTTTTTTGATATTTGATCAGAGAATTACACTTCTTTTACATAATATTAATTTTTGAATTCTTTTATTTGACGTGTTGCTTTGCATAATTTTTTATTTATTTATTTCTTTTAGCCAATCATAAAATTTTGCCCATGTTTTATAGTAATCTGATTCTTCTTTTCCCTCTAATCTTTTGGATAGCCTGTCCATCTCCACACAGTCTAGTATTTTTTTAATTATTATATTTTCTTCTGGTATTTTATCTGTTTTCCACTGTTGGGCATATACTATTCTGGCAGCTGTTAGTATATGTATAACTAGGTATCTTACTTCTTTTTCTATTTTTTTATTAAAAATACCCAATAAATATAATTCTGGTTTTTTTCCGATTTCTTCATTTGCTATTTCTTTTAACCAATTTGTTATTTTATTCCAAAACTTTTTTGCCTGTGTGCATGTCCACCATTGGTGGTAGAACGTGCCTCTTTCTTTTTTACACTTCCAACATATTGGAGAGGTTTTTGGGAACATTTTTGCAAGTCTTTCTGGCGATAGGTGCCACCTGTAGAACATTTTTAATTGGCTTTCCTTGAATGCGGTCGATCTTGTCATCTGCCGATTGTTAATCCATAATTTTTCCCATTTTTCTAGTTCAATTGTGTAGCCAAAATTCATTCCCCAGTTTATCATATCAAGCAAGCTCTACTTCTATTGATTCTACAGACCTATCGTGATTATGTTGAAATGTTATTTCAACATTTTATTTGGGACTATCCTTTAAAATAGGTCTGGTAAATATTTGAAAACTATTGCTAAATTTAAATGGAATTAAAATACAAAAACGAGATGCTAGAGAAGAATTAAGCTTGCCAGCTCTTGATCCAGTTTAGATTCTGTTGTGGTTCCGTCTGAGGCCCCTCCGGGAACGGCTGACCTTCTGTCGGTTTCCAGCTCAGAGGGAGAGGCTGAGGAACAGGAGGTGCAGACAGACGAGGAGGAGGAATCCCAGGCTGAAGAAGAGGGAGGACAGCCAGAGTCCCACCAGGGGGAGCTCTCCCCAGCAAGCAGCCTGGATTCCTTAGAGGAAAGTGCACAAGCCATAATTGATCTGCGACAACGAAGAGCTACTCAGAGACGAAATCAATTTGCTAAATACTTTCAGCATTAAAGTGGCAACAGCTGGGTTTGGGTGTGGTGCTCTTGGGAAAGGCTAAAAGGCAGACCCACCCTTCCTGGCTTGTGGAGTTTTATCTTTGAGAGTCGTGGGACCTGACTGTGAACTTTGGCGTCTTGGAATCCTGGTTTGTGCCTTTGACTATTGAAACCTTGGGGGGGGGGGTGCCAGCAAGAAGCTTGCTGTATTGACTGGACATCAGGACCCTGCTGTACCGTATTATATCCTGTCTGTTGGGAAGAACAGGTTTTCCTCTGTGCTTATTTTTTCCAGTTATAAAATACTTTTGGCTTTTACCAGAGTGTCTGGCTGTTTTTTCCAGTTGGTGTTGAGGTCTGGGGGAACCCAGACAGAACAGATTCCCATAGAATAAAGACACCCCATAGGGAACCTGCACATAATGTGCTTTATGTATCATGCAGCTTGCAAATTATTTCCATATTTGTGTAGAGCAAATGGTTAGCGATAGCCTGTAACTGTAATAACATATAAACACAATCTCCGGAGAGGCATAAATAATAATAACAATTATAATAAAGACATTGTAATGGAAATTAGTGAAGCTGATTTAGCATCTGATTTGTTTTCATAATAATCATAACCATGAACTTACTATCTTTTCCTTACAGTATCAATCTTGTTAAGATAAAACATGTAGCCATATTCTGATATTCTGATAACCCTAATAAATCACCCTATGGAAATAATTTGCAAGCTGCATGATAGATAAAGCACATTATGTGCAGTTTCCCTATGGGGTTTCTTTATTCTATGGGATATTTTATGGGATTGCCAATTCATTTAAGTTCATTTTTTCAGAGGAACAAAACCACAAATTTATGGTTTAACTGCCCTTCTCTCACCATTCATAATCAGGCCTGGGCAGGATCCTTACCTGCTGTGGTTAGCTCTGGCCCAGCTCCTGCCCCAAGGACTGTGGATGTGGGGGAGACATCCACATGCTGCAGGCCTGTTTTGCCCCCGGTGGAATCTGATGATGAAGGCTCCTCTGACCAAGAAGACATGAGTGACAGGGAGGAGGAGAGTGTGGCAGACAGCTCAGAAGGAGCTCAATTATCTAGCTCCTCCTTGGATTCAGAACAAGAGTTAATGATACAGCCACGCATGCGGAGAGCGATGCATAGGCAACAACAACTGAGAGATTATTATCAAAGAAAATGAGGCCACCTGTGGTTGGGTGGGGCTGTGGTAATTAGTGAGGCTGCTATAAATAGCAGCCTGTGGGTTTGGCCATTGTGGAGGATTATCTGATCATTTGTTGTGTTTCATGACTGCTTTACTGACTTTGACTTTTTGTGTGCTGATTTTCCCATGCTTTGAAACTAAACCAGAGCAAAGTGTGTTTCACTTTGTGAAAGAAGGACTGTGAATTGCCTCACAGCTGCAAGCTAAGTATCACAGAACTGATAAGGGACTTGTATAAATTACCAGTTTGTTTGGAGACGAGTGCTCTTGGCTATACCAAAAGAGGGCTTAGTTTAAGTGAATTTTCATTATAAAGAACATTGTTTTGAATTTTCAAATGTGTGTGTGTCTGAAATTTGTACCTGTGAATTTTTGGGAGGATTCTACCAGAGAGCCCGACAGAACGCTTACCTCTTATTTCTTCCTGTGCCCCATCCAAAGGTGACATCTTCAATATTTATTTATCCTTTATTTGTAATGTAGATATGTATGATCACCAAATAATAGCAACTCTTGAGTATCCTGCAGTGAAAGAGCAGGATGAAAGAGCCATGGTGGCGCAGTGGTTAGAATGCAGTACTGCATGCCATTTCTGCTGGCTGCCGGCTGACTGCAATTTGGCAGATCAAATCTTACCAGGCTCAAGGTTGACTCAGCCTTCCATCTTTCCATGGTGTCATAACTGAGGACCCAGATTGTTGGGGGCAGTATGCTGATTCTGTAAACCGCTTAGAGAGGGCTGTAAAAAGCACTGTGAAGAGGTGTATAAATCTAACTGCTATTGCTATCTCTCAAATTAAAAACAAAACAAACAAGCAAATTAAAGATATCCATAGTAGGAGAACAAATATTTAACAGCATACCAGACACATTTTATTTCAAGTTTTCAACTGGGCTTCCTTGTTCTCCCCCCCCCCCCTTGAAAACGTTCTGCTTCTGACCCAAAAGCTTCTTGGATGAGAAACGAAATGTTTTCAAAGAAAGAAATCAAGAAATTCCAGATGCCTTCTGAAAAGCACCTTTGGTACAGCTACAATCATAGAATTGTGTTTTCCCCCCATGTTTGGCAGGATTTCAGGTCTATCTTATAGGCTGAACAAAGAAACAAAAAGATGGTTATAAATAAATGAGTTAGTGAATTATATACGATGTAGAGAGAAATAAAATGAATATCTTGAAAGCAGGTAGAGATGTGATGTATTTAGAATAATAATCAATATTGCTCTATAGAGTATTTCTAACAAAAACAAATGTGAAAATATAGTTTCCTCTTTCATCTTGACAGAACATTTTTTTATGCTGCTGCTGTTGGCTACGGAAATAAAACGGCTTAAATTTATGATAGGATAAGTAAGTATTAAAACGTTTTCCCCCCAAAGGACAGAATCACTGTATCTCTCTAATCCAGAGGTCTTCAAACGTGGCAACTTTAAGACTTGTGGACTTCAACTCCCAGAATTCTCCAGCCAGCATAGTCTTCTGCTTGCAACCAAATTCTTTATACCACCAGACATGAAATTTTGGGCTTAGATGATTTAGAACTACGCTGCCTTTGGTATGACCTAAGTGTAGTTCATCAAATTATCTGCAACAATGTCCTATGTGTCAATGACTACTTCAGCTTCAACTGCAATAATACACGAGCGCACAATAGATACAAACTTAATGTGAACCACTCCAAACTTGATTGCAGAATACACGACCTCAGCAACAGAGTGATCAATGCCTGGAATGCACTACCTGATTCTGGGGTTTCTTTCCCAAACCCCCAAAACTTTAACCTTAGACTGTCAACTGTCAAACTCGCCCCTTTTCTAAGAGGTTTGTAAGGGACATGTATAAGTGCACAATTGTGCCTACCGTTCCTGTCTTACTGTCTTCATTTATCTGTACTTATTTTTTATATGTTTATGCTTATACATATACAGTGGTATCTCTACTTAAAAACTTAATTCATTCTGTGACCAGGTTCTTAAATAGAAAAGTTTATAAGTAGAAGCAATTTTTCCCATAGGAATCAATGTAAAAGCAAATAATGTGTGCAAACCCATTAGGAAAGAAATAAAAGCTCGGAATTTGTGTGGGAGGAGGAGAAAGAAGAAGAGGAGGAGGACAGTTGCTGTCCAGAGCGAAGGGAGCATTTCTTTTCTCTGGGCGCTGGCAGAGGTTTATTCCCTCTCCAAATGCCCAGAGAAAGGAAAATGCTCCATTCGCTCTGGACTGCCAAAGCCTCCTTAAGCGCCACTGAAAGACTCCTCTGGTAGCCCAGAAAAGCCCGAGATGGCCGGGATTAAAGGGGGAATGACAGGAAATTGGCCGGGCCTTCGTGCTGCTCTCAAATTTCCTGGGAATTTTTTCCGGGCTCGAGTTCTTAAGTAGAAAATGGTTCTTAGGAAGAGGCAAAAAAATCTTGAACACCCAGTTCTTATCTAGAAAAGGTCTTAAGTAGAGGTACCACTGTACCTGCTATCTTGTACATGTTTGACAAATAAACATATAAACAAATAAAGTGTATTAGTATGATTATTCCTTTTTCCCACAAACTTAAAACTCTTCTTAACTGTCGTTAATTCCTTATTCTTATCCCTGTAGAAATATTCCACATTTCTATCTTCCATGTCCTTGGAGGGTATCTTGCAAAAATACAGCATCAGCCTCCATGAGTCTTTCTCAGTGAACTGGCATAGTGGAATTTGTATAAAAATGGCAATATACTCAATATATTCAAAGAGCTATCACGTCTGTAAAAAAAAGAGAGAGATAGAAATGTGCAGCTTTAGTGATTGGTTTGGTAATTTGCCAGGGACATTTGCTCGGCATTGGGTGTAGACAAGTTTGAACAGGTGACCTTTGATAGGTTGCCAAGAGAGGCCCCTTGTCTCCTTGGGAATTCTAATGGCTTTATGACTTCATCCCTGCGGGCTAAACAGTCAGTTACTGTCAGTTATCAGAGTGAAGATGCTTTCCAAGAGGTCAGTTGGTCTTCAGTAGGTCACTTGGATTCTGAGAAACTTCTCTTTTTGTAGGCAACTAGATTAAGTTAAGAAAGGAGATGGCTGGGGAGGGAAGAGGAGGAGAGAGGAGGGAGGGGAGAGGAGAAGAGGGGAAAGGAGGGGAGAGGAGAGGAGGGGAGAGGAGAGGAGAGGAAGGAATGGGAAGAGGGATGAGTATCTGGTGGTGGAGGGAATTGAGGGGAGGGGACTGCAATTAGGGGATTGAGGGAGGGGAGGTAAAAGGGGAGAGGGGGAAGACAAGATGGGCATGTATGCTGGGAGAATGAGAAAGGGAGGGAGGAATTGAAAGGGGAGGGGGAGGGAGAAAAATGAACTTTCATCAGCTTTTTTATTTATTTATTTATTTATTTATTTATTTATTTATTTATTTATTTATTTATTTATTTTGTCCAATACACAATAATACACAATGAAGGTTATAGAGCAGTGGTCCCCAACCTTTTTTCCACCAGGGACCAGTTTCACCAAGACAATTTTTCTATGGCCCGGTGGGGGCAGAAAGGGGTGTGGTTGGGGGACGGGATTAAGCATGGGGGTGTAACTTATCGTTCCACTGCCTCTCTTTCCTCCCCCCTTTTAATTTTGCAGGGGAGCCGAGGTGACAGAGGGAGGAAGGCTAGGAGGGTATGGTTTCCTTTCCCCTCCCATTCACTTGGGACCGCCGTTTGCCTCCAGCCGAGGCGGTCCATCTGAGGGAGAAAACTTTTGCTTGCTTGCTTCGTTCCTTCCATCAGTTTCGGAGGAAACCCCCCCCCCCCGCCTGCTCTGGCTGGGTTTGCAGCAAATAATCCCAGAGGTGGGGGAGGTGCCTCCACGGACACAGTTGCCTTCCTTTGCAATTGCTGCCTGCTTGGAGCGCTCACCACTGCCAGGTCCGGTAATTTTCTTGAAGCAAGGAATCCTTCCAAAAGAAAATTACCAGAGCTGGTGGTGGGGGCTTCATGGCCACACGCACACCCCTGGCTTCGCTCCCACCCAGGCCCCCGGGAAAGCCTAGCAAAAAAAGAGCTGCACACTGCCAAAGTCTTTCCGTCTGAGCTGCAGGCAGAGCGAGGGCTTTGCGAGGAGGAAATAGACCACTTTCGACGAGGGAAGAAAGACAGGAAAGGAAGGAAGCAAGCAAGCAAAAGTTTTCTTGGCCCGAGGCAAACAGCGGTCCCGAGTGAACGGGAGGGGAAAGAGACAGGAACAGCTTGGCACTCGCCAGCTCCACAGCAGCTGCTAACTCTGCGGACCGGTGCAACATGCCCCACGGCCCGGTACTGGTCCACGGCCTGGTGGTTGGGGACCCCTGTTATAGCGGATATAGTAGAGAAGAAATATGAGATATAGGAAAGACTATAGGACAGGGGACGGAAGGCACTCTAGTGGGCTTATGTATGGGAATTCTAATGGCTTTATTACTTCACCCATGCAAGTTAAACTGCCAGTTACTGTCAGTTATCAGAGTGAAGATGCCTTCCAAGCGATAAGTTGGTCTGGAAGTTCTATGAAGGGGGCACAGCTATCGGATACTCTTGACCCTTGACAGAAGACTGCTATGCTCCCCCCTATCTGGCATGGTCAACCTCTTCCCTAGGTTTGGGAGGAGTGAAAATGGAGAGGGATGGGGGGGGGGAGACTGCTGCCTAGCCATCCAGATCAGCTAAATCAGCCCTGGTGATCAAAGGCTTGTATAATGACCCAGGGCATGGCACAAAGGCAACATAGTTTTTATTTTTATTTATTTATTTTGTCCAACACACAATACACATTGAAGAGAATAGACAAGTAGTAATATATATAAAGAAAAGGATAGGAGAAAAGATATAAAAATAGAGGAGAAGATATATGAAAGGAAGAAAAGATAAAGGAGATAAAGGAGAGAAAATAGCTGATAGTTCAAATCGCCCTTTTATTGCTGCAACTTTCCCCCAAATGCTCCCAAATATTTCTGGCAAGTCCCAGAGCAAAGTGATCACACACACACACACACACACACACACACACACACACACACAGAAGCTTTTGGCTGCAAATAATCCAGCCCAATGCTGTGAGCACAATGGCTGAAAAGCAAGAAATCCTGCAGGGCAAGGGAATAAGACAATGAGTCCAGGAAACAAATGAACAGGGATAATTAATACAGGAAGGAAGGAAGGAAGGAAGGAAGGAAGGAAGGAAGGAAGGAAGGAAGGAAGGGAAGGGAGGGAGGGAAGGGAAGGAAGGGAAGGAAGGGAAGGAAGGGAAGGAAAGGAAGGAAGGGAAGGAAGGGAAGGAAGGAAGAAAGAAAGGAAGGAAGGAAGGAAGGAAGGAAGGAAGGAAGGAAGGAAGGAAGGAAGGAAGGAAGGAAGGAAGAAGTCCAGGAAACTTCAAATGTTAGCAATGGCACACAACACTCCGTAACTTCAGTGTCTGTTCCTGCCCCCATTCCTCCCTGACTACAAGCCATCCCAATCCTGAAAGGCCCTGGCCTGACTCAGCTTGCAAATTCTTCTGATGCCAATGAAGCCGCCATCTTGATCTCCTTGACAGTGAAAGTTAGGGTGTCAAGAGGAGGCAGAGAGTAAGTGAGGAGGAGCAGGATGGGGGAATTGGAAGGGAAGAAGTAAAGGAGGGAAGGAAGGAAGGAAGGAAGAAATAGAGAGAGAAAGAAAGAAAGAAAAGAAAAGAAAGTAAAGAAAGAAAGAAAGAAAGAAAGAAAGAAATAAAGAAAGAAAGAAAGAAAGCCTTCATCATGCCTTGAACTGCTGGAATCATGTTACCTTGGGCCTTTTTTGGATTGAATTTTTTCACTTCTCTCCCACTTGTACCTACAGCTAGAATCAGAAATTTTCTTTCTGAGCTAGCAAAATGTTCATTTTTTAAAAGACAAAAATCCAGGATCATTTCTAAGGCTAAAATTCCACACATTGAGAACCACTGCTCTAAGTGGTTTACAAATGTCAATATATTGCCCCCGACAATCTGGGTCCTCATTTTACCAACCTCAGAAGGATGGAAGGCTGAGTCTACCTTGAGCTTTGTCAGGCTCGAATCCCAAGCTGTGGGCAGAGTCTGCCTGCAAAACTGCATTCTAACCACTATAATAATAATAATAATAATAATAATAATAATAATAATAATAACAATAATAATAACAACAACAACAACAACAACAGCAGCAGCAGCAGCAGCAACAACAACAACAACAACAATAATAATAATTTATTAGATTTGTATGCCGCCCCTCTCCGAAGACTCGGGGCGGCTCACAACACGATAAAAACAGTATTATACAGGCACAAATCTAATATTTAAAAAAAACCTAACTAAAAACCCTATCATAATTAAAAGCCAAGGCTGAGTTTATTTATTGTTGTGAGCTGAATCACACAGTATTTTTGTTGTTGTTCTCATTGTCATTTAATGTCTAAAGCCATGTATACCCAGATGTAGGCAAGTGCTGAGAAATCTTTCATTTGACAAACGTTAAAGATTTATGCCACTTTAGATCCTTGCAGCTCGGGTTGATTCTGGCTTACTGCACTGCCAGTTTGCTTCCTGATGCACCCTGTAGGTATGCACACATGTGCAGTGCTAAAAATCCAATTTCTGCACATGCGCAGAAACAAAAATCAAGATGGCGGCACCTATGGCGCCATAGAAACAGCCAATTCAGGGGCGTGTCCAGCCGGCCATCACTGCCAGTTTGGTGAGTAGGGGGAAATTCCCACTATGGTTCTACAGAACCAGTCTGAACTGGCAGGAACCTGTTGCAGTATAGCATAAATGTTAGAAATAGGATTTATAAATCTGGACCTCTAGCATAAAGAATACTCTACTCACCCAGATTCTATAACCCAGGACAAGGAAGGGCATTAATCTGCCTAATCTGCATTCCTGGCAATCACTACAGGGAAACAAAAGGGGCTCAAATAAACATCTCACAATAAAGGAAGTTTTCAGGACATTATAGGATCAAAGGTGGGGGGGATTTACATTGCCTGAAGCATACAACAGGACGACAGAGTAATTAAAAAAGATTAGTGAGATAAGGAGACTTCAGAGAAATTAGGTGTGAGAACATCTGCTCTTGGGGAGAGTTTTCCAGGAAATGTTTCTTGATATCTATGGGAAAGGAAGAACTCAAGAGATACGTTTGAAGTTGTGTTGTTGGATATATCATTTGACATGTACAGTATATGTAATTATCCCCCATTTCCTTATGTTCCCAAATAAAAAGGGTACATGGCTCTACACCATGTCACTTCACCCAGAGAGAGAATGTGTCCAGGTTCTTCTTTCTAGGATTCGCGTCCGTGGGTGACCCCACACGGCTGGGTTGCACTTAGCCCCTTTTGAGGACATAGCTCTCACTAGGGACTTTGACAGCATCCGCAGGAACCCATCTCTCTGGCTGCTGTAAAGGATCACAGAGAGGACTTTGGAAAAACTTTTGTAACGATTTTTATACATGCATTTTTACCATCCATAGCCAACCTCCTAATATTACATTCTGAAATTATTACTATAAGATGCTGTTTTCATTACTATACTAGTAGTGTCATTATAACTATTAATACAGTGCACCAAAGGTTACAAAATATAGTATATTGAAACGGTGTCAGGTGGATTATTTTAGCAATGAATAATACCGACTTCCAGATTTGGTCTTGTTTAATTCTCTTTCTTCTTGGCTCACTTGTCTTAAGGAGTCCCGGAGGAGAAAAATGGGCCAATCATCAATGAAAAGCTGGTTTGTTGCCTTTATCAGTAATGTTATCATATACTTGCAGGTAAATTTAAATCCTAATAGAACATTGAGTTTAAAGAGAGAGATGGATCTTCCCATTTAAATCAGGGCAGGTGCAGTATCTTAACCTAGAATGATCCACTGTTGCTTCCACTCAGCTTAAAGGATTTTATTAGTCAAAGTCTTCTGCTTTTGGTTTACTAACAAGGTCAGCTAATGATCAACTTCCAATCAGATCATAATAGGGTGGAAATGGGTGTGGTATTTGATTGACTTCAACAAAACACTGCTTCAATGATTATTAATTTGTGATATTAAGAAATTTCAAAGATATTGAAGAAAATTCGTAAATCTGACATTTCCAATGGATGACAGGTAAACTAGCTGCTTCTTCTTTTCCTCCTCCACCTCCTCCTCCTCCTCCTCCTCCTTCTTCCTCTCCTCCTCCTCCTCCTCCGTTGGACTTGAAGACCTCCAAGACTTCCAAGGTTCCTTCCAACTCTGTTGTTGTTGTTGTTGTTGTTGCTGAGCATTAAAAATATTTGACTTTTTATCACTGTATTGTATTTTATATTATTGTAAGTCACCCTGTGTCCCATGGGATTGGGCGGCATAGAAGTCAAAGATTTAAGACCACAGCTGTGATCAGGTGGAAAACAGGAGCATCTTGAAACTCCCTTGTTTGCAAAATGTAACAAGCCACCTTGTCCCCACAAAGCAATTAATTCCGGACAGGGTCCATGTAGTAGCCTAGAAGGGAGATTATAAGCTAATGTAGCAGCATTTTAAGTTCCCTTTACTCTTCTAAATAGATAAATATATAAATAAGGCTCTGTTGTTATATTGGCTGTTGCCTAACCAAAAGGAGATCCATATTGAGAACCACTTCACACATACTTTTTGGGGAATGCTCCTTTTTGGGAATATAAACCAGCAGCTCTGTTTTCTAGGACTGGTAACCCCAGTAACAATTTTCCCTGGAATCATTTTAAATTTACTATCACTCATCCAGACTTGTTACCAAATGAGAAGTCAAGCAATAGTGGAAATGTCGCAGAGAAGGTGTCCAGGATATTATCCACATTTTGATAAGGTTCTACACCCTTGAGAAGTTCTTTGAAAGAAATTCTCCAGACTTCATACAAGAACAAACAGTTTCTCTCTCTCTCTGTTATTCATTAAAACAGCCTATCTCTTTTCAGGCTCCAAGGGTTGCATTAACTTCTATGAACTTACTGCTTATTATTGCAACGTTTCTTCAGATGCGCATGTTTTAATGACTAGCAAAGATGTGCTGTGCTTATAAAGTACTTCTACCTGATCATTTTCAAAGCATTCACTGCCCTCACTGAAAAGTTCTAATTCCCAACTTTGGAGTGGTTCCCCCCCTCCTTCCGAAGAGGTTTCAGATGGAAGGAAGGCAAAGTTGTGGGTTAGTACGGTGTAATTTCTAAGTCAAGGAACACATTCCCTCAAGTTATGACATTTCAAATTTGTCTGATATAGACTTTTAAAACATAACAATTCTTCCATCCTTCAAAAATGTTGCAAACAACGATAATTTGCAATTTATCGGATGGAGGGAGATGGAGGGAGGGGGAGAGAGAGAGAGAGATGAACTGTGGATAATAATATATCTCAAGTACATATAGCATCTGTTGTGGTTAGCTCTGGCCCAGCTCCTGCCCCAAGGACTGTGGATGTGGGGGAGACATCCACATGCTGCAGGCCTGTTTTGCACACCCCCCCCCATGGAATTTGATGATGAAGGCTCCTCTGACCAAGAAGACATGAGTGACAGGGAGGAGGAGAGTGGGGCAGACAGCTCAGAAGGAGATCAATTATCTAGCTCCTCCTTGGATTCAGAACAAGAGTTAATGATACAGCCACTCATGTGGAGAGCGATGCATAGGCAACAACAACTGAGAGATTATTATCAAAGAAAATGAGGCCACCTGTGGTTGGGTGGGGCTGTGGTAATTAGTGAGGCTGCTATAAATAGCAGCCTGTGGGTTTGGCCATTGTGGAGGATTATCTGATCGTTGTGTTTCGTGACTGCTTTACTGACTTTGACCTTTTGTGTGCTGATTTTTCCCCGCTTTGAAACTAAACCAGAGCACAGTGTGCTTCACTTTGTGAAAGAAGGACTTTGAAATGCCTCACGGCTGCAAGCTAAGTATCACAGAACTGATAAGGGACTTGTACAAATTACCAGTTTGTTTGGAGACGAGTGCTCTTTGCTATACCAAAAGAGGGCTTAGGTTAAGTGAATTTTCATTATAAAGAACATTGTTTTGAATTTTCAAACGTGTCTGTGTCTGAAATTTGTACCTGTGAATTTTTGGGAGAAGTCTACCAGAGAGTCCAACAGAACAAGTATCTATATAAAAATTACAGAACTTTTAAAAGCCATTGGAATAAATATTGTAGGTAATTAAAGAAAGTGGCTTTTGGTTATTCCAACTTTATAGCACACCATGTAGCAGGATATGGAAAATATATCACCACGGGATCTCTCCTCTATCCTGCATCATTAAAGAAAGAAGTTGGTGAAGGGAGGAGATTTATACAACAAAAGTGGCATTTATAAATTAGGACACCACTAATTATGTTTTGGCTTGCAAGTTACAAGCTATGTTGGGCAAGGGAAGAAATCAGGTGGAGGGACATACTACTTTCATCAAGCCTAAATTGATCCAACCTGTTTACAAGAAGAGCTCCCAAATGACGTTTTAAATGATTGCCATGGATACCCTTAATGCTATCCAGAGATGCTGCTGCAGAAATATCATTCAAGGCCTCATCACAACCCACTATCATATACCAGGGGACCAGCGGGGAAAACAACCCTCTCGTAACTTGAAACAATCCAGCAATCCACAAATTTACCGTTCAAGTACCCACGTGAACACCTCCTATTTTGCCATAGCAAATGTTCTCAAATGGAGCTTTGGGCTTTGCATTATCCAAATTTGAATACAGCTTCTTGCTTGAGTTTGTGCTGTGGCCGCTTCAGACTTCAGCAATGATGGACCGTTAAGTCACTATGCCTCCCTAGTTTTCATTTAAAGCAGCAAAATGTAAATATTTATTTGTTTCTTTGTTTGTAAAAATTTATATGCTGTCCAACTCCAATTGGATTCTGGGCGGTTTACAATAATAACAACATGATGTTAACGCCAAATATTGTGTCACTAGCAAAACTTTCACAGAGCTGTTTATTTTTTAAAAAAAATCCTTATTTCTAAAAACTGATACACTTCTTTTGATTCTAGGAAGGGGTGATGGTGGTAGAATACAACTATTTACTCAAAGATTAATGCCTAAACTTGAGCAAGCAAATGGTTATGTTAAGAGCCATCACACCCCTCCAAATCAATGTTCTAAAGCAGTGTTTCCCAACCTTGGCAACGTGAAGATATTTGGACTTCAACTCCCAGAATTCCCCAGCCAGCATTCGCTGGCTGGGGAATTCTGGGAGTTGAAGTCCAAATATCTTCACGTTGCCAAGGTTGGGAAACACTGTTCTAAAGTAGCAGTGCAGACAGAAGACATTTTAAAACAGATGAGATTTTCATAGACACAAGACTGCTAATGATTTTATCTCAGAGCACAGGTTGCACTTTGGATTAAACAAAAGCTCTGGATTAATTTCCCCCTAATACGCTTGAAATATTAAACTCATCACCATTGCACTTTCTGATTATTTCCATGTTTGTTGATTATAGATATTCAGAGAGTTCATGGTATGTATTCGTACGTGTGCTCCCTACCAGCTTATTTTTAGGACTGCATTTGACAGTGATTATTCTTCCGCTGCTTAACTGACAAAGCAAAGAAAGGAGTGGGCACAGGGAGAGAGGCCGAGTGACAGATGGGATGGCAGAAAACTGAATGGCCTTTGACACCCTGAAACAGAAGGGAGAATAGTCAGTGAAATATAATTAGCTATAAGCATCTAATCTGTTAATGTGGCTTCTCCAACTTCTACTGAATAAATATTCCTCCAAGTTCGTGTAAAATGTGACATTTAACAAGGAAGCCTTCAGTTTCTTAGGTAAAGAAGCTCTACGTATCAACACAGAACTTAAATCAGAAGCCGCCAGAAGAATTTGTAGTATTAGGTTGCATCCATGTATTTTTAGGTCATAATCCAAAAACTATTCAGCAGAGCAGCCCACACTTTCAACTCTCAAAACCTATTTGCATGTGTCAGTACCTCTTTGAGAAGAGAGGGGGGTTTTTTGGGGTGGGGGGGGATCCACAGAAGCCAACTACAAACGTTCCAAGAATCAGATTTTACTTTGTTGATACTTCACTTGTAGCTAAAATATTGTTACTCTTTGTTGCATTGTAACTCCCCACAACCTCCCCCCTGTGAAGAAGGGAGTTAGGGTGTGAGAAATCGTCTTCCAACTTCCTAAGGGTGTCTGCATGCTGTTGTTCAGATATCTGTAACCTTACACTGGAAACCAGCTATTTTATAAAACTAAGCTGGTGTGTTTATTTGCAATAAAGCTTTGAGTGAAAACCCTGGTAAAAGATGTAATTCTTGGCTATTAGGAGATGGCTGTTGGCATAACAGTCTACGGAGAGGGGTGGCATACAAATAAACAAATAAACAAACAAATAACTGGCAACACAGACTAGCACTCACAACCCCCTTCAAACCCAGGTTCAGCTGTGCTATAGCATCCTACTGATTTCTATTCTAGTTGGTACATCTTCAGTGCCAAGGAAAGAATACATTTCTGGCCTTTTCATATTTTGGAGCAAGAAACAACTCAGTTAAGAGTCTATATACCTTAAACTTTGAAACATCCTCCCTGTATTGTTCTCTGTTGATAAAAGTAGCAAAGCCCTGGATCTTTAGCCCATAACTGATAATCAACCTCCAGGCCATACTCTTCGCAATACACACACAAAAATCTTGGATTCAAAATAAATATAGTGTTCCCTCAATTTTCGTGGGTTTGAACTTTGCGAATAGCCTATACCACGGTTTTTCAAAAAATATTAATTAAAAAATACTTGCAGGTTTTTTTCTATACCAGTTTTTCCCGCCCGATGATGCCATACATCATCGCCAAACTAATAATTTTTGCAAATAAATAACAAAGAAAATAATTATTGTTAATAAATAATTATGTTTATAAATATCAGGATTACTAACTGTCTTATTCAATGGTGAGTACCAGTAATAATGGTGAGTAAATTATTGTTAAGGGAATGGGAAATGGTAACTTAGGGGTTTAAAGTGTTAAGGGAAAGCTTGTGATACTGTCCATAGCCAAAAATGGTGTATTTACTTCCGCATCTCTACTTCGCGGAAATTCGACTTTCGCGGGCGGTCTCGGAACACATCCCCCGCGAAAATCGAGGGAACACTGTATTACTAGATCGCTAATTCTGACTGCTGTTCTACAAAAGAGTTTTTCAACATAAAAAGTCATGGTCCCACATGCCTTGTTCCCTCTAAGCTGAGCAGTGAGCAATCGCTCACTTAAAAATCATCATCAACTCAGAGTTTTCCAAACCTGCCCAGAAGCCGAGAGGGAAAGAGTGAGAGGGAAGGAGAGAGAGAGGAAGAGAGGAAGAGAGAGAAACAGATAGAAAGAAGAGAGGAAGGAAAAGAGAAAGAAAAAGAATGGGAGTAAGGAAGAGAGAAAGAAAATCAAAATCTAGTTTGAAACTAGCTCAACTATTTAAGTGGCATTTTGATATTGATAGTTGCCCTATTATGAGCTCACTGTTATAGACACACAGTACAGTATTTTATTTTGAAATTCTCTGAGGAAAAACAGGGTGGGTTGTTTGTTTGTTTATTTATTTATTTATTATTTCTGTGCCGCCCAGTCCCAAAGGGACTGCCGCTCAGACACTATACTTTTCCGCCCCCCCAAAAAAAAAATTAGAGGGAACACTGCCCACATGGGATGTGTAGGATGAGATGTTAATAAAATAAGCTCACCTTCCAAAGTCACAATCCAAGAAAGACAGAAATTAGAAGAACGTAAAAACTAAGTAGAGGAAGAAATTAAACTGGAGGGTCACCATTTCAAGAGAAATCTGCACAAAGGGGTCACATCGCTTATGCCAGCGATCACATCAAAAGGTTTCTCAAATGATCGGCTCTTCTGCTGCCCTAAATGGTGGGTGGCCAAAGTATTACAGCCAGTCAGGTGCCTTGTTTCCCAACAGTGCAAGGAAAAGAACTTGGACTGCACAAGCCAATATTCCCATTTTGGTGACTTTTTTGTCTATACCAGTAGTTCTCAACCTGGGGGTTGGGACCCTTTGGGGGTCGAACGACCATTTCACAGGGGTCACCTAAGACAGGCAAATTTCCCATGGTGTTAGGAACTAAAGCTTCTATTCTGGCGCCTTGGAACATATTTTTACAATCCGACCAATCAGGCATTAACAGTGGGGGTGTCCCTCTGACCTTCCTGCCAATCAGCTTAAAGCTCTGTTGGGATAATTGGCGCTAGACTTATGGTTGGGGGTCACCACAACATGAGAAACTGTATTAAAGGGTCACAGCATTAGAAAGGTTGAGAACCACTGGTCTATACCAAATTCTAGTAAACATGGTACCACTTTACAATCATTGGAAACCATATTTAGCCTGGTGGCGGTAAATAATCAGAAGCAACGTGAGAAAATATTATTTTATTGAAAGAGTAGTAGATGCTTGGAACAAACTTCCAGCAGACGTGGTTGCTAAATCCACAGTAACTGAATTTAAACATGTCTAAGATAAACATATGTCCATCCTAAGATAAAATACAGGAAATAGTATAAGGGCAGACTAGATGGGACAATGAGGTCTTTTTCTGATGTTAATCTTCTATGTTTAATCGCTACATCTTATAAAAATCTTCCTCCTTTAGGGTGACCAAACAAAAGGAACAGCATTCCCAACACCAACTGTAACACCGACACAGATGGCAGGATCAGTAATATTATAATAAGGACTCCCATCTAGAACAGGGGACTGAAAACTCTTTAAGCTCATCAACCCCTTCATGATGTTTCACACAAAATATATGGCTCAGAAGCAACTTTGGAAAAGGAAAAAGTTCAGGGACCATAGCCAACACTGGGGAAATGACATAAGATTCCTAATTGTAGGTTGTATACTGAAGAAGCAGATGTGCAGCTATTTAAATATGAACCCTGAACTTAGTCATGCTTATTAAGGTAACGTGTGAAACCACATAAAAACATGATGAAAGCAAGGAGGATCAGTAGAGAAGCAAAGATAGAGAAGGACAAGGAAATACAGTGAGTGGTGTTAATGTAAATGCAGCTTCTTTCTTTTCCTTTTCTCATCTTACGTTTTCTTTCCGTTAGCTAAATATTTTGTTTCCCTTCTCTGCACTCTGAGTGACTATACATTCTTTGAAAAGGAAGAGCACAACAGGGATATATGTTCTAAGGGTCAAACAAGGACCACAACAGAATTAACCTCAGGAGTACACTGCCGGTGGTCCTTGACTTACAACCACCGTTGAGCCCAAGATTTTCTAAGTGAGACCCTTGTTAAGTGAGTTTTGCCCCATTTTTACGACTTTTCATGTCTCAGTTAAGTGAATCACTGCAGTTGTTAACATAGTAACAGGAGTCATGAGATTTCCTTTCGTGACAAGCAAAGTCAATGGGGAAACCAGATTCACTTAACAACCGTGTTACTATTTTAAGAACTGCAGTGATTCGTTTAACAAATGAGGGGAGAAAAGTCATAAAGTGGAGCAAACTCACTTAACAAACATAAATTTTTGGTTCAATTGTGGCCATACATTGAGGACTACCTGTACAATAGTGACCAAGAGGCTAAAGAAAATACGTAACAGGCTATTCATTTATTTGCTCTCCTACAATACAACAAAAACGTTGTTGGAAATACCATATATGTGGGACTAGCATGGCCTTTCTCTTCTCAAGATTATTTCCAGCACCCCTGTCAATGACCTGCAGCCTTATTGTCAGAGGGCAGCACAATGTGCTAGAATGCTAGAACCCTACAATTTAGCTTTCAAGGAAAGTCACATTCAGAATATTTTGTCCAAGAGTTCCAGGAACTGGCTTCAAAAGCACAGCCTGCTTCTCTCAAAGGTCACTTAAAATCATAATCCATTTCTGTCAGATTTTTAGTCAATTTCCCACCGAAACACAATTTCTTCTAGGTTTCTATGAACTGCAGCCACAATCTCCAAATACATTTAACTTTGCTAAGCTGTCCTAATCAACTGATTGCAAAAGAAGGCTTTCTCTTAAGATACAATTGTAGCTGCCCCACAACGCCACTTTCTGTATCATACACACGTCTTAAACTTCTGTAATCAGCATCCACCAGGTGCCGTATCGCATTCAGCACACCCCATTCAGTCAATACAGACATCCCCAAACACACAGAGGCTGGTTTTGTCAAATGTTTTATTGAGTGTAGACATCTGGAGTACTGTAAAACATGCATTATCTGTAGATTCTAAAAGGAGCACGCCACATTGTCCTCACTGTCAAACATGTCAGGCTTGGCATATATGATGGAGATTAATGAAGTATCAAGAGAGTAATATGATTCCTGGAAAGCTCCTGCAATTTGGAGTAGTCTTAATCACTTGAAATGCAGAGCTGTTCACATTTAAGTGAACTTGTACATTCACTGGAGGTGTCATGATTTAATTCAAAGCAAACACCAGGGATTTGATATTGGGTGTGTGTGTTTCTTTATTGTTAGAAATACACTTTCCATCTTTCCCGTCCCCACAGGATATCCCTATCTAAATAAAAACTCATATGCTTTTTTAAGTAATAGAATTTAATTCTGAATAATGAACAGATTGAATAGTTATTTTTTCTTCGGCTGCTGAGGTGTGTTAAACTTAAAGAAGATAATATCACCATCTTCAACGACGTAATTTCGGCCTTGTTGTCTATATTTTCCAGCAGCCTAGGGAGACATAGAAAAACAAATGATGGTATTAAAAGTGTGTTTGTATAAAGAGCCAATAACACTTATTTTTAAGAACAGTATGTGCTTTTAGTACAATTCATAAATTTAAAATTTGGTAACTTTAAACTTCTTGATCTGAGCAAAATTGGATTGGCATAAATAATCACTATTTATTCAGTGCCACAAAATTAATTTGTACAAGTAAATGGTAACTAGGATTCTGCACATCCAATACATTGATGGGTATGATTTAATATTAAAAGACAAACATAGAGAAGAGGTATTTTTGTAATCACCTCCCCCAAATTTTTAAAAGTTCAAAAATCTTCTTATTGAATAAAGGAGCCACCATAGTTTTGCATTCTTAATATACTATGCTAGCCAGACTGCACCAGTTTTGGGAGGCTGCAATTAAGAAGAACATTTAAGGAATGTTCAGCATGTCATAAAAATATTGATTAAGTTTGGCCAAAAGGAGGCAAGACTCTAGGTATCTGAAAGACTGTTTTATAGGTCAGAAACATTCAGGGAATGAGACAAAACAATAAAGAATGGGTTTAAATTACACAGAAGCAGATTTGGGTAGCCATTGGGAAAAATGTTCTAGCTGCAATAGCTGCAATGGAATACAGTGTTCCCTCGATTTTCGCGGGGGACGCGTTCCAAGACCGCCCGCGAAAGTTGAATTTCCGCGAAGTAGAGATGCGGAAGTAAATACACTATTTTTGGCTATGAACAGTAACACAAGCCTTCCCTTAACACTTTAAACCCCTAAACTGCAATTTCTCATTCCCTTAGCAACCATTTAGATTATTACTCAACAGGGTTATTTATTAAAGTTTATTAAAAAAAATATTTATTAAAGGCAGACGAAAGATATGGGGGGAAAACCGCAAAGTATTTTTTAATTAATATTTTTGAAAAACCGTGGTATAGCCGTTTCGCGAAGTTCGAACCCGTGAAAATCGAGGGACCACTGTATACCATAATGGAAGTTGGTGATCACTTCTTTATGGGACAAATTTAATAGAGGCTGGGTCTGTCTGGGATGTTGTACTAGTGGATTCCTGCAATGGACAGTGGGTTGGAGGGATAATCGCTCAGAACCCTTCCAATATTTACATTTTATATTCTAAGACCCAAAACTGTGTAGTATGAGAATAACAAAATTTAAGAAAACATTTTTTTCCTCTCTCCATCAATCTAGCTCTATACAATATAGTAACCATAAACACTCTTCATTTCCTAAATATGCACATTTATGTCAATCGCAGTAGCTGGGTTCAGAGAACTATGATAGGAACTACAAGAGAAAATCGATGTAGTGTGTTCTGTGATATACTTGTAAATGTGACTGTAAAGTACACCAAAAAGAAAGAAAGAAAGTAAAAAATGCTGCATTATATACTGTAAACACCAGCGAGCCATAAAAGGATTCTGAGAATTAGCTTGTCCATTTATTTATTTATTTATTTAATTTATTTATTTCATTCATTCATTCATTCATTCATTTGATTTGTATGCCATGTTACATAAATGGAAGATGTCCTATAGATATCAAGTAATTTTTGTCATAAAATCTTTTTATTTCACCAAGTCTGAAATAATCTGTCATATAGTAAAAATGTGTATCTTTGCTATTTCACAATCCAAGGTAGAAAAGAAAAATATACTGGTTAAAATCACTCCCCTAGCCTCACCTAAACGATACATCATCCCAATGAAGCCAATGATCCTTATCTTTATTCAACTTTCTAGTACTCAAAACAACTGAATGAATAGCAAGAACCAGAAAGTGAAAAATGACAGCATTTTTCACACCATTTTCACACCATTTCACACCATTTAGAAAAAATATACTCATTATTTCTTAGAAGTTAATACAGGACCAATTTCAGAGAAAACAGGAACCAGGCAGATTCAAATAAGGATAGAATGCAAAGCTGTGTAATTAACTATATTTGTTTATTTATTTATTTATTTATTTATTTATTCATTCATTCATTCAATTTTTATGCCGCCCTTCTCCTTAGACTCAGGGCGGCTTACAACATGTTAGCAATAGCACTTTTTAATAGAGCCAGCGTATTGCCCCCACAATCCGGGTCCTCATTTTACCCACCTCGGAAGGATGGAAGGCTGAATCAACCTTGAGCCGGTGATGAGATTTGAACCTTTGACCTTCAGATCTACAGTCAGCTTCAGTGGCCTGCAGTACTGCACTCTACCTGCTGCGCCACCCCGGCTCTTACTATTATATTATTATTATTATTATTATTATTATTATTATTATTATTATTATTATTATTACTGTTGTAGTAGTAGTAGTAGTAGTAGTAGTTGTTATTATTATTATTATTTGTTCACTTGATTGCAGAAGCACTGCAATCAATACTTAAGTGCACATATAGCACCTCTCTGCTATTCTTTGAGGCATCCAACCTTTAAAAAGTTTTTTCTACATAAATTACCAACCTTAAACTCTTAAAGCAGCCACAACTTTCTCAGGTTTGTGCAAAGGCCAAAAAATGTAAAATTGCTTTAAAGAAAAGCAGGGTGTTCATACAAATTCTGAAGCATTCCTTCCAAATCATTTGTGGAGTTGTGTACAGCCCTATTCTCCACAAAAAGTAGCAACAGGAAGAAGGCAACGAACATCTACAATTCAATTTTCAAAGGCACTTTTAAGATAATTTATGGGAAAGACATTGATTATGTAATTTATTAAGCAGCTAGGATAGATGTGGTATTACTGGCATTTAGAGTGTATTTTTAACAACAGTACCTTTTCAATATCAGCTCTTTCCCATACAACAGTGAATATATTATGAGAATAGCCTGACATGTTCTCCCATTGTATCTTGAGTACACCTTAAGCTTCACTGGATTTCTTTTCATTTATATAATTAAATCACAATGGATTGCAGTATTGCAATATAACTGTTAACGTGTATGATTTCCAGAATGTGTTTTAATATTCATCTTTTCTGCCACTTTAGCATTACCCTTGGGGACTTCCTTGAATGTTTCACCCAAGGTTTCTTACAGATTTTCAGGATTGTGTTGCTTCATTCTTTAGCACATTCATTGGCTTTCTTTTCCTTCCCTCATTTCTGACATCATTTGCATTTCAAACCATAGGATGTTTAAAATGGGCCATCTCAACGTTTCTGAGATGGCAGCCTGGCCCAGCTCCTGCCCCAAGGAATGTGCAGGTGGATGTGGGGGAGACATCCACATGCCGCGGGCCTGTTTTGCTCCCGATGGAATCTGCCGATGAAGCCTCCTCTGACCAAGGAAGCATGAGTGACAGGGAAGAGGGGAGTTTGGCAGACAGCTCAGGAGGAGATCAATCATCTGTATCATCCTTGGATTCTGAACAAGAATTAATGACACATCCACGCATGCGTAGAGTGATGCATAGGAGACCAACAACTGAAGGATTATTACAAGAGAAAATGAGGCCACCTGTGGTTAGGTGGGGCTCCAGTAATTAGGGCTGCTGCTATAAATAGCACCATGTGGGTTTGGCTGTTGTGAAAGAGTATCTGATCGCAGTTCTTCAGAAATCGTGTGTTGCTGTTTTCTGGACTTTGTTGATTTTTCACGCCTTTGAAACCAAAGCAGAGCAACGTGTGTGTGTATGTGTGTGTGTGTGTGTGTGTGTGTGACTTCGTTGGAAGAAGAACGGGTGTGAAGTTTCTTCACAGCTGCTAGCTAAGTAGTTAATGACTGCTTAAGGGAACTTGTACAGACTACCCGGTTGTTTTGGGACCAGTGCTCTTTGCAATACAAAAAGAGTGGTTAGTTTATTTTGAATTTTATGATAAAGAACATTGGTTTGAATTTTCAAACGTGTGTGTGTCTGAAATTTGTACCCTTGAATTTTCGGGAGGCTCCTACCAGAGAGCACGGCAGAACAGCAGCCAGTGGGAAAAGGTAGTTTAGTCTGGAGGAAGTAAGACCTTTGCATAAGTGGCCCAGGTAAGGAGGTAACATATTCACAGCGATCCATGCTCTACGATGCCAATCCTTTTCTTCTTTTATACGCGGTTAAAAGGAGGGGGCAAGAGAAAGGAATAACTGCTGCCATCTTTGACAATTTAGTACTCTTCCAAATTCTGAGTGGTATAATCTCAATACGCCTGGCAGCTGAGGACAGCTGAATGAGTGGAAGGAGCGAAGAGTAAAACAGAAAGGCAGTGGCCACTGGATTTTGTATGCATCCAGCTTTGGAACTAAGTTGCAGGCCAGCAAATGGTATCAATTCTGTGGCAGAAAGACTGGGTGATACTTGCTTAATGTGCCGCATTCTCAGAATAGTCTGTTTCATTCATTCAAAGTGGCCAAATGCATTGTTTCCACAAAGTGGGCATAATCGCTTTTAATTAAATACATTCTGACATAGTACTACAATATTATGTATTTTAGCTACCAGTTCACAATTAATTAAAAGAGACTGTGTTCCTTTAAATTCCCTAGACGCCATTTAATCCATTTTCACTGCTATCAGAAACACTGGCTGGGAAAAAAAAATCAATACCCATTTGTGAATCTTGAGTATGTATTAAATAAGACACGTCTAACCAGTTCATTTGCACTTGAAAGCAGCCATCTGTAGAAGCCAGCTTTGCCTAAGCAGATATGATTGCTAATAATGTGATGTCCCTGTAGACTACAAAGCCCACACAGAGCTATTCAGTATATAGTTCACAGCACTGGCATTAAATTAGTTATGCCCTACTAGGGTTAACACACATATAAAATGAAGTTTAAAATTATCTGCTTTAAACACAGAGAGTAGCCATAGCTGTCTCATCAAACCTGGAAATTCCAAAAAGTAGCTTAGGAGTATAAATAAAATAACTAGTGACTTATACTGCTTATATTATTAATTGGTTCCAAGAAACAGCCTATGCAATGGTTCAGCTTTTCTAAATCCATAATTGCTTAGAACTCTGTATTTTTATGAAAAGTAAGGTGCTGTATTTTTACATATCGGCTTCAATATTACAATACCCAGGTTGTATAAAATCAAAGCATTTATATGAAATACAGTATATAAATGTTTGATTAGCACAATAGAGCTTTTTCAGAATATGATATTCATATCTCACTGAATGTCTGTTCTTGGTATTATGTATGATTTAAGATATAAATGAGCTATTTCTCCTAAAGGGGGAAAAAAACCCAAGATTTGGTTATTGTTTATTTGTTTCTTCTTCCCAAGAAAGAATGCATGCCAGCACAAACCAACTAGGAGATTCCTCCCCCTCCTCCCTCTCTCTCTCATTCTCTCCCTCTTTCTCTCTCACACACACACCCCTCTTTGCACAGCACACTTCGCGGGGTTCAAACAGACCTATTAAAACCCTGCTGCTCAATACAATCTCCTTTAGCGATACAGCTGAGAATAACCTACATTTGAAATTGCATTATTGCATACTATACAAGCTATCAAGTAGAAGACAATAAGATACAATTTTGAAAAAAAACCCCTTTTAATGCATTTCGGCAGCACGCTCTGAATATTGGACTATGTTAAATTTAACTCCTTTTTCATTTTTTTTACAATGCTATGAAACAAAAAGGCAGCACGATGGCTGGCTAAGGACTAAATTCCTGCTTCTTCAGATTTCCAACACCCGGAAATCCCAAGGTTCTTTGGAAAAAAAGAGGAACCCCAATTTCAGTTCAGGCTATGAGATCCTCTCTTGCCAGATTTAACGCAAATCTAAATCTGACTGAGCTGGCTGTGATCTAAGATGTTGTAGGGCACATCTCTGGGCATCTAATCTGCCTCTGCCCTCTAGTGTTTAGAAATAAGATCAAACTCCCTACCTTCATTAAATCAAAGCCCCCATCCATCTATTGGAATAAAACCGTTTCATTAATTTCTGAAGCACTGACAATAAAACCACAACTCGATGATTACAGTCAGAAAATCCTGATACTGTTCTAAGATAAATATATGATTTTAACAGGAGATAACATTTTCTTAAATCTATAAATAGGTGAATAATTTTACAATTAGGTGTACAACAAAGCATTTTCTTCAAATATTTGTTATTTTGTTATGCACCCCCACCCCAAAAAACAGGCTCATTTTTTTTTTTAAAAAAAAAGAAAGAATGGCTGCTATGTGTTATATTTCTGAAATAATCTAAAAATGGAATATCGTTCTTTCATATAATTATCTTTAATCAGTACAGCCAGCAGTGCTAGACAGTAACACCGCCAACATAAAATTTTAATTTTGTGCTGGCTCATAATTGCTCCCATTTGTACAATAATTGTTATACCTTAAAACAGCATTTTCCAGGACATCTGTATTCTTTGCCAAAATGTAAAGCAACAATAGATTTGATCTCTATTATTAGAACTGACTGTCAGATGCACTTTCAGTGAGTGAAGCCTTGAAATAAAACAGATTGGGAAAGGAAAGGAAAGCTTACCTTGACAGCCACTTCTGAACCTCCTTCTTTAAAATCTTCAAATTTCATTACTTCAGCCATAATGAATCCCTTTTCAAAATCAGTATGAATCTTTCCAGCTGCCTGAGGAGCCTTGGTCCCTTTCTGTCAAACCAAGAGAAAATTTAACTGCGTTTAGGAAAATCGATGGTACAACAGAGATGTCTATATTGTGCAATGTTTTCAATACCTTCCGAAAATTAGTTTCAAATCAGTTAAAAGGTCAAGAAATTAAACGATTAATTTTTAATACTGATGGATGTTTCTACATGAAATAAACAAGTATTAAATAATGTCAACCTATTTTATTCCCACACATACCAACAACTGTATTGATTTTGGATATAGTGTATTTGAATAGAAATCTAATCTTCACAGTAAAAAAAGAAATAAGCAAACACAGTAACTTTTAAAACTGTACAGGTTTAGTCAGGTACATTTTTAAATAATTTCTGTAGAATTCAATAAACACGACCCACTCTAAATCCCCCAAACAGATATATATATATATATATATGTACATAATATGTACATAATAATATATATATAGTATGTACAACAAAAGCTGCAGCAAATGCATGTTTGAAAGACATTAAATTGCATATTTACCAAACAATGCAATAACCATAAACAATCCACAACCACTTATATACGTGCAAATGATTTAGACCCATTTAACTGATGAAGAATGCATTACAATTGCTTCCTGGGCTGATCTGTATGAGCCTCTGTTCTCTGCACACACAGTCACGGAAAGGGATTTGAGAAATAAGGGTGACCTAAAGGCTGCCTAACAAACCATGTTAAAGTGCTAAGAAGTCTGACATTGCAAAGCACAGTTTTTATAATAAAAGATGTATTGGGTTAATATGGCTACTCACTGATGCTTCTCTGACAAAATACCCCAGCACATTAAATCAAAGATACTTACAATCCGTCTTAAGATAAACCAGCTTTCAGATTCCTAGGGAGGGAAAGAACCTGCTCCTGAGTGCAGAAAGATCTTTGAAGTCACTATTCTGAGCTCAACCCAAGCGTGATAGGAAACTAAACATACTTTCAAAAATTCAGCACACTGTTGAAGGGGCTAGGCATCTGGAGTGTTCTTTTAAAATGAACCTGACAGAAGATTGCATAGACTGAAATAAATTATTCTGAGACTATATAAAAGCAGTACCAATAATATCATGTATGGCTGAAATAATTGAAGCAAGAACAGATTAAGACAGAAAAGGTTGTGTTTGCTATCTTGAAAAAATTGATAAGAGTTTCATTATTGCCTGCACGGTCACTGTCATTACATGCATCTGAAAAGAAAAATATTCGCTTCCATATTAAAATATATTTACATTCAAAAGCGAACCATTATACAGCTCAGCTTTTACAGTCCACTGGGAATAAATTAGCTACTCTGACTGTAATCAGTCTACATCAAAATAGTTTTTAGGCATATGCAGGGGCTGGTTATAGTGCACACACTATTACCATTGAAATAAACTACTCCTAAACCTTCAGGTCTTTATACCAGTGTGTGTGTGTGTGTGTGTATTGCGAAAGAAAGAAAAAAGCAGAACCACGTGCCTGTAAGGAGCATAATCATGTTATACTGCTTTTATAGCTGAAAATGTAGCCCAAGCAAAGAAAGAGGGGTGGAGGGGAGAAGAGATCTTCCTGCAACCCAAACAAACTTAGCAAATACAAAATGAAAACCAACATCAATTTCATTGCAGACAAACCCAGTCACACAGATTAAGCAAGTACAATACTGGTACGTCTTATCTCTGACCACAGGAGGAGGGTAGACAGATTCTACAGGATGAAGAAATTCAGACTATGTAATAGGCAGAATCAATTGTTACCTGCCTCAATCAATGCAGCTCCACTTTCACTGTTCAGCAGCTCACAAATAATTAAAGTTATCCTGGACAAAAACCCTCATCTGTAATGACTAGCTAACCGCCACCATGACAAACTTCAAAGTCAGTGATATCAATCTGAATTCAATAGTGTGGAACTGGGCAGAGCTGATGAATAAGTATGAATCTTACCCTGATGGTCCATGCACGCACTTCATCGGGGCCTGCAGTGAAAAAGTATTCTAGCTGGAGTGCTGCATAGCCAGCCTTAATGATCTTTGGTAAAGCACTAAAAGAAAATGAAACAAGGCTGTTCAACTTATACACAAGAAGGGTGGTGGTGGTGGTGGGGAAGACATTGAATGTCTCAGGCATATCCCCCCTCCACACATTTTTTTTGGAAGGAATATTGCTGAACCTTCCATCTCATTAGTGCTTGTATGCATATTGGTAATTGCAAGAGCCTCTTTCTGGGAAAGAGAGAAGTGTATGAAATGCAAGCCCAGGAATCATAGGCTGTCAGACTTTCAACACTGTCAGACTTTCTACTAAATCTGCACTTCTATTCTACTAGTTTTTCTCATCATTCCTTTCACCCATTTCCTCCCATGTTGACTGTATGACTGTAACTTGTTGCGTATATCCTAAGATTTTTATTAATATTGCTTCTTCATTGCTTATGTGACCCCTATGACAATCATTAAGTGTTGTACCACATGATTCTTGACAAATGTATATTTTATTTTATGTACGCTGAGAGCATATGCACCAAGACAAATTCCTTGTGTGTCCAATCACACTTGGCCAATAAAAATTATATTCTATTCTATTCTAATCTTGGAAAATGCAGAAAGGATAATTTCAGATTTCACAAGCGTTCTTTTTCGGGAACTCTCTGTTTTGAGATCACCGTTGGTTGTTTTTTTTTTTTACCAACTTAAAATATTGAAATAACCCACTGCTGCTTCTCAGAGGATGCAACTGCAACAGTTAAAAAAAAACCCAGCATTTTTCTTTTCAGCCACCTTCTGGTTGAGGATGACCATAGAAATGGGAAATCGTTTCTTGGGGGGAGGGGATATATATATATATATATATTTATATATACAACTAATATCTATGTTATAATTAAAACACTGTACTGAGATGACAGATGACAGTTAAAAACTTAATTTCAAATAAATCTTTTCACTCTGTCTCATGGTAAAGAAAGGAGAAGATTCCCTCTTTATAATGGTAATTACTCTGTCATTTATTATTCTATCAGCGCAAGCAATTAAATTACTGCAAGGAAATAGTTGATAATAAAGTGTAGGGAAAATGAATGCTAATTAACCTTTGTGTCATGTTCTCTTCCAGATACTTCTGCTTCTCTTCAGCACTCATTTCTTGCAACTTGAGTTCCAAGGCCCCACTAAAAGGAATGACCAAGGCACCTGGGTCTTGCTTGTCCACCCACTCTTTAATTTTTATCAACCTGCAGACAAAAAAGGGCACAACATTATCTTGTAGTGCATGCATGACTGTACCACATTCATTATGATCAGGTAGACATACATATTCATAAGACTTGCACGGTTTTATGATGCCATTTTTTTGTGTATTGCTTTCCAAGGTCAAGGCATTAACAGTCAGCAATTGCTTCAGGTGTACTCCATTAATATTTTACTGTTATCTTGCTTTTATTCTCGCACATTATAAACGGTGTGAAACATGAATAGATTTTTAAATGGGCTTAAAATTAGGCTGGGGTTTAAAAATGAACACACATTAAAGAGGTCAGCTTGAAATACACTTGGGAGAGTTTTCACACTTTGGGTTCCTTTCCTTTACCCAAAGCGAAACTTTTCTAAATACTATTTACATTTGGGGGGGACGGGGGACGGACGACCCAAAAAGGCTACTTTTGATAATTGTATTTTTATTACAGAAACAGAGAAACAGTAAGAATTAACTGGTGCATTATCAAACAAATCAACATTTGCATTCTGTCACATTATACAGTTGCTAACAAATTCCAGGTCACAAGATTCTCCTACAATTGCCTACCCATCTATTTATTTTTATGTAGCAAATCTCTTTTAAAAATACTTCCAAAACAGTCCCATGCATCAAAGAATTATTCCCAAATATTCTCATTTTAGCAATTTGTAAGTAACAACAACACATACAATATTACCTGTAGTGAGTAGACTTGACATGGTTTGAGCTTGCAACAAAACGTTGCAGTGCGTAAACTACTGAGGATCCAACAAGCTAATAATATCTCCTTCCAAGTTACTCTCTTCCATTTTGTCACTCTGGGGCTACTAAATCTGGGCTGCAAATACGTAGACCAGGGGTGTCAAACTTGCCAAACACAGGCCATATGCGTCATGCGTTGGCCCTGTCTTTCGTAAACTACTCAAGACTCACTTATACTGTCAGGCATGGGGGAGTTCAGATATTTCTTCCCCCTAGGCCATTACAAGTTATCCATGGTATGTTTGTATGTATGTTTGGTTTTATAATAAGGGTTTTTAGTTGTTTTATTATTGGATTGTTACATGCTGTTTTTATCATTGTTGTTAGCCGCCCCGAGTCTACCGAGAGGGGCGGCATACAAATCCAATAAGTAAGTAAGTAAGTAAGTAAGTAAGTAAGTAAGTAAGTAAGTAAGTAAGTAAGTAAGTAAGTAAGTAAGTAAATGCCCACCACCATTTTTTTAAGGAGAAAAAAGTGCTATGTCACATGACAGCTGGACCTCAGTTTGGCACCCCTGATCGAGACAACCAATACATAAATAAAACCCTACTTGTTTCCCGCACCCTCTTGTTTCTATTGTCCTTTTTAACAATTCGTACATAGCCACTTGCTTTTGAACATATTCAGCCCATACTGGGATGATTTGGGGAGCATTTTTTTCTTACGCTACATCTGACATAGTATCTCACTATGGTTACACAACACCTGAAGAATGAGTAAACTGGAATATTTTAAAGGAGCATTAGTAAATAGGAGTATTTTAAAGAAACAGGGTATGTCTACACATTTTGCAAAATCTTTTCAAACATCAAAATATTATTTTCTATGGTTATGTTCTCATATGGCAAGAGTAAACAAAAACAGTCAAGATCAGCACATTACAGCATACATAGACAAGTTAATATTCAGAAACATATTTGTGTACAATTTTTGTTTACTAGTAGTTTTTAAGTTTTTTTAAAATGGTGGCACACAATTAGTCTTAAACACACTTCATTCTTCTCCAAACAAAGACATCCACTATAAAAACCCATAGCTTTAAACCATCCATAGTTATAAACAGAGCGGTAACTCATTGTCAGATTATCTTTATCTACCGTATGTCCAATAGTGAAAATTGAATCTGTTGACCATATATTTCTGCTGCATTATTTATTTATCTTGGACTAGGGAGTTAATTAAACTGAGAATATTCCATTGGTAATACACAATTCTGCTTAAGAACTGTTAAGTTTACACAGTGGTAATTTGGTATCCAACTGCTTTGAAACTCATCAAATTTGGAACTCAAAGTATTTTGATGCAAAACTTTTGTCCAGCTGGTACTCATTGTTTGGTACTTGAGGCAAAAGCTAGAACCTGTAAGTGACAACTGCCTTATGACTCACTATATTATTTCTTATGGAAAAAAGTTATTTGGTATTCATTGTTCATCATGCCTCCTGGAACCAATTAATGAGGAGTACCAAGGTACCACTGTATATAAACCTTATACTAGAACAAGTAAATATAGATGGAACAGTGTGATTTCTCACCAATAGATATTTTGTTGCGGGTCACACTACCCATGCTATTTTGTAAGCACACCCATTAAATCATTTCAAAAATTCCAATGTGTTAATAGTCCAGGAATATATTACCCATGATTTTAAGGTAAGGGGACATAAGATAACCTTGTTGTTTTTGGTGGTTTGTTTTTTTTTACTGTGAGCATACTGGCACACATTAAAAATTTAATTTTGTTGTCTGCTCTCAAAAGAAAGCACTGAAAGTTGATGGCTAGAACATTTTAAGCGTATTTATGGACAAATGAATGCCTGCACCATTTGTAGTAATCTGAATAAGAACTTTGGACATCAAGTAAATCTTACCAGAAAACAAGTATTCGCATCAGCTTTGTAAGACAGATGGTCACCTAATGGTAAAAGGGAGAATTCAAGTCCTGTTGCCCTTTCTAACCAATATTATGCTGTATGTACCAATATTATGCAATATTATGCAGAGACAATTTGACCTAAATTTGTTCAGTAGTCATGATCTAGCACTGTGCATACTTAAGTTAGCAATTCTGATCAGGAAGTACATGCTGAAGTAACCATTTCTGTTTCTTCTTCACATTGTGTGATTACCACAGCTCAAGATGCTATTGCAAACAATTTACTGGGTGATTTTACAGTCATTACATTATGCACAAAGTGCTATAGCTTTTGTTTGCGACACTGTGAAAAATAGCTATTTGTTCATCATACACTGGTTGAACTCTACAGGATTCACAACAGAGAAGAATACGGCAAATCACAAAATGTGTTGCATTTTCAAACACAAAACACTCACTATTCAAAGTCAATCTATGTTTAACTGAAATACAGCTGTAACCAAGCCCTTGCTGCACGCTACACATGGATTTGAGATCATCACAATCCTGGCATAGCCCTAAAATATTGTGGGGCTTCTGGTCATCCTGAGTCCATTCATTCTATAAATTAATCAACCCAGCTCCCAAACCAGAAGAAATCCTGCACTGACAACTGTACAGGGCTTCCTTTCAAACAGGAAGGAGGCAGGCGGGGGTTCCTACTTACCACCGCTATCGGTGCAATGCGCGCACAGCTCTGCGTCACTGGCATGCACGTCCCAGCGAGGTTTTGCTTCCTGCGCATGTGCAGAAGCAAAATGTCACTGGGATGCGCACACGCACGATGGCCACGCGAAGCTGCAAGCACAGTTCCATTTTCAGTACCGGTGCGCAGTGTGGCACCTACCGGGTAGCAACCTGATACTGGAGGAAGGGGGTCAGGCAAGCCAGCTGCTGAATGGAAAAAAATCCACTTACACTTGGGATCGATGAACGACACAAAACTGTGGGCCATATGTAATATATGAATTTGAGGTGTCTGTTATTTCAATACTTAGACCCTCAATTTTGCGGTTTTCAGACTATGGCTAGAGCTATTTTGGCAATACGAATTGAAACTTTGGCATGCAATTCTTTAAATAATCAATGCAAACGTCAAAATAAATGAAACTACCAGTTCATCAACACTCATTTGTCAAAGAGAATAGCAGGGGATCAAAGCTATTATGAGATTAACTGTACCCCCACTGAGTAGGGCTTAGAGACCAAGAATACAAAAAAAGTTCTTTCCAGAGTTTTATTTCATGGTTTCGCAAGGGTATTACATAATATGTGCAAAAGCTTCAAACCACGTTTTCTATTTTTAAGGTTCTTTGTGCCATATCCCACCCTTGCAAAAGGAACACAGTTGTTACTATTATTTTAATTTATCTGCATATAGTTAGTAGATGGTAACACTAATTTGATATTTATATCCCCAAAGACACAGTCTTTTAACATGCCATAGAAAGTGATGTAGCCCTTTTTTCTCTGGCCACATTATCTCTACATCTCAGAATCTGTGCATCAAGACTTATTGCTCCTTCTCTGGAAATATATAGAGAAACCTGCTGTTCCCCAAGGATGTTACAGACAGCTAGAAAATTCCTTGCACTCTGGGGCCCTGCAGAGTACGTACTGCTCACTACTTCAGAGAAGATGTTCCAGGCTAGTTTTAAATAGATATGCCAGCCGTAGTTCTGAATGTATGGGTTGGTTCTGTTACGGCAAAAAGACTTATCTCCTCACCAAAACATAAGGAATACGTTAGAAAGAAAACTGGAAGTTTCCACTCTGAAGAACAAAAGGGATGAATTGGTTCTAAGTGGGGAAATGGTTCCATTGTTGAAATTATTATTATTATTATTATTATTATTATTATTATTATTATTATTATTATTATTATTAATTGGATTTGTATGCTGCCCCTCTCCGTAGACCTGGGGCAGCTAACAACAATGATAAAAACAGCATGTAACAATCCAATACTAAAACAACTAAAAAAGCCTTATTATAAAACCAAACATACACACAAACAAACATACCATGCATAAATTGTAAGGCCTAGGGGGAAGGAATATCTCAGTTCCCCCATGCCTGACAGCAGAGGTGGGTTTTAAGGAGCTTACGAAAGGCAAGGAGGGTGGGGGCAATTCTAATCTCTGGGGGGAGCTGGTTCCAGAGGGCCGGGGCCGCCACAGAGAAGGCTCTTCCCCTGGGTCCCGCCAAACGATATTGTTTAGTTGACGGGACCCGGAGAAGACCCACTCTGTGGGACCTAACTGGTCGCTGGGATTCGTGCGGCAGAAGGCAGTCCCGGAGATAATCTGGTCTGGTGCCATGAAGGGCTTTATAGGTCATAACCAAATTCCTGTAACCCCACTCCTTTCCTATAAGGACTTTGTAGTTAAAGGATCAATTTTGGTTTTAGGTGGCTGCGAAAAAGCCCGATTGTGACATAGCGTGATAGATGTCTATTTCATGGAACTGTTCCACACATCAGGGTGGGTGGGTGTGAATTTCAACTCGAGTTACCAGACTACTTCTGAAAAAAATCTCCTAAAACCAATGCAATTATTTTAGCTGTAACTAAAAGCAAACGCTTAATACACACACACACACACACACACACAAAATCCTTGGATAGCAACCTAGTACCTGGTGCAAAGCAATTAAATAAACACATTAAAAACAAAAACAGTTTTAGAGTATTCCTAAAAATCCAGTGCAGGTTTTTTGTTTTTCTAAAAGGGGGGGGGGATACGGTCACCACAAGTAAAACCAAGAATGCTGTGAAACAAGATAAGAAATAATTACTTTGGCTAAAACACCAATTCCGAATAATAATAGTGCTACACTCATTTTAAGGGCTTTTCTGTTGAGTCCTTAGAGAGATTATTTGCATTCCTCAGGTATTCTATTGTACAATCCAGATGAATAAAGACTTACAAATCATTCCTCCACTGCCAGTGAGAGACTTTGATCCAGTGAATACACTATTGTACTTTAACTATAATTGGCAAAAAAACCTGACAGTATGTAGAGCATCACAAGCTTAATAACAAAGGGGAATATCTCCGAGTGTTGACAGATGATCTTCATAATGCAGAAGCAGAGCTGGTACATTTAAGCAGTAAATGAGCATAGAGGTCTAAAGGTCTCTGAAGTGACTGACATCAGACCTGCCAGTGGCTAAGTACACAACTAAGGTACCACATCATCCCTTTAAAGGCAGGTTCTATGCTTGCCTGTCTCACTTCCTGACTTTCAATATGATGTCGGTAGCACAAATTACTCCATTTCCATAATACCAATATAGATCAAGTAAAAAAACAGAATTTAGGATGAAAACCTGATTTCTAATTAAGTGTTGTTCTCTGCAGAACAGGCTACACCTAAAAATATGTAGATACCAATACCATTCACAAAATTACCCAAAGCACCAACTAAACTGGCCTAAGCAAGACAGGTAAGTGATGGTCATTTAAGTATATCTAATTGTTTCAGTTTGACTTTTTTTAAAAAAAAAATAAACTGCCTAATAGCAGAGGCTAACTAAAGACACACTAAAATTACAATCCTAAAGAAATAAAAATCAAATTTAAATAACATAAAATACAAAATAAAAACATAATGTAAGTTAGCAGTAGCATACTGGTCATTCACAAATGCAGAATTAAAATACAATGAAAAGTCAATTCCTTAACTTCTTTTAACTCTAAGGGTATCTTAATGTTGCCATTGCTCAGTCTATCCAATGATCTTCCATAAATCCCCTTATGAAAAATACAGCTATGGTTCAGAGATGAAAAGAAAACAAATGGAAATGACCTCTGAAACTGAATTGGGAGGGAGGGAGGGAGGGAGGGAAAGCAGAAATTAGCTTAGAAGTAGGTAGCCTGAGAGAAGAGGCAAGAGAGACAGAAAAACTATGTGTAGAATAAGATAAATAAATTTAAGGTTTTTCTTCCCAATATAAATATGCAGTGAAGCATTCTTGTCTTGGAATCTAGCACTTGCAGAATTCATCTACTGTATTCATTAAAATGAATTCCTGCATTTTTGTATTTGACATATTTACCAGATCTTATCCATGGCTTGTGCCAACTACGTGGTCATTTCATCTTCAAGTACAATTTAGTGTCCTTGGTGGTCATTCTCTCACAAATGCCCCTTCTTCTCCAGAACCACAATGGTTTGTGTTTAGCATTCTTCCTAAAGATCTGTTTTGTTTTGTTTTTAAGTATGGATTTAGCAGTCTTCCAAAACGAGCAGTAATCAATCCTATACTGCATGGAAGGTCAATTTAAATGAGGAAAAAGGAAAAAGAAAAAAGAACTGGATTCTGAAAGCTGTGTATTGATAGTCTTGCCACCATAGGATACTTTTCAGGTTTTCCATAGCTTAATATAGAAATTTTTAAAATAGCTTTATTACTTTTGGGGACACTGCAGGAATGTTACTACTCTTGATTGACTCAGCCAAACCTCGCCAAGACCTCTCTCATGCATTGAGTAGTGCCCTATGGTCTCTTACACCTTCTTGACGGTAGCATGGCACTCTACTCTGCCTATGGCAGCACTTACAACCATAATATTATTAAGTTAACCAATCACAGTTGCATTAATTCAAGAGGTCTGCTGTACTGTACCAATTTCTTGTCTTCTCTGAGTGGCCTCCATGAGATCTGAATGCTTATATAGTACTTGCTTATACAGTGCTTGTTCTTTGCCATCAGTGAGGCCTTCAGAGCCTTTCTTCTTCATTCTTTTGCTTCATTAGCTTGATGGGAGCCTATGCCACCATTCCAGACAATTGTCTAAGCTTTCTTACCTTTCCATGTTCCATTCTACATGAGGAAGAGTAAATGACTAATTTCTTCTCGGCGAGCTAGGGCAGAGCCAGGGCAATCCACCAATCCCAGTTTCTATCTTGCCTTATATTAACAGGACACATCCGTCCGTCCGTCCGTCTATCCATCCATCCATCCATCCATCCCTTTCTTTCTCTCTAATATATATCTCTCTCTCTCTCTATCCATTCTATCTATCTATCTATCTATCTATCTATCTATCTATCTATCTATCTATCTATCTATCTATCTATCTATCTATCTTATATGCCGCCCCTCTCCAAGGACTTGGGGTGGCTTACAAAATATAAAAGGAAACAGTGAAATACAATAGCTAAATCCAAATAAATTAAAACTACATAAACTAATCTAAAATCCCCAATTTTGTTTAAAAAAGTCAATCATGTCCATTCAGACAACAATCACACATAACATTCATCGGCCAGGGGGCTAAGATCTAATCGCCCCAAGCCTGGCGGCATAAATGAGTCTTAAGACTCTTGCGGAGTTTTTGCACCCCTGGAATATAGTCTAGCAACAAAGAACTGTTGACATACTCTTTCATAAACAGGAATATTTCTAATGTATACAGTGAGGATACTATGTTTCCCTGAAAATAAGACCCTGTCTTATATTTTAGGTCCCACAGAGTTGGCCTTCTCCGGGGTCCCGTCAACTAAACAATGTTTGTCTGGCGGGACGCAGGGGAAGAGCCTTCTCTGTGGTGGCCCCGACCCTTTGGAACCAACTCCCTCCAGATATCAGAGTTGCCCCCACCCTCCTTGCCTTTCGTAAGCTCCTCCCCACCTCTGTCGTCAGGCATGGGGGAATTGAGACTTTCCCTCCCCCTAGGCTTATAAAATTTATACATGGTATGTCAGTATGTATGATTGGTTTCTAATTGGGGTTTTAAATTAACTTAAATATTAGATTTGTTTACATTGTATTATTATTGCTGTTAGCCGCCCCGAGTCTGCGGAGAGGGGCGGCATACAAATCTGATTAATAAATAAATAATAAATTAATAAATTTTTTGAACCCTGAAATAAGCACCTGGTCTTATTGCCATGCACTCAAAAGCTTGGTTGGGCTTATTATCAGAAGATGTCTTATTTTGGGGAAAACAGGGTATGAAACCCAAGGACCCTCTTTTGGTTCAGCTTCACTTTGTTTGGAGTTGAGCCAAAACATTTATTTTATTCCTTTAGTGTACACAATAGAAGAAAAAGCATCAAAGACAAATAAGGGCAATGGGAAGGAAACAAGAAAAACAGCAAGATACGAACAAGAAATCATTAGGCCTAATTCCTAAACACATCATTAAACTTTACCTTTACGTGATAATATTGATCCATCTTTCCATCACAATAATAGAAATCCCATAAATAGAAAGCAAGCATACACTGACAATCCAAGAGCGCAAATATGTGGGTCCTCATTGTTTTTTCTTTATGTTTAATCCCATATTAGATGGTTCCATAATTCTGTATTACACTGATAGATTCCACAGTTTTGGTATAAGAATTCAAACCATATTCACCTACAGGAATACAGGTAAATTTAATAATATCTCCAAAAGCCCCTGTGCATGGACTACATGATTTTCCCCACACCTGTACGCAACTCAGAGATATATTTATTACATTATCTAATGCCAAACCTAGGTATCTTCAAAGCAGAACGACAAACTGATTATGAAAAAAGATCCAGTCCATCTTCTTCCATTGAAAACTCTTGGATTTCTAACATCTTCTATGCTGGTCTAAAGGACCACCCAATCTTCTCATTAATTTTTTGAATTTAGGAAAATGGCTGAAATACTTTTGTTCCTCTTCTGCTGCAGGAAACTTCTGTTGGGTCAAAGGGCCTTATGCCACCCAGATATTTCAATATAGCTGATATTTTCTCAAATCATAAGAAATATTTCAAAATGTCAAACCTTTCTGGGCCAGTAGAGCACATTCTAGAGGTTATATTGCGAGCACATACAATAACATGGATGCCCCGACTTGTTCAATCACAAAACATTTGCCATGATCAGTGTAGTCAGTCACAAAATACTCATTAAAAGGAGAAAATATTCCACACACTCTTTCACATCCTCCAGAAAACTGGCTACCATTCTAATTTACTTTTATATTGTTGTTCTTTTTGTTTTCTGGTGAGGTGAGCATGGCTGCAGCTGTTCTTTTTGAAGAAATCTATAGGTATTTTTGGAAACAAAGATGTTGTATGCTAGTGATTGTTGTTGTTGTTGTTGTTATTATTATTATTATTATTATTATTATTATTATTATTATTATTTATTAGATTTGTATGCCGCCCCTCTCCGAAGACTTGGGGTGGCTAACAATAATAAAAAAGACAATGTAAACAAATCTAATATTAAAAATAATCTAAAAAACCCCAATTTTAAAAAAACCAATCATACATACAAAACATACCATGTATAAATTCTATAAGCCTAGGGGGGAAGGCGGAAATTTCAATTCCCCCATGCCTGACGACAGAGGTGGGTTTTAAGGAGCTTGCGAAAGGCAAGGAGGGTGGGGGCAACTCTGATATCTGGGGGGAGTTGGTTCCAGAGAGTCGGGGCTGCCACAGAGAAGGCTCTTCCCCTGGGTCCCGCCAGACAACATTGTATTGCGGAATGCCCAATATTATTTACTGAAAATAGAGATACTTAATTTTTTTAAAAAAGTAAAATGGGCCTCAGACCAGGGGTGGCTTCCTCCCGGTTTGGACTGGATCAGCCGAACCAGTAGCGATCCACTGGTGATGTCATGTAACTGGATTGGCCAGTGCTGGTCCGTGCGTGCCGCCAACGTTCTTTTGTTCAGCTGCTGCAAAAAAGGCCATCTTGCCCACCCCTGGGTTATTTCTTCACCCGAAGCACAGCTGGCCAGCTCCTCAGCTGGGGTTTGGGCTGATTCCAGCTCCCGAGCATACACGGAAGCCTAATTGCACAAAAGGACGTGCACACAAAATGTTGCGGTGCAAACCGGTGGGGAAGGTAAGTGGAACACACTCTTGCCTCAGACAAGGCGTGAGGGCCCACTTGCTAAAAACTGAACCTTAATACCTAAATAGTTCAACATTGTCTAAGGGGAAATGAAGTATTTTAAGATTATACATCTAAAGGTTTCTCAAAAGCATAATAAGGGGAAAGGAACTATAATAATATCCGTTCAAGACTAGGGTACAAGCAGAAGCTTTGTAATAGGGTGTTTTTTCCCACATAAGCAAGTGCTCTTCATAAAAAAAATTGCAGAGTGCAATATCTTGCACAACTTGCACTAGGAAAGTCTTTATACTAAGAATCAATCCACCTTGGTTCTTTAGGTCTCCCCAGTTTTGAAATAAAACTGCATTCAAATTTCATTCCACATACAGGAGAGATGAAAAGCTTATTACCTATTGAAATACTTTATTTTAGAAATGAATGGGATGTTTGTGTAGGAGGAAGGAGGAATTAAGAAACAGCAGAAATGTGTAGGAAGTCTTTTATTTCAGAAAATTAAAGCTGTTTAGCAGTACTTTCATGGGAAGCTCAGAACTGAGACTCTTGCCACATACAATCTGGAATGAATCTGTAATTCCATAACCAGCATTCAGTAAGCCACCAAATCCCCTGTAAAGTGGGCCTGTAGAAACATCCTGGATCTTCTGACAAAGGATGATATGGAAAGGGCTTTCTCAAAATTTAAGAACTGTTCTATTTGAACATTAATTCGGATCTGTTTATGTAAACATGTCAATGTCAGAAGATGACAGAGAAGCAATCACTTTTTAAAAGTTAGACCAAATTGTACTGTAGCATTCAAAAGCACATTTTGATTAAAGACTGTTGCCAACTTAAAGTGGGATTTGTTAAATTCAAAACTGACATTAAAAAAATCAAATACCTGGCATTCCTAATCTTGTTTTAAGATGTTGTCATGAAAGAATTACAATTCCAGAGGGAGGGAGGGAGGGAGGGAGGGAGGAAAAGAAGTGCAAGAAAAGAAAATATGAACAATAGAAAAGAAAAAAGATAATAAAGGGGCCAGATGTTGCCATCTATGATGTGTGTGTGTGTGTGTGTGTGTGTCCTTAAGTCCGTCTGTCCTATCTCATATGAATGGTTCAGAAGGAAAATTGGAGGTTGATATGCAACATATTTTGGAGAGGGTCATCATTCCTCTGGAAGAGTAGATTCATCATACATTGAGGTCCTGAATCTCCATAGTGAAATAGGCGGCAAATAAATTTAGTAAACAAAGAAATAAATCAAAGAAATAAATAAACAACCAAAATACTGAGAACAAATGGGGTGTCTCAATCAACTGAATAAGCTATTAAAGCTTTTGTCATTTAAAAAATACAGAAAGAAAAAGGGCTTGAATATAGAAGAAAGCACATATGTTATTTTTAAGATAATTTGGAAGTACTATCATAAAGCCATTAATGTACAGGTTGAAGAAGCAGGGGATCTGCATGTGTACACAGGATATGCATTCAATTTATTTCAGTGGCCTTACATTCTTTAGTTTAGTCAATACACAATTAAAAATCTTGTCTGTTATAAACTTTTGTTGGAGCTCTTTAAACTGAATGATTAGCAGAAATAATGACCCTGTCAGACTTAATCACATTAAAATGTAGTTAACATCATTTAATTTTTTCCACTTAATATGCGAAAATTTCCAGTAGATTTGCAGTGAAGGCCATTGAAATTCCATTAGAACAAGAATAAAAATTTCAGGCATCATTTATTCAGAGAAGAAATAAAGGTCTTGATTGAAAACTGCTGAATCTTTCTATTAGAGAAACTTGGAATCACTGCATTGAATGGAACCTTTAGTTTTAGAAGTCCGGTGGATTACATTCACCAGGATAGACAGATAAATTTTAACTAATTTTAGAGATGATATGTCACTACAGTATAAGATTTTCTATAGGATGCGGTGGCTCAGTAGCTAAGATGCTGAGCTTGTCGATAAGAAAGGTTGGCAGTTTGGCAGTTCGAATCCCTAGTCCTTGCTCTTTAGCTTAGAAACGGAGATGAGCACCGCCCCCTAGAGGTGGTAATGAGTAGCATGTCTGTGCAAGGGGAACCTTTACCTTATAAGGTTTTGTACTTATTGAAAAATGCCCAGTAGAGCAATCCTATGGAAAATAGAATGAGTATTATAGGGTATTATTTTATTTTTATTGTTCCTGATAATGTCCTCTTATACATATCTATTTAGAAGTAAGCTGCCTTAATATAACTTAATTTGAGTGTGAACTTGGTTATATCCTGCCCAATATCTAAAAGACTTTTACACTATTTGGCTTGTCCTACCATGGTTTAAGAGCCGGGGTGGCGCAGGGGTTAGAGTGCAGTACTGCAGGCTACTTCAGTTAACTGCTAGCTATAGTTCAGCAGTTCAAATCTCACCATCAGCTCAAGGATGACTCAGCCTTCCATCCTTCCAAGGTGGGTAAAATGAGGACCCAGATTGTTGGGGGCAATAAATATACTTATTCCTTAAACCGCTTAGAAAGGGCTACAAAAGCACTGTGAAGCGGTATGTAAGTCTAAAGTCTGCCCCGAGTCTACGGAGAGGGGCGGCATACAAATCCAATAAATAAATAAATAAATAAATAAAATGATAAATGCTATTGCTATTTTTGCACTAATGACATCCAGGCTGGGCTTGGGAAATATAAACTCCTCTGAGTGAAGCTTAATTTTTGCATGAATGTGTCCATGTAGCTTATCTTGGCAACAATATGTAAGTGGTTTGTGTCACTGCTTTTCTCCAAGATTTTGTTTTACTTCCCAGGAATTTTCTGATGGTCCTTATCCAATTACTAATCATATCTGATCAGTGAAGGGCTACCAAAAGTTTTACTACCACACTGTGGGTGTGGTTTATGTAGGACACCCTGCATTTTTTCCCAACATCATTTAGTGCAAATTTGGTGCTCTGGGTGGAGCTCCATTTTCCCTACTCCACTGTGTTTCCCCCATCCGGGCAGTAGCCCACCCCTGTATCTGATGCTCTTTAGTTCACTTAGCCCAGAGAAGACCATCCTAGTTTGCTGATGCAGAATGTCTCAAAAGCTGGTGGGGACAAAATGCCACTTAATCCCAGCTTGACTTGCTTCCAAGCTCAATTGGGGCTAGGTTTTTTTTTTGTGGGGGAGGGCTTTATTTTTAAGTCAAAATATTTCTAATATGCACTTCCCTTAGCACGGTTGCTTTTTTCATATGTGCAATATTTATAAAGAAAGGGAAAGAGAGAGAGAGAGATGGAGGAAACACTTCAAATACTACAGAGAATCAAGAGTGATAAATATTCAAAAGAACAAGAATTTTCATAGTGGATGAAAATCTGATTTTAAAATCAAAGGCTGATTTTGTTTTAGTGTCCATTCCAAAACCATCACCTTCATAGCTTGTGATGCTTTTTTCTATTTTCTTTTCTTCTTTTCTTTTGCAGGTACACACCGTTTCTCTCTTCCTTCCCAAACATTGTTCCAAATATCCTATATACTAGCACTCAGTTCCACCTTTCTTCCTTTTTTATTGTTACTTAGCATGAATGACATGCTATTCAACTGTAGACCAGTTAGTACTATGTACAAAACAGTTGGTTTGAATGTTTGTTTGTATTGAGGTACTATAGCTTTAAGAGGTAGGGTTGCAAATTGCCACAAGAGGGAGCCAGAAAGCGCGCTTTTTCTCTCTGCTCTATCTGTTCTTTCTGCTGATGCACTGTGACTGATGTAGTAAGCTCTGTGTGTTTGATGGTAGTTTGATGTATTTGTAAACTGTAACTTTTGTCTGATATTTAACACAAAGACAGGCTTGCAATATTATTACTGTATTGAGAGATATTGACTTATTTGAATGTGCATGACCGGACTGTTTAACTTGACTGTGCTATTTCTAAAGTAAACACTATTTTATACATTTTAATGTATCTGTCTTGTACGACTAAATAATTATTCATATCTTCTGGGTATCTGCTGGAATCCCACATTTTACTCTGTGCATGTCCTTGAAAACTCAAGGGTTCTGCACACTCCTTAGAAGACCCATATGGCTACCTTGGCCATCCGAATCACTGAAATTCTTCTGGTTCTGAAATGCTTCCCATCTTCATCTTTCCTGAAAAATGTTCAAGATACAGATACCCCAGAAGCACTTCTTCAGTAGATACAGCACATCTCCTTCTTTTATGCAGGGGAAACCCTTCCATTACCAGGCATTGATAATATCTGTTCAGCACATGATCATTGAATGATTTAGTGAGCCAATAAGAACAAGGTCCTCCAAGGTCCCTTGCAACTCTGTTAATTTGTACATGTACCTCTCATTCTAAAACTAATTAGTGAAGAAATGGTAACAAGTCATGAAACATTTCTGATTTCAGAATATCTGATACTCCAAATAAAATACCATATTTGCTTCTTTAAAATTACCTTTTCATTCCTCTGGCTTACTGCTTCATAAGAACATAAGAAGAGCCATGCTGAATCAGGCCAAAGCCCATCGAGTCCAGCATGGGTGAGATCATCCAAGGGCATGGGGTGAGGTATCATCAATATGCCGATGATACCCAGTTATACATCTCCACCCCATGTCCAGTCAATGAAGCAGTGGAAGTGATGTGCCGGTGCCTGGAGGCTGTTGGTGCCTGGATGGGTGTCAACAAACTCAAACTCAACCCAGACAAGACGGAGTGGCTGTGGGTCTTGCCTCCCAAGGACAATTCCATCTGTCCGTCCATTACCCTGGGGAGAGAATCATGGACCCCCTCAGAGAGGGTTCGCAACTTGGGAGTCCTCGATCCACAGCTCACATTAGAGAAACATCTTTCAGCTGTGGCGAGGGGGGCGTTTGCCCAGGTTCGCCTGGTGCACCAGTTGCGACCCTATTTGGACCGGGAGTCACTGCTCACAGTCACTCATGCCCTCATCACCTCGAGGCTCGACTGCTGTAACGCTCTCTACATGGGGCTACCTTTGAAAAGTGTTCGGAAACTTCAGATCGTGCAGAATGCAGCTGCGAGAGCAATCATGGGCTTTTCCAAATATGCCCATGTTACACCAACACTCTGCAGTCTGCATTGGTTGCCGATCAGTTTCCGGTCACAATTCAAAGTGTTGGTTATGACCTATAAAGCCCTTCATGGCACCGGACCAGATTATCTCTGAGACCGCCTTCTGCTGCATGAATCCCAGCAACCAGTTAGGTCCCACAGAGTGGGTCTTCTCCGTCAACTAAACAATGCCGCTTGGCGGGACCCAGGGGAAGAGCCTTCTCTGTGGCGGCCCTGGCCCTCTGGAACCAACTCCCCCCAGAGATTAGAATTGCCCCCACCCTCCTTGCCTTTCATAAGCTACTTAAAACCCACCTCTGCCGCCAGGCATTGGGGAACTGAGATACTCTTTCCCCCTAGGCCATTACAATTTTATGCATGGTATGTCTGTATGTCTGTTTAGTTTTTATTAAAATGGGTTTTTAATTCTTTTTAGTATTGGATTATTTTTATGCTGTCTTATTATTGCTGTTAGCCGCCCCAAGTCTTCGGAGAGGGACGGCATACAAATCCAATAAATAAAATAAATAAATTCTGTGTCACACAGTGGCCCACCAATTGTACATGGGGATCTTGAGCAGAAAGAGAAGGCAAGACCCTCCCTTTCCCCTGACCCCCAACAAATGGTACTCAAGGGAATTGAGTATTCTGGAACATTTTCAAAATTAGTCCAATATTATGATCAACGACATTCAAAGTGGCAGAAAAGTGCAGTAATAAAATACAATTCTAGATAAACTCAAAGAATATAACTAAGTCACAGTATCAGTACTTGTAGAACTAAGCTACAAATATTTGTTTATCCACAGCAATGTTATGTAAGTAATTTCACTCTTGAGTAATCTTGTTAGAAAGGAAGAAGATAAGAATGATTAAGAATGACTTCTAATGACTAAGAATTTTCATTAGTAGATGTTTTGAGGCAAAGACCAAACTACTGCTTATTTGGCACCATTAAATGATTTCCTCTCAGCTGAATAAAATTGGGAAAACTTTCACTAAATTGCATTGGTATGATTCCAACTTGCAAGTGGACATCATTCAGGCTCTTAAATGTATGCTCCAATGAAGAGCTCAACTAAAAACAATTGAAAAAAACAGGAAATACAGGGCTTCCATTGAATTTATTTATTTTTCTCTTAAGTACTTAAAGCTGCAGGAAAAGAGTGATCATCTCTATGACAACAGGGGTGGAGCAAGGCTGGGTGACCTTGAAACAGATAGAGTAAGTATATACTGTATACTTATATTGAAAAAGGGGTATGCAAGAGAATGCATATATTAATAAGCGCTTGTACTAATCTTTCTCACAAGAAAAGTTTTGTTTAAAATCTTACAAAACAGCACCCTACATAGAGAAAGAAATGACAAACAAGTTGGCTTCACAAAAGGTAAAAGAACGTGAAGTCGTATAACTACTATAAGGTGGATATCGAAGCGGGTGGAAGACAAAATTTACTTCTGCTTTTTTGATTAGAACAAGTCCTATGATTGTGCAGCTATGTCAGATACTGGAACACTTAGGCTAAAGGGTATTCCAGAAAACCTGGGGTTTTTCTTTTGAGGAACAACATTACAATGAACAAGAAACTATTATAAGAAATGAATGCAGACAAACAGAATGGTTTGTATTAATATGGATGGATGGATGGATGGATGGATGGACGGATGGAAAGACACTAGCCTCATAAATGTTCAGTTTGTACACCAAATATAAGAACTGCAGGCTTGGAAGTGATAAAGTTGTAATCAAGATTGGTGGTTTAAACATTAAGAATCTGAAATACACAAATGCCACCGTTAAAATTAGTCAGAAGTAAATGTGAAAGAGGTTATTATGAAAGTAAAAAGTAAAGGTAAAATCTTGGGAATGAAGTTAAAATATTAAACAAACAACATATTGTCAACTAGCAGACCGAATGAGTTTATAGTTGATGGTAAAGAAGTGTTGATATTATTTTTCCTGGGCTCAAAAACAGATTAAAAGAAACAATGGACGGAAGAAATAAAAAGAATAGGGAATGAGGCAATGGCGAACAGTCTAGATGGCAAAGAGTGATCTTCAATGACGGAGAAGATCAAAATAATTAATATTAGTTTTTCTTTTCTATCACTATAAAAGGTGAACACTAGGAAGCAGCAAGGGGAAAAGGTTCGACAGCTTCCAATTATAGATTTGGAGATACTTCCCAAGAGTTCGGTGAAACATTCCTCCAGTCTGGCTTTCTCTTGAAGCAATAACTTCAAGCAGAAATCTTCACAGTTGTCAATGCAATGCAAATAGACAATGGACTAAGAAAAGTATCATGGAGAAAGCAAAGGTGAGAGTACAGGATTAAAAAATGCAAGAATATACAGTACAGTAGTACCTCTAGATACGAGTTTAATTCGTTCCAGAAGGGAGCTTGTATGTCGAACAACTCGTATCTGGAACAAATGGCTTTAGACTTTGTTTTTCCCCTCCGAGATAACCAGAAGCAAGGATTCTTGCGCCACCTAGTGGACGCTCGGCTCGTATCCCGAATTTGAGCTCGGGTCTCGAAAAGAAATTTCTCTCCCCCTGTGGCTCGTATCTTGGAATACTCGCATGTGGAGCAGCTCGTATCTAGAGGTACTATTGTATTGGGAAGAACTCTATGTTTTTACTGAAGCTAAGCCTAGATGGCAAGCATTTGCCTATATAGTCACTGGGAACTTAACCTAACTAGCACCTGACCAGGCAAAGCTTTATGAAAAAATAAAATAGCTACCACCAGATAAAGTCTTGTAGCAAGCGGTCATATTCCAGTCTTGCAAGATGATCTATTTAAATTAAAGTCTATTTACACTGCTCTCTGTCTTCACTCCTGATCAGAACTTGCCTGTCAACCACAATTAGTACAATATATGTCAAATGTGTGAGGTAATGCTTCAGGAAATAACTTTTTTAACATTGGATCTGTGATTAAGGAAATAAGTTTATATCATCTGCTTAAAAACCCATGGATTACAATTTATCCCTCTGCCATTTATTTTCGGGAAAGTTTCTTCTAGTGCACACTGGTGACCTGGAAGTGGACTGGAAGCTTCTTACTTTTAAAACCTTGCCTCTGATGTAATATGTTGTTTTTTGCCTCCACTGATGACCGCTGTTGAATTTCAATTCATATACATTAATTGGAAAAATCAATTATATGTGGATACCAACTAAGTACCAATTAAGCGAGGTAGTATGCGGAACAAAAAGTCTTATAATCTGGCAAGTTATGATGTCAAGATGCATAAAAATAGGTTAAAGATATACCCGAGAAAAATATCTAGAGAATTATGGTATATGCTATATAAAATAATGTACACCAACTGATTGCATCTATTTCTTGAAACAATTAAATTTTGAAAAGTGAAAAATGTGTCTGATTCAAAACTGGGAATTAAATGGAAAAGCAAGGCTTTCTTTTAATTGAAACCAACCAATAACTACATTCTCATATCCGTATATATGATTAATATTGGACCAGAGTACCTCCGGAACCGCCTGCTACCGTACGAATCCCAGAGGCCGATAAGGTCCCACAGAGTTGGCCTTCTCCGGGTCCCGTCAACTAAACAATGTCGTCTGGCGGGCCCCAGGGGAAGAGCCTTCTCTGTGGCGGCCCCGGCCCTCTGGAATCAACTCCCCCCGGAGATTAGAACTGCTCCCACCCTCCTTGTCTTCCGTAAACTACTTAAGACCCACCTATATCACCAGGCATGGGGGATTTGAGACACCTTTCCCCCAGGCTTACTATAATTTATGTTTGGTATGTATGTGCTGTTTGGTTTTTAATTATGATAGGGTTTTTAGGGGTTTTTTAATATTAGATTTGTGCCAGTATAATATTGTTTTTATCGTTGTTGTGAGCCGCCCCGAGTCTTCGGAAAGGGGCGGCATACAAATCTAATAAATTATTATTATTATTATTATTATTAATAATAATAATATATAACAAAAGATTAGTGTATAATGAAAGATTAATAGCAGTTAATATCTTGCCACATTTTGCTAAGATTCTAGTAAACAACATACATAAGCATTTTTGCTCAGGTTGTTGCTAGATGAAAACCATTATTGAAACATAAATTGTTTTATCCTTTTCAAGCGGATTTCATCATCTAAGAATTTAATCCACAAGTACCTTTTCTTCAAAATCAATCTTTGATGCAAGATTTTAAGGAAAATTACATATTGAGATCATGGACGGGAGTGTCATTTAAAGGAATTTACATATATCAAGCTTTGTCCTCAAAAAGTATTATGTTTCTGAACATATTGAAGGGTCTATCAGTCAAACCATAAATATATATTTCATACAATCTATGTGAAAACGCAAATGATAAGATGCATAAAACAAATTTAATGCATCATCTTATTGAGAAAAATAACAGCTGATCAAGAAATCATACACTGTATACAGATGGTCAATAAAATACAGTTTAAATAAACTTCCTATTTATCTTTCACAAACCTTAAAGTGATTATCCTGGTTATCTCTCCTGGAGCAAAAACTGTTAAAGATGTGCAATTACTTTAACTTTCATCCAATACAGAAACACGGCAAGAGATTACAGCAAAGTAAATTATGGCAAAGTATTTTCATACTTTCTGTTGAGATACATGAAAACCATAATGATCACAAACAAATCAATTTTTGTGATTAATATATTAACACAGATTTCTAACAAAATGCGCTTTAATTATTGAAAATTCTTCAATAATTAAAATATAATTATTGAAGGATTTAATGAACCTTCTCTCCAAAGTACCACAACTACTATTAGCAATACTGCAACCTTCTATCATATAATAAAGAAAACATGTCGGAACTGCATTATGACCTCTAGAATCTGAAGGTATATTTTCAATATTAATACATCTTTCTCGTTTCTCTTTCATCGGAAAAAATACCATTGAATTTATTGTATTATATAATTTGTCAATTAATAGTCTTCAAATCAACCAAGCTTTTGATCTTGTATAGAATTAGTTCTTGCTGGATGTCCTAATGCATCTTATTGTGAGTCCTCCACAAATAAAACTTCATGTATGAGCTCACAATGTGCTTTGCTGCTGGAAAGTCACAGGCTCTGTGGGAAGCTTTTTATCTTCTCAGCAGTTAGTTTCCTGAGAACATCAGTGCAGCTACTGTAGTTACCTGTAGATTACTTGTATTTTCTCACATCTGTGTCCAGCAATCTAAACCATGATGATAAAGGGTCATTAGGTTTTGAGTGAGGAAGGGGATGGGCAGGACAATTTGCTCTGATAAGCTCCTTGTTGTGAGCTCCAGTTTAGAATGTGAAATGCTAGGTATGTATGCTATAACCTGGAACAAGGACAGCGTTTTCCTAACACCAATTAAACTTATTCTACCTAAACATTTCCAAGCACTAGGACACAGGTTAGAATAGGTATTTTTCTTTTGCAATTAAATACTAAAAGATTCTGTCATGAGAAAAGGACATCAGTGGTCTATTAGTCACAAAAGAATTCAGGTACAATTACTAAGATAACTGCTGTTTGGAGCACAGCAAAGCAATTTCCCACAGTGGGACTTACAGTTCAATTTACCAGTTGGGCAAATATTTTGTGCTCTGTAGTGGTCTAGAGAGTTAACAGTTAAAGGTAATATTTGAGCTGTGTTATACTTGGAGGAGAAAACTTTCTTCAAGCCAAATAGATTATTTACATTCCTATCACTACCATAGGTTCCATCCATGTCAAAGAAATGTACTCTTAAACAAAGCGATTATTGATTCTAACTCAAGATTAATACAAATGCTTGCTGTTGTGCAGAAATCAAATTACTTTTCTATCTTATATACTACAACATGTAGCAAATATGTTGGCTTTTGGTTAACTAGAAATATTTTTTTTGAGAAACAACTGTTCGTTGAATTAAAAAAAAATTCCTACAGAAATAAAAAATCTAGATACAACATAAACATATTTATTTGAATACGTGTATGTAGCAATAAGAGTATTGATGTGAAAAAAATTATTCATTTATTTATATCCTGCTTTTATTTATTTTTACAAATAACTCAAGGCAGTGAATACATCCAATATACCTTCCTCCTCCTATTTTCCCCACAACCACCATCCTACAAAGTGAACTGGGCTAAAAGAAAATAAATGCCCCAAGTCACCCATCTATGTGTACAGCATATGAAGTATTTTAAAACTAATTTAAAACATACTGTTGCTGAGATCTTTTGAAGGATGTCTGTATTATTTCCACTATAACAAAGTATTTCATACAATCTCTTTAAAGCTGGAGAGTGGATACCATTAAAATGGAAAAACTAAAAAATCCTAATCCCATTTGTAGCTCTTATTCATCTTAAAATTTGGTACAAATGGAAGGAGACCCAACGGTGCAGACTTTTGCTTGCTTGCTGTTTGACCATGGGAACATATTTCAACATTTAAGCCTCCTTGGGAGAATTCATGTTTTACTGGGTGAATTATAAGGCTGATTCATGGCTAAGCCTCCTTTTCTGCCGTCTTCCGTCTCATACTTCCTGGCGACAGATCAGAACCCACAGAGTTGGCCTCCTCCGAGTCCCGTCAGCCAAGCAATGCCAACTGGCGGGACCACAAGGAAGGGCCTTCTCTGTGGTGGCTCCAGCACTCTAGAACCAACTCCCCCCCAGAGATTCACACTGACCCCACCCTCCTGGCCTTCTGAAAGGCCTTAAAAACATGGATTTGCCGGAAGGCCTGGGGCTGTTGAGCAACAACACCCTGTTCCAGCCAGAAGTGATGAATGATGATGGATGAGTCTTTTAATATTGGGGTTTTAAATTATTATATTCCATTTTTAAATCGAATTTAAATTTTATTGTTGTATGCCGCCCAGAATCCGTCTGGAGATGGGCGGCTTATAAATCGAATAAATTATATTAAATTAAATTTCTTTTCTGACTTGTAGTCCTTGATTTATGAGCACAATTGAGCCCAAAATTTATATTGCTAAGTCAGACATTTGTTAAGTGAGTTTTGCCCCATTTTACATCCTTTCTTGCCACAGTTGACAAGTGAACCACTGCAACTGTTAATTTAGTAATATGGTTGTTAAGTGAATCTGATTTCCTCACTGACTTTGCTTATCAGAAGGTCACAAAAGGGGATCATGTGACCCCAGGATGCTGCAATTGCCATAAATATGAACGGGTGCTGCAGTGTTTTAAGTGTGAAAAACGGTTGCAAGTCCCTTTTTTTCAGCACCATTATAACTTCGAACAGTCACTAAATGAACCGTTGTAAGTAAAATAGCTTTCCTAAAATAGCAAAAGCCTTCTATCAGCCACAGAGGTGAAACATTTCTGAAACTCACTAATTTTCTTGTGTGTTGAAAATTTGTTCAGACTGTCCCTTGTTCTCTGTATATTGTCACACCAACACTCCGCAGTCTGCATTGGTTGCTGATCAGTTTCCGGTCACAATTCAAAGTGTTGGTTATGACCTATAAAGCCCTTCATGGCACCGGACCAGAATATCTCTGGGACCGCCTTCTGCCGCACGAATCCCAGCGACCAGTTAGGTCCCACAGAGTTGTCCTTCTCCGGGTCCCGTCAACTAAACAATGTCGTTTGGCGGGACCCGGGGGAAGAGCCTTCTCTGTGGCGGCCCCGACCCTTTGGAACCAACTCCCCCCCAGATATCAGAGTTGCCCCCACCCTCCTAGCCTTTTGTAAGCTCCTTAAAACCCACCTCTGTCGTCAGGCATGGGGGAATTGACACTTTCCCTCCCCCTAGGCTTATAGAATTTATGCATGGTATGCTAGTATGTATGATTGGTTTCTAAATTGGAGTTTGTAAATTAACTTAAATATTAGATTTGTTTACATTGTATTATTATTGCTGTGAGCCGCCCCGAGTCTGCGGAGAGGGGCGGCATACAAATCTGATTAATAGATAGATAGATAGATAGATAGATAGATAGATAGATAGATAGATAGATAGATAGATAGATAGATATTGTTTTATTATTGTTGTAAGCCGCCCCGAGTCTGCGGAGAGGGGCAGCATACAAATCTAATAAATAAACAAACAAACAAACAAACAAATACCCAAGTTGCTGTTGCTCTGGAGTCAGGGACAGGGAGAAGAGAGGGTTTTCTATTGTGGTATCCACCCTTGGGAATAGCATTCCTCCATAGATCCAGTTGGCTCCAATCCTGTTAGCCTTTCCACGAGGCCTGAAAGGCTTCACCTGCTAATGGGCTTAGGGACGTGGATGTGCCACCGAATGATTATCTCGATTTTATTTTAGTGGTTTTAGTTTTATTTTGCCTACAAGTTTTTTTTTTTAAATTGTTCTATTGTTATGCTATTTTAAAGTATTGTTTGGCTACTCAAAGTCATGAATTTAAGGTAGGCAGTCATATAAACTGAACAAGTAAGCAATGTTGTAAGTAATTAGTACAGTAGCCAGGCAGGCAAGGAAGGAAGGAAGCAAACAAATAAATAAGATATAGAAAAGGGTTTTATAGCTGGAAATTATTATTTTATTTATAGACAGAGTAATAATGCTGTCTAGTTATCAAGTACTTCTCCATTATGTTAATAGACTGAAATTAGTTGAATCCTATCAAAGTCACTATATAGAGAATGTTTTTCCAAATGTCAGTGGGTATATTGACGATTAATTTATGACTTAATATTATTTTGTAGGAATTGATAAAATCTTTAGATATTTAGACCTAAAGAACATGACATTTAACAGCTTATTTGCTTTGCTATTTTTATTGTTTTCTTGCTTCGTTTGCTTCAGTTTTGTGGGATAAACTAGCCTCACTGTTAAATTCAATTTCAGACAAATTACAGCTTTCAAATAAGTCAAATTTTTGGGGTTTTTTTCTCCAATGGAGAGAGTTATTTATATAATATTAGTTTAACAGCATGAAGGCATTTAGTTCAGTTCTTCATTCTATAAAGATTTTTGAGATATCTACTATATATTTCATTCTTACTGCTCTTTTTCTACAAATCTTTACTGGAGGCAAAATTTTATAAATAAAACTCAAATTAACATTAATAGTGAAAATTGTCTTTAGATAAAAATCCACAAAAATATTCACATGTTAAGCAATGATAAACTGAAGTCATGTTAGAAGATCTGAATGTGTCAAGAAGTTTGATGATTACGGCTACAGCAGGAAACCATAGCACTGCAGAATTTCTTATGAATTTCTCTGGTTACTTTTTATAAATGCTGTCTTAGATGACAGCTTAATGTGTACCACATGCAATATTTATTCTTCTTTAGTGTCAGACTGTCTAGCCGTCCAAACGAATACAAAGAATGTCACTTATTAGGATAAAAGCACAAGGAAGGTAATCAAGGACATATGTAACATCAGCCAATCATGTCGTATTTTAACATTCTATTCCATTCATAACAGTTCAACAATTATTTGCTTACTAATAACTTGCCTTCAAAGCCTGTTTGTATTCCACATAATGGTGGTTTGCATTTATTTTGCTCTTTAAAATTGGACACTTGCTGTGCCATGCATGTTTGTCAAAACTTCGTATCATGTCAGAAAAAGCTTAGCATATCAAATCATTTTGATCTGTTGCAAACCATTAATAGAACAAGCAAGTTACTCTCTATTATCAGAGCAAAGAAATAGCTGAATATCAAAATCACTCCCAGATACTGTACATATAATATATTGCTTTTAAAAAGGAGAAAGAACTGGAGACATAGGGAATGCAAAATGAAGGAAGATCTAGCTAATTAAAAATTATTTTAATAAACATGTATACCAATATTGTCATTTGAATTATTTACCTATTTGTGTTTAGTAACAGAATTCAGAGAATATATTTATTCACATTAATTCAACCACTCAATTTGTTAAATAGCTATGTTATTAAAAAAATCCAAAACCGAAAAAATCAAATGATAGAGGTATAAAGGGAACTAAAGACAAACGTTTCTCATACCATTTTTAAATTAAGAAATCAAAAGTATAATTGAAGCAATAACATTTTATTCTGGTTGTTATATATTTTTATTGGTGTCAAACTTCCAGCCTGCAGGCCAGATGTGTTATGCACTGGCCATGCCCACACCTGATTCAGTGAAGAGGGAAAAAGTCCCGACACCTAATGCTGCCGTGATGGCTTGAGTTTGACACCCCTAGTGTAAGATAACCTGACTCATGTACTTACGAAATTAATTCGTTCCGTGACCAGGTTCTTAAATAGAAAATTTTGTAAGAAGAAGCAATTTTTCCCAGAGGAATCAATGTAAAAGAAAATAATGTGTGTGATTGGGGAAACCACAGGGAGGGTGGAGGCCCTGTTTCCTCCCAGGAGATTCCTAGGGAGGCCCCATGGAGGCTTCTCCCTGCCTTTTCCAGCCCTGTTTCCTCCCAGAAGATTCCTAGGGAGGCCCCATGGAGGCTTCTCCCTGCCTTTTCCAGCCCTGTTTCCTCCCAGAAGATTCCTAGAGAGGCCCCACAGAGGTTTCTCCCCACCTTTTCCAGCCCTGTTTCCTCCCAGGAGATTCCTAGAAAGGCCCCATGGAGGCTTCTCCCTGCCTTTTCTGGTTACAATTTCAGAGGCTTGGGTTTGTAAGTGGAAAATGGTTCTTGAGAAGAGACAAAACAATCTTGAACACCCGGTTCTTATCTAGAAATGTTCATAAGTAGAGGTGTTTGTAGGCAGAGGTACCACTGTATTTTAAATAGGTTGCTGCATAAATTGAAGCAATACCTATCTACCTACCTAACTATCTACCATGCTAGCTGGTAAATTAACCCCTAGTCATATTAATTTCTATATTGCTTCTCTACAGAATTCAATGATTATGCAATCATTTAGTATTAAGTCTATTTATGAAACCTCTACCAGTAGTCCTCGCAGTTAGAACTGTTGAAATGTCCCTCTGGTCAGGCGATCCTAATCTGGGCGCAATTACTATTTGCAATTGTTCTAGGGAGTCAGTGGGGGAAATCAGATTTGTTTAATGACTTTGTGATTTGCTTCATGATCATGGAAAGAAGATTGTAAAATAAGGCACAACTCATTTAACATTCACATTGCTTGACAATGGAAGATCTCATCCCAGTTACAGTTTTAAGATGTAATGGTCATAAAGCAGGTCACGTATATGACTGGCCTGATTTTACAACCTATTTTGTGGTTATTGTTAAAGAAATGCCATGGTCATTAAATGAATGCAAACCAATTGTTCACTGTAGGCCACCTACAATCAGAAGTAAATGTTTTCCAAAAAAACATCATAAAAAGTGGTTGTGTGACCTCAGGACATTGCAAATGTCAGGCAGTTGCCAATGGCACAATATATAATCAGAACCAGGTCATAAGCTCCCTTCCACCAAGGTGGTCCATTGTAACTGCAGAATTACATACCTACATCTACATACATATACAAATATCTCGTGTTTCCCTGAAAATAAGACCAGATTTTAAAATTATTTTTTGCTCCAAAAGCTGCATTAGGGCATATTTGGGAAATTATATTACAATATCCTGAAAAACCATGCTAGGGCTTATTTTCCAGTTGGGTCTTATTTTCAGGAAAACAGGGGCACATATACATACACTCCTTCCTTCCATAAGTCATTCTATTGTATAGGTAGGTAGTCCTTGACTTACAAGTAATTATTTGGTGACCATTCAAGGTTACAACAGCACTGTAAAAAGTGACTTAGGATTGTTGCAGCATCCCCATACTCATATGATCAAAATTCAGATGGTTGACAACGAGCATATATTTATGATGGTTACATTGTCCCAGGGTCATGAAACGCCTTTTGTGACCTTCTGACAAGCAAAGTCAATGGGGGAAGCCAGATTCACTTAACCACTGTGTTACTAACTTAAATGCAGGGATTCACTTAACAACTAAGGAAAGGTCATAAAATGGAGCAAAGCTCATTTAACTTTTTGCCTGGCAACAGAAATTTTGGGCTCAATTATTGTAAATAGAAGACTACCTGTACAAAGCTCAAATAACATTATTTTTATGAATTAGAACACTGTTCTTGATTAAACTAGCCTGTTCCGTCCTGATTATTCAGGGAAGTATCAAAAGAAGCCACACAAACAACCCATATTATATCCAGGCAAACAGATGTTACTTATATCCATTTAAGCATGGCAATTTAAAGCAGATCCAAAGAGGAAAGTCTGTATCTCTGTATTCAGGCTCCAGAATTGAAACAGCCTCTGGGAGAAAGGAGTCACAGAGACCCACAACTCCTCAGTGTGTACCTGAGGATGGCTCAAAATTAATGGCTATGGTATAGAAGAGACCCTGAAGACTAAGACCCAGTAGATATGCTGGAGCCTTGACTTGGGCTCTTTAAAATCTTTCCAATCCTCAGTAGAGGGGCAAACCATTGTTTTCATTTCAGATTATATTACACATTGGAATGCTCAATTCTACGGAAGCTGTTTTTTTAAAAACAGACTAAAAGATCCTTTTTCTCCATTAGAATTGTTCATTTAGTCTGTTTTCCCAGTTTTGAAGAAGGGAGGTAGAGAGCATTTATGATTTTGCATTGGCACACCAAACAATGAATGCCAAACCACAGTATAGATTCCATGGCACCGGACCAGATTACCTCAGGGACCGCCTTCTGCTGCACGAATCCCAGCGACCAGTTAGGTCCCACAGAGTGGATCTTCTCCGGGTCCCGTCAACTAAGCAATGTCGCCTGGCGGGACCCAGGGGAAGAGCCTTCTCTGTGGCGGCCCCGGCCCTCTGGAACCAACTCCCCCCCAGAGATTAGAACTGCCCCCACCCTCCTTGCCTTTCGTAAACAACTTAAAACCCACCTCTGCCGCCAGGCATGGGGGAATTGAGATCCTCTTTCCCCCTAGGCCTTTACAATTCTATGCATGGTATGTATGTATGTATGTTTGGTTTTTATATTAATTGATTTTTAATCATCAATACCAAATTACTATTGTACACTGTTTTATTGTCGCTGTTAGCCACCCTGAGTCTCTGGAGCGGGGCGGCATACAAATCCAATAAATAAATAAATAAATAAATATGTATGCATTTAGGAAAAACAAATGCACTTGGTAAAGATAAGCATCACTAGAGAAGGGACCTTGGCCTTACAGTATAGGTCCCACAGAGTGGGTCTTCTCCGGGTCCCGTCAACTAAACCATGTCGCTTGTCGGGACCAAGGGGAAGAGCCTTCTCTGTGGCGGCCCCGACCCTCTGGAACCAACTCCCCCAGAGATTAGAATTGCTCCCACCCTCCTTGCCTTTCGTAAGCTTCTTAAAACCCACCTGTCGCTAGGCATGGGGGAATTGAGATACTCTTTCCCCCTAGGCCTTTACAATTTTATGCATGGTATGTCTGTATGTATGTTTGGTTTTACAATAGGGGTTTTTAACTGTTTATATTGGATTGTCATATGCTGTTTACTACTGTTGTTAGCCGCCCCGAGTCTACGGAGAGGGGCGGCATACAAATCCCATAAAATCAAAATCAAATCAAATTACCTACCTCTTCTCGTAGGGTGGAAATATCAACCAGGAGGGGATAACCTCGTCCAATCAGCTGTAGGACTGAGCCTGTTAATTTGTATTTGAGGACTCTGGCTTGCCAGGAATCCCTAGTTATGGCAAAGCTGATGAACACAGACTTGATGTGGCCACTCCCAGCATGAAAGTCAGATGTATGGTCCATGCCTAGTGAACCCTGGATGGAACTGGATGATAGTTCCACCCTACAAGAAGAGGTGTATCAGGTAAGACCAATGCCCCTTCTCCATAGTGGGTGGAACTATCATCCAGGATGGGACATACTCAAGCAGTCTGCCCTCGGATCGAGCTGGGCCTCTCACTGTGTCCCATCCTCAAGGACCTTCTGCAACACTCAGCGACCAAATGATGTATCCACCGATGCAAAGGTATCATTTTATAATGGCGAATAAACTGTGACTGAGTCACCCAGGTAGCTGCACGATGCACGTCTTCAAGAGAGACCTAAATCACGCCTGCTGCCTCATGGCCACACTACGCAGGGAGTGTGCACTGATCTGAGGTGGCTGCCTTGTTGCTGAGGAGTTGTAAGCTGTTGTGAATGTCACCTGGATCCACCTGCCAACAGTAGAGGCTGATGCCTTTTGGCCTAAGGATGACAGCAGAAACACCATGAAGAGAGACTCTGTTTTGCAAAGGGCTGATGTGCATTTAATGTAAATACGGAGATTTACATCCGTATATCCAACTTATGCCACTTACGCTCCAGAACATGAACCGGACTAGGGTAAAAAATTGGTATTATGAGTTCTTGAGCTCAATGTAACAATGTGTTGATCTTTGGCACAAAGGATGGATCCAGGCGGAGAACGACTCTGTCCTAGTAGAAAACACACAAGTCTTGTCTGGCCAAGACCTGCATGGTATCAATGACTTTGGAAGAAAACTTCTAATGCCTTAGACTGCCCCGCTCAAATGCCAGGCAATCAGTTGGTACCACTCTGGATTTGGATGGACCAACTGTCCCTGGCTGAGCGAGGCCTCCAGTAGAGGGACCGACCAATGCAGGGCCACCACAGAGTCTTCAAGTTGATGAACCAAGGTCATGTGAGCCAATGAGGAGCCAAGAGTTTCACCTCCACCTTTTCATCCAGAATTTTCTGGATGACCTTGGGGAGGATGGGTGGTGGTGGTAAAGGCACTAAGCAGGTCGCTAGGCCAGGGGGCATGTAGGCCATTGACTGCCTCTGCTCTTCGTGTTTGGAACTTTGAGAAAAATCTCACTAGCTGGACATGCTCCGGGGTCACGAAGAGGTCAACTGCTGGAAGACCAAAGATATTGGTAAGTTCCTTGAAAAGCGATGGATGCAGTCACCACTTCGCCGAATCGACAGTTGTCCAACTGAGCCAATCTGCTTGGGTGTTGGGAGCCCCACTGATGTGGTCCGCTGAGAGGGACAGAAGGTGCCACTCCGCCCAGAGACTCAGTCTCATGGTTTCCTGCATTAAGGTACATAAGTGGGTCCCTCCCTGCCTGATGGTGTGTGCTTTGGCCATCACAGTGTCCATGAGCACAAGGACATGCTGTCCAGCAATCAGGCAGGAGAAATGCTTTGAGGGCCAAAAAAATAGCCCTGATTTCCAGTCTATTGATGGCACACTTTGGCTTCCACTGGAGTCCACCTGCCCTGAGCAATGAGGCCTTGGGAGTGGGCACCCAACCGAAACAGGCAAGCATCTGTGGTTACGACCTGCCGGACAGGTTCTCAAAAGAGTCCACCCAATGAAATTGCCTGTGAATGCCACCATGTGAGGGATCTGCAAACTTCCAGAGGAATCAGGATCTTGGCAACGGAGGTGCTGCAGCCAGCTTTCTGGAAGGATAAAAGGAGCCACTGGCGATCCCCCTAGTGAAGTTGTGCCCAGGGCATGATGGAAATTGCCAAGATCATCTTCCCTAAGAAGGAAGATAGTAGGGAGATTGGGACCCTACGCTAGTGGGGTCTTTGGAGAAGGAGGGCATACAAATATAATAATAATAATAATAATAATAATAATAATAATAATAATAGTAGTAGTAGTAGTAGTAGTAGTAGTAGTAGTAGTAGTAGTAGTAGTAGTAGTATTGAACAAGGTCGGAGAGTTCCTTAATGCTATCCTGGGTAAAGGAGACCATACCCTCAACAGAGTCAACAACAGCTCCCAGGTGGAAGAGGGTGGTAGAGGGATCTAGTTGGCATCCATCCATCCATCCATCCATCCATCCATTTATTGGGTTTGTATGCCGCCCCTCTCTGTGGACTCTTGTGCTAATTAATTGAAACCCATGGTGTCTCAACGTCTCCATAGTTATCTGGATATGACTCAAGGCGAGTTGTTTTGAAGAGGCCTGAATTATGATGTCATCAAGATAACACTGGATGACATCTTGATGACATCATAGTCACGTGACAGGGAGGGACCTGAGGTGGACCACTACCACCGCCAGCACTTTCATGAAGATGCGTGGTGTAGCAGACAAGCTGAAGGGGAGAGCTCACCTGCATAGCAGAACTGGAGATAATGTTCATGGAGAGAATGGATTGGAATGTGCAGATAGGTTTCGGTAAGGACTATAGAGGCTAGAAAGTCTCCCCTGCGCACTCTCCCAAAGATGTATTGGAGGGAATGCATTTTGAATCCCTGTTATTTTACATAACAGTTCAAATGCTTTACATCTAGAATCCCCCTCCATCCTCACCCCCCCCCCCCCCCAGGTTTTGGGAACTATAAATAATTGGAAACCCTGTCCAATTTGATGGTGTGGCACCTGTTGGATTGCTCAAATGTCCAGCATGTTTTGGATAGCAGAGTCCATAAGTTGTTTCTTTGAAGGATCTCTGGACACTGGGCATTGGGGGGAGGGAGAGAAATCCCAAAGAGACGCCGTAAGTCACAATCTCCCTGATCCACCTGTCCAGGGTGGACGTAGCCATACTGACCTTGATATCAGGGGAAAGACGATGGCTGATCCTCAGAGAGTTCATTGCCATGAGGTGCCACGTTAAACTTCCAGTGACCAGTATGAGAGAGTAAGAGCAATAATACCAAATTTAACACATTTGCTCCTCCTTCACGCCTGAGACCTTGTACCACTAACAAATCACATGACACCAGGAGGTGGGGGAGGTAAGAGCTACTTGGGCCCCATTTGGATATTATCACTTGGGGTGTACTCACTTTTGTTGCCAGCAGTTTAGACATTAATGGCTGTGTGTTGCGTAATTTTGAAGGGACAGTACATTTACACTATTATACAAGCTGTATACTCACTACTTCACATTGTGGCCAAGTGTCATTTCATTAGTATTGTCACATGAAAAGATACACTTAAATATTTACAAAATGTGATGGGGTGTACTCACTTCTGTGACATACTGTGCATTGCCTCTGCTCCATGTCCTCTGTAAAATAATATTTTATCTTCAGAACTTGATCATGGATCATGAGGAATAGAATTCTACTTGCTTGCAAAAAAAAGAAACCCACGGCCAAGATCTGTGACTGAAGGGGTACATGTTCTATTGCTGTATAGAGCTTAGCCATAACAGTTTAGGCTAATGCCTGAACAGAGAAAGAATGTTTTCATATATATTCAGGACACCCCATGTGGCACATCTGCTGCCTGATCCCATTGCTGCAGAAAGATTTGAGTCTCCCCTCCCACACCCCAGAGTAAGCAAAGGGAAGTCTGCATCTTCTCGATCATCTCAGTTAGCAAAACAATTCTGAAATTAGTTTTACATATTTTGCATACAGACCACTGACAGAATCAACTCATCCCCCCCCCCCAAAAAAATACACTTCAAATATCTTTTTATCTGATATTGGGGAATAAATAATATTTATCTGATTTATTGGGGGGAAATGGATCTTAAAATAAATAATTTATTATAGGAAAAGCTATTATTTAAATATTATGGTCATCATCCATGGAAGTATCTATTTGCCCAGTGCCTAATTACATATGTACTCTGTGTGTGTGTGTGTGTGTGTGTGTGTGTGTGTAGAAGCCATTTCATATTTATATGATTCTTATATTCATCATTACACATTAATTGCTTAAGTTTGAATAATACTTTCCATACATCCCTTCCTTTATATTAAATTGGAATATTGAACAAACTATTCATTTGAAAATGCACTTTTATATTGGAAATCTCAATCTATTACAACAGCATCCAGTTTTTTATTTATTTATTTATTTATTTATTTAATTAATTAGTATGCCGCCCCTCTCCGTAGACTCGGGGCGGCTCACAACAGTAATATAAAAAAACAATGTAGAATACAAATCTAACAATTAAAACTAAAAACCCATAATTTAAAAAACATGCACACAACATACCATACATAAACAATATAGGCCTGGGGAAGTTATCTCAGTTCCCCCATGCCTGACGACAGAGGTGGGTTTTAAGGAGTTTACGAAAGGCAAGGAGGGTGGGGGCAGTTCTAGTCTCAGGGGGGAGCTGGTTCCAGAGGGTCGGGGCCACCACAGAGAAGGCTCTTCCCATAAATATGATTGTTATATAATTATTCCAAAAGAAGCTTCTGTAGTATCTTGCATAGTTTGCTGGGCAATAGTTTTAACAGCAGATTAAAAGTAACTGCAGTACTAATGTCTAACCAGGTACTTAATGAAGGATTTCTTTTCAGCATTCTTTATGCAAGAATGCTTTAACTTGGTTTAGATGCTGCATCTGATTCTATTTATCTTAATCAGTGCCATTTGATCACAAGGTAAGCCCAAGCAACACAGCTGAAGCTTTTCTTCAGAAGTAAAGTCTTAATAATATATCAACTGAATGACTATTTTAATTTTATTAATTAGGCGTTCCAGATTTTATATATTTCAAAGGTCAGTATACCTCTTCAATTACCCTAAAGTACTATTGTTCCCTGTTTACTTCTCCCCTAGCACTGAATACAGATAGCATATCATTAAAATGTTACTGTGATGCTATCAGTAATTAACATTTTTCTTTGTTTAAAAAGGATAAACTACAAATGCACGTTCTAGTTTTTGAAGTTCTGCTTATGCCCAAGTACACTTCAAGTATCCTCTTGATATTCCTGTAGTAAATCCTTCTGAAAGACCTTATGAAAATGTTTACTGTTCCATTCTAAACTCTTCTCAATTCAACACAAGCACAAGGAATCTTTTGTTTTTGTTAGCCAAGTCACTAATACTTTTCCAACTGAGGTTAAGAACAAGAAGGAAAGGTCACTAATTAAAATGTAAGACTAACAAATATAGTCTTAATCATTTGCATTTCTTTGTAGGTTCAGAAATATTAACAAATGACACACCTCATAACATACTTTGAAGTAAGACATGTATTTTAATGAAAAAAATCTACTGCATATAAAGGGGGTTTGAAGATCAACTCCTCTGCCAGGATGAAGGTAAAATGGCCATCATTCTGTCTTCAGGCAATGGCATTCCATATCACACGATGTTTCGCACTCATAAATACATGACAAATACTTCCTCAATCATTTTTTACAAGCAGGGATGCACAGGGGGTTGTCAATGGCTAGCTTGAGGGAAAATAGGAACAGCAGGCGGCAGAAGCTGTACTGAAAATGGTTATGTGGTAAATTCTCTTCTGCAACATCACTCAACTATCCTCCCCTTTGATCTTTCAGCTACAATTACACAAATATCCACAAAATCTGGATTAAAAGAACACTATAAACATCACTGGTACATGGACACAACACTATTTCTAATATTAGTTCATAATATAAATGCAATATTTACACATTTTTTAAAACAATTTAGGCGGTATATTTTCTAGTCAATCTTCACCACAGTCAGTTTCATATTTACACAGATATTAGTGTGATCGATGTCAGAGAAATTACAGATTGGTGTATCTCAACTATTAAAAAATCTTAATGTCTAACTACTGGTCTTTATTGTGAAATAGTATCTACTGGAAATTCCCCAAATACAGAAGTGCTCATCCATTGCAGCCATCCAAAAAGTTTTCCAAAAATCCTAAATTTATATTTGTGTGAAACTGAAAAATGACTCCTGGAGCACAGTATTTTGCAGCTCAGCAACAAAATCTTCAGAGTTTTCTGAAGATTGGTTTAATTTTAAATAATCCATTATTAGAAAAAATTGCCAAGTTTGCATCTTGAATTATTCGCTATAAAGGTTCATTTTTTTAAAAAAAAGAATATAGGTGCATTAGGAGCAGAAGAGTTCTGAACTAAAATAATTTCACAGAATATATCTTATAACTTATTGGAGTTAACCATCTGACATTAATTATTGTTTTGGCTTATAGCCTGTGAATGTTTATTTTTCAGTTTAAAGTCTTCTCGCTCTTTGATACCATATGGAAATGAGAATGTTTAATGGGAAATTGAAACCATGTGCATCTAAATACTTAATGAAGTACAGGGAGAGTAAGAAAGTATGTTTTAAAAGAATTTTGATACACTGTTCTGGATACTTTTACAAAACAAATACAACAATAGCTTAATTTTTCTTATAACTTAGCACACAATTGCATTTGTTAAAATAATTAAAAACAGTGCTTTGATTGATGCTTTATTTTAATACAACAAATCAAGCATCTATTGTCCACACAAAGTCTCACTCAAACTTTTTAGGACATGAGAATTCTAATATATCATCATGTTCTGGGATTGGATTTTGATCCAAACACTGCTTGATAGACAGCCATTGTCAGTATTACTAAAATGTATGCCCTGAATTGTACAAAATACATTAGGTATTTCAGTACTTAACAAGCAAGAAAAGCAACTAATGGGTCTATAACACAGACAGAGTCAGGCCCAAAAAAAAATACTAAGAGGAAAATTGATTTAGTTTAGTAAAGTTTTCATTTCTACTGTATTCCATTAAGTATATTTCCAAAAAATAGCATTAAGGAATAGAACACAATAATATCTATATTAACGAATACTTAAAGTCCTCTTGGAAATTATAATTAAACTTCAGAAAACTCACCATTTGTTTTTCTTTCTAATGTAATCTTTTTCGGAGAGGTTAATCAAGTACATCATTGGTTTAGAAGTTAAAAACAAATATTTGTTGAGCACTTCAATCTAAAAGATAGCAAACAAAAATTATGTAAAATATGCAATTTTGTAGTGTTCCCCCCAATATAAATTATTTGTGCAAATGAAAAAAATAGTATACTTATGGTTTGTAGACGAAGATGATATTAATTTGCTAGAATTAAATTAAAAAGTTTAAATACAAATCTGGTGCACATTATACCTCTCTCTATTTGGATTTTAATGGGACGATATGAGACTTGATGAAGTAATAGTTATAAACTTGCCTCTTTATCATTCCAATCATGATAGAAACGGATTGGCTTTTTTTCATCTATTACCCAGCTTTTGATTTTGCACATTATGTCCTGGTGGAATTAAAAAGAAACAAAAGACATTTTAATATGTTATATTCTGCTATTTGCAGGATTGTTATTTCTCACGAGAGAGGAATTTTAGTAAGCAAAATATAACAAATCTTCTGAAATGTGATTTATATTTGAATGGCAGAGCCCAGAATATTACTAAGTGTAGAGTAGATATGTATGAGAAAAATACAATCTTCCTTCCTCTGTGCAATAAACAACAAAAAAAACTCTGTAAGTAAATCTTAAAATGCCTTTCAATACTCCATATTGGCAAAATAATGAAGCATCTCATGGAAGCAACCAAAACACATGCAAAAATGACCAAACAAAGAAAAAAAAAACCCCAACCAACCCTGGTAGCAAAAGAAATTGATCTGATTAGTGAAGATCCACCCATCAAGGTATTTGTTCAAATGTCCAAAGGCCATCGTCTTATGCATTAATTTTTTGCCCACACCTTCTCATCTCCTCCAAAAAGCAAATCCTGCCAAAACTTTCATTACACAATGACAAGAGCCTTGCACCGGTGACCTCCAACCAGCTGCATTCACTTTTAGAGCATCTCTCCCTGCAGGAAATCTAAAGGCCTTTTAGTTAGCAAGCTAGTGTGCATTCAGAAGGAGTAACTACAGGAAGAGCCCAATGTGCTTTGTTTCTCTGGCCTTTCTTCACAGAAAGATTAATCATCTGTGAAATGGAAACGGCAAACAGCAAGTGACACAAACTGAACCCTTCAAGCCTTTCCTCATCAGTTTTTGTGGTTCTGCATCTAAAAGCTGTGTGTGGCAAGGTTTGCCTTACAGGCAGGTGTTAATAAAAGCCTCTTAGGTCTGAAAGGTCAAACTAAGCTCTCTGAGAAGTAGCACAGTATTTTTTTTTATCAGACGTAATTTACAGCCAAATGCAGCATTTCAAGAAAATTAACTTGAATATGATATTCCATTAAAGAATTTAACACCAATTTCTAGTTACCAAATTTTAAGGCACACACGTCAAGAAATAGGTCACTTACATAGAAATATATGACCTTAGTATTTAGTATACTAGTCTCCCCAATCATGCAATTGCTTCAGGTGGAAAAACAAGGCAAAAGCTCTTCTAAATCTCAGTTCCTGATTTGTTCCTCTCCAGGAACGGGACTTCCCACAGATTTTAACAAGAAAGGGGCAAACTGAAAACTTTTAATGAAATATAACATGTTCTGCCTAAGAATAATCACTTTTACTCTCCTATAACTGATTTTCACTCATAAATGTTTTTAAAGTGGCTAATGTAACACCATTTCCTACAAGGAGAAGATCAAAGTGCTATATTACAAATGCATTATGATTAAAAAAGCACTGTGCAGCCTTGCTATTAAATGTTCTTTAAACCCTAAAAGGCTTCCCATAGATCTCACTTGGCACTGCATATACAACCTTTGACAAGTAATGTAGACCATTTTTATTCATTGCCTAAAATTGTAGGCAATTATGTGCGTCACACTGGCCACCTGCAAGTTCTGAATGCCTGCTCCAGTTGTCAGAGCTAAAAACTAATGTCGGAGGGGATTAATCTAAAGGGAGAGAGTCCTCTTTAATGGCTACAGCAGGTGAAATGGCCCAGCTGGTTACTATGATGAGTGGCCAGAACAGCTTATGTGGAGACATGCAACAAGATTACACATGTAAAAATAAAATAAAATAGCAGAACTATGTTATCTTTGGGGCTTATTGATGTTTTATTTAAGTAAAATAATTTACTTAAGTTTAAAATGTGTATTGTTTTAGCCTTAGTCTTCATTATTACAATAATTCCTCCAGTTAACCCTACTTAACTACTGGAGGAATTTTATACTTGATTCAACTTTAAAACAGACACTCACATAAGCATAACAGCTGAGATTCTAAACTCAACAGAATAAACAGGAATCTTTCTTGTATCTACAATTTTTACTTGGATTTTTTTTCTGCACAAACAAAAGTCTGTGAGAGTAACACACACAGCCTTCCTTCCAAATTTGTTTAAGAGCAAACATGCTTTATAAATTTATGGTCTCTAAACTGACACTGTACGAAATTATAGAATCATGTTTAAGAGTGGATACATGCAACCCTACAATGACTGTTCATGCTATTTGAGCCTTACGTTTCAAGCATGAAAAAGGTCAATTTCCTCATGTTCACCCATTTATGCAATTCATTTCCAAACCACAGCAGAATCATCATCAACAATTATTTATTCAATTTCTACGCCGCCTACTCCATAGGGACTCTGAATGGCTCACAACTAAAAATAAATATCCAAAATAATAAAACTCTCTAAACAGTTAAAATAAAACAATAAAACCCATGCATACCATATATGGCCAGATCTTGACAGTTATCATCATCAGATCAACAGCCCCAGGCAGGGTGAGGGTAGTCCGGATCTCAGGAGGTAACTGGTTCCAGAGAGTCGGAACAGCCACAGAGAAGATCCTGCCCTATGGACCTGCCAGCCGACATGATTTATCTGACATGACCTGGAAGACCAACTCTGTGGGCCCTTACCAGTCACTGGGAGCTATGTGGTAGAAGGCGGCCTTGAAGATAGTCTGGCCCTATGCCATGTAGGGCTTTGAAGGTAATAACCAACACCTTTAATTGTGTTTGGAGACCAATCAGGAGCCAGTGCAGTCCGCAAAGGATTGGTGTAATGTGGGTGTACATAAGTGCTCCCACAACCGCTTGCGTGACTGCATTCTGGACAAACTGTAGTCTCTGAACACTCTTCAGGGGTAGCCCCAGGTAGAGCATGTTGCAATAATCTAGCCATGAGGTGACAAGGGCATGAGTGACTGGGACAAGAGCCTCCTGATCCAAGTAGGGTCGCAATTGGTGTACTAGGCGAACCCGTGCAAAGGTCCCTCTAGCTACAGCTGTCAGATGTTGGTCTAATCTTAGCTATGAGCCTAGGATTGCGGACCCCTTTCTGAGGGGGGTTACTTCTCCACACCCCAGAACCAAGGATGGACAGTCAGTATAGCCTTTCAGAGGCAATACCTACAATACCTCTTGTCAGGGTTGAGTCTGAGTCTGTTAGCTCCCATCCAGACCCTGAGAGCCTGCAGGCACCAGGACATCATATCCACTGCTTCACTGAATTGACATGGGGTGGAGATATATAACTGGGTGTCATCAGCATATTGCTGATACCTCACCCCATGTCGTTGGATGATCTCACCCAGTGGTTTCATGTAGGTATTAAATAGGAGAGGAGAGAGGACTGAATCCTGAGGCACCCCGCAAAAGAGGGCTTTGGGAGTCAGCCTCTGTCCTCTTACCAACACCGACCGTGACTGACAAGAGAGATAGGAGAACCACCATAACACAGTGCCTCCCACTCCCAACTCCCTTAGTTGTCACAGAAGGATACCATGGTCAATAGTATGAAAAGTTAATGAGAGGTCAAGTAGCACTAAGATGAAGGAATGATCCCCATCTTGGGCTCACCAGAGATCATGTATCAGAGTGACCAAAACCAGTTTCTATACTGTAGCCCGATTGAAAAGGGTCTAGATAATCCGTTTCATCCAATGACCGAAGGAGCTGGAGTGCCACAATTTTCTCTACAACCTTTCCCATAAAGGGCAAGTTGGAGACTGGACGAAAGTTCTTCAATTCAGCTGGATCCAGGGAAGGCTTCTTGAGGAGGGGCCTGACAACCGCTTTCTTTAGTGGTTGCGGGAAGGACCCTTCCCTCAAGGAGGTATTAACCAACACTTGGAGCCAGCCTCGTGTCACCTTCCTGCTGGCCAAAACCAACCAGGAGGGTCACGGATCCAATAAACACATGGAGGAACTCATTGCTCCCATAGCCTTGTCCACATCCTCCAAGAGTCGCAGGCTCAAACTTATCCCACACAATAGGACTAAGACCTACCCGTCACCTCGGTCGAAATTACTCAATCAGAGTCCAGGTCCATCTGAATCTGGGTGACTTTATCCAACAGAAACTGAACAAATTCCTCACCTCTATCCTGCAAGGGCTCCTCAGTTCCGTCTGCATTGAGAAGGGAACAAGGTGGCTGGGCGCAAATCAGCGGACGCAATAAGAGTGGAACAATGCAAACATTTTGCCACCCATTTCGCCACTAAGTAAGTCCTATTAAAGGCTCTTAACAGTGTTCAGTCAGATTCGGAGTTACTGGTTCTCCAGTGTCACTCTAGACGTCTCTTCTGGTGCTTCATCTCCTGAATCCACCACCACGGAGAGGTCGCAAAGGCGCAATCCGGTCCAGTGCCCCTGATGACGTCCTGTTCCAGACAACCACCAGGAACTCGGCCAGATTGTGGAAAAGCGAGTCAAGAATTTCCTCAAGCTCCCTCTGGGACCCTATGGGGTCCATTAGGCATCTGGGGTGGAGCCACTTAATCGGCTCCGCCTTCCTGTGATGGGGGAGTGGTGTCTTAAAGTCCAGTCTCAGCAGGAAATGATCTGACCATGACAAGGGGAAAGCTTCTATACCCCTTAAGTCCAGATCATGTCTCCACTGCCCTGAGAAGAATACGAGGTCAAGTGTGTGTGTCCCCCATGAGTCAGACCCTGAATTACTTGGGAAAGGTTCATGGTTGTCATGGAAGCCATGAACTCCTGAGCCATGTCCGAGGATTTGCCGAGCAATGGCAAGTTGAAGTCCCCCAGCACCATAAGCCTGGGAAACTCCACCGCCACCCCGGCTATCACCTCTAGCAGCACGTGCAGGGTGATTGCAACCCAACTGGGAGGAAGGTACGTCAACAACAAACCCAACTGACCATAGTCCAACCTCAAGAAGAGATTTACACCCAACAAATTACTACGTGAACGTGATCCAAATCTGAAAGAAAGAAATTTGATAGATATGGGTGAACCAGGCCTTCCTTATAGTCCTATGTCTTTATAGCATATGTACACTCTCAGTGTGATGAAAACGTAGGGCTCCAATTTTCCTCATGATGATAACTATTTCTTCAATGAAACTTTTAACGTTTTGAAAATTCTGTTTACACATTCTGAGAACTGACATAAGCATGTGATGGGACAATAGCCTCTTATCAGTTCATTTATCTCCTTTCCTTATGGAGGCAGCTTATTTCTACTTAAGCAACATGTTCATGAATGTAGACCTATAATATAATATCTTATCCAGTAAAGCTGGGGAAGAGAAACATTAAACATTATTAGATTTATACGCTTATGCTTGTATTTTAAGAACTGGTTTTGTATTTCATGTTTCTACAAATATTTTTACATCACTTAAAAAAAATCCATATGAACCTACTTAAAAATACATCCATTTGAAAACTAAATCTACAAGTATGCGATATCAATTGCACCTGCTATGTAATCATCTGATTCATTTCCCTTTCAAAAGTAATTCAAATGAAACATTTGAGTGAATGGAAGAAAAAATGGATGTTGTGTTTTAAATGTATTTTTATTTTATGAAATTCAATTATTTTGCCATGCTCGTGAATATTTTCGAAGCATGATAATCTGAGAGCACACTCCCTTACTTTCTTCAGAGTGGGAGTGGGGAGGTGAAAGGAATACTGAACACTTCTATTTTCAGAGATAAACAGATGCTTACATACACCGTGTGCAGAAATATTAGGCAAGTGAGCATTTTCACCATATCTTCATTTGCTATGTATATCTTCCACCTCTAACCTGTATAAACTTGAATGCTTAGTTGGCATTAGCATATCAGGTGATAGCATAATTACTGTATTAGGCAGCTTCTTTTCCTTAGGCAAAATGGGCTAAAAAAAGAGATTTAACTGACTTTGAAGTCAAAAATTGTAAAAAGTCCATTTTTACAGAGGGATGCAGCACTCTTGAAATTGCTAAGATATTGGGACGTGATCACAGAACCATCAACCATTTTGTTGCAAATAGTCAAGAAGATAGGAAGAAACGTGTTGAGAGAAGAAGACTGCCAAAGATTTGAGAAGAATCAAACATGAAGCTTCCAGGGACCCATTATCCTCCAGTGCTGTCCTATTTCAGAACTGCAACCTACCTGGAATGCCCAGAAGTACAAGGTGTTCAGTGCTCAGAGACATGGCCAAGGTAAGGAAGGTTGAAATCCTACAACTACTGAACAAAACATGTAAGTTAAAACGACAAAACTGGGCCAAGAAATATCTGAAGACTGAAGATTTTGCAAAGGTTTATAGACTGATGAGATTAGAGTGATCCTTGACGGACCAGATGGATAGACCCGTGGCTGGATCAGTAACGGGCACAGATGCCAGCAAGGTGGAGGTCAACTCAGATGCCAGCAAGGTGGAGGTGGGGCACAAGTATGGGCTCGTATTATTGAAGATGAAATAGTTAGATCTTTTCAGGCTGAATGAAGATAGACTTTTGGCAAGCAGTGATCCAGGGAAAAATCTGCATCTTTCAAGAAGACAATGATTTGTATGCAGGACAAAACTCCATCACATGAAAAAATAATGATATTTATTTATTAGATTTGTATGCCGCCCCTCTCCGTAGACTCAGGGCGGCTCACAGCATACAATAAGACAATTCATAACAAATCTAATAAATTTAAAAAACATTAAAAAATCCCATTATTAAACCAGACATACACATAAACACACCATACATAAATTATATAGGCCTGGGGGGAGGGAGGGGGAATGCCTCAATTCCCCCATGCCTGACGGCAGAGGTGAGTTTTAAGAAGTTTACGGAAGGCAAGGAGGGTGAGGGCAGTTCTAATCTCCGGGGGGAGCTGGTTCCAGAGAGTCGGGGCCGTCACAGAGGAGGCTCTTCCCCTGGGACCCGCCAGACAACATTGTTTAGTCGACGGGACCCGGAGAAGGCCAACTCTGTGGGACCTTATCGGTCCCTTCCTCACCTGACCTAAACCCTATGGTGAACTTGTAGGCCCTTCTTAAACAGGAGATTTACCGGTGAAGGAAAATAGGACATTTCTTTGAATAGTATCTGGGAGGCTATGGTTGTTGCTGCAAACAAACTTCCTCATCAACAGATCAAGTAACTGACAGACTCCATGAATGGGCAGTGTATGACTATTATTGAAAAGAAAAGTGCCTATATTGGTCACTGTTTTTTGAACTGTCAGAATTGTTTATTGGTAAATTTTGAGTTGCTTCTTTATTATTCTCTCTTTAACAGAGGAAAATACATGAGTGAGATGGCAAAATTTTCATTTTTCATTTAGTTGCATAATAATTCTACACACTAATAATTTCCCAATAATTGTGCACACATAGATATTCTCCTAAGAAAACCGTAACCTCAATTTTACTTTTTGAAATATTCAGGTTTGAGGTTTATTAACATTTTGGATTGACCAAGAGCGCTGTAGTTGTTCAATAATAAATGTAATCCTCAAAAATACAGCTTGCCTAATAATTGTGCACAGAGTGTATACACAGAGTGTATATTGCAGCTTCTCAATCTGGCCCATAACAGAGTCATCCAGTGCACAATTGATTTATTTCATGAGACAACATACTTTTAAGACAGAAATATTCTTGTGTGGTGTGGTTTTACTATTATCAAAATCTCTGTGGCATGCTAGCAACACCAAAGAGTCAAAATAGGAAGTATGAATGCTGCCATTCAGGTGTCATCATTTACCATATCAAAGCCTTTATGGGGACCTAAAAATCAAGAGCAACACCATTTCCTTCTTGATTTGCAGGTGTGTTTCATCAACGTTAACACACAAAACTCTCTCAGTATTCCAGGAGAAAATTACTAGAAAGAAAATGATGAAATATTCATATTTATAAATGCATAACATGATCCGCCAAATGATAACTCACTTTATCACATTGACCATAATGGCAAACAGGATTCTAAAATGCCTTTTTCTAATAAAAGGGTTTCAAGATGGAGCATGAATCAAGCACAAAAAACGTAATGTACAGGTGGTCATTTACATTTTTCCAGTGTCCTGGTCCCTGGACTTTTAAGCACATGGATCAGAAGATGCAGAGTGGTTATCATTTAACAAGGTGGTTTTTTTAAGTTATGGGGTTTATAAATTACAAGAATATACATCTTGTTCAGTTCTAAAAAAAATAATATATTTTTTAATCTACTGCCACACTGAGATCAGGAATGCATAGATTTCTGTTACACAGCAACAAAATCATTGGCTTGCAAGGCAATATAAAATCATATTTGTTATGCAATGATTCAAAGATATTTAATCCAGGGATACACTTTACTGTATCCTTACACCTTCAAGAAATTAATTTCATGAACATTATACGTAACAGTACAATAATCCTCTATTCAGTCTACTTCCTGCCTTTTATTAAAAAAAAATATGCCAGGATGGACAACAATACCATGAAGATAGACAAATGCAAAGCATCAGTAAAACCAATAAAGTAGAATTCAGGAAGAATGTCCAGGCTATATTCTATTCATTACAGTTGATTTAAGTCTTGCATTAAAATCTAAATAATACTAAAGAAACACACATACACCCTTCAGGAAAATAAACACAGTTGACAAGAGTTTCTTCTTCTAAATATTCTAAATAACCTCAATTACTGACTGGGGTACCTATGAAGAAGTGAATGGCACTTATGAAAAACAGAGCAACTAGGTAAGATTTCCCCATGCTTAGAGACATAAAGATATTCTATAACATACCTGCACACAAAGGAAAAACTATATAGCTCTCAAATGTAAAGAAAAGTCATTTCTTCCTTTAAGGGAAATGGTATTTATTTTCATAAGGGGAGGGGGGAGTACAATCAAGTTGTTACATCCATACCTGTTTTTCACTAATCCTTAAAACCCTGGGAATTAGAGCTATACAGTATTGTCAGAATGATACATTTACTTGAATCTAAAAAAAAATTATTACCTATACAGATAATCCTTGACTTACGACTACAGTTGGGACAAGAATTTCCACTGCTAGGCAAGGTAGTTGTGATATAAGTTATTGGGTTTTTTGCCATGGTTGTTAAGCAAATCTGGCTTCCCCCACTGACTTAATTTGCTTGATGCTAGCTGGAAAGGTCACAAAAAGTGTTCTCATGATCCTGGGATGCTGCAACCATTGTAAATACATGCTGGTTGGCAAGTGCCTGAATTTTGATCATGTTACCATGTGGCTGCTGCAACAGCTGTAGGTATGAGGACTGATCATAAATTTTCGGTGACATTTTCTTTGAATAGTTGCTAAATGAATCATTGTTAAGTCAAGGACTACCAGTAGAGTAAACCATTGATGTAATGGACTAATGTACATTGCATCCAAATGTCTGCTAAATTGTAAATGAGATTTTACTCCTGTGGAAAATGTATAAGATAATATAATGTTCTATTTAAAAGTCCATCTGGATGCACAAGCAAATTTGACTACATCATGTCAAGTGATAAAAACATATTCTGTAATTGTAGTATCACCAACTGTTTTAACATGGGAAATACGAGTTAAAAGTAAAGGTAGACTGTAGGAAAGACCTTATGAAGACTGTAAGAAAACATATCCAAGATGAAACACATCAGTTTAACATGAAGCTTTTGAAAAAGGAAACTGAAGAAAACAAAGGGATTAATAGAGCAAAATATAGTGTTCCCTCGATTTTCGCGGGTTCAAACTTCACTGAATGTCTATATTAATTAAAAAATATGTCGCGTTTCCCCCCCCCTATACCACGGTTTTTCCCACCTGATGACATCATATGTCATTGCCAAACTTTCGTCTGCCTTTAAAAAACATTTTTTAAAATAAACTTTAATAAATAAACACGGTGAGTAATAATCTAAATGATTGCTAAGGGAATGGGAAATTGTAATTTAGGGGTTTAAAGTGTTAAGGGAAGGCTTGGGATACTGTTCATGGCCAAAAATAGTGTATTTACTTCCGCATCTCTACTTCGCGGAAATTCGACTTTCGCGGTTGGTCTTGGGACGCATCCCCCGCAAAAATCGAGGGAACACTTGTACAAGAAATAATTTTTTACACTAAAATGTGAAGATGGCTATGTATGTAGAAGACAGGAAATGTTTAGAAATAATTGGAAAATCCCATTCAGAGCTACACAAAGATCAAGATCACTCAAAAGTAACAATACCCACAAAAGAAGAAATGCCAGATATCCAAGTAGAGGAAGCATCAAGTCCCACAAATTCAATGAAAAATGGCAAAGCTTCAGGAAATTACTGTTATGACTGAAATGCTGAACGCTGGTGGTCAGTTTACACAAGATACTAGCAAAACTATACTCAAGATGCATCAAAGAAAAAAATAATACCCAATGCATGGAAAAATGCTAAGTGATTTTTATGTACAACAAAGAAGTCCAAGATTATTTAAAGAACTATCGCCCAATAAGCCTTCTTTAATAATCAACAATCCACAATAATCCTCGCCTTCCGCAAGAGTCTGAAGATTCATTTGTACTGTCAGGCTTGGGTATTAACTGCTTGTCCCCTGGCAGATGGATGAAAGGGATGCTTGTTGTTTAAATGGGAGTGACCAATTTTTAAATGTACTTGGGTTTTAGACCAATTAGTTTTTAATTTAATAGGATTTCAGAAGTTTTTTATTGTCTTTTATGTGTTGTAAGCCGCCATGAGTCCTCGGAGAGGAGTGGCATATAAATCCAATGAAAAAATTAATAAATAAAAATAGTATTGAGAACATTAAATGATGCACAACAAAAGGAGCAGGCAGGGTTTAGAAATGGTTAAAAGGACAATGGATCACATCCATGTTGTTCAACAACTCATGGAAAGCCATGACGAGTATACCATGCCTCTGTGTCTGACTTTCATTGGCTACAAAAGGCATTTGACTCTGTATTCCAGCAAGCAATAATTAAGGCATTGCTAAACCAAGGCTTACATAAACACTGCTTACCTAAATTTACTAGAATCAATATATGAAAAAACAATGGCAACAATTTGCCTTAATGATAAAGTGGAAATCAACATAGAACGAGGTATACCACAAGGCAATACATTATCACCTATCCTTTTCTCAGCCTGCCTTGAAGAAGTATTTTGCAAACTAGACTGGGCAAAAGGTGGAATAAAAATCACTATTTATATCAATTAAGATTTGCAGGTGTTGTTCTCTTTTCACAAGATCCAGAAGAGCTACAAGGATGCATATAAGAGGTGTACAAAGTAGGAGAACCATATGACTTAAAAATAAACCTGAAAAATTCACCAAAGAAATATTTTTTTTATAACTGGAGAAGAACTAGATGTAGACCACTACATATACCTTGTCCAATAGATCTCAATGGAAGGTGATACAATAAAGGAAATTGAATGGTGTGTTGTGGTTGGTAGGCATTCAGCAAGCTAAGCATAGTTTTCAAAAACAACCTCTCCCTATGCCTGAGAAATTTTTGATCAGTGTGTGCTACCTGCCCCAACATATGCCAGTGAAACATGGATACTAGCCTCACAATCGATACAAATGCTACAAGTGGTGCACAGAGTCATGGAAAAATACATGCTTAGCATTACAAGACAAAATAGAAGGACCTGAACATGGATTAGAAAACAAACAAAACTATAGCGTCAAGACATTAAAAGAATTGAAATAGAAATGAGCTGGTCACATAGCAAGAAGAACTGACAGCAGGTTGACCAAAGCAGTCATAGAATGGATCCCACTTGATAAAAAGCATCCACGAAAGAGATGTAAAACAAAATGGATCAATGACATTAGCCAGTATTGTCAGTCCAAGCTCAGGACTGTATTGCTTGGAAACATGTGGAAGAGGCCTTCATGCTGCAGGGAGGGGGAGAAGGGGGGGAGAGAAGTGGTGATATGTAACAAGTATGGAGATTTTTTTGGATTGATTTGCCAAAATCTGTTGGTTGAGGCAAAGTCCAAAATCATATTTTATCTATTACAGCTAATGTCTGCTGAATTGAGATATCCCAAATCTAGGGGTTTTCTGTATTTCAATTTTTGACCCCTCCCCACATTGCTTTAAACGTTTGCTAAAAATTCTGCAACTTTAAATGTAGCTCCCTATGTAGCTGAAACCCTGGTTTATTATCTTTCTCCATATTGTTATAAAACAAAAACAAATGTGGAAGAACCTGAAAATTACTAAATCAGTTCCGTATAAAGAAAATCTACAAAAAATGTTTTATAGATGGCACTTACCCCCAACGAGATTGGCTAAGATCTACCCCAACTTAAAACCAAACTGTTGGAGATGCAATAGTAAAACCGGATCCTTCTTTCATCTATGGTGGACATGCCCTCCCATAAAAAAAACTATGGAGAAAAATTCAAATATGGATACAACAAATCACAGCAATCTCACTAAAACTTACACCAGAAATATTCCTCCTGAGCATAATGGATTCGAAAAATAAAAAAGAAGACACATACCTAATACAACATATAATTACAGCTACAAGAATCACAATAGCACAAAATTGGAAAAGAGACAATACACCAAATGAAAGAGAAATCATTAAAAAAATTTATGATTGTGCAGAAATGGATAAGCTCACCCAAAAACTTAAAAACAAAGAAGATTCGAGATTCTACAAGAATTGGGAAAAATTTTATGACTGGGTAAAAAATAAAAAACAAATGGAGAAAGGAAAGAAAAACAAGGAAACAATATAAAATGTAGATCAAAATACATTAATAGATAGGGTAGAAATGGTTATAATGACAAAAACATAAAACTCTGAATGGTTATATCAGATTACTATGAATACTCAGATCAATCCAGCATGATTTCTTCTCAAGTATAACTTAGAAATACATGGATAAAAATAAAATAACAACAAAACCGCGGCAACTATATGTCGCCCAATTAACAATCTAAACCTTTTAGAACTATTATAGTTCAGTGGGGGGAAGGGGTTGGGAGGAAGACCCAGATGATTTAAAGGAAATCGAACTATAGAAATATAGTACTTTAGTCATAATAGGGTATGATTTTGATATGTATATTGACTAGACAAAGTGTAAATGAATAGAACAATCATATTATACTCGCAAGTACATGTTATCATAATGTTGTCAATTAAGATGTATCTTCCTCCCTTTGTATATAACTCTTTGTAAATTAATAAAAATTATTTTTTTTTAAAATATTCATTCAGGAAATTTTCATCAATTAATTTTTTTAAGTTGTACATTGGTGTAATGTTAACATTTGCTTGGAGAGCAATTTACTTGTTTCACTACATTTAACAACAGTATTTTCTTCTGCTAATGTAGAAATAGTATTTTCTATGTTTGAAAAATTCATTAAAAAGTGAAATAAATTTGGAAAGCTTGTTTTCTTTTTAAACTCTAAATGAAAAGGAATACCCAAATCAAATGTAAATGTACAGTATCATCCAGCTAATCATATATTTTGTGCTGAATTGATGGAAATTCCTTTTTTTGTTAAACTATTGTTTATAAATAAAAGTTACATAAAAATAATCATTCTGTAACTGTTGAAAACTAGCAGAAATAAGTAAAATTAATAACACTAATTTAAAATGTCATATATAAATATCCTCCAAACAATTCCAAAAATTAGTTAGATTGGACAGAATCTAATCTGATTTGATTTGATTCAAGGCAAAGGATTTCACAAACATGTATCTGCTTGCCTGATACTATGATCATGCTAAACATATCATATAAATGAAATTTACATTAGCAAGTGAACTGAAGTTGTATCAAAGAAAAATGCATTTCATAATTACAGAATCTTCCTACCTAATGAGTAAATTGGGATTTTAGTGAATAAATTGTGTCTTCGTGACTGATGATTGAATCCCCCCCCCCCCCAATCAAATCTTGCTTGTTTCTTTATTCTAGCTGTCAGGGATAGTTAGTTGCAACCTACCGCAAATAAATCCGGAAGCTATTGCTATTAACAAAGAAATCTGTGAAGCCACCTCTATTTCATGTTAAAAGTAGAGCCATACGCTTATTTCACATGGTTCAACATCAGCTGGTCCTTCTTTTCAGTCTTCATTTTTGCTCTAATATTTATTTGCCTATTGTGAGTTTTGGAGAATCTGAATATTTGTATATTTTAAGAACTTTGGAGTTTGTCATATATACCGTATTTTTTAGTGTATAAGACATGCCGGTGTACAGTGTATAAGATGCACCTAGATTTTAGAGGAGGAAAACAAGGAAAAAAGTATTCTGAACCAAGTGGTGTAGTATTATATTGTTTAATAAAATACCAGTATAGCAGAATACTTTTTACAACCATGTATACTTTTTAAAACCATGTATACTTTTTAAAACCATGTACACTTTTTACAAACTTCAAACTTGACAGCTTCAAGACTTGTGGACTTCAAGGCGCGTAGCCTTCCCCAGATCTTCCTCAGCTGGGCTTGGCTTCCCACTCCCGGTTGCTATGTCTTTGGAGCCTGGAGTTGTCATGCAGTTGCAGAGCGATGCCAGCTCTAAGCCCAGCTAGTACAGAAGGGTGTGTGAATCTGAACCATGCGTTGGGTGGGTATGAGGGGGAGAGCCGAGTCAATGCGCATAGCTCACTGATCGAACCAACAAGCCAATTCTTCCCTCCGGTGTCTCCAGGTGTTTCCTCCCTGCCACCCCCACTTTCTTTGGGCAGTTTTTACACAAGACTTGGAGCTGCGGGCATCTGAACTGGGGGCAGTGCTGGCAGGGACCCTGCGAGGAATACCCACCGCCGGGCAGGTGAGGCAGGGCACGTGGTGACAGCTGCGGAGAAATGGCGGGCATTCCCTCGGCGCATCCAGCCGGCAGAGGACACCCGCGGGGCGGCCTCGATCATCCGGCGGGTGGCTTGGCTCCATAGCCCCCACCCCAATCTCCCGCCTTCGGAGGTCAGCGAAGGGCGCTCTGAGCGAAGCTGCCTCAGCCGGGGAGATTGCTGCTCGCCGAAGATGCTTTTCGGCTTGCCAAGGCCCACTGGTCTTCCTCCACAGCTTTCTCATGTTTTGGTGGCCGCAGTGGCAGCAAGTGTGAAAAGCTGCCACCGCAGGACTATGAGAAGGCTGCTGCTGCTGACTGCTGCTCAACTCCCCCATATGCAATATTCAATGTATAAGACGCACATAGTTTTTGACACACCTTTTTGAGGTAAAAGGGTGTGTCTTATACACCGAAAAATACAGTATAAGAAGAATAAACATTCTTCTTAAAATCTTTCAAACTAAACCAAATAGGAGAATCACTGCAGAATAACAATGATTTTGACTCAACCGTGGGTCCAATCGATAAATCTGAAATATTCTTTGAATTTAATTTATCTTGTATAGTTTTTACTAGTTTTACATTAATATGCTGCCTGGAATTCCAGGCCATGTACATGGGGTGGTAAAGAGGACAGTTGTTATTTTCTCCCCAATATAGAATGAGGTAAAATCCGGTATAGTGTAATGGTTCATGTACTGGACTAGAACAGGTGCAAGATCCCAGTCTCTAATCCCCCATTAGATATAAAAGCTACATACCTGATTTTGAAAGCATTATTTTATATAGACAAGGAAGTATAAAAAGCCATTTTTCTCCCAACCCACCCTGGACCACCAAAGGATTAATTTGTGTTGACATCAACAACAAGAAGATAAATTAAACTCAAAGAATATTTCAGATTTATCCAATGGACCCACGGTTGAGTCAAAATCATTGTTATTCTGCAGCGATTCTCCTATTTGATTTAGTTTGACAGAAGAATGTACACACATGCAGAAGTTACACATTCTCTATTAAATTACAAATAATAAATCTTCACCACTGTGTAGTTATATTTATCAAACAGTAAGTACCTAGAATGTTTCTTACAAATGCAAATCTAATAAATTATTATTATTATTATCATTATTACTATTATTATTATTATTATTAATATTATTAATATTATTCTTACTTACATATTCAGGTTTTAATTTCTTGTCACCTCCTCGTACAGCCACTTTTTCTAATTTGTCTATAATGGGCATGATCATTTCCTCATCTTTTAGCCTAAGTTCTTCATGTATTATTTCAATGTCACGAACTGGCTCCACGCTTCCTTCAATATGCGTGATATCATCGTCATCAAACGACCCTTTGTGGAAACAAAAGTGGTTGAGTTAGGCAATATTGTTAGCTAACAACGATGCACAAAGTGCCTAATATGTCACAAACATGGTAGACACACAGATGCAGAAAACAAACACAGGACAGGAGTAAAAATGAGACACAGCACAACCTGGTAGTTATGGCTATGAGGGCATAACACAATAGATATTTTAAATTTTCCAGGGTCCTTTTTAGAGTCAATATAATCTCATAAGGTCTTAGAGCTGGTTGAGGAAAATTGTCTTTATATATCGTTTGATAAACACAGTGGCTTAGAATAAAGTAAACATTGAAACTGTCAGGAAGTTCTGTCAAAGAATGGTGAAGTTCTCTAGTATAGTAATGGGTTTCCAAGGGAAACAGAATTTATGAAAAGAAAGGGGGGCAAGGGTCTGAAATCATCTGGCAGACCTCTTCTCTGCTTCCAACTACTTTATCACTATGGTTCTGACGGTGATTAGATAATGAACCACTCAGACACACAATTTACACAGCAGCTAATTTCATCGGTCTGATTTGAGGGTATGGTTTTTAGGGGGCCATCAAAGAAGCAGATGAAGGTGCATTTGTCATATATGAGTGACAACCATTCACACTATCTCAACAAAATGGTGCTGGCCCTTATTAGAAACACATGCTATTATCACATATTTAAAGTGCAGCTGAAGCCATAATTTAAAATTGCCAACAGGAAACATAAGGGTAAAACAACCAGATATTACTGAAGCATGTGTACTGACTTTATGCCCTTCTAAAGACATAATGTGGCAACATAATTCAACTGGGATGAGGCGTTGCCTTACATGAACGGTCTTCTCTGTGCGCTGCAGGGAGAGTCCAAGTATGGGGATAAACTTCAGTTGGTTGCCAAGTGACTGAGTTATTTTTAGATTGAAGCATGTCCTCTCTGCTCCACTGGCTGTGACATGTCACCAGAAAAACAATGCTGTCACGACATTCCATTGACAGGAAAACCTCACAAGTCTCGGTATTAGTGATAATGTCAAGATGGAGGAGTGAGGTGGTGGGATGAGGTGGCTCTTTGGAACATTCACTGAAAAACCATGTGACTGTAAAGTCTGAATTGTGAACAGGAGATCATCGTTTGCAGGATGGGGTGATGAAGATTGTATGATATCATTAAATAGCCTTGCAGATGTAATGGATGCGTCTGCAGATATACCATTACTACATCGAGAGCCTTGGTGAAGGTTCTGGGCGCTGATGATAGCCGAAGGGCAAGGCTTGATATTGGAAGTGAGTCCCTCTGAAACAGAACATCAGGAGCTTCCTCTGTGAAGGTCATATAGGCACATGGAGGTAGGCCTCCTTCAGGTTGACAGCGGTGAGCCAATCCCGATGTCTGATGCATCCCAAGATGGACCTGAGGAACCTTGAAGTGCTTGTACATTACATACACATCAAGCTGCTTCAGATTCAGGATGGCTCTCCACCTCACCTCCTGAGCTCTTGGGGACTAGGAAGAGTATGGAATAGAATCCTAGTCTCTCCTGTCCTGAGGGCACCCTCTCTATAGCCAAAATTTCAAGTAGGTGATGGATCTCAGTGTCCATCAGTGCCCTTTTCGATGGCAATGGATGGAGTGGGACATCAAATGAACCAGCTTGGGGGCCATGAAGCAAAGTCTATGGTGAGGCTGAATCTAACGGAGTTGAGAGCCCAAGAGTCCATGGTTGTGAGTTCCCATTGGGCGGCAAAATGTTGAAGCCCGCTCACAACGTGAGTGGGCTCTGTGCAGTCATTTGGGTCGATGAAACACACACTGAAGTTTATCCTCATGCTTGGACTTTCCTAAGCAGTGCACAGGAGAAGCTCTTGAGTTATCGATAGCGAATCATATAAAAATAAATATTGAACATTTATTAATATCAAACTATAATTTAAATGATAGGCTTATTCATGAATAATTCATGACAAAAAACAATTTGACACCATGTAATAGCAGAATCAAACCACTAAGTTCAGGCACAATATTTTAAACACAATTTAGCATGGTTACAACATCTTTAGTATTGCCAAATACAATAACCTCCTGATTAAAAAAAATCTTGTGACCCAATTCTTTTTTCTAATTGAATTTGGATGGTAAAATTTAATGCTGCACTCTGAAATACCTAGGCTACACGGAAACAAAAAAAAATGTATTTCTGAAAAGATGTCAGCCACATGTCAGGCCAATTCATGTCGCCTTCTTCTTGTGTGAGGAATATCACAGTGTCTTCATTTTGAAAACTATGCATGGTAAGACTAATCTTTTCCTTTCTAATTATATAACTGAAAAATACAGACAGCAGCTTGTCACCTGTTTTTTCCCCCCTAAAAATACTGTGAGGTACAATTTTTTCCTGACATTGCTTAGCTCAGTTCAAGTGGCCACATATACCTTCACGTGTCAATACTAATCCTTCGAAGTGTTTATTTATTTTAAATGAAAACACGTGAAGATCTTTTAATGCTTACAACTAGCACTGGTTAATCTGACTAATTTATTTTGCAGTAACTGCATTTTCAAAATATCTGAAAGGAAAAACATCAGGTAAAATAATATCAGATGATGATAATGATGATAATGACATTTTGCACTTCACGCCTTGTTCCTACTCTACAGGAATCATTTCCTTCCCTTCTCAAGCTCTAGGCTGTATTTTTATTACCCCATGACCATAATAGTAAAAGGAAGTATTTAGCTGTATTCTTGTCACTTTACCATATTCATCCCATGATTGAGTTTTGAGTTTTTTTGTAAATATTTGAGAATTTTTAGACAAGTTTTATTCCAACTTTGTTTGGTTTTGCATTTAAATTTTTAATCATTCAAAGAGCTGTTGGGACCTTGCCAAAAGTGAGGAAGTGCTTTTACTTTACATTCAATTTTAGCCGGCCCCGATGAAAGTAAGGTCAGAATTTTTGCAGAAATTCATAGAAAAATTAAGAGTTGCAAAAATTATGTAAAGAAAGACACATTTGACTGATTTATATTAATTTAATTAATTAATGCATGTAATTAATTAAATTAGTAGAATTTCTCTTTGATATTTATTTAATTTTAATTTAGAAAGATCAGTTACATAAGTTGCCTTTTAGATGTAAACATGGAATTTAGTAAACTCCACTTAATCAAATTGTTTTCTTACATAACTATAATTTATCACCTAGATTAGAAAATACTTTTCTTTCCTAAATTCAATTAAAATCTGTTTTTTTGTCTAACCCAAACTGTTATTTCACTCAGAACTAATGAAGGAAAACTCTAAACTGTCTTTTATGTGATATTTTTTAAGACAGGAGTGTCAAACTCGATCCCATCCTGGGGCAAAGCAGAATTTTGATTTCCCTTGGGGGGTCAGGGTGGGCATGGCCTGGTCATTGTGGCTAACTAGATGGGCCGGGCTGGGGCATATCCTGGATGGCCCCCCAAGCAGTGAATGGCTACCAAACTTTTTACTACCACACTGTGGGCATGGCTTATACAGGACACCCTGCATTTTCTTTCAACATCTTTCAGTGCAGATTGGGTGCTCTGGGGTGGAGCTCCATTTTTACTATCCCATTGCGTTGCCCCCACCCCCGGTCCGGGCAGTAGCACACCCCTGGCCCCAAGGGACAACTCTGGGTCTATCATGGGCCAGATTCATCCCGGATGCTGCCTGTTTTGACATCCCTACTTTAAGATCAAGTTAAAGAGATCAATTTTATCCTCATTCATCTTTCCTTTCCCATCCTTTCCTCTTTTCAAGTATAAACATTCCCAAGCCTTTCAAAGTCTTTTTGTAAGCCAATTTCTAGCATCAATTCCTTCTCTTCACTAAACCTATTCCAGGTTGTATGAAAGCTATTTAAGCAAATACACATTCAACTTACTTAGCTACAAACTGGTATGAATTAAACTGTTATTTAAAATTATATTTTAAACTGATCAATAAGAATGTGCCCAGAGTAACTAATGATAGTGACTGGATTGAAAACTATGTTCTCACTAAGGAAAAAAGCCAGAGATTTATTTTAAACCTAAAATTTCACTATTCACATATAAAGAGAGAAAATGAATCTACCATCACCTTGAAAAAATAATCACTATGATTTTAGCTTTCTGTGCACCCAGAAGTACAATTCCAGTTACTGATCACATAAAAATTGTACTTGCGATATCTAGTTGCTCATACTGTTTTCCATCCATATAGATTTGAATATGATACACTTCCCAGTATCATGTATAATTCTGTTATGTACTATTTAAATTTTATTCACTCTTATAACAAATTTCTCACATAGCCTGTCTCTGAAAATTCTTTTAAATATGTTCTCCCTTAAATATGAGTACCATTGTATGTGTATTTTTATACTTGCATTTTTAAAAACAAAGTACAACTTAATGGGATTGATAATGAAGATTTCAGAAGAGATACCACATGATAATTTCAGGATAGCATGTTACGCTTAAATATTAAGCTGTACAAAAATGATCATTTCCCAGTGCCTATGTATGACAGATGTAGAGTCTCCACTTTTGTGTGCCAAATATGGCTCATACATGAATTTATCTAGTCACCCTTATTATATATATATTATATATATATTTATATATAAAAATGTGAAGTCACAGCTGTCAGTTCTCTAGCTGGTTTTGACCAGCTAGTGTATTAAATATTTCCCAAGTACTTGCAATATTGTAAGGTATCATTGCAGTATATGTGTGGATCCAAGCAGCATGGCCTTTTGTAATGGACAGATGGGAATTCTGCCAATGGAAATATTTTTATGTACCAATATGGTGCATAGTGTACCAATATCCATGGAACCACCATAGCCAGTTTATTCTTAAATCTTTTAATTACTTTTGTTTTCTTTTACCCTAGGCATTCTATTCTATTTGCAGGCCTTTGTATTTTGTGATTTTTCTCCAATTCTTTCTCTTCCATTCTGCTGTCTTCAGGTACTGCAATGTTCACTACTCAAGCCTTTTCTCTTTTTTACTGACAATTGCTAAGTCTGAGTTATTATGTGGAAGGCTTTCTTTAACTGCACCCAAGGAATTAGATTATTATTAACCTAAAACAGCCTATCCTTCACCTGTCCCAATTCAAAGTTCTATGAATTGGCTCAAAAATGTTTCCAATTAGTCTGCATGTAATATTCCCCTAGACAGGTGATTTTCAACCTTTTTTGAGCCACGACACATTTTTTACATTTACAAAATCCTGGGGCACACCACCAACCAAAATGACACAAAATGACACTCTAACACATTGTGATGCATTGTATATCACCCTCTGCGGGGGCCTCTTATAAAAAGAAAAAGGTCAAATATCTATATACACCATCAGGGTAGACATAACCAGCTGAGGCTGAGGCTTCATCTAGTGGTGGCAACATTTACCTCCAGTCCTGACCAGGATTAGAAATCGGGACCATGGAGAGGAGTAGCAACTTCAACTACTCGCCGCGGCCACAGAATGACAAGTGCATGGCAGCCCGAGCAGGGACCTTCCTGGATGTGGATGAGAGGCGGCCTCCTATTACACAATAACAGGAGCATGGTTTCTGCAGGCATTTACATAGGTGTTTCTTCTACCCTGCTTCTTCCCATATTTTAATGACACGATATAAATTCCATCTATATTTTGTTGCCACCCTTTAAGTTACAAGCTACCTTGGTATTATTTTACAATATGCACATACCTCTTCCATTTCTTACACCGTCCATATGACAATTATTTCAAAACACCCAGAGATTTTGTCAATGCTTATGTTATACCTGTCAAGATCTGATGACTCTATGTTATGTATTCCTCTGAACAGAACCACTACACTTAGTTACAGGCTATCATCAACCAATTCATTCTCTTGCTAAAATCAAGTCATCCAATTACTCCTTGACTAATCAAGGCTGTTTTGGCTTTTCCTTTTTTCAAAAGGTACTCAACAGCATAAACAGTTCACTTACAAGAAATGGAAAGGGGCTAATCAGCAGAATTATTGTTTTGCTGCTACAATTTGCAGTATTTAAATGCAGTTGCTGATTGGACTGAAAGTTTTATGATACAGCAAAGGAAACTAGTTTGACTTAAATATGAAGCTGCCTACGTCTTGCCTACTGAAGGAAAGAAATGCAGAAAACTAGAATGTTTGCAGCAATTCACTTTTAATATTTATGTATCTAAGCAAATGCTAAAATATATAGAAAAAGAAATGAATGTTTTTTCATTTTCTAGACATGCTTATCTTTCCATCTTATCTAATTTTCTGATTTTATGTTCAGGTTTCTACCACGAACAGAATCTCCGTTTTGTTTCTAACACACTGAGGCTCAAAATTTAAAAATCCCAGTACTACAGCCATAGTTAATTTATTGATTAAACAATAAATATCAAGAGACTATAAAAACAATACTGAAAATCTTTGATAAAAAATGCAGCCCTCCAAATAATGTACAAGTTCATTCCCTACAAAAGTTTAACAATTGATCCTGAGTGTCCTAATGTATCCTAGATTTCAAAAAGGACCTAGAACCTCTGAATCCAAATAATGTGATTCTGTAAATTGATGTTGTTAATTTGGAAGTAAATTTGATGGTGTAATTTTCACTTATGATACAGAAATCTGGGCTTCTTCATCAATACAATTCTTTTCTCAAAGAGCAAAGCAATCATGTGAAAAATCTAAGTTTGTCAGAGCAATAGGAAACTACAGTACCTTAAATTTAGCTAGAAATAAAACATCACCACAGTCCAAAATTTAGCTGAAGTTAGGAAGGAACCAAAATATTCAAAGTTATATGACTAATTACTAACTCATTTCCAAAAAAATAATGTATTTCTGTAAATGACAAAATACTAAAACTTTTTGTTGGTTCGTTCCATAATCTGTACACATCTTATATGGAGGAAATGAATTAAAACAAACAAACAAACAAATATATGCAATTCGCAAAGCTGAAAGATATAGAATTGAATCTTCCCCGGTGGAGGGACATATTATTTTGTTTGGTGATGGTACACACATTTATGTTTTTTTTTCTTTTTGTATTTTTTTAAAAAAATCAATAAAAAATATATTTTTTAAAAAAGAGCAAAGCTGGCACTACAAGGATAAGGTACAAACTGGAGGTTACATACTAATCTAACCTCAATTACTATTATTCAAAATCTTTGGTGGTTTTTGTTTAGCAAGTTTGATGCCTTCATTTAGAAAAGTTATCTCTGTAACAGGCAAACAGGTCTGTGTTGGACCCTTTAGGAAGTTGCCAGCTTGCACGTTTGTTAAAATACAACCATGTTATGAATTGCTGTCTCCTATTGTTTCCACGAGCCTTACATCTTATAATGGATCAGGGTCACTTTTTAAGATTAACTCTACAGTGGCCTTTCCCTTATTATTTCAGGGGGAGACCACTGTAGAATCTTAAAAAAGTGACCCTGAAACATAATCATCTTTGTTGCTTTCCAATTGCTGTTCAATTGCTATGTCTGACTCTTTGCAACCACATGGACCATAGCACAGCATTGTCCTCTGTCCTCCACTGCCTCCCGGAGTTCATGTTCAGATCGTTTTCCTGTTCGGATCATGTTCATAATCATCTAGGGACTTAAAAAACTGTGGCTTTCAAGTCACAGCCTTGACATCAATGTATACAATCTATGTAAGAGAAATTGAAGCCCCTTAATACTACAGAAAAACTTTTATTTGTGTATTCCTAATTTCCTAAGGGTGCAGTTTAAAAGCTGATAGTCTTCTTTTTTGATATTATATGTTGAGAGCTAGATTATAAGTAGAACCTGTCCCTTGTATAAATTTGGCTTATCTAGTAAAGTTCCACATTATGTAACAAATCTAAGCCTTCTACCTGATATTGTCCCCTCATCTATTGAGAGCTTGAACATTATCTGCCTAGCTAGCTCAGTGTATACAGCAGGTTGCATTTCCTAGAAAGCTCCCTTTGGCAATATTGAACTTTCAGTCTGCTTTCTAATAATTTGTCTTTAATAATTAACCACATTTCCCTATATAACAGAATAAGAGTTGGAAGGGATCTTGGAGGTCTTCTAATCCAATCCCTGTTGAAGTAGAAAACCCTATACCATTTCAAACAAATCGTTGTCCAATCTCTTCTTTAAAGTCTCCAGTGTTGGAACACAATTTCTGGAAGCATCCAATCTCTTCTTTAAAATCTCTTGTTTAAAATGTTGGAATACAATTTCTGGAAGCAGGTCGTCCCTCTGATTAATTGTACTAATTATCAGGAAATTTCTCCTCAGTTCAAGATTGGTTCTCTGCTATCTAAGTTGCACATTCCTGGGAAGGGATGCAATTATTACATCTGAGTTCTCTATCTCTCTCTGGCTGGTTAAGTATTTCCAGTTCAGCCACCTCAGTTCAAGGGAATGGACTTGCTCTCCGTGCCCAGGCGTTCATCACACTAAGCACATATTATTATTATTACTATTTATTAAATTTATATGCTGCCCCTCTCCAAAGACTTAGGGCGGCTTACAACATATAAAAACATCAAGATATGATTAATTAAAATTAAGAATTACATTTAAAAAACTAAAAAAGCCTATTAGCATACACACATGTCCATTCAAACAAGCCCACTATACATTCATTGGCCAGGGGGTAGAATCTAATGACCCCAAACTTGGCGGCATAAATGAGTCTTTATACTCTTACGGAAGACGGGGAGGGGAGGGGCAACACGAATCTCTGGGGTGAGTTGATTGCAGAGGGTCGGGGCTCTCACAGAGAAGGCTCTTCCCCTGGTGACATTGTCTAGTTGACAGGACCTGGAGAAGGCTGACTTTATATGTGAAACTTATCAATAAAGAGGAAATTCTACATTTAAGAAGTGGTATGAATTTTACAGTATGATTAACGCTGCCGTTAAAATGTCAGTTTTTCGTTTTGTGACAACAAATAAGTATGGAACATGACATTCCAAAATACATTAAAGAATTTAAGGTTAAATTGTATAATCTGCACACAAAAGTTAGAAGTATTTATAACAGCAGTTTTTGTAGCTAGATTATTCAACAACCTAAAGTGACAAATGGAAGTGATTGACTAACATCTTTGAAATAAAACATTTTTCAAATAGTTTGCAACTTCAATTCCATAGTGCTTCATAAAACATTAACTGGTTGTAATCATTTGCAGTGTAATTGTGGACATTTATATGCTTTTCTTATGCACAGAACATAGCTATTAAAGCTGAATGGTAATGGTGTGAAGTATAGGTTAGATTGGGTGAAATTAAAGTAAATTACTCAGGGATGTGGAATTCTGAAAATAGAAACAGTCAATGATTTGCAACCTTCTTGATGATCAGCTTCACAGAACCCTAAATGGCAAGAACTTACATATTTTAAAGTTAACTAGTTTTTTTTTAATATTATGTATAAATACAGTTTAAATGGAAGTACTAAGTGACTTTGAAAATTATTATTTTCTTTGGTTTATCAGTCTCTTTAGCCTAAGATTTTTTTCATTAAATATTTTTATACTCTTAGGTTTTGACTAATTCTACTCTAAAAAGCAGACAATGAAAATTGTACAGCAATATTTTAATGTAAATGTTTTTATATACAGATTTTTACACACAATATAGCATTAACTGGATTTCTCTTAGACCTGTCTTGTAGCTAACGATCAGTAAGCAAAAATTAGAACAGAAAATGATTCTACTATTTCAATAGATTGGAAATTTAATACGTACTGATAATAGATAGACAAAAGAAGTCTAGTAATCCATATTAAGATTAGCAAGAATACATTTTTGTTTCCCATCTATATCAGGTGGAGGATTAATTGAAATTTATTCTGTCAGCTTCTATAATAACTATCCTAACATACTTTTCAAAAATGTTGGCAAGAGCCAGGAAAGTCTCTGTTTTTACAACAGCATGTCCAGAAGCTCCATTGGCCTGGTAAACCTCAGTTACTTCAGCCTGAATCACATAAATTCTTCAGATTTCAGTTCCAGATAATTTTAATTTCATGGCTGTTCACAGTTACAACAGTAATGAAAAAAACTAAGTTTAAACCAATTCTCACATTTACAATCTTTACATGTCTAAGCTAAAGAAAAGTTGAGGTAAAAATAAAAGAACCTGCTAGCAATCACTTCACTTAACAACCAAATGTCGGTCTAAATCTGGGAGCTTTTAAATAAAGACTGCTTGTATTATCTTAATTCAGTGTGCAGCTAAAATGGGATGTAAGAAGCCTGACCAGAATCTAGCAATTTATCAAAGAGTCACTATTATAAAATATGGGAGATGTTAACGATTCTTGACGAACGTATCTTTTCTTTCATGTACACTGAGATCATATGCACCAAGACAAATTCCTTGTGTGGCCAATAAAAAAGTCTATTCTATTCTAAGTTACACTCTAGAATAAATAAATAATAATAATATGATTTGAAATTTTTTCATTTCTTCTTCCTGTTTGTACACATTGGGCTTTTTAAACAAAGACAGGAAAACTATTATCCAAGAACAAAAAAAAAAGATCTGTTTTGGATATCCACACCATCAGTAGCTCCAACACCCAAAAATGGTTGATTCAAAGCAAAGGAGAAGAAAAGGAGAAGACAGAAACTTGTGTTGCCTTGTCACTGTTCAATATTGTTCAGTACAAATTGCTTTCAGCACTTGCAACATGAAAAAGAAACTGAGATAAACCTATCAACTCTGCAAGGAATAAAAAACCTCTCTTTCTTCGGAATTACAAATTAGAATTTCTTTGAATGAAATTGCAAAGAAATTAACAAATGAAATTAACCATGAAGTGAGAAAACCCAACAAGGCTTGGCTGCTTTCTGAAACTAAGCAGGGTTGGTTTTTCACTTGGATCAATGATCAACTGGTGACAACAAAATGGTTGACTAGTCTGAGAAGTCCCAAAAAATCCCAAAAGAAAGTAATGGTAAAATAATTCCCATGTAATACTGCTAAGAAAACTGCAGAAAGAACTAAGCTCAAGTCAACGGCATCTTTACATTTTTAATAGGGAGATTATTATTAACTCCCGGTACTGGGTCAATCAGTTATAATTCTGAAAATGGTGTAGGAAGTTAGCACCCAACCCTCTTCTAGAAGAATGAAATACTGTATTCTAGAAAATATTAAAAAGACAGATTATTATACCTCCCTGGATGATAAAAGCAGCCCCTCACCACAACCCAGAAAGACCTATCTACAAGACAAAAGACTGGGCCAGCTTATCTACAATACAAAAGATCTTCAACCTCAGGACATAATAGGATTAGTCCTCTACCCAATTACGTCAGCAAACAAGGTTCAACCAAGCTGTTGTGGTGTGCCAATAGCTTGCGGAGCTGGCAACAGAGTCGGACAGCAAGGTCCCACCTCCAGAACCTGACATGAAGGAGGCAGAAGAAGAGGGGGAGCCTGTTCTCAAAGTGAGCACGCGCAGAACTGCCAAAAGGGGAGAACAGATACAGAGGAGCAGGGCTACTCAAGAGTAAGGCTTGGAGATAAAGAGTAGTAAATGGAATCTAGAGGAAGTGTTTTTAATAGGAAAGTGAACACAAGGACAAGGGGGCACAATCTGAGGTTAGTTGGGGGAAAGATCAGAAGCAATGTGAGAAAATATTATTTTACTGAAAGAGTAGTAGATGCTTGGAACAAACTTCCAGCAAACGTGGTTGGTAAATCCACAGTAACTGAATTTAAACACGCCTGGGATAAACATATATCCATCCTAAGATAAAATACAGAAAATAGTATAAGGGCAAACTAGATGGACCATGAGGTCTTTTTCTGCCGTCAATCTTCTATGTTTCTGTTTTTAAGTTTCTATAATTGGCCCCTCCTATAGGCTCCATAAGTGGAGAACACGTAAGGATTTGTTGCAGGAAGCAACTCAGTTCATCTCTAGCTCTCATCATTGCAACTTGGACTCTTATTGTTTCTGTTTGGACTTGCCAAGTTTTCCTGCAAATAGTTTGCCATGGAAGAGCAAGGTTCGTGGGTGTTATCTACCTTTCCCTGAAAGACTGTAGTCAGATTTGTATTACAGCTGTTAATGAAAATTAAATAACTATCAGCCATGACAAATAAAAACGGTTTGTGGGACACCGTCTGTGCAGTCTTATTTAATCGGGAAGCCTAGGTCAGAACACAAGCCTGGGACTCAAGACAACCTACAAAGTTACCCATGTATGGCCCCATGGGAGTCTGACAACCAGTTGTGATGCCTGCCCTTTCACAGGAACAGGAAGCTCTAAGGCAGGGCCCAAGAGAGGGTATGATTATATCTGACTCTCTACTCCATATGGTCAGCTACTCAGGACTTCAAACCATGTGATCCTGTCCACCATTAAACCATCTTTCCAAACAGCTTCCATGTTTCTAGTGTTTTTCTCCACACTTGGAACAGAACCCAGATAGACATTTCTTCCAACAATGGTAAATACTGTAAATGTGTATACATATTTATTCCAGATTAAAAACTTCCCAACCGATACAGAAATGTACTGCTTATCTGAGAACCCTGAATATGAATTATCAAAAGTTCAGAAAGTATAGGCCATGGATCCAATCTTGGTTGATCAGTGGGACCAGAGATTTAGTCTTTTGAGCTTTCAGATTCATGTTGGAGCCCATCTCTGGTGGGCCTAGGACAGGGGTTTATCCTCTGTCCTGGTGCTCCTTGACCTCTCAGCGGCTTTCGATACCATTGACCATGGTATCCTTCTGCGCCGGTTGGAGGGGTTGGGAGTGGGAGGCACTGTTCTTCAGTGGTTCTCCTCCTACCTCTCTGGTCGGTCGCAGTCGGTGTTAGTGGGGGGTCAGAGGTCGACCTCTAGGTTACTCCCTTGTGGGGTGCCTCAGGGGTCGGTCCTCTCCCCCCTATTATTTAATATCTACATGAAACCGCTGGGTGAGATCATCTAAGGGCATGGGGTGAGGTATCATCAATATGCAGATGATACCCAGCTTTACATCTCCACCCCTTGTCCAGTCAGTGAAGCAGTGGAAGTGATGTGCCGGTGCCTGGAGGCTGTTGGGGTCTGGATGGGTGTCAACAGACTCAAACTCAACCCTGATAAGACGGAGTGGCTGTGGGTTTTGCCTCCCAAGGACAATTTCATCTGTCCGTCCATTACCCTTTGGGGGGAATTACTAACCCCCTCAGAGAGGGTCCACAACTTGGGCGTCCTCCTCGATCCACAGCTCACATTAGAGAAACATCTTTCAGCTGTGGCGAGGGGGGCATTGGCCCAGGTTCGCCTGGTGCACCAGTTGCGGCCCTATCTGGACCGGGATTCACTGCTCACAGTCACTCATGCCCTCATCACCTTGAGGCTCGACTACTGTAATGCTCTCTACATGGGGCTACGTTTGAAAAGTGTTCGGAAACTCCAGATCGTGCAGAATGCAGCTGCGAGAGCAATCATGGGCTTTCCTAAATATGCCCATGTCACACCAATACTCCACAGTCTGCATTGGTTGCCGATCAGTTTCCGGTCACAATTCAAAGTGCTGGTTATGACCTATAAAGCCCTTCATGGCCCCGGCACAGATTATCTCCGGGACCGCCTTCTGCCGCACGAATCCCAGCGACCAGTTAGGTCCCACAGAGAAGGCCTTCTCCAGGTCCCGTCAACTAAACAATGCCGTTTGGCGGGACCCAGGGGAAGAGCCTTCTCTGTGGCGGCCCCGGCCCTCTGGAACCAACTCCCCCCAGAGATTAGAATAGCCCCCACCCTCCTTGCCTTTCGTAAGGTCCTTAAAACCCACCACTGCCGTCAGGCATGGGGGAACTGAGATATTCTTTCCCCCTAGGCTTCTACAATTTATGCATGGTATGTTTGTTTGTTTGTTTGTTTGTATGTATGATTGGTTTTATAACAAGGGTTTTTAGCTGTTTTTAGTATTGGATTGTCACATGTTGTTTTTACCACTGTTGTTAGCCACTCCGAGTTCACGGAGAGGGGCGGCATACAAATCCAATAAATAAATAAATAAATAAATAAATAAATTTCTCATGTAATGAGAGAGAGGCTCTCTGAATGTGGGCTCCATTTCAAGTCCAAAAGCTCAAAAAGACTAAACCTCTGGTCCCAGTGATTGATCCAGACTGGTTCCTACAAATGGTAATAATACTGAGCAACATCGACAAAATTACTGAAAAGAACAGAATTGTTTAAAATATTTCTAATGATCTGAGAATGGATTAATTTACTATATTCAGTTATTTATATTTCACAGACTTCATCTATTTTACTTATCTTACTTTGCCATAAATAAAGCATTAAATTTAGCTGTGATTAAACTATACACTGAAATTTTGCCCCAAACCCTCAGACAATATCTGAACTTCTTTTTCATAGTACAGTATTACTGAAACAGCAATAGTCAAATTGAAAAGTCTGTAATATTGCAGAATTAAAATTCCCAGCAGCTTTTGCCTGTTTTTTTAAGGAGGAACCCACATATAATATGTACAAGCTATTCACACAAGTTAAATATAATTTAATTTAAAATATTTAACTGAAAGCTGAAGAATGTCTGATATACAAAGACAACTCAAATATGCTTGCACAATCTCAACTGCACATAAAATAAAATCACATTTAGGGATCATTTTTAAACTTTATGATTATGAATAATTCATACACACAAACTACTTCAAAAGAAAATCAAATTTTATTGATTGATTGACTGACTGACTGACTGATTGACTGGACTTTTATGCCACCCCTCTCAGAGGACTCAGGGCGGCTTACAACATATAATAAAACTATATATAATATCTTAGATCCAATTAATGAAATTTAAAATCTCCAAACCCCAAAACCACAAAACAGTCATTCCATTCAATCAACATTCTCTCAACACATTCATTGCCCAGGGGGCTAGAGTCTAGTTGCACCAAGCCTGGTGGCATAAATGAGTCTTAAGACTCTTGCAGAAGGCGAAGAGGGTGGGGGCTGGAGCCCCCACAGAGAAGGCTCTTCTCCTAGGTCCCGCCAAACAACATTGTCTAGTTGACAGGACCTGGAGAAGACCGACTCTGTGGGACTTGACCGATCACTGGGATTCATGCGTCAGAAAGCGGTCCCTGCAGGTATTCCAGCCGGATGCCATGTAGGTCTTTATAAGTTATAACCAACACTTTTAATTGAGTCTGGAAACCAATTGACAGCCAATGCAAACCACGGAGTGTTGGAGAGATATGCGCATGTCTGGGCAGGCCCATGACTGCCCGCGCGGCTGCGTTCTGCACACTTTTCAGTTTTCTAATGTTCTTCAAAGGTGGCCCCATATAGAGAGCATTGCAGTAGTTGCACCTCAAGATGATAAGGGCATGAGTGACCGTGAGTAGAGACTCCCAGTCCAAATAGGGCCGCAACTGGTGCACCAGGAGGACCTTGGCAAAGGCCCCCTCGCCACAGCTGAAAGATGATGTTCTAAAGTCAGTTGTGGATTGAGGACGTCAACCAAGTCCACAACTCTGAGGGGGTCAAAAGTTTCCCCCCCCTGGGTAATGGACGGACAGATAAAAATGTCCTTGGAAGGCAGAACCCACAGCCATCCGTCTTATCGGGATTGAGTTTAAGTCTATTAGCACCCATCCAGACCCTAACAGCCTCCAGATATCGGCACATCACTTCCACCGCTTCATTGAGTGGAGACGAGGTGGAGATGTACAACTGGATGTCATCAGCATAATGATGACAACTCATCCCGTACCCTTGGATGATCTCACCTAGCGGTTTCATATAGATATTAAACAGCAGGAGAGCAGGACTGACCCCTGAGGAACTCTACAAGAGAAGGACCTAGGAGTTGACCTCTAACCCCCCCCCCCCCCACTAACACCAACTGCGACTGACCGGAGAGGTAGGAGAACCACTGTAAAATGGTGCCTCCCACTCCCAACCCCTGCAGTCAGCGCAGAAGGATACTATGGTTGATGGTATCAAAAGCCGCTGAGAGGTCAAGGAGCATCAGGATAGAGGATAAACCCCTATCCCGGGCCTGCCAGAGTTCATTCATCAGTGCAACCAAAGCAGTTTCCATGCTGTAGCCGGGCCTGAATCCTGGCTGCTGAGGGCCTAGAAAATCAGCTTCATCCAAGGACCTTGGGAGCTGGAGCGACACTACCTTCTCAACAACCTTCCCCATAAAGGGAAGATTGGGGACAGGACAATAGTTGTTAAATACAGCTGGATTCAGGGAAGGCTTCTTGAGGAGGGGGCGCACTGAGTGCCTCATTGTAGGGAGCCGGAAAGGACCCCTCCCTCAATGAAGCGTTAGTAATCTCCTGGACCCACCTCCGTGTCACCTCCCTGCTGGCTGAAACCAACCAGGAGAGACACTGGTCCAATAAACAGGTGGCGGAATTCACAGCTCCAATGGCCTTGTCCACTTCACTAGGTATTACAATACTAAATGGAAGCTAGAAAGATATTTATCACCTATATGTACTGTCAGACCAATCACAGGGCAATATTATTTAATTTTAATTTAATTTTTTAAAAAAATAAATAAATTTAAATTTAGATTTGTATGCCGCCCCTCTCCGCAGACTCGGGGTGGCTAACAACAATAAAAAGACAACGTAAACAAATCTAATATTAGAAAATCTAAAAACCCCAATTTAAGAGATCAGTCATACATACAGTCATATCATACATTTTATAAGCCTAGGGGAAGGGAATATTTCAATTCCCCCATGCGTGACGACAGAGGTGGGTTTTTAAGAGCTTACGAAAGGCAAGGAGGGTGGGGGCAACTCTGATATCAGGGGGGAGTTGGTTCCATAGGGTCGGAGCCGCCACAGAGAAGGCTCTTCCCCTGGGTCCCGCCAAACGACTTTGTTTAGTCGACAGAACCCAGAGAAGGCCAACTCTGTGGGACCTAACTGGTCGCTGGGATTATTCTCTTTTCCATTTAGTGACTATTTTTACAAGTGCAGTATTAACAAACTAAGACTGAGAAGTCATCTCATGCATATTTCTGTTGTCCCACATCATCTGGAATAAACCTTTTTTAGATTGTTAACTATTACAGGATTGCTGATTACAGCCATCAGCAATTTCCTAACCAATGACCACCTAAACAATGATGGGTTCGGCTTCTCGGACCCTGAATCCTTTCAAAAGGTGAATCATTTCACAGTTTGGAACTAAATCGCCATAGCAACTTCCCTTTGAGGGTTTTAGAATCACCAACCAGTAATTCTATGATCATCAAGCTCAACCATTCCCAATGGCTCTTTTCACAGCAGATGCAAAAGGCAGCCTTGATATTTTGCAGCCTATTTCAAGCAATTCACCCAGCTTATTAGAATTCAAAATATTTCGACCTTCAGTCACAAAGCATGTTATCTGAAGGTAGGGTGATCTCAAGTCAAGACAAGCAGACATTTAGGCCTAATCATCCATGGTGACAAGAGACAAAAACAAAACAAAAAATCTTAATCCAGCCACTATCAAACTGCTTACATTAACTACATGCTAACAACCCATGCAATGTTTTTCTTGCAATCATCTGTTGAGGAGAAATGTGAACGCTGAATACTGACATGAAACCTCAGTCTAAACCAGCAAAAAGGCTATTTATTATTTATTGTTCTGCAAAATACATAGAAACAAAAGTATTTGTTTCCTAAATATTAGATCTAAAATAACTTTTAAAATGCTATTTTTAATAAACTATATTGTATCTGAAAACTGCAATTGGTGCCCATTCTAAGAAAACTGAATACAAGAATTTAAATATAAGTGAGGATTCCTTGTTGCTCTCTGAACTTGGCTGTTTTCCCTGCATACAGTTTATTATCCAAACTAAGTAATAACATCAGTACTGATGATGGTCCTGATGATGTTACCTAGTTTGAGTAAAGAAATGTCTGGAAAAAAACACCAAGTCAGAGATCACGAAAGAACCTTCATTTCAATTCTGAGTTAAATATAAATGCCAGTAATATTTGAAAGCAGTAGTTTAATCTAAAGCTCCTGTGGTATTTTAAATACAGAAAAGCATTTTTTCCTCAATTACTGTAATCCGTCTTTGAATTATTAGTAATTAGCATTATTAGTAATTATTAGAAGGTATCAGAATTCTAAAAGCCTTAATATTAGAACTAATATCAGATTGACATTTAACAAATTTTGTTTGGCATCCCTATTATCAATTCTACTTCTAACCGGATTTAACACCTTTCTAAAAATGCTTGAATCTGAGACTTATAGCCAGCAGTAATAAGCAGGTTTCTCTTCACTTGAACTATAGAATCCTTCTATACTTCAACCCAATTTGTTCTAAAAATTTTAATTTGTTCTAAAAATTCCCAAATCTGAAGCAGATTTGAAGGGACCCCAGGAGCCGGGATTATTTTTTAAATGCTATTGATCTATATACTTTTTTCAGTCTGAGAAGGGACATGATGATGGCATAGTAACACATGTAATAAAAACATTTAATTTTAAAAAATTGGAAGGGAATTACTTTTTACCAAATATATTTGACATTTTTAAAAACCTGTCTAATATCATGACAGTTATCAAATATGTCTCTACTCACAGTCGCTCATGCCCCTTATCACCTCGAGGTTAACTACTGCAATGCTTTCTACATGGGGCTACCTCTGAAGAGTATTCGGAAACTACAAATCATGCAAAATGCAGCTGCGCGAGCAGTCATTGGCCTTCTTAGGTATGCCCATGTTTCTCCAACCAATTGGTTTCCAGACACAAGTGTTGGTAATGACCTATAAAGCCCTACATGGCATCAGGCCAGATTACTTGCGGGACCGCCTTCTGCCGAATAAGCCCCAGCGACTGTTTAGGTCCCACAGAGTTGGCCTTTTCCAGGTCCCATCAACTAAATGTCGCTTGGCGGGGTCTACGGGAAGAGCCTTCTCTGTGGGGCGCCCGGTCCTCTGGAATCAGCTCTCCCCGGATTCGCACTGAGAATTTCTAATCGCAGGCTAACAGTTACATATAATTTGGTTCCCTTCCAAGCCAACTCTTCCCTCAGCGCTAGGATTTCCTTGTGGTTATTGAACCACATGGCAAATATGATTTCAATTTGTTCTGCCACTCCTTTTCCCCTTGTAGGGTTGTTTCCTAGTCTGGTCTCGTGTGCAGACTGGTGCGGCCTTCCTTTTCCTTTAGAAGGCGTGGGGAGTCACGGGATGATTTGATGGACTTCTTCCTCTCCTTGGCTGTTATACTGCAGTTTTCGTGACAAAGCGTCAGCAAGGAGATTCTTCCCGGCTGGGATATGTTTCAGTGTGAAGTTGAAACATCTGTAGTATTGGGCCTTCTCTGTATTTAGCTCTTTATTTATTTGTATTTATTTAGTATTTAGCTCTTCTCTGCACTCCATCTAGAATCTCAATGTCTTTTTTTGTATTGTGGTTAATTAAAACTGGACACAAAAATCTAAATACAGTGTTCCCTCGCTTTTCGCGGGGGATGCGTTCCGAGACTGCCTGCGAAGTAGAGATGCGGAAGTAAATACACTATTTTTGGCTATGAACAGTATCACAAGCCTTCCCTTAACACTTTAAACCCCTAAATTGCAATTTTCCATTCCCTTAGCAACCATTCAGATTATTACTCACCAAGTTTATTAAAAAAAATATTTATTAAAGGCAGACGAAAGTTTGGCGATGACATATGATGTCATCGGGTGGGAAAAACCGTGGTATAGGGAAAAAAACCACGAAGTATTTTTTTAATTAATATTTTTGAAAAACCGTGGTATAGACTTTTTGTGACGTTCGAACCCGTAAAAATCGAGGGAACACTGTATACCAAAGCAGTATAAAGCATTCAAGTAAGTTAAGTATGAATTTGAGTCATCTTGGAAAAACAACATGCTGCAACAAACATAAAAATCAATTTACAACAAGTCCCGAAGGCTATTTTTTAACAAAGCTATGCATATAACAAAGAATCTCCAAAGTTTTAAAATACAATTATAGAAATATTACTATATTGTAGCCCTGCCACGCAGAAACTATCACTAGCAACTTCAGGCGTTTATTGCTCATAATTTCCCTTTCTCCACCAAATTTGGTAGTGTCCACCAATTTTAAATGACACCACCTTCATCATAGTTGACATGGTACAAATTTTTAAAAACTACAGAAAATTGTGCTCACAGATGCCTGAAACATCCAACTAGTGTCGGGTTGTCATTTTAAAAACAATCAAAGCAAGTAGTAAAATCTTGTTCCTTTTAGATTCTAATAACTGAAATCCTGTAGAGTTCTAGTGAACAATTCACTGCAGGGGTTGTCAGGTCAATTCAGTTTGAAGGTGTACCTTTACCTTACTAAATGTTCTTACACTGTAGTTTTCAGCTGTAACAATAGCTTTAGAGAAGTCTAAGAGCAATACTTTAAAAGGTTTCTTTAAAAATCAACAATAATTTGCTTGAAGATAGCAATTCTATTCCATTAACATTCAAAACCACTGTAGGTTTTAAAATAAAAATAGTCTACCAATTCTACATTTTTCTGGCAACCAGCACCACCCTCATAGTTCCTGAGTAGTTTAATGGGTTAATTTAGTAAACAGCAGTTTGGGAACCAGATTTAATGAGTAATGCCTGTCATTTTTTAAGTTTTAACTGTACCATTAGACCTATTTACACAAAAAAAAGCCTCACATTCTTTTATCCATTAGCACACCCTTTGAACTGATTGGAAGATGCCACTCTTCTTACTTAAAAACCATTTCTTAAATGTCTTGATGTACTTTTAGGAATAGCACTTAGACTTATATACCTCTTTGCAATGCTTTACAGCCCTCTCTAAGTGATTTACTAAGCAATAGAATAGAATAGAAATCTATTCAATAAAATTCTATTATATTATATTCTTAACAATATGACGATATTCCTGATTTGTTTTCTACTAGGCCAGATAATACAGCCAAAATTTGCTCTTGAATTCCAATTCAATGAAATGCAGTCATAATTTATTAGTTCAAGCAACAGGACTTCCAATCTCTTGCACTGATACTCAAAAATCACATCTAAAATTCCTATATAATTCCTATATAAATAAAATAAATAACATTTTATTATATAAATTAAAAATTGGAAGAAATTTCCCTGGTTTGTTCCTAGCTGGAAAGTACCATTATAATTATGGTTCTGTCTCATGCAAACCAGAAAATATAGACTTGGGTCTATGGGTCCAGATGGCAATGGGTCCAGATGGCATGCTACCCCCAACTGATTTGTTTAACCAATCCCTTTTAACAGGAGATGTTCCTGATGATTGGAGAACGGCCAGTGTTGTGCCTATCCACAAGAAGGGCAGTAGAGAAGAAGCTGGTAACTACAGGCCAATTAGCTTGACATCAGTTATAATTAAAATGATAAAGAGTCTACTCAAAAAGAGGATAAATCAGCACCTAAAAACCAATAACTTATTGGACCCAAACCAGAATGGCTTTACTGAAGGCAAATCATGTCAGATTAATCTCATTGATTTCTTTGACTATGTCACAAAGGTGTTGGATGAAGGTGGCCCCGTGGATATTGCCTATCTGGACTTCAGCAAAGCCTTTGATACAGCTCCATATAAAGAGCAGACAGATAAGTTAGTGAAGATTGGATAGTGGATTTACAGCTTGCTGAAACGTAGATATCAGAGAGTTTTTGATAATGGCGAGTATTCTGAGCAGAGACTGGTTATAAGCGGTGTGCTACAAGGGTTTGTTCTGGGCCCTATTGTTTTTAATATGTTTGTGAGTGACATAGGGAAAGATTTGATAGGGAAGGTTTGCCTATTTGCCGATGACTCTAAAGTGTGCAATAGGGTTGATATTTCTGGAGGCGTCTGTAATATGGCGAATGATTTAGCTTTACTAGCTAAGTGGTCAAAGCAATGGAAACTACAGTTTAATGTTTATAAATGTAAAATAATGTACTTGGGCAAAAAGAATCCTCAATCTAAGTATTGTATTGGCAGTTCTGTGCTAACAAAAACTTCAGAAGAGAAGGATTTAGGGGTAGTGATTTCTGACAGTCTCAAAATGGGTGAACAGGAGGGAAGTGTTTTTAATAGGAAAGTGAACACAAGAACAAGGGGACACAATCTGAAGTTAGTCTTCGGAGAGGGGCGGCATACAAATCTAAGTAATAATAATAATAATAATAATAAATAGTTGGGGGAAAGATCAAAAGCAACATGAGAAAATATTATTTTACTGAAAGAGTAGTAGATCCTTGGAACAAACTTCCAGCAGACGTGGTAGATAAATCCACAGTAACTGAATTTAAACATGCCTGGGATAAACATATATCCATCCTAAGATAAAATACAGAAAATAGTATAAGGGCAGACTAGATGGACCATGAGGTCTTTTTCTGCCGTCAGACTTCTATGTTTCTATGTTTCTAACAGTGCAGTCAAGCGGTAGGGAAAGCAAGTAGGATGCTTGGCTGCATAGCTAGAGGTATAACAAGCAGGAAGAGGGAGATTGTGATCCCGCTGTATAGAGCGCTGGTGAGACCACATATGGAATACTGTGTTCAGTTCTGGAGACCTCACCTACAAAAAGATATTGATAAAATTGGACGGGTCCAAAGACTGGCTACAAAAATGGTGGATGATCTTAAGCTTAAAACTTATCAGGAAAGACTTAATTAACTCAATCTGTGTAGTCTGGAGGACAGAAGGGAAAAGAGGGATATGATCAAAACATTTAAATATGTTAAAGGGTTAAATAATGTTCATGAGAAAAGTGTTTTTAATAGGAAAGTGAACAGAAGAACAAGGGGGCACAATTTGAGGTTAGTTGGGGGAAAGATCAGAAGCAACGTGAGAAAATATTATTTTACTGAAAGAGTAATAGATGCTTGGAACAAACTTCCAGCAGATGTGGTTGGTAAATCCACAGGAACTGAATGTAAACATGCCTGGGATAAACATATATCCATCCTAAGATAAAATGCAGGAAATAGTATAAGGGCAGACTAGATGGACCATGAGGTCTTTTTCTGCTGTCAATCTTCTATGTTTCTATGTTTCTAGACTAAGTAAAACACAGCTAAATAAATTATGGTTAGGTCTGTGGTTTGGAAGACAGCCTATAGGTGTGCCAAGGCTAATTAGAATAAAGATAAACAAAACCTGTAATATGATAGAAATAAATAAGTCAGGTGTGGGGTCCTGGCGTTAGTTTGTGAGTTAAGTGGAACTACATTTTATCACCCAACTGGAATAATAGCAGCAATAACTCTATTAAGCCATACATTTCAGCAAGTATTTTCAGATATATTTATGGCAAAGTAAATGCTTAAGAGATATACTTCTCATTAAGCAGAGTCAATCTATTAGAATGCACATCTGCCCCAGAGAATAGTAGAAGGTCTTATTAGAAACTCCTGGTGAAATCTTCCAAGCTGGTGATATAGAAAAGGAAGGGGAGAAGAGATAAATAAGCCCTGTTGAGGGAGGAGAGAATGGCCTTGGGGGAAAGGAGGCAGAGTCACCACCAAGGCAACAGTCACATAAAAGGGGACTGAATCCAAGAAAAGAATGCACCATGAATAAACATCTCACACAACATTTCCTAGTTCACACGAAGATAAAGAAAAGAGGATGAAGAACATTCAGTCTTGCAAGATTCTGTTACTACAGCTTTACAATAAAAGTAATACTGAACTACATGGCATTGGTTTCTTACTCTGGTTTACTTAGAAGGAACGATAGGCTCCCTTCTCAATTATATTATTTTTCCAATACAAAAATATATAGAGATAAATCTATGTGTGATGTGATACCTTTTATGATAAATGTTTATATATTTGCCAAGTTTGACTAAAGCAACAATAATTTCCACAGAGTTACACCTGCCACCCTGGAATCCACCACTGTAAGTTGCTAACTAAATGCTAGTGTTAAATACTAGAATTGAGAACTATGTTATGTAACATTATCCCTTGAGATATAAATTACTTCACATTAAGTTAAATCTCAAAAGCACTTTAAATGTTCTAAACTTGCTATTTTAAAAACTAAAGAATAAAGGACTAATCATAAAATAAATGAACTTTTTAATGAGCATGAATAGCTTTCCCTACCAGAAGGAAAAAACACTTTCCCAAGAGACCTGTCATGTTAAAGCAGTAGTCAATAGCGGCATGCAATCAGTAAACAAATTCAGCTCTGTGAAAAAAAGAACTACATCAACGTTTAGTGGTTGCAATTTAGATTATTCTAGCGTGTAATACTTTAATTGTATAAAACAAAGCTGGTGTCACAAACACAAAAGAACTTCTTGCAAAGCAAGCACCACAAGTAATTTTTATGCTGCCACTGAAGGCTGACAAGTGATGAGCACTTTGTTCAAATTTATACACTTATGCATCTAAGGCAACAGGTGGCTGGTAAAAAGAAACACTAAAAAGGGATTTTTAACCCTTTAAAAGGTATGTTTTTATAACATGATCTATTCAATCTTCTATTTCCACTAGAGGAAAATGCTAAACAATTGCGTGATATATTTAGAATATAAGGCAAAATTACTTTAAATGAAACCAATACATATCTGTCACAATTCAATGCAAAAATTAAAAAAATAATAATGGGAGTTGGGATTCATAATATGCATAATAAAGTAAAAATACAGCATTGTGGGCAAGAGCATTTGTCTGCACACGGATATATATGCGTGTGAGAAAAAGAGAGCAGAGACAAGAAATTAGGCCATAGGTAATTTAACTAAATAAGTTCAGGAAATATTAAGGTGCCCTTGAATGTTTACCAATAACTACTTGAAACATACCTTCTTAAAATAAGTTATTTTCATTCTGACTTGTCAATACATCAAAACATTTTGTTGGTTTTTAAAGTACCGTAATTATAGGGCACAGCAACCTTAAAGATTCTTTCCTGCATTTCCATAGATGAAAATCAATCATACTGTATTCCTTTTCCCCATTTAAAAAAAAAAATTGTCATGTCTCTAATCTCATTGAAAATGGGCTTGATGTATGGTGTAGTTTGATCTCATTTGTCTAGAATTATCAATACCATGAAGGACTGCTGTTCTAAGTATATAGACGGTTGATAAGATTCTTGTAAAGAATGCATTGTGCATTTTTGCTGAAGTTAGTAAAGAAATCTTCTATTCTATTTTCTTCTATCTATCTATCTAGTTGGCTGGCCCTATGTACTGTATGTATGTATGTATGTATGTATGTATGTATGTATGTTCGTTCGTTCCAGCATAACTCTGAAATGCCAGGGCAACCCAATTTGGTGCACATACTGGCTTACTATCTGGCAAAAAATATTGTGGGGTTAAGACACACCTAGTGCCCGCAGGGGTGGCTTTTTGGAACAATGGTCGTGTTCAGTACAGAGCCTAGCTCAGCATTAGGCCATGGCACTCGATCAAAGGCCTCTGTACTAGCCTAGTCAGTCTCTCTTTGCTTCATAGACCTACTGTGTGAGGGAGGACTAGGCCTGAGCTGAGGCCTGGAAACACGGGCCAAAGCTGTTCGCTGTGAGATCGTACAGGGAATGAGGCCAGTACAGGGAGCCAGGCCAGTACATAGGCCTTCGATTGAGCATGTCACGGCCTAAGCAGATTGTCCGCCCCACCTACAGCTTCGACCCCTGTTCCCAGGATTGTCTTTTGCTCCAACTCACCATGCAAAGGTGAGGCAAACCAGGTATGGAGGCCAACTGAGGAAAAACAGGTATGGAGGCCAGAGAGGAGACCCAACCTGTTCTAATTTAGGAGAATGACAGGGTCACTACTGAGAAGAGAAGTTTTTGGAACAAAACCCCTTTAATAAGAACAGCTGGCAACAGAACAAGACAGTAACCGGCAACAGGCAAATTTCTGTCAAGCTGCTATTTAGATCCCTGTAAATAAAATTGCTTTAATTTGATACTATAGATTAGTGATGGCGGACCTTTTCTCCCTCAGGTGCCGAAAAAGCATGGGCGTGTACTATCGCACATGCACGAGTGCCCACACCCATAATTCGATGCCTTGGGAGGGTGAAAACAGCTTCTCCCATCCTCTGGAGGCCCTCTGGAGGCCGGAAATGGCCTGTTTCCCAACTTCTGGTGGGCCCAGTAGGCTGGTGTTTTGCACTCCCCAGGCTCCAAAGGCTTCCCTGGAGCTGGGAAAGGGTAAAAACACCCTCCCCATCCCCCTGGAGACTCTCTGGAAGCCAAAAACACCTTCCCAGAGCATCTGTGTGAGCCAAAAATTGTCTGGCCAGCACGCAAACATACTACCTAACTCTGTGATTTCTACTCCTAACCCAAAAACCTTTAATCTTAAACTATCTACAATTGACATCTCCCCCTTTCTGAGAGGTCTGTAAGGGACGTGCATAAGTGCACCATTGTGCCTACCTTCCCTGTCCTACTGTTCTATTGTCTTCTATCAATCCTTTCTATCATTACTTATGTAATATTTTATTTGTACAAATTACCCTCCTATAATTGTTTGACAAATACATAAATAAATAAAATAAAATAAATAAAACATTGGAGCTGAGCTACGGCAACAGCTCGCGTGCCAGCAGATATGGCTCTGCATGCCACCTGTGGCACCTGTGCCATAGGTTCACCATCACTGCTATAGATATAATTCATTCTTTTTCCCGTCTAATACAAGATTGGAATAAATAAATAAATATCCAGGCAACGCAGGGTTAATCAGTTAGTTTGAAGATGAAAGGCTGAGAAAGTACATTCTTGAAATTGACCTTGATGACATTGAATAGAGAATGATTTCCCTCCCACAAAGGAAGAGACAAAAAAGGAACACTCAGGCAGACAAAAATATATATGCAGTCTCTGGCTTCCCAGTTTAAAAATCTAGGATTTCTAAAACTAGCTAAAAATATCACCAACCAAAACATGGTGAATGTGACACACTTGTGTGTGTGTGTGCATTATTTGTCTGAAACTTCCATCCAAACTAGAGCAGAGCCAAAACAACCCTCCCCCCAAATTAACTGAATTAATAACTACTGCAAACTATTTGCCTATATCTCATTTATAAAGCTAACTGATTGCATCTCTGCATTTTCTTCCACTAACAAACATACTATGCACAAGCAAATACACAATTCTCTTTCTAGCAGAAATAGCAAAAAATCCCCAAAAACAAAAAGATAGAAAACCAGATTTGACATAGTGTAGCAATCCGAGGTGTGTTCTAACTTACCTCACTGCTGGTTTGCTTCCTTTTGCACTGCGCCTTGTGGGTGCATACATAGTGCCTGTTTTTTAAAAAAATGCCCCCCCCCCCAAAAAAATGCGAAAACAAGATGTCAACACAGGTACCGTGCTGGAAACGTAGCTTCTGTGTATGCGCAGGGGGAAAAAACCCCTCCCCCCCCAAAATTAAAAATGATTGCAGCATCCACAGACCAGCACCAACCGAACCGGTTCCATGATATTATCGTGATGGCGGGAACAGCAGGTTGGTACCGGTTTGGGCAAACCGGTTCAAACCGTGAGGAACCTACCTCTGGTAGCAATGGGGAATAGCTGAACTGGAAAGGAAAGTTAAAAGAAAAGGGGGAGAAACATTGTATCTTTAGGTCAAATTGTCATTTTTTCCTCTTAGGACTCCTTCCCCCTTTTAAAAATATAACTCATACAATTACATAAAATACCTTATTAAGACTGGTGGCTTCTCACAATTGTTTGATAGAATTTTAATAAATTATTTTTAATATGAGCCAGCAAATAATTGAGTGAGTCTTGGGGGGAACCCAGGATCCTAGGGCCACACTTTAAGAAACACTAATCTAAATGAAGAGGCAACAGAGGGAGGGAGGGAGGCAACAGAGGGAGGGAGGGAGCATTGATTCAGTCATTGCAACAAGGGAGGGAGGCAACAGAGGGAGGGAGGGAGGCAACAGAGGGAGGGAGGGAGCATTGATTCAGTCATTGCAACAAATAGTTAAAATTCACTGAGCAAGCAGCCCCTCAGATATTGGCAACAAATTTTCTATACGAAGAACGGAGATGCACGACTTTAGATTTTCAACATCATATTTTATTCCCTGAAAATATAAGATTATTTTCCCTGCCCCAAGAGAAAATAAATTATCTTATTATTGAGTGTGAATAAATACTATGTGCAGCCTTTTAATCATTTTAGAAACATCATCCCATAAATACAGTTTGGAAGAATCCTTGCTGTCAATTTCTTTTTGACATGAACTGTCAGATATAATAATATCAACTATTTTGGGATACAGTTTGTATTTTCATTTCCAGCAGGGGGGAAAACTAAATGAAACTATGACATTTCAAGAAATTTTGAAATATGCACTACTTAATCTCAAATATCAGTCCATGTATTTACCGTATATACTCGAGTATAAGCCGAGTTTTTTAGCCCCAAAAATGGGCTGAAAAACACAGCCTCGGCTTATACTCGGGTCATTGACAAAGTCACCACACGAGGGCGCCATTGCTTGAGCCAGAGCGAGGAGGCACCAGCTTTTGTCCCCTCTCGCACGCCGTAGTTCCTCTCCCTAGCTCAAGCAAAGAAGGCAGCCATTTGCAATGGTGAGTCGGATTAAAAAGGCCCCCTGCTGTCAGATTCTCCTCCCCCTCCTTTGAAAGGATTTAAACTGTTTAAAAAATGGTATTTTGTGGTAGTTGCTGTCCTTGCTTGGATAGGATCTAATAATGTGTTATGAGGCAGAGCTAGACAGGAATTCTTTTTCTATCTGTCTATCTTTCTATCTATCTATTTTTCTATCTATCTATTTTTCTATCTATCTATCTATCTATCTGTATCTATTTCTTTCTTTCTTTCTATCTATCTATCTATTTTTCTATCTGTCTGTCTATCTTTCTATCTATATCTATCTGTCTATCTATCTATCTATCTATCATCTATCTATCTATCTGTATCTATTTCTATCTATCTATTTTTCTATCTAACTATTTTTCTTTCTATCTATCTATCTATCTGTATCTATTTCTATCTATCTATCTATCTATCTATCTATCTATCTATTTTTCTATCTGTCTGTCTGTCTGTCTATCTATCTTTCTATCTATATCTATCTATCTATCTATTTCTATCTATCTATCTATCTATCTATTTTTCTGTCTGTCTGTCTGTCTATCTATCTTTCTATCTATATCTATCTATCTATCTATCTATCTATCTATCTATCTATCTATCTATCTATCTATCTATTTGGTTTTCTATGCTGATAACCTCACAGCAGCTAATGCTGAAGCTCTTCTTTGGATACACTTATTTGTTTGTTTGTTTGTTTGTTTGTTTGTTTATTTATTTAATTGGATTTGTATGCAATCCCTCTCCAAGGACTCAGGGTGGCTCACAGCATATATAAAAACAGAACAATAATGTAAATCCAATTAATGATGAGAAGGAATCCAGTTTTGAAGGATTTTAACTCTTAGGTTTTAGCTTTGTTCCTGATCGAGCTACTTTTTTTACTTTTTAATTTATTGTTAATATTGTTAATTTCTTTACCCTCTTTTAAATTTACAGAGCTAGTTTACTGGTTTTCTTTAAAATAAATATTCTAAAACATGTCTCAATTAATGTAATTTTATTGTTTTCCATTTTTATAAGTTACCAGTAGCCACTGCATTTTCTAACCTCGGCTTATACTCGGGTCAATACGTTTTCCCAGTTTTTGTGGCAAAAATTGGTGCCTCGGCTTATACTCGGGTCGGCTTATACTCGAGTATATACGGTATACATATTTTTGAGAGTGCATGACATGAATGCCTATATGGGCAAGATTTTGATTTATTACAATTCACTATGCCCATTACAATACTTCATCAAATGTTCTAAACCAGGGGTGTCAAGCTTAAGGCCTGGAGCCGAAGCCAGCCCACGGGGTGGTCCAATCCGGCCCTTGGAGCCACTCTAGAGGTCGCAGTGCCTCTGCCAGAGAAAATGGAGCTTGGGAGGACCCTCCCAAATTCCGTTTTCACTGGCAGAGGGTTGCAGGAGGCCACGGCAGCCAAAAACAGAGCTCAGGGGCCCGTTTTCAATGGCAGAGCACTCAGGCCACCACAGGTACCCCTGACATGAATGACATCAAGCTGACCACGCCCACCCTGGCCTCACAAGGTCAGACACAACCCTGAGGTGGCCCTCAATGAAATTGAGTTTGACATCCCTGTTCTAGACCTTTCCTTGAGATTTCTTCAATCTCAGAATAGATATTTCAGGCAAATAATTTTCAATGCTTTGGTACTTTATTAAATGTAATCCATACAAAAACAACTTTAGATATCTACTAAAGACCCGTGGTGGTGGTGCAGTGGTTAGAATGCAGTACTGCAGACTACTTCTGTTGATTGCTGGCTTCCTGCAATTTGGCAGTTTGAATCTCAACGGCTCAAGGTTGACTCAGCCTTCCATCCTTCCGAGGTGGGTAAAACGGAGAGCCAGATTATTGGGGGCAATATGCTAACTCAGTAAACTGCTTAGAGATGGATGTAAAGTCTGTCATCTGCACCTCTATAACTGTCTGGTTTGGTGCTGCAACCCAACAGGACCGACACAGACTTCAAAGGATAATCAGAACTGCAGAAAAAACAATTGCTGCCAACCTGCCTTCCATTGAGGACATGTATACTGCACGAGTCAAAAAGAGGGCGGAAAAAATATTTACTGACCCCTCACATCCTGGACACAAATTGTTTCAACTCCTACCCTCAAAACGTCGCTACAGAGCACTGCACACCAAGACAACTAGACACAAGAAGAGGTTTTTTTCCGAACGCCATCACTCTACTAAACAAATAATTCCCTCAACACTGTCAGACTTTCTACTAAATCTGCACTTCTATTCTAATAGTTTTTCTCATCATTCCTTTCACCCATTTCCTCCCATGTTGACTGTATGACTGTAACTTGTTGCTTGTATCCTAAGATTTTTATTAATATTGCTTCTTCATTGCTTATTTGACCCCTATGACAATCATTAAGTGTTGTACCATATGATTCTTGACAAATGTATATTTTATTTTATGTACGCTGAGAGCATATGCACCAAGACAAATTCCTTGTGTGTCCAATCACACTTGGCCAATAAAAATTCTATTCTATTCTATTCTATTCTATTCTAAAGCACTGTGAAGTCTAAGTGCTATTGCTACTATTTTAGTTCCCCCATTGCCAAATGTTAATATTATTTTTTATTAAAGTCTTGCAAAATGGATATATTTTATAATATTATAATCCAAAAGATAAAACCTTAGGGGCTGGATCTTTATTGTTCTCAGATTGCCTTTCCCTTTTTATAATCTTGCAGCAATCTTAGGAACATTCCATATTTGCTATAAATCACATATATACAGAATGAGTGGGAAAATTAAAATGTTCCAATAGATAAATGGTATTAAAATCATATAGTCACCTAAAAACAACTAGAAGTATTCCTATGAAAGTAGAAGTCACAACTAAAACATTAACCATAATAAAAGAAAATCCAATCCTCTACACACACACACACACACACACACACACACTGACTGATTGGTGGAATCACCAAGTTTCCTAAAAGCCAGAAGGGCATGGACCAATCATGTTTCAGGATCAGTGTTACTCTAGGAAGGGTGGGAGGGCAGCAACAGAAAAGATGTGATTACACCTGAAGATGACAGTTCTCTTATTGAGATGACACATACCTTATTGGGCAGGCAAAGGTTATACAAAGATAATAGTCCTGCAGAAGACATCCAGGCCCTGAACCACGCAAGAGTTTAAATGTGACAGTCAGTGCCTTGAATTGCACCTGTTAAGCTAAATGACAGCCAGAGTAGCTTTTAAAGTTAAGATATGATATAGCCTCTGGGTACAACCATCACTAACCAACCCACTGAATTCTGGATTAGTTGTAGCTTCTGGATGTTCTTCATGGCCAGTCCTCTGTAGACTACACTGCAACAATCCAATCAATAAGTGACATGTTTAAGAACCAGCTCTGCTGCCATACACCACCACTAGTCGTACAACACCTGATTATCCTTTTGCTCAGTTGACAGCTCCCTTGTTCCTAGCCAACTGTGGCAGATTCCGAGGTTCCGTTAAATACTAAATTGTTAAAATCTGATGTGGCCATTTTCTGATTTTTCTATTTGATAAGATAGCAACAAAAATAGCATTTAGGCTTTTATACCACCTCATAGCACTTCACCACACTCTCTGGATGGTTTACCATGTCAGCAGTCTTTGAAACAATCTGGGTTCTCGTTTTACCGACTTCGGAAGGATGGAAAGATGAATCAACCTTGAGCTGTGTCAGGATTGAATTCCAGGTTCTGGACAGAGTTAGCCTACAATACTGTGCTTTAACGAGTGCGCCACAGGGCTCCTGATAATTAATTAATTGATAGTCAATATTTCTTAATCTAAATGCCATACCAGAATTTAATACTGCATAGATATTCTCTCTCTTTCATATACTCACAGAAGTTATTACAAGCTCTGGTCACCATTTCTATCCCCAAAATATACCACCACCACTCCTACATTGCCTCACTTTTTATTTTCCACCCTGTCAAAATACCGGCAGTTTTTCCCAGCAGTTAAATGCATCTGCTATCTATAGCAGGCTTCCGACTGTCTATGTTTCTAACAGAAAGAAAAATGGGAAAGGAGAAACAAATAGTCCACAGTCATCTCCTGTCTCATAGAATGGATCAATGCCAATCCTGAATCAGAGGTGGTGTGGCAGAGATGACAATTCAGATAGGAGGACAAATGAGAAAGGAAATAATTCTTTTATCATTCTCACAATTGTTGTGGCCTGTCCCCTGCTCCAGAATGTTTTTTTTCCGTTCGTCTTCTAAGATATTTCAGAATCTCTCAACTCTGACAGCTGAGAAAATATAACAAGCACACTTGTTGTATGGCTCACACTCTGGTAATTTAAACCCTTTGAAAATATGCTATACTAGCCTTGTGCCTATCTCAGAATAGTAGAGTTTTTCCAATGTTAAAACAGAGGTTCCAATGTTAAAACAGAGGTTCCAATGTTAAAACCTACCTGCTAATAACCTCTTACACTTCAATGAAAAGGGAAACAACTTGAAACCACAATACTTGATAGTGCTTTATTGTTTCAATTTACAAAGAGAGAGCTTTTTTAGGAAACAAAACTTTTACATTATTATCGTAGCTGTTATGTATCCTGCAAGTAAAACATCCAGCTTTCTTTGACTGCAAATATTTGCGATACATTATCCTAATTCAATGGTCCTTAGAAAGTTTTGACTCAATCTCTCTTTTCCTGATCTCAACTAACGACATTACCTTCCACAAAACTCTCTCAGCAGCAGCAGCAGCAGCAGCAGCAGTTCCAAACTGGATCCTTGCCTCACAAATACAATGGAGTACAAATTACCTCAAGATGTGCCCAAATTAACCCTTTGGTACACTCTTCTTCCTCAGATCCAGTAGGAGTATTCAATGGTAGTAATATTCATGCCATACCCAAATAAAATACAGTGATACCTCATCTTACAAACGCCTCGTCATACAAACTTTTCGAGATACAAACCTGGGGTTTAAGATTTTTTTGCCTCTTCTTACAAATTATTTTCACCTTACAAACCCACTGCCGCCGCTGGGATGCCCCGCCTCCGGACTTCCGTTGCCAGCGAAGCACCCGTTTTTGCGATGCTGGGATTCCCCTGCTGGGATTCACCCAGCAGCATTGCAAAAACACAGAAGTCCAGAGGTGGGGTTTCCCATGGAGGGGAACCTCAGGTGGAATCCCAGCCTCGCAAAAACAGGCGCTTCGGCTGGCAAAAGGGGTGAATTTTGGGCTTGCACACATTAATCGCTTTTCCATTGATTCCTATGGGAAACATTGTTTCGTCTTACAAACTTTTCACCTTAAGAACCTCGTCCCGGAACCAATTAAGTTTGTAAGACAAGGTATCACTGTAATTCCTCAGACTGAGAGGTATGAAATATTTGGCAATACCCAAAACATGTTCAAATTCAGGGTCTTCTGTTATTTGTATACACTGCTAACCCTCAGCTGCCATACTCCACATCATCCATCCTTTGAAAAAGTTAAGTGTCTGGCCTTTTCATATCCCAGAGTAAGAAGGAACCCAGCTGAAAAACCATAAGTTGCCAGCTTGGCTTCTATAGCGCACCACCAGCTTGAAACTCCTACATGCTGGTACATCTTAAATTCATTTCCAAGCAAATGTTGACATCTAAACTCCAAATTTCTGGAGTGAGTTCAAGTGCAATAAAGGTGTCAAAGCCTAAGTACAGCTGCACAAAGGAAAACTGCACATGCTGAGGGAGTGAGAGGTGGCTCTGGCTTTGTTCACTCTGATGCTGGTGCAATGAAGTGTAGCGACATAAGTATCGTCACGTATCTCTCTCTCTGCCCCTCCCGCAAGGAGTTTCCAGCAATATCTATCAGCAGGGATGATTCCTACTTTTTTGAGATCACAAGAAGGCCACGTGGGAAGAGAACTTGCCAAGAGGCAGGTGGGAGACGTGGCAGCCGCAATATCCAAGTGTTATTAAATGCCTTCTGAAAATGCAATGCGTACGGTATTGCAAGTTTTGAAAAATAAAATTATCTCAATGGGCCTAAATAAGATAGGGGACCACAATCATAAAAAAATGTTACGTATTTGTTAATGTTGCATGGACCCAAAATATGAGGTATTTTGTGTTGTGGTTAGCTCTGGCCCAGCTCCTGCCCCAAGGAATGTGGAGGTGGATGTGGGGGAAACATCCACATGTCTCAGGCCTGTTTTGCTCCCGACAGAGTCAGCTAGTGAATTATCCAATGATGAAGGAAGTGTGGGTGAGATGGAAGAGGGGGGCTTGGCTGACAGCCCAGGAGGAGATCAATCTTCCTTATCTTCGTTGGATTCCAATGAGGAACTTATGACAGACCCACGCATGCATAGAGCTATGCATAGGAGAGAACAACTTAAGACATATTACAGGAGATAAGAGAGGCCACGTGTGGTTGGGTGGGGCTCCAGTAATTAGAGCTGCTGATAAAAGAGCAGCGTGCTGGCTTAGCCGTTGTGGAAGATTATCTGATTGTAATTCGTCAAGACCGTGCCTTGCTGTATTCAAGACTTTGTTAGGATGTCCGGATTCTGGACTAAAATTCATTGTGAGTGCTTATCAGCGTTTGGACAACAGTAGCTGTGAGCCAATTCTCAGTTACTGGGTTAATAATTGGATTTATTACGGGACATCGTTCTTGGATTGTATTCCAAGTGTGCCTTGTTTGTACAAGAAATCCCTTTGAAGTTTAAAAGGGAGTTTTTTCTTCTCTTCTGTTGATAAAGAACATTTATTTGCATTATATTCTGTGTGTGTGTCTGCTTGGATTAATTAACCTGTAATTAAGGGTGTGTGGCACACGCCGGCAGAACATTTTGAATTGGGTTTTTATATATATACAAAAGCAGTGGAAGTAGTTCTGTGGTCATATGACAAAAAACATCCAATAACAAACAATGAATCAATGTAACGACTGCAACTTTTACTTAACAACCACCACAAAAAATATCATAAAGTTGGATCCAGTCATGTCATGGCTCACTTTACCGCCATCAGAATTTTTATAGCTGAAATCGTGGATTCCATTATGATTGTAAATTGAAGACTACCTGTAATAGGCTCAACATTTAAATGCATTCACACTATAATATGTAAAAAAACATATCATTTATGATATGTAAAAAAACGTATCACAATTAATGATTGAATAAGATACAAAATTACAGCTGGTTCTAGTTTTCTACATGCTATTATGCTAAATTAAAAGTTGTACCAAAAGTCTTTCTGAGTAAATCAAACGCCTTCTGGAAAAAAATTGCACGCAAATACCTTAAAGATGAGCTAACCCATAATAAAGGTATTTTTAAGAACCCAGCTATTGATCTTTCAGGGTATCCACAAACTCAAATAAATAATTTAGAAGTACCCAGCTTAAATCTGTAATACAGTAAATACACATTGATATAATAATTCACCCAAAGCAAAGCCCTTTTGGGTCCTCAGTTGTTTTTGGGAATGTGCAGATAGTCTTTCGGTTACAATGACATATAAGCCCAAAATTTCCATTGCTAAGTAAGGCAAGTTCTTAAGTGAGTTTATCCCCATTTACCACCTTTCTTGACACAGTTGTTAAGTGAATCACAGCCGTTATTAAATTAGGAACATGACAGTTAAGTGAATCTGGATTCCTCATTGACTTTGCTTGTCACAAGGTCACAAAAGCATGATCCAGGAACACAACAACTGTTATAATTTTGATCATGTGATCACGGAGGTGTTGCAACAATTGTAAGTGTGGAAAATGGTTATACGGTAAGTCTCTTTTTTCAGTGCTGCTGTCACTTCAGATAGTCACTAAATAAATGGTTGCCAAAAACTACCTGTAAAGGGGTTCTCTAAGAGAAAAATACTGTATAAAAGAACTATTGTTTGAGACATTAGAATAAAGTCTGCATGTTTTTCTTTGTGTTTTAAAATAAAATAAAAATTAAATTAAATACAAAAATATAAATGCAATATAAACCCTAAAGAAGAAATACGACAATGCCCCTTCAGCGGCCCTGAAGAAAATTAAATGGCTGCCACAAAGAAGAAGTAGATCAACTTATTTTCCAACGCATCAGAAGGCAAGACTAGAAACAATGGATGGAAACTAATCAAGGAGAGAAGCAACTTAGAATTAAGAAGAAACTTCTTAACAGTGAGGACAATTAACCAGTGGAACAGCTTGCCTTCAGAAGTTGTGGGTGCTTCATCACTAGAGGTTTTTAAGAAGAGACCACACAACCACGCTTCTCAAATGGCATAAAGTCTCCTGCTTAAGCCGGCGATTGGACTAGAAGACCTCCAAGGTTCATTCCAGCTGTATTCTGATTGAATTTATTTATTTATTTATTTATTGGATTTGTATGCCGCCCCTCTCCGTAGACTCGGGGCGGCTAACAACAATGGTACAAAACATAATGTAAATCCAATAGTAAAAACTAATACTAAAACAATTAAAAAACCCTTATTTGTAAAACCAAACATACTTACAAACAAACATATCATGCATAAATTGTAAATGCCTAGGGGGAAAAAATATCTTAGTTTCCCCATGCCTGACGACAGAGGGGGTTTTAAGGAGCTTACGAAAGGCGAGGAGGGTGGGGGCAATTCTAATCTCCGGGGGGAGTTGGTTCCAGAGGGCCTGGGCTGCCACAGAGAAGGCTCTTCCCCAAGGGGCCCGCCAAACGACATTGTTTTGTTGACGGGACCCGGAGAAGGCCCACTCTGTGGGACCTAACCGGTCGCTGGGATTCGTGCGGCAGAAGGCGGTCTCGTAGATACCCTGGTCCGGTGCCATGAAGGGCTTTATAGGTGATGACCAACACTTTGAATTGTGACAGGAAATTGATCGGCAATCAATGCAGACTGCGGAGTGTTGGTGTTACATGGGCATTTTTGGGAAAGCCCATGTTTGCTCTCCCAGCTGCATTCTGCACGATCTGAAGTTTCCGAACACTTTTCAAAGGTAGCCCCATGTAGAGAGCATTTCAGTAGTCGAATTGTTTATTATTCTGTAGTCTGCCAATAGCATAGAAACAACTGGTGTATGGAGCTTATCTATCACATATGGAAATGCTCTAACTTTCTCTTCAACAATCTATTCTGGAGCAAAATTCAATAACATAGTGATGTTGGGAGCAAAGGAGCCTCAGCACATACAGAGAACTTTATCAACGTAATTTTCAATATAGCGCACTGCCTTAAGTTAAATTATGAATGGGAATAAGGATCTTCTTAACAAGTTTGAAAACATGCATCTTTTAAAGTATTATATAATACCTTACAAAGGGTTTTATCTAGTAATAGATTAATAATGATGATGATGATGGTGTACACAATATAGTAATTAAAATCTTAAATTGCTTACGAAGTAGATGAAATATTCCATCACAGGCACTAATATGCGACAAAAAGGCATTTCCTAGTCCCTGTCCAGCGTGGGCTCCTTTCACAAGTCCAGCAATATCCACCACATTCAGAAAAGCTGGAATTTTGCTAAATGGAAAAATTCAAAATATTATTCATTAACAATATATGGCCATGTTATCATCAATTAGCAATTATCTACAATGGCACACAGAATAATATAAAGTAGTAATTGGCCATAAAGCATCCAGGGATTTTGCAGCCTTAAACCCTTACATCAGGGCTTTCTATCTTTTTGATAGCAGTTATAAGTGAATTTTTATTTTAACCTCTCTAAGGTTACATCATAATTCCTCTTTCCATAAACTATGCTTTCTAAACCCATAAATTACAAATTCATTTTTATCTTTTTTCAGCAAAAAGTCCACAAGGGGTTTCCAGTCAATGATTTATGTAGCTATTGATCAAACATGTTAATTTTTGCCGTCTCTGCTAGTTCTGTCATCTTCACCAACCATTTCTTTTTGTAGATATTTCAGCGCCTTTCCAACTTTTATGTGTTTAAGTCTCATAGTAATAATTTTATATAAAAAATAATATTCCATAGTTCTTTTCTGACTATTCATTAATGCCAGCAAGAAAAATTCTGGTTCCAGCTGAATGCTGGTCTTTAAAATCCTTGTATCATCATGTGTATTTGAACACAGAAATTTCTGGCTTTTTTACAAGTTCAGCAGGTAGGATAAAATTACCCTTCATGTTGTTCAAATATCATTATACATTCTAAACAATTTTTCTGGAATCATACATCATTTTATAAAAATTACCTTTTAGGTTATAGAATGTATTTCCCATAACCACAACATAAAATTTGCAGTATTACATAGAACCTCATGCATGCCAATTTTAATGTTGCTATGTTGGTAAGCCATCCAGACTTATCTCTGAATGAAATGCATATAAATTTGTGTGTGTGTGTGTGTACTGTGTTTCTGCAAAAATAAGACAGGGCCTTATATTTTTTTGAACCCTGAAATATGGTCTTGGCCTTATTATTGGGGGGGGGGGTATTATTTTGGGGTGCAGTAGGTGGTGAGAGTGGGACAATGGGATGTCCCATTCCCACCACCTCCCCTCCCTGTTCTTGGCACAGGCTGAGTGGCTGGCCTGCCGCAACCGGCTCATGGAGTAAGGCTCTGCAAGGCTTCTTGTGTCATTGCATGCACAAACTGCAGGACTGCCATGAGCTTCATCATACAGCACAGCTGGGATCCTGCTGCCGTTCGTGCATTCAGCAACACAAGCCTTGCAGATTCCTACTCCATAAGGCAGCGGTGGTGGCGTGAAGAGTCTCCCAGAGACTCATTTCTGGCAGGTGGGACATGTTAGGCCACGAGACACATATCCTACCTGACATTTGTATCTCCGTCACTTTCTCAGCGTTGTGTCCAGAGAAGCCCATTGTAAAAAAAACTCCTTGCAAGTTCAATCAAACTTCTCGCACTCGTGAGAAATTATCTTTTACAATGGGCTTCTCTGGACACAACGCCGAGGCCCGCCTTCAGCTCTCGAGAGAAGCAGGAATGGGAAGAAACTCTTGTGCATTGCCTGAGGAAGCCGAGCTGACAAGCCAAACGTCTATCCGAATTCAGCGGCATAAGCAGCCGGGCACATGCTTCCTTGCCTCTTCCAAATGCGCCCCTCTCTTTCTCGGGGTGGGGGGGTGGGGTGTACTTAAGACACAGCACTGGGAGAAGGAACCTTTTGGCTGCACTCTGAACATAATAAATATTTCTCCCCTTTCACTCCAAGAGGCTGTGCAGGTGCAATGAGTCTCATGAAGATTCATTTCTGGTGGAGTTCGGAAGAGAGAAAGATTTCTTGCATGCACCATGTAGCCAAAAGATTCCTACCGAGAGGGGAAGGGAAGGAAGGAGGAAAGGCAGGTACTTTGATTCAGGCAGCGAGTGAGTTTCTTTCCCCTCCAGCTTCATTCAGGAGCTGGAGGCGGAGGACGGTCAGTGGACACAACACCAAGGAGCGGGTGGCTGTTACTTAAAAAGAAAAAAAATCTCCACATTCAACATCATGTACCTTCAATGCATCTTAATCTACATGTATCATTTTCAAATGCAATAAACTAGGTACATTCCATATATTTTTTTCATCTGTATCGATCTTTCTTCTCTCCACTTCCCTCTTTCTATCTCAGGCGGCTATTCTACCTCTACTACCTACTTTCATACGCCTTCTCCTTCCTTCTACTATCATTCCCTTCTCCTTCCTCTTTCTTTCTCCTACTCTTTCCCTATTCTCTCCTCTTTCTCTCCTTCCTTCCTACTTCCCATCCACCCTCTAAATCCTTCCCTAAGTGGATAGTTCTATTACCATTACATAACAGACTAAGATGTTTCTCTAGATCTTACCCCACATAATCATCTCTTTTTTCAAAATCTCCTATCTAATATAGTTAAATCTGGACTTTCGCTACATATATTTTAACTCTTGCTACCTCCTTATGCCTAGTTTTGTCTCCTGGGACAACCACCAACCAATTCAATTTTGTTCCAGATTGGTTGCTACAGATAACAATTATACAGCTAATTGTTATTTTTTGTGTTTCTTAATTTTAGGCCTCACTGCTTCCTCTCCTTCTTTAATATCTTAACTCATCTTTTGTTTTTCCCCCAACCATTTCTATACACCCAATAAAAAATCTCAATATAACTTTCAACTTATCTTGTAGTCACATCAGTAACATCAATATCATCATAATTCTTACAGTTTACTCACATTTATAAGTTATTCCTTTAACAGGAAAACTTTATATATGAACACATTAACTGAGCAATTTTTGTTCACTACCAACAGTTGTGTTATAGATATTATACAATTCCTTAGTAAAAAAAATACATCTATCTTGCCAAACTATTAAATGACCATTTCAATTTTAGCAAAGTTCCAAATCCTCAGAGCTTAGGCATCAGTTCAATTTGACCTTTTTTCTCTCTATGATCCTCTGTAGGCTAGATAGCCCTCTTTTTAAATTTCCTGTCCTTTTGTTCATTTTAGTTTCTTTTTAAATAATGCAGTTAGGCTTCTGTTTACTACTTTCTTCTCACTACCCATCATGCTCTTATATTTTCCTTCCCAGGTGACCTCCTCCGATCTTCAAACAAGTTAATCAGATTGCTTGTGGCTGCTGAGGCTTGGATAGCTTTTTTGAAGCCTTTTTCCAACACCACCAATCGAGGGCTCTGTGCCCAGGTCACCAAAGGCATCCCACTTCCTCACAACCCCTCCAAGGTGTTTCTGGTACCCCCCCCCCCCCGGGCGACATGGTTATCAGGTTTCTCTGCAGAGCACAGAGAACTCCGTGTCGCCGCAGCGTATGGCCATGCCTTCTCCCCAGCAGGTGGCTGTTCCTGCAGGGGATTCCTACACAACGCCCTTGCCTGTTCCCCCATCTAAAGGACGCAGGGAAGGCAGGTGGAGGATGAGCGGCCCAAGCTGGCAAGCAAGCGAGGGAGGCGCGAGCACAACCGAAGGGGCAGCGAGGCCAACCTGTGGCCTGGCACTCTCTAACTGACTGCAAGGCTTTGCAACGTTAGTAGCAAACTGTCCTTATGTTTTAAACCACGTTAATTATAAATAAACCCATGCACAAGTAAATGCTTTTAAATGCATATTTGTTTAGTTTCAATAAAATAATAATAATGCATAGGAAAATTAGCACTTTTCAACTGAAGCAAAAAAAAACCTTACAGTGTCGTGACTTAGGCCCTCAAAAGATAAAACTAGTTTCAACACTTGCCTTCTTATTAATGGAACATTTCCCATTAACTGTATCAATTAGTTGTTTACTCATACACACACATTTATATCTATATATAGGTATAAAAGCTTCTCAAATGTATTATTTTTGAAAAATAATCCATATTTTAAAATATCTTAGATGATAAAGACCCCATAAAACCTTTAATGTTCCTGAAATAAAGTTGCAAAATTCAAACTTATTAAATAGTGATACTGAGAAGTGTTAGTTTGTTAACCAGAAACAACAACTGATGACATTTCACATATTTACCTTGGAGGTTTATGGTACTGGCAAAGAAATTCATATCGATCATCTGGCACAGGCACTCGGCTCTCATTTGGATCAATAGTGCAGAAGGGAAAGTTTTCTGCTGCAGCTTGGCTCTTTGTTAATACATTGAAAAATGTAGATTTCCTTAAAGAAAAAGTTGCCACATTTTACACTCATTAAATGGCACATAAAAGGATATATTGCTACTATTACTATCGTCGACAAAGAGAACGCAGTTGCTTGTAATGTGATTGCAAAGGTCATTTATATAATGAAGAGTGTTCGTCCAAGTCCTCTGCCTTGGGGTACACTGCTGAGAACTGGAACAGGATTAAATATTGTGCTCCCTATTTTGACAACTACTTGTCTGTTTGATAGGAACGCAGTTATCCAGCTATGGAGGGATGCTAAGATGCTCCTTGTGCGGTCCAAGGGTACTACTTACCTTCCCCACCGGTTCTCATTGCAACAGAAATGCATGTTTTGCGCGCATCCCCACCCATATGTAATGTTGTGACAGCGCATGCTCAGTACTTGTAAATCAGCCCGAAACATGGATAAGGTGATCAGCAAGACTTCGGAAGAAGGATCAGTATAAACCCAGGGGAAGGAAGGAGGGCCCACTTTCAAGCAGCAGAATAGGGAAAAACTTCCAAAATGTATAAAATTTGAACAATTTTTTTTTTTTAAGAGATGGCAATGTCCACAGACTAGCACCGACCAATCCAGTTCAGCGACGTCACCAGTAGGTCACTACCAGTTCAAGCGAACTGGCACAAGCCCACTTCTGGTGCAGTAATTGAAGATCAATCACTTCTCCTGACTTCGTAAACCAATTGTATGGTCCCAGGAAGCGCCATACTGCCTTAAGAAGTATAGGACATGGATAATGTTTATGTTTTTATGTGATCCAAAGTGCTTTTATGTCTTCAAATCAAAAATATTACACAGCACTAAATATTATTGAATACTGAACACCACAAACATCTGATGAAAGTGTCACATTTTTGCATTTCTGTTGCAAAGAAATGATGAGAACTTTAAAAAAAGGATTTCTATATTTCTACAATAAAACCTTTTCGAATTTGTTTGAACTATTGTAATACATTTCTAGTTTCTGACAGATCTTTCAGCGGCTCTCTAAAAATTAGCATAAATCTCATTTTCAAGATACATATTTGAATGCACGCTTCAAATTTCACATTTGGTAGAAGGAATATTCATGATTAAATCTAGTCTTCAAATAGCTATGCTCAGATTTTATTCATCACATTGGAACAGCCACAGCAAATTAGCTCTAGAATTTTTTTTCTACACTGACCAATCAGATGCCATTCAAAATGCTGTAGATGAGCCTAGACATGATCTCACATTCCCATTTTATTTTGCAGCACTTGGCCATCAGTAATACTGGTCAGAATTTTGTTTTCCCCCAGAAAACTAGTAGTAAGGCTAAAGCAATTGTTTTGGAAATAAATAATAATAATTAGAAAGTTATGCTGAAAGCTTAACAGTTTCCGGATGCAATTCAAAGTTTTGGTAATGACCTACAAAGCCCTACATGGCATCGGGCCAGATTACTTGTGGGACCTCCTTCTGCGGTATGAATCCGAACAACCAGTTAAGTCCCAGAGTTGGCCTTCTCTGGGTCCCGTCAACCAGACAATATCATTTGGCGATACCAAGGGGAAGAGCCTTCTCTGTGGGGGGGCGGCCCTTTGGAATCAGCTACCCCCAGAGATTCGCACTGCCCATACACTCCTCACCTTTCGTAAGAGTCTTAAGATTCACTTATGTCACCAGGCTTGGGGTAATTAGATCTTGACCCCTTGACCAATAAATGTGATATATGACTGTGATTTGAATTTGATTGATTTTTAATATATCGGGTTTTTAGCTTATGTTGTTTTTAATTAATTAGATTTGTCTTTGTATTTACTGTTTTATATTATATGCTGTGAGCCACCCCGAGTTTTCGGAGAGGGGCGGCATACAAATCTAATTAATAATAATAATAATAATAACAACAACAACAACAACAACAACAACAACAACAGTGATTAAAGTGCTGGCTCACGATGGGAAAAGTGAGGCGTATGATAACAGTTCATACAATTATTTTCAGTCAATCACCGTCATTCAACTCAATATTCCCCACATTTTGTACACTAAACTGACCCCCCAAAAATGGGAGATAGCTACAAGCAATAAATATATAAATCATGGGAAGGCAAAGTTTTTGAGAATGAAGCAATATTCCAATATGTTCCGTTCAACCACTCTTATTTTGTTCTTCCTACTAGTAAATACAGCTTAACAAAGTATGGGCAGTGTGTTACTATCTACCTTTCGATCTGACAGGTTCCTTCAAAACAATCAGAAACAAAACAATAAATTATAACTTCCAACTTTGCAAAAAAATAAAATAAGAATTTTAAATTTGAACTGTTATTAGATTGCTTATATATAGAAATATAACCTAATTGCTGCTGTTATAAGCCGTACAAACATGGATTACAGTTCAGGTGGGGGGAGGGTTAGAGATATGTTACGTCATTTTTGTGTTGTTTTGTAGCTTAAGACTTAAGTTTTTATAACATATATGTAAACACGATAAACTATGTAATGTCTTTTTTAATATTTATGTACTCAATAAAAATTATTTTTTTTAAAAAAGAATTCTAAAGTGTAAGATAAATTTTTAAAAAAGAATTCTAAAGTGTAAGATAAATACGTGTACATTATGCTTCCTTGGTCTGAGGGGAGATGGCTTTGTTTATAGCACTTAGATTTATATGTCATTTCACAGTGCTTTATACCCTTTTCTAAACAGTTTAGAGAGTCAACATATTGCTCCCAACAATCTGGGTCTTCATTTTACCAACCTCAGAAGGATAGAAGGCTGAATCAACCCTGGGCTGGCAACAATCAAACTGCTGGCAGTCACCACAATTAGCCTGCAATACTGCATTCTAATCACTGCACCATCACAGTTTATGCCCATCTTCCAGCTTAAGAGAAAGCTAGAAGTTACATTCTCCCAGTTCATCAACCTACTAAATAGATCAAGTCAGAAAATAAAGCTCGACAGAAACATAGAAACATAGAAGATTGACAGCAGAAAATAGGCGTTGATTGCTTACCTGAACGCCTCTTCTCGTACGGTGAGCGGGTACAGCAGTCACATGGGTTGCTCATGTCCAATCCGGTGGAACTGAGCCTAGTATTAAAAAAGCTTGCCGGATCCGCCCCTTCCCCAGAATTCGCGAATCCATAGACTAGGCTCAGTTGTGAAGCTCTGTAGTGTTCAACTCTCATTGTTAGAGGAAGAAAGATATAGAAAGGTAAAGAAGACACATACAAGGGCGGGAAGTGACTGCTGTACCCGCTCACCGTACGAGAAGAGGCGTTCAGGTAAGCAATCAACGCCTATTCTCCGTACTGAAGGAGCGGGTCCAGCAGTCACATGGGACATACCCAATAGATGGTCCCTAGGGTGGGATTAGCTTGCTATCGTGTGAGATAACGGATTGGAGTACCCTTCTGCCGAAGGCAGCGTCCGCTGAAGCGTAAGAATCAATTTTGTAGTGCCTGATGAAGGAATTTGGCGAGGCCCAAGTGGCTGCTTTGCAGACCTCCTCCAACGGGGCTTGAGTCGCCCAAGCGGCCGAGGTGGCTGCGCTCCTGGTGGAATGCGCAGTGATGTTCCTTGGAACTGAGAGGGAGGCCGACTCATAGGCCTTAGATATAGTCCCTCTGATCCAACGGCCTATTACTGTTGAAGACACTTTGGCCCCCATGACTCTGGGATGATAGGCTACAAAAAGTGCTTCTGACCTCCGAAAGGGTCCTGTGCGTTGGATATATATTCTCAGCGCTCTGGTGAGATCCAAGGTGTGCCATCTAATTGCCAAGGGATGGTCTCGTTGGAGGCAGAAGGAAGGTAGGACAATATCCTGAGATCTGTGGAACATGGAACTGACCTTGGGTAAGAAGGTGGGGTCCAGTCGCAAGACTACCTTGTCCTGATGGAATTGGCAAAGGTCCTGCCTGATTGAGAGGGCAGCCAGCTCCGAAATGCGTCGGGCAGAGGTAATAGCCACCAGGAAAGCTACCTTAAAGGATAGGTACCTGAGGGACGCCGATTTTAGGGGTTCGTATGGTGCCTGCGTGAGGGAATGGAGAACCCGTGGCAAATCCCAGGATGGATACCTGTGGACCTTGGAAGGTCTGAGGTTGGCTATGCCCTTGAGGAATTCCTGAACTTCAGGGAAGGATCGGAGAGGCTGTCTGCGGGGACCCCCTAGGACAGATGAAATGGCTGCCAGATGACGCCGGAGGGTGCTGGTGGAAAGTCCTTTATGGAAGCCTTGCATAAGGAAGGAAATAATTCTGTGTATGGGGATGCACAGAGGGGAGAGACCTTCCTGTAGGCACCACTGGTGAAACTTGGACCACGTGTGGTCGTAGATTCGATTGGTCGAACCCCTTCTGGCCTTTAAAGTGACCTCCACTGAATCGGGGTCATGACCACGCAGTTCTAGATCTCTCCTGATAACAGCCAGGCGGTGAGGTGGAACCACTCCGGGTCTGGATGGAAAGAGGCCCCCTGCCGCAGCATATCCCCCGAAACGGGGAGTCGCCAAGGGTCCTGGACGGACAGCTGTTGGAGATCCGCGAACCAGGGCCGGCGGGGCCAATGAGGGGCGATTATGATTACTCGGGCCCTCTCGGTGAGGGCCTTGTGAATCACGTCCGGGAGGATTGGAATTGGAGGAAATGCGTAGAGTAGGCCTGGAGGCCATGGACTCCGGAGGGCATTGATTGCTTCCGCTCCCGGGGATGGAAATCTGGAATAGAAGCGAGGGAGTTGGGCGTTCGCATTGGTCGCGAAGAGATCCAGGATTGGTAGGCCGAATCTGAGAGTGATTTGATGGAACAGGTCTTGATGGAGGTTCCACTCTCCTGGGTCTATCGTTGCTCGGGATAGCCAATCCGCCTGGACGTTGAGACTCCCCGAGATGTGATCGGCTAGGAGCGACTGGAGATGTTTTTCCGCCCAAAGGCCCAACTTGAGGGCTTCCCTCATGAGAGCCTTGGATCTCGTGCCTCCCTGTCTGCAGATATGGCTTTTTGTGGCAATGTTGTCGGTGAGAATGAGAACGTGCCGGTTGGGGATGCGAGGAGAGAAATGCTTCAGAGCCAGGGAAACGGCTCTTAACTCTAGCCAATTGATTGGTCTGGAAGCTTCCTCCGGGGACCACGTGCCCTGGGCTATCATCCCCTGGGCGTGGGCGCCCCATCCCGATAGACTGGCATCTGTAGTGATGACAAATTGATCCGGGCACCTGAACGGGGATCCTTTGTCCATGGCCGGAGACTTCCACCATTTGAAGGATCTGCGAACACTCAGTGGGATGACAATGCGTCGATTTGAGTTGCTGTGCCCCGATCTCTGAAAAGGCAACAGGAGCCACTGGAGTTCCCTAGCATGAAGGCGAGCCCAGGGAATGATGCCTATGCATGACACCATCTTCCCCAAAAGGGAAGATAGAGTAACTATGGATACTGAAGCATTAGATAAAATGTTAGAAATTAACTCCACTATACTGAGTTTTCTCTCGGGAGAGAGAAAAACCTGGGAGGATTGTGAATCAATAATGGATCCCAGGTGAGAAATGGAAGTGGAAGGTTGGAGGTGACTTTTATCAAAGTTGATGGAAAATCCATGGTCCTGAAGGACTGACATGGCTACCGAAAGGTCTGTTTTCACTCTCTCTAGGGAGTTCCCATGAATCAAAATATCATCAAGATAACATAAAATGTGGATGGGAGACGCCCGGATATAGGCCGCCAGGGACCCCAAGAGCTTTGTAAAGACTCGAGGGGCCGAGGAAAGGCCAAATGGCATCGCCCTATACTGGAAATGCCTGCCTTGAAAGGAAAAACGTAAAAATTTTCTGTGGCATTTGGCTATAGGAATGTGAAGGTAGGCCTCAGTGAGGTCTAAGGAGACCATGAAATCTCCCGAATGAATGGCGGCCAAAATAGAAGACAAGGAGTGCATCTTAAACTTCCTATATTTGATGAATAGGTTTAGTCTCTTTAAATCCAAAATAGCTCTCCAACCTCCGGAGGACTTTGGAACCATAAATAGGATGGAGTAAAAACCTAGGCCCTTCTGATCGGAAGGGACCGGTTGAATGGCTCTGATGGACAATAGATGAGAAATGGCCTCCTCCATACGGTTACAATCTGAGGATGACCTGGGAGAAGGGCAGGAAATAAAACGTTTAGGGGGAGGAGAAATAAATTCTAAAAGAAGGCCTGATTGAACAGTGTCAATGACCCAAGGGTCCTTGGAGGTGAGACGCCATTTAGAGGCGAAATGGGCTAGGCGACCCCCTATGGGAATGGAGGTAAGATTACCATCTAGGTTTTTTTGAAGCCCTGTTAGAGGAAGCTCCCCTTTGGAAGCGAAACCCTCTACCCCTGGAGTTCCTGCCTTGGGAACGAAAGCGGGGGGAATACTGACCTGGAGATCTCTGATAGGAAGCCGCTTGATCTTGCTGGCGCCCTGGGCGACGAAAGGACTGCGTTTTGGTAGCCTTTTTTGTGGTTGGGCCCAAAACTTTCTTCTTGTCCGTGGTCTCCGTGAGGAGTGGATCCAGAAGATCATCGAAGAGAAGGTCGCGCTTTAAGGGGCCCTGGGATAACTGCCACTTTTGGCGAACTCCCGCTTGCCAAGGGCGAATCCATAGGAGTCTTCTTGCCGTTGTAGAAGCTGCAATAGACTTAGCAGAAAATCTAGTAGATTGCAAGGTGGCATCAGCCACGTACTGGGCAGCTGCAAAGACCTTGTTGAAGTCTTGTTGACCTCTCAAGTCATCGGGAGGAATATGCTGTTGAAGTTGGCGAAGCCACAGCAGCGTGGCTCTGGAGAAAAAGGAAGCCGCTGCAGAACTTTTAATGGCCCAGGAATCAGCGGTGAATCCTCTTTTGAGCATTTGCTCAATGCGCTTGTCCTCTGGGCGGAGGACTTCCTCCGCCTCGCCTGGCACAGCCGCTGCCGAGTGAAGAATCTTGACAGGTTCATCTGGTTTGGGAAAGGATAGAAGCTCTTCATAGGAAGAGGAAAGTTTGTACAACTTTCTATCCTTGGTGGAGGGATTAAGGCCAGATGCTGGAAATTCCCACTGTTTGAGTAAGGCATCTTTAAATAATTTAGGCATAGGAATTACCTCGTTATCCTCCTGTTCCTCTGTGAAGTAAGGTAAATTCTCCTCTGGGGGATCAGTGGAAGTGGAGGATTGTTTCTCCTGGGCCGCTAATCCCGTAGAAATTCTAGCTTTGAGGAGGAGAGATTTGAATAATTGAGAGGGAAAAATAGTAATTGGAGGAGGAACCTTTATTTGGGATTCCTCATCATCTGATAAGCCTTGGAAAGCATCCTCATCATCCTCTATATCCTCATATTCATCCTGGGAGGAATCTGAATCATCCTGAATAGGAGCTCTGACCGCTGGGGAAGAACCCAAGGGGCGGGAGGAGCGAGAAGGAGGAAGAGGTAAGGAAGGCTCATTGATGGTGGAGAGTTTGGCATCAATGGCTTTGGACAGCACAGCAAATATAGACTGGAACTCAGGAGGTAAACTGGAAATATCAGCAGAAATGGCAGAAGAATTCCTAAAGGCCTGGGAAGATCCTGGCTGGGGGGAATCTTCAATAATATCTGGTTCCTCTGGACCTATGCCCCATAGGTTAGGTTGGGGTCTGTCTAGGTTTGGCTCATCCAGAGATAACACAGGGACCCCAGAAGGAGGTAGACTAGAAGCCTCTGGGGGGTCTTGACTACTGATTACTTGGGCCTGCACTTTCAAACGTTTTGCTGATTTGTCATGGATTTTTTGTAGGGCTAGGTCCCTTCTCTTCTCGGCCCTGGTGACCTTGGTCGAGGGGCGGGCCCCTGGAGAAGAGGAGGAAGAGGCCTGGGGGATACTAGTAATTTCATCGCCTGTAGGCCTGGCCTCTCTGGGACCTTTAGTTGTGCCTCTCTTGGGAAAAGTAGCCATAGTCTGACAATTAACAGAAGACAAGGCTGAGCCAATAACTGAATAATAAGGAGAAGAATTTCAAGGACTTCCCAAGAGGAATGGATCCTGCTTCGAGGCCTCGAAGCTGCTGAGACGTGAGGACAATCTGGGCAAACCCAGAGTTCGTGCCCCCAAATCCAGCGGGGCCAGCCTCCCTAAACTTTGTAATTAAGTAAACCAAGGCACTCTGGTTGGAGGCTTAGCCGGTGGAGAATTTAGCCTGGGACCCCCAAGGCCCGCTCCGGGATCCACGCGGTGGACTGAGGCCTACGGGGCTGGCAGGAGGCCAACACGAGAGGCCTAGATTTAAAAAGGGCGCGAAGGCCTTCGCGCCGAAAAAATCGCCCCGTAAATACTTAAAGGGGAAGCGATCGACTAAGTCCAGGAGACTAGAAGGCGTCTCACTCCGCAGGAGGTATTTCTTAAGCCCTTAAATATTTTTGTATACAATAAATAATCAATAATTCAATAAATAAATACTTGCACCAAGACCTCCAGGCCAAAGGATTAGAAGAATCCACAAGCGGCCGCAGGAATCGTAACCGGCAAAAACCGCCGGGGGAAAACGAAACCGCAACTTCTCCCAAGGAAAAAAGCCGAGCCGCTTTATTTTTTTCTTTTTTTCTTTTAAACGGCTGGCGCAATTAGTGCAAGTAAATGAATAAAGACAATAAATCTTACTACTTTTTGAAGGAAAGATCGAAGGGAAGGTGTTAGAATGTTGAACGAGCTATCACAATACAACCGCAGGATATGCGAACTGAGCGAATTCTGGAGAAGGGGCGGATCCGGCAAGCTTTTTTAATACTAGGCTCAGTTCCACCGGATTGGACATGAGCAACCCATGTGACTGCTGGACCCGCTCCTTCAGTACGGAGAAAGACCTCATGGTCCATCTAGTCTGCCCTTATACTATTTCCTGTATTTTATCTTAGGATGGATATATGTTTATCCCAGGCATGTTTAAATTCAGTTACTGTGGATTTACCAACCACGTCTGCTGGAAGTTTGTTCCAAGCATCTACTACTCTTTCAGTAAAATAATATTTTCTCATGTTGCTTCTGATCTTTCCAAATAACCTCATATTGAGCACCCTCATATTGAGCACTTTCCTATTAAAAACACTTCCCTCCTGAACCCCTTTAATATATTTAAACGTTTTGATCATGTCGATCATCATCAACAGAAAGACTGAAAGTACTTTTATAAAAGTATAAAATCAGAATCCTCCAAGTCTGAACACAGTGCACATACTTCTCCTTCTTAAACTTTTTTATTTATTAGATTTTTATTCTGCCTTTATTACTTTATAGGTAACTCGAGGCAATAAACCTACGTAATACTTCTTCTTCTATTTTCCCTTCAAAAACAACCTTGTGATGTGAGTTGGAGTAATAGATATTGGCACAAAATAACTCAGTTGGCTTTAATGGCTAAGGTGGACTAGAACTCACTCTCTCCTGGCTTCTACTGAAGTTTGCAGATGATACAACAGTGATCGGACTCATTCAAGACAATGATGAATCCGCATACAGACGGGAAGTTGAACAACTATCCTTGTGGTGTGACCAGAACAATCTAGAACTGAACACACTCAAAACTGTAGAAATGGTGGTAGACTTTAAGAGAAACCCTTCCACCCTTCCACCTCTCACAATACTAGACAACACAGTATCAACAGTAGAGACCTTCAAATTTCTAGGTTCTATCATATCTCAAGACCTAAAATGGTCACCTAACATCAAAAACATCATCAAAAAAGCACAACAAAGAATGTTCTTTCTGCGCCAGCTCAGGAAGCTCAAACTGCCCAAGGAGCTGCTGATTCAGTTCTACAGAGGAATCATTGAGTCTGTCATCTGCACCTCTATAACTGTCTGGTTTGGTGCTGCAACCCAACAGGACCGACACAGACTTCAGAGGATAATCAGAATTGCAGAAAAAACAATTGCTGCCAATCTGCCTTCCATTGAGGACCTGTATACTGCACGAGTCAAAAAGAGGGCGGGTAAAATATTTACTGACCCCTCGCATCCTGGACACAAATTGTTTCAACTCCTACCCTCAAAACGTCGCTACAGAGTACTGCACACCAAGACAACTAGACACAAGAACAGTTTTTTCCCGAACGCCATCACTCTACTAAACAAATAATTCCCTCAAAACTGTCAGACTTTCTACTAAATCTGCACTTCTATTCTACTAGTTTTTCTCATCATTCCTATCACCCTTTTCCTCCCATGTTGACTGTATGACTGTAACTTGTTGCTTATATCCGAAGATTTTTATTAATATTGCTTCTTCATTGCTTATTTGACCCCTATGACAATCATTAAGTGTTGTATCACATGATTCTTGACAAATGTATATTTTATTTTATGTACGTTGAGAGCATATGCACCAAGACAAATTCCTTGTGTGTCCAATCACACTTGGCCAATAAAAATTCTATTCTATTCTATTCTATTCTATGCTACTATTTTAACCAACACACGTAGTCCTTAACGTACAACTGCAATGAAGCCTGTGCGTACCATTATATGTCATAAGTCATCACATGACCAACTAAATTTTACAACTTTGGTGGCAATCCAGTGATTTGATATGGGTGCAATTTTACCAGAAGCCAAATGTGAATACCACTTTTCAGCAAAACCAATGTAAAATGTGGTCATGTGAATATGGGATACTGTGGCCATACTGCCGAGCACCTGAAGTTTCAATGATGTGACCATGGAGTGAGTCTGACCATCAGAACTTGGTATCTGTACCATCTGTATCTTTTTCTCGTTGGTCACAATTTCCAATAGTCTTATGCAACCAGTCATAAGTTAAGGACTTTCCATACACCAAACATGCTCTGTATTTCATTTCATTATGTAAATTGGTGAGGTGTCTGCCTAAGCTGCTTCTGAATATTGTCTCATTCTGAATTTTAAAAAAATTATTTGCCCTTCTTTGCCTAGTAACTATTTCTTCATATTTCTCTCAAGATCATTTTTTAAAACCCTTTTACAGTTTCTACTCCAGCCTCTTAGCCACAGGACCACACACTCAAGCTTACAGTTCCAAAATATTTTGAACAAAACTATTCTTCAACTATCCTAACATTAAGTTCTTGGTATCTCTATTGCTATCTAACTATTTTTCAATATTCAGCAGACAATCTTGGTGTCTTCTCTTCCAATCTATCTTATATAGACTTTGCAAACTCTCAACAGGGGACTCAAAAGTGCTTTTTTCAAGAGGCAACCGAAAGGGGAGGGAAAGTACTTTTGGGACAACCATGAGCTGGATGACTAAGAATCTCAATAGACTCAACAGGGGAAGTGTCACAGCTGAAAATATAAACTATGTGAGACAAAGGTATAATCTGTTTTCCTCATGTATTGTCTGATAAAGGTAATTAAATAGTTTGTAATCAGAAAAAACAGAATGATAGAATTCTTTATTTTTCCTTTATTCTTCAAAACTTAGTGTTCCGTGCAAATCAGTGCGAGATAAGTTAGAACTACATAGTTGACTTTCCAGTTCATTACTTTTGTTAATAAAACTTTACATTTCCCTTATTGTTTCACATTTTTAAAATTATCTAACTAGATAAAACTAAATAAGTATATATTTATGTTTTTAATAAAATGTAACACTCCCTTTTAAAATTGAAGCATCTGTATACATTAACTTTCAGAACAAAATGTCAAATTAATGAAAACTATTTTTAATTTAGCACATAAAAATTTAGTTTAATAGTCCGCTATTTGAAGACCTCTACTTCAGGACATTTGACATTCAAAACTAACATGCACTCTCTAAAATATAATTATGACTGCCAGATTAGAAAACCTTAACTAACACCAACAATTTTCCACAGTGTATTTTTTTGCAGCACAACTCTAACTTGATTTAGTCAAGATTGCCTATAAGCTTTGGGATGACTAAGCAAAGTTTAGTTACTTTTCATCACTTACCCAACGTTTGGCAAACCAACAATGCCAATTTTCAAAGATGTCCCAAATCTTCCAATGATTGGGTGCGGTTTAATTCCATCACCTCCCTTTTTGGGGGGCATCTGAAATTAGAAATAAAAGGCCACATGAAAGCCTAATATTCAAACGTCTTTTCTTATGTCCTAGGGTTCCAAAAGCAACACCGATTCTAACAAATAAATAGTAATGCAAGTGTGCATTTGACTGATTACTGTACATCAATTATCTTCTTGGGAGCCATCACAGCCCAACATAGCAATGCTTTGGGGATGCCCAAGAGACAGGAATAGAGAGACAGCAGCCAGACAACAACCAGGAATACCATTGTACATGGCAAGGCCTTCTTGTGCCACAGTTCTGGTAGCCAAATCTGATTCTGCAAAGCTCCTGGATATGCTGGACCTAAAAATAACCACCTCTGAGCCCAAGAAGCCGATTGAAATTCAGCACCGCCAACTCCTCCTGACGTTTTCTGCGCTGAGTGGCAGCTGCGAGGAATTCCTAGCTAGTCAAACCAGCAAGGCGGGAGGACTCTCCACACAGCAGCACTCCAAAACTCCTCCCTTGGGACATCTCACGGGTCCTGGGCTCCCAAACTGAAAGAGAGGACAACCCAAAACACAGGAAGCACCACTTTTGCACCGCTATATACACTGCTCAAAAATAAATAAATAAAGGGAACACTTAAAAATCAGAATATAACTTCAAGTCAATCAAACTTCTGTGAAATCAAACTGTCCACTTAGGAAGCAACACTGATTGACAGTCAATTCCTCATGCTGTTGTGCAAATGGAATAGTTGTGCAAATGAGAATATTTCATTCATTCAAATCTAGGATGTGTTCTTTGAGTGTTCCCTTTATTTATTTTTTGAACAGTATATACACCTGGCGCTTTAAACAAGGGGGTGGCTAGCTGGCTTACTGCACGCCACCCTCCCACTTAAGCATCTTCCTAACCCAGCAGGCATTTCTGTTCTAACGACGAGTCGACCACCTTTCAAAACTCAGCAAAAGCCAGGAGGGTCATATCGGCTTCTTCCCCCAACTCCGGGGCAGGGCATCTCCATTCATCCGCAAGACCCCGGGGGTCGCACGCTGTTGGCGGCGGTTCGGTTGCGCGTCGCCTCTGCCCGGAACCGACCAGTTTAGGAGGGAGTCCCGCGTCGGGCTTCCCAACTGCACCGCGAGGGAGCGAGAGCTTGGGCGAGCCGCAACCTCGGTCTCCGCCTCCTTTGACAGAAGGCAGGCCGGCAGGCCTCTTTGCCCGGGCGCCTGTTTTTCCACCTCCCCGCGTGGCAACTGTACCCCACCACCACACACACACACAGCCCCTAGCCTCCTTTCCTTCTCCTCCTTCCCTTCCCTCGCATAAAACAGGCTGAGACCTGGCTGGGAGCTGGGGAGGCGCTGCAGACCTGGGCCTCCTTCAGCCGCACCCCCCCCCCCTCCATATACACATATACACGCCGCACCTCCAAGCACGCGACGCAGAACTGAGCCCTCCCCGCGACCCCCCCCCCCCCACACACACACACGCCGCGTCGCCCACTTCACGCGCGCTCGCGCCTTTTCACCTTGCTGCCGGGCAAGCGGGGGGAGGGGGCGCCCCACCAGGCTCGAGAAACAGCAGGAGAAGCGGACGCGTCCCGCCCGCGCGGCCACGCTTTCTCTCTCTTACTCGGCTCAGGCTCTCGGCTCTGTACCCGGGCAAAAGCAGCCGGCGGAACGGGAGGGACGCGCTTCCCCTCTGGGGCGGAGACTGGCGGAGGGGAAAGGTCACGGGGATTGGAAAGTGGGGCGCGTGGACCTGCGCGAAGAAGAAGGGAGCAGCCGGGAGGGAGGGGACGTGTGTATGTGTGGTGGGGGGGTTGACTCTTCCCACGGAATTCCCCCCACACACACCCCGCGCAACTCCTCAGGTCCAAGCCGCCTGGCGGGCGCGCCATTTGCTCAATCGGTGATTGGGCCTCCTGGTGTGCAAACGCCGAGGCAGGTCTCCCTCCTGGATCTCATCCAACCACAAATGGTTTCTTTATTTCCTCTACCATGAATGAATTACCCAAAGTGGGGCGGAGGCAGAGGTTCCTTTTGGATTTAAGCACGGAGCAGCCATGAGTGGCCAGGACTATTTACGGTACTAAAGGTGGTATTTTGGAGGAGCAACTAACTCCAGGGACACAATTTGTCCCAAGTTTAAATGACTGTTTTATGGGTTTCTGCACAGGGCTTCCCTTTTTTAAAAAAAAAAATGTTTAATTTATGCACTCATAATTAACAATTTAATTTTAAAAAGAAAAATGATTGGTTTTTTTTTAAAAAAACAGCACAGACTAAAATGCAAACTAAGACAAAAATTACCTTTATTTATCAAGAGTTACCACTCACTAATGAATCTGCTCAGCAACAAAATACCTTATTCCACCAGACTTGAAATATTCTATTCAATTCAATTTATTAAATTTGTATGCTGCCCATCTCCGAAGACTAAGATATTGGGATTAGACAATTTGCGACTAGGTCGCATCCAATGGGATCTAAATGTAGTTCATAAAATCATATACCAGAATGTCCTTCCTGTTAATGACTACTTCACCTTCAACCGCAGCAATGCACAAGCATGTAATGTTGTTGTTGTTGTTGTTGTTTAGATTTTTATGCTGCCGCTCTCCGCTCTCCGAAGACTCAGAGCAGTAATAGATTCAAACTAAATGTAAACCACTCCAAACTCCACTGCAGAAAATAGAATTTCAGCAATCTATTGTTGATCTGGAATGCACTACCTGACTCTGTGGTTTCTTCCCCAAACCCCAAAAACTTTAACCTTAGATTGTCTACAGTTGATATCTCCCCGTTTCTGAGAGGTCTGTAAGGGGCATGCATAAGGGTACCACTATGTCTACCGTTTCTGTCCTATTGTTCTCTTTGATCATTACTTTTTACTTATGTTTATATAAACAACTACTATCCTATACGTGTTTGACAAATAAATAAAATTACCGTAATTAAATATAGATTTGTCACTATAATATGAAAACATATTGTAAACTTTGCCATAGTAGCACGTATTACTACATCCTTTGATTGGTAGAAAATACTGCATTTTCCATATAGATCAATCACACATTTCTAAGAACCAACATGGAATATGGGTGGTCCTCACTTAACAACAGTAATTGGGAGAAGTCTGTTGCTAAGCAACGTGACCATAAGTGTGATGTCATGTGAATATTACCATCATTTAGATAAATCCCCTGTGATCAAAGCATTTTGCAGTCATGTGATTATCATTTGCATCTGTTGTGTGGATGTTGGATGGTACAGATGGGAAATTGTGGTGGGTTGAGCATGTTCTTTCAGATTGTTATGTATGTTGAGATTGGTCTTTGACGTCACACGAATTTCGTTGCATGGGTATACTGTGAATATACATGCAATGCAATGACAATAAAGTATGTATGTATTTTTAAAAAAATATTTTATTTTATTATTTTATTTGCAATATTCTACTTCTCCACTGAACCTTAGAGTAAAACAATTCCGATGCTTTTGTGGTAGCCAAAGCGTTTATTTTATTAATAAAAGAGGGCTGCCAAACTCAAGGCTGGATCCGGCCTGCAGGGAACTTAGAGCTGGCCCATGGGGCCACCCTGGAAACAGCAAAGGACCAGCCCATAGTGCTGCCAGTGAAAATGGAGCTTGTGAGGGCTGCATGCTGCTCTTCCAAGCTCCATTTTTGCTGACAAGTGGGTTGCAGGAAGCCGTCACAGCAGAGAGCTCATGCCACCATGGACACCTGCAACGTGAGTGATGTTGAGCTGGCCATGCCTACTCTGGCCACATCCACGCCAGACCCCTGAGGTCAAACAGAACCCTGATGCGGCCCTCAATGAAATCGAGTTTGACACCTCTGTGTTAGAAGATACCAAGGCTGGAAATGAATCCATTGTTGCAAATCAGAAGACAAATTCAGTTGGAAGACAGTAAAAATCTTTAAAATAGCTATTTCATAGTTGTTGAGTTAAAATTCATTATCCCAGCTTCTTCCCAAATCGTCCAATAGAATTATTATCAATTTTAAAGGAGATTTTATCCCAAAAAATTAGGTATTCATGATTCTCATTATCAAAACTCAATTAACATCCTATTATGGCCCAATGCTTTCTCATTGCTCATACTGACAGAAATTAAACACATTTTCTGCTATACATTGTTCCAAAGCACTTTCCATGCTTGCAAAAGAACTACATAATAACTTTCCAAATTAGCCCAGAATGGATGATATTCAATTACCTATTTTCACTCCACCAGCGGATGGCTGATAAAATATTGGCTCAATTATATGTTTGCAAGTTTGATCTGTTAAAGACAATTTCCTCAAATAATAATCTTAATTTAGCCAAAGAAAACTTTGGTGATCCTAATCCCAAATAAATGTCCTCAATAATTTTAGGAAATATTCAGTATTAACATAGAATAATTCCATAAACAAAGGACAATGTTCATTTTAATAACATTAATTTTGCCTTAAATGTTGGTCTATCGCCTTCTGTTTCATCTGCCTATTTGTTTCCAGGCCCAAAAGAGAAGGCTTTTAGTCATTAGATTGAGGGCTAAATTCTGTATTGCAAACTGATAGGCAATTGCCAAATGCAAGACTAATTGGTTGTTTGAAGATCCAGAGACAATAAATACACCAATAAATCAAGCAATTTTAAGTTTTATTATTAATTTTATCGGACAGATTTAACAGGAACACAAAAGCATAACACACCAAACAAGACAATAACAAAACTCTGCTCAGATGTTAGGATTCCCAGTGGAACAATATTGGAGAGAGGTCAAAAGAGTTGAAGTTAAATAGCACTCAGCACTAAGTTTATGTAGAAGATCCCAAAACAAAGGGCAATATTATGGTTTTATCAAAACTTGCTACCAAAACCTCATGATCTTCTTTCTGAGAAAGACTGAGATATAAGACTTCTCAATAGTGACTCCAGTAGATAAAGTTTTCATCACTGCTGATTTATGTTCAAAATCCCCAAAGACATGTTCATTTATGTCTTTAAATGGTGCTTTTAAAATGCAATGCATTATGGATTGTGAGATACACAAATGTATGGTAAGTAAAAATTAGTTCATAAAGTGCCACAAGATAGCTGTTTTTTGCCATGACAGTAAAGAGCAATGACTTATAGATTTGGCTGATTGGGTTGGGTTTTTTAAAAAGAAACACAAGTGCCTCTTTGTAACATATCTTACACATAAATCTAACTTGGATGAGAGAAAGCTAGTAGTTAAAGTGATGAAGAATGCCTTTGGGGTTCATTGAGTGGCCAGCGAGCGGACTTCACAAAGCTGTGGGGATAAAATGAGAACTTTATTACTACTATGAATTGCAAGGGTACAAGTGAGACATGAATGTGATCGTCAAGTTTATTTGGGCACACAGGAATTTGGTGGGGAAATGGCATATAAATCTTAATTACAAGATAAGAGGAAAACTATTACACCAACAGAGGAAAGGATATGGATAATGCCATCTAGTATTAAAAAACTGCAGCTAAATCTCCAATAAAGGGTAAACAATCTAATGGAAGAAAGTCATTAACTGGTTGCTTTCAGAATGGGGACACTTTGAATTCCTGTATGACTTTCTTTTTATGATGTTCCCTGAGTATCTTTAAATATTAACTCGTCTTACAGTAAAGTGTTTGATTTGAGAATTCTGATCTGAAATTACTTCTTTGCCTATTTGTACAGTGATCCCCCGGTTATTGCGTCCCCGACCATTGCAAACAGGGTAATTTGCGATTTTTGAACCCGGAAGTCAAAACACCATCTGCGCATGCGTGCCCTTTTTTTCTATGGGCACGCATGCGTAGATGGCGCCGGGCAGATCAGCTGCTGGGCGGCTTCCCTGGGTCTTCCCCCTCTTGCTGGCGGGAGGGCGAAGCCCCCCCCAGCACCCGCTCGCCCGCCCTTCGCCCTTCGCCCGGGAGGTTCGCCAGGAGTCAGCGGAGAACGGCGTGCCTGTTTTAAAACGATCGGAGCCGGCTGGCTCCGATTGTTTTAAAACAGGCGCGCCGTTCTCCGCTGACTCCTGGCGAACTTCCCCGCTTTAGGAGTCAGCGGAGAACGGCGCGCCTGTTTTAAAACGATCGGAGCCGGCCTGGGGGATCGGAGCTGGCCTGGGGGGATCAGAGCCGGCCTGGGGGGGCTTTCCCTTTCAGGGCGGTTGAGCGGCGGGCGCGGCAGCAGCGAGAAGTTTGCGTGGGCGGCGGGGAAACCCCAATCTTCGGCTCCTCGCTGCTGGGAAGTAAAAACACCATCTGCGCATGCGCAGATGGTGTTTTTACTTCCGCAGCGCTACTTCGCGAAAACCCGCTCGTTGCGGGGGGTCCTGGAACGGAACCCTCGCAATGATCGGGGGATCACTGTATTAACCTTTTTCATTTCTTAGAGATTCTTGCATTCGTGCACAAACTTCTCCGTACTGAAGGAGTGGGTCCAGCAGTCACACGGGTTGCTCCTGTCCAATCCGTTGGAACTGAGCCTAGTATTAAAAAAGACTGCTGGATCCGCCCCTTCCCCAGAATTCGCTCAGTTCGCATATCCTGCGGTTGTATTGTGAATGCTCGTTCAACATTCTAACACCTTCCCTTCGATCTTTCCTTCAAAAAGTAGTAAGATTTATTGTCTTTATTTAATTACTTGCACTAATTGCGCCAGCCGTTTAAAAGAAAAAAGAAAAAAACGCGGCTTGGCTTTATTTCCTTGGGAGAAGTTGCGGTTTCGTTTTCCCCCGGCGGTTTTGCCGGTTACGATTCCTGCGGCCGCTTGTGGATTCTTCTAATCCCTTGGCCTGGAGGTCCTAGTGCAAGTATTTATCCATTTAAATATTGATTATTTATTGTATATAAATATTTAAGGGCTTATAAAATACCTCCTGCGGAGTGAGACGCCTTCTAGTCTCCTGGACTTAGTCGATCGCTTTTCCCTTAAGAAATTCTCAGCAGCGATCTTTTCGGCGCGAAGGCCTTCGCGCCCTTTTTTTAAAAATCTAGGCCTCTCGTGTTGGCCTTCTGCCAGCCGCGTAGGCCTCAGTCCACCGCGTGGATCCGGGAGCGGGCCTTGGGGGTCCCAGGCTAAATTCTCCACCGGCTAAGCCTCCAACCAGAGTGCCTTGGTTTACTTAATTACAAAGTTTAGGGAGGCTGGCCCCGCTGGATTTGGGGGCACGAACTCTGGGTTTGCCCAGATTGTCCTCACGTTTCAGCAGCTTCGAGGCCTCGAAGCAGGATCCATTCCTCTTGGGAAGTCCTTGAAATCTTCTCCTTATAATTCAGTTATTGGCTCAGCCTTGTCTTCTGTTAATTGTCAGACTATGGCTACTTTTCCCAAGAGAGGCACAACTAAAGGTCCCAAAGAGGTTAGGCCTACTGGTAATTCTACTGAAGTTCCCCAGGCCTCTTCCTCCTCTTCCTCAGGCTCCCATTCCTTAGCCAAGCCCACCAGGGCTGAGAAGAGAAGGGACCCAGCCCTACAAAAAATACATGATAAATCAGCCAAATTTTTTAAGGTGCAGGCCCAAGTGCATATCAATCCAACCCCCCCGGAGGCCTCTAACCTGCCTCTTTCTGGGGTTCCTGTGCTATCCCTGGATGAGCCAAACCTAAATCCACCCCAACCTAACCTATGGGGTTTAGGTCCAGAGGAGCCAGATATTACCGAGGATTCCTCCCAGCCAGAACCTGCTCAGGCCCTCAGGGATCCTCCGGCTTTTCCGGCTGATATTTCTTCCTTGCCTCCGGAGTTTCAGTCTATCTTGACTATTCTGACTAACACCATTGACGCTAAACTCTCATCTTTCAATGTGCCTTCTCTATCTCATCCCCGCTCCTCCCGTCCCGTGAGTTCTTCTCCTTCCTACAGAGCCCCAGCCATGGAGGTCTCTGACTCCTCTCAGGAAGAGGATGAGGATGGGGACGCAGAAGAGGATGATGACCCATTTCAGCGTCTGTCGGAAGATGAGGAATCTCAGATCAAGATTCCAGCCCCAGCTGCTATCTTTCCTTCGCAGCTTTTCAAATCTCTCCTGTTTAAAGCTAGAGTATCCACGGGGCTAGCCGGGCAAGAAAAACAGGCTACTTCTTCCTCAGACCCTCCGGAGGAAAATCTTCCTTTTTCATGGAAGAACAGGAAGACAATGAGGTAATACCTATGCCCAAGTTGTTTAAGGACGCTTTGCTTAAACAGTGGGACCACCCAACCGTTGGCCTTACTCCCACTCCCAAGGACAAGAAACTCTACAAGCTCTTCTCCTCCTATGAGGAACTCCTAACATGTCCCAAGCCAGATGAACCAGTGAAGACACTCCACTCGACTTCTGCCATACCGGGCGAAGCAAAGGAGGTCCTCCGGCCAGAGGACAAACGACTTGAGCAAATGCTCAAAAGGAGTCTCCTTGCAGACTCATGGGCCATTAAGAGTGCTGCAGCGGCATCCTTCTTTTCCAGAGCTGTGCTCTTGTGGCTTCGTCAGCTCCAACCACACCTGCCGCCAGATGACTTACGGGGTCAACAGGATTTCAACAATATCTTCGCAGCTCCCCGATATGTAGCAGATGCTTCCCTCCAATCTTCCAGATTTGCAGCCAGGTCAGTAGCAGCCTCCACAACGGCCAGAAGACTTCTATGGCTCCGCCCTTGGCAGGCGGGAGTAAGACAGAAGTGGCAGTTAGCCAGGGGTCCGCTGAAAAGTAACCTCCTCTTCGGAGACCTTCTGGACCCTCTCCTTACGGAGACCACAGACAAGAAAAAGGTCTTCGGACCTACCACCAAGAAGGCCCCTAAACCGCAGCCTTTTCGGCGCACAGGGCGTCAACAGGATCAGGGCTTCGCATTTCAAAGGACTCCAGGTCAGTATTTCCCTCGGTTTCGATCCCAATCTAGAACCACCAGGGGCGGAGGTTCCCATTATCAGAGAGGATCCTCTTCTACCAGGGCTTCCAAAAGAGCCAGATGGTAAGTTTTCCTCCTTTCCCTTAGGCGGTCGCCTAGCCTGGTTCTCTTCCGACTGGCACCGTTCTTGTAAGGACCCCTGGGTCATTGACACTGTGGAAAGGGGCCTAAGGTCAGAGTTCATTTCACCTCCTCCTAACCGTTTTTATTTCTTGTCCTTCTCCCAGTTCCACTCCATCTCGTATCCGAATGGAGGAGGCTATTTCTCATTGTTGACTATTAGAGCTTTCAACCGGTCCCCTCTCTCCAGAGAGGTTTAGGCTTCTATTCCATCCTCTTCATGGTCCCTAAGACCTCTGGAGGCTGGAGAGCCACCTTAGATCTAAAGAATTTGAACCGGTTCATAAAATATAGGAAATTCAAAATGCATTCCTTATCTTCCATTTTAGCAGCTCTACATCAGGGAGACTTTATGGGGTCTCTGGATCTCTCGGAGGCCTACCTCCATATTCCCATTGCCAAGGTCCATAGGAATTTTCTGCGCTTTGCCCTTCAAGGCAGGCTTTTTCAGTATAGGGCTATGCCATTTGGGCTCTCCTCAGCTCCCAGAGTCTTCACTAAACTCTTGGGATCCTTGGCAGCTCATATCCGGGCCTCTCCCATTCATATTTTATGTTATTTAGATGACATTTTAATTCATGGAAATTCCAGATCTGGTGGGGCTGCAGACCTCTGTTTTACCATGTCGGTTCTACAGAATCATGGTTCTCCATAAATCTTAAAAAGAGCCACCTTGATCCATCCACTTCCATTCTGCATCTGGGAACTATCATTAATTCCGAGATATCCCAGGTTTTCCTCTCCACTGAGAGAAAACGCAGCTTTTTGGATCTCATTACTCGCATCCTGCCCCAGCAATCTACCTCCATTGCCACCCTATCTTCCCTTTGGGTAAAATGGTGTCAGGTATTGGTATTGTTCCCTGGGTCCGTCTTCACGCCAGGGAACTACAGTGGCTCCCATTACCCTTCCAGAGATCGGGCCACAGCAACTCGAATCGTCGCATCACCATCCCACCGACGGTTCGCAGATCCCTCAAGTGGTGGACTTCTCCAGCCCTAGACAAGGGATCTCCCTCCCGGTGCCCCGACCAGTTTGTAGTCACCACAGATGCCAGCCTCTCGGGCTGGGGAGCCCACGCCCAGGGTCTTTTAGCTCAGGGCACATGGGCACCGGAGGAGGCTTCCAGGCCCATCAATTGGCTAGAATTAAGAGCCGTGTCTCTAGCTCTAAAACAATTCCACTCTCACATCTCCAACCAACATGTGCTGATTCTCACCGACAATATAGTCACCAAAGGCCATATTTGCAGACAGGGAGGCACAAGATCCAAGGCCCTCATGAGGGAGGCCCGAAGTTAGGCCTTTGGGCAGTGAAAACTCTCCAGTCGCTTCTAGCCGACCACATCTCGGGGAGCCTCAATGTCCAAGCGGACTGGCTCTCGCGAGTGACCTTAGATCCAGGCGAGTGGAATCTCCATCAGTCACTGTTCCACCAGATCTGCCTCAGGTTCGGCCATCCAGTGTTGGATCTATTTGCGACCAAAGCCAATGCCCAGCTCCCTCGCTTCAGCTCCAGGTTCCCGTCCCCGGGAGCAGAGGCTATCAATGCTCTCAGGAGCCCTTGGCCTCCAGGTCTATTGTATGCCTCCCCTCCAATTCCAATTCTGCCAGACGTGATCAACAAAATCCTCCTGGAGAAGGCCCGAGTAATTCTGATTGCCCCTCACTGGCCTCGCAGGCCCTGGTTCGCGGACCTCCAACAACTGTCCGTCCAGGACCCCTGGCGACTCACCGTTTCGGAGGATAAGTTGCGACAGGGGGCCTCCTTCCACCCGGACCCAGAGTGGTTCCACCTCACCGCCTGGCTATTATCCAGAGGGACTTAGACCTGCGAGGGTATGACCCGGACACAGTGGAAATCATCCTGAAGTCTAGAAGAGGGTCTACCAACCGGATCTACGACCATACTTGGTCCAAATTCCATCAGTGGTGCTCGCAGGGGGGTTTTTCAGCACCATCCGCCGACACCTGGCCGCCACTTCTTCCGTCTTGGCGGGGCCTCGCAGGCAGCCCTCCGCTCTTTTCCAGAAATCCAAGAATTTCTAAGAGGAGTGGCCATCCTCAGGCCTTCTAAAATCCACAGATATCCTACCTGGGGCTTGCCACGGGTTCTCCACTCTCTTACTCAGGCACCTTACGAACCCTGAATTCTGCGTTCCTCAGGTACCTATCCTTTAAGGTAGCATTCCTGGTGGCGATTACATCCGCCCGACGCATATCTGAGTTGGCAGCCCTTTCTATCACACAGGACCTTTGCCAGGTTTCACCAGGATAAAGTGGTTCTGCGACTGGACCACACCTTTCTACCAAAGGTTAGTTCCATGTTTCACAGATCTCAGGATATCATATTACCTTCCTTCTGTCTCCAACGAGAGCATCCCCTGGCAACTAGATGGCACACTCTGGATCTCACTAGAGCGCTAAAGGTTTATATCCAACGCACAAGATCCATCCGGAGATCTGAAGCACTCTTCATAGCCTACCATCCCAGATCCTTGGGATCCAGAGTGTCTCCTACAGTAATAGGTCGTTGGATCAGAGGGACCATCTCTAAGGCCTACGAGACAGCTCCCCTTTCCATTCCAAGGAATATTACAGCGCATTCCACCAGAAGTGCTGCCACATCTGCCACTTGGGCGACTCAGGCTCCGTTGGAAGAAGTCTGCAAAGCAGCCACTTGGGCCTCGCCAAATTTCTTCATAAGGCACTACAAAATCGATTCGTACGCATCAGCGGACGCTGCCTTCGGCAGAAGAGTACTCCAATCCGTTATCTCTCACGATAGCAATGTACTCCCACCCTAGGGACCTATCTCTTGGGTATGTCCCATGTGACTGCTGGACCCACTCCTTCAGTACGGAGAATAGGCGTTGATTGCTTACCTGAACGCCTCTTCTCGTACGGTGAGTGGGTACAGCAGTCACTTCCCTCCCTATGTGTGGTCTTCTTTACCTTCTATTCTATTTTCTTATAACACATGAGAGTTGAACATTAAAGAGCTTCACTACTGAGCCTAGTCTATGGATTCGCGAATTCTGGGGAAGGGGCGGATCCAGCAGTCTTTTTTAATACTAGGCTCAGTTCGAACGGATTGGACAGGAGCAACCCGTGTGACTGCTGTACCCACTCACCGTACGAGAAGAGGCGTTCAGGTAAGCAATCAACGCCTATTTTCAGGCTATGAGAATTAAAATGGGTCACACAAGCACTGATCAAAATGAGGTCTTACTAAAAAATAAATCAGTATGAAATATTGAATATTTCACAAAGTGAAAGTGAAAGTGAAATAATTTCACTAAATGAAATAATTTCAGAAAAAATTATTGGAAGCTACATCTTACAAACACACTTACAAAAAATTGAACCTTATTTCCAGTTAGGCTATGCATCTCAATGTAAAAGGCACAACAGTTTTTTAAAGAAACAAATTATATCCGTCAAGCCAGACAAGGCTACATTAGAAGTTTAATTGTTCTGTTACTATATAAAGCAGCTGCTCTGCATCAAAATGATGGCATATCTTTCCCAACTCTAGGAGATTTTACTTGCTGATTGAGACAGACCTGGATGTTTGATTGTTAACCTGACCTTTCAGGTGTAATGGGCTGTAAAAGTAACCTTGAGGAACAAGAGGAAGAGCTGAAACCAAAACAATAGTCAAAAATAGGAAATTTGTGTCCAAGACAGAAATGTACTTTGACAAAGTAACTCAGATAAGGCTGTCCCTAGTTTTTTTAAAGGGAGAGAGGGAGGAACCACATTAACACCTAAAAGATTTTGTTATTGTAACTTATAGTAAAATAATATTAGCATTCATAACTTTGCTTCCCTAATACGATCTATCTTAAAGGGCTGACAACCCATCACTGTCATAGGGACCATCTACCTTGCTCCTAGTCGTCATCTTCTCCATCTCTTCCAGCATTATAGATTTCTCAAGGGATCCTGGGGGGATTTATCATCATTAATGACAGATCTCATACAAAAGGCATATAGACATTCTGACATGGCGGTTTGTGTGTCATAATTGCACTTCATAATTAAAGTCATTTCATAAACACACCACACAATTTTTCAAAGTCTATTCACTTGATTTTCATAATAACAACTGCAAACATACTTTGCAGGACAGAGCATCTGAGCAACTTGAATCCCATCTCAACCATAGATCCAACTTCTTTATATCTACAAGTGAATCTATGGATCAATACCAATGCTGAATACATATGTGTATGGTTGACACCTGGTAACAAGAAAAGCATTAGTGGCAGAACATGAAGTGCTTTCCTGATATCCACTTTGTACAATAATCAGTTCTAAAAATAACAAACCCTAGCACTGGCAGTTTAACAGAGAGAAATGACAGCCGAAATATCAAAAGATCTCACTTTATTGTCACTTTCTAAGTACCATCAGCAATTTAAAACATTCTGCGCAAATGGTAAGAAAACAGGTTACTGGGTAATTTGAAATGACAGGGAAGTCCTATAGGTTACTTCCCATATATTTTCTTTTGATAACTAATCGTATTGATGCCTGAGGTGTCAACTGAAGTCCCCAGGCTATATCCAGCCCTCCTGGGTTTCTTTATGTGACCATTGTACCCTAGTTCATTCCTCACCTTTCTACTCTTACCATGGCCACAAAATTAATGCTCCAACAGAGCAAAAGATTGCTACAATGCTTTGTCCTTTCTTGTTAAATGTACACTGGGGCTTGAAGGTGGAAGCACAAGTATATTACAGTGTAGTGTGGGTATGTTTCATATTTCACCTAAAATGTCCATTCATACCAGACATGCTAACTTTATTTTGTTGTTATTTTTACTTTTGTTTATTCACTTTTTTAGTACATTCATCTGCTATTTTTTTGTATATTTGTTTTATTGGGTTCTCAGGGTGGTATACATGGGGTCAGGTTGCACAAGGCAGTCAGCTGATAGGAGAGAAGAGCACTCCATTTCTACTAATTGCCGTGTATTTATTTATATACAATACACAATATCTTAATCCAGTTTTCCACAAGCCTCTGTAAACAAAATTTTAATCCCAAAATTGGATTAAGATATTGTGTATTGTATATTTTACATGTTGTGAGCTGTCCCGAGTCCTCGGAGAGAGGTGGCATAGAAATCCAATTAATAAATAATAAATAAATAAATAAATAAAACATTAAGAACACTAGCTGATCAGATTATGAAGCCAAATACCCCATTTCACTGGCCATTATTTTGGGAGATTTAAACAAGGCAAACTTAAGGAAAGACCTACCTAAATACTTTCAGCATATCAATTGTTTCACTAGAGGCAAGAATACTTTAGACCAGCGGTCTCCAACTGGTGGTCTGTGGACCACTGATGGTCCACGAGAAAATTTTGGTGGTCCACAGAAAACTTATTTGCATTTTTTTGTACTGTGCTAAATCAGGGGTCCTCAAACTATGGCCCCCGGGTCAGATACATGTAATGAATGCTTGTGTTGCTGCAGAGAGTCTCCCTCTTTGGGGTCTTTTCATGTGGTTTGGAGAGGGGCAGAAATTCCGACTTGGGATCTGCTTCAGCTTCCTGGTACAGGGCTTTGGCCAAAGGCTGGAGGGAAGTACCACTGGTGGCAAAGAGCCAGAGAGTCTTGTTCTAGGACTGCAACATGGTCTGGAACTGGCTGACCATCTCAGCCCAGTGTGCCTGGCCTTACATTACCATAGGTCTTCCCTCTGCTTGGAAAGCCTATGCTCATAGTCCTCAGTGAGGTGCTTCTGCTGAGTCTCCTTCTCGTTCAAATCCAATTTGAACAGAGCCAGCTGTTTTGCCAACTCTTTCTCATGGTGGCTGCTTAGCTCAAACAACTGCTTGTTGTGGCCCTAAGGAGCCTGGGCGGAGAAGCGAGAAGTGGCTAAGAGAGGAGAGGTGAGTAGAAGCCAGCGAGGCACCCGATGTGAGTGACATCGAGTTGGCCAACAACAGACAAGCTTCCTACAACTGACCCCCGTATCATTGCATTCACAACCCCTAGTAATAACAGAAAAGGAAATGCAAGACCTATTTCACAGACAAAAGCCAGGAAAAGCTCCAGAGCCAGACAAATAACTCCTTGTTTAAAAGTATGTGCTGACCAATTGGCCCCCATCTTCACTCGAATCTTCAATAAATCACTACAGATGTGCTATGTTCCTTCTTGCTTCAAATGCTCTACTATCACGCCAGTGCTGAAGAAGCCCATCATCAAAGAACTGAATGACTACAGACCAGTTGCTCTAACATCTGTAGTTATGAAAACCTTTGAAAGGCTAGTACTGCCCCACTTGAAAACCATCGTGGATGCACTGTTAGAACCCCTGCAATTTGCATACCAAGCAAATAGACCAACAGATGATGCTGTTAATATGGCTCTGCACTACATCCTACAACATCTTGAATCTCCAATGACCTATGCAAGGGTCCTCCTTGTAGACTTTAGTTCCGCATTCAATACCATCATTCCAGACACTCTTCTAACTAAGCTGAACCAGTTAGCGGTACCTGGACATACTTGTAAGTGGATCATAAGCTTCCTAACAAACAAGAAGCAGCAGGTGAAGCTAAGCAGAATCATATCAGATGCCTGTACAATTAGCAGAGGGGGCCTTCAAGGCTGTGTGCTCTCTCCATTTCTCTTCTCTCTCTATGCCAATGACTGGGGGTTCTTGCCTTCCTAAATACTCTAGCCAGGAGAAGGTTGTGCAAGCCACCTCAATGACAAGAGATGAAGGGTAATACTCAGGACACAAGAGTGACACTTGAGAATATGAAGGGCAATGCCAGGATCCATCACAATGCCTTCCGGACAAATAAGATGTCCCCAAAACCCGATGGTCATCTGATAAAACTGATATTTTTCCAACTTGCCATAAAGGTGACTTTCTCTCAGATGTTGCAGGACTTGATGGAGATGCTGAATGTGACTCGTGCGCGATGGGGAGTAGATTGGGATGTCATAAAGGCAAACCAAAATAAATTGGTCCAATAGATCTCAGAAGATGTCATTCATGAAGTGTTGGAAGACAGCCGGAGCATTCATGAGTCCAAAGGGCATGAATATTTATTTATTTATTTATTAGATTTGTATGCCGCCCCTCTCCGCAGACTCGGGGTGGCTAACAGCAGTAAAAAAGACAAATATCACAAATCTAATATAAAAAGTAATTTTAAAAACCCCAATTTAAGAGACTAATCATACAAACAGACATACCATGCATAAATTTTATAAGCCTAGGGGGAAGGGAATATTTCAATTCCCCCATGCCTGACAACAGAGGTGGGTTTTAAGGAGCTTACGAAAGGCTAGGAGGGTGGGGGCAACTCTGATATCTTGGGGGAGTTGGTTCCAAAGGGTCGGGGCCACCACAGAGAAGGCTCTTCCCCTGGGTCCCGCCAAACGACATTGTTTAGTTGACGGGACCCGGAGAAGGCCAACTCTGTGGGACCTAACTGGTCACTGGGATTCGTGCGGCAGAAGACGGTCCCGGAGATATTCTGGTCCGATGCCCTGAAGGGCTTTATAGGTCATAACCAACACTTTGAATTGTGACCGGAAACCGATCGGAGTGTTGGTGTGATATGGGCATATTTATGAAAGCTCAAAATGGCTGTACTGTACTGTAATGTACTGTGCTGTACTGAGTCCCAAACGCTGTCTTCCACTCATCTCTCTCTCGCATGCGCACTAGGTTGAAGGCGCACCACAGATCCAGCTCCATGACCAGCTGAGCCAGACGTGGACCACCCACAACAGTTTTGTTTGTGAAACTAGCATTTTTTTCTAACAAAATGCATTAAGTTGCTGAAAGCTTCATTGCAAGATATCAAATCTTTGTAGACAAGAATACAAGTCCACCTTATATGGATGATTCAAGCAGGGCACAGGTGATGAAGGAAAGTTGGAATGAAGTAGCAAGTATGTCAAAAAATGGAACAAAATGTAGGAAGGGCTGGAGAGAAAAAACCAACACTGAAGGACAAATTGGCTGACTGGGAAAAAAGAGAGAAAATGGCTGAGAAACCTATCAGAAGAGATAGATAATTCACAGCCATTTCTCCAGGGAGTCTTGGTAAAGGTTAAGGCATGAAACTTTTTTTACCTTGAAAGAGATTTTGTTTTTAATCCTTTAGGCAAGAGAAATGTCCAGGAATCTTGTTTGGGGCAAGAGTCACTTCACATTGTATTAATGTGAAGAAAGTTATCTCCCAAAAAAGACTCCTCTGAGGACTTTCTCATTTATAGAAGTTCAGTGGTGGCAAAAATCTTCTCAGGGAAGCCCCCAACACTGCCTCTGATAGATTTATCTAGGCAGATTTTATTAAAAAAACCTGCATCCTTTAAATTCTTTGAAGTGCAATGTTTAACCTCTGCTGACATTTGCTCTGCTTGAATGCCTGGCTTTTGCCTGCACAATTGTGCAGCACATACTTTTCATGCAGAAATTTACAGCTATCCTTGGGAGAGAGGGCAAGATTCCTTTCCATGAATTCTGTAGAATTGCTGCTAACAATATTGGGTTAAATAAACCAGTGATCAGATTCAGTGGAAAGCAATTGTAAATGTTCCCAACTATTTTAACCTGCTCCCTTTTTAAAAATCATCTCTGAAAATTTATTTCTTAAGGGGCCCTTGGAAAATACAAGTACCAAGAATAAAATATAAAACATGCAATTGATTTGAAAGAGTAGGTGAAATATAATTCCAAACATTAAAGCTATAAATATAATTACTTATTTATTTTATTTATTTAATTTGTATGCCGCCCCTCTCCGGGGCGGCTCACAACAGTAATAGAAAAAACAATGTAGAATACAAATCTAATAATTAAAACTAAAAACCCATAATTAAAAAAAACATGCACACAACATACCATACATAAACAATATAGGCCTGGGGAAGTTATATCAGTTCACCCATGCCTGACAACAGAGGTGGGTTTTAAGGAGTTTCCGAAAGGCAAGGAGGGTGGGGGCAGTTCTAATCTCAGGGGGGAGCTGGTTCCAGAGGGCTGGGGCCGCCACAGAGAAGGCTCTTCCCCTGGGACCCGCCAAGTGACGGGACCCAGAGAAGGCCAACTCTGTGGGACCTAATCAGTCACTGGGATTCGTGCGGCAGAAGGCGGTTCCGGAGATATTCTGGTCTGATGCCATGAAGGGCTTTATAGGTCATAACCAACACTTTGAAATGTGACTGGAAATTGATCGACAACCAGTGCAGACTGCGGAGTGTTAGTGTAACATGGGCATACCTTGGGAAGCCCATGATTGCTCTCGCAGCTGCATTCTGCACGATCTGAAGTTTTTTTAGGCAAAAAGTCTGTCAGAATCCACTCACAGAACCTAAGGTATAACAATGATTTGTCTTATGGACACGTCTTAGTTTTCTCAATTTTGTGATTAAAGTAGACTGTGACCAGTAGAGTCAGAATAGTCAGCATAGTACAATTTCTGCTGGGTTCATGCTATATCTTTGGAAACTGAAAGCAGGAAATTCTGGGGAGGTATGGCAAATTAAAGATGTCTTCGCAAAAATGAACAACTACAGCAAAGACCTAGGAAGTAATGAGTAGACCATTTTTTTGGAACCTCTCTGGATAACAAAAGGATAAAAGATTGCCTACATATATTCCAGAGGGCTGCTTCTCACGAGGAGACAGTAAGATACATTGTAAATATTGTTATAAAAGCAAATCCAGGAATTAATTTTAATAGTGTCTGCCACAACAAAATGGAAGAGGAACAGGTTCCGCTTGATGAAATTGAGACTGAATTGAAAGTAGATTTTAAATGATTACAAAAATGATGTGAAAAAATACAGAAGATATACAGATATACAGAAGAAACTGGCTGATGTCTGCATAATTTAAAAAATCAAGATATAATTTCCCTATAATTGATTTATGAAAGAAGCTTGCTAAACCGTTGAAGAATTTTGTGAGAAGGGAAAAAGAAAAAAATGAAGGGGGAAAAAAGCCCCAAGTTCTATAACATTATTTCAAGTTTGTTAGATGTAAAAGGAAGGAATGTAAAGTTTATTTATTTGATCAAGGTTAAAATAGACATATTGTTATCTCTAGCAATGCTTAAAGGATTTTTGCTGACAACAGGATTGAAATTATAAGGTCATGGATTTGTTTTTAAATAAGAGAGAAATCATTTTTTGTATTTTAAGAGAAATTTATGGGTTATTAAAATAGTTTGTGACTAGAGTAGGAAGTCACTTCTATTTTTTATTATTTTTTTCCTTTCTACATTTTTTCTATCTTTCACTTTTCTTTCATTTCTGTACTTTTTTAATCAATATTTTCAATAATTATGTCTGATTCTATGGATAGACCATGTATATAGATAATGGTGTGGAATAAATTTTATCTGTCAGGACAAAGAAAGTGCTGAAAATTAAAGTACAAATGATAACCCAAGAAAATGATTTGGGAAAGGACATTTTAGGGCATACAAAAGAAACTGGCACCTAAATGTTAAAAAGGAAAATGCAAATGCAAATGATAAACCAAGACAATGACCTAAAATGATTTCTTCTTTCATCTGTAAAAGAGGCTTAAAACATAAAATATTAAAAATCTGTGCAATTGAATAAAAAAGAATTGAAGAGAAATCAAATCATATGAAGATATTTGATTGAATTAAAGGTTGTTAGAAGTACGAGAAAGGAGTATAAAGTTGGTTTATTTGATCAGTTAAAATAAGGATTCCCCTCACATAGTCGGAGGAATTCTTTGAGGACTTTTTGTTGACACCAAGACTGAAAAGTTGATGTCTTATAGATAAGATATAGGATATGGGATGAACAGATTGTTTATAATCTTACAAAATATGAAGAGTTGCTAAATTTATTCATACTTGTTGTAGTGAAGATTGTAAGTCACTTCTTTATGTATACAGTGTGTGTGTGTGTGTGTGTGTGTGTGTGTGTGTGTTCTTTTTTGTCTTCGCCTTCTTTAAAAAAGGAATTGGGGATTGAGTGGGAAATTTAAAACAAAAGACAACTAAGAAAAGGAAACCACACCTCTAAATACCGGTACTTTTTTCCCCCTCCTTCTGTGAAAAAATATATACTATTCTTGCTATTTTATTTTTGGGAGGTGAAGTTTTCCGTCAATGTCTGTCAGTTTTATAGTTGAGGGATACATGCTATTCAGGGTTCAGACATGAACTGTTCCTGCCTATATTTCTTCCACTATAGTCCTGAAACAATATGTACATCTACACTGATTATATAATAAAATAGGTTAAGTATTCACATCAGAAGCAGTATTCTCCCATTTCAAATCACAAAGAATTCCTGGTCCAAATTGCCTCAGGAAAATAACTTCTTTCTGACTTTGCTAAATCCCTTCCAAAATATATTCCCCAAAACGTGCATGTTCCTGCATTGTTTGGAACCTCTATATATTTTTAGAGTATTTGATTTAAGAAGAAAATGGCTTCAGTTGTGATTCTCAGTTCACATGTCATGTCCTTCAGAGAATATGCCAAGTAAAATAAGCGCTCAGCAAGTAAACAACAATTCTTTCCACCTAAATTGGCCCTGTCAAAATACATGATGCTATTATTTAGGACATCCTTCTATCTAGACTTTTTCAGCAACTGTGATCTCCAAAAGCTTTTTGAGATGATTACTGCCTGTAAAGAAACAGTGAACAGCATCCTAGACACTTCGGGGAAACAATAACTTAAATGAAAAGGAAATGTCAGGGCCAGCTAACCTAGAGAGAAATATTGTGTTCCACCAAGTGAGAAATACACTTCCATATTCCTTTTGTTTTGCGATCTGCAATATATTTGAAATACAACTGGAAAAAAATAGTTTACGTTATAGTTCTGGAAAAGTTGGATTCAGCAACGATACTCTTAAAACACATTTAAAGAAATCTGGATTAGTGCTCCTGCCCTTAAATATTGGGATATCCAATATTTGGGGCCAAATGAGGAAAAGTGTACTAAGGGGGATCCTTGTAATTCAGAAAGAATTCCAAGATAGGGAAGGATATCCTGGGGTTTATTTAAGGACAGAATACCCACTTGTTTCTTCAAGGAAATATTGGCAGGAAAGCGTTGTAGATGCAAACATTCCCATACTTAACTTGGGAATGAGGCTTTTGTTGGATCCTAAAGAAGGAGTTAAGTACAAAATATTTGCTGGACTTTAAGGGAAGGACAGGTAGTTGGGGTTTTTTTCCTTTTTGTTTTTTTAATTTTATAATACAAAAGTTTCATTTTCAATTTAAACAATGTATTGTCAGAGTGCTTATACATACATATATCAATGTTATACTTTCAAATTTAACTATATTTATTTAATAATATTTTTAATCTTCCATTTTAATAGAAACATAGAAGTCTGACGGCAGAAAAAGACCTCATGGTCCATCTAGTCTGCCCTTATACTATTTTCTGTATTTTATCTTAGGATGGATATATGTTTATCCCAGGCATGTTTAAATTCAGTTACTGTGGATTTATCTACCACGTCTGCTGGAAGTTTGTTCCAAGGATCTACTACTCTTTCAGTAAAATAATATTTTCTCATGTTGCTTTTCATCTTTCCCCCAACTAACTTCAGATTGTGTCCCCTTGTTCTTGTGTTCACTTTCCTATTAAAAACACTTCCCTCCTGGATCTTATTTAACCCTTTAACATATTTAAATGTTTCGATCATGTCCCCCCTTTTCCTTCTGTCCTCCAGACTATACAGATTGAGTTCATTAAGTCTTTCCTGATACGTTTTATGCTTAAGACCTTCCACCATTCTTGTAGCCCGTCTTTGGACCCGTTCAATTTTGTCAATATCTTTTTGTAGGTGAGGTCTCCAGAACTGAACACAGTATTCCAAATGTGGTCCCACCAGCGCTCTATATAGTGGGATCATAATCTCCCTCTTCCTACTTGTTATACCTCTAGCTATGCAGCCAAGCATCCTACTTGCTTTCCCTACCGCCTGACTGCACTGCTCACCCATTTTGAGACTGTCAGAAATCACTACCCCTAAATCCTTCTCTTCTGAAGTTTCTGCTAACACAGAACTGCCAATGCAATACTCAGATTGAGGATTCCTTTTCCCCAAGTGCATTATTTTACATTTGGAAACATTAAACTGCAGTTTCCATTGCTTTGACCATTTATCTAGTAAAGCTACATCATTTACCATATTACAGACGCCTCCAGGAATATCAACCCTATTGCACACTTTAGAGTCATCGGCAAATAGGCAAACCTTCCCTACCAAACCTTAATCATACAGCCATCAAATCAACCAAAAAAGAATTATTTTTTTAAATTTCTCATTTATCATATTTTTCCCAGGTTTACAATCAAAACTAATCTTCCTTTTTTCCTCTTTCCTCTCCTCCTCTCCCTTCCTACTTCCCTCTTCTCCTCTCCTTCTCCTTTCTCTCATTCACCATTTCCCTCTGTTCCCTTTCTTTCCCTCTCTTCTTTTCCCTCTCTACCTCCTTCTTCCTTCATCCCCTTTTCTTTTTCCGCCCTTTCTCCTCTCCCCTATTTCCTTCCAATTTCCTCCATTTTTCCCACTGTTACTTTCAGTTATTTACCATCTACAATTTATTTCTCAATATAACACCAAAAACAAACAGTTTTAATATAAATTGCATCGGTGGTATTAATCATAATAAATTCTTTCAGTTTTATTTAATTTTTACTTCTGTTTTCCAATGTTTATCTTCTTTCTCCTCTTCTTCAAGATGTTGCCCCGGTATCTTCTGTTAATTTCAACCACAATTTTTATTTTCCTTAATTTTCAACTTTACTCATCTTATTTTTATACAAACAATATCACTACTGTTCTGGTTTCTGGTAGAACTTTAGCAATTACAAACAACTCTTATTAAATGCATCATTTCATGAATAAAGAAACTCCATTTATTTCTCCGCTGTCCTTTAATTCAAACACATTCCATACATACACTCGGTCCCTTATCTCTCTTAGTTGCATTCCTCACATTCCTCCTGCTGCTCCACTTAACAAGATTTATTTTCCTAACAGCATAACTTTGAAAAACAGCAGAACTGACAGTTAACAACACAGAACTACTTTTGCTTACTTTAGCCGACAAAAACATATCCATTTTCCCTTCGGCAAGGTTGAAACTCCACCCTTCTTCTCCACTGACCCCCTGACGTGCCAAATACATCACTGCAGTATTTAACCCATTCCTCTCCTTAATATCTTCTTCCAGACTTCTGTTCTCTACGTTTTTGAACCCTTCTGAATTTAGGGTTAACCCAGCGAGCATCTGATTCTCCCTCGCTAGATCCTGAACTCATAGCCCCATCCTGTGGCTGGCCTCCCACCTGTTCTACTACCTGTAACCCCGGTCCCTCCACTAATTCATAAACGCTATCTGAATCCGAGTCCTCAATATCTTCATCATCCTCCAACTGATCAGGAGTACGTACAACAACTACAAGCCCTTAAATTCTCATCTCTTACTATGTTAAGCACGGATAGAAACCTTATACATTTGTATTTCTAATTTAACATAAACTATATAGTTTATATAAAAATCATTTAAAATAATTATTTAAACACAATAACATTAATACATTTAGTTTTTTCTAATATCTATGTTCTACATTACATCCTAAACATCATTAAAAAGTAAGCCATATTACTAGTTTTCATCTTTCACATTTATATCTTTTTCTTCTTAATATGAATATAATTCATTTTACTTCAAAGCATTATGACTTTATATGCCAATCTTATCTGAAAACGACTTAAAATAATCGAACACAGTTAATTGCATTAATACAGTTCAGTCAACCAAAATGTCTATTAAAACTTTGTCTTTGGTCTCTCAAGAATTCCATCTCTCATAACTCCCCCCCCCATTCTGTTGGTTTCTTTTTTCTTTTCTTTCTGTTATTGCTATATCTATATAGTGATCCCCCGAGTTTCGCGATCCCGATCATTGCGAATCGCTATATCGCGATTTTTCCACCCGATGACGTCACTCCCTTCCTTTCTCATCTTTCTTTCTCTCTCTCTTTCTCTATCTTGCTTCTTCCTCTCTCACACTCTCTTCCTCCCTCTCTCATCTCTTTCTTTCCTTCTCTCTCTTTCTCTATCTCTCCCCCTCTTGCTCTCGAGCGGCGGGCGGCACCCAGGGCGGGCGAACGGGCAAGCGGCAAGCGATCTTGGGGTTTCCCCTTTGCCTGGGCGGCGGGGAAACCCCATCTTCGGCTCCTCGCTGCTGCCGCGCTGCGGAGCAGATCAGCTGTTGGGCGGCCGAAGGGGTCTTCCCTTGGTCTTCCCCGCCGCCCACACGCAAACTCCACCATCTGCGCATGTGCGGCCATGGAAACAGGGGCGCGCATGCGCAGATGGTGTTTTTACTTCCGTGCCGCTACATCGCAAGTTATCGATTATTGCGAGGGGTCTTGGAACGGAACCCTTGTGATAATCGGGGGATCACTGTACTTTCTTTTCTTTTTTCCTCCAACCTCTTAAGATCTTTCCACTGTTACACCCTTTACTTCTTAGTTGATTTGTTTGCAATATGTTTTCCCTTGCCTATTTCTTCTATACCACTGTGAATCCCAGTGAAATCATTTATCTGGTTTTTGCTTTCTATTTTTTGTTCTTCTATGTTTTTTCTTGGTTCTCCAGCACTATATTTCCCACATATTTTGTATCATGCAATGTCACTTCTAGTTTCTCATCACCTTTTACCAATTTTAAGACTTAATGTATAGTTTTTGAGATCTCCGTCAATTCTTCATATATCCACAGTTCCATTTTATCCATCTTACTCTCTTTAGGATTTTACTATTATAAATGTCTTGATTCAAACTTAATGTCCATGTAGTCTCTTTAAATTTTCTTTTTCTAGTATCCAAATATCCAGTTTTATTCTGCTCCTTTCCAGGTTGAAGCTTTGTTATCTTCCAGCAAGGTTAAATCAAGACCAAATTCTATAGTTCAAAGCATTCACTCCTTGAAGATCTTCACAGTTTTCAAAATATTTTTCTGTAAGCAAGGTCAATCCACAGCTGCACATCATTTCCCTTTTTTTTCTTTCTCCTTGTCTCCCACCAAATTATTATAATGTTCTCTTTCCACCACTAGATGGCGCCCTCAAATTTCCCATATAAAAAGATCCGCTTTCTGTTAAAACTTCTCAAAATACTTTAAATCCAAATAAAAAATGTTTTCTTCTTACTTTTTGTTCTCTTTATTTTTACCAAATCCAATTGTATTTATTTATTTATTTATTTATTTGTTTGTTTGTTTTTACCAAATCTGATTTCTCCCCCCCCCCCATTCTTTGCCAATTGGCTTCTAATTTTTAATATGATTTATTGAATGGATGTTAATGGAAGTTTTTAAAGTTAGAATGTTTAAATATTATTTTTATATATATTAATTGGATGAGTTGTACTATTGTGTCTTTGTATATGCTGTGAGCTGCCCCGAGTCCTATAAAGTACTTCCACTCTCTTCTCTCTTATAGTCTATTTTAAAGTTTTCTTTTATCTGTAAATTGGCCAATCACTCACCTGGTGTCACCACCTTGTTCACTTGCCATTCCTGCACAGTACTTAGATCAAAGAAATCTTCATACCCTGACACACCACTTTTTCCTCTTCCTGCTTCTATCAGTGTGTGGCCGTCCTGGCTTTGTAGCAGCTTACAATGGCTACTTTCTGAAGCTTCAGTTGCCTCTCCAGGCAATTTACTTTTTCTCTATTCATGTTGGCTCATGTCTCTTTATCCACTGTTCTTCCAAAATAGTTTAGGTCAGTGATGGCAAATTTTTCCCCCCTCGGGTGCTGAAAAAGTGCATGCGTGAGTGCCCACACTCATAATTCAATGCCTTGGGAGAGCAAAAAGAGCTTCCCCTGTCCCCGGAAGCCCTCTGGAGGCCTGTTTCCCAACTTCTGTTGGGCCTAGTAGGCTCGTGTTTTGCCCTCCCCAGGAGCCAAAGTCTTTCCTGGATCTGGGAGAGGGTAAAAACTCCCTCCCCCATCCCCCTGGAGGCTCTCTGGAAGCCAAAAATGCCTTCCCAGAGTATCTATGTGAGCCAAAAATCAGCGGATCAGCACACATATGCATGTTGGAGCTAATCTAGGGCACCAGCTTGTGTCCCAGCAGATATGGCTTTGCGTGCCCCCTCTTGCACCCATGCCATATGTGCGCCATCATTGGTTTAGGTCAATAAAGACCCCTAGTCAGCTGGGATTCAATGTTTCTTTGGGAGCTCTGAAGAATCTGTTGTGTTGCCCCGGCATTGGCCACACCTCTCCTCAGACAGTACTTGTACTAGGAAATATGCACTCTCTCATGCAGAGGTGCAAAACCTACACCGTCACAGTGGCATCATATGACATATCATGACTTTTTCCCCCTCCACTAAACTGGGCAGAGGCAGCCAATGACACATCCAGCCCATGGGCTGCGGGTTTGACACCCCTGCTCTAGTGTGTATTCTTCAAATTCAATACTGCTCTACAGAATGGTCTAAAACCTGGCAACTTCAAATCTCCACCACTAAATGCTCTGTCTTACACATTGGTAAAAAGAATCAGAATACTAAATATAAACTTGGAGGAATTGAACTTATTGATAACCCTCAATCTGTCAAATACGTTGGAGTACTCATATTCAATGACCTAAGTCCTAGAGCCCACTGCAACAACATTTCCAAAAAGGATTTAAGAGTTGTTAACCTAATCCTTCGCAGCTTCTTCTCTGGTAATTTTGAACTGCTAACAAGAGCTTACAAAACATTTGTCAGACCAATCCTAGAATACAGCTCGCCTGTATGGAACCCACATTGCATATCTGACATCAACACAATTGAGAGAGTCCAGAAATATTTCACAATAAGAGTCCTTCACTCCTCTTCTCACAACAAAATACCTTACTCCGCTAGACTTGAAATTCATGGTTTAGACAACTTACAACTCCGTCGTCTCCATTTCGACTTAATTATCGTTCATAAAATCATATACCAAAATGTCCTACCTGTTAACGACTACTTCACCTTCAACCGCAACAACACATGAGCACAAAATCGATTTAAACTAAATGTCAACTGCTCCAAACTTGACTGCAAAAAATACGACTTCAGCAACAGAGTAATCAACACCTGGAATGCTCTACCTGATTCTGTGGTTTCTACTCCTAACCCCAAAACCTTTAACCTTAGACTATCTACAATTGATCTCTCCTCCTTTCTAAGAGTAAGGGGCGTGCATAAGCGCACCATTGTGCCTACCATCCCTGTCCTATTGTCTACTTTTTATCATTACTTATCTAATGTTTTATATGTACAAATTATCACCCTATAATTGTTTGACAAATAAATATTTTTTTAAAAAAAAAGATATTTTAAATCAGAGCAGGGATGGGTTCTAACTTACCAAACTATTGGTTCACTTCCTCCTGCACTGCGTGGTCTAGCAGTATCAAAAAATAAAAATAAAAAATTTCCCCCCAAAAGCCAAAGGCAGGATGGCGTTGTATGCGCATTGCTGAAAACTTGGCTTCTGCGCATGCCCAGAAGGGGGAAAAAATATTTTTTTAAAAAATGTTTTAAAAAAAATTTAAATAGAAAGACGGCGGTCTCCATGGATTGGCACCGACAGAATCGGTTCCATGACATCATCGTGACATCACCAATGGATTGCTGCCAGTTCAGATGAACTGGTCCAAAGTGGGAGGAACCCAGCTCCGAATCAGGGTTATATAATATTTTCCAGACTTAGAGATGTATAGAGTCCTTAAGCAGCATGACTAGAATGGGAACAATTGGCTGCCGATCAATTTCCGGTCACAATTCAAAGTGTTGGTTATGACCTATAAAGCCCTTCATGGCATCGGACCAGAATACCTCCGGGACCGCCTTCTGCCGCACGAATCCCAGCGACCAGTTAGGTCCCACAGAGTTGGCCTTCTCCGGGTCCCGTCGACTAAACAATGTTGTTTGGCGGGACCCAGGAGAAGAGCCTTCTCTGTGTTGGCCCCGACCCTCTGGAACCAGCTCCCCCCAGAGATTAGAACTGCCCCCACCCTCCTTGCCTTTCGTAAAGTTCTTAAGACCCTCTCTGCCGTCAGGCATGGGGGAACTGACACATCTCCCCCGGGCCTATACAGTTTATACATGGTATGTTTGTGTGCATGTTTGTTTTTAATAATGGGGTTTTTAGCGTTTTTTACATTATTAGATTTGTTCTTACATTGTTCTGGCTGCATCCTGGAGCCAAATATGCAAATAGTTCAGCTATGCTATGGGATATTTGAAATCTCTTTTCATCCTCTGATTCATATGAAGATGCAGGAGTAATGCTGGACTCCCCTGCAGTAGAGGAAGAAAATGGATTAGAAATATCCAAACAATGGATTAAGAATTGCCCTTAAATCAATTTAAATATTTAGAGGAATAGCAAATTCAGCTGACCGACTTAACATTTGCCTGACATAGTTAGGAAACGTTTACGTTTATTTCTTGATAAAATGCAAATCTCGCCTGCATATTTTCTCTTAGACTTTGAAATTTCAGTCCATAACCTTATTCCAGCCATAGTCTTTTTCCTGACCAAAGAATAAGGAAGAAGGAAGAGAACTGGAAAGAAGGAAATTAAATCAAGATAGATAGGTGATAGATAGATAGATAGATAGATAGATAGATAGATAGATAGATAGATAGATAGATAGATAGATAGATAGATAGATTCAAATCCTCAAAGATAAAACTCTGATAGATTAGAATAGATTTGAGAATTAATATATTTCTTTTCTGTGCTGAATCTTCTATGTTTCAGTAGTCAACAAAATGAGCCACTTTCTGAGCTTATCCAAGCAGAAGAAACCAAAAATATTACTGACAATATGAGGAATGGTAAAATGCTAGTCCAAGTGGTTTTCCTTTAGAATGATACAAAGTTCAAACAAATTTGTATGCCGCCCAAGTCTACGGAGAGGGGCGGCATACAAATCTAATCAATCAATCAATCAATCAATCTTTTGGCTTTTAATTGTTTACATAGTTATCTGAATGTGATATTTTGTTACTTTGGAATAAAATGTGTTATTTTGGAATAAAATAAAATAAGAAATTGGCTGGAAGAAATTACACAAAGAGCAAAGCCGCCCCGAGTCTATGGAGAGGGGTGGCATACAAATCTAATAAATAAATAAAATAAATAAATAAATAATAAAATAAATTGATTTGAATCCAGAATTGCTCTTGTTGGGAATTTTGGGAATGTTTTAAAAAGAGGACTGTTACATAATACTTCATATAACCACTGGTGCTAGGATTGTTTATGTGCAGAGTTGGAAAAATGGTACCAGCCTCACATCCTCAATGGTCATTAGAAAAATATTAGAAAGCTGCAAGATATGCAAACTAACAATGGAGATACATGAGAAGAAAGAGACAGAATTCTATAATGCTTGGAATAAACAGTATTAAATGGTTAAATCGCAACAAAAAACTTCAAATGTGGTCGTAAAAGGTGAACTATAAATAAACTGTAAATGTTCTCACATCTTTTATAAACAATTATAAAACTAAAATAGAAGAAACAGGTGTTGAATATAGAGTAGGAGATTCAATCCATTGAATATAGAACTAGATAAACAATAGCAATTGTTTAAATTAAAAAAGTAACACTAAAGTATAAATATATTTAGAAATGAAATAGCTTTAAAAGTGGTTAGTTTTTACTTTGTTTGTATTTTATGTATTTTTGTCTTGTTTATATGTTGTTTCTTTTTACTAAAAATTCAATAAAGATTTTTTTAAAAAAGTAATTATTTGGAGTGGAAAATATCATCTGAGATGTATATTTACACAAAACTGATTTTAAACGTAGTACTATCAGAATTAGTAACAGATTCGGATAATGAACCTCATTTAAAATGAACATTTGGGATAACATTAATACTTTACAAATGAAAGCTTTCCCAAAGTAATTTATACCATATGTTGTATTCCTTTATGTACTCCTAAACTGTATTTTCAAAAACTTGAATGTATTGTATTGTGTATGCATTATTTAGGATGTTTATTTAAGAAAAAGTCTCCCTTGCTTTTCACTTAGAAAAGTTCAGCCGTTAACTTGGACAGCAAAATGGATCTTCTCTTATTAATAAAGACATTTTTCCTTATTGAAAGCTGCCCTTATAGGCGAACATATAATAAGTATATTATACCCAGGGAGGAGGTTCTAAACTACCTTGGAAAGTATACATTTTCCCTCCTTCTGTATAAAGACAGTATGATATATAACATCACAGCTTCATATTCATTCTTATGATCATGCTAAATGAATATTATGAAGGATCCAACTATAAGTAAATATATTGAAAAACCTGACGAGAATCAAATCTCTTTTGATGCTCACATGTGGACTGCCTCTCTTAGCTGTTTTACAGCCTTTTTCACAATTAGAAGATTTAACTTGTCCTTGATAAAGTGGCCCCCTCATCAGTATGAACATAGGTAATCCATCTCAAACCACTTTTTCACTAGGGATCCTAAAAGCTGCAGATTGGTAGTCCTCAGCTTTCGGTGAAAAGTTGAAAGGCAGTAAGCTGTGCTGAAATCAGATTGGGGTTCAGATTCCACCAAGTGTTCTGTCAGGCTCTCTGGTAGACTCCTCCAAAAGATTCACAGGTACAAATTTCAGACACACACACGTTTGAAAATTCAAAACAATGTTCTTTATCATGAAAATTCACTTAACCCAAGCCCTCTTTTGGTATAGCAAAGAGCACTCGTCTCCAAACAAACTGGTAATTTGTACAAGTCCCTTATCAGTTTTGTGATACTTAGCTTGCAGCTGTGAGGCATTTCAAAGTCCTTCTTTCACAAAGTGAAACACACTTTGCCCTGGTTTAGTTTCAAAGCGGGGAAAAATCAGCACACAAAAGGTCAAAGTCAGTAAAGCAGTCACGAAACAAGGATCAGATAATCCTCCACAATGGCCAAACCCACAGGCTGCTATTTATAGCAGCCTCACTAATTACCACAGCCCCACCCAACCACAGGTGGCCTCATTTTCTTTGATAATAATCTCTCAGTTGTTGTTGCCTATGCATCGCTCTCCGCATGTGTGGCTGTATCATTAATGCTTGTTCTGAATCCAAGGAGGAGCTAGATAATTGATCTCATTCTGAGCTGTCTGACCCACTCTCCTCCTCCCTGTCACTCATGTCTTCTTGGTCAGAGGAGCCTTCATCATCAGATCCCACCAGGGGCAAAACAGGCCTGCAGCATGTGGATGTCTCCCCCACATCCACAGTCCTTGGGGCAGGAGCTGGGCCAGAGCTAACCACAACACCAAGCAATCCACATCCAGCATTGAGATTCAAAGGATCAGTCCAGAGGTTGTGTAGCCAGGAACAAGATATACACCTATAGGATTAAGCTATCACTTGGGATCTCCTTCTGCAAAGTTTAATGCTTGGCTGCCTGCCACTACTTTGCCCCCTAAGCACCCGGAGGCGTGGGGGGACGGGACTTGTTCTTGGTCAATAAGGTGGGAGTAATAGAGTCTATATCTGGTCAGTGGGACTTAGTTTCTCAGAATTTAAAGTACCAGACTGGTTGATTACGGTAATTTATATTCCTCAGTTTGGTCTGCTTTCTGAGGAAGATAACATATTTAGATGAGCACTAACAATGTTCCTTTGTTCCTTTTCCTTTTGTAAAACATTTTAAACAATTAGAAAGGGAGAAGGGAAAGAAAGCAAATATGAACAAAAAATGGCGCCAGAAGAAGAAAATGAGAAATAAAGAACAGGGGGAGAAGGAAAACAAGCGGAGATATCTTTTAAACCGTTGCGGAGTAAACAGAGGCTCTAGTATCAACATAAGATTACAGCAAGAAAAACAGTTCCCTTTTAATTTTCATCCTTTTTATTCTTCACTCTTTCATGTTGAAAAAGAACCGAGTTCCTTTGTGAATTGTATCTGCCCAGCTGCACAGAACTGAACTTCCTTCTGCACATTTTCCCTCTCCAAAAAAAAAAAAGGGGGGGGGGTCCAGCTGCACATTAGAATAAACTCCAATCTGCTTTCAGTGGAATGAATGCTTAGTAAATTCATCTCAAGGCCAGGGGGAAAAAAGAGTCAGACGGTATCAGAGTAAGGGAACGTCTTCTTGGCATCTTGCTCCCCAGAGTGGCCAATCAGATGTTAATGGAAAACCCCAAGCCGGACAGGAGAGTGAAACCATCCACAGCATGTTTTCTTTGGAAAGCAGCGCAGTTCACATTGATCACATCGATGCTCATCGTATGCGCTCCTGGATAGAGTTCTCATTTAGCCTGGCAATCTCCGATTCACCTAAATTAGCATGAAAGCTGCCTTCTGCTCTGGGTTGAATATGTTTACAGCTCTTTATAAAACAAAACAAAAATAACCACCCCGCAAAGCTTCTCATTAGAAAGAAAAATGGTAGGTCAGTGTATTCCTGTGATTGTTAATGTCATATTTCATAGCGTATTAAACTTATTTGTAGTGATGGGCGAACCGAACCCGCACAATTCGGGTCCATACTGAATTTTGCGGTGTTCGGTATGCCGAACACGAACCCGAAATTTTTTCAAACTTTGGGCAAAGTTCGGGGTCGTGTTCGGCATTCGGAGTTTTGATGTCACCGGCAGGTTGCTAAGGACGCCAAGGTGATCACTTCCTGGATTCCATGGAATCCAGGAAGTGATCACCTTGGCGTCCTTAGCAACCTGCCGGTGACGTCAAAGCTCTGCCCCCGGAATCTCTTTGTGGGAGGGATTACCCGTTCGGGTTCGAGTTTGTGTTTGGTTCAGGTTTGGCAGAATTTTGCGTAAAGTTCCTCCAAACTTGCCGAACCCGAACACCATTGGGTTCGCCCATCACTACTTATTTATACCTGTTTTCATGTGCTTTTACTGTAAATATATGTTTTATCAAAATTACTTTGGTTTCAGCCTTTGTTCTAGATCTTCCAAACCAGGGGTGTCAAATTCAAGCCTGGGCGCCAGGTCCTACCTATAGTGTGCTTAGATCTGGCTAATAGGGCCACCCTGAAAACAGCAAGGGACTGGCCGACAATGCCCTTCCCAGCAAAAACAGAAGTCAAGAGGCCATTTTCACTGGAAGAGTGCTCAGTCCACCACAGGTGCCCCCAAATGTGAGTGACATCGAGCTGACTATGCCCATCCTTCCCCCCCCCCCCAAGATCAAACACAACCCTGATGCGGCTCTCAATGAAATTGAGTTTGACACCCCTGTTCCAAACCCTCTGCTTACCAATTATATTACTTGCACTACATAATATGTGTGTATGTGCAAACACCACTACAGTTTGGCAAAGGTTTGCCCATAAATGTTTTCGTTTTATTTTCATGCATGTTAAGGTTGAGATCCTAAAACAAAAAATTTAGTGTATTTAGTATGTCATGCAGGTTTCTTTACTTATCTGTCATTATCCACTGATCATCTGCAAAGCATAGTCAATTTACTTCCTTCCTATTTTATTGATTTCATTCTCTATAAATATGTTAAATGATGCAGGGAACAGCAAGCACCCTTGACAGACCTTTCTCCTAATTTTGGCTCTTTGTTCAATATAATTTACTCTAATAATAGCTTCCTATTATTAGATTCTTCTGTCCCAGTAATCTGTTTCCATTTCTCCAACATGCTAAATATTTTGTTCCATCTAAGTTTACCAATGCATAACATCTGGGCATAAAATGTCAAAAATTATCAATAGGCCAGAGCTACTAATTAAGAGGTAATGTATCCTTACTTTTGGGGGAGTAAGTCCCATTGAACTCTGTAGGTCTTGTTTCTAATTAAGCAAGTTTTCAATCACGCTGCTCATTTAGGTATCTTTTCTGAGTAAATTTGCACAGCTTTGAAATTCTGTCATAATCATAATGCAAATGACTCCCATAACTATGTTAGGTCCAGGTAAAACACACATTCCATCAAGATCTTTTAGGACCAGAAACTAAAATTAGCCTGTTGTATTATTGTCTCAGTACATCAACTAGGACTTATAACTCATATCCAATGACCTAAGTCCTAGAGCCCACTGCAACAACATTGCCAAAAAGGCTTTAAGAGTTGTTAACCTAATCCTTCGCAGCTTCTTCTCTGGTAATTTTGAACTGCTAACAAGAGCTTACAAAACATTTGTCAGACCAATCCTAGAATACAGCTCGCCTGTATGGAACCCACATTGCATATCTGACATCAACACAATTGAGAGAGTCCAGAAATATTTCATAAGAAGAGTCCTTCATTCCTCTTCTCACAACAAAATACCTTACTCCGCCAGACTTGAAATTCTTGGTTTAGACAACTTACAACTCCATCATCTCCGTTCCAACTTAATTATAGTTCATAAAATCATTTACCAAAATGTCCTACCTGTTAACGACTACTTCGCCTTCAACCGCAACAACACACGAGCATGAAATCGATTTAAACTAAATGTCAACCGTTCCAAACTTGACTGCAAAAAATACGACTTCAGCAACAGAGTAATCAATGCCTGGAATGCACTACCTGATTCTGTGGTTTCTACTCCTAATCCCAAAATCTTTAGCCTTAGACTATCTACAATTGATCTCTCCTCCTTTCTAAGAGGTCTGTAAGGGGCGTGCATAAGCGCACCATCGTGCCTACCGTCCCTGTCCTATTGTCTACTTTTTATCATTATTTATCTAATGTTTTATATGTACAAATTATCACCCTATAATTGTTTGACAAATAAATAAATAAATATAAAAATAAAATAAATCAACTAAGACTTATAACTTACTGTGGGAAGGGGAGTTGCATAGTTACTACAGTATTCTGTATCTCCATTAATAGGCAGGCAGTCACATACATAATATAAGAGGAATGTACCGGTATATGTTTAACTGGTAGCAGCTAGCAGATTGATAGGGGTGTTAATATGCACCAAATTATTATTGGGTTCTTAGAGTTTCGCCATTTGAGGAACCAAAACATACATGGCACTATTATCATGCAGAGCAATAATATATGAGCTACACAAAACCCAGTTGTTTACTTTTGCTAAGATCATGGAGATTAATCTCATTTCTTTCTTTTTTAATCATTTTAAAATGAATTTAATATGCTTGCCCTTTTTTATTCACCCTTCAAAAAGAAAAAAGAAAGAAAATTGCAATTTAGCATAGCCATTGTAAACCATGTGCCTTTTAAACTATAAATACTGTCATCGTCCTTCCAGTATACCTGATTATGCTTTTACCAATTATGACAGAATTATAGAATTGAAAGAGGCTATTTCAGCCAATGAGTCCAACCTCTTGCTCAGTATAGGAATTCAAATTAAGACAGCAGATAGCTGTCTAGTCTCTGAACACATTGAATAAAAGAGAGTACACCACCTCTCTGAATAATTGATCTGGTAGTCAAACTGTTCTTCCTATTACAAAGTTTTTTCTAACATTCAGATGGAGTCTACTTTGCTGTAACTTAAAACCATGATTTGGTGTCCTAGACCAGTGTTTTTCAACCAGTGTGCCGTGGCAAACTAGTGTGCCGCGAGACATGGTCAGGTGTGCCGCGAGACATGGTCAGGTGTGCCGCGAGACATGGTCAGGTGTGCCGCAAAGAAGGAAGCTCAGGTTCCGGTCTTGCAACTTTTTGTTGAGAGAGTGAGAGTGAGAAAGAGAGAGAGAAAGAAAGAGAGAAAAAGAGAGAAAGAAAGCAGGAGAGAGGGAAATAGAGAGAGTGAGAGAGAGAGAGAAAGAAAAGAGAAAGAGAGAGAAAGAAGGCAAGAGAGAGAAAGAGAGAGAAAGAAAGCAAGAGAGAGAGAGGAAAGGAGAGGAAGGGAGAGAGAGAGAGGAAAAAAATGAGCAAAAAGGGGAGGAAAAAAGAGAAATGAGAAAATGATTGAGACAGAGAATGAGAGGAAAGAGAGAGAAACAAAAGAGAGAAGTGATAAAAAGCACCCTAAGAATAAGAGAAACCCCCCCCCCAGCCCTCACCTGTTTTTGGAAATGGTTCAAAGGTGTATATATACACACACACACACACACATGCACACACACAAGGGTGGCGAGGAGACAGGGATGGAAAAAGAGAGGAGAGTGTCTTAGGGTGTCATTTTGTGTCATTTGGTGGTGTGCCCCAGGATTTTGTAAATGTAAAAAATGTGCCACGGCTCAAAAAAGATTGAAAATCACTGTCCTAGACTATGGGATGAAAGAATCAGATTTGGATCTTCTGTGTGACGTCCTTTACTTATTTGAACACTGTTCTCAAATTCTATCACTGTTGTTGGGTTTTTCCCCAATGACTTTTTCAATCTTAAGGACTTTGTTTCTAGTCTTCTGATCATCCTTGTTGCCTTTCTCTGAAGTGGTTTTAATTTCTCAGAATTATTCTTGGAATGCAGTACTTTAAATTTAACACAGCACTCAAAATGGAGCCTGATCAAAACAGAATAAACTAGAGTGATTGCTTCCTGTGATTTGGAAAAAAAATTATCTGTTGATGCAGACCCATTTACTTAACTTGCATCTATTTCACACTAGGATAGAATAGAATAGAATTATTTATTGGCCAAGTGTGATTGGACACACAAGGAATTTGTCATTGGTGCATATGCTCTCAGTGTACATAAAAGAAAAGATACATTTGTCAAGAATCATGAGGTACAACACTTAATGGTTGTCATACACTACAAATAACCAATCAGGAGCTACAGGTTCGTATTCAGTTTACAGACAAATAAAATTTCCTGATTTTTCAATGTAATGAATAGGAATTTGGTTAGACTATCAGTTAATTCCTTGAATATCTTAGAATACAATGAATCCCAACTTACAGAATTAAAGAGGCATACCACTGCTTCTTTTCTATTAGTCTCAAGCTTCAATTCTATTTTCAACATGTTTCATCTGTATCTAATACTTCAAAGTAGGATTAATTTCAGATTAAATGCTGGTAGATCTGTAGGCTTTTTATACTAAATAAAACAAACTCCGTCTCCAGGTTTCATACCTGTGGGTAATGTATTTTCTAGGTGTATTCTATCTTTGACGACTGCACCGACAATTTTCTTGACAATTCTATTTCATATCTATAAAGTAGGCCATACTCCAAGAATAGGGTTGTTTTTTTTTTAAAAAAAAATGTGTCCCTCAATTTTCTTAGCAGGCAAACAGTTCAAAAATACCCAAACCTACATTTTTTTTCCTGAAACATAGAAACAAACAAATAAACCTATAGCTAGCTGTACTGGTCCGTGCAGAGCACATCAGAAGACAAATCACAGTTGGGAAACACTGTTATTAGAACCTATCAAAGTATCATTAAAGAATGTGTGAGTTTTCTGATACTCTGCCACTCTTAATTGGGCTAGGTACTGCAAAAGTCAAGGAAAGACAGAAGAAATCAGAAAGACCAAACTTTCAGGTCAGTGGCTCAGCGGTTAAGATGTCGGGCTTGTCAGCTGGAAAGCTAGCAGTCTAGGTTGGAGACCTGATCACCACACGAGCCCCTGTGGGTTTTACTCTGCTGTTTGCCAACTATAGGGAGGTGGTGCCCATCTCCATTTCAAGGTCATTGAGCCAGTGTTGTCCAAAGACATTTTCACAGTCATGTTGGCCACAATGATGTTCAGAGAGTTGCTACCTTTCCACTGAAGTGGTACCTATTTATCTACTTGCATTTGTATGCTTTCGAACTGTTAAGTGGGTAGGAGCAGGGAAAGGGACAGGAGCTAACCCTGCTGCATGGCGCTCGGGTCTCAAACATGGGTTGCCAGATTTCCAGCTGACAAGCCCAATATCTTAACTGCTGAGCCACTGACCTGAAAGTTTGGTCATTCTGATTTCTTCTGTTTTTCCTTGACTTTTGCATTACTTAGAACAGCGTTTCCCAACCAGTGTGCCGGGGCACACTAGTGTGCCGGGAGACATGGTCAGGTGTGCCGCGAAACTCCTAGGGAAGCTCCAGCTGGGTGGGGCGCTGCCGGTGCCTCCTACCTGGAGCTCCCACTCGCAGCTGCCCCCCGGCTACTGCCTTATGCTGCTGTTGCCGGCGCTCTCCTGCTGGGCCCCAAAGAAGGAAGGCGGGAAAAAAGGAGAGCTTCATTCTTCGCACCGGCAGCAAGAGGAGGAGGGCGCCATTAGTAGCGGCACCAGGTAGTAGACGGGGGTTGGCGGTGGCAAGAGCTCCAGGGCGGAGGCACCAGCAGCGCCCTGCCCAGCTGGAGCTTCCCTGGCGGGGGTGGCAACCAATGTCCTTTGGGGACCGGAGGGAGGGCACTGGCGGTGGGAGCAGGAGGGTGCCGGGCCGCGCACGCCTGCGCCAGCGCACCCCAAAACGCCCCCCGTGCACCCTTTTCCAAGGGCGCACCCGAAGCCGCGGCCGCCCCCCCGCGCTTCTAGCCCCCTCGCGCCCCTGGCTACTCGCCGCTGCCTTCGCCGAAAGCGCTTTTGTCCGGGGCTCTTAGTGAGGGGGCTGCAGGAGAGGCGGCGAAGGCGATCTCTCTCGTTCTCCGGAGGCCGACAAAAGTGATTTTCAATGTTGGGCGCGTGGGCTGGCGTGCGCTCTCCCCCCACCTGCCACATTCAAAGTAAGCCGGTGAAGGTTTTTCTTACTTTGAATGTTCCGGGCTGGCTGGCAGGGGGATGGGGAGAGAGCGCGCGCCCAACATTGAAAATCACTTTCGCCAGCCTCCGGAGAACGAGAGCGAGCAAGCGACAGAGCAAGATAGAAAGTGAGAAAGAGAGAGAGACAAAGAGGGGGTAGAGAAAGAGATAGCAAGAGAGAGAGAATGAGAGAGGGTGTGTGAGAGTGAAAATGAGAAAGTGAGAGAGAGAAAGGGGGAGAGAAAGAGATAGCAAGAGAGAGAATGAGAGAAAGAAAACAAGAGAGAAAGAGTGTGAGAGAAAGCAAGAGAGAGAGAAAGAAAACAAGAGAGGGAAAATGAGAAAAAGAGAGAGCGAGCAAGAGGGGGAGAGATAGAGAAAGAGGGGGAGAGATAAAGAGAGAGAAAGAAAGAAAGAAAGAAAGAGAGATGAGAGATGAGAGAGGAAGGAAGAGAGTGAGAGAGGAAGAAAGCAAGAGAGAGATAGCAAGAGAGACAGAGAGAGAGAGAGCAAGGGAGAGAGAAAGACAGAGGGAGGGAAGGAGGGAGAGAGAGAGCAAAAAAGAGAGGAAGAAAGAAAGAGGGATGGAGAGAGAGAGAAAGAAGGGAAGGAAGAGAATGAGGGAGGGAGAAATAGAGCGAAAGGGAGGAAGAGAGATTTTTTTTTTGTCCAAACTTTTCTTTAGCCGCCCCCCCTCTCCCCCCCAGTTCAATGTTCCCCAGGATTTTGAAAATATGAATAATGTGCCGCAGCTCAAAAAAGGTTGGGAAACACTGGCTTAGAATGTGTTATAAGCCTTCCATTGAAGACCTGTACAACTGCACGAGTCAAAAAGAGGGCTGTGAAAATATTTACTGACCCCTCGCATCCTGGACATAAATTGTTTCAACTTCTATCCTCAAAATGTCGATATAGAGCACCGCACTGGATGACATATTATTCTATTCAATTCAATTCAATTTATTAGATTTGTATGCTGCCCCTCTCCGAAGACTCAGATTAATTCATGGTTCCTCTAAAGAGGACACCTGTTCAGACCTCAATATTGCCATGTCTATCCTACAGGATCATGGTTTTTCCATTAATCTCAAGAAAAGTCAGCTCCATCCGTCGACTTCCATTCAACATCTGGGGGCTATCATAAATTCAGATCTCTCCCAGGGTTTTCTCTCTATTGAACCACCACACTTGAGCCTAAATCTACGGATTCACGAATTCTGGGGAAGGGGTGGATCCAGCAGGCTTTTTAAAGACTAGGCTCAGTCCTCAATGGATTGGACAGCGAGCAACCCACGTGTCTGCTGGACCCGCTCATCGTACGAGAAGAGGCGTTCAGGTAAGCAATCAATGCCTAATCTTTTGTATTCTACTCTATTCTATTATATTCCATCTCCCAATACCCATCAATATCACAGTGCCTTTCTGTGCCCGCACCCTACTTTCACCAAACAACCTCACTTCTTTGCCTTCCTCCTCCCACCAGACAAAGGAATCCTTCTTAACAGCCACTCACAGATAGAGAAACATAGACCTGTCAGATGATCTCCCCATCACCCAATCCACCCTTGCCTTCCTAAGTCACTCCCATCTCCAAGCACCTTGCTCTCATCCGGTGATTAGGGGAGGCTCACCTCTTGTGAGTTTTGAAGGTAACCCACCCACCCAAAAAAATGGCAGGAAGGCCCATCCTGTTTAGCTCATTCCTCCAAACATCCATCTATAAATTAGCCCTAACTATTGTACATGTTTTCTCACTGGGAACCAGTAACCCTAACGCTGTCCAATCTGACAGCCTTGGGATCTCCATTCCACCGCAAAGCCTAGCAGCCACAGTAAGGCTCAAAGACTGTTGTACAGCATAAACCTGACAGTGCAAGCCGCTCTTACCTTTTCTTTAACATACTTTTGATTTCCAAGGGATTCTCAGAGGAATGGTATTATATAGGATCTATGATGGTGGCTACAGCCATGCCTTCAATACTCTGCACACAATACTTTGAATTCACATCCAAAAAGGTGTTTCGCTCCTGCCCTCTTAAGCACATTTTTTCAGAATTGAATCTGATGTCAGGGTTCCAAGTAGCACCCTCAAAAAAATAAAACTCTGAGACTTGAAGTTCCTCAAAGTTCCAGCACTACATGGTCTCAGTGTACAGTACAAAGCACTGTATCTAAATAAAATCTAGAAATGGAAATGTTCAACTTGTTGTGGAAGGTAAGGAAATGCTATTGGGGCTCAAGAGAATGATCTGAAGGCCAATATCAGTCTCCAGAGTAGCAAGAGAGACAAAGCTTACTCTGGACACATGCTGAGGTCACTGGGTTTTTTTAGCAATTCCATTTCTATTTAAAACGATGTTTTAGGCAACAGGGCATTACTGTATCATCAAGAACAACAAAACCTTGCAGGTTATGTCACCAACACAATTTGTGCTTTCTTTTATACAGAAGTCACTGTTTCGGATAACGGTGAAATAAATTTACTGTGGGTTTTGTTTTGTTTTTTGAAGATTTACAAGACCAGGTCCCCAGGGTGACCAATATTATAGCCAGCTGGGAGACATAAGGCAAGAAGGAAAGGTGACCTTTTATTAGATGGTAGCTGCATAATAATATAAACTAGAGTTAGAATTCTATACTCATAGTGTTTTGACTTTTTCCCCCTTTACTATTTTTTATAAATAACTCATGTCAGCAAACATACCTGATGTTCCTTCCACCCGACTACCATTTTCCCCACAACAACCATTCTGTGAAGTTGGCTGGGCTGAGATAGAGTTACTGGCCCAGAGTCACCCAGCAGGCCTTTCTGCTTAAGGCAGGATTAGAACTCACAGTCTTCTGGCTTATAGCTTGGAACCTTAACCACTAGGGGAAAAAATGTCTCTCTACCATATCTGTATCTCTATCTCCCAATTCATAGTCTTTAAACAGATCTAGAATCCAGGTATAAGGCCAACAGTTGTACTAAACCAAACAAATAAATTTCACAGTGACGTATGCCATGTGAGAACTCAGTGAGTAAAGGATGCCCCTTTAGGACCCAGCAATTAGATTGTTCTCAAATCCCCAACAAAGCATAGACTTGGAGATCCAGGAGTGTAGGACAAGATATAAGATAGGGATTCTTGTCTTTCAACATCTGGAGAATATCAAAGATCCATATGTTCACTAAAGTGTGAAGGGACCAAGAGAAAAACAGGCTGAGAGTAGAGCAACTAAATTCTGATTGAATGCTAAGATGCTCCCATTCCAGTAATTTTCATTAACTGGTTGACTTCACCCATCACATTGAGCCATAATTTGAGTTGCCTGCATTTTGATTAGCATAGTACGTGAGTTAACAAAATAATCAAGTAGAATGAACACCAGTTCTCAATGATCAAGTTTATAGCTTAACATGTTGTGTGAATCTAACCAGTGTAGTTATTGTTTACCATCAGGTCTTATGGCCCAACAACTCTTTCTACTTTTAATTTTTAAAAAAAATACTATACTGTATTTAGTTATATACATTCTTAAAAGGACAAACAAGCACTATACAAAACAAGATAATACATTTACATTTTTACATATGTTACATCTTCTAGGGGTATCTTACAGTAAGTTCTCTCAACAATAAATTTTTGCTTATATATAGTTTATATTATATTTATTTATTTATTTATATTATATTATATTTTCATCACTATTAATATTTAAATATGCTTATTTATACTACGTAAAATTATTAAATTATTATTATCTTTTTTCTAATATATAAATTATTTATACATAGGTAGGTTGCCTGCATTTTGATTAGCATTGTACGCGAGTTAACAAAATAAGTAAGTAGAATGAACACCAGTTCTCAATTATCAGGTTTGTGTGAATTTTGCCAGTGTAGTATCTTCAATAAACTATTGTTTACCATCAGGTCTTATGGCCCAACAACTTTTTCTACTTTTAATATTTCAGCCATTTATTTCACTTTCTGAATAAATCCGTGCAATATTTTATCAAGCTTGTTAACCAATAGACTATTGCATTAGTACCTTACTGTTAATATTCATTAATTATAAAATATTTCATTTCTTACAGATACTTTTATTCTTGTTAGGACATGCTGTTCAACAAAGGAGGTAATAATATATTTGAAAAAAAGTGTAACATTCTACCCATCCAGAATTGATTCCCATTCAAAATACCAGAAAACCTTCAAAAATCTTTATTTTCTGAAAGATGTTGGATCAGCATCTCTTAGGACCCCTAGGCCAGAAGGGACTCTCACTCCTGATCCTTAAACTTCCCTGCCCTGTTTCTGGTGACTCCCTTAAAGTTGGTCTGGCACATTATTTTGCTACCAATTTCCGGAACTGGAAATTCTAGGCCCTACAAATGTAATTATCATACATACAATAAGCCACTAACAATGCGCTGCCCTTCCATCAGCATTCAAATTCAGATCCCCCACTTTTGCAAAAAGTTATTGGATCAGGTCAAGAACTACTGTATACAAAGTATCAGTATACAGTGTTCCCTCGATTTTCGCGGGGGATGCGTTCCGAGACTGCCTGCGAAAGTCGAATTTCCGCGAAGTAGAGATGCGGAAGTAAATACACTATTTTTGGCTATGGACAGTATCACAAGCCTTCCCTTAACACTTTAAACCCCTAAATTGCAATTTTCCATTCCCTTAGCAACCATTTAGATCATTACTCAGCATGTTTATTTATTAAGGTTTATTAAAAAAAATATTTATTAAAGGCAGACGAAAGTTTGGCGATGACATATGACGTCACCGGGCGGGAAAAACCGTAGTATAGGGGGGAAAGCCGCGAAGTATTTTTTCATTAACATTTTTGATAAACCGTGGTATAGACATTTCGCGAAGTTCGAAGCCACGAAAATCGAGGGAACACTGTACTTAGAAAGAATAATGGAAATGAAGTAAAAACATGAGATGAATGATTTCTCTCTTTCTTTTCTTTTTCTCTATTTTAATACCAGGCTTTATTTATGATATTTATATTTGAATGTACATAATTTAATAAAACATATAGAGAAATGAATGATATATTCAAAAGGCAATAGAAATGGATTAAGATCTGTAAAAACAAAACAAAACATGTAAGAAATACTTCCTTTTTAATTTTGAAAACAATAAATATTTTTTTTAAAAAAAGAACTACTGTATAAAGCAAGAGTTAGGCTATAAATCAATTAAAAAAAATCCTGTTGTGACACAGCGGATATGTTTGTGGGTCAGTAAACAAAGAAAATAATTGGTCTGAGAACTAATGGAAAGGTTAAGTAAAAGAAATGGATGCACTTAAAGCTTAGCTTTCCTCAAAACATTGAACTAAAACTAAAGATGCTTTAGTTGTTACTTAAAGGAAGTAATCAAAACAGCCTAGCACAAAATATCTAATACAATACAAATTATATCAAGTGTTGAAATAATCACAACAAAAGTGACAACAAAAGCTTTTTAAAATGCTTAAGAAGTGGGCAGGTAACTTTGAATTGTAATATGAAGCTATAAGTTCTCAGAGATGAGGTGAATCTGAGAAAAGAAATGAATACCAAACCAGAGCTGGAAAAGGAACCTCCTTCAAAAAGGCCAATTTGAATTTGATAACATCTGAAATGGGCTGGAGCTTTCTTATAGGTCTGCCAGAGCTCTTCCTAGATTGCCACAGCTGCGCTGCTTAAAATATAGCACTTTCTACAATAATGATGGAGACTAAAACTGGCTGGATGCTATCAGAGGTCAGCCTAGTGCACTTAAAGGAGCCAGCCACATGGTTTGGTAGCCTTACTCATTAGAGTGGCAGAGAGTCTTATGAAAGGAGGAGGGCAGTGGGCAGACAAGTCTACATCCGGATGGAGAATTCCAGGGAGTAACAGAAGAGGAAGGTTTTTCAAAGTATATAGGGACTCTTAAGGCAGTGATCATCCCCAAGAAACATTGTCTCTCACAGGCAGGTGTCTTGTTAGGAAATCTGGTGATTCAATGGGCTGTTTCGTCTATAAAAAAAACCACAGAAAGAATTAATGCACTGCGGGTGCCTTAATGCAAAATGTGAGTCAATAGTTTTTCTGTGCTGGCGATGGTGAAAAATACAGTCCCTTTACTCTCCATCTGTGACATTTCTTGGTGTTTCTCCTGGGATTCTCCTGGGTATGAAGATCAAGGGTCTTCATATGCAGAGTCTCGCCTCTATGTCACTTTTCAAACTCATACTGCTTGGGGAAACTGTGCAGATGTAATGGCACATAAGCATAAGAAAGCTCAAAAATCCAAGCCTGCTCACTTTGGAACAGATGTTGCCACATGAATTCCAGCCACCAGTTAGGTGCCACAGAGTTGTTGTTATTATTATTATTACTACTATTAATAATAATAATAATAATAATAATAATGAAATTTGTATGCCGCCCCTCTCCGTAGACTCGGGGTGGCTCACAACAATAGTAGCAAAACAATATGTAATACAAATCTAATAATTTAAACTAAAAACCCATAATTTAAAAACATGCACACAACACACCATACATAAACAATATAGGCCTGGGGAAGTTATCTCAGTTCCCCCATGCCTAATCTCAGGGGGGAGCTGGTTCCAGAGGGTCGGGGCCGCCACAGAGAAGGCTCTTCCCCTTGGACCTGCCAGACGACATTGTTTAGTCGACGGGACCCGGAGAAGGCCAACTCTGTGGGACCTAATCGGTCGCTGGGATTCGTGCCGCAGAAGGCAGTCCCGGAGATATTCTGGTCCAATGCTATCAAGGGCTTTATAGGTAAAAACCAACACTTGGCCTTCTCTAGGTCCCGTCAACTGGACAGTGTCGTTTGGCAGGACCTAGGGGAAGAGCCTTTTCTGTGGGGGGGCCAGCCCTCTGGGATCAGCTCCCCCCGGAGATTCATACTGCCCCCCCTCCTCACCATTTGTAAGAGGCTTAAGACTCATTTATGTTGTCAGGCTTGGGCTGATTAGAGCTTAGCCCCTGGCCAATGAATAATTGTATGATTGCTGTACGAATGGGTGTGATTGATTTTTAATACAATTAGGGATTTTAGATAGCTATATAACTTTAATTTAATGGGATTAATTTTATTGTAATTTACTGTTTTATATGTTGTAAGCCGCCCTGAGTTTTTGGAGAGGGGCAGAATAAAAATCCAATAAATAATAAATTTATTTATTCATTCATTCATTCATTCATTCAATTTTTATGCCGCCCTTCTCTTTAGACTCAGGGCGGCTTACAACATGTTAGCAATAGCACTTTTTAACAGAGCCAGTATATTGCCCCCACAATCCGGGTCCTCATTTTACCCACCTTGGAAGGATGGAAGGCTGAGTCAACCTTGAGCCGGTGATGAGATTTAAACCACTGACCTTCAGATCTACAGTCAGCTTCAGTGGCCTGCAGTACAGCACTCTACCTGCTGCGCCACCCTGGCTCCTTAAATAAAATATGGACAATCTTTTGGCATGCCTGGGCTACACTGAGTGAAGAAGAATTGTCTTGGGCCATTAGACTTGTATGCCGCCCCTCTCCGAAGACTCGGGATGGCTAATATTATCATTAATGTATATAAATCCTATAATAATGTTAAAAAATTGCAGTCTTGTGCATTATTAGCTGTCCAGGGTGACATGTGGCCCATGGGTTGGACACATCTGCTTTAGAGTGGAAAAAAATAACCTAGGTTGTCATCTCTCACAGTATTACCAGAAATGTGCCCTTAAAAATGAAAATGGTAATGCTTTCAGGTCATGAGTTCTCCACTCGTACAATGCTACTGGACTAGGAAACCTTCTTTCATTTCATGTGTGGGTGTTATTTTGTGGTAGTGCTTTTACATGGGAAAGATGCATGTGTGCAACCAAAGCTAGTAACTTTGTCTACATCTATATCTTGCTAAGACAATTAAGTGAATTAAACAAAACCTGCAGTGATGGTCAATATTTATGACCACACCCCATCTGGGGATGGTCACAGGGTATGCAAAATGGCAACAGGAAATGCAAGAGGAGCCAATCATGCAAAGCAGGCCACTAAATAAATTAAAGGGTGGAGTAATCTTGTGTTCCTGTAAAATTGATGGATACGATACATGCAACAAGTGAATGTCTCCTAGATTTTTGAAGGTGCTATTGAGAGTAGGTCTACTCTACATAGAATGATATGTGCATGCAGCTCATCCAAAATGCAGCCACGTGAGCAGTCTTGGGCCTTCCAAGACATGCCCACATCTCGTCATCACTCCACAGACTGCATTGGCTACCAATTTGTTTCCGGACACAATTCAAAGTGTTGGTTATGACCTATAAAGCCCTTCATGGCGTAGGACCAGATTATCTCCAAGACCGCCTTCTGCCGCACGAATCCCAGCGACCGGTGAGGTCCCACAGAGTTGGTCTCCTTAGGGTCCCATCGACCAAGCAATGTCGGCTGGTGGGACCTAGGGGAAGAGCCTTCTCTGTGGGGGGGGGCGACCCTCTGGAATCAGCTCCCCCCAGAGATTCGTACTGCCCCCACCCTCCTTGCCTTCCGAAAAAGTTTAAAAACTCATCTTTGCCGCCAAGCCTGGGGTTCCTTAGACCTTCCCCCCTGACCGATGAATGCTTAGTTTGACTGTTGAATGAATGATATTGATAGTTTTTAATTAGAATTTTAAGATTGTTTTTTAAGGTATAATTGGATTGTTATTATTGTTTCCTGCTTTTCTGTACATACTGTGAGCCGCCCCGAGTCCTCGGAGAGGGGCGGCATATAAATCCAATTAAATAAATAAATAAATAAATAAACAAACAAACAAACAAACAAATAAATGTTTGTTTGTTTGTTTGTTTGTTTATTTATTTAATTGGATTTATATGCCGCCCCTCTCCGAGGATTCGGGGAGGCTAACAACAATGATAAAAACAGCATGTAGCAATCCAATTAATAAAACAACTAAAAACCCTTATAATAAAACCAAACATACACACAAATATACCATGCATAACTTGTAATGGCCTAGGGGGGAGGAATATCTTAACTCCCCCATGTCTGGCGGCATAAATGTGTCTTGAGTAGTTTATGAAAGACAGGGAGGGTGGGGGCAGTTCTGATCTCCGGGGGGAGTTGGTTCCAGAAGGCCGGGGCCGCCACAGAGAAGGCTCTTCCCCTGCAGCCCACCAAACGACATTGTTTAGTCCACAGGATCTGGAGAAGGCCAACTCTGTGGGACCTTATCGGTCGCTGGGATTCGTGCGGTACCGGAGGTAAATAGATAGATAGATAGATAGATAGATAGATAGATAGATAGATAGATAGATAGATAGATAAATAAATGCCAATCAATAGTACAATGAAACAATCAGAGATAGTTGAAAGGTAGAGAATGTAATTGGGAGGAAAAAATCATTATGTCAGGCTGACTTGAAGACTTCTGTCTGAGATACACTTATGCTGTAGAATGTGTTCCTGTTGTGGGAATTTTGGAGGGGCTGTTGCATGAGGCATGTAGCCATAACAAATTCCTTCTATATTCTCTAGGGTTTTCCTTTGTTTAGTACATGCCCGGAAGCTGATGGGAGTAACGAACACATTGGCAGAAGAAGACTGATCAACGTGATGAATTTGTGGGTGTGGGAACAAGGGAATGAACTTTAAACTTGGTGGAGAAACCCTCTTAGCTTTAGATTCGGGTTTCTCCCAGATGTGCTGACATGACTCTGCTAATAAATTGGAACTTTGAGGAATACTTTGCCTCGGACTCTGATTTAATTTTAGATGCTATTTGAAACCCTGACACATTAGATGTCATGAATTCATGGCTAGGAATGAGACAAGACAGTACAGGAAAAGTAACTGAATTATTCAAGCACTCAAGAATGAATAAGGATATTGGCTGTTTCAGAGTAACTGCTTAGAAAATGATCTGTAATTTTCAAATATGTTATTTAACCCTCATATGTTACATAGAAACATAGAAACATAGAAGACTGACGGCAGAAAAAGACCTTATGGTCCATCTAGTCTGCCCTTATACTATTTCCTGTATTTTATCTTACAATGGATATATGTTTATCCCAGGCATGTTTAAATTCAGTTACTGTGGATTTACCAACCACATCTGCTGGAAGTTTGTTCCAAGGATCTACTACTCTTTCAGTGAAATATTATTTTCTCACGTTGCTTTTGATCTTTCCCCCAACTAACTTCAGATTGTGTCCCCTTGTTCTTGTGTTCACTTTCCTATTAAAAACACTTCCCTCCTGGACCTTATTTAACCCTTTAACATATTTAAATGTTTCTATCATGTCCCCCCTTTTCCTTCTGTCCTCCAGACTATACAGATTGAGTTCATTAAGTCTTTCCTGCTGTGTTTTATGCTTAAGACCTTACACCATTCTTGTAGTCTGTCTTTGGACCCATTCAATTTTGTCAATATCTTTTTGTAGGTGAAGTCTCCAGAACTGAACACAGTACTCCAAATGTGGTCTCACCAGCGCTCTATATAAGGGGATCACAATCTCCCTCTTTCTGCTTGTTATACCTCTAGCTATGTTCATTCATATCTACACATGGAAAAGAATGAATCAAAAGCATAATTAATGTGATAATTTATTATAAAATGCTGGGAGAATTAGTGAGGAATATAACGATGAGAAGTTCTGGAGAATAGAGCAGATCTTTATTTTGTAGTGTCAAAAATGGATCTTGGGCAAAAAATGGACATGGAGAAACAGAAGTGAAAGAAAACACATGAATGTACAACAAAGGCAGGGAGAAAAATTAAAGAGTCCTGTATGAAATAGTATTAGAAGATAGATTAATCTTCCCCTAAGAATGAATAGGAAATTATCTTAAAGAAAAAGGATACAGAAGCTGCTTGGAACTGAATGAAAAGAACTAAATTACAGTGTGTCAGAGAGGTAGGGGGAGTTCCATGAACAGGAAGTATGAGAAAGAATGCTTGGTGGGCTGATGAAGTAAAACACTGCAGATGAGGGGGAAACATAGATGAATAATGACTGCTGCAAAATTTAATTTGTATAGAAATAAAAAAGATAGCTTCAAAGAAAGCAGAGAACAGGGCAGTAGACTGAAAGTTGAGGATTTACTCTTTATCACTCTGCCTGGTTGACAAAAATAATTGCTTAATTTGATATCACTTTCTTCTGCCTTTTTAAAAAAATGAGTCATACATAAATAGAACATGTGTTCTTTGATTCTTCTAGTAAGAAGTAGCAACTACGGTTTGCTTTCCTTATCCTATTACTGTTCTGCTTTACAAAGGTGAAGTTGACAAGAGTGAATGAAAAAACTACAGGACGATTAATTTGTTATGTGTTCCTGAAAGGATGCTTGGCATAATTCTGACTGAAAGGATAGGAGAGGCATAATGAAGCAACATTTGAGAAGTGTGGTTCAGCTCTATGCCAGGAAGAGGGTGTACAGATCGGAATTCTGTTCTTCAGCAGCTCATCAAAACAAAACAAAAAGTCAGATCTTACCTATGTTGCTTTATTAAAACACACAATAATGGCTTGGATTTTGCAATGTGTTGAGCAAATATGAAGTTGAAGGTTGAGAGTTGACTAAGATAAGCATAGGGTGGATAATGGAAATTCATTACGGGTGAGAAGAAATGGAACAATCAGGAAATGGTTCAATGGTGAGAAGGCAGTTAAGACAAGAATGGTATCCCTTGGATGCTTAATATATTTATGGATAAATGTATAAAGCAGTGATGGCAAACCTTTTTCCCCTCAGGTGCCGAAAGAACATGGGCACGTGCTATTGTGCATGAGTGCCCACTCCCATAATTGAATGCCTGTGGAGGGCAAAAACAGCTTCCCCCATCCCCTGGAGGCCCCCTGGAGGTTGAAAATGGCCTGTTTCCCAACTACTGGTGGGCCCAATAGGCTCGTGTTTCACCCTCCCCAGGCTCCAAAAGCTTCCCTGGAGCCGGAGGAGGGTAAAAGCGCCCTCCCCCAGCACCCCAGAGGCTCTCTGGAAGCCAAAAATGCCCTCCCAGAGCCTCTGTGCAAGCCAAAAACCAGCTGGCTGGCACACATATGTACATTGGAGCTGAGCTAGGGCAACAGCTCGTGTGCCAGCAGATATGGCTCTGTGTGCCACCTGTGGCACCCATGCCATAGTTTCGCCATCACTGGTATAAAGAATGCTTGTTGTGACATTAGAGATGTGTAGCTTGGAAATATCAATCAATGTGTATTTTAAAATATGGATAATGCCATGTTGTTGATTAAAAATCTGAACGATTTGCAATATATGTTAGATATTGTTTTATAATACATCAAGAAGTATAAATAAAATGATGCTACAGGCTGTATTTTGCTTTGTACAATGGTAGTGTCCCTGTTTGAAAACATATCCCAAGTAAATTGTTTGCACAGGCTCATTATGAGCTGCTGATACAGTTCTACAGAGGAATTGAGTCTGTCATTTACACTTCTATAATTGTCTGGTTTGGTATAGCAACTAAACAGGACAGGTATAGACTTCAATTGAAAGTTAGGACTGCAGAAAAACAATTGTAAGCAGCTTCCCTTTACTGAGTACCTATATATTGCATCAGCCAGAAAGGGCACTGAGAAAATAATCTACAGACCCCCTCACATCCTGGACATACAGTGGTACCTCATCTTACAAGCCTCTCATCATACAAACTTTTTGAGATACAAACCCAAGGTTTAAGATTTTTTTGCCTCTTCTTCCAAACTATTTTCACCTTACAAACCCAAGCTGCCACCACTGGGATGTCCCCCCTCCAGACTTCTGTTGCCAGCGAAGCACCTGTTTTTGTGCTGCTGGGATTGTCCTGAGGCTCCGCTTCATGGGAAACACCACCTCCAGACTTCCGTGTTTTTGCGATGCTGCAGGGGTATCCCAGAAGCACAAAAACGGGTGCTTCACTGACAACGGAAGTCCAGAGGTGGGGTTTCCCAGCAAGGAGAGCCTCAGCGAAATTGCAGCATTACAAAAAGACGGAAGTCCGGTGGTGGGGTGTCAAGGACTTCCGTGTTTTTGCAATGCTGCAATTTCACTGAGGCTCCCCTCGCTGGGAAACCCCACCTCCGGACGTCTGTTGTCAGCAAAGCACCCGTTTTTGCGCTGCTGGAATACCCCTGCTGGGATTCCCCTGCAGCATCACAAAAGCATGGAAGTCTGCAGGTGGGGTTTCCCATTGAGGGGAGACTCAGGGGAATCCCAGCAGTGCAAAAATGGGCACCTTGGCTGGCAAAAGGGATAAGTTTTGGGCTTGCATGCATTAATCGCTTTTCCATTGATTTGTAGGGGAAACATTGTTTTGTCTTACAAACTTTTCACCTTACAAACCTCGTCCTGGAACTAATTATGTTCATAAGATGAGGTATCACTGTATACTGTTTCAGCTTCTCTACTCAGGATACGACAGCGAAGCAGTGGAAGTGATGTGCTGGTGCCTGTAGGCTGTTGGGGTCTGGATGGGTGTCAACAAGATCAAACTCAACCCTGACAAGACGGAGTGGCTGTGGGTTTTGCCTCCCAAGCACAATCCCATCTGTCCATCCATTACCCTGGGGGGGATTACTGACCCCCTCAGAGAGGGTCTGCAACTTGGGCATCCTCCTCGATCCACAGCTAACATTGGAACACCATCTTTCGGCTGTGGCGAGGAGGGCATTTGCACAGGTTCACCTGGTGCACCAGTTGTGGTCCTATTTGGACAGGGAGGCATTGCTCACAGTCGCTCGAGGTTCGACTACTGCAACGCTCTCTACATGGGGCTACCTTTGAAAAATGTTCAGAAACTCCAGATCATGCAGAATGCGGCCGCGAGAGCAATCATGGGCCTCCCTAGGTATGCCCATGTCTCATCAACACTCCACGGCCTGCACTGGCTGCTGATCAGTTTCCAGTCACAATTCAAAGTGTTGGTTATGACCTATAAAGCCCTACATGGCATCGGACCAGAATACCTCCGGGACTGCCTTCTGCCGCACAAATCCCAGCGGCTGATTAGGTCTCACAGAGCAGGCCTTCTCCAGGTCCCGGTGACTAAGCAATGTCGTCTGGCGGGGCCCAGGGGAAGAGCCTTCTCAGTGACGGCCCTGGCCCTCTGGAACCAACTCCTCCCAGAGATCAGAACTGCCCCCACCCTCCTTGTCTTTCGTAAGTTGTTGAAAACTCACTTTTGCCGCCAGGCATGGTGAAATTGAAACCTCCCCTAACTACTGCTTTATGTGTGGTTTGATTCAGTTGTGTGATTATTTTATTAATAAGGGTTTTTAAATTGTGTTTTTAAATATTGGATTTGTACATTGTTATTATTGTTGTGAGCCGCCCTGAGTTCTCGGAGAGGGGCGGCATACAAATCTAATAAATTATTATTATTATTATTATAAATTATACCACTATAGGGCATTGCATGCAAAAACAACTAGATATAGGGACATGCTAAACACCTAATTCCCACAGCACTGTCCTATGGCATATAACTATGTAGTAGGTAGGGCTTTATTATTATTATTATTATTGTTGTTGTTGTTGTTGTTTTGTTATTGTTGTTGTTGTTGTTGTTGTTGTTATTATTATTATTATTATTATTATTATTATTATTATTATTACTGTGTTTCCCTGAAAATAAGACCCACCCTGAAAATAATCCCTAGCCTGATTTTTTGAGGTGGGCCTAATATAAGCCATAGCCCCAAAATAAGCCCAGAGGTGGGCATGGCTTGTTGGCATCTTGGCGCACATATTTGTAAGTCCAAGCATGGAGGAAGAGGCAGGGAGAGAGAGGTGAACTGGATGTGCAGTATGGCTGTCTGGCTCATGGGAGGCTCACAGGACACTTGTGCAGCAGAACCCATGGCAAGTGAAGGCAGAGGCATTGGGGCAGGAGGGAGACAGGTGACCCTGACGACCCAGGTGGGTGCCTTCTTGGCATGGCCACAGGCAAGCTGAGAGACAGTGGGACAAATGGGCAGTGGGTTGGGATCACCTGTCCTTCCCCCACCCATCCTGCCTCTGCCAGGCTCCACTGCCCACTTCTCGCTCAGAGGGAGATGTAGCTTCGGTGCCATGCCAGTGCCAGAATTGGGCTAGCAGCCATGTGGACTCCTGCTGCACCTGGCTGCCAGTGCTGCCACTACCAGACAGTTGCCAGGATGTGGAGCCACAGGAGCCCTAAGGTAAGCCGGTGTGTGCGTTGGGCCGCTCCATCCCCTCACCTCATGGCAGTGGCGCTCAAAAAACAATTAAGACACTCCCCAAAATAAACCCCGGTGCTTATTTCAGGGCCCCAAAGAAAGTAAGTCCGGATCTTATTTTCAGCGGAATGTGGTATCCTTCTCATCTTTCCTAATACCCTTTCCTATTGGTATCTTATGATTTATTACTTCGCTGTTTGTATGCAAACTGAGAGCTTGTGCACCAGAGACAAATTTCACACTTGGCCAATAAAAAATTCTATTCTATTCTATTCTATTTTATACTTTATATTTTCCTATTCTATTTTCTTATTCTATATATCTATTCTATATATCTATTTTTATATTTGTTTTATATGTTTGTTTTATGTTTGTTTTATATTTTATATTTTTTCTACATTCCTATATACCTATATTCTATTTTAGTCTGTTCTATTCTATTCTATTCTAGTCTATTCTAGTCTAGTCTACAGTGCTGCCTACCCTACCCTAATCTTAAATAAAAACAGGTTTCAGGACCATGGACAGTGTTATAAGAAAAAAGTCTTGGACAGGTTCTCTCTCAGGCACAGGGTTTTGTACTTGACTTAAAATTGGGACTTTGGCTCAAAGGTTTCATATTCAAGTTATCACGAGAAAACATGATCCAAGATCTGAAGTGGCTTTGAGAACCAGGCTGCAGGCCAAAAACTTATTTGAACCTTGAGAAAATAGTAGATAGGATCAAGATCATTTTTTAAAAAAAATATGAGATTTAGAATTAATTTATATGAGCTTTTAAATTAAAGCAAATGCTACATGTCCTTCATATGCAGTTTTACAATTCCACAGACCTCTTCCTCCCTTTAAAAACTTTAGGGGTATCTTTAGCTGTGCTCTGAGAGCCTCACTGACTAAGATTTAGAGAGAGAGGTGAATGGATGGAGATGAACCTGTTTGAAAACTATATATAAGATCACCTTAAAAGGAGGCTCACAGAAAGGCAGAATACAGTTCACACTAGCATACAATAATTCAAACTAACACATATTCACATAATAACTTCCTCAACATATTGCCGCTTCCCATCTTGTTTTCTGCAGTTGGTGTAGGACAAGGTTGGTCTGGAAACTGGTGATTATATTTTCTTCCATTTACCTGCAAGATTTATGTTGTAATTGTTTATAAGCTTCCTTGTAGCTCTGAAATGATGTTTGCATGAGTATGTGTCTGTATATGCATCACACACACACACACATACAGAGAGAGAGAGAGAGAGAGAGAGAGAGAGAAGGGCCCCTCATTTCCTTGATGGTCTTGTGATCCAATCTGCAGAGTCTATTTAAAAGAAAATGTCTCTTCTCTCCACTTTGCGCTAGTAGCCATTTGGAGTTCTACTTCAGCTTCATTAATATTGATGGGCCTGGTTTCCTGACTTATTTGGCAGCAGATTTGTTGAAATTAATCTTCCGCAGTCAGCCGGGTGATTTGTTTCAGAGCTTTGCTTCAGCTTCTCTCATTCAACTTCGCTCTGCTTAATTTGGTTTTTCTGTTTGTATGGACTTATGATGACTGCTGTCTCTTGTTTGTATTCACAGGGAACGCTGCAGCCTTTAAAGGATCTCTGTTTTGTCTAGGCTTGTCACTGTCATTTTCCATCATTATGCACCTCTTGAATTTAAAAAAAATGTAGCCCTTGTTTCTGAAAAAATCCATGTTTCTTTTTCTTCTCTGCGATAATGACATATTTTATGAACAAATTGAGACACAGTAATAGCTTTATCAGTGAGGATAGATAGCTAGATAGATAGATAGATAGATAGATAGATGGATGGATGGATGGATGGATGGATGGATGGATGGATGGATGGATGGATGAAGGAGTGGGTGGGTAGGTAGGTAGGTAGGTAGGTGGATGGACGGATGGATGGATGGAGGGATGGAGGGAGGGAGGGAGGGATAGAGGGATAGAGGGAGGGGTGGGTGGGTGGGTTGGTGGATGGGTAGGTAGGTAGGTAGGTAGATAGAGAGAGAGAGAGAGACAGAGACAGAGAGAGAGAGAGACAGAGACACACACATACATACTGTAGCCTAGAGGTTAATTCTCTGCCTTACAAGGCAAAGGCTGCAAGTTGAAGTCCCAGTGAGGGATGAGGGTATGGCTAGCTGATGAGGCCAGAACAAGGCCGAAATAGATCTAGTCTCCCTTAATTTTCAAATTCAGCGAAAACATGTGACATACACACACATACACACACACACACACACACATATTTGTGTATGTGTCTATGAAAGAGAGAGGGGTGTGTGTACGTATACACACCCCAATACCTTAGAATTTATAGCACTATAATATTCTGCTCTGTGTATCCCAGGGCAATCCGAAGTAATGCCCTTCAAACAATATCAACAATGATAAATAAAGTACTTGTAACAGCAATGTGCTTTCCTCTCCTCTTGCTAAGACTATTGACAAGTGTTTTTCTTTAGAGAGCTTCTCTTTTCATAGCCTGTGTAAGCTATCCAGTATGAAGGAGAACATGTGCGAGACAGACCAACATCTGCTTGCATCTGGAAGAGGAACAAAGAAGTTGCATTTGTGATAGTTTAATGCACAAAGGTAGTGTAGATCTCTTGAGGGATCTGATAAAGAATGTCAGATCTGTTGTCCTGCCAAACTATTTTCCATCATGCGTGTTCTCTTTCCATGGAGTTAAATATCGCAAAATGTCATAAGTCTTCAGCACTGTTTTCTCTTTGGTCTTCTTATGGTTGAGAAAAATTGGGGAGCAAGTAAGGGAGGATCTAATCCAACTTATTTCAACAGCTTGAATTTTGTTTGCTCTCACACAACATTGTTGTCTCCTTATTAAACGGTGAGTAAAGCCACAATCCTAATCCATACACAGAGATATCCATCTGAAATTAATAGCGCTTACTTTCAAATCAGTGTTTTTTCATATGTGAAAATTGTTTTTTAAAACCCCGTCAATACAGAGCTAAAACTATCTCTGATATTCTCAAAAGTCCTTAGACGCCATGACCTTTTCACTTTCTTTTTCAGCATGGCAGTGAGGAATATATATCGTTTTGGCTTCTTGATCATCATGGGATACAATAGTCAATTTAATTTATTTAATTTATTCGACTTCTGTGCCGCCCAATCCTGTAGGACTCAGGGAGGAATATGAAATTCCTCAACCCAGAAGATTCTTGACTTCCGCTAAAGACTGGCTTCTGTTGAAAGATTGGGTCTGGTTGCTTTGATGTGCAGTGCTCCATGGCATCATTTTGAGGGTAGGAGTTGAAACAATTTATGTCCGGGATGTGAGAGGTCTGTAGATATTTTCACAGCCCTCTTTTTGATTCCTGCAGTATACAGGTCCTCAATGGAAGGCGGGTTGGTAGCAATTGGGGGGGGGGGGTGTTCCTGCAAAGGAATTCAGCTTCTAACATGATACTGTATTTTGGAACACATTATTTGGTTTTGCATCTCACCAAATTAGAATGTCAAGCCTATGGCAAGCCCATTCTATTAGCAACTTAATTATGAACTAACCATCTGGCGTGTGCCTATGTTCTTAATTCTAAAAAAAAATCCATAAAGCTTGGACCATTATCAGAATGGGGGGGGGAGGGTGTCTTATATCTTGCTATATCTACAGAAAGTTAATTTTACATACTGGCTTTGCTTGCTCACCCTACAGATAGTCCTGCTCTAGTGGTCATGGTTGCATTGGCAACATGGTCGTTAAGTGAAACTGACAATATGCTTATGATTCTATTTCAGCTTTCCTTTGCTTTACTGACCTGTTATGGTCATAAATGAGGTGACTGGTCACAAAATTACTGTTTCATTGTCACCATCATAACTACAAATGAATGCAGCTGCTAAAGGAGGGCTCACTGTACGATTATGAAGTTTAAATTATTATTATTATTATTATTATTATTATTATTATTATTATTATTATTATCATCATCATTATCATCACTATTATTATTATTATCATCATCATCATTATTATCATCATTATTATTATCATCATTATCATTATAATTATCATCATCACCATTATTATTATTATTATCATCATCATCATCATTATCATCATCATTATTATCATATCATCATTATCATCATCATCATCATCACCATTATTATTATTATTATTATTATTATTATCATTATTATCATTATTATCATCATCATTATTATTATCATCATCATTATTATCATTATTATTATTATCATCATCATCATTATTATCATTATTATCACCATTATTATCATCATCATCATCATTATTATTATCATCATTATCATCATCACCATTATTATTATCATCATTATTATTATCATCATTATCATTATTATTATCATCATTATTATTATCATCATTATCATTATCATCATCATCATCACCATTATTATTATTATTATTATTATTATTATTATTATTATTATCATTATTATCATTATTATCATCATCATTATTATCATTATTATTATCATCATCATCATTATTATCATTATTATCACCATTATTATCATCATCATCATTATTATTATCATCATTATCATCATCACCATTATCATTATTATTATCATCATTATTATTATCATCATCATCATTATTATTATCATCATTATTATTATCATCATTATCATTATAATTATCATCATCACCATTATTATTATTATCATCATCATCATCATTATCATCATCATTATTATCATATCATCATTATCATTATCATCATCATCACCATTATTATTATTATTATTATTATCATTATTATCATTATTATCATCATCATTATTATTATCATCATCATTATTATCATTATTATTATCATCATCATCATTATTATCATTATTATCACCATTATTATCATCATCATCATCATTATTATTATCATCATTATCATCATCACCATTATCATTATTATTATTATCATTATTATCATTATTATTATCATCATCATTATTATTATCATCATCATTATTATCATTATTATTATCATCATCATTATCATTATTATTATCATCATCATTATTATCATTATTATCACCATTATTATCATCATCATCATCATTATTATTATCATCATTATCATCATCACCATTATTATTATTATTATTATCATTATTATCATTATTATCATCATCATTATTATTATCATCATCATTATTATCATTATTATTATCATCATCATCATTATTATTATTATCATTATTATCATCATCATCATTGTTATCATCATCATTATTATTATCATCATTATCATCATCACCATTATCATTATTATCATCACCATTATTATTATTATTATTATTATCATTATCATTATTATCATCATCACCATTATTATTATTATTATTATTATCATTATTATCATCATCATCATTATTATTATCATTATCATCATCATTATTATTATTATCATTATTATCATCATCATCATTGTTATCATCATCATTATTATTATCATCATTATCATCATCACCATTATCATTATTATCATCACCATTATTATTATTATTATTATTATCATTATCATTATTATCATCATCACCATTATTATTATTATTATTATTATCATTATCATTATTATCATCATCACCATTATTATTATTATTATTATTATCATTATTATCATCATCATCATTATTATTATCATCATCATCATCATTATTATTATTATCATTATTATCATCATCATCATTGTTATCATCATCATTATTATTATCATCATTATCATCATCACCATTATCATTATTATCATCACCATTATTATTATTATTATTATTATTATTATCATTATCATTATTATCATCATCACCATTATTATTATTATTATTATTATTATCATTATTATCATCATCATCATTATTATTATCATTATTATCATCACCATTATTATCATCATCATCATTATTATTATCATCATTATCATCATCACCATTATCATTATTATCATCATCACCCTTATTATTATCATTATTATTATCATTATCATTATTATCATCATCATCATCATCATTATTATCATCATCATTATCATTATTATTATTATCATCACCATTATTATTATTATTATTATTATTATTATTATTATTATTATTATTATTTAGGTTTCTATGCCACCCTTCTCTGGCTCACAGAATAAATATAGAAACAAAGCATACAAAACAAAGCTAATACATTAAAAAAACTACAGGTAAAAAACCCTATATATTACTCAGACAATCCAGTCACACTATGCATCATATTTATAAGATTATGCATTGTTTATAATGAATGACCTTCCAGAGACTAGATCATTCATCCTAACTTTGACATATAAAGTGACCTCTCTTTATTTTAGGCATATAAACAAGATTCTCCTAAGTATAGATTCAATAATACTTTTAACATGAAAGTGTACTAAGGTTTCTTTGCAGTCAGTATTACTTCCATTAAAAAAATATATACTGTATCTTTCAATCTAACCCTCAAGCTTCTGTCCCAGCCAGAGATAATGAACCTCCAGTCAATTTTCTGTTTTAAAGCAAACTTTGGGCTCTACTCTTTTTTTTTTTTTTTTGAGGTAACATAATGGTTCTTTGGTTAGGACTGCTGCAGATCAAAACTTTTAAAATAATGGACGATATACTGTGGACCTTGCAATATTTCATTCAATACAAGATTTCCATTCAGATAAATTCTATGGAGCTGAACTACCTGACATCTGTTAACAATGCTGATTACAGAACATCTGGCAAATGTTCCCACCTGGGGGATGATGAAGAAATGAAAGGGAGCTGAATGAGAACTGCCTCCCCCATTCATTGCGAGTAGTCACTAGCCCTGGATCCTAGACAGTGTGGCAGGCATGGAGGGGGGAGATGGGGAGGGAGGACTGCTGGACCAAATTGTCTAATAACTATGAGGACCTGGATTATGGGGGCCATATGCTGGCTCTGTTAAAAAGTGCTATTGCTAACATGTTGTAAGCCTGTTGGGATTAGCCTATGTTAAAAACAATGGGCTAAAAGGTCAAGTGAACCGAGCATAGTTGCACGTACACGAAACTCAGGTAAACATTATCCCACGGGATACAAGGGGATTTTCCGGCCTTAATTACTTTGGACTTTCTGCATGACCTTTTCCTGCTGACCATGCAGATAGTTGAGGTGTAATAGTATTATTGGTTTAAATTTACCACAGTCTTGACTTGTGTATATGCTATTGGTTCTTGTATAACTATGTCATGTAGTCCAACTTTCTATTTTTTGTACTCAATAAAAGAGATTCCCCCGACTTTGGTCGGGGTCGTCTCGTCCTGAGGAAGCGCTTATCTGAGGTCTTTCTTGCATGCGGCCCAAATTCATGAGCGGCCCGCCATCGGGGGCGGCGAAAACGCCTCATAAGCCGCCTTGAGTCTAAGGAGAAGGGCGACATAAAAATTTGAATAAACAAACAAACAAACAAACAAACAAACAAACAAACTAAGCCAATGCACTGTCCAAATAAGAATGAACATTGTAAGAACTGTTGGCAAAGGAGCATTGTTTGACTTTTATTAATAATGGAAGGCTACTTGGTCCAGTTTGCAAAGCATAGAATGTGGCGTGGACTGAATACATGGAACGGGGCATAGAATGAATACAGGTAGCCTTCGAGTTACAACCCCAACTGAGCCCAAAATTTATGTTGCTAAGTGAAACATTGGTTAACTACGGTAAGTTTTGCCCCATTTTATGACTTTTCTTGCCAAGGTGGTTAAGTGAATCATTGCCATTACTGAGTTAGTGATTGCTAAGTGAATCTGGATTCCCCATTGACTTTGCTTGTTGGAAGCAGGTATAGAAACAGTACCACTGAACCCACAATAAATAGGGTCCACAGCAGAACCTGAGACTGATAGCAAACTATGGGCAGCAGTGGTGGTATTCAGCCGGTTCCATCCAGTTCAGGTGAATTGGTAGCAGCGACCGCCCACCTGCCCAGACATAATGCAGTCCTATTTAGCCATGTTTTCATGGCTGGGCACACAACCGGAAAGTGCACACACAAGTAAAGCGCATGAACTGAGATTGATGTATGAGAGCAAAGTTATCGTGCATGCACGCTTATATTTGCAAACCGGTAGGGAAAGTAAGTCAATGCCACCTGATGGGCAGCTTGAGGGATTGGGAAATAAAAAGAGATCATGTAGAAGCCCATAATTCCCTATTGCCAGACATCTTGTGAAAGTACAGTGATACCTCGTTTTATGAACTTAATTGGTTCTGGGATGAGGTTTGTAAGGTGAAAAGTTTGTAAGACGAAACAATTTTCCCCCTTAGGAATCAATGAAAAAGCGATTAATGCGTGCAAGCCCAAAACTCCCCCCTTTTGCCAGCCGAAGCACCCGTTTTTGAACTGCTGGGATTCCCCTGAGGCTCCCCTCCATGGGAAACCCCACCTCTGAACTTCCGTGTTTTTGTGATGCTGCAGGGGAATCCCAGCAGCACAAAAATGAGCGCTTTGCTCGCAACGGAAGTTTGGAGGTGTGATTTCCCAGCGAGGGGAGCCTCAGCGAAATTGCAGCATCGCAAAAACACTGAAGTCCTTGAAGCCCCACCTCCAGACTTCCTTGTTTTGTGATGCTGCGATTTCGCTGTGGCTCCTCTCGCTGGAAAACCCCACCTCCGAACTTCCGTTGGCTTCCAGAGAGCCTCCGGGAAGGATGACGGAGGACGTTTTTACCCTCCTTTGCTCTAGGGAAGCTTTTGGAGCCTGGGGAGAGTGAAACATAAGTCTACTGGCCCATCAGAATTTGGGAAACAGGCCATTTCCGGCCTCCAGAAGGCTTCCAGAGGCAGAGGAAGCTGTTTTCACCCTCCCCAGGCATTGAATTATGGGTGTGGGCACTGGCACATACACGATAGCACACGCAAATGCTCTTTCTGCACCCAAGTTAAAAAAGGTTCGCCATCACTGCCATAAGTTGTTTACTTGAGACAGGACAGTAGCAGTTGTCAAGCACTGGGGAATTTAAGAGATTCAGACAGTTCAAATGAGAATCAAGATTTATTGAAAGCTTAAGCTCTTTACAAGAATCTGACCAACTGGCCATTAAGGGAAATGAGTGGGAGATAAGAAGGCATTCAAAGTGGCTGGACTTAGATCTCTTGACTTTTGACGCGTTTGACTCCTCCCTCGGTCTCAGTCTGGTCATCTCCTACAGCAGTTCCTGTTTGAAAAAGAGCAGCTGACTTCCTTTTCTAGGATTCGGTTTTTCAGATCTAGATGCATGTTATTAATCTTAGAAATTCCATCGTTTTCATCCCTAAACTGTTGCATCCTCTTACAGAAACAGTTGCCAGCACTCAGAGGAAGAAGTAGTTTTTTTGCAAAAAAAAAAAAAAAGGCATAAAAACCTACCAGCCTATTTCCATGCTGCACGCCTCTCTAAACCATACACATCTGTGTGACCTTATAATTATTTTCAGTCCGTATGCCAACTTCCCATTGATATCAATGAAGATTGCCTGCCTGAATGGCTCAAACGCCGCATTTCATCCTTTGTGTTGGAATCATTATGCTATAGCTGGTCAATGGGAGTGCTGCATTTGCACATTTTCAATGACAACATATTGTGCCTTCACAAAGGCCATTTTTGTCAAGTGTAATAGCTAGTCAGATTTTGTTTCCATAATAGAAAAAGCAGTTTGGTTTGGAGCGAAAAAAATAAACAGAAGAATCTTATTTTTACCAAAAAGAAAAAAGAAAAAAAGCACAGGTGCAATTTTGCCTTTTAAAAAAGTTTGAAGCTACAGTGTTTGTTGAATACGGATATTAAATCACTATTAATTGATTTTCAGCTAAAATATTTGAATAAACCGTATTAGCATGAGTGCAGCATAAGAGGTTTAGGCCAATACTTAGGCAGTTGAAATTGCAATCTCTAACAAGCTACGATTTCACTACATCGGAACCAGTAGTGCTGGTTTGGATCGGTTCTCATATATTGGTGGCAGAAATTTTCATCTGCTCACCAAACTGGCAGCAATGGCCGGCTTTCCATGTCCCTGAACTGGTTCTCTGGTCTCTGCAGCTGGCAAAGAACCCTTTGTACATGAACAGAGGCATCTGCACATGTACAGAGGGTCATTTGCGCAAAGTGACATCACAATGCGAACCAGTAGGGAAGGGAAGTGGAATCCATCCTTGATATGAATCAGGGCGTTTTATTTGTTTGTTTATTTTATTTATTTATTTATTTGGATTTGTATGCCGCCCCTCTCCGAGGACTTGGGGCAGCTTACAGCATATATAAAAACAGAACATTAATGTAAATCCAATTAATACTACAATTTAAAAAAAAATTAAAAGAAAAACTTATCAACCAAACATTCAGCAATCATACTTAAGGCATTCATTGGACAGGGGGAAGATCTAAAAGTCCCAAGCCTGGCGGCAAAGATGAGTTTTTAAGCTCTTTCGGAAGGCCAGGGGGGTGGGGCAGTGCGAATCTCTGGGGGAAGTTGATTCCAGAGGGCCGGGGCTCCCACAGAGAAGGCTCTTCCCCTAGGCCCCGCCAGCCGACATTGTTTGGTCGATGGGACTCTAAGGAGGCCAACTCTGTGGAACCTCACCGGTCGCTGGGATTCGTGCGGCAGAAGGTGGTCTTGGAGATAATCTGGTCTTGTGCCATGTAGGGCTTTATAGGTCAATGTTTATTTATTCAATTTTTTATGTCGCCCTTCTCCTTAGACTCAGGGCAGCTTACTGCATGTTAGCAATAGCACTTTTTAACAGAGCCAGCATATTGCCCCCACAATCCGGGTCCTCATTTTACCCACCTCGGAGGGATGGAAGGCTGAGTCAACCTTGAGCCAGTGATGAGATTTGAACCACTGACCTGCAGATCTACAATCAGCTTCAGTTTTAGCAGGGGAGAATTGCTTAGGTCCTCCCTGGCTGGGGAGGGGCGGCCTGAGTGAATAGGAGCTGAGAGAGGCTGTCTAGGCGCAGGACACTCATCTGAGCAACTTGCAACCTTCCCTGCCAGCTTCCCCATTGACTTTTCTTATGGGAAGACAGCAAGGAAAGTTGCAAATCATGATTCATGAGTTGTTGCAACTAAATCTAATCACGGAACCACCAAGAACACCCCCACCAACATTGACAGGAAATAAAATGACAGCAAACCCCACTCCCTTCTAGCACTGATGATATTACCTAGTTTGGTAATGAAATGTCTCTAAGAAAGTAACCAACTCAGAGATCACCAAAGACCTTACTGTAATGCCTGCAACTTAATGGTGTCTGCAATGTATATTCTACTCTTTAAATAAATTAACATGGTGGGTTGCTGTACAGTGAGTTGTTGTATCCAATCTCCTGGTAGACGGCTGTTTTGACCCTGGACTTAATGAAGCACAGTGGACCAACACCAGCAGATGACATGGCTCCCCAAATCAACACAGACTGTGGAAACTTCACAATGGACTTCAAGCGTCTTTCTGTGTGTGCCTCTCCATTCTTCTTCCATACTCTGGGTCCTTGGTTTCCAAATGAGATGCAAAAGTTTCCACAGTCTGTGTTGATTTGGGGAGCCATGTCATCTGCTGGTGTTGGTCCACTGTGCTTCATTAAGTCCAGGGTCAATGCAGCCATCTATGATGAGATTTTTGAACACTTTATGCTTCCTTCCACAGATGAGCTTTATAGGGATGCTGACTTCAATTTTCCAGCAGGATTTGGCACCTGCCCACACTGCCAAAAGCACCAAAATCTGGTTCAATGACTGTGGGGTTACTGTGCTTGATTGGCCAGCAAACTTGCCTAACCTGAACCCCATAGAGAGTCTATGGGGCATTGCAAACAGAAAGATGAGAGACATGAGACCGAACAATGCAGAAGAGCTGAAGACTGCTATTGAAGTATCCTGGTCTTCCATAACATCTCAGCAGTGCCACAAGGTGATAGCTTCCATGCCATGCCGCATTGAGGCAATAATTGCTGCAAAAAGGGCCCAAACCAAGTACTGAGTACATATGCATGCTTATACTTTTCAGAGGTTCGATATTATTCTATGTACAATCCTTATTTTATTGAGTGCTTATAATATTCTAATTTTCTGAGATTGTGGATTTGGAGTTTTCATGAGCTGTACCGCATAATCATCACAATTATGGCAAATTACAGCTTGAACTATCTTGCCCTGCATGTTATGAGTCTCCCTCATATATTACGTTTCACTGTTTAAATTTATTGAAGTCATTAAATAAATGAACTTTTGCACAATATTCTAATTTTTTGAGTTTCACCTGTGTTGTGATTGGCTCTGGCCCATCTCCTGCCCCAGGGAATGGGGAGGTGGATGCAGGGGAAACTTCAACATGTCACAGGCCTGTGTTATTGCCGACAGAATCAGTTCAGAGTTTAGTTTCCTCGGACGAAGAAGAAGGTGGGAGTGACTCGGCAGAGGGGGGCTTGGCACACAGCCCAGGCAGTCAATCTCCCTTATCTTCCGTTGATTCAGATGATGACATTTTGGACCCACACAAGAGCAGAATTATGCGTAGAAGAGACCAAATAAGAACATATTACAGGAAATAAGGGAGGCCACCTGTGTTTGGGTGGGGCTCCAGTAATTAGGGCTGCTGATATAAATAGCAGCATGTGGGTTTGGACGTTGTGGAAGAATATCTGATCAGAGTTCATCAGGAATCCTGTGTTGTTTGGACTTTGTTGCTTTTTTACGCCTTGGAAAACAAAGCAGAGCAACGTGTGTGTGTGTGTGTGTCTCACTTTGTTGGAAGAAGAAGGGGTGTGAAGTTTCTTCACAGCTGCTAGCTAAGTACTTAATGACTGCTTAAATTGTACAGACTACCTGGTTGTTTTGGGAAGAGTGCTCTTCGCAATACAAAAAGAGTGCTTTGTTTATTTTGACTTTTGTGATAAAGAACATTGTTTTGAAATTTCAAACGTGTGTGTGAGTGTCTGAAATTTGTACCCTTGAATTTTCGGGAAGCTCCTATCAGAGAGCCCGGCAGAACAACCTGTATATTATATTGTTTAGATAAATTAACAAGGTGAGTTGCTATATATAAAAAACACAAAATGAACATACGATAAAACCAAAAGTCTATAACAGCAGCACAAAAATAGTACAAATAAAAGGGGAATACACATGCTTAAATGTCTGGGAAAAGTAAAATACTTAACAAGATGAAGCATTATAATACAGACGAAATGAGATTGTTCTTTATTTTAAAAACACTTAAATGGAATTAATACAAAAATAGATTTTTAAAAAAAATTATCTTAAGAATTTGTCCCTGGAAATAGTTTTGCTCCTTGGTATTACTGCAGAACAAGCGTAAGGTCTTCTCTGAAGCTACGTTGGTGTGGATCTGTTCTAAAACTAGATGGGAGACAACATATAAACCCCATGTATGCCATTGTGAGTTTGATCATTAAAACGGTTGTGTAAAATAAATAATAATAAAAATCAGTAACCTTGGAAGGGTTTCGTCTTGTATGGGAATTATATATTTAGGTCACAATTCTCTAACAGAACTAGATAAAGGAAGATCAAAAGTGTTTACAATTTACTTGGAATAATTGTATCCAGTTTTTAGTTCTGAGACCTTCGGGTTGCATCAAATTATTGAATATCCCGAACAGCTCCTTTTGTTGGAAGAGTGTCTCAATGTTGTTGTAATTAAATCCATGTGTTTATATTTGCTTATGCTAATTTGTTTTAAAAGAAATCTTCATAGGATATTCTTTTAAAAAACATAATTATGTAATAAAGGAGTTTCTCCCTAACTCTCTGCCTAATTACACTCAACCGTTCTAAACTGCAGTTGTGTATGATGCATTGTGCTTTACACAGCTTGGCCCTTACAAACGCTCCTTTCACAGAAACTAGGAGAGAATCTTTCTCAAAAATCGTTAACATTCTTCCAGTAGGTTTCCAGTACACCAATTTTATATAAAATAATGATATTAATCCCAATGGCCTTAAATAGATAGCAGTAACTAACTGACCTCAGCATACTATAGATCAGAGGTCTCCAATCTTAGCAGCATTAAGACTTGTGGGCTTCAACTCCCAGAAAGCTTTGCTGGCTGAGGAACTCTGGGAGTTGAAGTCCACAAGTCTTAAAATTGCCAAGGTTGGAGACTCTTGCTATAGATCAGTGTTTCCCAACCATGGCCACTTGAAGATATTTGGACTTCAACTCCCAGAATTCCCCAGCCAGCGAATGCTGGCTGGAGAAATCTGGGAATTGAAGTCCAGATACCTTCAAGTGGCCAAGGTTGGGAAACACTGCTATAGATGATTGAATTTGGTAAGTATTTGGGTGATGAGATTACCTGGGAATCCCAGGGCTGCAGACTTGACTGGGAAATTAACAGTCCAAAAATTAACACTCCTCAACACAGATAGTCCTCAAGTGGTGTGGTGGCCTAGAGGGGGAGCTCTCACCTCGTAATCAAGAGGCTGTGAGTTTGATCCTAGGTAGAGGCAGATATTTATCTGGGCGCAATGAGAACAAACAAAACTCTGCATTGGTGACAAGAAGGGCATCCGGCCAGTAAACACTCAGTTTCCTTCAGTTGCTCAGACTTCCAAGGGACTATTAACTGATGATGATGTTAAATGATGAAGAAGGAGGAGGAAGAGAAGGAGAAGGGGAAGGAGGAAGGAGGAGGAGAGGAAGAGGATGGGAAAGAGGAAGAAGAGGAAGGGGAAGGGAAAAGAAAGAGAAGAAGAAGGAGAAGGAGAAGAAGGCGGGTAATAATAATAATAATATTATTATTATTATTATTATTATTATTATTATTATTATTATCATTATTATTATTATTATTATTTATTGGATTTGTATACCGCCCCTCCCCGTAGACTCAGAGCGGCTAACAACAATGATAAAAACAACATGTAACAATACAATAATAAAAACAACTAAAAACCTTTATTATAAAAACCAAACATACACACAGACATACCATGCGTAACTTGTAATGGCCTAGGGGGAAGGAATATCTCAACTTCCCTATGCCTGGCGGTATAAGTGAGTCTTGAGTAGTTTACGAAAGACAGGGAGGGTGGGGGCAGTTCTAATCTCCGGTGGGAGTTGGTTCCAGAGGGCTGGGGCCGCCACAGAGAAGGCTCCTCCCCTGGGGCCCGTCAAACGATATTGTTTAGTCGACGGGACCCGGAGAAGGCCAACTCTGTGGGATCTTATCGGTCACTGGGATTCGTGCGGTAGCAGGCAGTTCCGGAGGTAATCTGGTCCAATTCCTTAGTGTAGTCCTTGGCTTATGACTACAATTGAGCCAAAGTATCAGTTGTTAAGTGAGATAACTGTTGAATGAGTTTTGCACAATTTTACAACCGGCCTAGCTATAGTGATTGAGTGAATCTTTGCAGCTGATAAGATAATAACACAGCTGTTAAGCGAAACTGGCTTCCCCATTGACTTTGCTTGCCAGAAGGTCGCAAAAGAGGATGCAATGATCTCAGGACACAGCAATGGTCATAAGCATGTCTATGTTTGGTGGTAAATACAGTGGGGCTCTGTTTTAGGGATGAAGTAACCCTATGTTCTAGGTCAAGCAACAATCAAGGATAACATGATAAAGTGAGTTAGTCAGTTCCTAAGAACTATGATGAAATATGGTGGAATAACAGAAAAACAACTCCATATGTGTTCTGTCGAGCTTTCTGGTAGAATCCTCCCCAAAATTCACAGGTACAAATTTCAGACACACACACGTTTGAAAATTCAAAACAATGTTCTTTATAATGAAAATTCACTTAAACCAAGCCCTCTTTTGGGATAGCAAAGAGCACTGGTCTCCAAACAAACTGGTAATTTGTACAAGTCCCTTATCAGTTCTGTGATACTTATCTTGCAGCTGTGAGGCAATTCACAGTCCTTCTTCTTTCACAAAGTGAAACACACTTTGCTCTGGTTTCGTTTCAAAGCGGGGAAAAATCAGCACACAAAAGGTCAAAGTCAGTAAAACAGTCACGAAACACAACGATCAGATAATCCTCCACAATGGCCAAACCCACAGGCTGCTATTTATAGCAGCCTCACTAATCACCTCAGCCCCACCCAACCACAGGTGGCCTCATTTTCTTTGATAATAATCTCTCAGTTGTTGTTGCCTATGCATCGCTCTCTGCATGCGTGGCTGTATCATTAACTCTTGTTCTGAATCCAAGGAGGAGAGAGATAATTGATCTCCTTCTGAGCTGTCTGCCACACTCTCCTCCTCCCTGTCACTCATGTCTTCTTGGTCAGAGGAGCCTTCATCAGCAGATTCCACCGGGGGGGGGGGCAAAACAGGCCTGCAGCGTGTGGATGTCTCCCCCACATCCAAGTCCTTGGGGCAGGAGCTGGGCCAGAGCTAACCACAACAATATGTGGACGGACAATGGAGAAAGAAGGGGTGTAAACAAGACATTAAAAACCTATATAAGATGATCCTTGTAGTTGGGTACTTTACCTTCAGAGGCACACGGGTACCCTTCCCGTGACCTCTCCAGGTCCCTGTATGATCATGCCGGTCAAATGTGTTCTATGTTTTCTATATCTTTCTATGTTTTATATTATAGGTGGAGAAACGGTATATGTAACCCATTATGAGCATATACCAAGATAATGGCTTATTCAGTGGCCTATATTTCCAAGTGTTGTTTTGATTAAAGCCCAGAGAAGTTGCCGAGCTTATGAATTTTGATCAGGTGACCATAGGGATACTGCAATGGTGATAACTGTGGGGAAATGGTCCAAAGTCAAGTTTTTCAATTCCACTGTAACTTTGGGTCATCACTAAATGAACTGTCGTAAGTTGAGGACTACCTGTACAGACTGGCAACCCCTGTCTGTATCATAGGCAAGACAGCAGCACAAATATGTCCCTGTAAGATCCCCCAGTTATTGAACTTGACTTGAAGGACACTTTATTTTCTTACCAGGAAAAAGGGTCAAAATATTCTGTTCTGAGGTGTGAATTTTGTCACTGCCACTAGACCCAGGTGAAGTAACTACGGTAAATAAAAAATATCTATTCCTGGCTGTGAAATGATTTCCTACTCCTGTTTTAAATGGATTTATTCTCAAAGAACCTAGCCTATACTGAGAAAACAAAAATGGCCAGAATGACCTAATGAATTCTCCAGGTTCTTTGACTTTCATAAACAGAAAACGAGAGAAATGACTGCTGCCTTTGGGGAAGCAGGGATTAAAGGCACCAAAGCATGCTGTCAAAGGTGTATTTCAATTTATACTTTCATTCAAATTATTTGCTTTGAGTGGCACCTTTGCTGATCTTGAAAAAGCTAAGTGGGAATGTCCGGTACTTGAATGGAAAATCTTATTGGAATTCTTTTCTTTTTTTTAGGAAACTCCCAGCTTCATTTCTTGCTATTTTGGTCAAAATATATTGGTTTTTATCCAGCTTCAGTTTGGCATTCTTTTGTATTCCTGCAGTGTGTTATGATATAATGTGGCTTGCTTGGTTCGGGTTTAGCACTTTATATGAATGCAATCAACCATGGTTAACCTTGGTTAACCAAATAAGTGCAATGCTTAAATTGCAGCTAGGCAATTTGGTACACTCTAGAAATTTGGACTGCATGTCACACATTCATATTATCATATAGCTGGAGGGGTGTTGTTCTTTAGAGAGCCTCTGGTCCAACCCCTTCCTTAGTGTAGATCTATCATGATCATCCATCTGTTTTGAAGACCACTAATGAAGGAGAACTCAGCATGTCCTAAGGCAGCTCATTCTACTGACTTAGTAGAGTCAGGAAGTTCCTTGGTGTGGTGAATCCTTGGTGCTCTCTGAGCTTGCTTGTTTTCTTGCAGATGCTCCATTACCTTAACCAGGTAACATAATCAGTGCTAGTAAGTGTTGTGGCCTGTCCACATCCCGCTCAGCTGATCACGGATTCTGAGGATCGAGAGACGGGTGTGTTTTGGTATCCTAGGCCAGTATACTTGGCACCCAAGTCAAGGATGTGGAGTCAGAGGCTGAAAGCCAACCAGGGTTTGTTACAACTCCAGAGGTGACCATGAATGACTTGGGAGAAGAGGAAGAGCCTCTTGTCAATGCAAGAGTGCGCAGAAGTATTAGCAGGCAGGAATGGCTAAACAGAAAAAGGTCTATGCATGAATAGCTCTATAGAACAATTGGTCATGCCTTCTAGCTATATAATGGTTAGTCTTGGAATGAATAAGTGCGGAAGTCAACTGTATAATGTGAGATGATGGGTGATCGGAGTTGTATGCGGAACTAATGAGTTTATTAGAAGTTTCAAGTTTCTAGTTTTATTGGATTTATATGCCGCCCCTCTCCGAAAACTCGGGGCGGCTAACAGCAATCATAAACAATATACAATAAAATCCAATACTAAAAGCAAATTAAAACCCCTTAATATATAAAAACCAAACATACATACAAACATACCATGTATACAGTTGTAACGGTCTAGGGGGAGAAAAAAGTCTTAATTCCCCCATGCCTGACAGCAGAGGTGGGTTTTTAAGTAGCTTACGAAAGGCAAGGAGGGTGGGGGCAATTCTAATCTCTGGGGGGAGTTGGTTCCAGAGGGCCCTGGGTCCCGCCAAGTGGCATTGTTTAGTTAACGGGACCCGGAGAAGACCCACTCTGTGGGACCTAACTGGCTGCTGGGATTCGTGCAGCAGAAGGCAGTCCCTGAGGTATGATGATGATAATTAGCTGGCACAGAAAAAACATTCCTTGCTTGTTGCTGTATTTTGACAACTTTTCTGCTTTATAAAATATTATAAAACTTGCAAACTTTGGGTGTGTGGACTTAATTATTGAAGGGCTCATTGTGGGGTGATAACAGTAAAGAATGCTGTTTGCTGTCAGTTTATATTCTGGGAATTTGCCCGTATGGCTGGAGGAGGCAGTTTTAGAGATTCTTTGGTTGGACTGTTTACTGATGGCTCCTTGGCAGTTTTTTTATTTGGGTATTGCTTACTTGATTGTTGGTCTGAAGTTAACCTTGGAGTGTAATCTATGCTGACCTGAATGCTGATTGGTGGCTGGAGAGGTGCTTGGGTCTTTTCCTCTTTTGGGTTGGTTGACAAAAGAGACAATTAACCAACCTAAAAGAGACAAAGACCCCAGCAGTATAATGTTCGCCCATCATGTTTGAAGAGGACCTTGACATCTAAGAGGTTGTGGGCTGTCCATATGTCTACATGAGGTACAAGTATAAAATGTTCTGCCACATGTTGGACACACATGTGTGAGCATCATTGTAGCAGCATTTGCAGCTCTGGCTTTGGCTTTGGCTTTGGCTTTGTATTTATTAGATTTGTATGCCGCCCCTCTCCGAAGACTCTACTGATTACTACTGATCCCAGCAGTACTCAGCATCCAGATCAGTATAGATCAGTGATGGTGAACCTTTTTTCCCTCGGGTGCTGAAAGAGTGTGTGGACACGCTATTGCGTATGCGCGAGTGCCCACACTCATAATTCAATGCCTGGGTAGGGCAAAAACAGTTCCCCCCACCCCCCTGGAGGCCCCCTGGAGACCGGAAATGGACTGTTTTCCAACTTCTGGTGGGCCCAGTGGGCTCATGTTTGGCCCTCACCGGGCTACAAAGGCTTCCCTGGAGCCGGGGGGAGGATAAAAACACCCTCCCACATCCCCCTGGAGGCTCTCTGGAAGCCAAAACATCCTCCCAGAACCTTTGTGTGAGCCAAAAACCAGCTGGACAGCACACACGTGCACATTGGAGCTGAGCTACGGCAACAGCTCGCATGCCACCCGTGCCATAGATTCACCGTCACTGGCATAGATTAACTCCAAGGTTAACATCAGACCAACAATCAAGTACGCAATATCCCAAACAAGAAAGTGCCAAAAGAGCCATCATTAAACAGCCCATTCAAAGAATCTCTGATCCCACCCACCCATGCAGACAGACAAGACACCAGAATATCAACTGACAGCAAACAGGACTCCTTACTAGCACTTACTAGTTTGGGTAATGAAATGTCTGCAAGAAAACAAGTTCAGAGAGTACCAACCACGGATCCTTCATTTCAATCCTCAGCTACAAATATTCTCTTTTATTGGTAGTTCCCTTGATGTTTAGCCTTACTCTCCCTCTAACTTATTGGCTGTGGCTTAGTAGAAAGAAAGCACACTCCTTCTGTAAGACAACCATTCGTATATTTTTAAGGATGCCATCAGACTTTTCCACAGACTTTTAAACATTTGCATATGGTGTAGAGATCACTATGCAGAGACAGTGGCGGTTAGATAAACAAAAGCATAGTTAAGCCTGAGAAACGGTGAAAGGATGAAAAAGCAGCTGATGTGTAGAGTTTCTTAATTCACTGAAGTATGAGAGAGAGGAGAAAATTCAGGTTTCAAGATTTTGCTACCGGAGCCTATGTCAATATAGGACAATTCCAGGCAAGTTTATGGCATTTACTTCCTGATCTGGACTAGGGACTGATGGAAATTGAAGTTCCAAATATTCAAGAATATCAGTCAAACCTTGGTGTGAATCCAGTCATACTGATACTTGTTACTTGTTTGTTTTTGTTTATTTGTTTACTTACTTACTTACTTACTTACTTACTTACTTACTTACTTACTTACTTACTTACTTACTTACTTACTTACTTATTGTTAGAGTTGAAAGGGACCATGAAGGCCATCGAGTTCAATCCCCTGCCCAAGCAGGAACCCTATAGTACACCAGTCAAGTGGCAGTTCAATCTTCTCTTAAAAATGTCCAGAGAGTTGGGGTTCACAACATCCGCTGGTAGGTTGTTCCACTGGTTGATCGCTCTGACCGTCAGGAAGTTCCTCCTTATCTCCATGTTGAATCTCTCCTTGGTCAGCTTCCAGCCGTTGTTCCTCGTCCGGCCCTCTGGTGCCCTGGAGAATAAAGTGATCCCCTCCTCTCTGTGACATCCCCTCGTATATTTGTAGACTGCTATCATGTCCGCTCTGGCCCTCCTTTTCTCTAGGCTATCCATGCCCAGTTCCCTCAGTCTCTCTTCGTAAGTCTTGGTTTCCAATCCCTTAATCATCTTGGTTGCTCTTTTCTGCACCTTCTCCAGAGTTTCAATGTCTCTTTTGAAGTGTGGTGACCAGAACACAGTACTCCAGGTGTGGTCGGACCAGGGCATAGTAGAGTGGTATTAAGACTTTCCTGGTCTTGCCTTCTTTCCAGTTTCTTTGATCTGTGAGCAATTGATTTGTCTTTCTTATCCGCAGGCAATAGCCCGATTGATCCTAAGAAGAATTTTAAAACTATTTAAGCCAGATTTTCCCAATGAAAAATGTATGAGTGGGAAACTGGACAGTAGCAATGTGAGATGAACCTCTTCATATCCTAATGACGACCATACAGGTTTATAATGACTAGTAATCCTACAAAGATAATCAATGTACTTATAGTATTTTACCCTTTTCTCCCAGAATTGACTGCTATCTAAACCAGTAAATACATCACTCATTTAAGAGCACGTACTTGACTGAGTCATTATGTAGCAGCCTCCATCTGCAGCATCATCACAGCTGCTTATCCAGAGAATATATTTACTTGTTTCTTGGATTTCTATCCCACCTTTCCTTCAGAAGCACAGGATGGCTTAGGAAAGGATCTCTGCTCATTTGATCCTCCCATTCCTTCCCTGGGAGAGGAGTAGGACCAAGGTGTGGGTGTGTGACTCAAGGTCACTCAGCAAATTTGCGTGGACTTGAACCTGGGCCTTCTCAGCTCTATGATCTGATACCTTAACCACAAGAAAACATTGGCAAATTGAAAAATAAAATGTAACCTGAGAATTAAGTCAACTTTTCTTGTAGATCAAAGCAAAGGTGACCAGGCTGATATCAGCATTCTGGCAATAGGATCCCACCAAAGCCTGCCTTTCATCTTTAGGCTTTGCTTTACTCCAAGTGGTAGAGAGAGAGAGTTTTACATTCCCTTTCCCATTTGCATTCTCTGCATACAAACACGGCAATTCCACAGTTGAAAAAAATGTCAAATATAGTTTACTCATTGATATGAAAATTTCATGAACTCTGCTTTCCCCAGTACTACATATTCAACGAACCTAATTACTGAAGCTATTTACATTCATGAGAGTTTCTCTGCATCCCAAAAGGACAGAAATGTTTTCCCCCCAAATGAAAATGTTGATTCTTTTTTTAAAAAGCCAGTGTGTGTTTGATCTCCTAAAAATGGGCTTCTCTCAGATATTGTCCTCTCAAATAGGCAGGCTCTTTCCTTGCAAAACAATGCTGGTTGTTCACTCAGTGTGGTAAGTGGAGCTTACTTTTCTGCTGTGGAGTAAGTTCAATAAACCTGATTTTTGATATGAAAACAAGGTTCTGTACCAAGATATCCTCCTTTCCCTGCTTTGGATGGGGAAAAGAGTAAAAAATAAAATGGTAAGTAGATGCAGATGAATTACTTCTTTCAGCATCACGTATGGTATTTAGTGCCATCTGGGTACCACCAAATAGATTAACTCTATTAGAAGTGAAAGCTCAAAATTATTATCCACTTTGGGAGATTTATCTACGGTATTTATTTTTCCTGTACGGGCAACTAAAAGTATTGCAGCTGCCAATTTATTTGTGCCAATGAACAGGCTTCTAAAAACTTCTAAGATTATATATTGGTTTTAGAGCCTGGATTAATATCATCTGGTCCCATCTCCAATATTTAGGCATGTATATTTTCTACGTGAAATATATCTTCTCCTCTTTGATGCAATTTTATGCAGAACTGATATTTCAGGGGCCTTGGTTTTGTAATACCAGGGAAAAACAGGATGCAGTTAAAATGGGAAGGTGAACAAATATTCTGGAATAATAATAATAATAATAATAATAATAATAATAATAATAATTTATTAGATTTGTATGCCGCCTCTCTCCGAAGACTCGGGGCGGCTCACAACAATAATCAAGACAATATAACATTGCAACAAATCTAATATTAAAAGAGAACAATATATAAAACCCCAACAATTAAAAACCATGCAACACATACATATCAAAAACATAAAATATAAAAGCCTAGGGGAGGTGTCTCAGTTCCCCCATGCAATATTAAGTCACTCCCTTAATTATTGCCAAGGGTCATGAGAATTGAACTTAACTCAGAGGAGACTTTAGCCTTACAATTCATATTGGCTCACTTTAGCTTTATTTGACCACAGAGATGTGCCGGGACGTATCCAGAGCATTCTACAAAGTGTGCATTAGTCAAGATGGTCCTGTACATCTGATAAAGAAGGACCACTTGCACTGTGAGATAGTTTTAGATCAGGCAGGGGTCACACACACACACCACACCATGTTGACAAAATATGAAATACTTGTATGGTCATTCTTTATGCCCGAAGCATGAATTATTCAATTTTCATAATCATTCAACAATAAGAATCTTTGAAATAGATGCTTCCAAGGTTTGATAAGTGAGAAATCACTTTTATGCAGTGTTTCAGACTGTCACAGCTCTTTTTTCTCCCAAGGATTCCCAGTATAATAGACTGCACATTCTGAAACATCCTAGTCTGCCTAGGTGAGGAATTCTTAGCCCTTCTACAAGGGCATCTCTGCCTTTAGCACAACTCTAGGAAAAAGGAAATGAAGGGACTTCGACATCCAATCTTGAACCCAATGGGCAGCTGTAGAACAGCACAACCCTACACACGGGGAAGGTTGAATAAGAAATTCCTTATTAACCCCTTAGAGTCAAATCACTAGATGTACAGGAGGAACACAAGGCAAACAAAATAAGGCAATAACCACAATCATAATAAAATAAATATTGTCATACAGGCTACATTAGCAGCTACCACCTTGAATATATACTGCTCGAAAAAATAAAGGGAACACTTAAACGACAGAATATAACTCCAAGTAAATCAAACTTCTGTGAAATCAAACCGTCCACTTAGGAAGCAACACTCATAATCAATTTCATTTTGTTGTCAGCACATTCAACTTTGTACAAAACAAAGTATTCGATGAGAATATTCCATTCATTCAGATCTAGGATATTTCAGTGCTCCCTTTATTTTTTTGAGCCATTTATATTGGGATTCAGGATATAGTCAAAAATTATGATAGACGGTTGGAGAACAACTTTCTGGTTCTCCAGTTTGTATGTGGCTAGATAGGTCACTCTAACTTTTGTTTGTTTGTTTCTTTCTTTCTTTCTTTCTTTCTCTTCCTCCCTCCCTTTTCTAAGGATAATATCCTCAGTTTTGCTGAATGTGGAAGATAACTGAAATATTATGTGTTTGGGAAGATTGCCTGATGCTTTGCCAGGTCAGGCAAAATGTTCCAGTTTTAATGTCCTGGGTCTTGATGGCACATCAGAAAATTAAAAAGAAGGCGAATCTATTTCACAACCACCTTTGGTTGAATGCTAGTAGTGCTGACACCTTTCCACCAATTGTGCCATTGTATGAAAAGTATTGAAGCGGAGAGGCTGTTTTAGAAAACAGAAGATGAATTCTGCCTATTCAGTCTTCTCAGCATGGAAACAACCTATCATATGCTTTAGGTATATTGTTGTAGCATTCAAAAGCTTGGGATTTATCACATGTCGCTAATTTTGTTTTCTCCCTTGCTGTGACTGAAGGAAAACTTCATAATATTAATTTTTCCATCATTTCAAAAAATGACTAAAACAAACCCAGGACAATAGACTAAAAGCTTTCAGGAACATTGATCTGCAGATGAATAACAGCAGGCCAAGAATTACAGTCTACTGGAGTTTCCCCTTGCAGTTCAGCACTGCTGCTGTGAGAAGCTTGATCTAATATTTTCTTCACTTATGTAACTTAGAAATAAAAAAGGAAGATGGTGCTTGAGATGGCTGTGATTTGGAAAGATTGATAATATTAAGAACATTTATTTTTCCCCCTGCTATCCACTAGCTTTTATTTGCTGTTTCGTTGTAACAAAGCTCAAGATTTTGCCTTACTGAAAATCCATCCACAGAAATGGCCAAGCAATTACTTTGTTTCACCATGGGCTTTATGCAGGAAAACATACCGATGGTGGGTATCAGGATGAATTGAAAGGCTGATGCATGTTTGCCCTCATTCTTCCTGCTTCCTCTTGCAATGAGAATGTTGAGTCGGAAGACAAAGGAGAATAGCAGCTCTTATATCTGTTATATAGGTATTTTGTGAGATGCAATATTTTTTATTTTAAAAAAAAATACTTGCAGTTTTAATTGGTTCTAAACATATGATATTAACTATAATTTGGGTTAATGGAAGAAGGGACTCAAGAGCCAATCAAAAGGTTGCAAGGACAGACCTCTAGACAAAACAAATTCATAATGAAGTGCTGATAATAATAGTAATAGTAATGGTAATGGTAATAGTAATAGTAATAGTAATACTAGTACTAGTACTAGTACTAATACTAATACTAATACTAATACTACTACTACTACTACTAATAATAATAATAATAATAATTTATTAGATTTGTATGCCACCCCCCTCCGAGAACTCGGGGCGGCTCACAACAATAAAACAATGTACAAATCCAATATCTAAAAACACAATTTGGAAATTCATAATGAAGCGCTGATAATAGTAATAGTAATAGTAATAGTAATAGTAATAGTAATAGTAATAATAATTTATTAGATTTGTATGCCACCCCACTCCGAGAACTCAGGGCGGCTCACAACAATAAAGCAATGTACAAATCCAATAGTATCTAAAAACACAATTTAAAAACCCTTAATAAAATAATCACACAACCCAATCAAACCATGCATAAAACAGTAGTTAGGGGAGGTGTCAATTTCCCCATGCCTGATGACAAAGATGAGTTTTCAACAACTTACGAAAGGCAAGGAGGGTGGGGGGCGCCACAGAGAAGGCTCTTCCCCTGGGCCCCGCCAGATGACATTGCTTAGTCAACGGGACCTGGAGAAGGCCCAGACCCTCTAAGTTCTTTGTCGCATTTAAAGGTGCAAGATGAGAGGATAGTAGAAGATGGTGACCATGCAATTCCTCTTTTCTGTGATAGTACAATTCAGGAGATATTTGTTACATAAAGAGGGCCACTTCCTTTTCAATTATCTTTTATATTGCATGGGAGGACAGAGGCAGTCACACCTGTTTAAATATCCTGCAAACTTTGACACAAAGGTTATTTGGGAGTTATTTTAAACAAATCCATTGTGCCATCATTGTGGAAAGGAAGATAGATGTTTGTGACCGCAGGAAAAACCATGAACTACAAATATTCTCCAAGTTGTCAATCTGTTCCAATAATATTTTAAAAAGTAAAATTGAAATGCAAACAAAAATGTTGTGGCCCCTTAAAAACCTAGCAAATAACCTGGACACATATAGCATAATTTGTGTCCTGGTGGAGAGAAGCCTTATTACTTGCTATCTCTTATAAAAACCAAAGGGTATCTTTCAACACAAAGTGTTTTTCTTATGTCTAACTACTGAAGCTAAGCAAATCCTGCTTCGCAAAATATATTTGGGTAGCTGTCAAACCACCCACTTTCCCTCCTCCCACCCTCTAGATCAGAAAGGGCCCAAATCATTTCCTGGTCTATTTTTCCCTCAAAGCCCCATTTTGCTTTAATCTGTCTTTTCCAAATGCTATGTTTAATGAGAACTTCAGGCACTTCTCCTGCAAAAATATGTTATTGGCTCTCTTCCTCCCCCCCAACACACTTCTATTTCCTTTTCCCCTTTTCTGTGTTTTCCCCCCTTCCCTCCCTTCAAGCCTTGTATCTATGTATTCAATTCAAATGTATTTCAAATAAGCAGCAAGCTTGGACACTATCGAAACACTGCTGGAGAACTGCTGAAATAATAGGTGTATTCGCCAAGGAAACCTGCTTTCCTTTTCAAGTTGACTGTATGCATTATTGCAGCTTCTCCTGATAATGGCTCATTTAATGGCAGGGCCAAGATGCAATCAATCTTTTCTGTCTCTCTCCCTCCCTCCCTCACTTTTTATCACCACCCTTACTGGGGAGTACACTGCTTGGCTGCAAGTACTCACCTAGCAAGATTGGAGCTGCTAAAGTTCACCTGGGGTGGAGTAGCTGCTACTTCTTAACCTTGGTGTCCTTGGGGAGGGGGCAAGAAGGCTGGGGGGATGGGAGCTTCTCCTAATGCAGTTGAGAGAGATCCTGGGTGAGTCTGAAGAGAGCAGCTTCGCCTTCCTCTGTAATTAGACCCTTGCTGAACTCTTTACAGTTGACTTAAGTTACTTGGAGGAGCCTCTCTGCTGGGGCTCCCTGATTGGCTCCCCACCCTCATTGATGAACCACAGCATCCATTTCCTCTGTACAATAAGGAAGGAGGGGTGGAGGGGGGGGCAAGATTAGTAAAAGTTCACTTGATCACAATGAAAAGGCTGATCATTAAAGGGCAATGCAAGCCAGATGTAAAAGCAATGTCTGGAGAGAGACAGGCAGGCAATCTGTAGCACTGGCCCAGTGGGGAACGCCCCCTTCTTTCCAGCCAAGTAGAAAGATGGCTCATTGTTTTCTGGGGGGGGGGGAAGATTGAAGAGGAAAGATGGCAAAGAGGAAGAGGCCTTAATGTTAGGGAAAGAGAAGTAGCTGCCTCTTGTGTTGGGTGCTAATGAATAGAGGGCGGCAGTGAGTTGCTGGAGGACAAAAGGCTGCTCCCTTCCTAGCCTGCCGGCCAAGGTTTTAACAAAGTCAACTCTCTCATCTAACCATAGAGCTTCTCCATCAGCTCTTCAGTGGGCTTGTTCTCGCTTCAGGTGAGAAGCCTCTTTCAAAATTCTACAGATTTCAAGCTGCAAACTTGCTATCCAAACCGTTCCACCAATAAGCTAGTTGCCCAAGAAAGCAGAAACATTCTACCAAGGCAACTGATCCATTCTATTGCCCAGTCTGCTAACAATGGGTTTAACAACTGTGCTAAATTTCTGCTTGTAACAAGTGCCCCAGACACCTGATCATGGGGTCCAGGAGCTAGTATGTTTGAAAGATTCTCACTCAGCTGCTCCACTGACCAACCTCTGACCCCTTTCAACTACTGCTGAAGATTAGGCTTGTCTTAACCCTGGTTGTCTTCTGGAAGAGGTTAAAACAAGGTTGGTTTAATTGATTAGGATAGTGCCATAGGAATTGTTTATACCAGAGATCCCTAAATTCTCTGGCTCATTGACCTCCTGATTAAATTCCAGATTGTTCATTAATCCCCAAACATTTATGATATGAAAGTAATATGATACTATTGTTATAGTGTTATGAATAACAATGACCGTTTGGCTAATCCCACTGACCTTTGGGAGTTCGATATACAGTGTTCCCTCGATTTTCGCGGGTTTGAACTTCGCGAATAGCCTATACCATGGTTTTTTAAAAAATATTAATTAAAAAATACTTTGCGGTTTTTTCCCTATACCACGGTTTTTCCCACCCAATGACGTCATATGTCATCGCCAAACTAATAATTTTTGCAAATAAATAACAAAAAAAAAAACTGTCCTTAGTCAAAAATGGTGTATTTACTTCCGCATCTCTACTTCACGGAAATTCGACTTTCGCGGGTGGTCTTGGAACGCATCCCCCGTGGAAATTGAGGGAACACTGTACAGTGTTCCCTCGATTTCCGTGGGGGATGCATTCTGAGACCACCCGTGAACGTCGAATTTCCACGAAGTAGAGAAGTAAATACACCATTTTTGGCTATGAACAGTATCACAAGCCTTCCCTTAACACTTTAAACCCCTAAATTACCATTTCCCATTCCCTTAACAACCATTTACTCACCATTATTACTGGTACTCACCATTGAATAAGACACTTAGTGATCCTGATATTTATAAACATAATTATTTATTAACAATAATTTTTTTTTTGTTATTTATTTGCAAAAATTATTAGTTTGGCGATGACATATGATGTCATTGGGTGGGAAAAACCGTGGTATAGGAAAAAAACCACGAAGTATTTTTTAATTAATATTTTTTGAAAAACCGAGGTACAGTATAGGCTATTCGCGAAGTTCGAACCCACAAAAATCGAGGGAACACTGTAGACTACTTTGGAGAATCCCGGTTTATATTCTGCACATTGAACAAAAATATGAACATTCGTTTTTATTGCATAATTATTATAGTGTACTATGGATGTCTATTCTTATAAACAGCCAAGAGTCTCTAGTCTGCAACAATCTAAAAAGAAACTGACAGCACATCTGACAAGGCATCATAACCACCACGTAAAGCAATCTCAGAAATTTGGGAGTTGAAGTCAAAATAAAACTGGAGGATGTAAGATTGGGAAATGCTACCTTAAGACAAAGCCATGAGGCATGCAGAGGCAAACCCATATCTGCCATGAAATGACCACCTTGCCCAGTCAATAGGCAACACCCTAAACTCACCTGCAAACAAAGTTATCATATCATAATTTGGCATTTTTAGGTGATCACCTTTTGCAACTTTCTGGCCAGATTCACTTAACAATCGTGTTACTAATTTAACAACTGTAGTGATTCACTTAGCAACCGTGGCAAGAAAAGTCGTAAAATGGGGCAAAGCTCACTTAACAACTTTCTCAGTTTTGGGATCAATTATGGTCATTACTCGAGGGCTACCTGTAATTAGGTGTGAAATGGAAGGTATTTCTTGTTTCCCTTCTTCAAAGCAACTCTGGAAATTTGGCAGCCAATTGGCAGGACTCTCTTGAAATTTTTTCCACTGCTCTTCCTTTGAACAGACCAATCTATGCCAATGTACTCAAAAGTAAACTGTCACTTCTCATGTGGTATGACAGGTACTTAATGTTTTTTGCTAGCAGTTGGAAGTTGAAGACCACAGAGTATTGGACTTATGAGCAGGGAGAACTATTGAACTTACTACCCTTATTTACAATAGAATATAATAGATTTTTTATTGGCCAAATGTGATTGGACACCCAAGGAGCATTTGCAGTCTTGGTGCAAATGCTCTCAGTGTACATGAAAGAAAATATATGCTCTCGCCCTTTCTTCTCTTACTTAGCTGTTTTATTTCTCTCCCTTCTTCATTTCTGGCTTTTTGCTCTTCTCTCTTCTCTTTTTCTTTCTACTCCTCTTTTTTCTTTTTCCCTGCTCTTACTTTTTATTTCCCTTTTTCTCCCCTAGGTAAATATGTATACTATTTTAGAATTTCATACTTTAAAACTGCATGAATTTATACCAATGTCTAAATAGACCTTTTGTTTTTTTTATTCCCGTCCCCCATTTATTTGTAATAAAGATTATATATTTTTAAAAGAAAATACTGTATATGTTTGTCAAGAGTCATAAGGTACAACACTTAGTGATAATTTGGGTACAAATAAGCAATCAAATCATGTTAGGAACCAGTCAATATAATTTGTAAGGATACAAGCAACAAAGTTACAGTCATACAGTTATTTGTGGGAGGAGATGGGTGATAAGAATGATGAGAGTGCAGACTTAGTAAATAGTTTGGCAGTGTTGAGGGAATTATTTGTTTAGCATAGTGATGGCGTTCGGGGGGAAAAACTGTTCAAGTGGGCACTTAAGTGGATTGTACTATCAGGTTCAGTCTAAAGCTGCCCATGCTGCCAAGGAATTATAGGAGCCAAAGTCAGCCCATCTGGAGAAAACAAGTTGGATAAAGCTGGTTTAAACTACCCTACCATGTTGATTTGAAGCTTAGGTCCTAAGATATGTCCTTTGAATGTAACCATGTATAGTTCAGAAATAAGACCCACTGACATTGCTCATCAATGTGACTTTCCTTGATCAGGTACCCTTCAAATGTTTTGAACTACAGATAATCCTTGACATATGAAGAGCCCTGGTGGCACAGTGGTTAAAGTGCAACATTGCAGGCAAACTCTACCCAAAGCAAGAGTTAGATCCTATGGGGTTCAAGGTTGAATCAACCTTCTATTTTTCCGAGGTTGGTAAAATAAGGATCCAGACTGTTTGGGACGATATGCAAAAAATGCTTATACTGTACTATAAACTGCCTAAAGAGTGCTTTAAAGTGCTATGGAGCAGTATATAACTCATGACTGGTCTCTTAGCCACTGTTCAAAGGCATGACAGGCCTGCCTGGGGGTAGGTTCATTCCTTTAATGGAGGATGAGACAACCTGAAGCCTCTCACAAATTTTGGAGTTCAACACTCATTACCACCATGGCCAACAGCAAGGATCTTGGGGAGCTGCAATTAAAAGGCCTAGTAAGTGTTCACTATGTTTGCTCTACATCTTCTGCCAATGCCCTTCCTATTCATTTGTACTCATAGAGTGATGTTGGATTTAGGAATGGTGTTAGCAATATGGGGAAAAATGCTTAAATGGCTTGCAGAGATTACTTAAATGCTATGTTTATTATTCAGAACTTCCATGCTACTTGAATAGAAATTGAATCTTATCCAAACAAGTGTTGGAGGAAGTTTATAAATGGAGTTGAGAGATGAGGGCAGAGTTGCAAACAGCCAGGAATCTCTCCCTAAATCAAGCATGCTAGAAGACATGACTAAGAAGTGCTTCCCAAAACTTGGATAAATGATCCAAAAGTGGGTAAAAGTGTTTTTTTATTTGGGCAATGACACATGAACCCATGACTCAGCATCCATCACAACAGGAACATTTAAATTGCCCTAAAGATTACTGTGTATATATTAAGATGCATTTGACAATCTTCCAAATTATTAAAATGAACATCAATTAAATGATCAATAATTTGCAGAATTGACATAAAGATAATTCGGTGATATTGTTTTTATAGTACAGGTGGTCCTCAAGTTACGACCATTCTTTCAGCAAATTACAATAGTTCTCAAAAGAAGTGGATTACTGTGGATCCTCAAAATTTGGTAAGGCAGTTTAGGATAATGAAGAAAAAACTTTGGGAAGTACTGAAGATAGACTTCAGTGACTTAGGGCAATGTTTCCCAACCTTGGCAACTTGAAGATATCATTTGCTGGCTGGGGAATTCTGGGAGTTGAAGTCCAAATATCTTCATGTTGCCAAGGTTGGGAAACACTGACTTGGGGAATAGAGCAGTCTATCTTTTTGTCTCAGTCTGATGCATTTAAAAAATTTGACAACCACTTTAAATAAAGCTAGGCTCCTAATATCTTTCTTACACATATATAAAAAGGGGGGGGGGCTACTGAATAAAGGAAAAAGTTTGGAAAGTACAGTGGAACCCCGACATAAGAGCTGCTCTACTTAAGAGCAACTCGAGATAAGAGCTGGGAGGGGAGAGATATTTTTGTTCTACTTACAAGCCCAAATTCGAGATACAAGCGCCAAGGAGCTGTCTCCTGAAGCCAAACGCTAACTTCCGCGTTCGGCTTCAGGAGACAGCTGCGAAGCGGCGCGCGTGTTTTAAAAGGTTGCAGCCGGCCTGGGGGGCTCGGGGGGGGGGTGCTTGCAGCTTTCTTTCTTGCTCTTTTTCTTTCTCTCTTTTACCTTCCCTTCCTCTATTTCTTCTTTTCTTTCTCCTTCCCACCTTCTTCCCTCCCTCCCTCCCTTCACTCATTCCTCTCTTACTCTCCCCTTTCATAAGTTTCCTTGCTTCCTTCCTCTGTTCCTGTCCCTTCCCTCTTTCCTTCCTTCCTTCCCACCCTCCGTCCATTCATTCACCCATTCCTCTCTTGATCGCTTAAAGCCGGTCCCTGGTGCAAAAAGGGTTGGGGACCTCTGTCCTACAGGATTGGGTGGCAGAGAAGTTGAACATATGTAAATTTAAAAGTTTAAGAAAGTTTACAAGTTAAGTGAAAGAAACTTCATTATTCATTTATATGTACATGTACATTTCTTCATTAAAAACATGTCTTTCTGCATAATTTAGACTAACTTTGTGAGTTTTTTGAGGGCTGGAACCAATTAAAATTATTTACATTAATTCCTATGGGGAAAAGTCGTTCGAGATAAGAGCTGCTCGACTTAAGAGCCCAGGTCCGGAACGAATTAAACTCGTATTGCTGTAAGGGCTTCAGTGACTAAATTTTTGCCTCAGCCCAATGCATTTTCTTACTTGACAGCCACTTCAGATAAAATCAGACTCATAACATCCCTGTTAATAAAAACCCCACTGAATTCAGGGGAATTTTCTCCCAAATGACCGATGGTGGCAGGGATAAGAAATCCAGCCTTTCTAGATCAGGAGATACTATTGGCCATGCTGACTGGGAGTGGCGTTGATCAACCTGTGAAGGCCAGGGCAGGGAAGTTTCCATTTCTGGAAGATAGGTTGGCGATCCAACCGCCAACAGGTACACACACACACATACACAAACACACATTCAGGGGCTTCTTTGGAAAACCAGGCGCCCTGAGGCCTTTTTCTTTCCTTTTCTCTTCCCGCCTGACGCCCCTTTTTAAAGCAGAAAGCAACCCCGACACAAAAGGCGCAGACAGGATCGGGCGACGGGACTGGACTCACTCGAATTCTGTGCAAAAGAAGGGAGACGCGCTGCCCTCCAGCCTGCCGGTGCCGGATCCTTCCCGGCAAGTTTTCCGAACAGCTTTTCCCCCGCAGCCGAAGGCTTGACGGATGGGCCCCTCCCGCGCTAGGTTGCTTCGAAACATTACAAAAGAGCGCGAGGTAAAGGTTGGCGGTGCGGGGCTCGCGGGCGAGGCTCTCGGCGGTATAAATCATTCACGTTGTTTAAGGTACATTGATCCGTCTAATGGCTCGTAATAGACGCCTAATTACCGCGAGGAGGGAACCGCTGCAGAGGAGGAGGGCTGCGGAGCCGAGGGGAGACTTCACCTGAAGCGTCCAAATGACATCGCCACATAAGGGGAGAGGAAAGGTCGCCCCGCGGGGCCCAAACCATATAACCCGGCCGCGGCGTCGGCCTGAGTGATGCTGCGGGAAAGCATAACGCAACAGTCGAAGCCCAGCCCGCCGAAGCTGCCCGGATAGCAAGGCTTGACCTTCCCCGTTGAAATTTTGCCTACTCTTTTCCCCAAATTAAAGGGTTCCCCGACTCGCCTTCCTCCCCCTCCCCAACTCTCTTGAGTCTTAAGTTTAGAGGAAGTCAAAAAAAAAGTGATAAAGGATAATGTGCAGTTCACGGTTGAAATGAAATGCGGGATCCGCTATGCAGTGAGATCAGATAGTATGACATAGTGATAGTGGGTAGAGTATCTTGCTTGGCACTGAATAATCCGGAGGGATCCTTGGTGCTCTTGGATTTGGTTGCTTTCTTGCAGAAGTTTCATTACCCAAAACGGGTAATAGGATCAGAGTTGATGATGTCATGTAGTTTGGGTGATAAAACATCTGCAGCAAAACAGCCAAGCTCAGCAAGCAGCAAGGATCCATCCTGATTCAGTGCCAAGCCAGATACTCAACCCACTATGCCATACTATCTGATCTCACTGCATGGTGGCGCCAACACTCCTCCATTTGTCCACAGAGGAAAGGAAGAGCCAGAGGCCTCAGTGGAACAGGCAGCGGCTTCCTTGGAGCCCCAAACCTTTCAGGTTCCCTGTTTGATTGAAACCCAAAGGACCGGATTCAATTCAAATTGGAGTTCAACCATTCACATCCAGCTGTTTGTTAAAATCATGTTTTCTTAGGGAAGGCCATTTTGAGATGGTTTTTCTTCTTTCTTCCTCCTCCTTCTCTTTAATTACAATTCTCTGAGAGATGGTGTGTTTTTCTTTTCCCTTCTTTCTTCTCTCCCCCACCCCAAACCATTGTAGGAAAGGCTTTTAATCATGAGTTCCTTTTGGGAAAAGCCCACCAGAAAACCTAGGCCAAGAAAGCAGAGTCCACCCACTTCTCAGCTGCAGGTTCTTATTTGTAAAAAAAATCTCACTGTCCTGTGAAGTAGGCATAGGAGTTGAGTACTAGTAATTCTATTCTAAAGAATTCTTATCTTATTCTAATGGTGAGCAACAGCTTTCAGCCGATATAATTAAAAGTAGAAATGGAAAATCCTCCTATTTCCAACCTTGGACATAATCTTCCTCAGCTTGGTGCCCTTCATATGTATTAAAACTCCATTCTCTGCAGCCAGAGTGATCAATGGCCTGGCGTTGGGCTTGGCTATAATGGGCAGCGGCTGAAAAGACTCCTTACTACATGGGAAAAAAGGGGCCATATTAGGGAAGTCACAAACTAGGCATCGTTAGCAAAGGGCCTCCAGAATTTGCTGACTTACGTTTCCCCGCCTTCCTCCTTCGAGGCCCGGATGAAGGGGCTGCTGGGAGTTGGAGGGAAGGCCGCAAGTTGCTTGTTGAGGGGGCCATCTTGATGTCCAGCCTACGGGCGGCTTTGGCAGGAGCGGTGGAGTTAATAGGCTCCAACGGCGGCTGCCTGCGGGGAAAGTAACCGGGACCCTCAGCCAAGAAGGATTGTGTCCTCGGGAAGCCCCGGCCTGCCCTGCCCTGCTCCGCTCTCCGCGCTTTCTATGCCGGGCAAAGAAAGAGCGCCTCCAACTTGTGGCCTGCTGGAAGTTTCCGGAAACTCTGTTCCAACCTATACAGCGACGAGGTGTTTCTCCCCGCGCAGTAAACAAGCTTCTTAAAGACGTTTTGTTGAATAATCTCTCGTAATTGTAGTAATTAAAATCATCATCCAGTCACCTTCGTTTGACACAACAGAGCCTTCCCTTGTTAATTGTTCACGTGTCTTCGGCAGACGAGGGGGAGGAGGAGGTGGCGCAGCCAGGCCCCTTTCCAAGCCCAGGCGGGGGATCCATTAGTGAAAAGAGGGCCCTGGGAAGCCCGAGGCGTTTCCAAACATGGCCCGCCATTTGGCCCAAGCGGCACCCCACAGCTCGTCCACACCCAGCCGGCGTAGTGGACGATCTGCCGGCTATTTGCAGTGAAGGTGGCGGTGGAAGCGGGCCAGGTTTCCCAAAAAAGAAAGGAAAGGAACGTGTGGGCGCAGGGAAATCTGGAGGGCCAGACCCTTTAATTTTCAGAGTTTGACACCTGGGCGGCGGGGAATCCTCTCCTTGTGTCTCTCTCTGGGCCGACCATCCCCTTCTTTTTCTTAACCCTGGCTTCTAAACCCCAAACCGTCTCTTCTTCCTCCTCCAGGGGAGATCCGCCTTTCCAGCAGAAAGAGAGAAAAACCTTTCCTTGGGGCTTCCCTAAACCCCAGGGCGCCTCGCTAGTTTTCCCTCTTCGCTCCTTTTTATTATCTCGACCTTTTGAGGGAATCTAGAGGAAGTGTTTTAATAGGAAAGTGAACACAAGGACAGGGGGGCACAATCTGAGGTTAGTTGGGGGAAAGATCAGAAGCAACGTGAGAAAATATTATTTTAACGAAAGAGTAGTAGATGTTTGGAACAAACTTCCAGCAGTCGTGGTTGGTAAATCCAGAGTAACTGAATTTAAACATGCCTGGGAGAAACATATACCCATCCTAAGATAAAATACAGGAAATAGTATAAGGGCAGACCAGATGGACCAGGAGGTCTTTTTCTGCCGTCAATCTTCTATGTTTCTAAGTCTCCCTTCAAACTACACTTCCTGACATCGTCCTGTTAACGCGGGAGGGGTTGTCTCCTGGCATCGCTGGCCAGTTTTATCTCGAAGAAACGCGCGGAGTAGCCGAGACTGATGATTGGGGGGGGGGGGGGGAGCTGACTGCTTAAGGAGAAAAGGGGTACAATTATTGGTGCAAACGATCGAGGGGGGGCCTCCTTCTTCCCTCCCCCCTTCTCCACCATCTGTTTGGTTGAAGGTGCGCTCGTTCCTGTCAGAAAGGTTGGCACGGGCGCGCCTTCGCCCATCCCCATGTCTGTAGGAACTCTTTCATCCTCGGGTTCTCGGGCATGTTAATAACTGCTCTTCAATCGATTGATTTGCAATAGCTCCCCCCACCCCAACCCAGCCCCGTTTGTGCGAAAAGAGCCGTTTCATCGGAAGGCTCTTGAATACGAACCCCACCGTTGTTCCCCCTCCTCCTCCCAGCTCAATCATCCCTAATGAACCAATTGTTTCGCATTTCTACCTCCTCCGAAGATTGTAACTTTCAGAGTCGCTGCAGATCGGAAGGCGCGGGGAAAAGGGGGAATTTGGAAAAACCAAGTTCGCTGAAAAGGGAGCAGGGCCGGTGTCTTTAATTAGTCCATTCTTCTTTATTAGTATTCATATTGAGATTTGTGGGAAGGGAAGGGGGGGGGAAGAGTTGCATGTTGATTTAGCCACCGGGTTATTTACCATGTAAATATATTCCGAGACAAAAAAAAATCCCGCCACGGATCAATTGTAAAGGACCCGGATACACATTTTTTTTAAAAAAAAATCAGTTCAGTTTATATGAGGTTCTCACCCCACTTTCGCTTCTTAGTCAGATTTGTTTATGCAGAATCGACATTTAATAGTGCTAATTGCACTCCAGTTAAATTGCCCTGATTGCAGAAAGGGAAGCAATTTTCCTGCTCTCTGTCTGGGTTTGGAAGAAATTGTTTTATATTCACCTCTTTATAAAGAAGTAGAGATAAGGCACCGAGCCTCTACACAAATTGCACTTATGGGCTGACTGGCAGCATTCAGGCGCTATAATAGAGCATTATTTGGCCGTTTTGAATAATGTAAAGCGGCGGCTGAAAGCCATTCTCCTGAAAATTGCTTTAACTTTTAAAAGGGTGATGATTCACTCCAAACCAGGCCCTTTGTTACATTGTCAAACATTGTCCCCCCCTTCGCCAATGTTTTAACAGTCAGCTCAACACTTCAGCATAACACGCTGATCTTTGTTTAAAAACTAGATTTTTTGGAGTAAGAAGAAATCTGACAGAAAACGCTTGAAACCCGCCAACCCCCCCCCCCCCAAAAAAAAAAAAAGATTTAGGAAGTGGCTTTTTCTTGTTCCTCCAACGCTGGATGGCTTCCCTTCTTTTCAGAGACAGGCGCCGCTGCTCCGGTTCTAGTTCATTTCACTCACTTTTAAAGAGAAGAATTGCTCGGCCGCTAATTTGCGGAGCCGTCCGGCGCCCTGCGCATTTGGAAATAAAGCGGATGAAAAATGTGTAAATGAACTTACGGGACGCGGCGCGTGTTTTTGTTGAGGCAAAACCGGCGGTGCCCCCAAAGCTTCGTCTAAAGTCAGCGACTGAAAGGTGTGTGACTGCACCGAACAAATATCTCACCTGCCTTTCTCAGCTAGTTGGACAGAAGAGAGTCTTAGTGTATCTCGTTATCTGCCCATCTCCTTCTCTCCAGCTGCCCTCGGTTGGAAAAGACGCCTTCATGCCATTAGCGCTCCCTTCTTTTAGCAAATGCGGAGGCGAATTCTAGTACCAGTCAGGAGAGCTGGCCTTCCTCTTCACTAAAAGAGGGGGAGGAAGAAGAAGATTATCACTTGTTGGGTGAAGGCTTCTGGACCGAGGTCCCATGGGATTCCCTTCCCCACCCTTTCACACCCCTTCAACGCGTTGTTGAATATCAGTGGCTACCCTACAACACAGACACGCGCGCGCGCGCACGGCAGCCTTGAGAGAGATTTCACTGCTCAATTTTCTTTAAATTATGTTTTGCTTTTCGCTACTCAGCCCTCTTCCTCCTCCTCTTCCGCCTCCTCCTCCTCTTCTCCCCCCACGTGCCCCACTGTCACTGCTAAGTGTAAAAATGATGGCGCACAGGTCTGGGGACAGCCAGAAGGGCACGGATTCCCCTCCCCTCTATTCACATTTGAGCCTTTTGTTTGTCTACTTCTCCAGCCACCAACAAAACGGAGCAAGCTAGGGCTAAAACGTTACAAAGGAGGTTGCAACAGCCGCGTTGCCGCTGAGCTATTGAGTTTACCGGGAGCGGCAAAATTAACTGTTTCTTTGAATATCTCCGCGCAGGTCGCCCCCTCCTCCTTCACCCACCCCCGTCTTCTTTAAACACAGACGAAGGGATTTCAAGTGGTAGGGTGGGGTGGAGATAAATTGTGATTCTTTGAATCACGTGTATTTTGCATCTGCGAGCTGATGAGGTTTGGACGCAACAGATGTGGCAGTAGAGAAGAATTAGCAGGAGGGAAAAATTAAGGCACTTTACCTCCCTACGTTCCCTATCTCCGAGCCTCCTAACAGCAGGGAAGATTGGGCAGTTCTATAAACAAAAGCGAACAACCACAGCATTGCAGATGAGAGTTCTTTCGTTTGTTTTATAGTTAATCTTTCAGTCAGCCATCAAACTGGTGAGTTGGTCGCAATTTTCTGGAATAGTCTGCCACTCGCCTCCGTCAAAATTCAGAGCACTGGTATGGTGTTAATTGGACTTGTTGCTTGTACCCTTTACAATTTATATTAATATTGATCGTTTCCTGATTGCTTATTTCTACCCTATGACAATCATTAAGTGTTGCACCTCATGACTCTTAACAAATGTATCTTTTTCTTTTCTGTGCACTGAGAACATTGGCACTAAAGACAAATCCATTTGTGTCACACTTGGCCAATAAAGAATTCTATTCTATTCTATTCTATTCTATTCTATTCTCACTTGTAAGAAAATGATGAGACATATTTTGTTAAACACTTTGAGGATAGGTTAGCCTGTGTGGTTTCTCCACCCGGTTAATAGTGGCCAGTGAGAAATGTAATGCAGCCAGCAAATTTGACATTGGCTCTGTCTTTTCACAATTTACGCATCTACTCTTCGCAGGTAGAGGAATCTTACAGACACCGGTGGCTAAGATGCGAGCAGTTTCATCCCATGTCCTTCCATTTCCAACCGAAACAAGCAAAAACACTGCACAAGTACTGCCAACACGTTGCAGGTAGTTCAGATAAAGTTGTGCGTAACAATTGCATCACTTTATGTTCTGCCCCACATGCCTTATAGGCGACTATACTGTTATAGGCGGCAAGACTAAGGTGAAGGAAAAGGGCTTTATAGGGTGAATAATTCTTTTATTTTACTTTAATGAATGGAGAATTAATGAGCTGTGTACTATTCGGGATGTAAGGGGGAGAAACGAAAGTGAGGAGGGGGGGAAATCTGAATAACCACCATTCCGGCTGGGCTGCGTTTTGCCATTTATACCCTGCCCTTTGTGCTCCCATCGTAGAAATCAACACCGAAAGCAGAAGTAGCATCTCTATTGTTCGGTCCTGTTATGACCTTAGAGGTATTTCAACCTAGGCATTATCTATTTGTTTTTTTAAAAAAGAGTTAATTGCAGTATAATGCTTTTAAAAGACTAAGGAACACTAGTCAAAATCTACCTCCCCGCCACCACCACCACTCCCGGCATGGCTTTGACTGGCACGCGCTCAGAGCCCTGGTTCTTGCATATCAAGTTTCTGATTGGCTGCAGGGCAACTCCTGCTTGTCCTTTCTCCTCCCTCATTGGGTAAGAGTCCCAGCCAGCGGTACTTCAAAGCAGGCGCTCTCTGCACTTAGGCTGAGTTTAGCGGTCCAGAGACAGGAGTGTACTTAGTGCACTGGAGTATAGCGGGAAGCTGGGAGGACGTCGCGCACACTCGCCAGCCTCCCTCCAAGGCAGAGCCCTCCTTCCGACCCGCACACCCAGCCAGGCGACTTGGCTATGGCTACGTCTATCCTCGGGGTAAGTCAGGGGCCGCTTCTTATATATACTCACCGGGGTCGGTTTTCGTTGCGGGTCTCCACCTCCTCCCCCATTTCTTTTGACCCCACAGTGTTGATCCAGCAGGAATCAGTTTGTGGTTGCAATCAGGAAGAGGAGGTTATATAAACTAAGCCAAGCATCTCCTTTGAGGGCTGCTTTGAATTCCCGTTTCAGCTTACGGCCCTCTTTACTCGCTGCTTTTATTTGTTTTGGCACTCACTGCTCCCCCCCCCCCCCCAATTTTCATTATCTTAAATTGACCCCTAGCAAAGTCTCACAACCTCAGATTTACTGGTGGCCTAGTAGGGAAGTCCTGCGACCGTGTGTACTGGGTTCGTTGCGATTTTTTTTAAAGCAAAATGTGGTGCCATCGCTCGCTCCAAAGTATCTAGGATTTTGATTTTAAGATCGGTTTGGCCAGCCGTTATTATTATTATTACGAGAGAGAAGGGTCAAGTCTCAGCCTTCTCTTTTAAGAAAAAAATCAGTGATGCGGTTGGTTTGTGTCTTTCTTCATCCCACTTCCGTCTGCCCTAGGGTGTTCTGGAGTTTCCTTCTTAAAATTCCTTCTCCTTCTGCTCAGTACCATCCCGGGGGAGCAAGTGGCCGTCTGGATCGAGCTAGGGCAGGACCAGACCGAACCTGGAGTTTTCCCTTTGTTTGATTTTTTTTCTTTAAGAGAATCCATTGCGCCCCAACTTTTGGCAAAGACGCCTCCGATTCGGGTGCCTCCTAAGCCTTTTCCTACGACAATCCGCGGCGGGTGAAGGAAGCCGGGCCGAGTCCGAGGCGCGCTTAGGGTTATGAGGGCGAGATTGACGGGGCTCGTTTTGTGTCTCTCCCCCCCACAGGAAGAGCCACGCTTTGGAACCACGCCCTTGGCCATGCTGGCCGCCACCTGCAACAAGATCGGCAACACCAGCCCGCTCACTACCTTGCCCGAGTCCAGCGCCTTCGCCAAGGGCAGCTTCCACCCTTGGAAACGCTCCACCTCCAGCTGCAACCTGGGCTCCAGCCTGTCCGGCTTCACTGTGGCGACCGGCCGGGGTTCCAGCGGGCTGGCCAGCGGCAGCGGCACGGCCAACAGCGCCTTTTGCCTGGCTTCCACCTCGCCCACTTCATCGGCCTTCAGCAGCGACTACAGCGGCCTTTTTTCCAACACGGCGGCGACGGGCGTGTCCCCCCAAGAACCCGGCGGACAGTCGGCCTTCATCTCCAAAGTGCACAGCTCGGCGGCGGACAGCCTGTACCCGCGGGTGGGCATGGCGCACCCCTACGAATCGTGGTACAAGTCCGGCTTCCACTCCACGCTGGCGGCCGGCGAAGTGGCCAACGGGGCGGCCTCGTCGTGGTGGGACGTGCACACCAACCCGAGCTCATGGCTGGAGGTGCAGAACCCCGCCGGAGGTTTGCAGAGCTCGCTGCACTCGGGCGCCCCCCAGGCTTCCCTCCACTCCCAGCTGGGCACCTACAACCCGGCCGACTTTAGCTCCCTCACCCACTCGGCCTTCAGCTCCACTGGCCTGGGCTCCACGGCCGCCTCGCACCTGCTCTCCACCAGCCAGCACCTGCTAACCCAGGAGGGCTTCAAGCCCGTGCTCCCTTCCTACACGGACTCCAGCGCCGCCGTGGCCGCGGCCAGCGCCATGATCTCGGGCGCTGCGGTCGCAGCGGTAGCCGGAGGGAGCTCGGCGCGCTCCGCCCGGCGTTATTCGGGCCGGGCCACTTGCGATTGCCCCAACTGTCAGGAAGCTGAGCGCTTGGGCCCGGCGGGCGCGAGTCTGAGGCGCAAAGGCCTGCACAGTTGCCACATCCCGGGCTGCGGGAAGGTCTACGGCAAGACGTCGCACCTCAAGGCGCACCTGCGCTGGCACACGGGCGAGCGGCCCTTCGTCTGCAACTGGCTCTTCTGCGGCAAGCGCTTCACGCGCTCCGACGAGCTCCAGCGGCACCTGCGGACTCACACCGGCGAGAAGCGCTTCGCCTGCCCGGTCTGCAACAAGCGCTTCATGCGCAGCGACCACCTGAGCAAACACATCAAAACGCACAACGGGGGAGGCGGGGGCAAAAAGGGCAGCGACAGCGACACGGACGCCAGCAACTTGGAGACGCCCAGATCCGAGTCGCCGGACCTTATCCTGCACGAGGCGCGAGGCAAGGACTCCACAACGGGGCCCAATGACTCTTAAAAATAACATTAAAAGAGAGCAGCAGGCGGCGGCGACTGAAGAAATTTTGGCGGGACGGGAGCCCGCCAACTAGAGCGCGACAGAAAGACGCACGGGGGGGGGGGGCGGAGAAGCCAAAGGGTGGCGGCCGCGGCAGGCGTCACCACTCGGGCTCGGCTGCTCCGGAAGTTTTTTCTTTTTGTTTTTAAACTGGGTTGGATGGGCGTAAAGGTGTGACGCGGAGGGCGAGCTGTTAAAAAAGACTTCCAGACTGTTGGAAAGACCTTGAACCCGGCCCCTCCAGGCAGAGACAATACAACCAATTCCCTCCAAACAATAAAACAACGAGCTTCAGAATCTTCCTGGCGAAGAGCAATACAAGTGGCCGGAGATTTAGTAGTATTTCCCCCCTCTATCCCAACCCCTCCTTGTCACGCGCATTCACCTTTCTCTCCCCCCCCCCAAAAAAATAAAAAATAAAACAAGACGCCACAAAACAGCCGCACAAAAACGGAACTCGCCACCCGGGATTACGGTGCTTCTCCCCCCCTCCCTTTGGAGTGATTATAGTATAGTTATAAATCTGAAATTTGCTGCAGACAAACGGCCAAGTCTTATGTGATGAAATATTCTACCATGATGCTTTTTTATTTTGAAATCTGAGAAATCCGTGGAGCGCCTGTGCGCCGTACATACACTCCCAGATACATATACAAAGGCTGAAGGTGAGAAACCAAACTGGAAAATACCCGGAGACGGTTTATCTTTTGTGATTCATCAAAGCTATGTATAAGTAGGATCTCAAAACCCTCCCCTCCCCTTGTGTTCTTTCCCCCCCCCTCTTGTAAATGTCAGTTCTGATTTGGGGAGGAGGGGTGAATTCCTGAAACTCAGAGGAATTCTTTTTTCTAATTATTATTTCTGATGCACTTTGTGGAGGTCAGTATATATGTAAAATATATTTAAAATGTTGAGTTTAACATTTCACCCGCACCAGTAATTTAAGGTTGTTTAAAGAGATTTAATGCGTTTATCTGTATTGGAAAAAAAATCTTGACATATTTTCATTTTGGTATTATTAAAGGATTCTGAACAATGCGCTCTGGGGTTTCATTTTCCCCCAGGCAATCACGCCGTTTATTCCTTTTTATTGAAATCTGACCATCCACTCACCCACTATAGAAATCGCATTGACGAGATTAAAGCAATAGTTGCAATGCTAAACAAATTAGGAAATAAATCTCATTGAAATCAACGCAACTTATTCTGAATAAACATGCTTATGATTGTGATTAAATATATTAAAAGGTGAATTAAAATACTGCCCGCCGTTCGTATTAAAGATCAAACTTCAATTAGTAACTCTCCCAAATGATGGATGCCAGAATTGTAATTAAGTCAATTTTCCACCTTTTAATTCAGTTCCCAAAATCCCTACCGATCTGAGCCATTTAGCGCAACTTGCTAAAGCGATTGGAATCCGTTGCAATGAGAAAACCTCTAAAACTCACCCTGGATATCAAAGCCCATTTCCATAAGACCGAGAGCCGGTAGAAAAGATGTTGAAATGATAAACGTGGGCCGAGCAAACATTTTATGAAAACGAGCGTGTGAAATCTATAGCGAGGCGGTTCAGGTTACAGAAGGCAATCCCACGGGGAATAAATCGCAAGAGACATTTCATGCCTAAATGAAAATCTTGTTAAATGTTATTAATTTTGACTTGGAGCACATAGCAGCCCCCTGTGCCTTGTATTCCCTTATTAGAGATTCATGTCTTATCAAATATCTAATTAATCTCCTAGACATCGTTTGTTCTGGCCAACTTTATCTCAGCTGGTCCGCGGGGAAAACCCCTCAGAATGTTCTCAGTGACAAAGCGTCCCTCCAAGATCCTTTTAATTGTTGAAATGAACTGCGCCGAATTTGCATGTCAAACGGTAAAGGGCAAGGCGAGATAAAACGCAATCGTTTTAAAAGCCTTCCAAATTCAGCACTTGATTTGATAACTGAGCCCCCCCCCTTTTTTTTTAATGTTATGGAGGACAACTGCTCTTTTTCTTTTCAAAAGATAGCTTATCTATGCAAATCGTGGTTTGGAAATGCTGTCCCCTCGCAGTCAAATGCCCCTTGCATGTTATTTGAATATCAGTGGCTCTGCGTTGAAAAGGTTCGAGGATGCTCCCTGACTTCTTTGTGATTACGCAGTGCAGCGTCTTATTCTGAAGGAAAGGGTGGGGGGGAGACCTCAGGAATAATTAAAGCCTGGGATAAGGCCTGGGAACACATTTGGGACAGGAATCTCATTTAGACAGCCTCTTTCAAAATAAGGCACAGTTAAATTGACCAGAAGGCAATTATTGAAATGAAAATTATTTTCACTCCCTTTGTCTTCTGACCACCAACTTAAAAGCCACCGTGTATTTCTAAAAGAGGAAAATCGTTCCAATCGTCTCCTCCTTAATTGCGCTACTTTAAAGAGGGAGAGAGAAACGGGTGGGGAAAAAATGAAAGAAAATTTAAATTGAACATTTCAGAATGAAAGGCTAAAGTGTACTCTCGGCTTTTCTGTCCATTTGGTTATGGAAATTTACACACATACACGGGGGGGGGGGAGGGAGAGCGGACACTTCTGTGTAGGCAGATGTATATTTCTTTCTTCTGGAAACGGATTGGCAATCAAGAAGAACCAGGAGGCTCTGAATAAAAAACATCTGTTACATCTCCCGGGCAGAACTCGCATCGAGTTTTCCGTCATTGTTGTGCTAAAAATACAATAGGAAGGGGACTAAAATATTTCCCAAATCTGGGTAAAAACGGTGTAACCCGAATTTGGGGAGGGTTATTTGTGGGGGGAATCGAAGGGCAGTTTTGGTGGATATTCTTTCTCTCTTTTTCTTTCATTATTTCCTTTTTAATCTGGTGAAGGCGAGAGTCTCGAGCAATCTTTCTCTCCTCCCCGCCTGGCCCGTTTGATCCGCTGGTCCGCGATTCGGTCGTAAATCTAAACTTGCAGCAGACGACCTAAAGGTGTGAAGTTTGCGAACGTCCATTTCTTCCCCTAGCCTAGCCCTTCCCCACCACTGTTTCCTTTGGAGGCCTTTTTTTGCGCTGGACCAGGAGGGGGAGGGAGACGGGGACACCGGGCGTGGGGAGGTGGTGGGAGGGGAAGCAGAGGTCGAAGGGAGCAGAGCTGGGCCAGACACACAGGACGCGGCTCCTCTCTCCCCGCCCGGCCGGGGCGGCCATTGTGAGCTTTCTGAGGAACCGTTCCTTCTCACTGGGCCTTGGGCAGGAGTCAGCTTTGTTTCCCAGTCCCTCAAAAACCAGATCAAAGGCCCTTTTTTCCGTCGAGTGTCCAGTTTCTGTCAAGGTTACAAGTTTTCAGCTCGATGAACAAGGACCCCTCGCCATTGCCCTCGGGGGTCAGAAAACGTCCATCATCCACAGACTCCCCAGAAAGGGAGAGGGAAATTTGAACGTTTTGCGCCTCGGCTATGGACGCTTCGCGCCTCGGCTATAGGGGCCAGCCGAGCCACGGAGGGTAAAGGGGTGGGGGGGAAAGCGCCAAACAATCCTCCACGGCAGCTTTTGAATGCATAATGAAGAAGAAGCGGGGCCGCCTAGAAGGAGCGTTGCCTGTGTGGTGCTCCCCCCCCTCCCTCAACCTACCCGCGCTTAAATTAAGAAAGCCATGAAAATGCGCGGGAAAGTGCAGGTTACACCATTTAAGCTGAAGGAGAAAGACTTTGTCAACCCTTGGCCCGCCTTTCTTCTCAGGCGGACAATAATGCATTGCGTCCCATATGGGGATAGCAAAGTAAACAATTCCTGGCCATTTTGTGGATATTGGGTATTTTTTCCTTCCGGTGAGGGGAAGTTAAGAGGCGACGAAGGGAGGCTCCCGGCAGTATCTAACGAGCGACAAAAGGAACCGAAGCGGGGAATGCCTCCTTCCTTTAAAATCGCTATTTCTCTACTTTAGAGTGTGTTTTTTCCCCCCTTCCCTGTTCCCGCCTTAGGAAGTTGTAACTAATACAGTTGGATAACCGCGACAACCGAGCGAATTTTCGCTCCTTTTTTTAAAAAAAAGAAACCTACACACGTGGAGGCTTCTATTTTATTTGCAGCCGCTCTCCGTATTTACCCCAGCTCCTTCCATAAATGCTTATGTTCCATAAATGCAGATGAAGAGAAAGCAACAGAAAATCCGGCCTATTTGGAGTAATTGGTAGACTAAGTGTTTATTTTAAGTGAGAATAATTTAGCTACAAATTTTCTTAAGGAATAACATTCTTAACATATTAAATCGCTTCTCCCCCGCAAACTCTGATTTGCTTTTATGTTTGACAGTCACTTCTGAGTCATTGGGTAGGAAAGGGAAAGGGGGGGGGGTTTAATTCCTGACTCTTTGGCGCCATCTAGAGCAAATTTCGTCCCGAAAGCAGCTCTTCCCTATTCATATAAGAATTAAGATATAAACCCTTTAAAAAAAAAAAAAAATTAAAGCAAGTCAGACCAGTGCCTTGAAATCTGAAGTGAAGCAGCGAAGATAGATAAGCTTATTCCAGACAATTGGTTTATAGAATTGGCTAGGAACTGCTAAACCTTGGAGAGCTTTTTCATCCTTTATTCTCTCCACCCCCTCCACCCACCCGCTGAATTATTAAAATATGTTGCTCAAAAAAAATAATAAAGGAACACTTAAACAACACAATATAACTCCAAGTAAATCAAACTTCTGTGAAATCAAACTGTCCACTTAGGAAGCAACACTGACTGACAATCAATTTCACATTCTGTTGTCAGCACATTCAACTTTGTACAGAACAAAGTATTCAATGAGGATATTCCATTCATTCAGACCTAGGATGTGTTCTTTGAGTGTTCCCTTTATTTTTTTTTGAGCAGTGTTTATGTATGTTAAGATATTACAATTCCTTTACCTCCCTGAACTGGGAACCTATACATCGCGATATTTGATTCCAACGAAACCAGTGTTTTTCCTAAGCAACGGGTGGATCTTCTTGACACGGTACATGTACGATACTACTATAGAAGTTAAACAGGTAGATTGCACGCCTCTCTTACCAAAAAAGCAAGTCAAGTTAAAGAAGGGGGTGGGGGAGAAAAAATAACAAATGAGGTCGTTTTGTAATCCGAACCACGTTTGTTTTCCTTGCTTAAAACACAAACACACACACAAAACCCTGCCCATTTCAAGTCCATCTACTAAAGAAGCGCGCCTCCAGTTTTCACTGACAGCTCGCGCCCTTGAAATAAACTCCAGAGTTTGCAAACCGGAGCCTGAGAAAAGTCTCCACGTTTAAGCTTTTCGACAAACGGGGCGGCGTTTGATTCATCCAGGAGCACATGATGTGGTGCCCCAGCAAGAAGTCCCGGGGAAGCCGGAAGAGAAGATGTAATGGAGATTGGTGGGGTGGGGCGGGAAACCCGGCCAATCGCTTGACAGGAGATCGGGTCATCTGTAAGTTAAGACAACACTCGGGCCGACTCCTACCCCCGCGGATCCTGCCCTCCGCCTACAAGCACCGCGGATCGTTTCATAGGAGGAGACAACGCGACGCTTACCTCCTTTTTAAAAAAACTCCCTCCCTCCGCCTCCCTGAAAGCTCACTTTCCAAACCTCTCCAGCCAGGGAGCGCCCACCCACAGCCAACCCCGCGAGGGGAAGGTCGGCGGGAGCCTTGCTTGGCGGGGCGGTCATCTGTAAAAACAACCCGGACGGGTTCCACCCAACGGAGACTCCGCCTCCTCCGGCGCACCCCGAGCCAATTCGGGCTCTGCTCGCCGGCGGTTTTAAAAGCCCATCATCCCGGAGCTGCCTTGTTTCCGAGATGTGTTAATTACATACTTGGAGAGCAGGGCGCAAAGTCCTTGTCCGTCCCCTGCTACAAAATAGGGGTTTGTTGCGGGGAGGGGACGGACGGACACGAAAGATATATATATATATATATATTTGAAAAAAAATTGCCTTTCAGCCTAAAGCTGCCTTACCTGAATGTCATAATTACAGTAATTATGTACATCCAAATTACATGCTAATTAAATTAGAATCAAATCGTTCTAAATCGAAATCAAATGAGGTAGCGAGCATTAATCAATGACAACATAAATAGAGAGTTTCCTTCGGGGATATTTATTGCAACGATCCAAGAGGGAGCCTGAGCTGAAAAGTCACCTGTTTATTCACCTTTCAATTAGTAATAATTTATTCTCCTTTACCATCTAAATTTTCTGGCGCTGTCGGCTGAATCCCTCCTCCACTGCCAGGCTCTATGGAGAATTAAACGGTACTAGGCACCCTTTTCTGCCTTTCAGCACCGCTTTAAAATCGGTTAATATCTAGCCTGCAAAAAGGGCCCCCTCCTCTCGAAGTACCTGAGAACAAAGAGGTGTTCTTTAGATTCCGGTTTGGCTGACTTTGGAATCTGTTTTGGAAAGATATAGAAGGAAGGGGGGGGGTCAACCTCGCACCTCTCATCCTTCAGCAAACAACACAAGAGTACAGAAGAGCCAGGAATTATTTCCCCGTTTCCATTAAGTCTGAGGATTGCTGGTTGAAGCACAGTGATCACAGTAAAGGAGAGGTGTCACGCTCCCAAGAGAGTGATAATTAATTTGAATGTTTTAAAGGAAAAAGAAAAATAGCGGGTGTCTAAATGTGACCTCCCTGATTTGCCCTGCAAATGTACTGCTCAAAAAAATAAATAAAGGGAACACTTAAACAACAGAATATAACTAACTTCAAGTAAATCAAACTTCTGTGAAATCGAACTGTCCACTTAGGAACTATTTCATTTTGTTGTCAGCACATTCAACTTTGTACAGAACAAAGTATTCAATGAGAATATTTCATTCATTCAGATCTAGGATGTGTTATTTGAGTGTTCCCTTTATTTACTTTTTTCAGCAGTGTAATTTTGAAGTTCCTAGCATAGCCAGGAAGACATAATCCTGAATCCTAAAATGCAATGACCAGCAGCCATGGCTGCCCATGACAAAATGGACAGCATGTAAGTTTAATAAATAAATGGCATGAAACTGTTTTAAGCAATGTGCAGGATTCCAAGAGTTAATATGCTCTGATTTGGGGGCTAAATTTTTAAATGTCTCTGCCCCCTCCCCTCACAAAAGTATATTCTAATTTCTGGTTCCTAATAAGGTAGTGCCTCAAGATCCTTGTTCCAGAGTAACCAAATGGCATTGATCTTAGTTTAATTAGAAGCCCAATATGCTTTCTAAAAGTAGACATAGTATGTTCAGCCAGTCAGATTTGATAAATATCTCCTGGGGAAATTTTCCAACCTTGTGCCTTTCAGTAGCATTTCTGTTCTGAGTACCTCCAGGTTAGGGGAGTTCCCAAACATCTTCAACTAGGCCTGAAGTTGGCTACTGGGGGAAGTTGCTTTAGAAGACTTCAATGTTAGCCTTGTGATTCTAAGCTGTATGTACAGAGTGCAAAGTTTCTCCTAATTCAGAAAATTGGGTCAGTGAAGACAATCACGCTTAAAATAAAGACGACAAAACATGCCAAGGAATTATATATTTGGGGGTAGGTGGGTTGAACATATCTGGATCTCAACACATAATACAAAGCCTTAGACTGAGGCAAGAACCATCTAGCAATTTTTTTCTGCAGATAAAAAGTAAGTTATGTAACATCCTTTTGTCTTAGATCTGTATATTTAGCAGATGCTATCATGGACTCTTTTAAAAAAAAAGTTAGGCACAGAAAGTTATTGCTGCAGGTTGTTCTGTTTTCCCATGAACAAGCATTCAGAGTGTAGTTATCTGCTGAAAGAATGTACCATGCACCACTTTCATCTTGTGGCTAGGTGCGAGAGGGCTGTTTGTATGGTTTAAACAAATTCTAATTGGAGATGCTTGTGCACATTTGTAAACCAACAGCACCTCCTACAGGGTTTAATTTGATATTGCCAAGTTAACATGGCTGGAGGCAATTTACCATTTTGTATCCATCTTTTTTCTTTTTTCAACAATTGTATACAGCTGATTTTTAACAAAATACTTGCAATTACAATGTTAGATTTGCAAACATCAGAAATTCAAATGCAGACTCTGGAACTTCAGTGACTTGTATCATTCATCACTACCAGCTCACCTTTTTCACAAGGTAAGTTCTGTTACCCTACTACTCTAACTCACCCTTTTCTAGTGCTGCAATCTTTTATCTTTAAAATAAAGTCTCTGCACACTTGAATCTCTTTTGATGTACTCTTCCAAACGTTTCCCAAAGTTTCTCAATATTAAGAGTGACCTTGTAAAGTGTGCTTAAAATAGTTATCTTTCAGGGTGTCTACTTTGTCACACACACACAAAAATCTCCGGGGATGTGAATGTTTGCTGCTTAGCACTGGAGGGAATCTTGGAAAGTAATCCAGCAAATACAAGAATGTGAACAATTCCTTGCTTAAGGTAAGAAGGGAAGGGAATGGGACAACTTGCCACAGCCAACTCGCTGTGGGAAAACTCACCGAAGGACAATTTTAACAATTCTATTTAAATATTTAAAATACATTTTAAAAAATTAATTTTTACCATTCACATTTCATTCTCTCCTTTTGTATTCTTTCTTTAACAACCCTATTCCACCAGTTCTTTATTAGTGAAACTCTTGTCCCTCAGCAAGTTGTCCTGCAGTGTTGGCTGTAGCAAATTAGCTATGGTGTGTGGGCTGTGGTGAGTTGGCTGTGGTGAATTGTCATAGACCCATCCTAGGAGGCAAAAATTATTAAACTTTGTTGCAATAATCAAAGCCAGAAGCACACACAGATGACAGATTCAGATCTTTATAAACATAATAACAGATGGATTTACAATACCATTAGCAGATTATTTCTTGAAGTAAACATGAGCAGCAGTTTGCTTCATTTTAGCAGAGCAGTAACAGAGACAAGAGTGCAGAAGACTAAGTCAGGCCCAGCTTTAAGCTTACCGTAAGTTTTAGTTTCAATTCTCTGCACAGACTCAGAAGTGATTAGCTCCCATTGGCTGATTTAGTTGCTATACCTATTCATCGGCTGACTTTGTTACCACTGGCTTTCCCATTCATGAATATTCTAACAAAAGTTAACTGTACACAGGACATTATTTTTGGTCTAGTTTCTGTTTGAGAGAAGTACCTGGTTCAGTGTGCAAAAGAGAGGACTGAATGGCAAAGTGAAGGCTTTTCAATCATCAGGAGCACCTTATTTTAGGTACATGCTCACCCACACCTCTAAACTGACCTAATAGTAACCAAGAACAGGACACAAGAGAAATGCTTGCTAAGAATAGAGGGACTGGTATACTTAATCCTCTTGTGTGAGAGAAATGTAACAGCAGCAGCTGGGTGGCATTTTGCCAGTGCAGACAAGGCTGAAGCAAATATCTCTTTTCTACCTATCACAAATATATATATACAGTATATGCAAAAACATGTGACATATACAGTGCATATATATACATACATATACATATTTGTGGTAGTTATGTATGTATATACAGTACATACATACAGATACATCCATCCATACACAAGCACACACACACACACACACACACAGATGCTGTAGGGATGGGAGACAAAAAAAGAGGTTGCTCTTTGCAAAGAAAAAGAAATAAGATGTCTGGCACTATTTATCTAGTATTCCTGTGTTCTCAAATACACAAACCAGGGGAAAAAAGTCATGGATGTTTCCTGCTAAATTCTTACCTTTGTGTCAGCTTAGAAACAAACAAATACTGCAGTATTGTGGAAAAGAAGTATTCAGATATATAAGAGCTGACTGTCTGGAATCTTGAAAAATCTTTTTTTATTGTCTATGTCAGTAAAGAGATGCAGGAACTAGCCACAAATGCTGGAGCTGCTCCATCCCCTATAAACTTAAAACCCCCACATTGTAAACAATATGACTAATGGTACAGTCCAGGCAATGTTCTTGATGAGTATTTTATGAGGAGTCCCCGCACGGCCCATTTTGGATGTAGGTAAGTGAGGGTACATGCAGAGTTCGGGAGGGCGAAAAACGGGTCTACTGGAAGTTCGGGAAAGGCCTCCGGATCCTGGGGAAGCCGTGTTTGCTCTCTCCGAGGCTCAAGAAAAGCCTCTGGAGCATGGGGAGAGTAAAGATGTCCCCCACATAATGCAAGAAGCTGACTAGGCCACACCCACCCAGCAACCAAGCAGAGAACCCTTTGTTAAAATTTCTGAAGCCCACCCCTGGGTGAAAGCTTTTCCAAATACAGCTGCCTTTTGCCATTGCCTGGTGGTGATTTTGTCAATGCTGATGGTTTATCAAGTGATGCTCCAGATGTTTTGGGATTGCGTGCAAGGCACCTAGTATTTTTATTGGTGCTACCTTTGCTTTCTTTTGCTACTGGCATTCTACTTTTCTTTGAAGGTTTCTGCATTTTGTGATTTTCTCATGTTTTTTCCTCTTCTCTTCATCTGTCTCCAGGTACTCCCGGAGATTAGAACTGCCCCCACCCTCCCCGCCTTTTGCAAGTCTCTGAAAACCCACCTATGTCGCCAGGCATGGGGTAAATGATGTATCCCCTTGCTAATAGGATTTATGTATGGTATGATTGGGTTGTGTGATTATTTTAATGATAAGGGTTTTAGACAAAGTTTTTAATTATTTGTTACATTAAGGATTTGTTACATTAAGAAAGATTTAAAAATAGTCTGGGTAGTGGACATTGCAGTAATAATAATAATAACAATATTATTATTATTATTATTATTATTATTATTATTATTATTATTATTATTATTATTATTATTATTGTTGCAATGTCCACAACCCAGACTATTTTTTAATCTTTCTTATTGCTTTATGCTTAATAAATGTTTTTCTTATTGACAACAGTTTAAGTATGAAGTGTTAAATGGTAGGTGCCAGTCTGTTTGAGTTCTAAAGTCCCAGAGCACTATAGTTTCTTCATTCATTATTTTGTGTTTTGTAGCCCATCAGGTCTTGCCTGTAGGCAAGTGGCATTTCTTGCAGATATTCCAAATTGTTGATCCTTTGTCATGTTGTTTGTTGTCAGTCTGTGCAATCTTCTTGCACCAGCTAAGTGGTCCACTGTTTCTTAAGCTTCTTTGCCGAGGCAACATTTGCTGCTGTTGATTTCACAATTCTGGCTTTATATGCATTTGCTCATAAGGTTTGGTCTTGTGCAGCCAGAGTTAGCTCCTCTTTCTTTTTCTTCAACTTTCCAGCTCTTAGCCATGAATTTGTTTTTTTTTTGTTTTGCCTGCTAGGGTGTTTTTTGGGGGTGGGGGCTACTAGTCATCTAAGACCGTGCTTTGCCATGTCTCTTCTATTTTTCATTTGGTGTTTCTTATAGACCAGGTTGATCTCTTCTAGTCAGTAAGCTTTCGCGGTATACTAACTTCAGTGCATTTTACTGTCCTTCAGATACTTTTCCAATACCCTTTATTCGTCTTCAACTATCTGGTGTATTTGTGCAACATTTCACCTCCATCTACTTTCCTTCTTAAGTAGTGTCTGTCAACATTGCTGTGTGGATGAAAGGCATGTTTCACTGTCATTATTTTTCTGCTTTCTCTATCCAGGGCTTTTTAGTTGTTTGAATGCAATCCACTATTCCAGCTGTGTATCTAATGACTGGAATTACCTTGATGTTAATTACCTTGATGGCATTTCCTCCACTGAATTTGGACGAAGATCAAGCTTCTTCTTGACTTCAGTGTGCTTTATGTTGTCAGCTTGAACAATGCCCAGGTATTTGTAGTGATCTTTATTCAGGCTCTTGATGTTATTTCCATAGGGCATCTTGATTTCTACAGTTTTCACTATTTGCTCCGGTAGATGGTGATGGTGGCATGTTTTCCAATCCAAACTCCTTTGGAATATATTGGCTGTATAGATAACAGGTGTTGAGAAGCGATTCTTTTTCAGATGGTGTTTGTCCAAAGAGGTTCAGATCGTTTATGTAAAGAAAGTGCAACAGTCTGGAATATATTTTTGATGTTTGGTAGCCATGGGCTGACTTCTTCAATATTGTTGACAAAGGAGCCAATGCAGTAACAAAAAGTAGTGATGATAGAGTAGTGAGTTTCATTGAAATATCCTCTCTTGATATTAGCTTCTACTATTATTATTTTAAACTAAAGTTACAGATCTTTACTGGGGTATACTAGATATGTATTTGATCTTTCAGAAACAGTATATACAAGAAATAAGAACTGTCCATTTCACCAATAGCCCCAATGTTTACAGGAAGTCAAGGATTTTTAATTTTCAAGTAAGAGGGGAAAACAGCACTATCTAGTTTATATATTATTTTTATTGACAAAAAGGCCAAAGACTGTACAGTATTTTCATTCTGTGAAAATAACCACCACTTTATTACTTTGCATTCAAAGGCCATAGAGTTTAATTGTATAAGTTTTATTATAAAACTTATGATAAAAGGCAAAGATGTAACATACATCAAAGCTCAGCTTTGCAAAGTGAGTCACATTTCATTTTTATGCAAAAATCTCAGCATGGTGATGCAAAACAGTACAGAAAAACAAGCATTAATGAAGAAGATTTAAACTATAGCAAGACTGCAAAATTGCTCCATGTCCAACTAATGAGGTCTACCACATCCTTCAAATCTTAACAATAATGACCTGCAGTTTAATAAGATAGGGCTGGAATGGACATATTTCCGTAGCACACTTAGAAATTCTTAACACACACACAAAAACACTTTTCTCAAGTGCTGCAAAATAACTGACACTGTGATAGCAATGGGAGTTCATACATTTAGATAGTTGTGAAGAAGATATACTTTCACAAGGACAAAACATCTTGGCCTATGATGGACAATGCTGCTCTGTTGCTTTAATTCAGGAAACCATCCTCAAAAAAAGAAACTAAAAGTTCAGATTAAAACAATCCAGTTTTCATGCCTCTTAACAGGAATTTTATTCCAAATCACATTAAATGCAAACAAAAATAATTCCATGTTTCTAGAACAGCTTCTTTTGTTTCTTGAAAGGCTTGTCTAGATATATTATCTAAAGGAACACGCTATTGTTGAAACTCCAGTACTTCACACTATTATCAATGGCAAAAGAAAGCTAGAGGTACCAAATAACTTTTCTTCCCACTCCCCTCCACCTCCAAATTAAATAACTCCAACGGAAAAACTTGGTTTGTGTTTATTTACCCGTTACACGATAGATACAAAATAAAGTATTCAAGAACATTTGAAGTGTGAGACTGAGATTTTTTCTGAGACATAGAAGAGCACAACCGGAGCCATTCCCAAGACGTACTGGGGAGGAAAAAAGGAAAAAAAAAAAAGGGGGGGGATGCACAGACCACCCACTTTCTCTATTTTCTCCTCTCTTTGCTTCTCTCTCGGTGCTCCCTCTTGCTGTATTCATCAGGGTGGCTCTCTTTACGCTTCCTTTGCTCTCTGCTTGCCTCTGAACTGTGGCTTCTTCCTTCCTTACTCTTGTCTCGTTCCTCACTTCGACTGTAGTAAGGCAGCTGCCTTGATTCAGAGCTTTGCCTCCTCCTCTCCCCCTTGCTGTGGCTCCTGCTTGCATATCCGGGTCGTTCCGATTCTTTTCTCCCCTCTGAGTTTTCCTTTCTGCCCGAGGGATTTCTTTGGCTCTCACCGGAGCCCCATTTGTTGTTCTCCCAAGAACCCCCTTCCTTTAAAAGCTGAGACTTCTCTCTGTCTTTGCCCTTGTTATCATGGCTGCCAGAGGGATCTTTGTAAAGTTTTTGCTTCCCCTTCTCATCATCGGAATCACTGCTGTCGGTCTCTGAAAATCGGGTTCTTCTCCTTTTTTGAGAATCTGTTTTTCTGCCAGGGGCTTTGTCTTTGCTGCTGGTCTCACTGTCGCTGCTGCTTGCTGAAGACTCGCTGGAGGATGAGGAAGAGGGTCTGCTCTTACGTTTTCTGTGCTTACTACTTCTACTTTTTCGCTTCGGCTGCTTTTTCTTCTTTTTGTCTTTCTTCTTTTTCTTCTTCTTCTTCTTCTCTAGGTGATCTAGTTTTCTTTGATTTTGAACACACACACACAAAAATCAAATAATGAAACAGAGTGGCATAATGGTGCAATCCTTTTTATTAAATGTCAGCAAGTAGACCCTATACTGTAATTTTAATTATGATAAGCTTATTCTTATTATTATTATTTTCAAAAAGAACCAATCCCCAAACTTGCCTCTTTAAAAAAGCCATCCTGGATATTGTATATCTGATCTAATAAATGTGTTCAAATATGTTCATCATCTTTTTAAAAAAAGGTTTAGAGCAAACCTGGCACCAAAATGCCCAGATACCAACAATTATGTCTCCACTCCTGTCATAGAATTCAAAAGCAAATTTCATTGCATGATTGCTATAAAAGCAGGGCACTACAGGTAGTCCTCGAAGGAGTGGTGCAGTGGCCTAGAGGTGGAGCTCTTGCCTCACAATCAAGAGGCTGTGAGTTCGATCCTATGTATAGGTAGACATTTCTCTCTCTGGGCACAATGCGAACATATCTGTTGAACAAAACTCCACATTGGCGACAGGAAGGGCATCTGGCCATTAAACACTCCGCTAGCTCTATTCAGTTGCCCAGACATTATCCCTGCAAGGCATAATGGGGATGATTAAAAGATGATGATGACTACAGGTGTCCTCAACTTACAACAGTTTGTTTAGTGACCGTTTAAAGTTCTAACAGCACTGAACCATTACTTTTTTTCATGGTAACCTTTGCAGCATCCCCATGATCATGTGATCAAATTCAGATGCTTGGCAGCTGGTTCATATTTATGACGGCTGCATGTCCCAGGGTCATGTGATCACATTTTGTGACCATCTGACAAGCAAAATCAATGGGGGAAGCCATGTTCAGTTAACAACAACCCTGTTAGTAATTTATCAACCAAAGTGATTCACTTAACAACTGTTGCAAGAAAAGTTGTAAAATGGGGCAAGACTCACTTCACAAATGTCTCCCTTAACAACAGAAATTGGGGGCTCAATTATGGTCTTAAGTAGATAATACCTGCATTATCCCAGTTTGATTAGGCAATGTGTGAATTGGAACATGTTCATCAATGTGAGACAATCTACCTGCAGAGTTCCCAGCCAGATCCAGCAGCTACTGCTGTACATGTAGGACGCTACTGAGATAAACTACCATGGTGGAGCAGTGGTTAGAGTGCAGTACTGCAGGTTACTTCTGCTGACTGACTGCTGGCTGCCTGCAATTTGGCAGTTCAAATCTGCCCAGGCTCAAAGTTGACTCAGCCTCCCATCCTTCCAAGGAGGGTAAAATGAGAACCCTGATTATTGGGGGCAACACGCTGACTTTATAAAGCACTTAGAGTGGGCTGTAAAGCACTATAAAGCGGTATATAAGTCTAAGTGCTATTCCTAAGTACACTGGTGGAGGAAGCACTGCTTAGGGTGTCTCACTTCCCTCTCCCTGCAAAAGAGATGGAGATAACCCCAGGGATACAGTACATGCATTCTGTTCTAGACATCATTACTGTACATTGGAGTGCATATCTTTATTTATCATTTAAATCCTCAATTTACCTGTCCATATTCACTAGGTACCTAGGTATTTAATCAGTAGCATAAACATAAAATATAAAATGGATCAATTACGTCCAAGCTCTACTTTCCTAAAAGCCAATTTTATCAACTATGGTAAAATAAGAGTGGGTTAATGTTGGAGCCAGTTAAGAGCAAATGACATATTTCCCATTTTTTTTTGTTAAAAAACATAATCCATTATCTTTCAGCTGTGGTATAGAATTACTCAATGTAATTTATGTGTTTTCTCATAACAAATTAGCATATAAAATAGTATTATAATGGGAACAGTTTAAGGATCACGCAATCGCATTCTGCAAATGCTAAGTATATAAAGATCCAAGAGCATGATGCTCACACAGCAAAGCAAGAGGATGGGATTTCAGAACCCCAATAACCCCCAGCTCTCAGCCAATCCCACTCAAATAGGAAATGAGTCATAATCATGGGAAAAGATAAGCTATGATTAAATATTCTGCACAATTATTCTAGGATAAATAAAAGCACAGCTTTTAACTTTGAAATAACTCTTGTTAATAGCCTCTACACCTCAGGGCTGTCGAAATCTTAGCCCACGGGATGGATGGGTCATGTGCTGGCCACGCCCATACCCAGTTTAGCAAAAGGGGTGGGGAGTCCTGATACGTCACATGATGCCACCATAACGATGTGAGTTTGACACCCCTGTTTTACATCTGTTTTACATGTCCCCACCCTCCTTGCCTTTCGCAAGCTCCTTAAAACCCACCTCTGTCGTCGGGCATGGGGGAATTGAAATTTCCCTTCCCCCTAGGCTTATAGAATTTATACATGGTATGCTAGTATGTATGAGTGGTTCTTTAAATTGGGGTTTTTTAGGTTGTCATTTAATATTAGATTTGTTTACATTGTCTTTTTATATTGTTGTTAGCCGCCCCGAGTCTTCGGAGAGGGGCGGCATACAAATCAAATAAATAAACAAATAAACAAACAAACAAATAAATAAATAAATCTGCATGATATAATTACCTCAAAAGCTTTTGTTTTTGCTTCGTTGTCAAGGATTTCAGAAATTCTACTTCTGGGTCATCTTCTGCCTCGCTTGCAACATATTCCTATAATAAAGAGATTGAGAGATACAGCTACAGAACATGGACTGAATGGACAGTATGGAGATTACAGAATATAAATGCTCTATTTTTAAAGATAGTTGAATAAACATTGTTTTGAGAGGCAGAACATAAAATGCTGCGACAAAAAAAAAAGCACCAAGGTAATGCCTAGGAATAGGGTCAACTTTTTGGCTTAGTTAAGGGGGTTAGTTCCTTTCAACCATATCTCCCCCATCCCCTTTTAAACTCCCTACCCCACCCTTGACCCAACTGGAGCAGTTCAAGGCTTAATTGCATTAATCTGCAACCATCCTAACATTACAGATAGTCCTCAACTTACAACCACAATTGAGCCCAATATTGCTGTTACAAAGCGAGAAGTGACTTTTGCCCCATTTTATGACTTTTCTTGCTGAAGCTGTTAAGCAAATCACTGCAGTGGTTAAGTTAGTAACACGATGGTTAAGAGAATTTAGCTTCCCAGTTGACTTTGCTTGTCAGAAGGTCGCAAAAGGTGATCGGGTGACCCTGGGACCATTGAAACTGTCATAAATATGAGTCATTTGCCAAGCGTTTGAATTTTGATCACGTGACCGTGAGGATGCTACAATGGTCCTAAGTGTGAAAAATGTTCACAAATCACCTCTTTCAGTGCCGTTATGACTTGAACGTTCGCTATACAAACTGTTGTAAGTCAAGGACACCTGTACTTAAGTCCCCATGAATAGAATAGAATAGGTCATTTTTGGCCTCCTCAGGTCGCATTTTTGGCCTTACAACACACTGTTTTAGACCTGTTTCTGGCTGCTAGGATTGCAACAGCACATTGCTGCCTATGCGTGGTTTCCTGCCTCCGCACATTACATTTTTGGCCTCCACAAGCTCCATTTTTATCACCTTGAAGTTCGACTACTGCAATGCTCTCTACATGGGGCTACCTTACATTTGGAAACTACAGATCGTGCAAAATGCAGCCATGCGAATGGTCATGGGCTTTCCTAGGTATGACCACCTTTCTCCAGCACTCTATGAGCTGCATTGGCTGCTGATTGGTTTCTGAATGCTATTCAAAGTGTTGGTTATGATCTATAAAGCCCTACATGGCATCGGACCAGATTACATATGGGACTGCCTTCTGCCACATGAGATCCAGTGACCAGTCAGGTCTCACAGAGTTGGCCCTCTCCAGGTCCCGTCAACTAGACAATGTCACCTGGCGGGGCCTAGGGGAAGAGCCTTCTCGGTGAGGGCTCCGGCCCTCTGGAACCAGCTCCCCCCAGAGATTCGTACCGCCCCCACCCTCCTTGCCTTCTGTAAGAGTTTAAAGACCCACTTGTGCCGACAGACCTGGGGACATTTGACATCAGCTCCTGCTGATGAATGGAACATATGTTTGTTTGTTAGAATGAGAATGACTGGTTTTGTAATATATTGGGAGTTTTAGATTAGTTAGTTTAGTTTTAAAATTCGGATTTAGGATATTTTGTATTGTTCTTTATGTGCTGTAAGATGCTCCAAGTCCCTGGAGAGGAGATATAAATCCAATTTTTGGCCTCTGTGTGTCATGTTTTTGGCCGGTTCTGGCGATGGGCTGTGGTGATCCCCGCAGCCTGGAACAGCTGATAGGAGATATTCCAGGAAGCCTATTCACCCACATCAGCTGCTCATGCTGAATCAGGCTGCAATAATGTGCTGAAGCTGACCAAGCTGTTTGTAGCAAGACGCTAGCCTAATAAATACCAATAGATGCTGGTAGGCAGAGGCAGAATTTTTTTGTGTGTTTTCCTCTCCAAAAACTAATGTGTGTTTTATACTCCGGAGTGTCTTATACTCCAAATAATATGGTATATGCCTATTGATGGATAATTTGTCAGATTGCCAGGCTTCTAGAAATTCCCTGGCTATTTCTTTGGACTCGGCTGCCCTCCTTACTAGCACTGATAGTGTTAACCTAGTTTGGGTAATGAAATGTCTGCAAGAAAACAAGCAAGCTCAGAGAGCACCAATGGACTGCAAATATTCTCCTTTATTAGAAACTTCTATGCACTATGCAGAAATGGACAGATTAACACTGAAGATCAAAGAAAAAAGAAGACATAAAATATTTTTGAACTTGGGACTTGTTTTATCAATAGTTGGATAACAGGGGTAGAAATTAGGAACTTAAGAAATATTACTAGGTAAACAAATTAACCCAGACATCACAGTGTTCATTAAGCACTTATTGTACGTAAACAGAAAACAATATACAGAAAAGTGTGTGTGTTGTGTGTATGTGTGTGTTTATACATTGCTCAAAAAAATCAAGGGAACACTTAACACAACATAACTCCAAGTAAATCAAACTTCTGTGAAATCAAACTGTCCACTTAGGAAGCAACACTGATTGACAATCAATTTCACACGCTGTTGTGTACATTCACCTTTGTACAGAACAAAGTATTCAATGATAATATTTCATTCATTCAGATCTAGGATGTATTCTTTGAGTGTTCCCTTTATTTCTTTGAGCAGTATATACACACACACACATATAAATAAACATGTATCTTGCAATTAAGATGCTCCGTTTGATGAGAGTGCAGCATCATGTTCTTCTGTCCAATGTCTGAAGGTGGTTTAACTATGCTGTAAGTGAGGTATAATCCAAGAAGCAGGACAGCAACAAAAGAAATAGCAGCATAACACTGGCTCTGATGATATATCCCCATCTCTGATGAGCAAGGGTTTACCCTACATTTGTCAAGCTTCCCTTCTGGTAGCCATGCAGAGAGAAATGATACAATCACCAGCAACACACAGGGCACTATTCAGAATTGCACCTTCAAAGTATACCATCCCCTGGACAGCACTGTCATTATTTTTCACCCAGGGATAGAGTTAGATGAAGCGTCTGCCATCATATAAGCAAGTAAAGAAAAGTCAAAGCCATTTCCTCTGGTAGATAATAAATCTCTACTAACCCGCAGGAGGCTTTTCATTTATTAAACTATGGATTGGACAAATTCTAGACTATCACTCCAGCTAACAAAAAAAGTGGGAAAACAGACAGTACTTTAAATGGTACCGAGCTTTTTCTACCTATCAGGCGTTCCTATGGTTATGCATATTACAAAAACATTAAGCAACAATTCACAACCAATCACATTTAGATTTACACATATTTTCAGCTTACTGATAAAAAGATCATTACCTGGGATGGATCATTTGCGGTCAAGTTTCTCCCCAGTACATTTTGTTTCAGCGCAAACCCACTGTTTCTCATCTCCGCTATTAGCTCTGAGGGGTGCATCGATGGCCCTGTTCACAAAAATCACAGTCTGAATGTATCATTTATATCTCTCTACCTTTTTGGGACTACACAGTGGGAAATTCAGTGGAAGCTTTGTTAAGTAAAATCATAGCTAAATCAACGCAATAATCTTCTGCTGAGCAAATAATCACATACGATTTTCTAAAACAGCAGTCTGGAGATTCAGAATAGAAAATAATTGCATTTTTCTTTAAGTGCAAGGGGATTCTCTTCTTATGTAACTTTGTCACATTGAAAACAATATATTTTAGCTACGATCTGGCTATAAGTGTTTGATAAATTGAAATAAAACAAGCCAGCTTCCAAATTAAAACATTTTCTGACATCAAGAGTATGCATTAGACAGGGGTGGGCTTCAAAAGTTTCAGCAACAGGTTCTCTGCCCAGTTGCTGGGTGGGCGTGGCCATGGTGGGCGTGGCCTAGTTGGGCTCCTGCACCATGGCGGAGTGGGTGGGTTCCCCTTCTTCAGGCTCCGGAGGCTTTCCCTGAACCTCTGGGAGGGCATCCCCCTGCCTCTGAAGACCAGAAACGAGCCCACTTTTGCATTTCTGGAATTTCCAGAAGGCCTGTTTTTCTCCTTCCCAGAGCCTCCACAAGGGCCCTGCATTTACCTCAATCCAAAACAGGCCCCATGTAGACTCCTGGGAGGTGAGGGGGGCGGCCATCCAGGGGTGGAATTTGGCATTTCGCCAAACTGGACATGTTAGCTATGGAACTGCCCGAATCTGAGCAAACCCATAGCAGCCCACTCTTGGCATTAGAGCTGCAAGTGTGCTTATCTATGGTCCTGAGCAAACCAAAGAGAGTCACATTTTTTTAAAAAAAGAACAACACTCCCCTATTACAATTCTCCCTGGGCTCTGCTGTTCCTTTTCCAGTTCAGGCAGGAACTCAAGTAGACAATTTTTCTACAGTATAGCAGGCAGCTATAGGACTCTAAAGTCAAAGAACTATTGGCGCTATATAGATTCATTATAAGAAGTATGCAGCGTGTTTAATTTTTGCCCTAACTTAATCCAATGAAATAGTTTTATTCATGGCATCAGACAAATTCACTTATCTTGTTGCAGTGGTTCTCAATCTGGGGGTCAGGACCCTTTTGAGGTCGAACAACCATTTCACAGGGGTCACCTAAGACCATGGGAAAAGACAATTTTCCTATGGTGTTAGAAACTAAAGCTTCTATGTTGGTGCCTTGGAACGTATTTTTACAATCTGACCAATCAGGCATTTACAGTGGGGGTGTCCCTCTGACCTTCCTGTCAATCAACTTAAAGCTCTGTTGGGAAAACTGGCACTAGACTTATGGTTGGGGGTCACCACAACATGAGGAACTGTATTAAGGGGTCACGGCCTTAGAAAGGTTAAGATATCAATATACTTCCAAAGAACACTGCTTTAGAGAGATTGCTTCTAATCTCTAGGTAGAAAATGTTAAACAGATCAAGACTGAGAGGTAACATGGGGAGGTCTCCATCCTGGCACTCTCATATAATTTTAACTCACGTAGGATAAACTGAAGTCAGCTTTTTGAGATTTCATGGACATTACCATGTTGAGTAGTTTTTGACATGTTTTCTCAGGTTTCCATTCTAATTCACATCCTAGTGTTTTCTAATGGTGTTAATGTAGTTCAGTTTTGCTTAGTTTTTCCTAAAATGATTCAAGGTCAATTAGGTGTTGTTTACAACATGATGTCTGAAAATCCAAATGGTTTTAGAGCATTTTAAAAAACACAAATGCTAAATATGTTTAAATTTTTTAAAAGCCTTAGTCTATCATAAATCCTTGTGAAAACAATTTTAAAAATGAAATACATTTATACATGTACACTGTAGGCATTTCAAGATTGAATTCTTTTGCTTTTAAAGTTTAGCTAGGGCTTCTAAGTTTATTTAAGGTGTAATCTCCTTTTGAGTTTATTTAAGGATTTAAGGTCTACTTATTTATGAAAGTGTTCAGAATTCATTTTGTTTGTTCTTATTACTGCCTCTATTCCAAAACAACATACATTTTTCATTTCCTAAAGAGATTTCTAAACACTGGCTTTATTTTCCTACAAACTGTGCAGAGAATTTTTTTTTAATGAGCTTAATATTTCCTTAACCAACTTGCCTTATTTATCCTATGATTAGCACCCCAGACTGGATCTAAAGTGGTACCATTGCATGTAGTAAAGCGATTCCTATGTAAGAAATTCTGAATTTGTTTGTTTTAAGCAATAATATATTAAACATGTTACATTAATATTATAGCATGAAAGTTTGCTAAGAGCTAAGCATCTTATGGCTTGGTTATTTCACAGCAAGAATCAGGCTGATCCCATTTTCTGACTGTGAGGTTCTTAATTCACTGCACTATCACTGTACACAACTATAAGCTATGTAAAAAATGACTGGGTTGCAGTTAATCACCAGCTGAATCAACAGTGTGATACCACTAAAAACAAGATTAATAAAATGTTCATCTGTATTAACAAAATCGCATTTTTCAAATGATAAGTAATTTCAGTTTATTATTCTTTCATTATTTGTTATGTTTATAATATACCTTTCCACCAGAAGATCAAGATGATAGGCAAACTATTTTCCTGTTTAATTTAACTTGCAAATAAAGAACATTCCAAGAAGAATGTGGCTGGTTCAAGTTTTGATGGGTGATTAATTTGAATTAGGCTCTTTCCAACCTAGCCCTACAGTATCTTCTGACTCCACATTGATTCTGCTAGACAAACTGAAGCAAGCTTAGAAGATAGCAATGTTGGGTGAATAAAAATACAGTAGAACTTCTGTTCACAAATGCTTCTGAGCACGACCAAATCTGGTTCCAACTAAAAAAAGTCACAATATTTTTTTCCCAGGGTCAATTTCCCCTTTCGTGACATTTTTTAAAAAAGTGCCAAATTTCCAAAATTAGGTTTGGGTCACAACCAAATCAGCCTGTGACCAAAGTTATGGAACGAATTATGGTTGTGACTAGAGGTTCTACTGTATGAAAAAAACTATTTCTTGGGAGGGAAAGGAAAAATGGAGGAGGTATGTTTGTGTGGAGGCAAACAAAGACAAACATTGGCCAACGTATTCAAGACCTATTAGCAGATTGTAAAGTAGGTTTTAGGTCTGAGAAAGGAGAGAACATGAGAAAGACTGAAAATAAACCTGCCTTGAGAGCATAAAAGGAGTCAGAGGAAAGCCTGACAGGTTTTCATGTTTCTGTTATTAACCCTCACGGCAAGTAGCTAGGGTGTCACTAGTCCTTGTGGTGACCTCCTCTCAGGGCTGACCTCAATTTTGAGAGCCTCATTACTCTCTATTCTGAAAGGCACTGAACTTTACTTTTGGTCGTAGAGATGGCATCAGACCCTCAGGAAAGTCCACTGTCTACAGCACAACTTGCTGATGTACTGTTACAATAAATTGTGTGGCTGTAAAATTAACAATCCTGCACAGTGTCATGATTATGTCTTAACAGAGCAGCTGAGACAAGTTTCGACAACCAATAACCCAGCCAGAACTTCTTCACTCCCATGGACCTTTGAAAGAAACATTTCTGATTCTTTTTTTTTACAACTCAGCAATGGTCAGTGGATGCTATAATCCTGAGTATCTGCAGAAATTATGATTCAAAGGTTTCCTTAAAACCTGTATTTTGAACAGTAATTGTGAATATTGCATATAATGCACTGGATTAGGAACTGGTTGGCTGCAGTCATCACTGTGGCCTTCTGAATGATGTTAAAATCATTCATGTTAAAATCATGTTAAATTTTTTAAATAAAATCTTCATCCAGACAATTCAAATATATGTGCCAAAAGCAGAATGTTTTGACTTACTGTATAATAACTTTGACCAATTTCTCTCATGTTGTATTATTTATTCTGGTTTTGCTAGCAAAACTTCAGAACCGTACTTCAGCTCTACTTATTTTTTTGTTACATACTTGTATGTTTTTCAGCATTATTTTAAATGTTGTAAAATAACTTTTCTAGAATCATAGGTAACAGAATGAATATGTAGCAGAGGGGAAAATATGAAGTCTGCTATCATACAGGACAGTAGAGAAAAGGTATTCTAGAGATGCACAATACAGTGGTACCTCGTCATACAAATCCCTCGTCATATGAACTTTTCGAGATATGAACCCGGGGTTTGGAATTTTTTTGCCTCTTCTTACGAACTTTTTTCACCTTACGAATCTGCCGCCGCTGCTGGGATGCACCGCCTCCAGACTTCCGTTGCAAGCGAAGCGCCCGTTTTTGTGATCCTGGGATTCCCCTGAGGCTCCCCTCCATGGGAAACCCCACCTCCGGACTTCCGCATTTTTGTGATGCTGTAGGGAAATCCCAGGAGGGGAATCCCAGGATTGCAAAAACGGGTGCTCTGCTGGCAACGGAAGTCCGTAGGTGGGGTTTCCCAGCGAGGGAAGCCTCAGCGAAATCGCACCATCGCAAAAACATGGAAGTCCGTAGGTGGGGTTTCCCAGCGAGGGAAGCCTCAGCGAAATCGCACCATCGCAAAAACATGGAAGTCTGTAGGTGGGGTTTCCCAGCGAGGGAAGCCTCAGCGAAATCGCACCATCGCAAAAACATGGAAGTCCGGAGGTGGGGTTTCGAGGACTTCCGTGTTTTTGCGATGGTGCGATTTCGCTGAAGCTTCCCTCACTGGGAAACCCCACCTCCGGACTTCCGTTGCCAGCGGAGCACCCGTTTTTGCAATCCTGGGATTTCCCTACAGCACTACAAAAATGCGGAAGTCCAGAGGTGGGGTTTCCCATGGAGGGGAGCTTCAGGGGAATCCCACCAGCACAAAAACGGGGCTTTGGCTTGAAAAAGGGGTAAATTTTGGGCTTGCACGCATTAATCGGTTTTCCATTGATTCCTATGGGAAACATTGTTTCGTCTTACGAACCTTTCACCTTACGAACCTCCTCCCGGAACCAATTAAGTTCGTAAGACAAGGTATTACTGTATATCAGTATCGTTTTGCGGTGAGAAAGCATTGCACACCCCATTTAAAGGTCACGTCCTTAAAATGATTGATACTACTACTTTCTATTCCAATTCTCTAATAATCCTTTTATAAATGTTGGTGTGAGCCTCCAACAGTTTCTGATCTCCAACTCCTATTAGTCCTAACTAGCAAAATGAAAAATATTATAATCCAATGTATTCTTACTTTAATTATTCCTGCTACTGAACGTATTATAGCAAGAGGAACTGGAGTAAAGGCTTCCCTGGGGATAGGTGTGTACATCTAGTTAAAAACGCTGGTAGAAATAGTAAATTCTACTTCATTGTGCCCATCTAGAATAGAATTCTTTATTGGCCAAGTGTGGTTGGACACACAAGAAATTTGTCTTTGGTGTATATGCTCTTAGTGTACATAAGAAAAATAAAATAAAATACATTAATCAAAAAGAAAAAGTGTATATTTACACTAAGTGTATCAAGGTTACTAATAAGTTATCAAATCATACTAGGAAATAAATAAAAACAATATAAATTGAAAGATACAAGCAACATGGTTAGAGTAATAAGTGGGAAGAGATAGAACTAATAAAGGAGAGAATAATAATAGTAATATAGTCTTAGTAAATTATTTGACAGCGTTGTGGGAATTAGTTGTTAAGCAAAGTGATGTAATGTAAAACTAAGACTAAGCTAAGTCTTATGGAAAATTTTAAGACAAGTGCAACACTAATGCCCCCTCGTCCATGAGAAATGACTAGCATTGCTTAAGTTCTACTATTTTCAGATATAGAGAAAAAAGATGACTGGCAGCTGCTTTGTATGATCAGCATCTGATCTGCAATGTCAGTTTGGCTTCTGAAAGAATCAGAACTGTGTTTTTCCGGCATTTCTGTCATGGTTTGATAACAGTAATAACTCACAGATACCAATAGTTTATTAGAAAGCAAATGCTTGCTTTAGAAACATAAAAACATAGAAGATTGGCGGCAGAAAAAGACCTCATGGTCCATCTAGTCTGCCCGTATACTATTTCCTGTATTTTGTCTTAGGATGGATATATGTTTATCCTAGACATGTTTAAATTCAGTTACTGTGGATTTACCAACCACTTCTGCTGGAAGTTTGTTCCAAGCCTCTACTACTCTTTCAGTAAAATAATATTTTCTCATGTTGCTTCTGATCTTTCCCCAAGTAACCTCAGATTGTGCTTTTAATAAGGAAACTTTTGCCTAATTAATCACACCTCATATCAATGCCATCCAACTCACATAGAAAAGTAGAGCAAAAAGTTTTGCCCTTTTTATTACGGATGGTAAAATTTAATATCAGTATTATTGTTATTTTTTTTAAAAAAACAGCTTAGGGTAAAACAGTATTTTGATTGCCTAATTTAACTTTATAAAGGATGTAGTAAATCTTATAGTGGGTCTCGATAAACCGCACAGCTGGAACATTCTCTCACTGCTATGTGGTTTCCAATGATCAAAGTAAGTTACTTTATGTGTCAGACTAAGATTTCATAATGGAAATAAATGCATCATCGGGGGGAGTACAGTTGTCATGAAATAATTACAGTCCTGGGAGATTACAGCCAAGGCTGTACCCCAGGGGTGTGATTATCCCATGATAACCACATCCAGTGAAATTGCCTTATTGCAAAAATAATCTCCATTCACCAGCAAGATATATTATTCAATAGGAGACTTTTGAAAGTGGAAAGATTATATTTTTAAAAGTCTGAATCGACAAATGGATTAGCATTACAGTTGAGGAATAAGGAAGAAGCAAAATCCTATTGGAAATAAGAGTATTCTTTCTTTTGGTTACTTGATATGAAGCCAGTGGTGGGTTGCAAATAATTTTGCCATTGGTTCACGCAATGCTTCTGCACATACAGAGAAGTGTCCCAGACAGCTGGGCGGAGCCTCCTGTCATTGGTTCTATCAGTTCTAAGAACCAGTCCAAACCGGAAGCAACCTACTGCTGTATGGAGGGATTTTGCTTTTAAAGTACTTATAAGGGGTTCTCATTAGTCCCTTAGACATTTTTTTTCAATAGTTTGGGTGCAATCATCTTGAAATCACTCTATCCAAAATATTACCATGGGATCAGTTACCTGTTTGTAGGTGGGATACAAACATGAACTACAATTTGGGGGTTCTAATGTTCACAGAGAACTCCATGCAAAGTCTGAACACTGGAATACAGTAGTCCCTCACCTATCGCTGGTGTTACGTTCCAGACCTGGCCGCGATAGGTGAAATCCGCGATGGGGAATTTATCGACTGATAGTACTTTTTTAAGTATTTATATTGCAATTGTTTGGTAAGTTTTCATTGTTTTAAGTGTTTATAAACCCTTCCCACACAGTATTTATTTTAGATACAGTATTTAAATACAGTATTTACAATTTTAGATATTTTTTTTTGTTGAAAAAGTTCGGTGGGCTGTTTAAATCTGCCGACCGACTTCCTCAGAAACCCGCGATGAAGTGAAGCCGCAGTAGATGAAGCGCGGTATAGCGAGGGACTACTGTACTGACTAAATCACAGTGACTGGGAAAATTCATTAGCACACAAAAAGATTTTCTCTTCACTTAAGATATCTGAAAGCATTTACAGAAGACCTCTGATTCGAATCCTGCAAAGTTAAGCACCCAATCGTTGCTGAACTCAATAAAATACAGATAAATAGAACTCGACATTATTTGACAAACTGACTGACATACATTTTAGACACCTACCTGAGCCATCGTTGGAAACGGAGCTTGCGTTAATTCCAGACAGGCCAAACAAAGGACATTCCCGGTCTGTGTTTACGTGGCCCCATTTGTGACATTTAATGCATCTCACATTCCTCACCTGAAAATGATTCATAGACTTAACTTCACATTTCAGTGCCGTATGTTTTAGGCCATTATATCCCAAGTAAAGTTTTCGTAATACAAGCCTAATGTCATTTATTATACACTACTAAATACATGAAATCCACCTAAAATAGAAGGAAGGCAATAAATAAAACTTGCCTGGATGCCAAATGGCTGGTCTCTAATGTTCATGTCATCTTTAGCATATCTGTTAAAATACAAGAAAAACGCACACATATATTACTTATGCATGACAAAGAATTATAATTACTGATTCAAACAATATAAAGCATATGGATTCAATTGTTGAAAGTACAGAAATCACAGTATCAAAATGTTTCTGGATTCTAATTTATTCACATTTATCCAAAGAGCATATAGATATAGATTCTTGGTTCTTCCTGAAATCAAGAAAGGCTAAATAAGCAGGGAAATCACCACATATGGTTTGTTTAACATGATTTCTAAATAAGACCCCAATATTACTGCTCCTTGGGGAAGCCTTCCTAAGATGGCAAGAACCACCTACCTTTGGAAGATCTGTTCTCACACTTTTCATTTGGGCTGTCATATTCACCATGTCAAGCTCATGGATTTTTAGTCAATCTAAAATTGTGCTGCTTTCATTGTGTTTATTTGCTTTTCTGCTCTACTCATTATTCTTATGGTTTTAATAGAACACCATTACTTCTTAGTACAGTGGTACTTCTACTTAAGAACGCCTCTACTTAAGAACTTTTCTAGATTTTTTTGCCTCTTCTTAAGAACCATTTTCTACTTAACAACCCGAGCCTGGAAAAATTTCCCAGGAAATTTGAGAGTGGCACGAAGGCCCGGCCACTTTCCTGCCATTCCCCCTGGGTTTCTCTCTCTGGCGCAGTGTATGAGAGGCAGCCTCGCGCCAGGTGTATGGGAGGCATCTGCGCCTCCTCGCCACCTCAGAGTCCCTCTTTTTTTTTTTAAGCCTTAAAGTTTTGGATTTTTTTGATTCCCCTCACCTCACCTTTTTCCTTCGGCAGTGATTGTCCTCCTCCTCTTCTTCCTCCTCCTCCTCCCACCCAACTTCAGAGCTTTTATTTCTTTCCTAATGGGTTTGCACACATTATTTGCTTTTACATTGACTCCTATGGGGAAAAATGCTTCTACTTACAAACTTTTCTACTTAAGAACCTGGTCACGGAATGAATTAAGTAGAGGTACCACTGTATTTATTGTTCTATTTCATGCGCCTCTTGCCTCTACTCTTTGTGGTTAAGCTGCTTCAGGTTTAATGCAAATTTAGGTTGTATAAGGGTTTGAGTACTCTTCGGTTTGGGATGCTGCAGTATTTATCTTTTAAACAGAAAAATAATCAGCTGACATTTTGAATAAATATGTATACAAGAAAGATATTAACAAGATGGTTTCCTTGGATTTCATTGTTCTCTCCATCCCGGGCCATTTCAGAAGAGAGAAAGTTTTATAACTATGGAATTTTGTTCATATTTTCTGAATGTACTTATTATGTATCTGCTGATGGAATGAACTACAGTAGAATCTCTGGTTACACAGAGGGGGTGTGGCCAAGTGCTATGGTGACATGGAGCTCCCTGCACTCCTGCAGGATAGGGAAGAAGAGAGACACCATTGGGGAACTGGCAGGATATGGCAACACCCCCCCTCCCCCCAGAGACTCGACAAAGAGCTCTCGACCTATGACACTGGGAAAGGCTTGTAAAAGCCGACCAAACCTTGGTGGCCACGAACAAACGGATTGATTTGTTTCTTAGAAGGTTGGAAGTCACCTGGAAAGAGGAAATTAAAGAGAAGTGCAGGAGTGACGAGAAAGAATAAAAGTTGAGCCAGCGAGTTACTTTGCCAAGGTGAAGTTTGGGACCTTTTTAAAAAAAAAAAAATTAAACCAGGAGCAAAAGGACTGAAAGAACAAAGACGAAGCAGCTATTTAGCACTGAAGGCTATAATGGAAAAACTTTAAAGAAGGCTGTAACTAAAGCCCAATGTCTGAGAACTTTAAAAATTGATCCTGGAATTAACTTGGATTTAAATATTTGGTATAATAGACTTGATTTAAATATATATAAGCATATTAAGAAGAAACAGACTTGTGGAATTAGTGAGGGGTGCCACCTGCTGGCTGGAGGAACAATTACTATGGAAGATTTTTGTGGGTGTTTATGCAGCTGTTGACCTTGAATTGGAATTTACACTGGACAGTTTTATCTGTTGAGACTGTGAACTCTGAACTCCTATGTATTGATGCTTAAAGACTAAATCTTAAAGCTCAAATATACACATAGAAAGAAGAGGATTACATCAGGCTGTGAGATATTTCTTGACAGCTGAACTAACAATACAGATTTGTGAATGGTAATTTTGATAACATGGATGCCTCAGAAGATGATTATTGTACTGGGATTAACAATAAAAAATAAGAATAGGATGAAAATACAAGAATTGCACATGGCAAACTAGAAGGGGGAGGGATTAAGGAGAGCTGAAGGAAAACTGACCCAATCATTAAATACAAAAAAGAAAAAATAGAGAGGGGAAGAAGTTGAGGGTATACTGTTACAAGAAATAAAAAGAAGGGCAAGTTGAGACCTAAAGGATGGAACTTTAAAGAAAATGGTTGATTGTTATTTAATTATTGGATTGCTATTTGATTATTTTATAATGATTTCTTTCTTTTTCTTTTTTATACATAATGAACCTTTGGAAATTTGGGATTTTGAATGATTAATATCTACTTGAAAATATAGTTGATGATGATAATTAATATTGATATTAATAATAATAATAATAATAATAATAATAATAATAATAATAATAATAATTTATTGGATTTGTATGCCGCCCCTCTCCGTAGACTCAGGGTGGCTAACAACAATAATAAACACAACATGTACAATCCAATAATAAAAAACAACTAAAAACCCCTATTATAAAACCAAACATACACACAAACATACCATGCATAATGAATAAGTTTTTATTAAAAAATTTAAATCTAATACAATTATTTAAAAATAATTATACAATTAAGTGATAATTTTGGGACAATTTGAGATTGGCACAAATTGGATTTATTGAAATAAATTTAAAATGATATACTTGTAACATTAAAGAAGACCAGTATAATGAATGATAAATGAAACAAGTTAATGTGTTTCAGTTTTGGAATTTGAATGATACTTACTTTCCTCTGTATTGTAAAGGATATTAGTGAGATATAAGATATAAATATTTAATATGAATTTATATTTCATTTTTGAAAATAAAAAATTGTGGAATTTTTAAGGGGCATTTAATTACGAAAAGTAGGGGTTAAGAAAAACGAATGATGAGTAAACAAGTAAAGAAGTGAACAAAGCAGTGGCTTAGATTTATTAAGCAAGAGATAACAGTCAGCAGAGAAAATAATTTGAAAATTAAATAATTGGTGTAATCTGGGTGACAAAATTAGATAAAGGAGGCAGCACGAGATTAATGACATACTGAGAGTAATGGATATGAAATTAAGAAGTATAAATGATTGGATTTGGTAAATGATACATGTTTATTAAGATGTATTGAAGTTTATGATAGTCTATGTATGTTTTTAATGGGGAGAAAAAGAATTTTAAAAATAGTAATTAGAATTATCCACTCAGGGTAGGACTTAGAGGGTGTAAGGAGTAGGAAACAAAGAGAGAAAGGAGAGAGAGAGTAGAAGGGGAGGTAGAGAAGATAGAAGGAAGGAGGAGGAGATGGTAGTAGGAAAGGAAAGGAAAGGTGTACTATACTTGAGATGGAAAGAGGGGAATTGTGAGAGGGAAGATTGAGACAGATCGAATAATAAAAATTAAAATTGGAATGTAATTTAGGTTATTGGATTATTGTTTTTAAGTGATAATATATGCATATTGGAGGTATATGTGATGTCTGGTTACGAACGCTTCTCACCACAACCAAATAAGATTCTGACCAAAAAATTCACAATTTTTTTCCAATGCGGCTGATTTCCCCTTCCGTAACATTTTTTTGTAAGCGCCAAATTTCCAAAATTAGGTTTGGGTCATGACCAAATCGGTTTGCAACCAAAGTTATAGAACGAACTATGGTCATGACCAGAGTTTCTACTGTACAGTGAACCCTCGAGTTTCGCGTCCTCGAGCATCGCGAAAGGGCTATATCGCTAGTTTTCAACCCGGAAGTAAACTCCACCATCTGCGCATGCGTGCCCTTCCACGCATGCGTAGATGGTGGAGTTTCCCCGCCGGGCAGAGGCTTCCCTGGGTCTTCCCCCTCTTGCCCCGGTAAGACCCCAGCGGCAGCGCGAGCAACGGCGTGGGCAGGCGGGCGGCACGCGCGGGGACACCCCAGCTCCGCTCCCCAGCTGGGAAGCGGCCCCAGCAACGCGCGCTGCGCGCTTGGAGAAACCCCAGCTCCGCTCTCCAGCTGGGAAGCGGCCCCAGCAACAGCGTGGGCGGGCGGGCGGTGCGCGCGCGTTTGGGGACACCCCAGCTCTGCTCCCCAGCTGGGAAGCGGCCCCAGCAACAGCGTGGGCGGGCGGGCGGCACGCGCGCGGGGAAACCCCAGGCGCGAGCAACGGGGTGGGCGGGCGAAGGGCGGGCGGCGGTGGAAGTAAAAACACCATCTGCGCATGCGCAGATGGTGTTTTTACTTCCGCACCGCTACTTCGCGAAAAATCGATCATCGCTTGGGGTCCTGGAACGGAACCCTAGCGATGATCGAGGGACCACTGTACTTGCAAATAGCTCTGGCTTTCTCTTGCTATAGACTTCATCTCTGCTGAATGTGCTTCATAAGGTTGAGACGTATACTGAGACAGATTTGGGAACTCCAGACAGGCAGTGAAGAACAATAGAAACTATGTAACATGAAATCCTTGAGTAAAATGCTAGATATTACATGGAAGTAATATCTAAACCCAGAACATGTACAGCATCAATAATATTCTTGGCTAATTTTTGCCTTCCTTCCATTTATATCCTTCCAATATTTTATTCTAAGATCTGGTATGGTAACTCATGTATTCAGCTGAGCTATTTCTGGGGGGGGGGGGGGGAATACAAAGGGTATTGTCTGCGGAGAGGGGCGGCATACAAATCTAATAAATTATCATTATTATTGTTGTTTTTGTTGTTGTTGTTGTTGTCTTTTGAAAAGACAGTGCCTCTGTTCATTTTGTAAAATATACAGCTTGAGACAACAATGCTCTTGCTTAAAGAACACATCCATGAAAACAGCTCTCAGAATACATTAATCAAATTATAAAGTAGTTAAGTCTTACTTTTCACGTGGAGCTACCTTCTGCCATTCAAATTTGTAATCAGTTTCTCCCTCCTGCTAAACAACAATAAATAAACTCAAGCTGTTATTTATATACACATTGAGATTGTGAAATATGAGAAAACATGACAAATTAAACATTGAAATTACCTCTTTTGTTTCTTGTTTGATGATCATGATGAGATGGCAGGGAATAGGATAAGGCAGACCATTAGATGAGACAACCAGGTTATCAAAAACATTCAGATCATGCAATTCACAGACGGCTGAAAAACACCTTATTTCATACAGTTAATCTACTGAAATTTAAGTTTTGTTTTTTTTAATTATACATAACCAAATGTGTGAGTTATATACAGATTTATAATAACTGCAATTTTATGTAATCACACTTTAAAAATTCACGTGTAGATTTACTCTTCATTAATGTGATACTTATTTCTGGATTTTTTTCACAAAACCAAAAATACTGTGTAAGAACAAGAATATTTAATCCACTATGTCCAACCTGCAAGGGTTCAAGTTTGAACCAGAAAACACATTTCAGCTCTTTCTCTGACTAGAGACTTTAACAACATCTGCATGACATTTAACAATAAGATGGATAATGTCGTATTTGGGTCTCATATATGTCTGCTACCACTTCCCCATCAGGATTTGTCTGTGGACTGTTAACCATTCCTAGCAAATGAACGCCTCAATTGATTACAAGATGTACACTATTTCCAATTATGGAAAATTGCAGAATGCATGGACTATAACTGTATTTTGTGGCGAACTGTTCTTAATTTTAAATCCTGTGGCCAGAAGTCACTTTACCGTAGCTGCTTGTGAGAGAACATAGTTACACTTAGAGCATTAGAAGGGTGAAAGAGTGAATATGAGCTACATTGTTGATTAGAGGAGCAATTGCCAGTTCATAAATTTGCTTTCAGTTCTAGAAGTGATAAGATGCTCTGCACATCACAATATTTTGATTCAGTTTACAAGAAGCAAACAAAATAGGATATGAAATCATGTCCACTACAACACAGGAACCCACTTCTGAAATCAACAATTGTGGGCATCACTGCAAGGCAAGCTTCTCCTTTTGCTAATACTGTTGGCTGTAGTTTCTAATGGTGTCTCTTAAAACCTGCAACATCATCTACTTTAAAGAAGTGTGTACCAAGTCATTGATCTACTTTACGGAATGTTGCTATTCCCCATTCTTCAAACTGACACCATCCGGATGTGTTAAATTTCAATTCCAAAAAGCCCTGGCCAGAATGGAAATTGGCGCTCAACATATCTGTATTACATAAGATGGTGTCAGACCTTCACAGGTGAAAGACATTTAGTCTTACACAACTGCAACAGCTCTCCTGTGTTTAAGAGTGGTCTTTCTCACCCTTTTCTGGGTACACCCAGAACTGAAATTGTCTGCTAGGAAAATATTTATTCCTTCAGGTGTTAACTGTAATTCTCTAGGACTTTTCAGTTATAATTAAAAGGGGGAGGGGGGGAAGATAATGATGAGCACAGGTGTAAAAAAAATCTGCAGGAAAAATTTGTCACAATTAAAACAAGGGATCAAGAACACTTTGATGAGTATTATAGTTACTATACAATTGTTGGTAAATATTGTGTTAGTAACTAAACAACAAAAATTACCTTTCTTTGCTCCAGGTGGCGCTTCATACATAAAATTTAGACCATTCTTAACACGTTCATCTCCCATAAGCAATCTTTATAAACATACAATAAAATTATGATATACCACAAGATATGTACATTGATTCAAAATATATTTTAAAATAAAGGTAGCATGTTTTTTCAATAAGACAACACTCATTTTTTTTACTAGTAGAAAGTTTATATATCTGCAATACATAATAATTCTAGATCAAGCAATCATTATTTTTAAACACTGATGCTCAGCTCCAAATTTGTTCCTAGACTTGACTTAACTTTTATTCCAAACGTTTTAGTTTTTCATGCACAATTCTACTACACCAGGGATAGGCAAAGTTGGCTCTTCTATGACATGTGGACTTCAACTCCCAGAATTCCTGAGCTAGCATGATTGGCTCAGGAATTCTGGGAATTGAAGTCCACAAGTCATAGAAGAGCCAACTTTGCCTTCCCCTGTATTACACCAATGTGGCTGAGAACATTTTTTTAAAGAAGGATCCACATGTTGAATGCAATTTTTAAAACACTGATATTCTCTGATCTTTCACTCTGACCGGCACCTGTAATCTGAGACTAAAACCCTAGGAAGTGAGGCAAAGAAGGATTTGCAGACGGTATAAAGTAGAAATTGCTTCATAGAACTGCTTCAGTGACCTAAAACAGTGTTTCCCAACCTTGGCAACTTGAAGATATCTGGACTTCAACTCCCAGAATTCCCCAGCCAGCATTTGCTGGCTGAAGAATTCTGGGAGTTGAAGTCCAAATACCTTCAAGTTGCCAAGGTTGGGAAACACTGACCTAAAAGACACACTTATTCTGTTGTGGTACCTATCCTATGGAAAAGGATCTTCCATGGGATTTGGATAGCACTCACCTTACAGGCCTCCGTAAAGCTTTAAAGACCTGGCTTTCCCTTCAGCTCTGGAGCTGGGATGTCATGTCAACTGAGCTGGTTTTTCTGCTTGCTATTGATTGCATGATGAAAGGGAGTGTTTTGGACCTTGAGTACATTATACCTGATTGTTGGTTATAATGATTTTAAACCATGTTAGTTGTTATTTTGGAGTTTTTGTTTGTCACTCAAGAGTCCCATTTTTGAGCTGGACAGCCATACAGTACAGTATACCTATTTTTCAATCTACAAGACACTCCAGACTATAAGACACACCTAACTTTCGGGGAGGAAAACAAGGGGAATTTTTTTTGCCTCTGCCTCCCAGCAATTTGCCTCCTTGCAGCAAACAGCCTGATCAGCTTCAGCACAGCCTGATTTAGCACAAGCAGCGGATTGGTGGTTGGATCAGCCTCCTGGAATACCGACGATTACCTGTTCCAGGCTGCCGCAATCCCTGCTGCTTGAAGTGGGGCAAAAATGAGATGTGTGTAGGCCAAAAATGGGGTGCACGGAGGTGATGGCTATCCCCGCAGCCTGGAACAGCTGATCATCTGTATTCCAGGAGGCCAATCCAACCGCCAATCAACTGCTCATGGAAAATCACATTGTGCTGAAGCTGACCAGGCTTTTTGTTGCAAACATGTATAACTAACAGAATCACAAATTTAAAGGGCTATACTTTGACTATAGATTTTTATCACCCAGTGTAAAATTATGAGCCACATCTCACCTGTTATCATAAGATTCTTGCTCTTTAAGATATTGCTGCATTAATTCTTCTTGTTTCTTTCTGTCATAAGATATTTTCTGTTCTGCCATCCATACCTAGTTAGAACAAATTGATTTTGAAAAAAATTGCATGCTTGCAAAAATTCCGTTCTCTTTTTTTGAATTTCATATTGAATCCACACTATTCTAAAATGTGGTAATTTTAACCATTACTAAAAATAATAATTCAGGTGTTTTAGAAAGCCTTCAGTAAGAAATGATGGGCTTTTTAATAGAAATATTTAATATAGAACAGTGATGGCGAACCTATGGCATGGGTGCCACAGGTGGCACGCAGAGCCATATCTGCAGGCATGCGAGCCGTTGCCCTAGCTCAGCTCCAATATGCATGTGTGTGGCAGCCATCTGATTTTTGGCTCACACAGAAGCTCTGGGAGGGCATTTTTATCTTCCAGAGAGTCTCTGGGGGGATGCGGAGGGGTTTTTTACCCTTCCCCGGCTCCGGGAATCCTTTGGAGCTTGAGGAGGGCAAAGCATGAGTCTGCTGGGCCCACCAGAAGTTGGGAAACATGCCATTTCCGGCCACCAGAGGGCTTCTGGGAGATGGGAGAGGCTGTTTTTGTCCTCCCCAGGCATTGAATTATGGGTGAGGGCACTCACGCATGTGTGATAGTGTGCATGCATGCTCTTTTGGCATCCGAGAGGGAAAAAAAGGTTCGCCATCACTGATATAGAAGTTAGCTTTCTGACTAGAAATTGAAGATGAACTCCAACTCACTATGCTCCATGGGATTACTATCATTATGATCCATGGAACATTTCAGAATAGTTTGCCACTTATGAATGCTAACATCTCTGTAAAGGTCAAGAGACAATTTGATAGAAGCAAAACATATGTTCAGTGACAATCTATACAGTTGAGTCTCCATGGCACTCCTTTGCTTGAGAGCTGGTAAGAAAACACCCCTAAAGGTAGCTGAACCAACGGTTTTGCTCATCAACCTCTTGGAAGAAAAAGACATTTGAATTGAACCAAATTAATAACTGATTAAATAGGCAATTAACATGCATTAAAAAACCAGGAAGATACAATTCTACAGATTTTGATGAATAAATGCAAACAACTTTGAAACCTCGATACATTCTAGACTAATGCCTTAACTTCTACACTAAACTGGCACTATACTATGCACAAAGTGTCATATATATCCAGGAACATAGGCTGTATTCTCCCTATATACATCATATATAGGGAGAATACAGCCTAAGCACCAGTCCACATTATATTTTGTAGATATCTTTGTGGATAGCACACCTACACCTTCAAACCCGACCTCAGGGCAGTTATTCACAATCTTTGAACATCAGTATAAATGTATATTCTCCATAATTTATTTACTTTATTTTACTTTATTTATAAATAACACAAAGCGATAACTTATCTAATGCTATCTAATGCTAAATCTAAATGCTATCCTCCTATTGTTCCCAAAGCAGTAATACTATGAAGTGGGTTCGGTTAAGAAATAATATTTGGCCCAAAGTCACCCGACAAGCTTTCATGCCTAAGGGGGAACTAGAACTCCCAGGCTCCCAGTTTCTACTTTAATGTCTTAACCACTAGATACAACTGACTCTATGCCAGGGATCTACAACCTAATATACTTCAAGCGATTTTTAACTTTTAATTCTCCTTAGTTCATGCCAGCATGGTTGGCAAGGATCCGTAGGAGTGGTATTTCAAAGTATCCAGAGGATTTCCTGGACCTTCTTTAATGGATGATATCTGGGAATCCATTTGATAGTTGCTCCTCCTAAATCAGTGGTTCCCAATCTAAGCATCTCTAAAATCCCGAGGCCTCTCCCCCATGACGTATAATTCTTATTATTCAAAAAGTCAACTACTCATGCAGAGGAAGCCCAAAAGGCCGTTAACTAGGTTTAAACAAGGTTCCAATTACCCCCATTAAAAATTAAATCCCCGTTGGGCATGGGGCCCACGTTGGGAACAAGGTTCCTAATTGCTAATTCCATTTCTAATTCCTCCGTCCCACTTTATTTCTTCCCCATCTTTATTCTAAAGCATATAAAACGAGTTGCGCTAGGGTCTACCAGTGGGCACCTGCTTTAAATTCGATAGGACACTTTGTGAAAAACAAATAAAGACATTAAAGGGGCACAAATAAAGACATTAAAGGGGCACCCTGTCCCACTCTTGGATGAGTAAGGAGTACTCATAATGGAAACAATGATTTCTGGTCCCTAGCAGGGCAATTATCTCCAAGCAAAACAAAGCAGAGGTAGAAAAAGAGAGGGGGTAAATTGGCAATATGCTGGATTTCTTTACTTTGGAGGACAGGATAGGATTTTTTTTTTTTTTTTGCATCCAGGTTGATATGCAGATTAAAAAAAACTTTTTTTTTTCCAGGGAGGAAAGAAAACCCAACAGGGAGAATTTACGAAAGCTCCTTTAAACTGACTAATAAATACAGGCATTGGTGGGCTGCTGCCCGGATGGGAGGGAACGCAGTGGGGTAGCAAAAATGGAGCTCCACCCCAGAGCACCCAATTTGCACTGAAAGATGAAAGAAAATGCAGGGCATCCTGCATAGGCCACGCCCACAGTGTGGTAGTAAAATTTTTGGTAGCCCTTCCCTGAATACAGGTAGTCCTGTACTTACAACCACAATGGAGCCAGTGAGTTTTGCCCCACTTTAGGACTTTTCTTGTCACAGCTGTCAAGTGAATCCCCGCAGTGGTTGACAACCTGGTTGTTAAGTGAATCCAGCTTCCCCAACTGACTTTGCTCATCACACTATTGTGAAAACCCAACACTCAACACTCAAGAGATTTGGACTGCCATCTGTCTGGGGTGATGTGGGGTCTCCTGCTCAAGCAGCGGGTTGGACTAGATCAATGTTTCCCAACCTTGGCAACTTGAAGCTATCTGGACTTCAACTCCCAGAATTCCCCAGCCAGCATTCGCTGGCTGGGGAATTCTGGGAGTTGAAGTCCAGATAGCTTCAAGTTGCCAAGGTTGGGAAACACTGGGCTAGATGACCTACAAGGTCCCTTCCAACGCCAATAAAAATAAAATAAAAATCAGAAGGTGTTCACATGGCAGGCACCACTGCAACCTTCAGGAATATGAAACCAGTGGCCAAGCATCCAAATTTCGGTGACATGACTGTGGAGTTGCTACAAGTGTGAAAAGCCTTTTCCCCCCTCCAGGGACGTTGTAACTTCCAACGGCCACCAAAGGAACTGCTGTAAATCGAGGACTACCTGCGTACATAAACATCTCCCATTCCGGGAGGCGCTTCTCTCTCTCTGCGGGAAATGGACCCGACCGACGGGCCGCTCACCTTTTTAATATTGGACTTGGAGGCGGGATGGAAGTCCTTCTTGCACATGAAGTTAGCGAAGGACTTCCCCATGTTGGCGAGGAGGCGGCGGCGACTGCCGCAGAGTCGGAGAAAAAGAAAGCGGCGGTGCTGTTTGGCTTCCTCCGCCCCGCTTGTGTTTACTTCACCCGGGCCAGCTTCGGCTTTGACCCGGCGTTTCCGGGGCAAGATGGGCACCAAACAGCGACGTTTTTCTTACAGGCCGGAGAAGGCCGGGAAGCCGCTTTGAGGCCCAGCTAAGCAGGATTGGACGCCGGGTGGGAGGGCGGAAAAAGCATCAGCCAGGCGCCTGCTCAGCGCAAGGCAATAGGCGGTGACGCCGGACCGACTTGTGGATCTGACGTAAGGCTTTGCGCGGCGCTGCCAGTTTTCCTCACTAAGAGAACCGGGGGGGGGACGGACGGGGGGGGGGACGCCTAAATAATAAACGGGCTTCGGTGAAACAGAAAGAACAGGGAACAGATTTAATACGGAAAGCCAATTGAGCCATCTGAAGCCATGTAGATTCAGCAGGAGACCCCAAAAAACAACAACCACCCAGCTTGCCAGCTTGGCGTGATCTGTTGTTTTGTTGTTGCTGGGACATTTTTGCACATCTTTGCAAAGTTTTAAAGCAGGGGGTCTCCAACCTTGGCAACTTTTAAGACTTGTGGACTTTAACTCCCAGCATTCCTCAGTCATCTTTGCGGGCTTGAGGAATTCTGGGAGTTGAAGTCCACAAGTCCACAAGGGGCGTGCATAAGTGTACCTTTGTGCCTACGGTTCCTGTCTAAATGTCTTTTTTTATCTTTTCTACCTCTACTTTATACTTATATTATGTTAAACATGCTACAATACAATACTATATTTGTATGACAAACAAACAAACAAGTCAGTCAGTCAGTCATAATGTTGCCAAGGTTAGAGACCCCTGTTTTGAAAGTACATTACAACTTGTGTGCCTTTGGGTTTGTTCGGGTTTGTTCTCTGGGTGGCTTTAGCCCTGGCTGCAAAAACTAGGGTCTGCTTTACACATGTAAAACCAGAACAGTATCTTCCAGACCACCTTCGACCACATAGCTCCCAGCCACTGATTAGGGCCCACAGAGATGGTCTTCTCCGGGTCCTGTCAGCTAAACAGTGTCAGCTGGCAGGCCCACAGGGGAGGGCCTTTTCTGTGGCTGCTCCAACTCTTTGGAACCAGCTGCCTCCTGAGATCTGGACTACCCTCATGGTACTTCCAAAGCTGTAAAGGCCTGGTTTTTCCAGCAGGCTTGGGGCCATTGATCTGATGGTACATCATTGGGATCCAGCTGTTAATGATATGCATGGTTTTTAACTGTTAACTGTTTTTAATTGTTGGTTTTAAATTGCTTTAGATTGTTTTTAAGGGGTTTTATATTACATTGTATGTTTTATTTTATTTTTTGGTTGTGAGCTCCCCAATCTCCCTCTGGAGTTGGGCAGCAAACAAATTTGAATGAACGAACAAACAAAAAAACAAACACATACCAGGCTGAGCAAACCAGCATGGATAACTTAAGGGGGAACCGATGCCTGGGTAGCGTGAACCTTAGCTTTTGTTTCCGTGTTAAGGTTCACGCTACCCGAGCATTAGTTCCCCCTTAACAGATCTAGTGCCTGAACCTTAACATCTGTGTCGTGTCACCTTAATCCTGTTTATCTATTTTTATTCAAGCAAGGCTGCTTAGAAACTTGTGAGTGAGTGCTGGAGTTGCTGTTTGGAAAATAAATCTCCCCTCATTGGTCTTCCACCAGCCCAGTTCTGAAAAGCATCCAAGTTGGGAAAAGCTACCTCCTTGCTATGTTTGGGACTAACGCGTGCTAGTAGAGAATCTGCCTATTATCACTTGATTTAGCCTGACAGTGTTTCCTTCCTCCTTCTGTGCAGTATGGTTCTCAGTTGATATGCTCCTCTTGATATACTCTTGCCTATTCCATCTTTTGAAATCCTTTTATATATACATGGTAGCAAACCTCCTATTTTCCCCACAACAACAAATCTGCAAGATGAGTTGGGCTGAGAGAGAGTGACTAGCCCAAAGTCACCTAGTTAGTTTTTCATGCCCAAGGAACACTAGAACTCACAGTCTCCTGGTTTCTAGATCAGCATCTTAACCACTTAACCAAGTTGGCTTTCACATACAGTATTTACTTATTCATTTACCTGATTGGCATCTGATCTCAAAGAACAAAAACAGCTGAATTCATGCAGCCTATTTTGTAATTCAAGTGGATTTAAATGATGGGTTTTTAAATGATGGGTTTTTAGATGTTTTTAATATTAGATTTGTTTCCATTGTAACATTGTTATTATTGTTGTGAGCCGCTCCGAGTCTTCGGAGAGGGGCGGCATACAAATCTAATTAATAATAATAATAATAATAATAATAATAATAACAACAACAACAACAACAACTATTATTATTATTATTATTATTATTAGATCCACTTTAAGATGAAATTGAGTCATGAATTATCTTTCCTCTAGAACTTGTAGACATTTTTATAACCTTGTCAGTAATAAAAGAGTGGGAAAATGGTTGTATGTTGGTTGTCTCCAAAAGATTTAAATTTTTCCTGATCTCTAGGTTGTTGAAGTCTACATATCTTAAGCTGCTAAAGTTAAGAAACACTGGTCTAGTCACACAGTTCTGCTCTGATTTACTTTAGTCCATTGACCCGTATTTTTCAGATTATAAAACACACCTTTTTCCTCCCTAAAAGAGGCTGAAAATTTGGGTGTGTCTTATATTCTGAATGTAGCTTTTTCTCAAAGCTTTTTTTTCAGCCCTAACTAGGTGCTAACGATCTTCCCAGCTCTTCCCAGCTTGCAAGCTCTTTCATTGTTACTCTCTCCGAAGAATGTATTTCCAGCCCTAAGTCTTTGCAGGCTTTCCATTGCTCTAGTTGCTCCGAATAAGTTTCTTTCCAGCCCAACGAGGTGCCAACAATGTTCCCAGTTCTTACCAGTTTGCAGGCTCTGTCATTGTTACTCTCTCCAAATAAGGCCTTTTTTAAGCCCTAACCAGGGGATAAAATAATGTGCTGAAGCTGACCAGACTAAGGATGAATACCTGGTAGGCAGATTTTTTTCTCCTATGTTTCTCCCCAAAAACTAAGGTGCATTTTATACTCTGAAAAATATGGTATATGAGAGTTTGTTACAGGAACATGTGTGACCTTGGGTAATCTACTCCTCTATATTTTTTGTAAAATATTTATCTCAAGGGAAATTATGATAGTGATTCATCTATTATGAAGCATTCAGAGAGATATGATTATTTATTACTTTATTTTTCAGGATGGCTAACAGTATTGTTGAACCCTTTTCCTGTGATACTTTTGTGGCTCTGCCTCCAGCCACACTAGGTGGCCGAATCATCTTTGGAAAAAATTCTGATAGGCCTTCTGATGAAGTCCAGGAGATTGTGTTTTTTCCTGCTGCTGTTCACGATCCAGGACAAAAAGTTGAAGTAAGAGCAATAATTCTAGAAATACTGTATCATAAAACCTATTGGGAAGCTTTATCTGGGAAACTTTAAAGATAAAATAAACATATTTATATCCAAAAATCACATGCTTGGGTAATTGTATAGCTTGCTTGCATAGATATCTACATGGCATTCCACTGGTGAAATGTGCATTGCGTTTTTTTGCTGCAAATCATGTGACCTATAAATTTGTAGTCAAATCTGGACACGGGTTCAAAAGAGAGAGGGAAAGACAGGGAGATAATTATTTTGTGATGTCACGGTGTATCTTTTATCATTTTTTTTGTATCATTATGGTTTATAGTAGACACCTATACTGGATTGAAATTGTAAACCAAGAATGGAAGTTGCCCAGCCATCAAAATCTGGCTTATTCCAAGCCTGATCATTGGAGAATACAAATTACTTGTCAGGTTTTGGCTCAAAGTTAGCAATTAACCATCATGTGGTTTGTCTGATTTGGGGTTTGTGTATTATGCAAACTCAGCCATTACAATGTATAAACTGTGGTTTATGATTTAATTCGTTATTTAACCCAAGCCAATTGTAATCTAAACCATGATTAAGAAAATGATGATTTAGCACCATGTGTATGAATTTAGTTACTATTATTTTCTCCAAATGGAAAAAGTTCTCCATAATTCCAGGCATCAATCTTTCCTAGTTCTGTGGTATTTTAAGAACTTTTGCAAGCAAATACATTATTTAATCCTTTTCATCAATATTTGATTTGGTATAGAGTCAGAACATCTACATTTGAATTATTTTTCTCTTTACCTTGCACAGTGAGAGTTAGACAACTCAAGGTCATTCCAACAAAATATATTCTCTATCTTAGAATATAGTGATACCATATCTCATACGAACTTAATTGGTTCCAGGATGAGGTTCATAAGGTGAAAGGTCCGTAAGACGAAACAATGTTTCCCATAGGAATCAATGGAAAAGCGATTAATGCGTGCAAGCCCAAAATTCTCCCCATTTCCCAGCCAAAGCGCCCATTTTTGCACTGCTGGGATTCCCCTGTGGCTCCCCTCCATGGGAAACCCTGCCTCCGGACTTCCGCGATTTTGTGATGCTGCAGGAGAATCCCAGCATCACAAAAATGGGTGCTTTGCTGGCAATGGAAGTCCGGAGGTGGGGTTTCCCAGCGAGGGAAGTCTCAGCAAAATCGCAGCATAGTTCGGAAGAAGAGGCAAAAAAATCTTAAATCTCGGGTTCGTATCTCGAAAAGTTCGTATGACAAGGGGTTCATAAGACGACGTATCACTGTATTTTGAATACATTTTAGCGTATAGGCCAGTTAAACGAGGAGCCAGATTGCTGGGGACAATATGCTAACATTGAAAACTGGTTAGGGGTGTAAAACACTATGAAACGGTATATAAGTCTAAGTGCTATTGCTGTAGCTCCTTGTCCTAGAACTACAAGTAAAATCTTGTAGTTCTGAATTTAGATACAGTTTTCATAAGAAAAATGGTCTTGAAGGCAGGATTTAAGACCATAGTTTGCTACATTTAGACAATATGCACAAATTTATGATGGCACTCAGATTTTTGCTCTTGTTGCCTTCCACTAAATTCCAGGGCCTCTTTTTGTTCAAAAGAATCTCATAATTCCAGTGAGAGGTTTGAGGGCAACACAGCACTATGATAAAAGCTCAGGGAAGTACTGAATCTGTTGTATGTAATTCAACAAATAATCCGTAAAATATCTTTGAAATTATCATCATTTCAGTGTACTTACATAGAAATTGAACAAGTACCCAAAACCTATGCAGTTGTCCTGAGCCGTCCGTCGTGGCTATGGGGTGCTGAAATGGGAGCTAATGAATGTGGAGTCTGCATTGGGAATGAAGCCGTATGGGGAAAAGAAGAAGTCTGTGATGACGAAGCTCTCCTTGGCATGGACCTTGTCAGGTTGTTATTAAGTCTGCTGGATAAGATGTGAAACCAAGTGGAAACTAGTCGGTTATTTTATTCTTGCAGTACTTTGGTCAAACAGCCATCGCTTGAAAATAGTGTATGACAGTGATGGTGAACCTATGGCACGCATGCCACAGGTGGCACAAAGAGTCATGTGCTGGTACACAAACTATTGCCCTAGCTCAGCTCCAGCACACATGCGCGCTCCAGCCAGCTGATTTTTGGCTTGTATGAAGGCTCTGGGAGGGCGTTTTCGGCTTCCAGACAGTGGGGAAAAGAATTTTCACCTTCCCCAGACTCTAGGGCAGTGTTTCCCAACCTTGGCAACGTGAAGATATTTGGACTTCAACTCCCAGAATTCCCCAGCCAGCGAATGCTGGCTGGGGAATTCTGGGAGTTGAAGTTCAGATATATTCACGTTGCCAAGGTTGGGAAACACTGCTCTAGGGAAACCTCTGGAGCCTGGGAAAGGTAAAAAAATGGGCCTACCGGAAATCTGGAAACAGGCTGTTTCCATCCACCAGAAGGCCTCGGGGGGGGGGGGGGGCTGTTTTCACCCTCCCCACTTATTGAATTATGGGTGTGGCCACTCACACGTACACTTTCACCACTTGAGGAAAAAAAGGTTCACCATATAAGAAGGAAAACAAAGAACTCTGACATTTGATCTCGATCATCATTGATCAGGGATGTCAAACTCGATTTCATTGAGGGCTGCAGCAAGGTTGTGTTTGACATGGGGGTGCAGGAAGGGCGTGGCCAGCTTGATTATTATTCAATTCAATTCAATTCAATTTATTAGATTTGTATGCCGCCCCTCTCCGAAGACTTGGGGCGGCTCACAACAGTAATAAAACAATATTATAGCGAAACAAATCTAATATTAAAAGAAGCATATAAAACCCTATCATATTAAAAAGCAAACAGCACATACATACCAAACATAAATATAAAAATATAAAAAGCCTGGAGGAAAAGGTGTCTCAACTCCCCCATGCCTGGCGGTATAGATGGGTCTTGAGTAATTTACGGAAGACAAGAAGGGTGGGGGCAGTTCTAATCTCCGGGGGGAGTTGATTCCAGAGGGTCGGGGCCACCACAGAGAAGACTCTTCCCCTGGGTCCCGCCAGACGACATTGTTTCGTCGACGGGCCAACTCTATGAGATGTCATTTGATGTCATTTGTGTTGAAGGTGCCTATGCTCAGTGAAGGGCTATTATTATTATTATTATTATTATTATTATTATTATTATTATTATTTAGATTTGTATGCCGCCCCTCTCCAAAGACTCGAAGCGGCCCACAACAGCAAAGCACAGTATAAATCCAATTATTAAAAACAATTAAAAACTCTTAATTAAAAGCACTCATACACCCCAAACAAATCAGACATAAAATGGGATGGCCAGGGGGAATCAATTTCCCCATGGCTGGTGGCAGAGGTGGGTTTTTAAGAGTTTGCGAAAAGCAAGGAGGGTGGGGGCAGTCCTGATCTCCGGGTGGAGTTGATTCAAGAGGGTCGGGGCCACCATAGAGAAGGCTCTTCCCCTGGGTCCCGCTAGACGACATTGTTTCGTCGACGGGACCCGGAGAAGGCCAATTCTATGGGATGTCATTTGATGTCATTTGTGTTGAAGGCGCCTATGCTCAGTGAAGGGCTACCAAAATTTTTACTACCACACTGGAGGCGTGGCTTATGCAGGACACCCTGCATTTTCTTTCAACCTCTTTCAGTGCAAATTGGGTGCTCTGGGGTGGAGCTCCATTTTCACTACCCCACTGCGCCCCCCCCCCCCCCCAGGCAGCATCCCACCCCTGCCTATACTCTGTTTTTACCGGCAGAGGATTGCAGGAGACCGTTGCAGGTGAAAAAATATTCATTTTTGCTGGCACGGGCAGCATGGGACAGTCCTTTGCTGTTTCCAAGAGTGGCCCCGTGGGCCAGATTTAAGCACACCATGAGCTAGATCCAGCCTCAGGCCTTGAGTTTGACGCCTCTGATCTGGAGGGTTTATGGGTAAATGGGGGCTTAATGCAGAATGGTGGTGCTAAAATGAAAAACTGAAATATAAGCTTTTGAAGAAATTACTTTGGCCTGGTCCAGAAACGATGATAGGTACAAAATACTACTGGTAATTACTGATCCACGATCCTTTGTTTAATGACCCCTTGAAGTTATGACGGTGTTGAAAAAAAGTGACTTGCACCTTTTGCAGCCTTCACAGTCACATTATCAAAATTCAAAAGCTTAGAAATCAAAATGTATTTTTGCAGTTGCAGCATCCTGGGGTCACATGATCACCACTTGTGACTTTCCCAGGTATTTCTGACAAGCAAAGTCAATGGCAGAAGTTGGATTCACTTAATGGCCACAGTGATTTGCTTAACAACTACAACAAAACCAAGGTGGAAAGATCAGCCATGATTCACTTAATGGCTACATCACTTAGCAACAGAAGCTCCACTCTTAATTGTGGCCATAAATTAAGGATTACTTATAGTTCATAAAATCTGGTTTCCCTACGGACAGCCTGCTGATTTGAGGGTGTCTGTAGGAAAGTTTGGGTGTACAAACAGACACATTTCACCTATGTCATGACAGTTTTGTAGTTACTAGGATGTTGTGTAGATGCGTGTGATAGTTTTCATCCCCAAAACTTTAAGGTTCTGAACATGAGCCCATATTGAGAAATAAATGAGCATGTTCAAATTCTGTCTTTTAAAGTTGAAGATGAAGAGTGTTACAGAAAGCTAAGCAACACTTTGATTTGATTTTAGGCTTGGACTTGAAAGGGCAGATACTGCAGAAAAAGCTGTCACTATTATCGTTGAATTGTTGGACAAATATAATCAAGGTGGAAACTGCATGGAGAGTGAAACGACATTTACCTACCATAACAGCTTTTTGATAGCAGACAGAAAAGAAGCTTGGATTCTGGAAACATCTGGAAAGCACTGGGCTGCAGAGAAAGTAAAAGGTATGAATAATAACCTTTATCAAATTTTAAGACGACTCAGTGGGCAGTGTCTGTCTATCATATCTATCAATCATCTATCTGCCGGCCAATAATCTAATCTATCATATCTCTCTCCTCCCTCCCTCCCTCCCTCCATCCATCCATCGGCCAACTCTGTGGGACCTAACTGGTCGCTGGGATTCGTGCGGCAGAAGGCGGTCCCAGAGATATTCTGGTCCGATGCCATGAAGGGCTTTATAGGTCATAACCAACACTTTGAATTGTGACCAGAAACTGATCGGCAACCAATGCAGACTGCGGAGTGTTGGTGTAACATGGGCATACCTAGGGAAGCCCATGATTGCTCTCGCAGCAGCATTCTGCAAGATCTGAAGTTTCCAAACACTTTTCAAAGGTAGCCCCATGTAGAGAGCGTTACAGTAGTCGAGCCTCGAGGTGATGAGGGCATGAGTGACTGTGAGCATTGACTCCTGGTCCAGATAAAGCTGCAACTGGTGCACCAGGCGAATCTGGGCAAACACCCCCCCTCACCACAGCTGAAAGATGTTTCTCTAATGTAAGCTGTGGATCGAGGAGGACGTCCAAGTTGCGGACCCTCTCTGAGGGGGTCAGTAATTCCCCCCCCAGGGTAATGGACGGACAGATGGAATTGTCCTTGGGAAGCAGAACCCACAACCACTACGTCTTATCAGGGTTGAGTTTGAGTCTGTTGACACCCATCCAGACCCCAACAGCCTCCAGGCACCGGCACATCACTTCCACTGCTTCGTTGACTGGACATGGGGCGGAGATGTACAACTGGGTATAATCAGCGTACTGATGATACCTCACCCCATGCCCTTGGATGCTCTCACCCACATTTTTTCTTCAACAATTATTTATTGAACACAATGAAACTTACACACAAGACAAAATGATGTTTCTTCTACACTCCCTATTTTTCTACATAATCTCCATCCTGTTTTATGGCCTTCTTCCAGCGAGACACAAGAGCGTGTGTGCCCTGTTGATACCACTCCTTGTTTTGGTCACAAAGCCATTTCTGCACTGTGCGAATCACCTCTAATGGCCTCACCCTCTGTGCCCAGCGACTAACCTTACTTCTCTTGACTGCAGATTCTCCATAAACTGTACACAAACATTTGTGAATGTTCCCAACAGTTTCTTTTTCCGCAGTGAGAAATTCAATGATGACACGCTGCTTGTAACGTACATTACTTACAGACACCATTTCGAAACACTGCTGCAGCTACGCTATCTGTCTGAAAAAACACAAACTTTATACACACACTGCTGACAATTCAAATAATGTATATCTAAAATTTCACATTTGTACCATTACTGTAGGCTGAGAAAAAAAATGTGGTGCATTACTTTCTGGGCGACCCTTGTATCATAGTCTACGGAGAGGGGTGGCATACAAATCTAATAAATAAATAAAAAATTAAATTAATTAAATTAAATTAAATTAAATTTTAAATAATAAATAGTTTCTACAGAAAGCAAGCCTGTTAGAATCTGTGGGTTCTCTGCCAGCCGAACCTTTAAAAATAAAAAGCAGCTATAATCCTCATTTAAGCCTGAAAGACTTCTGGAACAACTTCTATCCCTTTCTTCAGATTTCCTCAGCCCTGAAGAAAAAGGGAATGGGTGGGGAAAGGAAAGCGTTTTTGAAATATTCTTCCTGCAGATGCACTCCAACATGCTTCATTCTAGTCTGTTAAAAAAAAAATTTAAATTGTTGAACAGTTATAATAATGAAAAGGCATTATATAAAAAACTGGCATACATTTCAATTGCCAAGCCCTGGTTGCTTTGTTCTGATCATGTGCTTAATTTCTCTTTTCCAGTCATGGTATTGAGTTAATGCTAATGCTTAAATTGATACTTCTTGGTTATTTACAGTTTTAGCTGGGAGAAAAAAGTCTAGTTTATAATTGACTCCATATGTTTAATATGGCCAAGTATAATTAGGCCCTCAACAGTCTGGATTCAGGCCAGGCTACAGCACAGAAACTGCTTTGGTCGCGTTGATGGATGATCTCTGGTGGGCCCGGGACAGGGGTTTATCCTCTGTCCTGGTGCTTCTCAACCTCTCAGCGGCTTTCGATACCATCGACCATGGTATCCTTCTGCGCCGGCTGGAGGGGTTGGGAGTGGGAGGTACTGTTCTTCAGTGGTTCTCCTCCTACCTCTCCAGTCGGTCGCAGTCGCTGTTAGTGGGGGGTCAGAGGTCGACCTCTAGGTTTCTCTCCCCCCTGCTATTTAACATCTACATGAAACCGCTGGGTGAGATCATCCGAGGGCATGGGGTGAGGTATCATCAGTACGCTGATGATACCCAGCTGTACATCTCCACCCCATATCCAGTCAACGAAGCAGTGGAAGTGATGTGCCAGTGTCTGGAGGCTGTTGGGGTCTGGATGGGTGTCAACAGACTCAAGCTCAACCCTGATAAGACAGAGTGGCTGTGGGTTTTGCCTCCCAAGGACAATTCTACCTGTCTGTCCATCACCCTGGTGGGGGGGAATTATTGACTCCCTCAGAGAGGGTCCGCAACTTGGGTGTCCTCCTCGATCCACAGCTAACATTAGAGAAACATCTTTCAGCTGTGGCGAAGGGCGCGTTTCCCCAGGTTCGTCTGATGCACCAGTTGCGGCCCTATTTAAACCGTGACTCACTGCTCACAGTCACTCATGCCCTCATCACCTCGAGGTTCGACTACTGTAACGCTCTCTACATGGGGCTACCTTTGAAAAGTGTTTGGAAACTTCAGATCTTGCAGAATGCAGCTGCGAGAGCAATCATGGGCTTCCCCAGGTATGCCCATGTTACACCAACACTCCGTAGTCTGCATTGGTTGCCAAACAGTTTCTGGTCACAATTCAAAGTGTTGGTTATGACCTATAAAGCCCTTCATGGCACTGGACCAGAATATCTTCAAGACCGCCTTCTGCCGCACGAATCCCAGAGGCTGGTTAGGTCCCACAGAGTTGGCCTTCTCCGGGTCCTGTCCACTAAACAATGTCGGTTGGTGGGACCCAGGGGAAGAGCCTTCTCTGTGTCAGCCCCGACCCTCTGGAATCAGCTCCCCCTGGAGATTAGGGTTGCCCCCACCCTCCTTGCCTTTTGTAAACTCCTTAAAACCCACCTCTGCCATCAGGCATGGGGGAACTGAGATATCTCCTCTTGCCTATGTAGTTTTATGTATGGTATGTTTGTGTATATGCTTTTTAAATAATGGGTTCTTAGACTTAATATTAGATTTGTTATTTTAGACTTTTAATGTTAGATTTGTTATTTTAATCTTTTAATGTTAGATTTGTTATTGTATACAGTGTTCCCTCGATTTTCGCGGGGGATGCATTTCGAGACCGCCTGCGAAAATTGAATTTTTGTGAAGTAGAGATGCGGAAGTAATCTAACACTATTTTTGGCTATGAACAGTGTCACAAGCCTTCCCTTAACACTTTAAACCCCTAAATTGCAATTTCCCATTCCCTTAGCAACCATTTAGATTATTACTCACCATGTTTATATATTAAAGTTTATTAAAAAAAATATTTATTAAAGGTGGACGAAAGTTTGGTGATGACATATGACGTCATCGGGCGGGAAAAACTGTGGTATAGGGGGAAAAAACCGCAAAGTATTTTTTTATTAATATTTTTGGAAAACCGTGGTATAGACTTTTCGCGAAGTTCGAACCCGCAAAACTCGAGGGAACACTGTATTATTGTTTTATTACTGCTGTGAGCCACCCTGAGTCTGCGGAGAGGGACGGCATACAAATCTAATTAATAATAATAATAATAATAATAATAATAATAATTACTGCAAATGAGGAAGGAGTGAATGAATAGCAATAGCACTTAGACTTATATACTGCTTCACAGTGCTCTGTAAATGGTTTACAGAGTCAGCACATTATCCCAAATAATCTGGATCCTCATTTTACCCACCTCGGAATGATAGAAGATTGAGTCAACCTTGAGCCTGGTAAGATTTGAACTGCCAAATTGCAAGCAGCCAGCAGGCAGCAAAAGTAGCCTGCAGTAATGTACTTTAACTACTGCGTCATCATGGCTCATAAGAAACAGTCAACATTCATATTGTTGGATTTAGGTTCTTTCCAAATTTCTAACAGTAAATTTAGATATCTCAGTTTAATAATTTTTGAGTAGGTCAGTTTGAGGCAGAAATATTTAGAAGTGTAATAGCTTCTTTCCTTCTCCTTTTTAAACAGAGGGGACACGGAATATCTCCAACCAGCTATCAATCACAACAAAAATTGACTGTGAACATCCAGAGCTAAGGAATTTTGCTCTAAGCAAAGGCTGGTGGGATGGTAAAGAAGTGTTTGATTTTGCTGCCATGTACTCATATGTAAATACTGCCAGAATGACAACTGCAAGTGGCAGATATTGCGAAGGCTATAAATTGCTGAAGAAATATGAAGGTACCTTTGTTAAGTTATAGAAGACCTTATGGATGTATTTCGTAACTGGATTTGAATGTGGTGTTTTATGAGATTCAATATACTGTATATATTGTTTCCTGATTGCTTGTTTGATCCTTATGAAAATCATGATTCTTGACAAATATATATTTTCTTTTATGTACACTTAGAGCATCGGCATCTAAGACAAATTCCTTGTGTCCAATCACACTTGGCCAATAAAGAATTCTATTCTGTTCTATTCTATTACCTGAAAGAACAGGATTAATATTTAAGTGATAGTAATGGCATATCCCAGGTCCTTGGGAAGAACTTGTTAGGCATACAAAGATATCATATCCAGTCTGAACATCTGCCTGACTGTACCATAACAAATATAGCAGAGCCACCAAAATTTCAGGGATCACCAGAATAAACAGATAAGTCTTTGGAAGTTCTTTTAAAATCTAAAGTTGAAAAGAAAAATTGAAGTTACAGTGTTACAATTTCTTTTAAACATACAAGTTGCTTTATGTCTTCTTTTTAGCAAATTTGCACAGCTATTAAAAGATATACAGTGTATATAGTATTAACCAAATAACCTGTCTTAACTACCCGTAGGTAATATAACAGCTGAGATCATGATGACAATTCTTCGAGATAAAGAGAGTGGTCTTAACATGGAAGGTGCCTTCATGACCACAGGAAGCATGGCTTCTATACTTCCCCAAGATCCTAGTCTCCCTTGCATTCATTTCTTCACTGGAACACCAGATCCTGAAAGGTAACGCAAATAAAATGTATCATAAGAACAAAATCTTAACCTTATTTTGGTCATTTTAAATAAAATGAAAGCTTGAAACCTTTCCAGGAGTATTAAATATGACTCAGTGTAAGTAAAGTAAAGCTCAATAGAAGCTTTAGAAAGTACAAGACTAAAGAATCTGATAAAATTTCTGATTCATCTTAATTAATCCAATTCTGCAACATGAAAGTTATTTAATGCTTTAAATACAAATCTAATAAATTATTATTATTATTATTATTATTATTATTATTATTATTATTATTATTATTATTATGTCAATACAACACAGCAAACGAGATCACTATGCTGGATTTCATATTTCATCACCAGTCGGGCGCTTCCCAAGCGGCGAATTATGTTTGCCGATCCCAAGTAAAGCGGCCTTTTGCAATTGACAGATGGAGATTTCGTCAATTCCGATGGTTTTCAAATGTCCACTGAGATCCTTTGGCACTGCGCCCAGCGTGCCAAGTACCACTGGGACCACTTTCACTGGCTTATGCCAGAGTCGTTGTCATCATCATCATCATCATCATCATCATTATTATTATTATATGCTTTAATGTCTATGGAGATTCTCAGTCATCCAGGTCATAGTTTTCCCAAATGTGCTTTTTTCAAGAGGCAACTGGACTTTCTGGTTTTTCTTTGTAGACGTTTTGCTTCCCTTGATCTGAAGAAGCTTCCTGGATAACAAGCGAAATGTCTTCAAAGAAAAAAAAAAGAAAGTCCAGTTGAAAAAGCATCTTTTGCATAATGTTTCAGTGGTTTTTGGGTGGAAGCATTAATTGTTCTTCTTTTAAAGTACACTGGCGTGTTTCCCCGAAAATAAGACCCTGTCTTATATTTTTTTGAACTCCAAAATAAACGCTTGGCCTTATTTTCTTGAAGGTCTTATTATTTTGGGGGCGTGTGGAGCAGGATGGGGCTCCTCTTGTTGCCTTACCTGATTTCCAGCTCTGTCTTCCTAACCAGAGGAAATGACGGGGACCGGCTGCACATGAGTTTAAATATTTTGGGGGACTTATTTTTGGGGCATGCGCTTAAAAGCCCGATTGGGCTTATTGTCAGGAGATATTTCTGGGAAACAGTAGGAATCTGATCTGTGGAGAAGTCGTCTTCTTGGTTCCAGAAAGTTTTCTATCTAGATTGTGACTGATATGAAAAGTTAGGCTCTCCTGGAATTTATGCTGAGTGAACATAACATGGACTGTGAAAGCAGCAAAACAATTTTGCATATTTGCTTATTTGCATTTTATTTTCTAGGTCTGTTTTTAAACCTTTCATTTTTGTGGAAAATATTACCCAGCTTCTAAAAACCAGTTCTCCGGTATTTGGCACTGAGGATCCAGTTAAAATGCAGCCGCGGTTTCGTACAAAGCCTGACAGAAGACATGAGCTCTACCGAACGCATGAACGGGCCGTGGCCCTGATGGAGTCATCAAAGGTGGGTTGATCTTGGAATTAGAAAATGTGATTTAATTTTGAAATTCAGAGTAAGAACGTCTAGAATCTGTTGTTTTTGTATAAGCTGATATTCTTTGAAAAAAATTGTTCTGGCATATCAATTTTCAGTCATAGGGCTAACGTCCTCAGAGAGGGGCGGCATACAAATCCAATAGATAGGTAGGTAGAAAGGTAGGTAGAAAGGTAGGTAGGTAGGTAGAAAGGTAGGTAGGTAGGTAGATAGATAGATGGATAGATTAGATAGATAGATAGATAGATAGATAGATGGATGGATGGATGGATGGATGGATGGATGGATGGATGGATGGATGGATGGATAGATAGATTTTATGGAATTCACTAGCAGGTTTTATGCATTCTCAGTAAACTAACCCCCAATTCTTCATAACTATACTTTTTTTAGTTTTTTTAGTTTTCACATTTTTACATCACAAATATGATTTCTCAATAATAATATACTTCTATACATATTTTTTCTTTCATTAAGACAATTGTTATTTTTTATATGATTGAGACTGCTTTTTTCCATCCCTGTTTTATTTCCCACAACTCCCTTTTCTCCTCCCTCTACTCCTCTTATTTCCCTTTCCCTCCCTTCCATCCTTCTCTACACCTCTTCCCTCTCTCCTACTGCTCTCCTTTCCCCTTCTCTCTTATCCTTCCCCCCCCCAACCTTAGCCTCCTCTGCTCTCCTTTTCTTCTTTACTCCACACTCTCCTCTCTTTTCTATTGTCATGTTCTTTTATTCTAATAAATCTCAGGATGGTCTTCTAGCACAGTGTTTTTCAACCAGTGTGCCGTGGTCAGGTGTGCCGCAAAGCTCAGAGAGAGAGAAAAAAACAAGAAAGAGAGAAAGAAAGAAAGAGAGAGAGAAAGAAAGAGAGAGAAAGAGAAAGAAAGCAAGAGAGAGAGAAAGAAAGCAAGAGAGAGAAAGAAAGAGAGAGAAAGAAAGCAAGAGAGAGAAAGCAAGCAAGAGAGAGAGAGAAAGAAAACAAGAGAGAGAGAAAGAAAACAAGAGAGAGAGAGAAAGAAAGAAAGAGAGAGAGAGAAAGAAAGAAAGGGAGAGAAAAAGAAAGAGAATGAGAGAGAGAGAAAGAAAGAGAGAGAGAGAGAGAGAGAGAAAGAGAACAAGAGAAAGCAAGCAAGAGAGAGAGAGAGAGAAAGAGAGGGAGGGAGGGAAGGTGGGAGAGAGAAAGACAGAGGGAGGTAGGGAGGGAGAGAGAGAGCAAAAAAGAGGAAGGAAGAAAGAGAAAGAAAGGGATGGAGAGAGAGGAAAAAGAGGAAGGGAGAGAAAGAGGGAAGGAGAGAGAAATAGAGCGAAAGGGAGGAAAAGAGAGAGATAATTTTTTTTGTCCAAACTTTTTTTAGCCGCCCCCCCTCCCCACTCAATGTGCCCCATAGTTTTGTAAATGTAAAAAATGTGCCGCGGCTCAAAAAAGGTTGAAAATCACTGTTCTAGCAGTCTCAATTCATTACTTATTTAACGAGGTTACATTACTTAAGGTTAACCTCTTATTTAATGAGGTTCGACTCCTGCAATGCTCTTTACATGGGGCTACCCTTGAAGAGTGTTCGGAAACTACAAATGGTGCAGAATGCAGCCGCACGAGCAGTCATGGGTCTGCCCAGACATGCCTATGTCTCTCCAACACTGCACAGTCTGCATTGGCTGCCAATTGGTTTCTGGACTCAATTGGTTGTTTATGACCTATAAAGCCCTACATGGCACGGGACCAGATTACTTGCGGGACCACCTCCTGCCGCATGAATCCCAGTGACCGGTTAGGTCCCACAGAGTCAGCCTTCTACAGGTCCCATCAACTAGACAATGTCGCTTGGCAGGGCCTAGAAGAGCCTTCTCTGTGATGGCCCCAGCCCTCTGGAATCAGCTCCCCCGGAGATTTGTACTGCCCCCCCTCCTCACCTTTCCTTAGTCTGAAGACTCATTTATGCCACCAGGCCTGGGGTCATTAGACACTACCCCCTGGCCGACCAATGTATCGTGAGCTTGCTGATTGAATGGGTATGAGAGCATTTAAATTGATTTTTCACATTTTTTTAGATTAACTTTAATTAATTGGATTTGGACGTACACTGTTCCTTATATGTTGTATGCCGCCCCGAGTCCTCGGAGAGGGGCGGCATATAAACCCGATTAATAAATAAAAAATAAACATCTCTTTTCTATTTCTTCACATTTTTCACTCATTAATATATTCCATTTTTAATGTAAATTCATCTAGTACCATAATTTTTCTATATTTCCCTTTCCCTCCCCTCTTCCATTTCAAGTGTGTCATCTGGGTTTCTCTTTCATTCTTATTTTCCCTCTATTCCTTTCATTCTTATTTTCCCTCTATTCATTTATATTTTTTCCCAACCATTGTGTCTTATAATACAATAATTCCTCTTGATCTTTTAATCAAAGTTCATTTCTGCACAATCTAATTTTTAAAAAATTATCTGTCCTTTAGGTATATTCTGTTTTCTAATTTTGCTCAAATACTATTCTTACTGCCATTACTATAGTATATGTGCTATCAAATAAGTATCTTCTTTATTATATTATTCTGGTAAGATACCCAATAGGAATGTTTCTGATCTTAATTCTGTCTTACATTTTAACATTTTTTCTAACCACATTTGTATTTTAGTCCAAAAAGTTCTTGCTTCTATACTAGTAAGATCCTGGAATTTGATGACACTTCACACATTTTTCTGACTTTTCTTTAAACATTTTTGCTATTTTCTCCAGTGACATCTATAACATTTTATAAATTTTCTTTATATGCTGTTGCCATTTTTAATTTGTAATTTCTTTCTGTTAAGTACCGTATTTTCCGGCATATAAGATGACTTTTTAACCCCTGAAAATCTTTTCCAAAGTGGGGGGTCGCCTTATACGCCGGATACTGATTCCACAGTATAGGAAATTCGCCGGATACTGATCACACAGGCTATAGAATGTGTGATCAGTATCCCATTACTACCGGCGTGGATAAGAAGGACTCCTCGGCCGGCGGAGGAAGCGCAGCGGCGGCAGGCTCCGGAGGGAGCTCGGGCGGTGGCGAGAAGACGGGATTCCGGGTGCCGAGCGCCACCTGCCTGCCGTTCCAGCGCCTTGGCCTCCTCGGCCGGCCTCTTGCCCGGCGGGGAGAGCAAAGGCGGCAGCGGGAGTAGCGGAGGCGAGGCGGAGAAGAAGCGGCGGATAGCTGACGAGACACCGGCTAGAGGGCTGGACCCCGCAGCTTTGCTGCCGCTCCCGCCGCCGGCTTTGCTGGGGTTGAGCACCACGCCGGGCGGCAGGAACTGCAGGGGGTAGCCGGCGTAACGAGCCCTTGCCGCTAGCTATCTGCCGCTTCTTTCTTCGCCTCGCCTCCGCTACTCCCGCCGCCGTCTTTGCCTCTTGCCCGGCGGGGAGAGCAAAGGTGGCGGCGGGGAGTAGCGGAGGCGAGGCGGAGAAGAAAGAAGCGGCGGATAGCTGCGGCAAGGGCTTGTTAGCCGGAGCGTACGCCGGCTCCCCCCCGCAGTTCCTGCCGGCCCGGTGTGGCGCTCAACCCCAGCAAAGCCGGCGGCGGGAGCGGCGGCAAAGCGGCGGGGTCCAGCCCTCTAGCCGGTGCCTCGCCAGCTATCCGCCGCTTCTTTCTTCTCCGCCTCGCCTCCGCTACTCCCGCCGCCGCCTTTGCTCTCCCCGCCGGGCAAGAGGCCGGGCGAGCAGGCCGAGGCGCTGGAACGGCGGGCAGGTGGCGCTCGGCACCCGGAATCCCATCTTCTCGCCACCGCCCGAGCTCCCTCCGGAGCCTGCCGCCGCCGCCGCGGAAAGAGAAAGCTGGCACCAAGCTGCGTAAGGGACACTCTCCTGGGCGCGAAGCTCCCTCGCCAGTGCCGCGAACTGCTATTTGGTGTGCGTCAGAAGAGGAGTAGTCTTATACAGCGAGTATATCTCAAATTCTATATTTTAACTGGAAAAGTTAGGGGGTCGTCTTATACACCCAGTCGTCTTATACGCCGGAAAATACGGTACTCAGTCACTTAAATGAGATGGGCAGTGTAGAAATGTGGTGATTACATCAATATATCAATATTCAGAGAAGTTTTTCAGAGACGTTTTTCTGGGTGCAAATGGCTGAACAAAAGTCAGCATGTGACTTTCTGTGGCTGAAGGTGAACTATAATTTGGGTCTCTACATAGTCTAACATTCTAACCACTAGATCACACCGGCTATCATTTAAGATTAATTGTAGCAATCATTTGCTGTGCACAATTTTAATATTTGGTTCTATTTTCACATTTGTTTTCTAGGAAAAAGCTGCACAGATCATGGAACAGATCCAAAAACTAGAGAAGAGAAAGATTGATGAGATGGATTATATTCTTCAGAATGGGTTCCTGAATGTTGATCAAGCAGTTCATTTTTTTTCAGATTGCGTTGAAGAAGAAATACGTATATATACATGACAAAATATCTGTTTCCTTTTATTAATCCAAGTGTTATTTTCCAAAACAGCTTTATTCACTGCACAATGCTATTGGCCAAATAGCATTTATTATGTAAACTAGCTGGAAGATAAAATATTGGCATTAGCATTAATAGAATTGCTAATTTTAAATGTGACATGTAGCCATCCAAACTTTAAAGCAACTACAAAATTACTAGGTTTTTGTTTACTTAGCATATATTTTCAGCCTGCATTTGTTTATTATTTCATATACTTAATGGCCAAGTACCGTATACATTTAATAAGCAGACTTAATAACAATGATTTATAAGTTGCCCAACTCCCAGCAACTTCAACATTTAAAAATCTATTTGGAAAAGAAGCAAAATAAAGCAAATAAGTGAAATAACTAATTCTGGAATTAATATGTAACTAACCAAATTGACCCCAAGACATTGTAAAGAACAAAGTGGCTGTGGAGAAAATCAAGGAGTGTAAATTACAGCACATTTCCCATTTTCTTGTAAATGGCTTCTCATAGGCAAATTTAAATATTTCAGAAAACAACTTTAAGAATTCAAGAAAGTATTGCTTTCTCTAGAGTTCTATTGCAGAAATACGAAAACATTGTGGATATAGTTAACACTAATGCCTTTAATCTTAAAATAACAATAGATATACAGTGAGGTCTGTATATGAATTGAACTGGTACCCAGACTTAGTATTTGACAAAGGATTAAAAGAATAAAAATTCTGTCCTGAAAAGTGGTATTAAAAACTTAATACACCAGGATAGTTTGAATAGGATGTTGTTATTTCCAATGTCTTTATGCACTGGATTTCATAATCTAACAGAAATTAAATGTATTGGCTCCTATTAGAAGAATAGCGTTGTTCCACTCCGTCTATACATTTTTTTATTGGAACATCATCTAAAGTTGGCGGTAATCAAATATAATTCAAAGCACTTTTGAAAAATGTGCTAATAATCAGCAGAAAACAAAGAAGTCATTAGATAATGGGGAAAAGCTGAGATTTCCATATAAACATGATAATGGATGATTTAAGATGCCTTCATTGGTAATAGGATCTTGTTGGGTTCGGATTCCATTCCTCCTTTGGTTTCTCATCAGTAAATGGAAGGAAGAAAAAGCTCAAGTATTTAATCCAATGTTCATAAGTAGGATGTTTTGCCGCTGAATGCCAAAATTGATTTAACCCTGCTGTTCTGTTCGGGTCGTATGCAACCCGAAGCCAAGTTTGAGTCCCTGTAAAAAATTTTCCCTGCATATCTGAAACTTGAAATTTCATGACTTTTCATCATTTCAGGGGTTCTCTCTATGAGAATTTTTTTTGGGGGGGTGGGGGGCTTAGTTTTTGCTGGGCAAAAAAAGTTACAAATCTTCTGTTCCCGGGTCACCCTGACCCGGACCGAAAACTCTTCATTTGCAGTGCTTATGTTTGGTCTTTTTGAAAGCTTTTTTCACTTGGAATGTAGTCGGAACATTTCTGCACACAATGATATGAAAATTGAAATGAAAAAAGTAAATCTTATTGGTTTATTTTGCGGATATAATGCACGCCCCCCCCCCCGTTTTTATGAAATTTTTTTCAATTTATGGATAGTTTTGGTTGCAAAATGCATTCTATTTTACTAAAGTTGGTGTGGGATTGGTAGCTTGAACATTTCTGAATATAAGAAAAATATAAAGGAACTGAAAAAAATGATTCTTATTGGTTTTTTAATATCAGAAATAAGCCCCCCCCCCCTCGGCTGCTTGTAACCATTTTCACTTTTTATTTTTTTATGCTCCAAATCCGAAATATTCTTTAAAATCTTAGGCATTCATTTACTCAATTTAACAATGCTGATCATCAAAAAATATTTTTGGAGTGGTGGCTAATTGTTTTCTGGGCAAAAAAATTTCATAACTTCGAGTCTGTTTCTGTTCGTATATGACCGGACCAAAAATAATTTTTTTAGGTACTTGAATTTGATCTTTTTGAAAACTTTTTCAACTGGAAAACTAGTTTGAACATTTATGAACATAATGATATGAAAATTGAACTGGAAAAATTGAGACTTATATTTTTATTTTGATCAAAAAGCCCCTCCCCCCATCCTTTTTTAATTTCGTGTCAATTTCTATTTTTTAAGGCTACAAATCCCTAAGGAATTTTCCCCCAAAAGGTTTGATATACTAAATTGAACATTTCTGATATAAGAAAAATATAAATGAACTGAAAAAAAATGGTTCTTATTGGTTTATTTTTGCCACAAAAGGGCCACCCCCCACCCCCCGGCCTTGCTATGTGCCATTATTGTCACTGTTTATACATATTTGTCTAGAAATATTTGGAATATCCTTTTGAAAATCAACCACATTGTAGCCAGAGAACTAATTTTATGAAACAAATCCATTTTACTAAAAAAAAGTAAGTTTGAAATTAACAGCATAATTTTTATATAAATTGAAATAATTGAACACGGGGGAGGCATACATTTATGTGCAAAATAAACCAATATGCATCAATTTTTCCAGTTCAATTTTCATATCATTATGTTCAGAAATGTTCAAGCTACCAATCCCACACCAACTTTAGTAAAATAGAATGTATTTTGCTAGCAAAACTATCCATAAAGTGAAGACTATTTTTAAAAAATGGGGGGGGGGGGGGGTGTGTGCATTTCATCAACAAAATAAACCAATATGCATCAATTTTTCCAGTTCAATTTCCATATCATTATGTTCAGAAATGTTCAAGCTACCAATCCCATACCAACGTTAGTAAAATAGAATGTATTTTGCAGGCATAATTATCAATAAACCTAAAGAAAATTCACAAAAACGGGGGGGGGGGGAGGCATATTTATGTGCAAAATAAACCAATAAGGATTAATTTCTTCAGTTCAATTTTCATATCATTGTGTGCAGAAATGTTCAGACTACTTTCCAAGTGAAAAAAGTATTCAAATTGACCAAACATAAGCACTGCAAATGAAGAGTTTTCGGTCCGGGTCAGGGTGACCCGGGAACAGAAGATTTGTTACTTTTCTTAAACAGAACAGGAGGGTTAAAAAAACAATCAAAATTAATATTTTTCAGGCAACAAAAGAGGACTGTTGAGAGCCAGTTATAGAAAGATATGAAGTAAGATGCAGTCAAGTCATAGGAACATTTAAATCCTACTGGTTTGTCTAATGAATTAAATAGAGCTCTTAATTTAAAAAAAAAGTATTTCCTGAGTTGAAAGCCTAAATCTGGGCAGAAAGTAATTTGGGTGGCAATCTTATGCCTATGGTTGTTAGGTACTATAGCACTTTAACATGTAAATAAAATTGCACAATGTCCATTTAAATGTAATTCTTGGCAACAGAACTGAAAACCAGGTATAAATTAGTTGCATGTCTCAATCTGTCATACATAAAAATGTGATGAATTCAAGAAAGGAATTAACAAAATTCTTATGTAATATGAGATACGTTTATGAATAATGATATAATTTATATCACAACAGCAACAATGTTAAGAATGAAATGCCATCTTCCTATGTTGGGAGATACAACCTACAGCTGAATGTCACAAAAGTTAAAATTGAATATTATACCATGGCATTTTGGACTTTAAACTTGAATCCATCTATTATATTAAACCATAATTTAAACTATAGTTAATTCAGAGCTTAATATTTATATCAACCACTTGTGATTTATTTAATAAATGATGTATAGATTGACTTTAGAATGCAGTCTGTCTAGCCTAACTTTAAGTATAGTTATGTTTTGAACCACAAGAAATAAAAAGTATATAGTATAACTTTTTGCTTCAACTTTTAACAAGGAATATTATACAAGTCAGGGCAGCTATACTTATTGAGTAAATGGAACAGCAAGAAAATCAATGTGCTACTTTCAGGAACATGTTTCTCCATAACTCTTCCCAATTTAAAAAAAGAATAATTGGGTTTTGTAATACAGCATGCTTTTCATTTCAGCTGTAGATCAACTTACAAAATAGAGTTTATATAATCACCCACCCACCCCATTTTAGAAGATAGCCCTTTTTATATAATGCAAAATAAATCTTGGCAGTATTTCATGTGCATTGATAATAAAAATAAATTTAACCCCCCCCCCAACTTTTTTATGTCTGAATACATAACACTGCAAACATGAAAAGGTTCATTATTTTTCAGGTATTACAGAGTTAACTCTTTAAAAGCTAATAGCCATAATTTTCATTAGTCCAGCTTCCAAATATAATTTATATTTCTATAAATATAAAATGTATCCATACATAAATGTGCCATGCATCTGGTAAAAAAAATAGTGGTTAGATAAAGATAACTAACAGGTCTTAACAGTTGAAGAAACATGACAAATTGCTTCTTCTAATAATATTGTTGATGAACCACTTTCAGAAAAAAAGATTTACCGTAAGTATTCCATCTTAACTTTAAAAAGATGAATAAGATGTTCATGCCTTCCTATTATTCTAAAACATGGCTTAAAAATTAAAAAATTACCAGAGTTTTTAATAAATATATGCATTTAAAAATATATTACTTTTATAGTGAAACCTCACTAATATTACACACACACACAAATATTCCTATGAATACTTAAACATTTGTATTGCACAATTAAAATTTAACAAGAAGTTAATTCAAGTTCTTTAATTTGCATATCAAGATTAGTACTCAAGTACAATTTTACATTTTAAAAAATAGTAATTTGATATTAAGTACAAAATAAATATGGCACCCACAGACTCCAACTGATTGTTGTCTGTGAAATAAATTGGTCCATTTTTGGCAGTCATGTGCCAATTAGTTATCAATTAAGCCAAAGGGAAAAATTATGCAACAAATTATGCTTGATTCAGATTTAAACAGACTGATAAACAGAGATCTGTATGCTTTAAAAATTAAAAGTAACTTATTCATATAAGAATCACGATGAACAGCAAAATTCATTTGCTGATTTCTCCTTTAACACATCAATCTCCAGTTATTTTGTCAGTACAAATAAGAGAACTTCACTGTTAAAACAATAAGAACAGCATATACCAAAATGATCTACTGTTCCTTTTTTTAAAAAAAAGATAAATGAGTTGTTTTTTCCATAGTATTGGAAGGAAAGAAAATTATTATTATAATTATTATTATTTTTTAAAAAACACTATTGTTTCAAAAAAATAAAACTGAGTACAAAGCCTGTTACGCGCTTTTCGCAATTTGAAACAATTCCCTGAAGCAACTCATTTTAGTCAACATTCAGATTGCAAGACAGAATTCTCTTTGGGTTAGAGATCAACACAGCCACATTGTAAGCAAAAGGATCTCAAAGAGCGTGCATTAGATGCGAGTAGGAGGGTCTGGTCTTGGCTAGCTTCCACGGGCGTCTTCATTCCCTCGGCTGTCCTGTATTGCAGTTGTCGTAGCTGTAAAATGGTAATGCAATCGCTCATCCCGAAATTCAAAGTCATTGGTAATATGTTGGATGATGCCACCTTTCACCAGCCTCTCTCCATACACTACAGCTTCCCCGCGGTCCAAGGCAAGGCCAACTTCCAAAAGCCAGTTCACCAGATCACAGCCGAAGAAGACTCCAGTCACAGTCTTTGTGCCACACCTGTATGTCAAAGGAAGGATTCACCCACATGTTCTGTAAATCTCGTACCACCACTGCTTGTTGGATGAAGCCAAGGGGAGAACAAGGAAAGACAGCATGATAGTTAGAAGGATGTTAAAAGAAGGCCTAATAGCCAAGTATACAGTTAAAGCTGTTTTTCCTTTTTGGCCAAAATGCATGCAAGCATCTAATGGTAGCACAACATACTGTATTGATTAGTGTAAAATTATTAACTGTTAGTTCACTATTGATCATCTTAGAATCTGAAATTAATCTTTAGTCACAGGAATTACCATTGGAATGATATTCAGGTAGTTCTTGACTTACAACCATTTGTTTAGTGACTGCTCGAAGTTAACAATGGCAAAAAAAAGGGACATACATCCTTGCATTCACAACCATCCAAGCATCCTGTCCTGTGATCAAAATTTAGGTGCTGGGCAGGTTATTTACAATGGTTACAGAATCCTGGAGTCACATTATCTCCATTTGTGGCTCTCCCAGTCAGCTTCTGATAAGCAATTCCAACAAAGGAAGCCAGACTTGCTTAATGGCTGAGTGATTTGTTTAATTATAGTGATACACTTCACAATGATGCCAAAAAAGGTTCTAAATTGGGCATGACTCCCTTAACAACTGCTTTGCCTAACAATGGAAATTCTGTTCTCAAATGTGGTCATAAATCAAGGACTACCTGCAAAGTAGTAGAAGAGTTAATGGTAAAATTTTAGACGATAATTATATCAAATTCTATTTCAGAAGGAAGAATCCTAAGAGAGCCTTTGAAAGGCTCATATACTCTATACAAGGTCTGTACATGTTTCAAAAATTATTTTGAAAATATATTTTGGGAAGGCATGAGAGCACAGGAGCCTTTTTCAAATTTCAAGCACTTCAGAGCAGTTTTTGGCTGAATTACTTCTGAAGCACATACAGCTTTGGTAAATGATGCTTAGCATAGCATTTGATTAAATGCTTTTGGGGTTTTATAAGCTCAAGATTTTTCTTTTATGGATAGTGTAGACTTCCAATTGCAATCTGAAAAGGAACAAATTCAAGGAGTATTAAATTTGTCTGTGGGTTAAATTTGGATCTTTTAACCCTAAAATGCTTATTGAGCAGATTAATGCACAGAGGTCTTGGAGAAACAATACAACTGGTTAAGATTCATTTCAAACTCCATAAAGTGTTTTTTTCTCAAATCAGAACTGAAAACTGCATGCAACCTGGTGCAACCCCCTCTAAGCCAATGCTGAGTATGCATGATTGGGATTAGGGCCAAAGTCAACAATGAAAGTAAAGCATGCCTTATTTAAAGTTTTCTAAAGTTCTACAGAGGAATCACTGAGTCTGTCATCTGCACCTCTATAACTGTCTGGTTTGGTTCTGCAACCCAAGACAGACACAGACTTCAGAGGATAATCAGAACTGCAGAAAAAACAATTGCTGCCAACCTGCATTCCATTGAGGACCTGTATACTGCACGAGTCAAAAAGAGGGCTGTGAAAATATTTACAGACCCCTCACAACCTGGACATAAACTGTTTCAACTCCTACCCTCAAAATGACGCTATAGAGCACTGCACACCAAGACAACTAGACACAAGAACAGCCATCATTCTACTAAACAAATAATTCCCTCAACACTGTCAAACTTTTTACTAAGTCTGCACTTCTATTTCTACTAGTTTTTCTCATCATTCATATCATCCTTTTCCTCCCACTTAGGACTGCATGACTATAACTTGTATCCTAAGATTTTTATTAATATTGATTGTTTCTTCATTGCTTATTTGACCGCTATGACAATCATTAAGTGTTGTACCACATGTTTCTCGACAAATCTATATTTTCTTTTATATACAATGAGGGCATATACACCAAGACAAATTCCTTGTGTGTCCAATCACACTTGGCCAATAAAGTATTCTATTCTATTCTGTTCTATGACTTAAAATGTCTGTATTAATTATGCACCAACAGTCACAGGCCCAACTTTAGTATGTAAAACTATTTCTTAAGTATACATACACTCTTCCTTCTAAGAGAAGTGTCATCTCTGAACCCACATACATACTAAATGTCAGGAAGCCCTTGGAGTGGTCACAAGCCTTGAAATGGATGCAGTACTTCAATGTTTCAGTCAATAGAAGAAAAATGCATGAAATACTCTTCCAAGTGGTTTTCTAGAACTTCCTGGTTTAGGTCTAATTAAATGTATTGTACAGAAAGCAACTATTTTGTGATCTAAGGTTAAGCCAAGCCAACTTTAACTGTGTAAAATAGCCTTTTAATTAATAAGCTAATGTTAATTTTAATTAATAGAACATGGGAACATATAACAAAATCAGTGCTGGGCCCAAAACATACATTAGGGGTCTAATGCCAGGCATTCATCTGAGAAGAAAAGAGAGATATATAGATGAAAAGGAGAACAAGAAGGGGTATATTACTTATTGCAATCTATGCAGATCAAACAGTGATAGTGATTAAAATAAAGCAACACCATTGGTCCATTTTTCTTTATGTGATATTCATTAATATTTTAATATTAAAAAAGATAGTTAATATTTATATATTTCTTGGTTTTTCAAGACATATAAAGAAAGAAAATGTAAAAATTGTTGTGAAATGCAGAACAAATGGCTAAGATTTATTTCCCACCTCCACAGAATTTTATATCCAAAAATGGAAGTTTGGGGACATATGTAATCCTAAATTTGAGACATGGCATGTGAGTATGTTGAAACTGCAGCTGAATCACAGTAGGGAAGTTCTAAGATTAACATGGCCACCAAATTTCCCAAAAGAGCAATAAAACCGGGAAAGCACATTGTTAATATGTTATACTTAAGTTTTGTCAATGGCTTAACACAATTTATGAAAGAAGCCATGTCATAATAGAAAAGCTACCTTCTTTTGTTCACTATAGGCAGTCCTCAACATACGACTATAATGGAACCTATTATAGTTGTAAATCGGGTTGATAGACTGCCAAAAACGGCCTTTTCTGTGGCCGTTTCTTAAGGAAACATGTAAGTTGTTAAGTGAATATGGTAGCATTAAGCAAACCTATTGTTTGCTATGGCGCCATTTTTCTGAAAAGTGAAAGTAATTTCTGGTGGGTTTTTTTGCAAAAACTTTATAAAACACAGTTATGTGACTGGGAGACTGGAAACCACACTGCTGTACTGCTGACTGCCTGAAGTGGGATCACATGACTGGGGCAACCACAGTAATTGGGTCATAACTTCCTTTTTCCAGGTAGGTCATAACCTTGAATGGTTGTTAAGTGACTGGCCATTAAGTTGAGGATTACCTGCAACAATATTAATTGTTGCCATTTAAACTAAACTTCATGGTTCAAAATGTTTACGCTGCTTTTGATTTCTATTATTTGAAACTATGTGCTAGATAACATATTGTTTGATATATAAATTTTTAAAAAATGTTTAAACACCAAAGCATGGATGTCAAACTCAATCATGTCAAATGATGTATTGTGACGTATCACAACAGTTTTTGCTTTGGCGCAACTTGCCTGCACGTAACTCATTTAAGTTTAAGTTTAAGTTTAGTTTAAGTTTAAGTTTAAGTTTAATCAGATTTGTATGCCGCCCCTCTCCGCAGATTCGGGGCGGCTCACCCCTGCATCAAAAGTTAATAGCAATAGCATTTAGACTTATATGCTGCTTCACAGTACTTTACAGCAGTTTACAGAGTCAACCTATTTCTCCCAACAATCTCATTTTACCAACCTCGGGAGGATGGAAGGCTGAGTCAATCCTGAGCCTGGTGAGATTTGAACTGAATATCAATTCAAAAATAATTATTTACAAATCAACAATTAACCAAGTGTCTGCTTAGTGGTATTTGGAAACCGAGTCGTGTACTCCAAATAAAAAGAAGAGTATCAACAGACACAGAGCACATTCCCATCTAGAATACTGTATTAGAATAATTTAAATCAATTTTAACACTTAGGAACAACTCTACCTTCTATCTTGGACAATGCTTCTCACACACGTGTCTCTGTGGTAACTAACGAATTGTTGGCATGTCATCCGAATCTCCTCTGGGACAGATGATTCCCTCTGTTCCACAGTTCTAGCACCCCAAAGGAATTGAAGCCTACATGGGAAAAAAAGCCCATTTGAAATACCACCTGGAAAAGCATAATACAAGGACTTGATGATAAATATTTTTGCCTGTGAGATTTTAGTGTACATTCAACGTGTGATGACCAGATTTTTGAAGCAACAAGTCAGAAGAACTGAAATAGTTGAAACATTTTTTAAAAGCTGGCTATTAAACTGAAAAAATATATGAATGGGAACGAACTCTTTTTCCTAAATTGATATGCACTTTGACCTAATTCACTCACCTTTGTTAAGTAATTAAGACCTAAGTTACTTCTCTATTTGAGAAAAGAAACTCTGTCAACTCAAACTTCCATTTCTTATTTCTGTCCAATATTCAACATGTTGCCAAGGTTCCCTAACTTTCAGAATCATGGGGTGCAAAGGAGGCGAGGAGAAAAAAAACTACGAGAGAATAAAATCACATTATATGAATGAAAGAACTATTTCATTCATGGGAAAAATAATTATCCACATTTTTTGCACTATAAGACGCTCTAGACCAGTGATGGCGAACCTTTTTATCTTTGGGTGCTGAAAGGGCGGGCACACGTGCTATCGTGCACGCGTGAGTGCCCACACCCATAATTCAATGCCTGGGGATGGCAAAAATAGCTTCTCCCACCGCCTGGAGGGTCTCTGGAGGCTGCAACCGGCCTGTTTCCTAACTTCTGGTGGGCCCAGTAGGCTTGTGTTTTGCCCTCCCCAGACTCCAAAGGCTTCCCTGGAGCCAGGAGAGGGTAAAAACGCTCTCTCCTATCCCCCTGGAGGCTCTGTGGAAGTCAAAAACGCCCTCCCAGAGTAAGTATTTTATGAATAATAACTCATGTATATGCCTATATATCACATTGATACCAATTGAATTAAAGCAACATTGTTTAATGGTTCCCCAATTTAGAATATGTTAATATAAATTGATGCTCAATAGAGAAAAGTATTGCTTCATCCATGTATTAAAAGGAGCAGAACTTTAAAACAAACCAGATTACCATTTTTTAAAAAGGAATAGCATCAGAGTTAAAAGTACTCAAGGCAGCTGAAATTAAATAGATGTATAAACTGTTAAAATTACCTCCTTTTGAATGGAAGAATAATTAGATGTTTATCTAAACCAAACATTCCAAAAGAAATGAATCCCTGAAAAAGAAAAAAATACTATAGTAAAAAAGATTCTGGACGAACAATTGTATACAAATTCCTGAAATTAAGTTTTTAATTCTAATGAAAAGACAGAATAAAAAACTATTTTACAATGTTTTAATTTAGTTAAATAAAATTTAGAGTACAGCATGGACCAAGCTCAAGAAATGGAAAAATATTTAGGCATCAATACTAATATTGTGGTTTTTAAAGTCAGTCAGTCATATTCTTCCCTTTCAATATGAACATTAGAGTTTCCTAAACTGTGTTTATCTTGGAGGGGATTACTACAGTTTCTTAATTTTTCATGCTTCTTCTTGTAATGTGACATATATGACTTACAAAAAAATATATTTGCTTAAAACAACTGCAGTCAGGACTGGCAATCCATTGTTAAATAATACAGTCATTAAGAGAGACATCATGCAACCGTGATGGATTTACAACCTCACTTCAGTAAGCTAATCACCCGTAGTCCTTAAGTGAGACAGTATATGATCATGACTTGTGATTTGACTGCTGGCTTTTTCAACTGACTCTAGTTTTTGGAATCTTGCTTGAAAGTGCAATAATGTTGATCATGTGATCGTGGGACACTGTAACAGTTTTAATGTCATAAAGGGCTTTTTTCAGCAACTCTGGATGGGTGCTAATACCTGTATTGCTGGAAAGAAAACTGAAAAATGTAAGAAAACTAAAGTCTATGTAATGAACAGTGTATTTTGAAAAGCAAAATGATGAGCAATTTTTGCAAGCACGTTAGCATTAAGAAATAAAAATAATGTCTCGAGATCAGAAGGTAATGCAATTAAAATAAATTTGAAGTTATCAGAAAGCATTTTGCTTCCATAGGAAAGACTACGGAGAGGGGCGGCATACAAATCCAATCAAGAAAGAAAGAAAGAAAGAAAGAAAGAAAGAAAGAAAGAAAGAAAGAAAGAAAGAAAGAAAGAAAGAAAGAAAGAAAGAAAGAAAGAAAGAAAGAAAGAAAGAAAGAAAGAAAATATTATTTAAGGAATAAGCTTGTGGGCTCTTCTTCCCATGCTGCCCTATTATCAGAAAGCAGATTTGCCTTTGTGGTTGGAGTTTTTCTTACTGAATTATCTTTGCAGTGCAATTTTTAAGAGTATGTGAGAATGACGTTGCATGATAAGAAAAAGAGAGAGCCCAGGAAAACAATAAGACAAAAGGGAAAAGCCTCCTAACCAGGAGGAACTTCTGATGGCAAGAGATCTGTCCTTTTAGATTTGAAAGATTCTGTTCATATAGCCTTATAATACTGTAGAACTAATTCCTCTAGTTATGTTTCCTATCTGGTTTACATGGGAACGCTGAAAGCTATTTAATTAGCACAAGACTATTATTTCACCTGGCTAAATTTCATTCAGGCATTTTAATGGGATGTCACTACACGTGTTAGGGAGAACACCAGCTGAAATCATTTATTTTTACCATCTGGGGCAGTTAAATCTTCATTCTCTTGGAAAACATTTCCCCTGGATGACCTCTATTAATGAAACTTCTCTAACCACTGTAATGGATTATTTTCCCCTTTAAACAAGTAGAACAGCAAAATTTGTCAGTGGACAATGAGCAATTTAAATTTTATTAAATTAAGATAAGAAAACAGGCCAAAAATAGGTCAGGCACTTTCTCTCTCTTCGTTACAAACATATGCCAGTCTTCATGTATACATTTACATATGAGTTCAATGAGACATGCTATTAAACATGTTCACACGATTAATTAGAGGATAAATATTTACCTGACCAAAATTAAATACAGCACAGAAGAACTGCAGTTCCACATAAAGTCTCCCAGGCTCTTGGTTAAATAACCACCACAAGCAGCTTGATAGGTTCTGTGAAGGAAAAAATAACATGAACAAGCCCTAACTTGAGTATCTCATTGCTACAACTTTCACTCTCCTTGGGTTATAGAGACAGTTTTCCCGTTGTGCTGTTTTTCACACTCCGGAGCCTTTAGGGAAGCTTCCTGAAGCCCACAAGTGTGAAAAACAGCACAACAGGCAAAATGGAAGTCCATTTTCCCAAACTTCTGGTTTGCCTGTTGGGCCATTTTTCGCACTCTGGAGCTTCAAGAAGCTTCCCTGAAGCCTCTGGAACACGAAAAACAGCACAATGGGAAAAGTGTTTTTCTGAACTTCTGGTTTGCCCATTGGGTCATTTTTCACTCTGGCCTTCAGGGAAGCTTCCGTGAAGCCTCCAGAGAGCAAAATGGCATTCCCCAAGGCTAAAAATCAGCTGGTCAGCATGCACATCCCGTGTGCCCTCTGATATGGCTCCATGTGCACTAGTGGCACACATGCCATAGGTTCACCATCACTGCTCTAGGCCAGTGTTTCCCAACCTTGGCCACTTGAAGATATTTGGACTTCAACTCCCAGAATTCCCCAGCCAGCGAATGCTGGCTAGGGAATTCTGGGAGTTGAAGTCCAAATATCTTCAAGTGGCCAAGGTTGGGAAACACTGCTCTAGGCTAGGCCATCTGTAATGTGGAATCTCCTCTCCTCCCCCTCCTGCCCGAGATAAGGCCAGCCTCACCACTTCTGATCTTTGGGAGATCCCTCAAGCAGGCTCGGTGACTTCAGTGGGTGGGTAAACTCGTGAGGGGTCTCCGTTATTATTAATATCCCTCCATCTATTATTTTCTTCTCCCGTTTTAGTCCTGTTTTTACAGTTGTAATACTTTGTAACTATTATTATATAACACTTTTAGGTTATGATTTCTTTATACATTTACAATTTCATTGTATTGTTGTACCAGAGTTACTTTCTGTGAGATGAGCGACCATATAATGAGCCTGGATTTAACTTCTTTGAAAATAAAATAGTAGCTGATATGAGAAACACACTTTGTAATGGAGAGTAGGGTAAAATGACTAAAAAGAATCATACATTTCTGCCTCCCACCAAAGAAATTCTTACAGCAAAAAGGCCCACAATGAGAAGCAGGCATAACAGCACATGTCTGGCCAACTGTTGGTCTCCAGTTTGCAAAAGCTGTTCTTCCTGAGCCAGGAGACACCCCTGAGAACTGCATGGACTCAAACACTGGTTTGCTGAAAAACATTTAAGGATTAACACATGAGGCATAAACACAACACTGAATCCTGTGGTTCTCTTAACAGAAGTCATAAGAAAAACAAGAAAATGAAAACACGATTAATTGCTCTAAATAAACAGATACGGATCTTGTTCATATACATATGAAAGCAAATATACATGTCCAGCGGTGAAATTAAGAAATATTCCCTACCAGTTCTGTGGGGTGGCTCGGTGGGCCTGGGAGGCGAAGGATATTGCAAAATTTCCACTTCCACCCCACTCTGGGGCCAGCCAGTGGTATTTGCTGATTCTACAAACTATTATATTTTTCAGAGTATAAGACGCACCTTAGTTTTGGGGGAGGAAAATAGGAGGAAAAAAATCTGCCTACCAGGTATTCATTTAGCTAGCATCCTTAGTCTGGTCAGCTTCAGCACATTATTTTATCCTCTGGTTAGGGCTTAAAAAAAACCTTGTTCGGAGAGAGTAACAATGAAAGAGCCTGGAACCGGTAAGAATTTGGAACATTGTTAGCACCTCGTTAGGGCTGGAAAGAAACTTATTCGGAACAAGTAGAGCAATGAAAAAAAGCCTGCAAAGTCTTAGGGCTGGAAAATCATTCTTTGGAGAGAGTAACAATGAAGGAGCTTGCAAGCTGGAAAGAGCTGGGAACATTGTTAGCATCTTGTTATGGCTGGAAACAAACTTATTCGGAGCAAGTAGAGCACTGAAAAGAAGTCTGCAAAGACTTAGGGTTGGAAAAACATTCTTCAGAGAGAGTAACAATGAAAGAGCCTGCAAGATAAGAGCTGAGAAGATTGTTAGCACCTACTTAGGGCTGAAAGAAAAGCTTCAAAAAAAAGCTGCCTTCAGAGTATAAGATGAACCCAAATTTTTAGCCTCTTTTAGGGAGGAAAAATGTGTGTCTTACACTCTAAAAAAGATGGTACTCAAAGTTTCCACTCTTGGTTCTCCAGAACCTGTTGAATTTCACCCTTATAGGTGTCCCAGGATAATGGTGCAGGATCCAACCTTTCGTAAGCTCCTTAAAATCCACCTCTGTCTTCAGGCATGGGGGAATTGAGATATTCCCTTCCCCCCAGGTCTATACAATTTATGCATGGTATGTTTGTGTGTATGTTTTGCTTTTAGGGGTTTTTAGTTACTTAAATATTAGATATGTCATTCATTGTTTTGTTATTGCTGTGAGTCGCCCTGAGTCTATGGAAAATCTAATAAATAATAATAATAATAATAATAATAATTTATTTATTTATTTATTATTTATTTGATTTGTATGCTGCCCCTCTCCGAAGACTCAATAATAATAATAATAATAATAATAATAATAATAATAATAATAATGGACTTTTGGTTAAAATAAGATTGAATTGATGGTTTTGGGATTCGGGGATTAAAAACAGATGAAGGAGATCGAGAAAAGATTAAGATATTTACTTGATAAAAAAGAGTGAAAGGCAGAATTGTTTGTTTTCCATTTTTCATTTCCCTTTTCCCCTCTTTACCTTGTTTTCTAAGTTTTTTGTTTTTTTAGTATATCAGACAGACTGACAGAAATCGTTCTGTTTATTTGCTACCCAATCCAAATCTCAGAACTGGAAAAATATCAAACTGCAAAAAGATTATAGTGGTGGCTATCCAGATTTTAATCTACATTTAAACATGCTATAACAGGGAGGAGACATTTCTGCACACAGACAGCCTGCTTATTAACCAGCACTATTTTCAATTTAGCTCCACCGTGTGCTACCAAAACACTATTTTCAATTTAGCTCGATCAACGTTAACAGACTAGCTTTTTTTTTTAACTTTAATTGCAGTAGAATAAAATTTAGTAGGAATCAGAATTCATGATGTTGTAGACTATTTTAAATTAGTGACATTTATCACTAGATGGCAGCAAAAAACTAATAAATACTCCACCGTGTGCTACCAAAGCAACTCTTGTTCTCCAGTTTTGGAAGCCCCGAGGCTTGCTACTACAACGGAGAATGGCTTCCTAATCTTATCTTCTTTTCCAAATTTATCAACCCCATCTATCTGTAGCCAATTATTACACTGCAGAACTTGCTAACAGTATTGCCCATCAATAGAACAAATAAAGCTTTTAGAGAGCTGCAACTTGGATGCATTTCACTCTCTAGAGAAGTTCGAGGGCCCAGTTAAAGCTTCTTAAGCTTGAATACCTCTGGGAAAAAAAGAAGAAACAAGGCACAGTTCAGGGAGGACAAAGATTATCCTGGATGATTCCCTGTGGTTCTAACTACTCTCAAATTTAAATCCAAGCTTGTATAAATAAAAGTTACATTAAACTCTTGCTCTATGGTTACAGCATAACATCTATTTTTTTTTAAAAAATAATCTAATCAGCAAATCTATACATCATTATTGATATTTTTCTGTTTCATGCCAAAAGTTCAATAGGGACTTCCAATTGGCATTCCAAGTGACTCAATGTCTTTTCTTTAGTCATTTTCACTATCTCAACCAATTCCATCAACTTTATCAATCATTCTTCCATTATAAGTACTGTACGAATGATTTTTTTCCACTATTGAGCATATAGGAATCTCATTGTTGTTATCATATATACCGTAAAAAGAGATCCCCATGTGGATCACCCCAATAGAGATACCTCTGCTCTGAACTGCAAATTGATCTTCAAGATTTTCTGAATATATATATGTCACATGTTTTTGCTGAATTTGAAAATTATGGGAGACTAGGATAGATCTCTTTCGGCCTTGTTCTGGCCTCATCAGCTAGCCATACCCTCACTGGGATTTGGACTTGCAATTTTATATTTAATTTTGCAATATATACTTGCAATAGATATATATTTAATTTTGTTGCATTTCTTCCTTCTCTCTTTACATCTTTTTCTCTTCTGCTCTTCTTCTTGATTAATAGTTTTTGTTAGTTTTTAACTTTCGACTTTTGAATTTGGTAAAGTATCAAAAAAAGAAAAGAAAAATAAATAAAAGCCTCCAAAGCTAGAATGAAGTACAAGATCTTCTCTCTGCCTCTACTATTCAAAAGGGCGGGATACACAGCTCTTTCCCCATACCTTCTGTCACATTTGCTATCTAAATTAGTTCTTTGTTGCAACAATGTGAAACCTTTCTCCCCATATATCTATTAAATATTTACTTTATTGGCCCCAATGTATTCTCGCAGGTATTCTTCAAACAAGGTAAGTATGTTACATTTTTTTCCTGTTTATATTTTTTGTTGTTGGATGCTTTATCTGATTGCTACTTCTGATATTCTTTTAACTGTCAAGACATTTGAAAAAAGCAGTATGAAAATACTACGAGGCAACACATATGCTGAAAAACTAGATAAGGTTATCAAACTGAAACAAAGCCCTTTTGAATATGAATATAAAGACAGCTATATACAGATAGCAGGTGTGTCCCTTGATTTCTCTCTAAATGTCAACTTACTATGCAATAACATTAGAAATGGTGTTTACATGGGATCTAGAATCTTACTCATGTAATATTCCTTTTCCTTGGTGATGTAAGAAATTAAGGAGGAGTGGATTGTGAAAGTGGTGGAATTTACCAAAATGTCAAAATTGACCTGTTTGATCAGGGATAAAAGAAAAAAAGGTGCTCTCATAAAAAACTAGAAACCACTTATGGACCTTTTCATTAAAAATGGAAACAAATATATTGACAATTTATGCAACTGGTGATCAAAAATGGTTCAATATAGGAAGAAGGGAATGATGTACTGTAAATCTTAAAGAGGGGGGGAGAGATAATAAGTTTATATGTACCATATTTTCGGAGTATAAGATGTACCTTTTTGCCTATTAAAAGAGGCTGAAAATTTGGGTGTCTTTTACCGTGAATGTAGCTTTCTGAAGCTTTTTTCCCAGCCTTAACGAGGCGCTAACGATCTTCCCAGCTCTTTACTGCTTACTGCTTGCAGATTTTTTCATTGCTACTCTTTCCAAAGATTTTTTCTAGCCCTAAAGTCTTTGTAGGCTTTTTAAATTGCTACTCACTCTGAATAAGGTTTTTAAGCCCTAACCAGGGGATAAAATAATGTGCTGAAACTGACCAGACTAAAGATGCTAGCCAGATGAATAACTGGTAGGCAGATTTCCCCCCCTATTTTCCTCCCTAAAAACTAAGGTGCATCTTATACTCCTGTGCATCTGAAAATGTAGTAAGTGCTGTGAAAAAAGATTGGAACTCATTTATTTATATAGATGTTCTTTTCCCCCCTTTTTTCAAACTGTATTGTTCCTTGAACTTTTACATTTTTCTTTGTGTATTTTAATGTTTACATTTTACTTATATAAATACTGTATGTATGTATGTATGTATGTATGTATGTATGTATGTATGTATGTATGTATAAAAAATATAACATGGAACATCACATTATAACATCATATGGAATGTAGGAAAGAAATTATGTAAAGGGCTCATGAACCCATCTACCTATGAGCAAGTGAACCCTCCAAAACCAAAACCCTCCAAAATATTAATCATACTGATTACATTTATAAAGCAAGCTTAGTTATAAAAAAGATGAAAAAAGTGCAACTTGCAGCAAAGTATGCAAACTGCATAAAGAACTCTCTTGGTTAAGTTAAGATACAGGGCCACATAATTAGTACACTTTAGAATTTTATTCCAAACAAGATGCTGTCTCAACAAAATACCTGTCTCAACTGAGAAAGAACAGTTCTTGCCGAGTCCAGTATTAGATGCAGATTCTTCTTCAGAGCAGCATAATTCTCCGTTTGGTTTTTGACATGTGTAGAAATCTACAAGATTCTCTACAAGGGAAAAAAATATTTCGTAGGCTTTAAAAAAAGAAAATAACTACACTTGAATGTGCAATCGACTTGGACAATGGCTACAAAATATGTATGTACCGGTATATTATTTTTTAATGTGTAAAACATATCCATAGGTAAACATGCATCATTCTTTTTGTCATCCCTGGCTGGCCTTTCTCAATACTGAGTTTTGCTAGAAATGGTATTGAACTCCCAACTCCCACACAGCAAAACTGTGAAACCCATTACGCAGCAGATGTAGTTAAAATACAATGATTAATATCTCTTCACTGCTGGCTGGAGATGTTGATCACCATGGATTCAATGGGAAAAAGGTGTTTCAGAGCACGTAGGAGTGCTCCAGGCTGTTGCAATTTCTTTGAGCACCTGTGTATTTTTTTGTGATTGCACAGATGGCTACCACAGCTTGCTAGGTTTGGTTTAAACAGTTGCCAACAGATGCTACAAGTGCTTTGAAACCCTTTCCTCTTTTGGGTCCTTCCATAGCCCTAATCTGGAGAGCCATCTTAAACCTAATTCTGCCCTATGCTTCTTTGATCACATAATTTAGTCCATCTCAATTTTGAGATGTCCATTCGTAATTGCACTCTATTCCTCACTTTAATCTGAGGGATTGTACCCCATCTCACAGGTAGCAAGGCAAGGTGCCTGCATCCCCATTACGAAACCAGGAACAGCAAATTAGAGACCTAAGTCTTTCTTCTATTTTACAATGACAAGAACCATCACCAGGTCAGGTTTCCGAAAACTAAGTTGCAGTTGTTCATTATACCTCTTTCCACGGGAGAATCAGTTTCAGAATGAGAGACACTGGGGGAAGATTTATAATGTTGATTTTCTTCCCTTTTGGGTTCTTCTACTTGATGTTGAAATTGCTGGTTTAGAACCTCATAATTAGTCCCTGCTGTCCCAGATCGGTTCATACACATGAGTGATACACCCGAAAACAATATGCTAATTGTTACGATTACTGCAGTAGTAATCACCTGGTCAAAAGAGGAATCGAAAGGAGGAAGTTAGGCAGAAGTTAAATTATTATTATTCTGATTCATTGCATAGTTCACCAGATATTTAGACTGGATTTGGCATTTTTAGCCACCTATCAAGTCCTTTCCAATGACCTGGAATAGGCTGGTGTTGATGTTTAATTGCATTAGAGGTACCGTTGCAGGATGTAAGCTGAAGTTGCCTTTTGCAATTGACTGATGGAGATATTGTCAATGCCGCTGGTGTTTCAAGTGGTGCTCCTGTTGTTTTGGGAGATTGAACCCAATGCATCTATGACTTTGAACTTTGCTTTCTTTTGATATAGTCTAGAGAAACCAGATTCTTAAAGTTCTTCAAATTTTGGGAAGAAGCTATACTGTATAGTCAAATAATTTAATGCCTCTCCCTTTCAAAATCTGTTTCTTTATCAAATAACGAGCTTTTGAAAGCTCATTAAGCACTGATCAACAAATGGTAATAGAAAACTCTCCCTACCTGAAGTTTACCATAAAAAAACGCTGAGTCAATTTCACCAGTTTGTTTTCCAGCTATTAGAAGAATTCCAACAATGATTACTGGAATGCTGCAAAATGTAAAATACAATATAAATCATACATACAGTTAGTTTGTGATATCCTATAAATTTTCTTAGTGATGAGTTTTTGCAAACTTACCCCCAGCCAGCTATAGTAATAATTCCAACAGGAATCTTTACGTTTTCTCTTCTTTTCAAAAGGAGAAGAGAAAGAGCTAAAAGGCCTATTGAAAACAAGGAGAACATCTCAGTCTTGTTCTTTTCAGGAAATAATTTTTCTCCCCACAAAAAGAGGGTATCTCTCACTCCCCTTCTCTTTCCTGTACTCAAAGGCAGCCATATAACAAGCCTGCTGTTCTTATAACAATAAAATTAGCTTGTGGGACATAAAAACCTGTCTATCCTGCAAATCCAAAACAATATTTCATTGCAGAGATGTCACAATAGCTTGTTGATATGTTAGTATATCATGACAAGAGTCAGTCAGTATGTATGGCTGCAGATGCTATAGGAGTGCTAATGATTCTTGTTCCATATATTGCGGTGGTTGGCTAGGAAAAAGAAAAAATCTATTTTAAATGGAAAATAATGTCTAGGGTTAATGTAATGTATAATGGGGGAATTGAGATACCCTTTCCCCCTAGGCCTTTACAATTTTATGCATGGTATGTCTGTATGTATGTTTGGTTTTTTATTATAATGGGTTTTAATTGTTTTTAGTATTGGATTATTGTTATCCGCTGTCTTATTATTGCTGTTAGCTGCCCCTAGTCTCCGGAGAGGGGCGGCATACAAATCAAATCAAATCAAATCAAATCAAATCAAATCAAATCAATAAATGTAACCTAATTTCTGCAAGTTTTCTAAGTGTGTGTGTGTCTTGGCATATTTGGGTCTTTTCCTGTGTAAGGTTGATAGAATCCTGGCGACATTTCAACAAGTTCCCACTCATCATCTTCAGGCTGGTGCTTTCAGCTTTGTGCTCAAAGCCGAAAGCACCAGCCTGAAGATGATGAGTGGGACCTCATCAGAATGTTGCCAGGATTCTATCAATCTTACATGGGAAAAGATCCAAATATGCCAAGACCTACATATCTATACCTGTGAAAATCTACAAACACACACACACACACACAAATACAGTGTTGCAAAATCTATGGCGAATAAGTGACAACTGGTTTCAGACATTGGGAAAATACTGGCTGCAAATTTGCTTATGAGAGCTGACATTAGGTTTGAGATTGCAGTAGTACTGAGTTCTAAGCAATATATGAGATAAAACTGCTTTTTAAATGCATATCCCATCACATGCCAGCTGGTTGTGACCATTACAAAAGACAGGCTATACTGAAGGAAATGGGCCCATGGGAAATCTTTTAACTCCAGTCATATTCATTTCCTGTCCTTTTATCAACTGGAAGTCATTCCCAAGGTGAATCCTTCTATTATGATAGCTAAATGCTTCATTTCTTCTCCATGATGCCTGCCTTCCCCTGATCCTCACTTCCTTCAATGCAAAGTGGGACATCTCTGATCAAGTAGGATTGTGGGTTATATAGTTATCGAAACATAATACTTCAAGCAAATATTTATACTACATCCAATGGATTTCTAATCATACAGTGGCAACCTCCTTGGGTTTTTCCCCTCCTACACCTTGGTAAAGGAATGAACAGAAAGAGTTACCAAGACTAGTCTCAGATAAACCTCAATGCAGGGCAGAACCACAATTGGAGAACGCCTAGACTGTCACTAGCTTTTACAAAAATAAAGAGAGGAACATTCAGACTTCCAAGATTCTATTACTATAATTTTATCATTAAAGTAATATTAGCCTGCATGATTGGTTTCCTAATGTGATCTACCTTGAAGGGTTAAAAAAAGTCTCATGCAATCCAATGATTCTCGACATGTTTAGGATGAATGGACTTCAACACCAGACATGATGCCTGGGGAATGCAGGGAGCTGAAGTCTACTCCTCTTTAAAGTTGACAAGGTTGAGAAATACCGCAATAATTGTATTTACAACTTTTATAGGAGTTTTTAGGAATGGATAGGGAGGTTGAAGTTGATTCCATGGCAATTGTTCAATAGGTAAAGAGAATTAAATGGATGTAAACTGGTGTTAAATGTTTATGCTTCAGGAACATAGGGAAATCTTCAAGCATTGTCCCTTTAGCATTAGGCCATAAAAGAAAACATATACTGCTTTACAGGCCAGAAATTTCTCCTTACCTGTCCACAGAAAAGCACTATAAAGGGAACAATACAGGACAATAAACACAAGAATCTGCACAAAGAAGCTTTTCTTCTCAATGGTGAAATTCCACATTACCATTCCAACACAGGCCACACACTGAAAGAAATCAAAGCAGTTGTATTTTATAGTATATTTTATGACTGAGATGTAACTGAAGAAATTTTAATTAAAATCTCTCATACAGTAAAATGACCAAACTCTATAAGATTTTAGAAGAGGCATGTCCTCCTGCACGAAGGTAAGGGACAATGCCTCCAAGGCAGATGCCTCCATAACAATTTTTTTCAAACAGCAGGTCATCATCTTGTGCAAGCGGACCATTGTCAAAACTTATCATTGTCAATCATTTGAAAGCCTTCTGCTTTTCAGGAAAAAAATATTGACATTGTTCAAAATTGAAGTAGGATTGCCAAATAAAGCCAACATTTTGACATATCAAAAAATTCATTCCTTTTTCTTTCTTTTCTTTTTTAAAAAATATGTATAGGGATTCCACAGATGCCTTATCACAATGCTGCCTGTGTTTTGGAGTCCATAGTTTCCATATCAGAATTGTATTGTATAGTTTGCTTATATTTTTTCATAGTCCATACTATTAAAAACAAAACTTCTTTCTCAATTAGACCTAACATTCCAAAAAGAAAACATCTAAATTTTAAGACATGAAAATGTTGCATTTTCAGTCAAGGATAATAGGCAGTACAGAGTTCCCTCGATTTTTGCGGGGGATGCATTCCGAGACCGCCTGCGAAAGTCGAATTTCCGCGAAGTAGAGATGCGGAAGTAAATACACTATTTTTGGCTATGAACAATGTCACAAGCTTTCCCTTAACACTTTAAACCCCTAAATTACAATTTCCCATTCCCTTAGCAACCATTTAGATTATTACTCACCATGTTTATTTATTAAAGTTTATTTTAAAAAATATTTATTAAAGGCAGACGAAAGTTTGGCAATGACATATGACATCATCGGGCAGGAAAAAACCGTGGTATAGGGGGGGAAACCGTGAAATATTTTTTAACTAATATTTTTGAAAAACCGTGGTATAGACTTCGCGAAGTTTGAACCCGCGAAAATCGAGGGAACACTGTAGTTTGGAAAAAAAAGCAAAGTACAGTGAACACAATCCAACTAGAATAGAAATTCCCCACTGGCTCTTTTACACAGCATCTGCTTAACTTTTTCCTGCTTTGATTCTCCAACTGCAGTCTGCAACCTATCCTTTTTAAGGAACACTCTTTGTGTACTTGGCGGGGAAGGGGGGAAGATTTCGGTTGATCTAGACTCTGAATTTACATTACAGGAGAATCAATATCAGGTATAATACTAAGTAATGGGCAGCCAAAATTTTTACTGCCACACTGTGGGTGAGGCTTATTTTGTGGGTGTGGCTTGATGGTAATGTGACTGGGTAGGAGTGGCTTGCCGGCCATGTGATCAGGTGGGAGTGGCTTGAACAATCATCATTGTTGAAGTGAACTGTTAAGTCCTCGACTTACAACCTCACCAGTGTTGCTCTCTGGCGTGACAATTTGCTTCGCGTTTCCTGCGCTCTCCTTCCTGTCACCCCCTGCCTCAGGCTGGGTAACTAGGCAAATGGGTGTCGATCAGCTCTTGAGAAAAGAGGGGGGAGGAAATGGCCCCCCTGCAACTCCTGCTGGTGCTGGTCTCCCTGCCGCTTTCTGAGGAGGAGGAGGATGGGAGGGTGGGATGGTCAGCTGGAGCTGGGCACACAGCTTCATATATGTTATGAGCCGCCCCAAGTCCTCGGAGAGGGTCAGTATACAAATCCATTAAATAAATAAATAAATTTCCACTGGGGGAACTGTGTTCCATCCCATCCTGCCTGCTGCCCACCTGATTATACTTATGTGTAGCTTAATTCTTAGTTTTATTCACAAAACACGAAAGTGGCATCACACATTTTCCCATCATGAGCCTAATATAAAACACATATAATTCAAGGGCAATAACAAAGCCAAAAAAAACAAAACAAAACCCAATCAGGTCTGCAAACTACAATACAACCATTCCTGGGGGGGGGGGGGGGGGGAGGGGGGGGGGGAGAAAGAAGAGAAATATTTAGGGATATAATTATCCATTTCACTGACCTGAGCAACGAGTAAGTTAGTTGTAAGCATATGAGGAAGCTGCTTGTATTTTTTACTCAAGAGAATAACCCCGAGGGACCAGATCTGAAACACAGAGTGAATACAATGTAAGGCTTTCATTTGTTGTAAATAATTACAAAATTTTCCACCCAGGTTTTTATTTCAATGACATTCAAATATTTTGTGCAATTTCTGCTAAGGGACTTTCCTTGTCAATAGTGATATTTCCATAATGGGCTCAGGTATCCTTAGAACGGAACTGAAAATCAGTCTCCTCTTTGTGTTGCCGTTCTCATTTTTTCTAAGCCAGCTAATTATCAAAACCTTAAAACGAAGACACTGTACTATACTTCCAGAATTTCATAGCCCTTCACCTCTATGAGAACACGTCTACTAGCTAGCCTGATAAAAAATTCAAGGTTTTAAATTTTAGCCCCAGGCAACAATCTTCACCCCCAAAACTGAAAACCATAAGGAGGGGGAAAAGCATTAGGGGAGTAGAATACAATAAACATTGGTTTCTCTTTTTTTTCTCCTTGGCCAAAAAAGTTTCTAATTTAATAATCTGGACATGTTTGTTTTTCACCCATTAGTGAAATAGTGTACAACTTGTTACTTAGTAAGACAAGTGTCTTCTTAACTGGCAAAGGGTCTGAGTTGAATTGACCTTATTCTATTGTAAAACACAAGATTTTTTTTAAAAAACAGACAAGAATCTTGAAGATTCTTTGTCTTTCCTTCTCCTTCTTTCCCTTTTTACTTGCATGCTTGTATTGTTTTTTAACGTTTTTGGTTGAGCTGTCAGTCACATTAGACAGAAGATCATTTGTGGGTGCACGAGAAGAGCTTTTTCAAAAAGCTGTTCAAGAAAAAAACGAGGGGGCACCCTCTTCAGTTTCTCTTATTTTTAAGCTTCTGCCTTTTGTTGCCTCCTAACCAGGATGCCTTGTCACCTTGTCATTACATGCCTTGTAATGAGGGTTTCCCCCCCTTCTCATAAAGACCAGGGTGATGTATAACATAACAGAAATGCACCATGAACGGTGTGACAATTATTTTTAAAAACCAAATCAACCTGCATGATAATTTATCATGATTATCTTTTTAAAATATTCTTCAAAGTCTTATATTTGACTTATTCATTGACTTATATTCCATTTCACGAGGAGTTCAGGACAATGTATATTGCATTCCCTGCTGTTCCTTCCCCCGCACAACAATAATCCTGTGTAGTTCAGCCTGAGTGGAATAAAATGATTGGTTCAAAGTCAACCAATGAGCTTCTGAGGCCAAAGGTTAACAGAATCCGAACTTCCCCTCTCCTTTTCTAACACATTAATCCCCATATCTGTAAAATTATTTGTGACCTTTGGAAAAAAGAGGGAGGGGAAATGTTTGCAAAGTAGGAAGAGATTCAGGAACAGCTGCAGCCTCGTTTTATTGCTCTGAGAAAAAGGACAATGACGGTTTTGGACAGGCGAATGTATCTTATAAGCAATAAGATAATGATTCTTGCCATGACTCTTTTTTGACCGTGGCTAACTTAAAGGGTTGACAACATAATTGGGATAGCTAGTTCCTATTACTCCGCTTCTCTTCAGGCAACAGACTAAAATAGAAACCAGTGGCACAATTCTGTACAGTAAGTATTTACAAGTAATTTAATCCAAACTGCATCTCTGACGCACAATAAAGCAATTTGCTCCATGATGCCCAGGATATGCCCAAATTATCCCATTTAAGAATCACTGCTACAAAACCTAATTTAAATGGCATTGTTAGCATCGATTCTTTCTTTATTTTCCTCCCCATCTTTTAAACACCGGATAGCACAGTTCTGATTGACATGATACTCACCAAAGAGATCAGACTAACAATGCTAATATCAAAACTAACGTTCTGAATTGCTGCTGACAGTCTGTCTGGATCCATAGATGGAATGGTCAATAGCCACGCAGAAACGTACATGATGGGGGCAGACACAAAAGTACTGATCACCATTCCAGAAGTTATCTGCAATCACAAATCAAAGTAACTTGTATGTGGGACATGTAATAAAGCAATGAAACATTGGAGTAGGATTCATCTTCTAAATCAGAAGATTCTTTAAAGTGAATATAAAGGAAAAAACAGAAATTTTTCTTTTGGGTTTATTGGAAGAAGACTTTGGGAAAAAATTTGGAACTTCAATTTTATATACAGTGAACCCTCGATCATCGCGAGGGTTCCGTTCCAGGACCCCACGCGATGATCGATTTTTAGCGAAGTAGCGGTGCGGAAGTAAAAACACCATCTGCGCGTGCGCAGATGGTGTTTTTGCTTCCACTGCCGCCCGCCCTTCACCCGCCCACCCCGTTGCTCGCGCCCCGCCCACCCCGTTGCTCACACTGTTGCTGGGGCCGCTTCCCAGCTGGGGAGCCGAGCTAGGGAGTCCCCACCGCGCGCGCGTTGCTGGGGAAAGCGCGCGCGCTTGGGGACATCGCAGCTCTGCTCCCCAGCTGGGAAGCGGAGCTAGGGATTCCCCAAGCGCGCGCGCTTTCCCCAGCAACGCGCGCGCGGTGGGGACTCCCTAGCTCGGCTCCCCAGCTGGGAAGCGGAGCTAGGGATTCCCCAAGCACGCACGCTTTCCCCAGCAACGCGCGCGCGGTGGGGACTCCCTAGCTCGGCTCCCCAGCTGGGAAGCGGAGCTAGGGATTCCCCAAGCGCGCGCGCTTTCCCCAGCAACGTGCGCGCAGTGGGGACTCCCTAGCTTGGCTCCCCAGCTGGGAAGCGGAGCTAGGGATTCCCCAAGCGCGCGCGCGCTTTCCCCCAGCAACGCGCGCGTGGTGGGGACTCCCTAGCTCGGCTCCCCAGCTGGGGAGCGGAGCTGCGATGTCCCCAAGCGCGCGGGCACCGCCCGCTCCCGCCCACGCTGTTGCTGGGGGCCGCTTCCCAGCTGGGGAGCCGAGCTGGGGTGTCCCCGCGCGTGCCGCCCCGCCCGCCCACGCCGTTGCTCGCGCCGCCGCTGGGGTCTTACGGGGGCAAGAGGGGGAAGACCCAGGGAAGCCTCTGCCCGGCGGGGAAACTCCACTATCTACGCATGCGTGGAAGGGCACGCATGCGCAGATGGTGGAGTTTACTTCCGGGTTGAAAACTCGCGAAATAGCCCTTTCGCGATCCTTGAGGACGCGAAACTCGAGGGTTCACTGTATATATATTGACAGCAGCAAGATTACTTTATTAACAAAAATGGAAGAACACTTCGATTCTCACAATGGACGAATGGCTGCAAACATTAATGCCTTTTCTTTCTTTTCCCTTTCTTTTCTACACTTTTCCCTTTCCCCCTCATTTTTCTTATTATTTGCTTTTGTATTTTATATTATAAACTAATAAAAAGGATAACTAAGATAAATCAAGTAACTACATATTTTCGTACTTTATTACATACCAAAAAATGTGTATATATTCTAATACATTGTTTGTTCTCTGTACCAGCTTCCCCTTTTTGAGTTACTACAGAGGTAAGCATATTAGCCTGCAGAGCAAAACCGTTATTGCACAGGCAATATTTTTTACTGAGACGGTAATTTTTTACAAGTATTCCTTGACTTATGATCACCATTGGGATCAGAATTTCTGTTGCTGAGTTAGGTAATTGAGACCTGCCAAATTTTATGATATCTTATCATGGCTCTTAAGTGAACCAAGCAGTAATTAAAAGAATCCATCCTCCCTCACTGACTTTGCTTGCAATCATCGTAAGTGCAAGGATCAGTAAGTCAATCACTTTTTTCAGTGCTGGTCATTAAACAAATGAGGATTGCCTATTTGTGCACTTTTGCATGCATCCCTTAATCTAGTATCAAAGAGAGAAAGTACAGATGTTGCTGTAATCTTGAGGAATGGTTACCATTATCTATTTGTGCACTTTTGCATGCATTCTACTTCCCCTTAATCTAGTACCAAAGGGAGAAAATACAGATGTTGCTGCAATGTTGAGAAATGGTTACTGTTACTTGTTTCTTTTCCTGGCCTAAAAAGCTGCCGAGATATTTAAGTGAAGATTGTGCCATCTAACTCCTTTAAAAATTATCCTGACATATTTTTTCATTGGATATCAAGATTAAGAAAATGTTCTACTCTGGGAGATTTATCAGAGAATTGATTTAAAAAAAAAAAACTTGCTTTGAAATCTTTGAGATCAAAATCTGAAGGTTGTCTATAATAAAATGTATAGCTAGAGGTATAACAAGCAGGAAGAGGGAGATTGTGATCCCGCTATATAGAGCGCTGGTGAGACCACATTTGGAATACTGTGTTCAGTTCTGGAGACCTCACCTACAAAAAGATATTGACAAAATTGAACGGGTCCAAAGACGGGCTACAAGAATGGTGGAAGGTCTTAAGCATAAAACGTATCAGGAAAGACTTAATGAACTCAATCTGTATAGTCTGGAGGACAGAAGGGAAAGGGGGGACATGATCGAAACATTTAAATATGTCAAAGGGTTAAATAAGGTTCAGGAGAGAAGTGTTTTTAATAGGAAAGTGAAAACAAGAACAAGGGGACGCAATATGAAGTTAGTTGGGGGAAAGATCAAAAGCAACATGAGAAAATATTATTTTACTGAAAGAGTAGTAGATGCTTGGAACAAACTTCCAGCAGACGTGGTTGGTAAATCCACAGTAACTGAATTTAAACATGCCTGGGATAAACATAGATCCATCCTAAGATAAAATACAAAAATAGTATAAGGGCAGACTAGATGGACCATGAGGTCTTTTTCTGCCGTCAGTCTTCTATGTTTCTACGTTTCTAATGTCTTACTCTACCTCTGCTCAAACAGGTATTGTCATAGTGTGATTAACAGCCAGAGAACACTGGGATGGGAATGCATAAAGTAATAGCAGCATATACCAATAGAAAGTTTCTTCTTCACAAATAAACTTTAACCAATGAGGAATGTTATATCATCATTTCTCTTTTTTTCTCCCTCCAAAGCAAAATCCAATAAGGCATAGACAAAGCCTCTGGATTTAAAAAAAAAATACTCCTATTTATTTATTTATTTGTTTGTTTATTTATTGGATTTCTATGCCGCCCCTCTCAAAAGAACTTTTTGTCTACAGAGTTAACATTTTAACATGAATCAACTAATGAATCTGATTTGCTAAAGCAAAATTAACTGCAATTAAAGCTAAACGGAAAAGTGCAAATTTTAATTGACAGGTATCAACTTTAATGCTATTTATTGTATTTTGGGGAGAATGGGAATCAACGATTTTAAAAGTTATTAGAGTTTTTAAAGTTATTTAGCAATATTAATTGGATTTTTTAGATATGTACATTGTATATTGTTTGTTATGTTGTGAGCCGCCCCGAGTCCTCAGAGAGGTGCGGCATACAAATTCAATAAATAAATAAATGAATAAGATGCACCTTTTTACCCCCAAGAGGGCATAACTTGGGTGTGTCTTATACACTGAATGTAGCCCCACATAACCACCCACACTCGTTGGTCTGTGTCTGCCAGCAATTTACTTGTTTGCAACACACAGCAGCAGAGCCTGATTAGCACAAGCCACTGATTATCTGCCTCCCACTCAGCTGATTGAAGTTACGGCACTTTAAAGCTGCACGAAGGCAAATTGCTGCAGGGAGAGGCAAAGGCTGAAACTGGCTGTTTGTTTTTATATTAAGTACAGTAATACCTTGTCTTACAAACTTAATTGGTTCCAGGACGAGGTTCTTAAAGTGAAAAGTTTGTAAGACGAAACGTTTCCTATAGGAATCAATGGAAAAGTGATTAATGCGTGCAAGCCCAAAATTCACCCCTTTTGCCAGCTGAAGCGCCCGTTTTTGCGCTGCTGGGATTCCCCTGAGGCTCCCCTCCATGGGAAACCCCACCTCCGAACTGCCGTGTTTTTGTGATGCTGCAGAGGAATCCCAGCAGCGCAAAAATGGGTGTTTTGCTGGCAACGGAAGTCTGGAGGTGGGGTTTCCCAGCGAGGGGAGCCTCAGAAAAATTGCAGCATCGCAAAAACACGGAAGTCCTTGAAACCCCACCTCCAGACCTCCATGTTTTTGTGATGCTGCGATTTCGCTGAGGCTTCCCTCGCTGGGAAACCCCACCTCCGGACTTCCGTTGCCAGCGAAGCGCCCGTTTTTGTGCTGCTGGGATTCCCCTACAGCATCACAAAAACACGGAATTCCAGAGGTGGGGTTTCCCATGGAGGGGAGCCTCAGGGGAATCCCGGCAGCATAAAAACGGGTGCTTCACTGGCAACAGATGTCCGGAGGCGGGGCATCCCAGCGGTGGCGGTGGGTTTGTAAGGTAAAAATAGTTTGTAAGTAGAGGCAAAAGAATCTTAAACCCGGGTTTGTATCTCGAAAAGTTTGTATGACGAGGCACCCGCATGAACAGAGCCAATTTTATGACATTTTTGTGTGGTTGCTGCAGTCATTCAAAAAATGGTATGGTCATTGAGCCAAATAGGTGTGTGTGGGGGGGGGGGGGGGTTTGCTAGAAACTGGCAAAAAAGTCATGAATTTCAGTCACACAGCCATTGGATACTGCATCCAGTCATAAAGGTGAGCCAATTGCTAAGCACCCCAAATGCAGATATGTCACCTCAGGATATGATAGTGGTGTGGCATGGCCTTTCACAACAGCCAGAAGTTCTTTACAAGTTGTAAAGTACCTCTTCCAGGGTTATTGCAATTTTGAATGATTGTTAAAGCAACCAATCATAAGTCACCACCTGTAAGTATGTGGTAAAAGAAATATTTAAGAGACATACGACTTCTACTTCCATGTTAAACTGTGTTGCAAATATAGCCACACCCGGCGCTGTTGGAAAGACTCCATAGAGAAATGCATAGTTGGATAAACTGGTATGGTTGACCAAACTCTGGCTCTTGTCTAACAATTCCACCATTTCCCTGCATAGAAGAGGCATCAGCAGCCTAGAATAAAGACAGAAAGATAAATCACTCAGCTGTAAATTTAGGGCCCTAAATTAAAAATTATATTTTTCAATGACTCTTCTCTATGCTGGGAAACATGTAGATTTAATTTTATATGTAATACAAGTAGTCCTTGACTTACAACTATTCAATTAGTGACCTTTCAAAGTTATACAACAGCATTTCCCCCCACACTTACAACTGTTATAGAATCCCCATGGTCACATGATCAAAATTAGGATGGTTGTCAACTGAATGTATTTACGACAATTGCAATCCCATGCTCATGTGATAATCTTTTGCAACATTCTGACAGGCAAAGTCAGTGGGGAAGCCAGATTTACGTAACGACCGTGTTACTAACTTAACAACTACAGTGATTCATTTAACAACTGTGGCAAGACATACAGTAAACTGGGGCAGAACTTCACTTAACAACTGTCTTGCTTGGTAACAGAAATGCTGGGCTCAATTGTGGTCATAAGTCAAGGCGTAACTGTATTTTCAAGACCGCTATTTTGCAGCATTCACATTTGCAATTGAAGCACAAAGTATTTAAAGACTCTAAACCATCTAATAATTTTAAATTCCAATATTGACAACAATTTTTCATAATGTGAAAAAAATGGTATGGTTCACTCATTAGAAATATACACAAACATGCAGTATATATATACACAGTGATCCCTCGTTTTTCGCGGGGGATGCGTTCTAAGACAAACCGTGAAAAACGAATTTTTGTGAAGTAGAGGAAAAATATTTTTTAATGTACAGTGATACCTCGTCTTACGAACCCCTCTTCATACGAACTTCTCATGATACGAACTTCTCATGATACGAACTTCTCATGATACGAACCAAGTGCTTAAGATTTTTTTGCCTCTTCTTCCGAACTACTTTCACCTTATGAACCCGAACCGCCGCTGCTGGGATGCCGAAGCGCGGGGATTCCCCTGAGACTCCCCTCGCTGGGATTCAAAGCAGCGCCGGCAAAAATGAAGGGAGGGGAGCCTCAGGGGAATCCCCACACTTCGGCTGACAACAGAAGTCCAGAAGTCGGGTTTCCCAGTGAGGGGAGCCTCAGGGGAATCCCCAGGCTTCGGCTGACAACGGAAGTCCGGAGGCGGGGATTCCCAGCGGCGCAAGGCAAAAGGGGTGACTTTTGGGATGGGGTTGCATACATTATTTGCTTTTACATTGATTCCTATGGGGAAAATTGCTTTGTCTTACGAACTATTCACCTTATGAACCTGGTCATGGAACGAATTAAGTTCATAAGATGAGGTATCACTGTATTTAACGAGTATTTGGATTTTTAAAACCCACCCTTTGCATTAAACAGTCATTCTATAAAGTTTCTCAGCTGGAACTACATGTGATATCCTATCAGCTTCTTTAATAGAGTACTGTACTGTAGAAGAATTTTAATGGATTTAATTTTTTTAATGGACTTAATGGATTTAAGCCCCCTTTGAAAAAACCCGTGAAGTAGCGAATCCATGAAAGATGAACTGTGAAATAGTGGGGGATTACTGTATACACATGACAAAGCATTTAAGATTCAAGATTTAAAGAAACACAAAGGGGGGGAAAACTTACAGTTTTGCTGTGATGAGAAGAATCAGTGCAACAAATGTACCCCTTGTCAGTTTCTTGATTTGGCCAACCATGGTGAGACCCAGATAAAACAGAGCTGAGCCAGAAAATGAATTGGCCAGACTGTCAAGGAAGTTTTCCAAGTATAGAGGAATCTTTTGTTCAAGGATGAAATTGGAGGCAATTCCTATGAAGACCATAAACACAATGGGATTCTGCAACACGTGGAAAAGCCCAAGTCCTATGATCTTCATTTTGCTATGAGAGAGATTCTGATTATCTTTTGATTTTTGAATTTCACAGAAGATAAATCCCAATGGGTTTAGCATCATAAGTGATATTGGTGCAACCAGGTAAATGTACTGGAGATACTCAGGATATGTATTTTGATACAAAGCTTCAACTAGAGGGGGGGAAAAAGAAATTATGATTAGAGAGCAAACAATATCTGCATTTAGGGCTGACTGGAAACCCCTAGTAGAATTTTTGGATGACATGGGAAAAATGCAGTTCTGATTTATGAATTTGATGATTAAGAAAAAAAAATTGGATAAAAGAGGAAAAATAGTTTTTTTTTCTAATTGAACAGTAAAAGAAATTTTTTAATTGTACTTATATTTGCTGAAAAGGAAATCGGAATTCTTTTTCTATTTATTTTTCTTTTTGGACTTTTGCTTTTTGTATTTTTGTTTTTATTGCTTTTCCTCTTTATTAGTTTGTGTTGATTTTTATATTCTTTGTGAACCCCTTGATAAAATTTATCTTTAAAGAAACCAAATTCTCTGTGCTGACTAAGGCTGATAAAAATTTCAAGTAGCCCATAAGTTACAGCCAGTAACTCAATGATAGTTTGAAGTTATGACACATATACCTCAGGGCTACTTATGAACAGATTTGAAAATCTGACAGTTGGTTCCCTCCCCCTCCCTCAGTCAGATGACTGAACTTCAGGAGTTTGGCAACCAGACTGCATTTATGGATGTTTGTACTGTCCATCATTTACTTCCCGTTTTTGGTAAAACTACATCCATGGTAAACCAATGGTTTCCTTAGTGACAGGAGATTAGTTTACTGACTATAGCAGTCGCTTAATAACAACATCACTTAATGACTTACAAAAAAGGTCATTACATGATCAATGAGTTTTATAATTGTCACTACTGTAAATTGAAGACTACTTGTATAAGCCCAGTGTGCTTGGCAGGCAAAACTTGTGCATTACAATACAAGAAAAATGAAATTGGTTATTACCTAACTAAAGTAATCACAGTTTCCAAAACAACAAATATATTGAGATTTGAATGTGCTTGAACAAATAAACAGTCTGGCCTGGACAGGATTTACACAAGGGAAACTGCTAAAGTATTCCATACATTTTGAATGCAAAATATTTCATACTTGACAATCATTAAGTGTTGTACCACATGATTCTTGACAAATGTATATTTTATTTTATGTACGCTGAGAGCATATGCACCAAGACAAATTCCTTGTGTGTCCAATCACACTTGGCCAATTAAAATTCTATTCTATTCTATTCTATTCTATTCTATTCTATTCTATTGAAGTTGAGAGTTTGTGGAGTTTGAAATGGACTACTCTATATTTAATTGAGGTGCTCCAATGATACACTGTTCTGGAATAATTTCAAATTCAGAAAAAGCACTTTTTGAATTTGAAGCAAGCAGGTTGGATATGAAATGGGGTTTTTGAACTCTTCTGGAATATCAGAAAAATTCCAGATAATATTTCTAGTATGGTCAGAGTACTGCCCAAAACACAAAATGGAATATATTGCACTCGGCTACAATATTTTGTGCATTTTATCTCTTTTTCAGAAGTAGGAGGACATTTTGAACAATGGAGAGAAGCAACAGCATATACTTACAACATCATTATCCTGCCTTTGTTTATATATAACTGAAGGTGGCAAATATACCTAATACTCCTTCCTCCTCCTATTTTTTCTACAACAATGCTGTGATATAGATTGGGCTGAGAGAAAGGGGCTGGCTCAGTCACCCAGCTACTTTTCTGCCTAAGTGAAATCACAGACTATCTATTGTATCAAATTGGCCCTCAACTGCATGTTTTATTGGTAAGATAATTCACTTGACTATTGCCCAGCCAATAATTGAAAAATTCTATTTACTGAGGAAGGACATGATCTTACGTAAATGTTTTAAAAGCCTTTGACAATATTGAATGGTCTTTGAATTTTAAAATCAAATTTGTTCTGAGAACAATTGTATAACTCCATCTACTTAGAACTTTTGTAGGCAAGCTTGAAGCATGATACTGTATAACATTTCATTAATGATCTTGTTTTATAACTCTGTTTTTTCTCTCAATGAAATGGCCTTTGTATAATCTCACACCCAGTGATAAACAGAAATCTATTAAATCTTGCATAATCATTGATAGAGCAGCTAACACAAAATCTCTGCCATCACAACACACTTTCCAGCCAGAAAAACAATGAATAGATAAGTTCCTGGCTTTTTAATTTAGTAACATTGTTTTTCATCTTTAAGTCTAAAAAGCTAATATTTAATGAAATATCAATTTGGCCCATCTTTCCTAATGACCTGACTATCAAATGCTTTCAACTCAAATGTTTATTAGCCCTCTTGGCCATGCTGATAGAAAAGATAGGATCAGTATCCCAAATCTGTCAACAATGTCTCGCTGACCTAAGATGCTGGATTGGATGACATGGTGACCCACATTACCACAATCACAACTTGTAACAATAGTCAGTGGTTCTATTATATTCATACACCAAAGTCTACCCACCTATGTACCTATACAAGAGGTACCTGGAATGTCTCAGCATTTTCAGCTTCAATTATATATTTTCACGTATGATGTTACTAACTGAATGCAATATTTCCTGTTGCCATATTAACCATCTTTTTCTTATCCTAAGCAATTATGTGGCAATTTCCAGCTTGCCACCCTGAAGTCACTTTTATAGGAGGGGCATATAGTTTATTAAAATATTACAGACGCTATTCAAAAGTGGGGGTGAGATTAAATGCAAGGCTACAGGATAAGGGGCAGTATGAATCGCTCCTTGAGACTCTAAGATGAAAGACATGCTATCAAAGGTCCAGAGGTCGGTTTCAGCAGGTTCTGACCAGTTCTGGAGAACCGGTAGCGCAAATTTTGAGTAGTTCGGAGAATTGGTAAATACACCTCTGACTGGCCCTGCCCCCATTTATTGTCTGCTTCCTAAGTCCCATCTTCCCCTGTAATCTTCCCCTGGAGTGGGATGGAATTGAGATTTCACAGTATTCTGTCCCTGCCACATCCACCAAGCCATGCCCACAGAACCAGCAGGAAAAATTGAATCCCATAACTATAAAGATCTGAGCCTCCTATATTTATTTATTTATTTATTTATTTATTAGATTTGTATGCCGCCCCTCTCCGTAGACTCGGGGCGGCTCACAACAACAATAAAACAAAATGCAACAAATCTAATAATTTAAAAATCACTAAAAAACCCTTTTTAAAAAACAAAAACATACACAAAAACATACCATGCATAAATTTTATAGGCCCTGGGGAGATGTCTCAATTCCCCCATGCCTGACGGCAGAGGTGGGTTTTAAGAAGTTTACGAAAGGCAAGGAGGGTGGGGGCAATTCTAATCTCTGGGGGGAGTTGGTTCCAGAGTCGGGGCCGCCACAGAAAAGGCTCTTCCCCTGGGTCCCACCAGATGACATTGTTTAGTCAACGGGACCCAGAGACGGCCAACTCTGTGGGACCTAACCGGTCGCTGGGATTTGTGCGGCAGAAGGCGGTCTCGGAAATATTCTGGCCTGATGCCATAAAGGGCTTTATAGGTCATAACCAACACTTTGAATTGTGACCGGAAATTGATCGGCAGCCAATGCAGACTGCGGAGTGTTGGTGTGACATGGGCATACCTTGGGAAGCCCATGATTGCTCTCGCAGCTGCATTTTGCACGATCTGTAGTTTCTGAACACTCTTCAAAGGTAGCCCCATGTAGAGAGCGTTACAGTAGTCGAGCCTCGAGGTGATGAGGGCATGAGTGACTGTGAGCAGTGAGTCCCAGTCCAGATAGTGCCGCAACTGGTGCACCAGGCGAACTTGTGCAAACGTCCCCCTCACCAGAGCTGAAAGATGTTTTTCTAATGTGAGCTGTGGATCGAGGAGGATGCCCAAGTTGCAAACCCTCTCTGAGGTGGTCAATAATTCCCCCCCCCAGGGTGATGGAAGGACAGATAGAATTGTCCTTGGGAGGCAAAACCCACAGCCACTCCGTCTTGTCTGGGTTGAGTTTGAGTCTGTTGACACCCATCCAGACCCCAACAGCCTCCAGGCACCAGCACATCACCTCCACTGCTTCGCTGACTGGACATGGGGTGGAGATGTATTGATAAATCCAGTACCTAGGGGGGAAGCTAAAATGTTCAAAATTGTAATAGACAAAAGGTGACAACATTTAAGTTCCACCTTGAACACCTGTTCATAAGGATGATGGTGCAGCCCATGAGATCATAGAATCAAAAGAGTTGGCAGAGCCATTTAAGCCCCTGAATCTAAACCCTGCTCAGTATATGAAACCAAATTAAAGGATCCTAAACAGCTGACTGTATAGCCACAATCTGAACATGTTCTGTAAAGGAAAGCTTACTTCTAAACAACTTGTTCTACTGCTAAGCTGCTTTTGTTATTAAGAAGTTTTTGATAATAATCCTACAATTACTCTCTCACTATAATTCAATTAAAGTAGATCTTCCTAGATTTTAAATGAACATGTCCCACGCTGACTGACTGAGACCAGGTTTCCATCAATTACAGTCCCTTAAGAGATGCTGCTGAATTCTTGCCCCACTGCAAGCATTAGAGCACAAATAGAAGGGCACACATAAAAATTAACGGATCAGCGGATAATATTAAGATCTGAAAGTTAGATGTGTGACAGTTCCCCTTCTTGTTTTTTCAGGACTATAGCATTACAGTGTTGTAAAGTTTTCTTGCTACCATATCAATGTATTATACCACTGATTTGATGGCAATTTACAACCGCAAAGAAAAGGTATCACATAATCTGCATACAATGAAAATTATGGGAACTTTACATATAATTTTTTATGTAGTATCTGACCTGCAAAACTAACACATCCAATTGACTTCAACAAGTCTACTTTAAGTAGGGTTACTACATTCAGTCTAATGAAATCCAGAGTAGGAGTTAGCAGCAAGCAGTGATAGGCTACCAAAATTTTTACTACCACACTGTGGGCATGGCTTATGCATTTTGTTTCAACACTTTTCAGTGCAAATTGGGTGTTCTAGGGTGGAGCTCCAAATTTTGCTACCGGAACTGCGTTTCTGACCGTTCCCGTAGGAGACCATCACTGGTAGCAAGGTAATAGTTTTCCATATTTATTACCCTTTAGTGACTACCAGGAATTTTTGTGTACAATAAAATTTTGTGTAAGGAGCGTGCATAAGCACACTACTGCGTCTACCACAAGGTTCGACAAACCCAGGCGCCTGGTCGCCAGTGGCGCCTAGAAAATGTTGTCTGGCGCCTAGAAAATGTTGCCTGCTGTACTGTATGTGTATACAGCAGTGTTTTTCAACCGGTGTGCCGCGAGGTGGCTCCTGCAAGTGGGAGCTCCAGGGCTGAGGCTTCAGCCCTGGAGCTCCCACTTGCAGAAGCCGCCCCCCGGCTATTGCCCGCCGCCGCTACCCGCACACCCCAAAATACCCCCCTGCGTGCCCTTTTCCATGGGCGCGCAGTTCCCATTCCCCTGCCTGCCTGGGGGGGGGCGGGGAGGCGCCGGCAGTAGAAGGCGCTGCCCCCACCCACCCGATCCGCTCCCTCTCCTCCTCTTCCGCTGAAAGAAACGCGCGGAAGCTGCCTGCTTGAGCCTGGCGTTGCTCCACCCCGCTTCTTCCTGCTTGTCATCCTCCGTTGCCAGGAAAGCCGGGTTTGTTTTCCGTGAAAGCAGCGCGCCTTTTAACACGCTGCTTTCCTGCACCAGCGACGTTTGGCTGCCGGGGGGGCGCGGAGGAGAAAATCCTCCCCCCCCAGGAGCAGCAAAAGCCTAAGCGGCGGGGTGCACCGTTTGCCTTCCGGCTCAGTCGCAGAGGCTTTTGCTGCTTGTGGAGGGGGGGGGGGGTTGGCGGTGCCGATGCCAAATGCTTTCCCTCCGTGGTGGGGGGTGCAGGGCAGGCGCAGTCAGCCCCAGGAGACAAAGATGGAATGAGAGAAAGGAAAGAGAGAGAAAGGGAGGGAGAGAAAGAAAAAGTGAGAGATAGAAAGGATAGAGAGAAAGGGAATGAGAGAAAGGAAAGAGAGAGAAAGAGAGGGGGAGAAGGAAAGAGTGAGAGATAGAAAGGATAGAGAGAAAGAGGGAATGGAAAGAGAGAGAAAGGGAGGGAGAGAAGGAAAGAGTGAGAGATAGAAAGGATAGAGAGAAAGAGGGAATGAGAGAAAAGAAAGAGAGAGAGAGAGAGAAAATAAGAGAGAGAGCAACAGAGAGAGAAAGAACAAGAGAGAGAAAGCATGAGAGAGAGAAAGAACAAGAGAGAGAGAGAGAAAATAAGAGAACAAGAGAGAGAAAAAGATAGCAAGAGAGAGAGAAAGCAAGACAGATAGGGAGAGGAAAGGAGAGTGAGAGAAATGAGAACAAAAATGGGAGAAAAAAGGAGAAATGATAAAATGATTGAGGCAGAGAATGAGAGGAGAGAGAAACAAAAGAGAGAGAGAGAGAGGTGATTCTTGAAGCATATGGTAAAAAGCATCCAAATAATAAGAACCCCCCCCCCCAGCCCACACCTGTTTTTGAAAAGGATAAAAGAGAAAAAAAACCCAGCCCTCAACTGGTTTTGGAAATGGTTGGACTGTGTATACATACACACACATAAGGGGGGGAGAGAGACAGGGATGGAAAAAGAGGAGAAGTGAGAGGGAGAAGGAATGAGGGAAAAAGGGAGGAAGAGAGAGAAATGAGAAACATGAGAGAGAAAAGGGGGAAAGACAGGAGAAGTACCCATAAATGAGACAGTGGTATAAATTTCAGGAGGGATGATTGATGATTGACTGTATTTATAAGGGGATGTTACGTGGGATTGTATATATGAGGGGGTTACAAAACCAAGTTTGCTTAAAAAAAATTCTGGCTCCTAAATTTTTTGGCTGGCTCCTAGATTCTGAACAACTTTGTCGACCCCTGGTCTACCATCCTGTCCTTCTGTCTTATTATCCTTTTTATCACTTCTTTATACTTTGTTAATACAAACTATAATTCTATACTTGTTTGACAAATATAATAAATAAATAAATAAGTTCTATTTTAAGCTGAAGTAAATCACAATAGATGTCATAACTTAGAGTGAATGGTCTACCTGCATTTTCAAAAATATGTTTACCAACTTCTGCAGTCTAGAAAACCTATTATATCAAATTTCCTGTTTCATCACACTATAATTGCCCTTTACATGATAACCCCAAACTTCATTCTGCTAAGTTTCTTTAGTTAGCATTTTTAGAATGACGTATATACTAGTATATTATTTAGGACTTAATGGTGCTTAAAGGACACAGCTATATTCCATTCTGTAAAGTACCATTTAATCATAGCCACCTGAATTTGGTTTGCCAATATTTACTTGTGTACTAAAACGGAGAATCCAATTTTTCTTTCCCTAGCTAAGCATTCAAACTAGTATTTTCTTATAAATGGTATCAGCATAAAGTAACATTAAATAACTATATACAAATACAAGCTCTGTGAATCAGAGTAACTTTCAAGAACAGGCAATATAAAAAAGGTGAATACATTTTTGTTATCTGGAGATCCATAAGTAATGCCTAATGTGCCACTCCCTACAAATGATGAAACTATTGCATTCATGCACAGAGAGTAAGTTTATATATCATCTTAATCTGTTGTTTATCCAGTAATGGTTCATTAAGTAAAGCATAATTGTTAACTTCATCAGACTCTCTGAGTCACAGAGCATGGCTTACAATTCATGACTGACTAAACACCAAATGCTAGCTACAGTACAATATCTATCGCTTTTTACAATGTTATTTTGGGGCTTGGGTGCAGTTTAATATATGGAATGTTTGTTTGTTTGTTTGTTTGTTTGTTTGTTTCACAGGCCAAAAAACACTTACCGTACCTTTAACAAAAACACCTCATCTTTGCAATATCACGCCAATATATTTTTTCTTTCAGGAAGCAAAATATATTTTCTTCTCAAAAATTAAAATACTGCACTACCAGTACAAAAACTGACCGGCTTCAAAAAAAGCACTATATTGCTGATAAAGTGGATAATTTATGTATTGTATTAGAGACACACATAAACCCCTCCTCCCCACAGCCCGAAATATGTGTTTCAGGAATGGGTATTATGCATGCTGATTCTAAAGCACCTTGAAAAATTACAATTATATATAAAATGATGCTTACCTATAGGATATCCCAGTGCAAAGTCATTGCTCTGAGTAGCAAAAATAGGAAAGAGTCCAGCTTTGCTAAATCGTTTTTCAGGAGTCACTATCAAAAATGTTAATGCACAGACTAAGAAGAATACTGAGGCTTTGGCAATTAGGATGCTGTACAGAAAGGACCACTTCACGTTGGAAAAATTCAATAAGACCATATTTTTGAAGAGTAAAGCTGGGAGTGCAAAGCGGGAGACAAAATTTCCTAATCCTTTGGCCTGAGTGGATGTAATTATATTAACTCTTCCAGCTATATATCCACAAAGGATAATGCCAAAGCATTGTAACAAAGCTGGAAAAAGCTTACTTATTGACATCGAAGGAGAATTACTGCTTAAGTTCAGTTGATCCTCAAACTTGTCAGATAGAAGACCAGACATATTAGTTGCAGAAAAGATATTCTTTGTGTTGATGTGAGTAAAAAGATCCATGTTCATTTGTCCCTTCTCAAATTGCTAAAAGTAGAGTCTGATCTGTAAAAGAAGAAAGGCAATGCTGTTGTTTTATAATTTTGAGCTGGTATTGCATTCGGTATTTGTGTCTAGGTCACTGCCAACATGTCAAACCAAAAGCCATTTTCATATTAGGTTGAATATTTATCAGTGGACACAGAACATTGACTCTTCTTGAAAAGAGAAACAAAAAACAAAGCAGGTGACATCGAGATGGTGGTAAAAAGGAACTGAACTGCTTGTAGATAAACTACAATGATTAACTTACTTTCAGAAATATACTTGCAGACATGAAATCCAAGTATACTTGCCAATCACAAATAGAAATAAGAAGGATAGCTTTGTGGAAGAAAGTATACTGACTGGAATTGCAAAGAAAAATTTCTGCAACAGGAAGCAACCTTGTTAAAACATTCTTACAATAATCTGGGGAGGTGAAAAGTTTTTTAAAATAAAACATAAGAGCCAGCTTATTTTTGAATTTCCTGTTTTTGAAAACCAACTAAACCATCTGTCATCTGATTTTCTACACTGACGCCTGAACAAAATTGTACCTCGGTGGGCAAAAAAAGGGGAGAAATGCAAATATAATTTTGAAGATATAACAGTTTTATATACTAGCTGTAGTTTAGTAGTTCAAAACTCACCAACAGCTCAAGGTTGAGTCAGTCTTCCATCTTACCGAGGTCGGTAAAATGAGGACCCAGATTGTTGGGCGCAATATGCTGATTCTGTAAACCGCTTAGAGAGGGCTGTAAAAGCACTATGAAGTGGTATATAAGTCTAAATACTATTGCTACATGCTGTTTAAAAGTGTACAGAAGTCACCACCAGGCAATGAAGTTTTACAATTACTTAATCCACTAAACGATATTGCAATTACCGGTATGTCATTGAGTAAGTACAGGGAAAAGGAATAAGTAATTGCAATAGGATGGTGTCATTTTGGCCAGTTGACCTTTATTGAGTTTAAGAAAGAGATTACCGGTAATTAAAATACTGAATTTCTTCTGATATTTACACCTGGTACAAAAACACAAATTACCCAATGCCTTTGTATCATGAGAGTAGCTCTATGCAGTGATTAAAAGCAGTGGACTAGGAACTGGAAGACTGTGGGTACAAAGCCTACTGGGTTGACTTTGGGCTATTCAACCCTAGGATAAAGATCCTGGCAAGTTGTCTTTGGAGATTCCCAGGTCATGGTTGTCCCAAAGATACTTTTTCAAAAGGCAACTGGACTTTCTAGACTTTCAGAAAGTCCACCTGCCTCTTGAAAAAACAACAACTTTGAAACAAACCTCAGCAAGCTACTTCAAAAAATCATTGCCAAATAACCCTGCAGGGTCAATGCTGGTTTAAGTAGTACCCGCATTTTGACTTTCTGAAAGCATGCTTGGATGCATTGATCATAATAGCAACAGCACTTATATACCACTTCACAGTGCTAAGCTGTTTACAAAGTCAGGATATAGATAGAAAAATAGAATTCTTTTATTGGCCAAGTGTGGTTGGACACACAAGGAATTTGTCTTTGGTGCATATGCTCTCAGTGTACATAAAGGAAAATATACATTTGTCAAGAATCATGAGGTACAACACTTAATGATTGTCATTAAGTATTGCCCCCAACTATCATGGTCATCGTTTTACCGACCTTCGGAAGGATGGAAGACTAACTAATCAACTAAATCGCTACAAACTTTAACTGCTTTTAAAAGAAACGCATCCAGCCCAGGTTTAGGTCTCAAACAGAAGGGGACCCACCATCACCCCACCACCCACACCGCTCCCTCCCACGCGAAGCTGCAAGAGAAGCGCCAGTATCACCTGAGGCGGCCCCAGCCCTCAGCCAATAGGATCGCGTTTACGACAAAAGAGAACGCGCTTGGTGGCGAGTTTGAGTCGATTTGCGGCCAGAACGGCGCTGCCGGCTGATGCTAACCGGTGCAAAGCTGAGGCGAGTGCGAGTGCAAGTCTCTCACAGAGCGCCAAGCAAAATCACCATTCCCCCACCACCACCACCTCGCTTTCCGTGCTCTTAGTTGTCACTGGGCAAAACAGAAGCTCCCACAGAGGAGACGTCTTGGAGGGAAGGCAACAACCTCCGAAATACATACAAACACACACACACACCTCTCCTGCAGCGCGTTAGCCCCTGGAGTGCCACAAGCCCTCAATTCAGCTAAAGTCCATTCCGTGAAGAACAGCCCAAGCGTGGCCCAGCGGGAGAAGCCCCTCCTCAGCCCACTGCCTTGTCTTGGAAGCCGGCTAATGCCTTACCTCTCCCGCGCCCTCTCAATGCCCGGCTCCCCACAGCAAGCAGCTGGCTGTCGCTTCCACCCTGCGAAGGGGAGCTGCAGCCTGCTACGAGCCTCCCCCCCCCCCTCCTTCCCCGCCCACAAGCCCTTCTCCGGGGCGCTCCTGCCTCGATTTACCTGCCCTCGCCCTACGGGGGCTGCAACAGTGAGAGCAAAAGCAAAGCGGGCATCTCCGGCCTTGCGAGGGGGTGGGGGCTGTCGTCCTGACGGGAGGCACCTCGCGTGGGGCTGAGCCCGGCTGCGTATGAGCTCACCGCAGAGGCGGGTCCGGGCTGTCCGAGCCCGCCCCGCGTCTGGGTTTAGCTAAGATGGCGGTGGGGTCGCGGGTTGCCGCACCAGAAAGCAGGGTGGGCGGTGGAGGGGAGAAAGCGGGTTAATCTCACCAGCCGGTTGCCTTTGCTCCGTTTTACCTGACGCGTCAAAGCTTACCTTTCCGTCGGCTCTGGTGGCTGGTTCCTCTTTTGTAACCGTAGACTTGGGCTTTTGCTCGGAAGTAATTCCTACATGCCCGAATGAGGCTCCCTATCAGATGACGCGGTGCAACATGTAACCTTGCGAGATAATCCTGCTGCATTTGAGCTGCTCCATGTCTTTGCGTTGATCTGCTTGACGGTGGAGACTCTTGGCCTCTATTAGCCTCGATTCCGATTATTATTTTTATTTTCCAATATCCAGCCGTTCCCTTTCCTTCCTTCCTTCCTTTTCTTTTTCTGTTATATAACTGTTTGTCCTAGTAACCAAACGGGCCTTTTCCCTACTGCTGAATTGAAGCGCCAGCCTTGAGTATGTACAAAGCTGTAGAGGCGGCCAATTCCTGTCCTATTTTTATTGCCTCTCTGAAAGCCAATTAACCACCTGACTTCCTTGCAAGGCAGAGGTGACAACACATCTCCATTTTGACACACCTGGAAGTTGCTCTTGGGCGATGCAGAAATAAGGGGGAAATGTTAACACGCCCAAGCCTCTCTTGGCAAGCAATCAGAAGGATTGGCAAGGTAGGTTTATGTTAGTGGTGAAAGCAATATGAAAATTTTTAGAACCCATACACTATATGCTATACACAAGTGACCTTTGCAATCAGATTATAAGCAACTGTGTTCTCTTTGTTGATGGTGTAAAACTATTCAACACCACCAACAATGTTGCTGCCCTACAAAAATACTATCTGTCTTGACTCTGTCAGAATGATCAAGCAAACTGTCTTGACTATCTGCCAGAATGGTCAAACAATTGGCAACTCCAAATCTCAACCAACAAATGTCTAACACGTTGGCAAAAAATAAAAATACAAAATATAATCTGGGCAAATACGACCTTGTAGACTAGAGGACTCTCACTCTGACAAGGACCTTGGAGTACTCAGCTCTAATGATCTAAGTGCCAGACCTCACAGTAACAGCATTGCCAAAAAAGCATTAAAATGTTTAAAACCAGCTTTTTGAATTTAACTTATACATTTATTTACACTTACATCCATGCTACACATTATTTTTCATTTTTCTCCTTCAATTCAGCAACATTTTAGTTTATTGACATTGCCGCTTTGCAAACAGTCCAGGGAAAGGAAAATATCTGTGCTATTTTCTGTATTTGTCAGTTGGAGTTTCTAGTAACTTTATTTAGTATTTTCAGTTAGTATCACCTTGAAAAACAACAAGGACTTGTGATGAGGAAGAGGCACTCAAATGAGGAAACATAACTTAACCCTGTTTTAATAATGCAAAGCTTGCATGAACAAAAGAAAAGCATGGGTCAATGGTTAAAAATGGGACATTTTTAAAACTCCACTTTCCTATATGTAAGAACACTTTTTTTACTCCTTTCTGTTATGGTTGTTCTGTTATTTTCATATCAAAGAAAGTTTTGAAAGATAGAATATAAGCGATGAGAACAAGGGCGATGAAATAAGGGCTTTAGCTTTTAAAGAACGAAGTAGGATGTTCTCGAGAATATTGTGAATTTTACTAAATTTTGTCCCCAGCATAGAGTATCAATTAAAACAAACATTCTCCCCAATGTATGATGAGTTTGAGATCCCAATGCCAGTTGTTTTTATCACTTAAAAATCTATAAAATTAACATTCAGTTCAGAATCAGTATATATACCAGAGGTATACAAACACACACAAACACACTATAGAACCGGTATCAAATCTCTGGTGACATCACAGAGCCAGTTCTATCGGTGCCGGTCGGTGGATGCTGCCATTTTGGTGAGGGAGGTTTAAACTTTTTGGGAGGGGATTTTTTGCAGATTTTTTTCATCTGTGCATTTGCAGAAGCCGAGGTTCCGGCACTGCGCATGCACTGCCATCTTGGTTTTGGCTTTTAAAAAATATTGGTTTTTTTTCTCTCAAACCCAAAACTTTACCCTTAGACCAGTGGTTGGTTTCTACCAGTGTGTAAGGTGACTCCGTCCTAGTAGCGGATGCCAGATTGCATAATTTGTGCGCGACCGCTCCAGTGCCGGTCTTTCGACAGCACCATTTTTTTCTTGAATTTTCCAGCTATCTTGCTTCCTGTGCATGCGCAGAAACAAAATCTCATGAGAGGATCCTATCATGTGCTAGATTTCAGCAATATTTTCCTTCCTTGCATTCATGGAAGCAGAAAATCACCAGAATCTCACATTTTTGCTTCCTGTGCAAGGAAATAAAGAGGATGCGTGCGTAGGTCACCAATTTGCAGGTAAATGCAACCCACCGCTGCCTTAGACCTCACCCTGTTCCTAAGAGGTCTTTAAGGTTCCTAAGACCTATGCTCGGGTCTATATGACCAGAAATGAAATTTGAGACCCTGTAGATTATTTGTCATGCAGATCTGAAATTTGTGATTAATTGACTTTTCCTCATTTGAGGGGTTCTTACTAAGAGTGTGGGGGTTATTTCATTTTGTTTACTTTTTGCTATACTCGTTACACCCAAAACAGTACAAGTGTATACTAAATGTGAATACAACAACAGGGTTAAGGGGTGTGCATAAGTGTACCAGCGTATCTACTGTCCTTCTCCTAATGTTCCCTTTTATTCATATCCATTTCATGTATTTATAGTTATGTTTCTACTTATACCTGTTATCTAATACATACTAGATGAAATAAATAAATAAAAATAAAATAAAAAAATAATACTGTTGCCTATTCAGGTGCCTTCTTTTTTAAACCCTTTAAAGGAGAAAAAAGGGAATACGGAAAGAATACAAGAAAGGCAAGCTTTTTAAGAGTGAAATTGCTTTCTCACTGAAAAAGTCTTTTCCCCTTCCATACAGCATGCTCAATAAATCCATTACTTTTAGTGTTTTGATAAAACACAAATGTTGAGCATATAATTACATTCACATATTTAAAACCTCCCTAAAACAAATTAGTAAATGTAAAATCAAGATGAAATAATTGTGGGATTGTAAAATTTCATCCAACATTTCATACTTAACAGCATAATGAAGTTGAAAGCCAATTCTTTAAAAACATTCTCTAGCACAGCGTTTCCCAACCAGTATGCCGCGGCACATTAGTGTGCCGCGAGACACAGGCAGGTGTGCCGCCAAGCTCCCTGCCCGATCTGCCCCCTCTCCTCCTCCGCCGCCCCCTGCCTTGGGGCGCGACTTCTCTCGCGGCGGCGGCTGCAGCTTCAGCTCCTCGGGACGAAAGCGCTCCCAGCCCTATCTTGCAGCCCCCTGGCTGGGAGCGCTTTCGCTGCGAGAGGGCTTTCTCCATCCGTTTCGGGAATGCACGCCCCGCCCCTCTCTCACGCGCGACGCTCCCCTTTTCTCTCAGCCCTCCCTGGCTTCGCTTCTCAATCCCTCCCTCCTTCCATCTTTCCTTCCCCTCAGCCGTTCTGTCTGGGGGTCTCCCGCTCTTCCCTTCCCCGCCTCCCAGGCTTTGCCTTTGCCACCCCCACCCTTTTTTGGTTGACAAGGAGTCCTTTGCCGCATCCCGCAGTTCGCACTCGGCTCGAGGCCGCTTTCCCTGGCTGCGCTCGGAACCGACAGGGCGCTGCTCTTTCTCTCTCTCACTATCTCCCGTGAGGCGGGGGAAGGAAAAAAAAAGCAAAAAAAAACTTCTTGCAGCGTGCCCGCGCTCGTCCCTTCAGCAGCGTGGGAGGGAAGTCAGAGGGCGAGGGAGCGAGCGAGCGCTCATGTTCTCGGTGCCCTCTGCAGCCTGCCTTCCTTCTTCTTTGCCCCCGCTGAGGGACGGAGAGAAAGATAGAAAGGAAAGAGGGAGGGAGAGATAGAAAGGAAAGAGGGAGGGAGAGATAGAAAGAAAAGAGATAGAAAGGAAAGAGGGAGGGAGGAAAGAGGGAGGGAGAGATAGAAAGGAAAGAGGGAGGGAGAGAGATAGAAAGGAAAGAGGGAGGGAGAGAGAGAGAGAGAGAGAAAGAGAGACATAGCAAGAGAGAGAGAAAAAGAAAGAAAGAGATAGCAAGAGAGAGAGAAAGAGATAGCAAGAGAGAGAGAGAGACAAAGAGATAGCAAGAGAGAGAGAGAGAAAGAGACATAGCAAGAGAGACAGAAAGAGAGCGAAAGAGAGAATGAAAGAGATAGCAAGAGAGGCAGAGAGAGAGCAAGGGAGAGCGAAAGACATAGAGGGAAGGATGGAGGGAGAGAGAAAGAGCAAAAAAGAGGAAGAAAGAAAGAAAGAGAGAGATGGAGAGAGAGAAAGAAGGGAAGGAAGGAAGAGAGAGAAAGAGGGAGGGAGAAATTGAGTGAAATTGAGGAAGAGATTTTTTTTTGTCCAAACTTTTCTTTAGCCCCCCCCCCCGTGCCCCTCCCCCGTGCCCCCGTTCAGTGTTCCCCAGGATTTTGAAAATATGAATAATGTGCCGCGGCTCAAAAAAGGTTGGGAAACACTGCTCTAGCATATCCAATAAACATGAAATGTCGTTTATGGAATTAATTGCATGTTAGGATTATAATAGTGAATGTACTCAAGGTCCATTGATGAATTGCTGATTTGTGGTACCTGAACTCTTCACTCCAAAGTTGTTGCCAACAACTAGTATCCACTTTAATGCTTAGCTTTAGTTGCTAATATTTAGTTGTCTAAAGTAGATGCCAAGTCTCATATCTACTTTAGCAGCATAATGTGTGCTTATCTTTCTCAGTCAGCCAACACTGCCCTCCAGCAGTTTTCTAAAAGGTCATTTTCACTAAAGTAAGAAATCAACACATCTCACATTTCAGTCTGAAACAAACGAACCAGCATAAAATCTAACAATTCTTACCTCCTGGTTTAATCAGAGCCCTGGCCCCACTGTTCCAACTTTTAAATTATTCTATGTATTTCTATCAGCTTATCAATACAGCAATGCCTTGTATCACCCAAAAATTGTGAAGTTCCTTGTTAATATTTAAAGCTTAATTTTTCATTCTTCCCATTTTATCTAGACTAGGAAACTCTATATGTACTGGTAACTCAGTATTGCTATAGGAGTAAACAAAAGCTTAATTCATAGCAAATATACAAGTAGTCCTTGACTTATAACCACAATTGGAGTAACAATCCCAGCAATCTTGGTTGCTGTTGTAAACACATGAGTCATTAAGCAGGAAGTGAAGGAGTACGGTACTTGGGTTGCAACACTAGGATTGGGGAGGCTGATTGAGGGGTGCTACAGTGTGATGGTGAGTGTGAAGAGGCCAGGTGGAAAAATAAGCTGATAGGGAATTTAGTGCCCCAGTGCTACACAGACCCTCCAGAGCTATGAAAGGGAACTTTCTGTGTATTTTAATACTTACTTTGCTACAGTGTTTCTCAAATAGTGGGGCTGGTCCCCCTGGGGGGAGTGAGGGGCAATGCTGGTGGGGGGGGGGCGCATGACCCTAGGGAACGTGCTTTTTTGCCGCAGGGAGTAGGGGTTTTTTGCACCTAACAATAGCACACAGCACAGAGTAAGTGATATGAAGTGCATTTAACAAATCGATAAGAGACACCATGAAAAAATATTTAACAGGGATGAAAAGAAAGGAGGAGAGAGACTGAGATAATGAGACAAATGTAAGTCTCCCAAAAGCTAAGATGAGGAAATATAACAAAGTATATGTAGTGTTTGGCTTCACTGTGACTATGGTGGAAGACGAGGAAAGATCGGTATGTTTACTGTGTCTAAAAATATTGGCAGCGGACAGCATGAAGCCAAATAAATTAAGGTGTCACTTAAACACATTACACCCCAATCACGCTGATAAGCTACTTGAATTTTTTTCAGCGAAAACATGCTGAATATTGCAAACAATCATCCCAGCGAAGAGATGGCCCCCCCAAAATGTTTACTTCTTCCTGGGGGGGGAGGGGGCGTAACAGAAAATAATTGAGAAACACTGCTTTGTTACAACAGACTATCTGCACAGCAGTTTACGTCTGTAAACCTTTTAGAAGAACACATTGCGCACTTTAGTCTCCGTATCTGCAAAAAGCTATTATCTTGATTCAGTTACTTCTCAATGAAGCATTTACAATTATTGGCAGACAATTCCACCTCCTTTAAAAGAGGCAGTGATGAGGCCCTTCCTTTAAAAAAATTGCATTGTAAAACACAACTACTGTACATTGTATTATTTTACAGTAGTGCTTACACAATATTCACTGGAGGTTATTAAGACTCTAATGTTTAGATTACTTCTTAAACCTCTGAAGACTAAAAAAAATGTATTATCTCTCTTTGTAAAATATTTACATCTAAAGCTAAATGTGGCATTAAGAAGCCATTCCTGAAAAGGCCAGTGGCTAATGTTCGCCTCCTGGACAAGGTGTTTGAATTAGTTCCAAGTTCTCTTGTGTGCAATTGACTTTTTATATCCATTTCAATCCTGTTTCAAGACTGGGTATGAAATAGAAACCATTTTTGGATGCCTTGTGGGAATGAGTTTGTTGGAGAAAAATGGTGAGTGCAGTTGTGTTGGTCTTTCTGGATCTTTTGGAGACTCTCAATACCATTTCCATGTGATCCTGATTCTTAGAAGTTGGATTTTGAAGACACTGTACTAAACTGGTTCCTTTCCTACTTAGGATGACTATTTCTAAAAGGCTTGATACTGGTGCCTGAATTTGATTGGAGTGTGGGATTCTTTGTATCCTTGGGAATTCTGGCATGAATAGGAGTCTGAGGAAAAGGGGGCATAGAAATCGAATAAATAAACAAATAAACAAACAATAAATAAAATAAATTCAGTTTGACAGAGTTTGGAACTGGAGGGGGATGGAGCCTTCAGTCAAAACATCATTCCTACTGACGAGTCAACCATATTCCAATGTCTGGCTGATCGGAAGAGGAGTAGAGTTGTTGCTGAACAACCAGCTCTCATCCTGGTTGGACAATGGGCCAGTTGTTTTGGGAACTTGAGAAACTGAAACTTATATTGGAGTGAAAAGCCCAAGAACTTTAGTACTGGCTTTCCACCAGTAGCACCAAGATGGTGTATCTAAATAAAATTGTTCTTTGAGGAAAAGCAATGCCTCGGAATTCTATTTGTGGTGGGTGCATTACTTGGAGCCTGACACTTAAGCCAGTGCTTGTTTAATGTCACTTAGTCTCATAATCCGCAGGTCTTGAGTGACAACTGGGGGATTACCCTTTGCCTCATGGCGGTTGGGTTATGGAATCCTTCAAGGCTTCGTATCTTTTTAATACCTACATAAAATAGTTGGGAGAAGCCACTCAGGAAAGTGAGCCACCACAGTTGCCACTGCTGGGAAAGTATGGAGATAAAGCCCAGATACAGCTCTGCCTCTAACTCAGGTGAGACAAATTAGTGTCTGAATCAGTGCTTGGTCTGTGTAATGGATTGGATAGGGGTCAATAAATGGAGACTCAGTCCAGAGAAGATAATGTATGTATGTGGTGTCCTGCTAGTCTTGGAGTATCTGTCCTAAAGAAGCATGCTTGCATTTGGCTGTGGTCCTAGATCCATCACTTACTTTAAGTAACCTTGGTAGCTTTTGTATCAGCTTCAACTGATTCTTAACATCAGAGGTGAGCTGCTAAGGTGGAACGGTGATGTGTGCTTGCCCCTGTGGCTCTGAGTGCTAGCAGAGTCCTGCGCAATTATGCTACTGCACCTGGGCAGGTAAAAAAATCGGGCATGGACACGCAGGTGTGCCCATGGCCCACCTCTGCTTAACATCTATTACTTTACCTGGGCAGCATCAGTTAACAGGGATTATTCAAAATCCAGTTACTTCTCAGTCAGATTACTGCAAGGTTTGTACAACTGCCTTTAAGTGAGTCTGGGGACCTTGGTTGATTCAAAACAGAGATTCTAGACTACTCAAGGGCCTGAGGCAGGTTACAAATCTATTATGCCAATGTTTTCCATTTATGTTGAATGCTAATTGTTTCCAGCCCTAATTCACAGTGCTGCTTTTCACTTTTAAAGCCCTAAAGAGTTTAGGACAATGACCCTACAGGATATGCCTTTTCCCACAACCTTCTTGAATCTTGAAAATCTTATAATGAGGATTCTCCTGCAGATCCGTTCATCAAAGGTCTCCGTAAGGGGGAGACCTATTTCTATAGTGGGGCCCCATTTATAGAATTTCCTCCCTAAGAATGTTTAAGTGGTGCCCACATTGCCATGAGGTGACAACCTGTTTTCCCAGGCTTTTAAATTGTATTTTAATTAAAATTGTCTTAAATGTTATACTGCTGCCTAATTAATATAGTTTTTAGTTCGCATTTGATTTCATTATATTTTAATTTGAATTGTATTTTTGGGTGGGTGTATTTGCACATGTGTGCTTTAATTCAGATACCTAACTGTATTCCATAACATTAAGCAGGGTGTGTTAATGTATAGTGCATTTTAAATAAAATTCCATTTATTTAATTGAGAAGGCCCAAGTGTCACGGGTCTGCCTTATAGATTTCAAAATAAGCAAATTGGATGCTGTCAATTTTTTTTATAGTAGTCCTCACTTAATGATCACTTGTTCAGTGACCGTTCAAAGCCACACTGGCGGTGAAAAAAGTGATAACCAGCCCTCACGGTCATTGGTGGTTGCCATTTTCAATCTTCGCAGCTGACTTCCAACAAGCAGAAGAAGCCATCATGATTATGTGACAACCAGACAACCAGGCCTGTCATTGCTAATGGCAGGGTGTCCAGGGGAAAAGCATTTTGAAATTCCCTTATATTTCCCTGACATTTCCCTGTAACTTGCGATCTAGTTAAGGCACGGTTGTAGATGATGTCATACCAAATGGCTAAGCCATGGAGAAATATTGGTAGCTGAGGAAGCAAGTTGTTGCCACAGTTATGCTCATTTTTGCTTGATTATGCCAGGCAGCGCAATCCGTTTGGTTTTTTTTACCTGATTTTCCCCTGACTTTTAAACATTTTAACACAGTTTGGGTTTCCCCCCGATTTATTCCGTTTTCCTCACAAATTCCCTAATAATTCCCTGATTTCCAGGTTTGCTGGATACTCTGAAATGGGATGGTCACATGATCTCTTGCTTAATGACCGCTTAGTAACAGAGTTCCTGGTCCCAGTTAAGATTATTAAACAAAGGCTACTCTTCCAGTGTAGAGATCTAACTAAAAACAAACAAAAGAGCACCACCTAGTGGTTAGTTTTAAATGCGAAGCAGAAAACTTGATAAAAGTTTTATTAAAACCCAAACCGGTAGATGTTTTAAAATGAAAAGCAGAATCTTAAGCTCATATAGATTTCATATGTCAATCAAATCTCTTAAACAATGAAATAAAAATTTTAGATGATCATACAATTCTGGGAGATGGGATGGATATCCAAGTATTATTATTATTTATTAAGTGAACTGGCACTATCAAAGAGGACGTCACTGAATTACCCATTGTGTATAGAGTCCCGCTGAAGTATATGTGCTTTGGTGGCCACTGAATAATCCGATGGCAGGACAAGATGCCAGACACACACTCTGCTGATGAAAGCCCAGACAGGCTGGGCAGGCCAGGTTGCAAGGATGCCAGACTATCACATCCCCAAACAGCTCCTCTATGGTGAGCTGTCTCAAGGAAAGTGATTGCATGGGGGACAAAGGAAGTGATATAAAGACACATTGAAAGCCTCCTTCAAGTCCCTGGATATCGACACCACCTCCTGGGAAACCCTAGCACAAGATCGATCGACATGGTGCACGCTGATCCACCAAGACTGCCAGACATCTGCAGACAAAAGAACCACCACAGCACAAGAAAAAGCCAGCACTCCACAAAGGTAAGAGTTGCAAATACTGCAACAATGGTGCCCACACGTCTGTCCAACATGTGGCAGAACATTTTGTCCCATTAGAGGCCTTACCAGCCATCTGCAGACACATCGTAAACACAACCTGTTAGATGTCAAGGTCCTCTTTGAACACGATGGACAAACATCAATGAGATTCTAAACCAGAAAGATTTTCGACCCACATTTTGCATATAACAAACACAAATACATCTCCATCTGACAAACCTTTGCATCATTTTAATGTTTATTCCTTTGTAAATGTAAGAAATTCACTGATCATTTCGTTTCTTATGTACATGTACTTTAAGATAAGCATGTTAATAACCTAAAGTCAAATAGAAAGAACCTTATTTACAACATGGGCATGTTTTATTCTGTGATATATATGCAATTTTATAAAAAGGAGGGTATGGATCATATATTTAAAATGCATATCCTGTTATTTCACAAATGATTTGATTCATTCACATGAACAGGATTTAAACTTAGCTTTTTTTCAAATTTTAAACACATCCATCTCAAATTTCCATGAATTTATCCATCCAAGATACTGCTAGAATAAAGATCTTAAAATTTCAGTCTGGTAAGTTTTTGTAATTCATTATATTGTATTTCTGTATAGTAGGATAAAATACTATCTAGTGAATATTGTAGGTCGTATGTTGCTTGAATATCACACATAAAGTATAAATGTTATAATTGAAATTCACAGTGAAGACAATATGTTTTAGATCTTGTTTCTTTTCAAAGCTGCCATTTAGACTCAAGGCACCAGGGAGGAAAATCTGATTTTATTTTTCTCCACGTTTACTTATTGAGCATAAATAAATATGTACTCTAAAACATCTATACTAAAATGTGTTAAACATGTTGTTTTTAAAATATATCTGGTGAAAGAAAAAGATATGTGGTTTACACAACCAAAACAAATCTCTTCTTCTTTGAAATATTTTCTTACAATATTTAGCATAAATTCTTTGAGGAAGATTCCTATAGAGGAGAAAGTGCTAACAAATTATCCTCTGAGAAAGAGAGAAGACCAGGTTTCTCTCTGAAGGCCACATCACATCGTGCACGTTAAGGCTTTGGTTGGAATTTCAGATTTTATTGCACTAGAAGTAAATTTGCCAAGTTAATTCATTGATTAACAGTAAAAAAAAAGAACCTAATTTTCTAAATACTACAAAAATGGCAGCTATTTAGTAGTAATAATTGTAGTTATAGTAAGCAATATTATCTGGTATGTGCTTATAACTAAGCACAGTAAGGAAAAATAATTGAGCGAAGTACAGATACTTTTATTATTTGCCTGCTCTTTCTATTCCTGGCTGAATATATATCTTCACATATCTTGAGTAGTTTCTTCCTAAACTGGTTCTTGCTCGATGTGTTGAAACTATAAGTCCCATTACTCCTAATCAGCAGTGATCAAGGTGGTTAAATGATATGAGATTTGGAATTGACATCCCACCGAAGCCAGAAAGCACCAAGTTAAAGAAAGCTAATCCTGATTTACTGACAGAAGAACAGTGCTCTATTACTTTATTTATAATGACTAATCTACTCGCATAAAAGTATGAGAGGCCCTTTCATTGATAAATCAGTTTGTCCAACTTTTCTAGCTCATAGGGTTCTATGACATTAACTACTGCAATTGCAGTGAATTTGGAATTTCTTGCTGCCACATTCTCTTTATATGCTTAAAAAAAAACTATCAAACTACACATACAAGATGCAGAGACCTTGCAGCATATAAAAAAATCTGGGTAATACAAAAAATATAAATATTCCAGTTTCTGCAACAAAATGTAAATAATAATGCAATTATTTTTTGTTCATCGTGTTGAAGTTACGTATAATCCACAAATATGTACAGTACAATGGCAATCAGACTGAAACTGGACTGATTCATCTATATAAATGTCAGAATTAAGATTATACAAATAGGGCAACAATCTATTGGAAAATATAATTCAAGACCATATATGAACTATTTCTAATGATCTCTGTTTTGATAGCAAAATTTACGTGGGTAAAGGTTTTGGATCCTGAAAGGTATTCATTACATACCAATTCCATTACAGAAGTGGGTTAAAAATGAATCTCAACACTAAAACAAACTCTATTTTAATCCAAAAAAAGTAAACTTGGAAAAAAAAACATACTCATAGAAAATGCTAAGTTATATTCTCTGCTCTCTTTAATTCTATTCTTGCCATAAACAGGAACTACACAAAGGTGTATCTTTGCTGATAATACAAATACCATTGTGAACACTTTCAAGTGTATCATCAGACCTTGTCCTCAAACATGTGGCTTTACTTTTCATGTACATGACTGAAGAGTTCTTACTTTACCTTTCCATAATTCTGTTGTGCATTACACATATTTTTAAACACATGCATTCATCAATATTTCTGCTTCTTCCATCTTATGACATCGTCTCTCAGCATCTGCCATCTTGATTTTTTTAACCTCCTTTACATATGTTGCTAACATCGTTTGAAAGCTCACTCTCCTGCCTCTACCTTGCAAAATAGGCAGATAAAATCAAGAAGGTCCTTGAAATTAAATCTTCATAACCTATCTCCCCTAAGTAGAAACTGTATTTGTTTTATTTTATTATTTATTAAATTTATATGCTGTCCATATCACCGTCAAGCCACTCTGGGTAGCTTATCCCATGAATTTCAGTTCAGTCATAATTCTCCAAGAATTCTTGCACTAAGTTGACATCAGTTAGATAAAATGAACATTGTAAATTGCCAAATCCATTTATTGACAGGTAGGATTCCAAAAGCATATGGTCCCAGCCCTCAATAACCAAGTCTTCTCTTCCACCTTTTTCAGGTAAGGAAAATCCTGTGAAAGGAATGATCATTGCAGCAAAATCAGAAGGTAAATACTAAACTCTTCTGAACCCAGGTTGAAAACTTAAATGAGAGCTTGTAAAAAGCTCAATTGAATTTGTTCTATAGTTAGACATTTCCTACATGCTGCTGGATATTTGATTAGTAGCTGCCACGCAAAAGAAAAGCTGTTTGAAGCACATATGAGCTAAATAAAAAAATTCCCATACTCAAAAGTTTCAACTTGTACCATAATAAAAATGGAGGTCCAGCACATAGATATTAACAAAAAAAATCACAAAGGTCTTAGTGGCATTCTTTGATACTTGGATACACTAAATAATTGTTAAGTATCTGTCTTTCACAGATCAAAATATAGGCTTTTATAGTAAACATTACATATTATTGGAAAGCTTTGGGTATGATACATCTTAGAAGGGAGGTGTAATAGTATAACCATTAGTGAAGTGATGGTGTAATCCTCAAGATGACAATGACACTCAATCATCCCAATCTAAGGATTGAATGCCCAGTATTTTTCCTTTGTTTAATTCTCCACTTCAATCCAATTGAGCCCAACAGCTAGCCTGAGATGCGTTTGTGAAAGCTGTAACGGAAGTTATAAGCAATCTTGATGGCAACATTCTTTTGGTCTCTAAAAGGCTCCAATTCATTATAGATCACACCGATTGCCTGAGAAAATGTCATGTAATTATCCCAATCTCCTCCAAAAGGTGGAATGTAGCAATTACTGTGCCACACTTTTTTTTAAAAAACAGCCAAATGGGCCAGATCAAATTGATCAGTAATCTCACAGAGATTACAGTTTAAAAAGTGACCCAAACTTCCACCCATAGAAATAGAGAAGATTTTCATCTCCAGGAATTATATCTAAGAATATTATGCTATAAGCCAAGGGAGCTTTTTTCTCTCCTTGTTGATGACAAGGCTGAGCAGAACTGCAACGAATGATAGTTTGCAAGGAGTTCTGAAGATAGTTTTCAAGGCATTTTATAGGAAGCAGGTTCCACCAGTTCTATCAATGGAACTAAATGCCAAGAAATGGGAAATAAGATCTCAGACACCCTGTAGCTAAACCAACCTAGGCAGGCCATTCAAAGCAAGTCCTTCAGCTTCACCAAATTACATGGAAAAGTTAAAAAAAAAAAAAAGTAAAATAACCGAAAAGTGGGGAGTTGTGCTCAAAAGTGCTGTTGGAGAAGGAGCATTGTGACATGTGGAGAGTTCAAAGAACATATAAGGATAAAAGTCATCCTGAAAGGGATTAGAAACCCCCACTTCACCGTGGGATGGGAGGAAGCGGTGGAGCACCTCTTTCTCTGCGACCGGATCCACCTAAAGAAAGAGAAAGCAAACCTCTCAGCCATCTTTTACTGACAGGTTTATCAAAACCTGGAAACAGGTTGGAAAAATTAAACATATAGGAATTTCTTTTAAAAAAAAAATCTTAGTAAGTGGTAGCTTGTGGGTCAGCAATGGCAGCAACTAATGGGTCACCCTCAGTGAGTTGTTCGGCAGCATTACTTGGTCTGTTGTGTGGATGTTTGTGTGGTTTCAGGATGGGGAATTTGTGGCAGGAGGAGGCATGTTTTTGGGATTGTGATGTGTGTTGGGCCTGGTCTTTGGGCGTTATGTGAATTTCGTTGTATGGGTATACTGTGTATATTTTTTAAATTTGTTTGTTTTGTCACGTAGGTATTGCTGGTATACAAAGATATAATAATATTTATATACATGATACTAGTAAGAGAGAAACATTAGGACAGGGGATGGAAGGCACTCTGATGCACTTATGCACGCCCCTTACTGACCTCTTAGGAATCGGGAGAGGTCAACAGTGGATAGTTTATAAGGGTAAAGTTTTGGGGGTTAGATGATGATACTACAGAGTCTGGTAGTGAGTTCCAAGCATCAACTACTCGGTTACTAAAGTCGTATTTCCTGCAGAGTGGTTTACTTTAAGTTTGTATCTGTTGTGTGCCCGTGTGTTGTAGTGGTTGAAGCTGAAGTAGTTGTTGACAGGAAGAACGTTGTAGCAGATGATTTTATGGGCTATGCTTAGGCTGTATTTAAGACGACGTAGTTCTAAGCTTTCTAAACCTAGGATTGTAAGTCTAGTTGCGTAGGGTATTCTGTTGCAAGTAGAGGAGTAGAGGGCTCTTCTAGTAAAGTATCTCTGGACATTTTCTATACTGTTTATGTCCCAGATGAGCTGTATTCAAGGACTGGTCTGGCGAAAGTTTTGTAAGCTCTGCTTAGTAGTGTGAGATTACCGGAGCAGAAACTACATAGGATTAGGTTAACAACTCTTGAAGCCTTTTTGACGATGTTGCAGTGGGCTTTTGATATTTGATATGAGTATTCTAAGGTCTTTAATGGAGTGAGGTCTTGTTTATTCAGCTTGTATTTGGTGTTCTGATTCTTTTTGCCAATGTGTAAGAGTATTTTTTGATTGGGGAAGAGAGCACATCTGAGCCATTCCTGTTGAAATAACTACTACTCCTTCCATGATCTTACAAAAAATAATTACATTTAATATTTATGGAGTTTTCTGATAAGCATTCAAAATGTTTCACATTTTGAAAAACTCAGAAATAATTCACCAAGTACACTGTTATCACTTCTACTTTCTAAAGAAAAAAATATATACTTACTTCTATTGTCATTTTTTACCAATTTACTAGGATAACTCTTGTTCATGGGCACATACGGTTCTGGAGGTGGCAAGTCAGACAAAGGATGGAAGGAGAATCTGCTTTCCCACTCATCTGGAGAAATGTAAAAGAACTGAAAATATATAATTGTATAACATACATAAGACAAATAATGTTAATACAAATCTTAACTAATAGGCTCATTCAAGAGTATTCCATAAAAACCTGAACACTACATTTTACAAAATATTGGATTGATGCATGTTATTTAACAGGGTGTATATTTTGTAAACCAGTCTTAAACTGGGAGTACATCCAAATGTGAATAGATTCAATTCAATTCAATTCATTAGATTTGTATGCCGCCCCTCTCCGAAGACTTTTGGTACCGATTCAGGAACAGGAGTGTTCAGGAAGAAAAATACGACATGTAGTAATATATATAAGGATAAAGTGAACTTAGAGGAGAGGATATATGAAAGAAAGAAAATATATATGATAAGTGAGAGAAAGGAAAGACAATTGGACAGGGGACGAAAGGCTCACCAGTGCACTTATGTACGGCCAAATACCATCAGAGAGGCTTCTAGGAAACCATCTTGCTTTGAGATTATGGGAGAAGAAGTATAATTAGATTTGTGATTAGCCACCATCCAGCTCATTCTTCTGCTTCTGGTCCTCTGGAGATGGCAGAATAAGCAAGAAAAGTCCAAGCAAAGGGAAGGCGGCCAGAAGAACAGATGCTGTGCAAATCTGAAGTCTTGTCCAATCTGCTACTACACTCTTGTTTATTCTCTACTTTCTGTTCTGTCTGGGTTTCCCCAGACCTCAACACCAACTGGAAAAAACAGCCAGACACGCTGGTAAAAGCAAAAGTACTTTATAGCTTGAAAAATAAACACAGAGAAAAACCTGTTCTTCCCAACAGGCAGGCTAGGAGACTTTACAGCAGAGTCCTGATGTCCAGACAATACAGCAAACTTCTTGCTGGCACACCCACCACTGTAGAGCATAAGACCCCCACCTTTCCCCCCCAAGGTTTCAGTAGTCAAAGTCACAAACCAGAATTCCAAGACGCCAAAGATCACAGCCAGGTCCCAGGACTCCCAAAGATAATACTCCACAAGCCAGGAAGGGTGGGTCTGCCTTTTAGCCTTTCCAGAGAGCATCACACCCAAACCCAGCTGTTGCCTCTTTAGTGCTGAAAGTACCTAGCCAATTGGTCCCTTCTTTGTGTTGCTCTTCTCTGTCGCAGATCGATTATTGCTTGTGCATTTTCCTCTAAGGAATCCAGGCTGCTTGCTGGGGAGAGCTCCCTCACGGGGGCCTCTGGCTGTTCCCCCTCTTCCTCAGCCTGGGATTCCTCCTCCTCGTCTGCCTGCACCTCCTGTTCCTCATCCTCCCCCTCTGAGCAGGAAACCGACAGAAGATCAGCCGTTCCGAGGGGCCTCGGACGGAATCACAACACTTTCACTTACTTTTTTTCTGTTGGACTGATTGCTTTATGTAAAAATAATGAGCGAGTTATATAAATTGGAGATTAAGAACCATAATGAGCAGGATGCTGGCTAATCACTATTTTTGTTCTTCTTCTCCCATAAGTTCAAGGCAAGTTGATTCCCCCGAAGCCTCAATGGTGGTATTGGGACCCTTCATTTTCCTTCTGGTTTTCTATGTCTGCAAGAGTCCAGCGTATATGAAAAAATCTTTCCTTGTTGTAAGGAATGCAGAGTTCCTTCCAGAAGGCAAGAAAGTTCTTCCAACTGTACAGCAAGAGCTCTCCATACCTGCTGTTGTACGTGTGAGGCTCACAAATTGTGTTTTTCCACCACTCCACTGATTGATTGGAAGCTACACATTCAGACAATGACAAAAACAGGAATACCATCAACTCACCATCACAGGATGAATCCTGGAAGCCATTTCGGACGGCAGATGAGGGGAGCAGCGGAGGAGGGGGTGGGGGTGCTCCAGAACCTGGCCTGTCAGGAGGAGGTGGGGGCACAGCCCCACCTCTAGGTTTTTCAAATCCTCCTCTTGAAGGAAGCTGGGGAGTAGCTGGCAGTGCCCTGGGAGTACTTCCGTTTCTGATTAGTGGAGGTGGAGGCGGAGGGAGGGATCCTGAATGTAATGGGAACAAAAAGTAGTTACTGTACATTTTTGGCAGAGTCAATCATTCAAACCTCCAAACAAGTCCACCCCCACCCCCACACACAACAAGTGCTTGTTTGTTTATTTGTTTGTTTATTCATTTGATTTATATGCCGCCACTCTCCGAGGACTCAGGGCAGCTTACAACATATAAAAACAATACAACATCATAATCCAATTAATATTAAAAACAGTTAATGTAAAAAACCCAACAATATTTAAAAACAGACATTACAGTTCACACAACAAACATGCTACATTCGTTTGACCAGGGGGATAGAATCTAATGGCCCGAAGCCTAGCGGCATAAATAAGTCTTGAGACTCCTGCGGAAGGCAAGGAGGGTGGGGCCGGTGGGGGTCTCTGAGGAGGAGCTGATTCCAGAGGGCCGCCCCCCCCCCACAGAGAAGGCTCTTCCCCTAGGCCTTGCTAAGCGACATTGTCTAGTTGACGGGACCTGGAGAAGGCCGATTCTGTGGGACCTCACTGGTTGCTGGGACTCATGCGGCAGGAGGCGGTCCTGCAAGTAATCTGGTCAATGCTATTATCCTTTCCGGGTAAACCAGAAAAGGAAACACAACTAGATGAAATCATTCTACTTCATTGTAAGGCTACATCAACAGAATCTTGCAAGCCGTAAGGTACAAGGTTGCCAGGGTCCTTAGGAAGTTGTGCAGCATACAAATGGAACTAACTAACTAACTAACTAAATTTTAAATTGCTTAATCCATTAAGACAGGTGCTTCCTAAATTTCTTTCTCCAATCATTAAGCCACTGAGGGCTCCTGCCACTTTTGTCTGATCATTTCCTAGGCAGTTTCCCTCATGCACACACATACAGTGATCCCCCGAGTTTCGCGAGGGTTCCGTTCCAAGACCCCTCGCGAAACTCGATTTGTCGCGATATAGCGGTGCGGAAGTAAAACACCATCTGCGCATGCGCGCCCTTTTTTTTCATGGCCGCACATGCGCAGATGGTGAAGTTTGCGTGTGGGCAGCGGGGAAGACCCAGGGAAGGTTCCTTCGGCCGCCCAACAGCTGATCTGCTCCGCAGCGCGGCAGCAGCGAGGAGCCGAAGATGCGGAGCAGATCAGCTGTTGGGCGGCCGAAGGAACCTTCCCTGGGTCTTCCCACCGCCCAGGCAAAGGGGAAACCCCAAGATTGCTTGCCGCTTGCCCGTTCACCCGCCCGCCCGGCTGCTTGCTTGCCCGTTCACCCGTCCGCCCGGCCGCTCCGCTTGCCCGTTCGCCCGCCCGCCCGGCTGCTCGCTTGCCCGTTCGCCCGCCTGCCCGGCCGCTCCGCTTGCCCGTTCGCCTGGCCGGCCGCTCCGCTTGCCCGTTCGCCCGGCCGGCCGCTCCGTTTGCCCGTTCACCCCGCCCGCCCGGCTGCTCGCTTGCCCGTTCGCCCCGCCCGCCCGGCTGCTCGCTTGCCGCTCGAGAGCAAGAGGGGGAGAGATAGAGAAAGAGAGAGAAGGAAAGAAAGAGATGAGAGAGGGAGGAAGAGAGTGTGAGAGAGGAAGAAGCAAGATAGAGAAAGAGAGAAAGAAAGATGAGAAAGGAAGGGAGTGACGTCATCGGGTGGAAAAATCGCGATATAGCGTTTCGCAAAGATCGAGATCGCGAAACTCGGGGGATCACTGTATATCTAATTTTGCTTGGGGTAAAGAGGCAGAAACTGAATTCTCAGTTTGAGAAAGCTTCCATGAATATCCATACGACCTAACAATCATGTATCTTAAGTTTACAACATACTGAAAAGTTCAGCCAGAGTTTCAGTTAGAAAACAGTATGTATCCTGCACTAAGCCAAATCCAAAAATGCAAGGAAATTCCTAAAGGAGGGATTTTTCCTATAGGAGGCTGAATTTTCCTACAAAGCAGCCATAAACAAAAACATTGAGATAAGCTCTGTCTACAATCCATTTCAGAAAGAAAGCAATCAAAAGATGAAGAAAAGAGGCAAACACACTTAAACCCTCTTATACCTCTTCTCACATCTTTTAGCCAACAGTCAGATAAGGAAGTACTGGAACCAGATTACAAAAGGAACAATCAAGGCTGTTAAGACAAGCTACTACAAATAAACAGTTAGTGAACTCCACCCTCTATGTTGTTACCTTGCCCAATAACAAAACAGCAAAGAAGCAAGCTCAAAGAACATTAAGAACACCATCCATTCACCCACTCACTATTCAGGTAGATCAGATTAGGAATCCAATGTCTTATAAGTTAGTATTATTTTTATTGCAAAGCCATAAGAACAAATCTTGCAAGTATAAATTTGCTTCTCTCTTCCTCCCTTTGTGATAACTAGGGAGGTTTTTGTTAGGCTTCTGCGAACTCAGCTTTTAAAAAAAATCTGAATATTATTATTATTATTATTATTATTATTATTATTATTATTATTATTATTATTATTATTTATTAGATTTGTATGCCGCCCCTCTCCGCAGACCATGTTTTTGGTAGCAGCTTTTTCTGTCCCTCACCTTTTGCCTTCGCCCTATGTGTGTGTGTGTGTGTGTGTGTGTGTGTAACATATATTTGCTGATAATGAAAATGAAGGGAGACTAGTATAGATTTATTTCAAGCTATTTAGCTCACATCAGATAGCCATACTCTTGCTGGGATTTGAACAAATCTTGCAAGTATAAATTTGCATATACTGTATATTTGCAAAACCCTGCATTCAAAGCATGGCTTTACATTTTAAAGCAATTTTTGTGCAGATAATCTTACCTGATCTGCTAGGCGGGTCCCTTACAGGAGGTGGTGGTCTTTCAACGGGGGGAGGAAGCGGAGGTCCGGGACGACTGGAGCCAGGAATACATGGAGGCTGAGAAGAGGCTAGTGATAGGTTCCTTTGAGGAAGCCGTGGCATTTCATCATTTCCGCCAGATGCCGGGGGAACCGGAGGTGGGCCGGGCCGACTCGGGGGGAGGGGAGGAGGTGCCTGAGATATTGCAGGTGGCCGTGGTGAGGAAGGAATTGGCGGCTTGTGGTTCTGGGGCGGGGGAGGTGGCAGGGAAGCCTCCCTGCCGAAAGATGGCCTGTTTCCACTTGGAGGTAATGGCGGAGGTGTCTTATCTTCTGTTGGCCTGCCTGGTACTGGAGGGAGAGGAGGCCTATTTGAGAAGGCAGAAGGAGCACTAACTGATGATGATTGTCGAAGGGATCCTCCAGGCCCTGAATTTCTATTACCCGGGAAAGGTGGAGGGGTAAGCCCTAAGCTCGCTTGTCTGCTGGCCCCGGGCACAGAGGGTGGACCCCTGTTGTAGAGACTGGATGGAATAGGTCTTGGAGTATTTGGCACCGGAGGAGCACCCGTGTCAGGCCTAGAGCCAAAGTCAGGCCTAGAGCCAAAGTCAGGCCTAGAGGGAGGCATTCGGTTTCTCTGTGGCTCTGGAGCTGGTATTCTTAGTCCAGAAGGGCCCGGAAATCGGCCTACTCCACTTGGAGGTGAAAAAGGCTTTGCAGATGTGGCTCGTCCTCCTGGTGGAAACACTGGACCTCTGTTTCCTGCAGAGTCTAAAAAATAGAAAACAATTAGTAAATGCATGTGCAGAGGTGTGCAGAAGGGGAAATAAACTGTATCTAGAGGATTCTGTATAACCAATTTTGACCTGCTTGTTGAAAAGATGGAAACATAAACCAACAGCCTTTAATCTATATATCCCAATAGGCAATCTTACTCATTCAGGCACTTCCAATCAGACAGAATTGCAATTCCAGTAATCCGGAGCCCAAAAGCCCTTGTGGCTTGTAACCGTCCAAAAGCCTGGAAGGTATCAGGTTGGAAAAGCTCATTTGCCTCCAAGAATGTCTAATTCAAGCCAGATTACAGAGAAAAGAAAAATCTGCAGCCGTTTTTAGGAAGCTTGTAATGTATAGGAGTTTTCACTCCGTATTTATTCCATGTTAATACCCTCTCTACATTAATTTCAGCTAAGTATAATCTTGAAGAAAAGTTCTACACATTCAATATACTGTACTATAAAATGAAAAATAAGGGCAAAGGCATTTCTTGACTATTCCTGAATTTCCTGAAGGGAAAAAAGCAACCTCTCAAAGAAACTCTGGCATGTTAAATGCTGTGAGATTAAAAGGAAGATCTATAAAAAGCTGCTTTGACATAAGCAATAATCCCAGCTTTGAACAACTGTTACATCACCACTTGTTCAAAGTGCACTTTAGGTATTTTAACCATGCTACTTCATTCATATACTTGCAAACAAAGAAGGTACGATTCTGTCTTCCTGTAAACTCCCTAGTTTATATTGTCTGGCCAAGAAATGTATTGAGGTGCCAGGAAAGCAATAAATCATGTGGCACAATGCATATTGCTGTTCAGAAATCTATGCACTGTTTATACACATACATTTTTGCCATCTTGTAATTTTATACTGTTATTATAAAATGCTGTTGGACTTTTTAAAATGAAAGTTGGTAAATAAGCATCTTAAAAAACTAAAATAAGCACAGCACTGTTCTTCAGGTATAAGGTTTCAAAATTTGATACCAGCATAATGGAAACAATTAAATAAAAGACAGCCTAATGGGAAGTTATTACTGTGCTAACTTTTCAAATTTTCCTGACTGTGTTTGCATGTCATATACTAAACCATAATTTAATCAATGGATTCATTGCACATACTTCATTAAGTTATAACCAAGTATGTATAAATTAAGATTTACGCTAAATCCAAATCAAACCAGCACTATGGTTTAGTCTGATGTGGAAATCCAACTAATACATTACATAACTCCAATCTATTAAATAAATCAGTGCAGCCTGGAAAATACCCTATTACAGAGACGAATTGATGGACTTTGAGTTGATTGATTGATAAATTGGACAAACCGCTTAACCAAGCCCACAGAATTATTGTATAGATAAAACAGAAAAATTTCATGGCTAGCATCTTGAACTTTGCAAAGCAGGATATAAATTATTGATGAATAAAATAAATAGGCAAGAACTTGAATGTAATGGAGCAACAAAATACAATTTTCTAGATAGGGGAGGGGCAAGGGGGAAAAAGCAATGGTAAACCTAAAGATCCCGGCTTAATAACCTTTCCACACAACTGAGTTAAAAGTATTTTCTATCTAACCTTGAGTCAGCAGAAAACTATAATGGCATAAAACAGACTGTTCCCCCTACCAATCCCTGTTCGAACTCTGACACCTCTATTTCCAGTTTCCTCCATGGTAAAGGGCAGATTTCACACAATCTAAAGTTGACTTTGAATAACGTCGACGCAAATGGCCAGCCTTAAACTACCCTACTTTGGACACATTATGTGAGGACTTAGCTCTATGGGTGTGTCATTTGAAAACCAGAAGGAGTAGATTGGGGACAGAGGAAGTTTATCTTGTTAAGAGTAAATAATGACTTACCAGTAATGCCACAAAATTAATCAAGTTTGAGTGTGGGATGGGATAATAATACATAACAGCCATAGATGGTTTAACCTTGCCATTAATGGTTTGGAGATAAAGTGAAGGCAGCACCATGGGAACCCCGCAGAAGAGAATAGGCTGGGCCTATTTGGACTGTGGTTAGGTGCAAGTAGGGACATGCCTAATTAGTGAATACTGAGTCCATATTTTTTTTAAAAAAAAGATTTATGTGTTGTTTTCATACTACTATGCTTGATAACAAAAAGGAAATAAAAACCAGCAATTGTGCCAAGAACATCTAGGGTAGGGTAAAGGAACAATGTTCAGTTTCAGGTGCATATGATGTATTAACAACTCCGTAACTCAATACAGACATTGCAACAGACCAAAAGTGAAGACTCTTGTGGCACTCTGAGACAAACTTGGGGTTTTTTTTGCCTCGGAAAAGGTGTGAGGCTCCTTCCTTCTTGTGCCTGCAGCGCACAGGAAGTTAACTAAATATCTTGCTTGAGAGAAACTACTATCTGTGACAGGAGAAGAACATTTTATTGAGTTTTTGTCTCCACTGATTTAATAATAGTAAGTACAGTCAGTCCAAGGTACTGTGTTTCTAGGATTGCAGCTGCCTCGATAGCACACCTCCTCCTTACCATTATCTCTGTTTGTAGATCTAAGTTTCGGCATCCCTGCTTGGAACAATCCTCCTAAACCAGGAGGCCCACCGCCACCATAACTATTACTGCTGTTACTGCTGCCACCGGAGAAACCAGAGCTACCACCTCCGCCGCCACCTGACCCTTTTGGTTCTGCAAAGAGAGGGAAATTGAAGGGTTCTTATTAAATCATGATTCTGAATCCACAAATACTTTGCTGGCTGTTTATATCTAGCTTAAATTAAATCATAACCACTCTGTCCCCAAACAGAAAATTGCTCTACCACTGGAGCCTTTGTATCATAACCATATTAATTAAGAATTTTTAATTAATAGACGTTTAGTCAGGGCTGAAATGCTCCCAGTTTACTTGTGCCTGTCGGTCATTGGAAAGCTGGTCACAAAGGCAGCACTAGAGTCCGCCCACCTGCCGCCATTTGGGTTCTTTTACCTTCTGCGCATGCACAGAACGCTTTGTCCATGCGCAGAGGGTAAAAGAACCCAAATGGTGGCATCCAGGAGGGTGGGCGGAGACTCATGCTGCCTTCACAACCAGCTCTCTCGCGACTGACAGGCACAAGCGAACAGGGAGCATTTCACCCCTGAGTTTAATTTGGTGTACAACAATTATTACGGTATTTATTTTAAGTCTGTAATGCTAACTCACCACATTAAGCTCTCCCCATCCAGTCCCTTGAAAGTGTGTTGGACTTCAATTCTCATAAGGTTCAGCCAGTAGTCCAATCTTTCATCATGAGGGTGGGAAATAATTTAAACTGAAGTCCTTGGAATGGCTACCTACAGATTGTTATGAATAAAATTTCCCCATAATCTCAGCTTAATGTCTGCTATTTATTTCTACGTAAGAGGAAATCTAAGAACAGAAACAGAATTTCTTCGATTCTACCTTAGAATAAATTACCTCAATAAAAATTAGGGAATTCTGTTTTATGGCAGCTTTAGAATTATATTTCAGACATAATTTAAACAAATTAATATGTTTTAAGGATAACGGTAATAATAATAATAATGGTAATAAAGTGTTCCCTTGATTTTTGCGGGGGATGCGTTCCGAGACTGCCCGCGAAAGTTGAATTTCCGCGAAGTAGAGATGTGGAAGTAAATACACTATTTTTGGCTATGAACAGTATCACAAGCCTTCCCTTAACACTTTAAACCCCTAAATTACAATTTCCCATTCCCTTAGCAATTATTTAGACCAGGTTTATTTATTAAAGTTTATTTTAAAAATATTTATTAAAGGCGGACGAAAGTTTGGCGATGACATATGATGTTATCGGGCAGGAAAAACCGTGATATAGGGGGGGAAACCGCAAAGTATTTTTTAATTAATATTTTTGAAAAACCGTGGTATAGACTTTTCATGAAGTTCGAACCCACGAAAATCGAGGGAACACTGTAATAATAATTTAATAATAATGATAATGATGATAACAACAACAACAACAACAACAACAATAAATTCACATCTTTTTACTGGGACTTTGGGACTGAGAAATCCTATTTATTGCAGACCAGCAACATCTTGTGGTCTGCTGGGAGCATTTTTTTTCTTTTTATTTGCGTGGCTGCTTTTCTATCATATGAACAACTGGGTAACTTACCTGTTTCACTATTATGGTTGCATTACAGATATTTAAAATTTAAAGGCTATATTTTTCCTCGGAGAGGGGCGGCATACAAATCTAATAAATTATTATTATTATTATTATTATTATTATTATTATTATTATTATTATTATTATTCTTTTCATGACATTTTTATTTTGTTTATTTTAGGTGACACTGGTTTGCCCTCTAAGGACAGAGGAATGATTGGAACCTTCAGTTACACAAGTGGAAACTGAGGGATTTACTATATAAATTATTTTAAATTTTACATATTTGATATTTTAATTGCTAGAAAGGCAAAATAGACTGGTTCTGAGAAAACTGAAAAACCATATTTCTCCCATATATTGGAGTGTTTGTTGTGAATGCACAGACTGCAGGCTCGGGTTCCCATGGACCACAGAGGTCAAAACCCGATCGCGTTATGTGATGTATCGCAACAGTTTTTGTCTTTGCAGAGCTGGACTGGGTGTGGCCTACATATGACGCATCTGGCCTGTGGGCCACCAGTTTGGCACCACTGCCATAGTCAGCTATTATGCCAATTTAGATATCTCCATCCACATCTTGTTGAAGATTCTACCTTGTTCTTCAGAGCTCAGACTAAAGTTTGTAATTTCCAAGAAAAAAGGAAGTACAAGATACTGAATCAGATAAAATATCTTTTTTGAAGAGGATTATATTTCTGAAGGAACAAATCACGAGGCTAAGGTGGAATTTGCATTTGAACTTTGTTTATTTCCCTCTTGATATTTAAATTTCCTGTCTTGTTTTCTTTTTTTGTGTGTAAACCAGGGGTGAGTTCCACTTGCCTTACCTACCGGTTTGAATTGCGACAGAAGTGCATGTTTTGTACCTGTCACGTCACACAAATGACCCTCTGCACATGCACAGAAGTCTCTGCACATGTGCAGAGGGTTCTTTGCCAAGTGCAGTGACTGGAGAACTGGTTCGGGGGTATGGATAGCCAGCCATCACTGCCGCTTCGGTGCAAATTTCCGCCTCCTGTATGGGAGAACCGGTCCAAACAGACAGCAACCCACCACTGGTGTAAACTCTGTTATTATGTGTATTTAAATTTTTTATATATATCTTCATTGGTGCAGAACTAATATTCATTTTTTAGAGTCTTTATGACGTGGAGTAAGAATTTCACCATCATGGCTCTAGCTGATGGGACTGAGACAGTGGCGGATTCCTATTGGTGTGGTTCAGAGCGCCACACCAATAGCAACCCACTATCAATTATTAGTGGAAAGTACACTGCATCCCTGGGAGACAGATGGTAGTAGAGACAACTATCAAGGGACTCTTCCAAAGCAGGAGGTAGGGCCAGGATAAAAAGACCCAGGGGTCTTCTGAAAAGGAAGGTTCAAGGCCTCCAAAGTTCAGGCTCAACCATTCCACTGTTGTAATCATAGGTTTATAAGCACTGAAATTTGGGAATAAGATATTACTGGAGAGTGATGTTTTAAGCCTAATTGTGTGCTGAATAAAACCTTAATTCTTCCTCTATGGAAAGGCAGCTAAGTCCAGGCTGAGTAAGCAAGCTGCAGACCATGTATGGACTTGGTATGCAATATGAAGAAAAACCTATAGCTAACTTCCATATAAGGAAATATACGGTATGCATTACTGACATTCCTTTGCAAACAGAAAATCCAGAGAAAAAGCAAGGAATGTAGCTTCTGTTAATTACTAAAGGGAAGCCACAAGAGAAGCTTGCCTTATAAGGTGCAAAAGTGAATAGTAGCTGGAGGATGGCTTAATGTATGTGGCGTTCGCGAATTGGTTATTCTGTACCACATGTCAGAACTGTGAAAACACAATTAAAAAGGAGAGACCTTGATTCATTCGAGGTCGTCTCACAGAGAAAACGTTCTCTCTGTCGCTTCATTCTGATGTGGCAATCATGGCATGCAGTGCCTCCCTAGAGGTCGACCCACCGGGGGAGGGCTGCATGCCTTCATTCCACTAGAAGAATATACTTACTATCAAGAATGGGGCCACTCCTATCATTGGTAACGGCCTTCTTCAGCCTTTTCCCTTTGGTAATATCAGTCAATAAAGCATTTCGTCCTGCTTGCTCTGATCTATTCAAACTAGGCTTCTCTACGTTTGCCTGCAAAGCAAAAATACAAGCAATTAGAATGAGGACAGAAGCACTTAAATCAGAACATTTCTTCCTGAAATCAGCACATTTTTTTGCATCATGATTTTCTACAGAGCTTTGTTGTTTGCATATGCATGAAACATTTAGCTGGCTCAGATTTTATACCTTTCAAAGTACAACTGCATGATTGTAAATGGGTTAAATGGAGTAACTTCCAAATTCTGACTGATATCAACAGTGCTACCTAGTGTGCTACTCTCCATCAGCACAGCCTGGGGATGGAGAACATATATCACATCTTGTTCAACAACAATTGCAAGCATTTTGGGCCTTTTATGTATTTTAGGAAGACATTTTTAAAACGACCATTTCTTTCTACAAACCCACGTGGCCTTATTAATTTAAAGTAGTACCAATTTAAAATTTAAAGATTATTTGAGTAAAGCTAACTTTAGAAAGACTTCAAGCCATTTTTCTCACAGGCAAAACTCGTACAGGTGAAACTCGAAAAATTAGAATATTGTGCAAAAGTTCATTTATTTCAGTAATGCAACTTAAAAGGTGAAACTAATGTGTGTGTGAGAGACTTATTACATGCAAAGCAACATAGTTCAAGCCATGATTTATCATAATTTATCATAATTGTGATGATTATGGCTTGCAGCGCATGAAAATCCCAATTCCACAATCTCAGAAAATTAGAATAATAATAATTAATAATAATTTATTAGACTTGTATGCCACCCCTCTCTGAAGACTCGGAGCGGATATCACATGCAATCAGTAAAACAAGGATTGTACATAGAACAATATAGGACCTCTGAGAAGTATAAGCTTGCATACTTGGTTTGGGGCCCTTTTGCAGCAATTACTACTTCAATGCGGTGTGGCATGGAATCTCTCAGCCTGTGGCACTGCTGAGGTTTTATGGAAGACCAGGATGCTTCAATAGCGGCCTTCAACTCTTTTACATTATTCGGTCTCTTGTCTCTCAACTTTCTCTTGGCAATGCCCCATAGACTATCTATGGCAGTGATGGCGAACCCCTGGCAAAGCTGCAATGTGCATGTGTATGCAGGCCAGCTGATTTTTGGCTTGCAGAGGCTCTGGGAGGGCGTTTTTGGCTTCCAGAAAGCCTCAGGTGGGGGGAGAGGCATTTTTACCCTCCCCCAGTTCCAGGAAAGCCTTTGGAGTCTGGGGAGGGTGAGACACGAGCCTACTGGGCCCACCAGAAGTTGGGAAACAGGCCATTTCCAGCCTCCAGAGGGCCTCTGGGGGGGGGACAAGCTGTTTTCACCCTCCCTGTGCATTGAATTATGGGGGACGCACGGTCTTTCGGCACCTGAGGGAAAAAAAGGTTTGCCATCGCTGGTCTATGGGGTTCAGGTCAGATGGGTTGTTGGTCAATCAAGCACAGTAATCCCACGGTCAATGAACCAGTTTTTGGTGCTTTGACGGTGTGGGCAAGTGCCAAATCCTGCTGGAAAATGAAGTCAGTATCCCCCTAAAGCTCATCTGCGGAAGGAAGAATGAAGTGCTCAAAAATCTCCTGGTAGACAGCTGCATTGACCCTGGACTTAATGAAGCACAGTGGACCAACACCAGCAGATGACATGGCTCCCCAAATCAACACAGACTGTGGAAACTTCACACTCTCAAGCATCTTGCAGCGTGTGCCTTTCCATTCTTCCTTCATACTCTGGGTCTTTGGTTTCAAAACAAGATGCAAAAAATTCCACAGTCTGTGGAATCTATGAGGCATTGCCAAGAAAATGAGGAATGATATTAGACTGAACAATGCAAAAGAGCTGAAGGCCGTTATTCTGGTCTTCCATAACACCTCAGCAGTACCACAGGCTGATAGCTTCCATGCCACGCCACATTGAGGCAGTAACTGCTGCAAAAGGGGCCCAAACCAAATTACGAGTACAAATGCATGCGTATACTTTTCAGAGGTCCGTTATTGTTCCATGTACAATCCTTGTTTTATTGTTTTCATGTAATATTCTAATTTTCTGAGATTTTGGATTTGGAGTTTTCATGAGCTGTACTCCATAACGATTATAATTATGACAAATCATGGCTTCAAATATCTTGCCTTGCATGTAATGAGTCTCTCATATTAGTTTCACCTTTTAAGTTGCATTATTGAAATAAATGAACTTTAATAAATGAAAAAAATATTCCAATGTTTTGAGTTTTACCTGTGATACAGAAGAAATTTAGCAAGCTTCACTCCCCCCAAAAAGTATTGAAATATTTTTATTTTCCTCTGCTTAGGTATCTTACCGTCACACAGCAAAATGTGTCATTTCAGAATGCACGTTCGGAGTGAGGTTTGTCACATAGTGTTTGCATGCAGGTGTGTATGGAAAATGATAACATTGCTTCTAGAGAATGAGAATACCTCTAGAGCAGTGTTTCCCAACCTTGGCAACTTGAAGATATTTGGACCTCAACTCCCAGAATTCCCCAGCCAGCAAATGCTGGCTGGGGAATTCTGGGAGTTGAAGTCCAAATATCTTCAAGTTGCCAAGGTTGGGAAACACTGCTCTAGACTGATCAATATTTATGAATGAGAAGCTCAGCTAATTAACTAACTCTGGAATTTTTCTCCTGAAATAAAATGCATGTAGCATAAATGGCAAATATGTGGCCTCTAATGATGCAATTGTATATAAGAAGGGCAGTTATATAAATGTTATAAACTTACTAACTAAGAAACGAGAATGTAGTAAAAATAAGCCCACATTCATCTCTGAATGTCTAGGGACTTAAATGAAAGCAGACATTCAAATTCAAATACAAATAAGCCTGTGAAGAAAATACATTTTTTTAAAAATTGCTAATTTGGAAAGACATGTTTGCACAGACTTATTTTCTATAAACTAGCACTTTTAGAATAGTGGATAATCTCGTAGAATTTCCTGGTTTTATTTGTAGAGGAGCAAATTTTTTGATTACAATACTTTTTATTAAAACCATTTGAAGATTTTTCATTTGCCAGTTCAAGCAGCTGTGTAGATATTTCCAATTTTAAAAACTTGCAACCTATGTTTAAAATCTGCTGTGTACTGCTAGAAAATCTAAACAATATTTTCTTAACAGAAATACCAGCCTATAATTTAACATAAACATATGAAAATATTTGCAAGGGTAAGATGAAACAGCTTAAATTTTCTCAAATGTCTTAAATGCTGACTCAAGTTTGTTCAAAATTTTACTAAAGAAGTATATTTTACTCCTTACTCAGTAGTGGGTTGTAAATCCTGTTACTACCAGTTCGGGTACGTGCACATGTGACACTTTTGTGCATACACAAAGCTTCCCAGGTGGGTGGGTGGAGCTTCCTGCCGCCACTGGTTCCCCAAACTCGGAGCAATCTGCCGCTGTCTCTACCACAATCTCCCATCTTCATTCTAAATCTTGCACAATATTCTTGCAGTTGTGTTGTGTTAAATTTCTATTATATTTACATGATAGCAGTGTTCCAATATTTGAGGGGCTGTCACAAAGAAGACAGAGTCAACCTATTCTCCAAAGCTCCTGAAAGCAGGACAAGGAGCAATGGATGGAAACTAATCAAGGAGAGGAGTAACCTAGAACTAGGGAGAAATTTCCTCACACTTAGAACAAGTAATCAGAAGAACAACTTGCCTCCATAAGTTTTGGATCCTCCAACACTGGAAATTTTTAAGAAGATATTGGACAGCCACTTGTCTGAAATACTATAGGGCAGTGATGGCAAAACTTTTTTTCCTCGGGTGCTGAAAGAGCGTGCATGCACTGTATCGCGCATACATGAGTGCCCACACCCATATTTCAATGCCTGGGGAGGGCAAGAACAGCTTTCCCTGCCCCCTGGAGGCCCTCTCAGGGCTGAAAATGGCTTGCTTTCCGACCGCTCGCGTGCCAGCAGATATGGTTTCGCATGCCACCCGTGCCATAGGTTCGCCATCACTGCTATAGGGTTTCCTCTCTGAGCAAGGGGTTGGACTCCTGTGCAATTGTTTATATTCCCTGTTGTTGATTATTTTGTAAATCAGTAACTGTTCACCCTACCAACCCTTTACATGCTGTGAATATTTTAAACAGATGAAAGAGGTTATGGATGCCTGACTGAGTACATTTTTCAAACCTAGCCAATTGTTTAACAAGTTCAGCAAAGCATACTTAAGCAAATAATAGTATCCCGTTTCATGGGTAAACAGATAAATGAGAATGGAGAAGTGGTGAGTGAATTTGTTGAATATGTTCACTCCTCCAAAACATATTCCAGATATTTAGCAACTACTGTCCCTTAAATGCTGCTCCAGAGAGACATGGAACTTATTACAGAGTTGCTGAATCTATCACTATGGGAAACACAGAGTGGGTCCCAATTCCATACCTCCTTTTGCAAAGTTGCCTCTTTGTTAACTTTCATAAATGTAGCATGATTTTAGCTAAATCGGGAGTAGTAGAGGATATTTTTGATCCTTTCCCAAAACAAATACCATCTGAGTGCCATTGTAATTCATCCTGTATATATTCACTCATGCCCTCATCACCTCGAGGCTCGACTACTGTAACGCTCTCTACATGGGGCTACCTTTGAAAAATGTTCGGAAACTTCAGATCGTGCAGAATGCAGCTGCGAGAGCAATCATGGGCTTTCCCAAATATGCCCATGTTACACCAACACTCCGCAGTCTGCATTGGTTGCCGATCAGTTTCCGGTCACAATTCAAAGTGTTGGTTATGACTTATAAAGCCCTTCATGGCACCGGACCAGATTACCTCAGGGACCGCCTTCTGCTGCACAAATTCCAGCGACCAGTTAGGTCTCACAGAGTGGATCTTCTCCGGGTCCCGTCAACTAAGCAATGTCGCCTGGCGGGACCCAGGGGAAGAGCCTTCTCTGTGGCGGCCCCGGCCCTCTGGAACCAACTCCCCCCAGAGATTAGAACTGCCCCCACCCTCCTTGCCTTTCGTAAAAACCCACCTCTGCCGCCAGGCATGGGGGAATTGAGATCCTCTTTCCCCCTAGGCCTTTACAATTCTATGCATGGTATGTATGTATGTATGTTTGGTTTTTATATTAATGGATTTTTAATCATTTCTAATACCAAATTACTATTGTACACTGTTTTATTGTCGCTGTTAGCCGCCCCGAGTTTTCGGAGAGGGGCAGCATACAAATCTAATAAATAAATAAATAAAATAAATACAGTGATCCCTCGAGTTTCGCGATCTCGATGTTCGCTAAACGCTATATCGCGAGTTTTCAACCCGGAAGTAAACTCCACCATCTGCGCATGCGTGCCCTTCCACGCATGCGTAGATGGTGGAGTTTCCCCGCCGGGCAGAGGCTTCCCTGGGTCTTCCCCCTCTTGCCCCGGTAAGGCGCGAGCAACGGCGTGGGCGGGTGGGCGGCACACGCGCGGGGAAACCCCAGGGCCGCTTCTCAGCTGAGAAGCGGCCCCAGCAACAGCGCGGGGGGGTGGGCAGCACGCGCGCGCGCGGAGGAAACCCCAGGGCCGCTTCTCAGCTGAGAAGCGGCCCCAGCAACAGCGCGGGGGGCGGGCAGCACGCGCGCGCGCGGGGGAAACCCCAGGGCCGCTTCTCAGCTGAGAAGCAGCCCCAGCAACAGCGCGGGGGGCGGGCAGCACGCGCGCGCGCGGGGGAAACCCCAGGGCCGCTTCTCAGCTGAGAAGCGGCCCCAGCAACAGCGCGGGGGGCGGGCAGCACGCGCGCGCGCGGAGGAAACCCCAGGGCCGCTTCTCAGCTGAGAAGCGGCCCCAGCAACAGCGCGGGGGGCGGGCAGCACGCGCGCGCGCGGAGGAAACCCCAGGGCCGCTTCTCAGCTGAGAAGCGGCCCCAGCAACAGCGCGGGGGGCGGGCAGCACGCGCGCGCGGGGGGGAAACCCCAGGGCCGCTTCTCAGCTGAGAAGCGGCCCCAGCAACAGCGCGGGGGGCGGGCAGCACGCGCGCGCGCGGAGGAAACCCCAGGGCCGCTTCTCAGCTGAGAAGCAGCCCCAGCAACAGCGCGGGGGGCGGGCAGCACGCGCGCGCGCGGAGGAAACCCCAGGGCCGCTTCTCAGCTGAGAAGCAGCCCCAGCAACAGCGCGGGGGGCGGGCAGCACGCGCGCGCGCGGGGGGAAACCCCAGGGCCGCTTCTCAGCTGAGAAGCGGCCCCAGCAACAGCGCAGGGGGCGGGCGGCACGCGCGCGGACAAGCAGCAGCAGCGAGGCGGCGGGGAAACCCAATCTTCGGCTCCTCGCTGCTGCTGTGGAAATAAAAACACCATCTGCGCATGCGCAGATGGTGTTTTTACTTCCGCACCGCTACTTCGCGACAAATCGATCATCGCGAGGGGTCCTGGAACGGAACCCTCGCGATGATCGAGGGATCACTGTAAAGCTGATTTTCAGACCTCCTGGGCACACTGGGAGTCGGGAAACAGGCTGTTTCCAGCCTCTGAAGGGGATGGGAAAGGCCTATTTTCTTTGCTCTCCCCAAGCTCCAGAACCTTTCTAGGAGCCTGGAGAGGATGAAAGCAGCCTTCCCCACCTCCCAGAGGCCCTCCGGAGGCAAAAATGGCCCATTTCCCTTAGGGCCTCTGGAGGGGGGAAGGCCATTTTTGCCCTCCCCAGGCTCTTAGAAAGGCTCCGAAGCCTGGGGAGAATGAAAAAAAAAAGATGTGCCATCATGTGCCAGGGGTCACACTTACATGTGTGGGGAGATGCATGGAATTATGGGTATGGGCACACACACCCATTCCCCAATGCACACACACACTTTTTGATACACAAACCAAAAAAGGTTCACCATTTCAGGCATAGGGTTTGGGCATTGGATTGGAAGACTTCCAATGTCCCTTCCAATTTTGTTAGTCTGATATGCTGGTAATTTAAAACTTAATAGTGTTATTTATCTTAGCAAGTTTTTCAGAAAGCATACAAAAAAAGAACACAAACCTAAAATACAAACTACAGTAATACCTCATGATACGAACTTAATTGGTGCAAGGAGGAGGTTCGTAAGACGAAAGGTTCGTAAGACGAAACATTGTTTCCCATAGGAAACAATGTAAAGTCAATTAATCCGTGCAACCAAAAACCCCCCCGCAAAAAAACAGCTTTCGGCGACTGCTGGGAAGCCGCGCAGCTGTTTTAAAAGGTGACAGACGGCCTGGGGGGCTTCCCAGCACCCCCCCAAACCCAGGTTCGGGGTTCCGGGGGGTGCTGGCAAGCCCACCAGGCCGGCTGCGACCTTTTAAAACACCCGCGCTGCTTCGCAGCTGTCTCCTGAAGCCGAACGCTAAAGCCGAACTTCCGCGTTCGGCTTCGGGAGACAGCTGTGAAGCGGCGCGGGTGTTTTAAAAGGTCGCAGCCGGCCTGGGGGGCTTGCCAGCACCACCCCGAACCCGGGTTCGGGGTTCGGGAGGGTGCTGGCAAGCCCCCCAGGCCGGCTGCGACCTTTTAAAACACCCGCGCCACTTCGCAGCTGTCTCCTGAAGCCGAACGCTAAAGCCGAACTTCCGCGTTCGGCTTCGGGAGACAGCTGCGAAGCGGCGCGGGTGTTTTAAAAGGTCGCAGCCGGCCTGGGGAGCTTCCCAGCAACCTCCCGAACCGAACCCGGGGTTCAGCAAAATTTTGCCTCTTCTTACGAACTTTGTTCGAGTTACGAACCGGCGTTCGGGAGGCTTCTGGGAAGCCCCGCCGCCCGGCTGTCACCTTTTAAAACAGCCGCGCGGCTTCCCAGCAGTCTCCGAACGCCGGTTCATAACTCAAAAAAAGTTCGTAAGAAGAGGCAAAATTTTTCTGAACCCCAGGTTCGTATCACGAGTTGTTCGTAAGACGAGGGGTTCGTATCTTGAGGTACCACTGTATATGACAAACTATATGACAAACTTCAACTTCAACCACAACAACACAAAAGCATACAACAGATTTAAACTTAATATTAACCGCTCCAAACTTGACTGTAAAAAATATGACTTCATTAACCGAGTTGTCGAAGCATTGAACTCATTACCGGACTCCATAGTGTCATCCCCAAACCCCCAACACTTTACCTTTAGATTATCTACGGTTGACCTATCCAGATTCCTAAGAGGTCAGTAAGGGGCGAGTACAAGTGCACTAGAGTGCCTTCCGTCCCCTGTCCTATTGCTCTCCTATATCTCCTATACCTTTCCTCTATTCCTATATCTCTTCTTCTATTCTTTCATTGATATGTTCTATTCCTATATCTTCTCTTCTCTTCTTTCTTAGATATATTTTACTATGAGTATACAGTGATCCCCCGATCATTGCGAGGGTTCCGTTCCAGGACCCCTCGCAATGATCGGGTTTTCGCGAAGTAGCGCTGCGGAAGTAAAAACACCATCTGCGCATGCGCAGATGGTGTTTTTACTTCCGCCGCAGCAGCGAGGAGCCGAAGATTGGGGTTTTAAAACACCCGCGCGGCTTACAAACTGAGCCCTAAAGCCAAGCGCCAAAGGCGAACTTCTGCGCTTGGCTTCAGGACTCAGTTTGGAAGCCGCCCGAGTGTTTTAACGGGTCTCCGCCAACATGGGGAGCTTCCTAGCACCCTCCCGAGCCCCCAACCCGGGTTTGGGGGGTGCTAGGAAGCTCCCCATGTTGGCAGCGACGTTTTAAAACACCCGCGCGGCTTCCAAACTGAGCCCTAAAGCCAAGCGCCAAAGGCGAACTTCTGCGCTTGGCTTCAGGACTCAGTTTGGAAGCCGCGCGAGTGTTTTAACAGGTCTCCGCCAACATGGGGAGCTTCCTAGCACCCCCCAAACCCGGGTTGGGGGCTCGGGGGGGGGTGCTAGGAAGCTCCCCATGATGGCGGAGACCTGTTAAAACACTCGCGCGGCTTCCAAACTGAGTCCTGAAGCCAAGCGCAGAAGTTCGCCTTTGGCGCTTGGCTTCAGGACTCAGTTTGGAAGCCGCGCGAGTGTTTTAAAAGGTCTCCGCCAACAATGGGAGCTTCCTAGCACCCCCCAAACCCGGGTTGGGGGCTCGGGGGGGGTGCTAGGAAGCTCCCCATGTTGGCGGAGACCTGTTAAAACACTCGCACGGCTTCCAAACTGAGTCCTGAAGCCAAGCGCAGAAGTTCGCCTTTGGCGCTTGGCTTCAGGACTCAGTTTGGAAGCCGCGCGAGTGTTTTAAAAGGTCTCCGCCAACAATGGGATCTTCCTAGCACCCCCCAAACCCGGGTTGGGGGCGCGGGGGGGGGTGCTAGGAAGCTCCCCATGATGGCGGAGACCTGTTAAAACACTCGCGCGGCTTCCAAACTGAGTCCTGAAGCCAAGCGCAGAAGTTCGCCTTTGGCGCTTGGCTTCAGGACTCAGTTTGGAAGCCGCGCGAGTGTTTTAAAAGGTTTCCCCCAACAATGGGATCTTCCTAGCACCCCCCAAACCCGGGTTGGGGGCTCGGGGGGGGTGCTAGGAAGCTCCCATTGTTGGCGGAGACCTTTTAAAACACTCGCGCGGCTTCCAAACTGAGTCCTGAAGCCATCGCCAAAGGCGAACTTCTGCGCTTGGCTTCAGGACTCAGTTTGGAAGCCGCGCGAGTGTTTTAACAGGTCTCCGCCAACATGGGGAGCTTCCTAGCACCCCCCCCCGAGCCCCCAACCCGGGTTTGGGGGGTGCTAGGAAGCTCCCATTGTTGGCGGAGACCTTTTAAAACACTCGCGCGGCTTCCAAACTGAGTCCTGAAGCCAAGCGCCAAAGGCGAACTTCTGCGCTTGGCTTCAGGACTCAGTTTGGAAGCCGCGCGAGTGTTTTAACAGGTCTCCGCCATCATGGGGAGCTTCCTAGCACCCCCCCGAGCCCCCAACCCGGGTTTGGGGGGTGCTAGGAAGCTCCCATTGTTGGCGGAGACCTTTTAAAACACTCGCGCGGCTTCCAAACTGAGTCCTGAAGCCAAGCGCCAAAGGCGAACTTCTGCGCTTGGCTTCAGGACTCAGTTTGGAAGCCGCGCGAGTGTTTTAACAGGTCTCCGCCATCATGGGGAGCTTCCTAGCACCCCCCCGAGCCCCCAACCCGGGTTTGGGGGGTGCTAGGAAGCTCCCATTGTTGGCGGAGACCTTTTAAAACACTCGCGCGGCTTCCAAACTGAGTCCTGAAGCCAAGCGCTAAAGGCGAACTTCTGCGCTTGGCTTCAGGACTCAGTTTGGAAGCCGCGCGAGTGTTTTAACAGGTCTCCGCCATCATGGGGAGCTTCCTAGCACCCCCCCCAGCCCCCAACCCGGGTTTGGGGGGTGCTAGGAAGCCCCCCATGCCGGCGGGAAGACCCAGGGAACGTTCCTTCGGCTGCCCAGCAGCTGATCTGCCGGAACGCAAACTCCACCATCTACGCATGCGTGCAGATGGTGTTACTTCCGGGTTGAAAACTCGCGATATAGCCGTTTCGCAATGATCGGGGTCGCGATACCCGGGGGATCACTGTATCCTCTATAACCTTCATCATGTATTTTACTATGTGTGTGTATATATATATATATATATATATATATATATATATATATATATATATATATATATATATATATATATACCCACTAAAACCCTCATTATGTATTGGACAAAATAAATAAATAAATAAAAACAGCCAACTGAACAAACAACAAAGCCAACAAAAAGTAAAAATCTGTCTGTCTGCTTATCATCTAGACCAGTGTTTCCCAACCAGTGTGCCGTGGCACACTAGTGTGCCGCGAGACATGGTCAGGTGTGCCGCGAAGAAGGAAGCTCAGCTTCTGTTCTCGCAACTTTTTGCTGATAGTGCGAAAAGCAAAAAGTTGTGAGACCGGAAGCTGAGCTTCCTTCTTTGCACCTTCCAAGTTTTCCGGCAGCTAAAGCGCCTCGCCCGGCTGGAGCTTCCCTGGCGGCAGACTGCCCAACGCCGCTGCTGCGGCGTGGTGTATGAGAAAGAGAGAGAGATAGCAAGAGAGAGAAAGAGATAGCAAGAGAGGTAGAGAGAGAAAGAGAGGGAGAGGGGGGGGGAGAAAGAGAAAGCAAAAAGAGGGAGAGAGGGGGGGAGAGAAAGAGAAAGACAGGAAGAAAGAGAGAGAGAGAAAGCAAGAGAGAAAGAGGGGGAAGGAGGGAGAGAGAAAGAGCAAAAAAGAGAGGAAGGGAGAAACAAAGTGGGATGGAGAGAGAGGGAAAGAAAGAGGAAGGAAGGGAGAGAGAGAGAGAAAGAGGGAGAGAGAAATAGAGCGAAAGGAAGAGAGAGATTTTTTTTGTCCAAACCTTTTTTAGCCCACCCCCCCACTGTTCCCCAGGATTTTGTAAATGTGAATAATGTGCCGCGGCTCAAAAAAGTTTGGGAAACACTGATCTAGACCGAGGGATAGGCAAAGTTGGCTCTTCTATGACATGTGGACTTCAACTCCCAGAATTCCTGAGCTAGCATGATTGGCTCAAGAATTCTGGGAGTTGAAGTCCACAAGTCATAGAAGAGCCAACTTTGCCTACTCCTGATCTAGCCTAAAAACGTGCTAAAACGACAAATCAGGATGATAAATTTTGTCTCCCTTACACTACTTTTATTTTTAAAATTGTAACTTACCTGTGAAAATGTTGGAGGAGGGGGAGGAGCTGGAGGAGGCGGAACAGGCATCTTCCTAGACGTCAATCACACCTTGGTTGCAATGAAACCTATTGTTGGAATGCAAATAAGGTATAAGGTTACAAACCGAGCCATATTTGGTCTAGTAGTGAAGGTATCAGGCTAGAAAGCAGGAGACTCTGAGTTCTAGTCCTATGTTAAGCATGAGAACCAGTTGGGTGACTCTCGCTCTCAGCCAAGCCCAGTTCACAGAGTTGTGGTGGAAAAAAATAGGAGGAGGAAGGAGTATCAAGTATGTTTGCTGCCTTGTAAAAATGGTGAGATAAAAAGTACTAAAATTAATGGGCAACTATTGTCGTCTTCCTTTCCCCATTATAATTTATAATAAATTTGTAGTTTTAGAGAGAGCAAAAGATCTGACTTGACTGAAAATCCAATCAATCTAATTTTGTTTTTAAAAAACAGGATGATATGGAACAGAAAGCTAAGATAAGATAAAGGCAAAGAAATGTTTGCATATCATTGTTTCAAAGAGCAAGTTTCTAGGTCATCTGTCCTATTTAGACCAAGATGTTTACTATGGTGTTGCCAGGGGAGATATCTAGAGTCAAAAATCACCATTTAGCTATGGTGTTTGTGAAGATCAGTCTCAAATTCTCAGTGTAATCTACTTCACAAGTTTGTCATAAATGATAAAATTCAGAGAAAAGCGAAACAATAATGTGGACCATCTGGAATTCCTCGAGGTAAAAAAGAGAGATAAGAACAATCCAAAACTCCTATGTCCTATAGAATCAAAGTACAGTGATCTCTCGGTTAGCGCGGGGGTTACGTTCCAAGACCTCCCGCGCTAACCGATTTCCGCGTTATATTGGATGCGGAAGTAAAACCACCATCTGCGCATGTGCGCCATTTTTTTCATGGCCGCACATGCGCAGATGGTGGAGTTTGCGTGTGGGCGGCGGGGAAGACCAAGGGAAGATTCCTTCAGCCGCCCAACAGCTGATCTGCTCCGCAGCGCGGAAGCAGCGAGGAGCCGAAGATGGGGTAAAGGCAAAGGGGAAACCCCATCTTCGGCTCCTCGCTGCTGCCGCGCTGCGGAGCGGATCAGGTGTTGGGCGGCTGAAGGAACCTTCCCTTGGTCTTCCCGCTTGCCGCTTGCCAGTCCACACACGCCCCCCTGGATGAGCCGGCCACAGGGGCGAGGGGTGGGGATGAAGGGGCAGGACTTCCCGGGCGGAAGGCATGCTCGGCTCTGCCGCTCCAGCCCCTTTCGGCCGAGCCTCCCCGGCCAAGCAGCCAGGGAAGTCGAGCCAGGCGTGGCGGCGGCAGCGCTGCTTCTCCGGTCGCCCGGTCCTCTCCTGCCTCCTGCGCCGATGTTCCCCGCTGCGACGGAAGGCAGTCGCTTGGCTAGGGAGGCTCGGCCGAAAGGGGCTGGAGCGGCAGAGCCGAGCACGCCTTCCGCCCGGGAAGTCCTGCCCCTTCATCCCCACCCCTCGCCCCTGTGGTCGGCGGGGATGAAAGGGCAGGACTCCCTGGGTGGAAGGCGTGCTCGGCTCTGCCGCTCCAGCCGCTTTCGGCCGAGCCTCCCTAGCCAAGCGACTGCCTTCCGTCGCAGCGGGGAACATCGGCGCAGGAGGCAGGAGAGGACCGGGCGACCGGAGAAGCAGCGCTGCCGCCGCCACGCCTGGCTCGACTTCCCTGGCTGCTTGGCCGGGGAGGCTCGGCCGAAAGCGGCTGGAGCGGCAGAGCCGAGCACGCCTTCCACCCAGGGAGTCCTGCCCTTTCATCCCCGCCGACCACAGGGGCGAGGGGTGGGGATGAAGGGGCAGGACTTCCCGGGCGGAAGGCGTGCTCGGCTGTGCCGCTCCAGCCCCTTTCGGCCGAGCCTCCCCGGCCAAGCGGCAGCCTTCCACCGGGAGGCTCAGCATTCCGTCAGTCGTAGCGCTGGCTGTCAACTTTTCTTTTTAGCACTGGGGAGGCAAGTCAGCTCCTGCCCAGTTTTAAAAAGAAAAGTTGACAGCCAGCGATTGTTCCGCTGCCGCCAGCATGGCCTGGCTGGCAGCGGAAGATGTAACGGAGCCCACGGGGGATTCGCCTTCCTCCCACCCGCAGCTGAGACTGATTGTGGGCTCCTTCGCAACCTCGGAGAGCTTCCGGGGCATGAAAGCTCACGAAAACCAGGAAGCTCTCCGAGGTTGCGAAGGAGCCCACGATCAGTCGGCTGCCGGCGGGAGGAAAGCGAATGCCACGGGGCTGGGCTCGGCTCCCCCCTCGGCTCCCCCCCTTACCAGCCCCGCCGCGGAAGGCTCCATTCTGTTCCCTGCCGGCCCGATTGAGCGGCCGGCGGTCTCCATTCAGGGAACAGAATAAAAAAAAAATTATTTTTTAATATTTTATTTTTTTAAATAATATTTTTTGAAAAACCGCGTTGCAGCGTTTCGCGCTAATCGAGAACGCGCAAGTCGAGGGACCACTGTAAACCAAAAACAACAAGTTTAAAGCAATTTCATTCTTTTTATTATTCCTCCACCAGCATGCTTAAGAACTGGATGACCTGTCAGCCCTAACAGCTAGTTACTTACAAACAAACAAACAAAAACTCAGGGCATCTCAAACATGTAAAAGTTTTTGAAAGAGAAGAAATTTTGGGGTGAAGACACATGAGAGTTCATATTCAGTCTTTTATAATGATGATGTCTTAATGGTAGCATGAAAATACTGTTTTCAGGGTTGTACTGCACAGGCTTTTGGAAATAAGCAGCGTACAATATGATAAATAATATTCCCAAAGACTCAGATCATGTCTCCTTTTGGGGAATGGATGGAAGATATAATGCATTAAATATTTCCAACACTGAATATTGAGGAACAGGCTGTAGTTTATTTCCGCCACTTCCAAAAAAATATTGTACATGGCAGAGAGAAAGTAAACTTCATCTACAACTTGAAAAGTAGAAAGTCTGACATGAAGGTGTCAAATAAAACATGGTCCAGATCAGTGTTTCTGAACCTCAACAAGATTTGTGGACTTCAATTCCTAGAATTCTCCATGCTAGCTGGGGAATTCTAGGGGTTGAAGTCCTCACGTATTACAGATGCTGAGGTTCAAAAACACTGAGTAAGGTAATATTAAGCAGATCATCCTCTTCTTTGGAGTCTAGCCAAAAGGAACAAGTAAACGAGACTTTCAGTGCAACACTAGGGAATTTTGAACTGTTATTGGGAAGGGTGGTAAGGAAAGAAATGAATCCATTTCTCTTGGCTGCATTCTTGTAGCTGCTCCATACATTATTCTTATGTCTAATAGCAGCATGGAGGAGTTTTCAGATTCCAAAAAGTATTTCTCTGAAAGGAAATGAATGGTCGTGGGGATGAGGAATGCCATATATCAATCCTGTCATCCTACTACTAAGATTCGACCAACACAAAATGTAATACTGTATTATCTAATTCAGATATGTTCTATATTCTCTCTTTCGTAAAGACAATCAATCTAAAAGCTTGATTTACAGTGGTTTGCTTTGCAATCACATTTGCCTCCTTCTTATACTAAAATACTTCCATCAATTAGTATCAGCTGAAGTTTGTCAGTATTTTAGCATTATGTTTTTGCTATCAATCTTCTCTGTAGAAAAAGAAGTTGTTTTTTTCTGCAACCATTTTATGCCTAAATGTGAAAACTGCAGTCTAAAGTTAAATCTGTTTCACTTCCTGTTAATAGAAAAAAATAGTTCTTGCAGCAAACCACAATTTTCTTATTCAACTACAAGTTTCAGGGTGTTTTTCTTTCCATAGCTGCAATGGTTTGTTGAATTCATATCCTACAGCCAACAAATCCTGAGAAAATATTTATAGCCATTGAAATATAAGTATTTTTGTTATTCTGAGGTGGTAGCGGATTATATACGATAATGCAGTAAGCAGAAATATATCAGACTGATTATGCTTAGAATTCCTATGAGAATTAGACAAACCATATTTCATTTTCTTAAGACACATTTTAAATACATAAAGCATTTTAATGAATCTTAAAAAATCATAGCTTAGAGTACAAACTTCTGTAGACCACCCAAATGTTCATTTAGAATTTTGTTTAATGTAGAAGGTATTTTGGAAACAGAAAAGTTATTAAGTATAATGTAATTTATATTGACCAAGCATCCAGATCTCCCTGGCTTTGACAAGTTCTATTTCTCAAATCAGACTTTATATATATATTGTGTCACTAAGTTTAAGTGACACACGTATATATTATATATAAGTGACATATATATATATATATAAATATGTCACTAGGTTTAATTTATTATATGTCACTTACGTGATTACATAATGATGCAAATGATGTCAATTGATTCAAATAATATACATACATGTCTAACAAACACCCCCTTCCCTCAAATAGCCTGTTACTGTATATGAAATTTTATTGTAGTGTTTTTAGACAGCAATTGCGCTGAAAACATGAAGGAAAAATTAGTCTTTGTCCCCAAAGCTTCCTTTCCTTTCTTGGATCTTTGGTTGTTGCAACAACACTGAGAGCAATCTTTAGATATGTGGCATAACTAAAAACATACAATTATAAAATAATATAAAACAATATACAGTAATCTGCAGCACATGCGTTATTAAAAAAAAAAGCTCTCATACTTCTAAAACCCTTTCAACCAGCGAGGCCCAAGACTCATGACAACAAGATTACAACCTCAGACTTCTATGAAAAACTAGTAAAACAAAAATGAAAGGTAGTCCTTGTTTAGTGACAACAATTGGAATTGGCAATTTGGTCCTTGTGAAACAATTATTAAGTGAAACCATAACTGTGGACTTATGTTGTTATTTCAGTTTTCCTTTGCTTTACAGAAAAAAAATCATAATTTCATGGATTAGTGGTAAAGTTATTTTTTACGTGATTGCTGAATTGCAAGTGATCACTAAATGAGGCAGTTGTTAAACAGCTTTATAGGCAGTCTCGCAGGTGCCTGTAAGATCAGCAATGATATTGTATTGAAAATCTTGAATGGTAACTTGATTATTTAAGAACCAAGCTTTTCAAATACCCTAAGCTAGGCTAGTTGGATGACCAAACATCCAGATGTCCATTAGATGACAGCAAAGATTACCCAAACAATTCTTAACTCTTTGTCACCATCAATAATTGTATGCATTTTGAAGTAGGGTAAGGTAGCCCACAAACACCCTTTGCAATCAGGACTAGGATCCCTGACCCAGAATTACATACACATGTAGATGATATACACCCAATAGGCCAGTGATGGCAAACCTTTTTTTCCTCGGGTGCCGAAAAATGCACACACGCTATCACACATGTGTGAGTGCCCACACCCATAATTCAATCTCTGGAGGCCAGAACCAGCTTATTTTCCAACTTCTGGTGGGTCCAATAGGCTCGTGTTTTGCCCTTCCCAGGCTCCAAAGGCTTCCCTGGAGCTGGGGGAGGGTAAAAACACCCTTCCCCATCCCCCCGGAGGCTCTCTGGAAGCCAGAAATGCCCTCCCAGAGCCTCTGTGTGAGCAAAAAAAACAGCTGGCCAGCACACACATGCACATTGAAGCTGAGCTAGGGCAACAACTCATGTACCAGCAGATATTGCTCTGCGTGCCACCTGTGGCCAGTGTTCCCTCTAATTTTTTGGGGGGGTGGGCGGAAAAGTATAGTGTCTGAGCGGCAATCCCTTTGGGACTGGGCGGCACAGAAATATTAAATAAATAAATAAACAAACAAACAAACAAACAAATAAAAAACCCACCCTGTTTTGCCTCAGAGAATTTCAAAATAAAATACTGTACTGTGTGTCTATAACAGTGAGCTCATAATAGGGCAACTCTATCAATATCAAAATGCCACTTAAATAGTTGAGCTAGTTTCAAACTAGATTTTGATTTTCTTTCTCTCTTCCTTCCTCCCATTCTTTTTCTTTCTCTTTTCCTTCCTCTCTTTTTTCTATCTGTTTCTCTCTCTTCCTCTCTTCCTCTCTCTCTCTCCTTCCCTCTCACTCTTTCCCTCTCGGCTTCTGGGCAGGTTTGGAAAACTCTGAGTTGATAATGATTTTTAAGTGAGCAATTGCTCACTGCTCAGCTTAGAGGGAACTATGCCTGTGGCACCCGTGCCATTGGTTCTCCATCACTCCAATAGGCTGTTTTAAATTGGTCATTTAAAAAAATTTAGAGAAAAGACAGAAATGGAGAACATATTGCAGTTATTCATTTGATGAATGATTAGTTTTTAAATAGAAAAAAGAGAAATATTGACAAGGATAATTGTAGATTTGGAAGGGAGGAGAGGAGAAATGGGGATTAAATCAGTAGTTTAAGACGGTACAGGTAGTCTTCAGCTTATGACCACAATTGAGGCCAAAATTTATGTTGTTAAGTGAGAAATTTGTTAAGCGAGTTTGCTCCATTTGATGATTTTTCTCACCTCCTTTGTTAAGTGAATCAATGCAGTTCTTAAACTAGTCTCATATTTGTTAAGTGAACCTGGCTTCTCCATTGACATTGCTTGTCAGAAGGTCGCAAAAGGAGATCACATGACTCTGGGATACTGCAACCATAATAAATTTGAGTCAGTTGAAAACCTCTGCATGTAAATCACATGACCGTGAGGATTCCACAAAGATCGTAAGTGTGAAAAATGGTCAAAGTTACTTTTTTCAGTGCTGTTGCAACTTTAAATAGTCACTAACTGTTATAAGTCGAGGAGTATCTGTAATTCTCCTAAAGTCTCACATTTTGGGTCCTAGGCATAATAAATTGAAAAGCAAGCTTGTAGGATCAAGTGAAATTGAACAGTATGCAAATACTCATACTTGGAAAGAAAAAAAGAAAATAACATTGAAGTGCCAGATTTTTTAAAAGGGTATAAATAAGTCTGTTGTCTCTTTAAAAATGGAAAATTAGTAAAATAAAATAAGCAATTTAAAAGAAAAAACAGAAGATATGATGGTTTGGGCAGGAAGGCAATATGTGGTAACGCACTCAGAAAAACCATCACACATTCAATCACATGTCCTGCCAGGTAGAGAAAATTAACCATGCAGTTGGACATGGCCAGTCTTGACTTTGTATAATCCGCTTAGTGTCATTATTTCAGTCTGTAAGGCATGGTTTATGGCATAGCATTATTTGGCTTGTTCAATAAACCATGGTCAAGACAAACAATGGCTTTGTGTAATGTGTGAAGCCACCCACTCAGGAGTGGGCTACTGCCCAGACCGGGGGGGGGGGGGATGCAGTGGGGTAGCAAAAATGGAGCTCCACCCCAGAGCACCCAATTTGCACTGAAAGATGTTGAAAGAAAATGCGTAAGCCACGCCCAGTTTGGTAGTAAAAATTTTGGTAGCCCTTCACTGCACCCACCTACATACAATCTGCCCCTTTCTCTCCCTAACCCTAACTCAGCACGTGTTTCGGAGAGGTTTTTTGCATGGAAGCATGAGCAGAAGTGAAAAACCTTGCCGAAACATGTGTCGCCGTGCGAATTTTGCTACCTGCACAGGTACAGGAAGCAAAATTGTGCTCCAACCTGCACTCGCGTGCCAGAGCCACAGAGCTGCATGCAATTAGCTGTATCAGCAGGGACCCACTACTATCCAGCTATATCTTTACAGATCTCTCCCCTAGTTCCAAATAATTTCTACTGCAGTTCATCAGCCTTACTGCCTCGTCCAACGTTTTTAAAATCAACTTTTGGGTGGCAGGGCAAACATCTCAATAAGATGAGTATTTGTACTGAGTATTTGTGGCCATGGGTTTGTTTTCTTGTAAACAGCTGTTTATAAATGCCCATGCCTATTGTGGTAGTTGTGTGAGTAAAATGTGATGTTCTAAACATTTGAAATGTGGCGAAATTTGCTCCCCTCTCTCGCACATACAAATATTAGAAAGTAGAAAAAGGACAAAAATCCAACCCCTCCCTCATTCACACATTCACAATATTGTTCTGCCAACTACGGGAAAGTGAAATTTGTTGCAAATAAAATAAAATACATTTGTGTTTATCTTTCCAAAATAGAATGAAATCCAGTAGAATTTTATTGGCCAAGTGTGATTGGACACACGTGAAATTTGTCTTGGTGCAAATTTGCAAAAAGCAAAGTATCTTACCTCTACTTTGAATATGCAAGTCTTAACTACAAAAATATGTCAACAGTCTAATAGTCATTTATTTACAGAGCTCCTTTGAAGTCCTTTAACATTCTCAGAAACTCCCTTATCCATTCAGTTGCTAAACTCAACCACTGGATTTTGCTTTTCTTTAAGTTTCTTCATCCTGGTCTTTTATAAGTTAAAAAGAAAGAAGAGAGAGAGGCAGTACATTGACTGCTCATCTCTGCCCATTTCTCCTGAGATAACCTTCCATTTCTCCATTTTTCACAGCTAACCTGCTTTACAGATCTGTTTTTTCTCTCCTGATGATTATCTGTTGCACGTTCTTCCTTCCTCTGGTGATCTCCTTTCCAACTCCACTGCCTTCTTCAGACTTTTCTGTGCCCTTCTCCTTTGATGCATGTACAACACTTCCAATCCACACCAGCATACATACAATTCCATCTGTCCATCCATAACCCTGGGGGGGGGGAATTATTGACCCCCTCAGAGAGGGTGCGCAACTTGGGCGTCCTTCTCGATCCACAGCTCACATTAGAGAACCATCTTTCAGCTGTGGCGAGGGGGGCGTTTGCCCAGGTTTGCCTGGTGCACCAGTTGCGGCCCTATCTGGACCGGGATTCACTGCTCACAGTCACTCATGCCCTCATCGCCTCGAGATTCGACTACTGTAATGCTCTCTACATGGGGCTACCTTTGAAAAGTGTTCGGAAACTTCAGATTGTACAGAATGCAGCTGCGAGCATAGTTCCCTCTAAGCTGAGCAGTGAGCAATCGCTCACTTAAAAATCATCATCAACTCAGAGTTTTCCAAACCTGCCCAGAAGCCGAGAGGGAAAGAGTGAGAGGGAAGGAGAGAGAGAGGAAGAGAGAGAAACAGATAGAAAAAAGAGAGGAAAGAAAAGAGAAAGAAAAAGAATGGGAGTAAGGAAGAGAGAAAGAAAATCAAAATCTAATTTGAAACTAGCTCAACTATTTAAGTGGCATTTTGATATTGATAGAGTTGCCCTATTATGAGCTCACTGTTATAGACACACAGTACAGTATTTTATTTTGAAATTATCTGAGGCAAAACAGTGTGGGTTTTTTATTTGTTTGTTTGTTTGTTTGTTTATTTATTTAATATTTCTGTGCCGCCCAGTCCCAAAGGGACTGCCGCTCAGACACTATACTTTTCCGCCCATCCTCCCAAAAAATTAGAGGGAACACTGGCTGCGAGAGCAATCATGGGCTTCCCAAAGTATGCCCATGTTACACCAACACTCCGCAGTCTGCATTGGTTGCCGATCAATTTCCGGTCACAATTCAAAGTGTTGGTCTTGACCTATAAAGCCCTTCATGGCATCGGACCAGAATATCTCCGGGACCACCTTCTACCGCACGAATTTCAGTGACCGATTAGGTCCCACAGAGTTGGCCTTCTCCGGGTCCCGTCGACTAAACAATGTTGTTTGGCGGGTCCCAGGGGAAGAGCCTTCTCTGTGGCGGCCCCGACCCTCTGGAACCAGCTACCCCCTGAGATTAGAATTGCCCCCACCCTCCTTGCCTTCAGCAAACTCCTCAAAACCCACCTCTGCCGTCAGGCATGGGGGAACTGAAATATCTTCCCTAGGCCTATACTGTTTATGTATGGTATGTTGTGTGCATGTTTTTTAAATTATGGGTTTTTAGGTTTCTAATTATTGAATTTGTATTATATATTGTTTTCTGTTACTGTTATGAGCCGCCCCGAGTCTGTGGAGAGGGGCGGCATACTAACTAACTAACTAACTAACTAACTAACTAACTAACTAACTAACTAACTAACTAACTAACTAACTAAATAAATAAATAAATAAATAAATAAATAAATACACAAAATGAAACTATTTTGCCTGACAAATCTCCTTATCAATCTTAGAGAAGCTGGACGTGCTTGCTGACAGATATCTTTAACTAAACCAACAACTTTCTAGCTGCCTACGTGACACTTTTACATCTGGCAAGATCAAAATCTAACCTTGGGGGGCGGGGAATGCAAAACTTAATCATGGTTAGGGGGTGATGTGATAGCCATCTTCAAATATTGAAGGGTGGTCATAGGGAAGAAGGAATCTATTTATTTTCTGGGGACAAGACAAGAAGCAATGGGTGGAAGCTAGTCAGTGTGAGATCTAACCTAACATTGGGGAGAAACTTCCTGAAAATGAGAACAATCAATGAAGCAGCTTGCTTCCTGGGCTAGTGGGTTCCTCCATTGCTGGTGGTTTTCAAGAAAAGATTGGATAATCATTTGTCTGAATAAAAACTCATGTCTTGGGGAGGGGATTGGACTAGAACAGAGGTCCCCAACCTTTTTAGCACCAGGGACCGGCTTTAAGTTAGACGAGTTTTCCACGGCCCGGTGGGGGGGGGGGCTTTGGTCATATGGGGGTGGGGTTATGGAGGGGTGGAGCTTAGTGACGCAGCCCTCCACACTTCTCCACAGGGCGGGGAGAATCAGGAGGCTCCTTTGGCGGCTGGGGGCTGCCTGGCTTTGTGATTTTGGCTGGGGGGGGTTGTTAGGAAGGTCCTACTTCTCCCCCCCCAGCCAAAAATTCAAAGCCTATCTGCTGGATACTGGCGATGAGTGGGACAGAGCGGCGCGGAAGCCTCTTGCAGCAGCTGCCACAGCCACCGGCTTCGGTCCCGTTCGTCCCGCCCATCGCCCGTATCCAGCAGAAGCTGCTGCCCGAGTGCTCTTGGCCGGCGGGATTTAAAGTGCTGGGGTGGGGGGTGTCCCAGCGGGAGGCGAAGCACTGGGGTGGGGGGGCTGTCAGGACACCCCCACCCCAGCACTTTGAATCCCGCCGGCCAAGAGCACTCGGGCAGCAGCTTCTGCTGGATACGGGCGATGGGCGGGACAAACGGCGCCGAAGCCGGTGGCTGTGGCAGCTGCTGCAAGAGGCTTCCGCGCCGCTCTGTCCCACTCATCGCCCGTATCCAGCAGATAGGCTTTGAATTTTTGGCTGGGGGGGGAGAAGTAGGACCTTCCTAACTCCCCCCCCCCAGCCAAAATCACAAAGCCAGGCAGCCCCCAACCGCCAAAGGAGCCTCCTGATTCTCCCCGCCCTGTGGAGAAGTGTGGAGGGCTGCGTCACCGCCCGACGCCCCACCCCGTCCTGCATAATGTTCTCTGCCGGGAGGGCAGCGCCGCCGCGGACCGGCTGAAAACCCCCAACGGCCCGGTCCTGGTCCGCGGACCGGCGGTTGGGGACCTCTGGACTAGAAGACCTCCAAAGTCCCTTCCAGCCCTATGATTCTGTTCTGTCCCGGCGATGAGCCACCCCAAGAAATAGATACACACACACAGTTTTGACAAGATGTAGGTCAAGAAATAGGTACACACACACAGTTTTGACAAGATGTAGGCATGTGATTCTAATAATTTAGTATCAAAAAGGTTTAACTGTGTAAACTGAATCAGCGAAGCAAGAAATAACTCAGTTCATATCAGCTGCTAATTAAAGTCCCAACATAAAGCCAAAACTCCCAAATAGTTCTGTTTGATCAAATCTCTTAATTAACATGACTCACTCCGAGTTGGCAGGAAACCCGGACGTCAAGATTTTATCTTCTCAGTTTGTAATGATGAGCTGAGGCGGTGCAGTGGGTAGTGTCTGTGCAGTACTGCAGGCTACTAAAGCTGACTGCTAGATCTGCAGGTCAGCGGTTCAAATCTCATCATCGGCCCAAGGTTGACTCAGCCTTCCATCCTTCCGAGGTGGGTAAAATGAGGACCCGGATTGTGGGGGCACTATGATGGCTCTGTAAAAAAGGGCTATTGCTAACATGTTGTAAGCCGTCCCGAGTGTAAGAAGGGTGGCATAAAAAAATTGAATAAATAAAATAATAATTCATGTAAATAATCCAAGAGCCAAATCCAAACAGTCATTGCTCACATTAGAAAGTTAACTTTTGCACTCGCTCTTCACAAGGCTAAACCTTAAATACCCCAAAGGCATGGCCAAGTGTTCCAGAGATCTATTCACGCAGAGACCTTCTCCTACTCAGCCTCTCATGCCTTCTGATGCACCTGACTACACGTGCGTCAAGAAGAGGCCCTTCCTCTTTTCCTGAGTCACCCATGGGCACCTCTGGAGGTGCAACAGGCCCTGGTTGGATTTCAGCCCGACCCCACATCCTCTCCAACCTCCTTGCTATCAGACTCAAGTGCCAAGTGCACTGGCCTAGGAGACCAACCCACCCCCCTCTCTCAATCCTCAGAATCTGTAATCAGCTGTGCAGGATGCAGGTGGACCACAACAGATTCTATGGCAGGTCATCCTGTCACAGAACTGAATAAACATTGAAGCAGAAGCCTTAAAAGATACTTATTGGTGGTTAATAATAATAATAATAATAATAATAATAATAATAATAATAATAATTATTATTATTATTATTTAACTTGTGCCGGAACTACCATTTACCAGTGGCAAAGAACTGGTGGGATCATAAGCCTGAAAAAGTGGTCGAAAACGAGCAAGCAAAACTACTGTGGGACTTCCGACTTCAGACTGACCGAATTCTGAAGCATAACACACCAGACATTGTGATCGTGGAGAAAAAGAAAGTATGGATCATCGACATCGCAATCCCAGGGGACAGCAGAATTGAGGAGAAGCAGCTACAGAAATTAGTGAAATACGAAGATCTAAAAATCGAGCTGCAACGACTGGTCCCAGTGGTACTTGGCACGCTGGGCGCAGTACCAAAGGATCTCAGTGGACATTTGAAAACCGTTGGAATTGACAAAATCTCCATCTGTCAATTGCAAAAGGCCGCTGTACTGGGATCGGCAAACATAATTCGCCGCTACATCACACAGTCCTAGGTGCTTGGGAAGCGCACGACTGGTGATGAAATACGAAATCCAGCATAGTGATCTCGTTTGCTGTGTTGTACTGACATAATAATAATTTATTAGATTTGTATGCCGCCCTCTCCGAAGACTCGGGGCGGCTCACAACAATAATAAAACAATGTTACAGTGGAACAAATTTAATATTAAAAGAGAAAAAGAAACATATAAAACCCTATCATTTAAAACCAAACAACACATACATACTAAACATAAAGTATAAAATCCTGGGAAAGGTGTCTCAGTTCCCCCATGCCTGGCAGTATAGGTGGGTCTTGAGTAGTTTGCGAAAGACAAGGAGGGTGGGGGCAGTTCTAATCTCTGGGGGGAGTTGGTTCCAGAGGGCCAGGGCCGCCACAGAGAAGGCTCTTCCCCTGGGGCCTGCCAAACGACATTGTTTAGTCGACGGGACCCAGAGAAGGCAAACTCTGTGGGGCCTTATCGGTCACTGGGATTCGTCCGGTAGCAGGCGGTTCCGGAGGTACTCTGGTCCAGTGCCATGTAGGGCTTTAAAGGTCATAACCAACACTTTGAATTGTGACCAGAAACTGATTGGCAACCAGTGTAGGCCACGGAGTGTTGTACAAACGTGGGCGAATCTGGGAAGCCCCACGAAGCCCCAAAGGTTAAACACAAAACCACTTTTCAATTCCCCATCCAGACCCTTGGGGAAAATGTGAACAAAATCTTGGACTCGTTCATGTGCCATATGGCCCACCTTACTTTCATTGGTCTTCTATGTGCCCCAACCTTACATCCTTTTCTAATTCCCTGGGTTTTGAGGAGAAAGAGAAAGGTACAGTACAACTAGACTTGCAAGAATCTGTTCTTATAAGCAACCTCAATAAAAAGCTGCTTAGCCTTTCTGTTGAGTTGGTTCCCTGCTCTGGTCTATCTAGTAGGGTTCTGTATCAATAATACACTCAGTTTCATCTCAGAGTATTGCATCTGGTGATCTCTCTTTTTTTGGCTGTTTGGAAACTGCATTAATAAAACAAAATAATTGGATTTTTTGGGAATTGATGAACTACATTTCTGTTATCCTAACTGTACAATCCAATTAATTTCTAATCCAATGTAATTTCTAATATTGGCGTTCCAGTTTCTAACCACAAGCAGTGTACCTGTTTCAAGTTCTGTTAATTTCAGACTGAACTTGACAGTAAAACTCACCAAATGTCTACATCAGTGATTGGATCATAAATCATAAACTTGGACAACTGGTACATTAAAGGGTTGTCTTTGTAGTTTAATTAATATTAGTCATTGATTGCATTGAACCCAAACCCTGTCCTTGCTATTTTGTGTATTATTTGTAAGAGACCAAAAAAGTCTTTGTTTTTCATATCCTGAGTACAGTAATAAACAGAATAAACCTCTGTCGGGAAATGACCAAATTTCAGAACACTTTCATTCTATGATTCCTAAGATATGTCAATGGGTGGACAATTGATTTCCTCTTTCATTGTGTTGAAATTTCTCATGTTCATGCTTCTTAACATTCCTATAGACATAATGTTCATTACAATTATGGTCCATTTCAGCTTGGAGGGAAACACTGAGTCGGGTGTTATAAGATTCTGCCCTGGGTCGAGGCTTGTTCAACATTCTTGTCAACTAGATAAGAGAGTTCAGGTATTTATTTATATTCAGTACAAATCTATACACATGGAGAATATTAATGCTAGGAAAGATCACCAGCCACAGAAATTTTATTTTTTTTCTGTGCAACTAGGTTTTCTTGAATCTGAAATAGTTCATAGCTAGCCTGTAAATAGAAGAGCATACTATATTTGTTCATATATTTATTTATTAAATTGATGTGCCATCCATCTTACTATTGAAATGATTCTGTGTAGCTTCCAGTGTAATAAAATGATTAAATATTTCATTATATAAATATTAAAATGATTAAAATTCACAAAAGCTAAATAAAGCTACTAGATGTACATATATATAAAGATGCAGACATATAAATGAGCTGAAATGCATATTTTGAATCCTTTCCCTGGTGGTGCTCTGTGGACAAGGCTTTATGATCTCTGCACAACCAAAGAGCAGATATGCAATTGTGGCAGATGCCTATGGAGCTTTGGTTATCCCAAAGGTGCTTTTAAAAATCAAAGATGTGTTGATTTTTTAAGAAAGTTGTTTTTTTAAAGGCAGTTGCAGCAAGAAACCGTGTAGTGCCATGGACTTTCTTTGAATCTTTTAAAATCCCAGAGTAAGGAGGGCTGCCAATTAAAGCCAATTACCACAATCTTTGGGGCTCGGAGCCTACCCAGTCATAGGCAACAGCTCAATGCTGCCAACTGATCTCAAGCTCCACTGATATAAGGTAACTCATTTCCTAGGTGTGATGTCTTGGGATGAACACTACACACTGATGTTGTAGTTACCGAAATCTGAATTTATATTAACTGCATTAATATAAATGGGGGGGACATGGTCGAAACATTTAAATATGTTAAAGGGTTAAATAAGGTCCAGGAGGGAAGTGTTTTTAATAGGGAAGTGAACACAAGAACAAGGGGACACAATCTGAAGTTAGTTGGGGGAAAGATCAAAAGCAACGTGAGAAAATATTATTTTACTGAAAGAGTAGTAGATCCTTGGAACAAACTTCCAGCAGACGTGGTTGGTAAATCCACAGTAACTGAATTTAAACATGCCTGGGATAAACATAGATCCATCCTAAGATAAAATACAGAAAATAGTATAAGGGCAGACTAGATGGACCATGAGGTCTTTTTCTGCCGTCAGTGTTCTATGTTTCTATGCATAAACCTACTCATCTGCCCACAACTCAGGAAGTAAGTACGGTAGGTAGAATTTCATTTACATGAAAAAAAAATGCACATTTCTCTCATCAGAGGAAAAGTAGAGGCAATCAGCTTACATAATTTCATGCTTCTTGGCATGGTCTTGCAAAGGGGAAGTGGTACTTGAATCACCCCTGGAAAACAATTCTGTTTTCAGCTGCAAGAGCACTGAATGGTAGATAGAAGAGAATGGTGGATAGAAGAGAATTCAAAATAAATAAATAAGCAACAGAGTGGAAGTCTCTATATAATCTGGTCAAAACTGTGTCTCACTTATTTTGGCCATGTCATGAGGGGGGAATTCACCAGAGAAAGCAATTATGCTTGAAAAAGTTACAGGTAAAAGAAACCAGGCCATCAAAGAACAAGGGGACTGGACAACACAAAAGCTGACACTTAGACAAAGCATATAACAACTCAAAGAAGTGGTGCCAGATCAGAAGATGTGAAGACAAGTGGTCCACAAAATCGGCACAAGCCAGACACACCTGTATGAATAATATCATTGTCATGATCAAAATCAACATATCTGGTTCCTATCCTACATTCAGTGCTAGGAGATTTAGTTATAGTTAACTACTTTCTAAATTAATTGGCATATTGTTTAACTACAGATAATCCTCAACTTACAGCCACAACTGAACCCAGAAAAGGAGACATTGGTTAAGTGAGTTTTGCCCCATTTTATGACATTTCTTGTTAAGTGAATCACTATAGTTGATTAAGTTAGCAAACAATGCCCCTTGGCAGGACCCAGGGGAAGAGCCTTCTCTGTGGCGGCCCCGGCCCTCTGGAATCAACTCCCCCCAGAAATTAGAATTGCCCCCACCCTCCTTGCCTTTCGTAAGCTACTTAAAACCCACCTCTGCCGTCAGACATGGGGGAATTGAGATACTCTTTCCCCCTAGGCCTTTACAATTTTATGCATGGTATGTCTGTATGTATGTTTGGTTTTTATATTAATGGGTTTTTAATTGTTTTTAGTATTGGATTATTATTATACACTGTTTTATTATTGCTGTTAACCGCCCTGAGTCTCCTTAGAGGGGCGGCATACAAATCCAATAAATTACATTAAATTAAATTAAATTAAATTAAATTAAATTAGTAAGTAAGTAAGTAAGAAAATAAATAAATAAATAAATAAATACTGTTGAATCTAGTTTCCCCAAGGACTTTGTTTGTCAGAAGGTTGCAAAGAACACAGGGACCGTCGTTAGTATGAACCAGTTGCCGGGCGCCTGACTTTTGATCACATGATTATGGAGCTGCTACAAAAAGGTCATAATTGTGAAAAATGGTCATGTCATGTTTTTCAGTGCCGTTGTAACTTCAAAGAGTCCCTAAATGAACTGCTGTAAATTGAGGACTGTCTGTACTTTAATTTTTATTATGAAATTCCTCCCCGCCCCTTCCTGCTTATTCCAATGTTCAAGGCAGTTTACAGCAATAGACAATTCCAACTACAAGATGGAATGAACTTAATATTGCAATTAAAAGCAATATGAAAAATTTCAAGTAATTGAGAATGAACAATACTTGGGAAAGCAAGCACCAATAGTATCTCTTTAGGGATGGGAAGACTTTCCATAATCTGGGACAAGGTCATTTCTTCGCACACCTGATACCTGGTTTTCTACCTAACGGAAGGGACATCTTCAGAAAGATAAAATCATTTTTAAGCTAAATTTATAGAAACGTTCTTAGCAAAGAAGGAACAATTTAATGCTGAATATGAATCCAGTTTTAGGAGTTAAGGAAGATTTTAATACGGCATTATGTCCTCAGCTGACCCTCCAGTGGTTACAGGCTATTGGTTGAAGAAATGTCATGCAAGCTTCGGAAACTTTTTCAGTACTCTTTTGGTAACCCCACCCCCACTGCATAATTGTTTCAAAAATGCTGCTAGTTCTTTGGAATAACTATAAGTGAAAAAGGATTTCGTTTGGTATTTTCAAAGGCATACATTTTTTAAAATAATCAAAAGTATTTGATTCTTGTTGCAATTATATTCTGATCAGTAGTGGGTTCTAAAACCTTTGCTACTTGTATGTATGCACGCATGTGTGCGTGCGCATGATGCTTCTGCACATGCGCTGAAGCATCCTGGGCGGGTGGGTGGAGCCTCCCATCGCCAGCGTTACCAGTTCGCAGAACCGGGTTGAACCGGGAGCAACCCACCATTGATTCTGATCCCTTTGGCAGCCCCATAAAATAGAGGGAATCAGAAATACCTAATTAGCACAATCCCATTCTACTTTCAGTTTATTTTATTTTGTTTTGTTTATTTAACTCTATGCCGCCCAATCCCCAAAGACTCAGTGCGGCTTACAACAACATAAAAAAATATAAATTACAATAAAAAAGAAGTCAAATATAAATATTAAAATGATAAACCCCAGTTTAAAAACCTACAATGCAAACAATCCAATCAACACAGATATGTACCATTTAATACAATCTGGACATGACAGATGTAAAGTTCTGCCGGCAAAGCCAGGTCTTCACAGCCTTTCAGAAGGCCAGTAGGGTGGGAGCAGTAAGGACATGGGGGGGGGGGGTGTTTGATTCCATAGTGCTGGGGCAGCCACAGAGAAAGCCCTTCCCCATGGCCCCGCCAACCTGCCTTGCTTAGTCAACGGGACCTGGAGAAGGCCAACTCTGCAATCTTATTAGTCTTTAGGAGGTATGCAGCAGGAGATGGTCCCGTAGTTTACCATCTTTGCTTAAGGTTTTTGGCACACCACTGGATGGAGACTGTTAGTGATCAGTGGGATGGAAGGCTACTAGATAACTGATGGAAGGAACCCTCTATGGAGGAAATTTAATGGAGTATCTTGAAAGGTTTCTAAGCTAAAATACTTCTCCATTCTGCAACATACCGTATATTTATTTGCTTTGTTTTTTATTTGCAACTGTTCAACAATTCCTCAGTACATAAAAAAGGAAATATTTCCTTTAAACATAGATTTGAAAAATCATCTGGTTGGAACAAACTGAAGTGCAAATTACTGATCTTTTAAAAATGTGGCTCTTTTCACTTTTTTCTTCCTGAAGTGGAGCTGTTAATGATGATGGCTACCATAATTGGGATGAACATTTTTGGGCAACCACAAAATGGCAGCAATACATTGTTAATATGTTTGTTGCCATCTAATAGTCATCTGGATTTTTGTAGCACAAATATATACAGGTTGTCCTTGACTTACAATAGTTCGCTTAGTGACCGTTCGGTAATTATTTATGATCATTTTTTGTACTGATGATCATTGTAATATCCCCATGGTTAAGATGCTGGACTAGGAATAGGTAGATCCAGGTTCTAGTTTCCCCTTAGGCATGAAAGCCAACTGGGTAACCTTGGGCCAGTTACTCTGTTCCAGGTAAGACTGGGAAGTACAGTAAAAGAAACAACAAAAACAAACCACCAAATCATGTCAATAGTAAACTTTCTGCAAAGGTGGCCAAAGAAACTGAATGGATCTGACCAGGAAGTGATCAGGAATCAAAACTGATTCAGAAGTAGTTTTATTTCTTGTCTAATCATGAGTGTTAGTCAAATGTTAAGGTTATTTAACTAGACCAGAGATGGGTTCCTTCCGGTTTGGACTGGTTCACCCAGGGGGAGGGACACACAGTGGGGTAGCGAAAATGGAGCTCCACCCCAGAGCACCCATTTTGCACTGAAAGATGTTGAAAGAAAATGCAGGGTGTCCTGCATAAGCCACACCCACAGTGTGGTAATAAAATTTTTGATAGCCCTTCACTGGGTTCGCCCGAATTGGTAGCAACCTTCTGGTGACATCATGATGAAGTCACAGAACTGGTTTGTGTGCCATAGTCCGGGGTGCCATCTCCCCCCCCCCATTTTTTTAGGGTGGGATTTTTTTCCGGGTTTTCTTCTGCACATGTGCAGAAGCGGAATTTCTGGCACTGCACATGTGTCACCATCTTGGTTTTGGCTTTTCAAATTATATTTTTTGTCACTGCGTATGCACATTTGTACAAATTGCATGCGCCCCCACAAGAAGCAACCACGTGGCGTGGAAGGAAGCAAACCAGCAGCAAACTTTATCAGAACCCACCCTTGAACCAGGCAGTAAGTATTATTTTAAGAGACGGAAATTCATCTACTAAAAATAAGAAGCCCTCTCAAGGAGGATTGTGTGATACTTTGGATTCTATTCCAAAAACATTTTTCGGAGTGCTAAATAGGGTGAATTTAGCAGCTGCCTGCAACTCTTTAAAGCACACAAGTGTCAAACTTGATAGCATCAAGGGCCAGATTGTGACATTTTTTGCCTTTGTGGAGCCCGGGTAGGCGTGGACTCTGAATGATGTATCTGCCCCAGGGGCCGCCAGTTTGACAGGCCTGCTTTAAAGCTACTGTGACTTCTCTTGGGACAACATATTTAGCTACCATGGAATTACAGAAATAGGTGCAGGTGCCTTAAAGAATTCAGCTCCTTTTGTAATTCTGCCCCTATACATGTCTATTATGTCTAGGATAGTGTTTGTTGATATCCTATATATCAGTATTTATTTACTGGAAGTTAACATCAATAAATTCAATGAGATTTCCTTCATCACAGGCATAGATTGATATGATTGTCCTGTTAATCTCAAACATGAGAGTGAAAGCAGTTTTTGCAATTTGCGTTTCCTCATCCATTCAACCATCCCCTCCTCCTCTTTCCTGGTAGAGGAAATTTTTCAAGATGTATGTTTCCTGGGTTTGCATGACACACTAAACCACAATGCAGCCAAGCACATTTAAGCCCTAACGTTCTGTTTAAACTTAACTCACATGAGTTGGGATTTGGTATGTTGTGTATATCCAGAAAATAGAGTAATGAAATAAATCCCAGTTAACTGTAGGTAAAGAAGTATGAGAATTTATGCATATCTATTCATTTGATTAAATATATATACTGTATATGTAAATTATGATTATGTGACTTATTTGTTTAATAGCCCTTTTGTAAAACTAAATAGATTCTATGAATATCAGGCTAGGGAAATATTTTCTATGTCCTCATACAATATTTAATCTCTCAAGTCTGAGAGAGATAATAGTATCTGTAATGAGTTGTGAGAAAAACCTTGGGAGAAAGGAGGAAGAGCTGTAGCCTAAACAATGGATAGATTAGGGCAGGGGTATCAAACTTAGAAACATAGAAGACTGACGGCAGAAAAAGACCTCATGGTCCATCTAGTCTGCCCTTATACTATTTCCTGTATTTTATCTTAGGATGGATATATGTTCATCCCAGGCATGTTTAAATTCAGTTACTGTGGATTTACCAACCACATCTGATGGAAGTTTGTTCCAAGGATCTACTACTCTTTCAGTAAAATAATATTTTCTCATGTTGCTTTTGATCTTTCCCCCAACTAACTTCAGATTGTGTCCCCTTGTTCTTGTGTTCCTATTAAAAACACTTCCCTCCTGAACCTTATTTAACCCTTTAACATATTTAAATGTTTCGATCATGTCCCCCCTTTTCCTTCTGTCCTCCAGACCAGTGTTTTTCAACCAGTGTGCCATGGCACACTAGTGTGCCGCGAGACATGGCCAGGTGTGCCGCGAAGCTCAGAGAGAGAAAGAAAGCAAGAGAGAGAGCAAGAAAGAGAGAAAGAGTGAGCGAGAGAGAAAGAGAACAAGAGAGAGAGAAAGAACAAGAAAAAGAAAGCAAGAGAGAGAGAGAAAGAGAGGGAGGGAAGGAGAGAGAAAGTCATAGAGGGAGGGAGGGAGAGAGAGAGGAAGAGAGCAAAAAAGAGGAAGGAAGAGAAAGAAAGAGGGATGGAGAGAGAGAGAAAGAAAGAGGAAGGGAGAGAAAGAGGGAGGGACAGAGAAATAGGGCGAAAGGGAAGAAGAGAGAGAGAGAATTTTTTTTTGTCCAAACTTTTTTAGCCCCCCCCCTCCCCCCCCGGCTCAATGTGCCCCAGGGTTTCGTAAATGTAAAAAATGTGCCGCGGCTCAAAAAAGGTTGAAAATCACTGCTCCAGACTATACAGATTGAGTTCATTAAGTCTTTCCTGATACGTTTTATACTTAAGACCTTCCACCATTCTTGTAGCCCGTCTTTGGACCCGTTCAATTTTGTCAATATCTTTTCGTAGGTGAGGTCTCCAGAACTGAACACAGTATTCCAAATGTGGTCTCACCAGCGCTCTATATAAGGGGATCACAATCTCCCTCTTCCTGCTTGTTATACCTCTAGCTATGCAGCCAAGCATCCTACTTGCTTTTCCTACCATCCGACCACACTGCTCACCCATTTTGAGACTGCCAGAAATCACTAACCCTAAATCCTTCTCTTCTGAAGTTTTTGCTAACACTTGATTTCATTGAGGGCCGCATCAGCGTTGTGTTTGACTTCGGGGGGGGGGGGCATGGCCAGGTGGGGTGTGGCCAGCTCAATGTCATTCATGTCTGAGGCACGAGCGGGTGGGACAGCCTCCTGTAGCACTTTGCCAGCGAAAACGGACATCCCCGCCCCTGAGCTCCATTTTCATTGGCAGAGGGCTGCAGGAGGGCATCGCAATAGAAAACAGAGGCTGGGGGTGGCACATGGCCGCCTGAGCTCAGTTTTCCCTGGTAGAGGCACTGTGGGCCTGTTTCCAGGGCACCCCTGTGATCTAATACACCAAGGCCAGATTCAGCCTGCAGGCCTTGCATTTGACACCATTGGACTGGAGTATCTTAGCCCACAGGAAAATATGGAAGTTGAGAAAGCATCTCACAAGGAATTGTTATGCATAGACATGTGTGCACTTGTGCGCGCACATACACATACACACATTCCACTTGGATTGAAAAGTTTCAGATAGTTTTAATATTCAGAAAAGAAATAGTAAAAATTGGAAAAATTAAAATTTTTGAGCCATATTGACAGTACCTTCCAAATGAGGTAGAAATATTTTAGCAAGCATACTTGTTTCCTGTATAGATTAAGCAGATATTACTATTAATTAGATATTACATTTTATTTATGTTCTCTGCTACATAGCAAATGCTGCTGATGGAAGTAAACAATATTTAAAAAGGAAGAATGTTCATTTACTGGTTTCATTTCAACTTTAATAAATGGAAAGTCTAGTTTCCAAATATTTTGGAAAACCTTTTTCCTTGCCAGAATAAAACTGAAATCCTAATAGCTCTAAAATACTAGGCCCATGGAATTGTGCAAGGCTTATACATTTCATATCATCTCCTACTTCATCAAAGAAATAATTCTAAACCAGGCCATAATGTCCATTCACGATATCCAACCTGTACATGTTAATGTAAACAGTCAAAATTGCTTGTTATTTCTGAATCACTTTGTAAATGTGAAAACTTCACACAACTTTTAACCAGAGAACAAGCCAAAAGAACTACAATTCATTCCCCTAATTACCCTAGTCCAGTGATTTTCAACCTTTTTTGAGCCGCGGCACATTTTTTACATTTACGAAACCCTGGGGCACATTGAGCAGGGGGGGGGACCCTAAAAAAAAGTTTGGACAAAAAAATTCTCTCTCTCTCTCTTCCTCCCCTTTGCTCTATTTCTTTCTCCCTCCCTCTTTCTTTCTCTTCCTTCCTCTTTCTTGTTCTCTTTCTCTCTCCCTCCCTCACTCCCTCTATGTCTTTCTCTCTCTCTCCTTCCCTCCCTCTCTTGCTTTCTTTGTCTCTCTTTCTCTCTCTCTCTTTCTCTCTCTCTTTCTTTCTCTTGTTCTCTTTCTCTCTCTCCCACTCTTTCTCTCTTTCTTTCTTTCTCTCTCTTTCTTTCTCTCTCTCTCTCTTGCTTTCTTTCTCTCTGAGCTTCGCGGCACACCTGACCATGTCTCGCGGCACACTGGTTGAAAAACACTGCCCTAGTCTACCCGAGTCTACGGAGAGGGGCGGCATACAAATCTAATAAATAATAATAAATATGGAAGAAGGGAAGCATAAGCCACACCGTGAACTATTGCCAAGAAAACTTCACAGACAGGTCCACGTAGTCATCAAGAGTCAAGCTGTAGCTGAGAAATTTTTTAGATAGCTTAGCACTCAAAAAGAAAGCAAAATAATATGCAGGCAAGAAAACAACTGAGCCAAAGATATATATATTTTACCATCAATGCAGAATATGCTTTTGAAAAGACCAAAATGAAGACAACTGTAAATGTGTAGAATATCCCAGTGAAGGCAAATCTTGTACAGATCTTTAGGTAGGAAAAATCTCTATAGAAACTTAAGCTCAGGTAGAAAACCAGAAGGAATTAATGCAACAGCAATTCCTAAAGTGGACTGGTAGGTACCAAGCTCATCTTTAAGCTCTGACCTGCAGTAACTTTTGCAGAGAAATCAAATGTGTGCTAAAGTTGGGTGGTTTTTGTTTATGATCACTTACAGATGACTGGGTATTGTTTGAGTTTCAAAGCACAAGCTTCCCTTCCCTCCCAAACCAATAAGGCATTTCTCACCTCTAACTATGCTAGGTTGAATTGCTGGCAGTTGGAAGTTCTGCAGCAACTGAAGAATAGAATAGAATAGAATAGAATAGAATTTTATTGGCCAAGTGTGATTGGACACACAAGGAATATGTCTTGGTGCATATGCTCTCAGCATACATAAAAGAAAAAGATACATTTGTCAAGAATCATGTGGTACAAAACTTAATGATTGCCATAGGGGTCAAATAAGCAATGAAGAAACAATCAATATTAATAAAAATCTTAGGATACAAGCAACAAGTTAGTCATATAGTCCTAAGTGGGAGGAAAGGGGTCTGCAGAGAGGGGTGGCATACAAATCTAAATAATAAATAAATAAATAAATAAATAAATAAAAGGATGATAGGAATGATGAGAAAAACTAGTAGAAATAAAAGTGCAGATTTAGTAAAAAGTCTGACAGACTTGAGGGAATTATTTATAAAGCCCTTCATGGCATCAGAACCAGAATATCTCTGGGACCGCCTTCTGCTGCACGAATCCCAGCGACCGATTAGGTCCCACAGAGTTGGCCTTCTCCAAGTCCTGTCGAAGAAATAATGTCTGGTGGGACCCAGGGGAAGAGCCTTCTCTGTGGTGGCCCTCTGGAATCAACTCCCCCCGGAGATCAGGACTGCCCCCACCCTCCTTGCCTTTCGCAAACTCCTTAAAACCCACCTCTGCTGTCAGCCATGGGGAAATTGATTCTCCCGGACTGTTCCGTTTTTGCATGATTTATATTAAGGGTTTTAAACTGCTTTTTAATCATTGGATTTGTATTGTGTTTTGTTCTTGTGAGCTGTTCCAAGTCTCCAGAGAGGGGCAGCATACAAATCTAACAAATAATAATAATAATGTGATGGCATTTGGGAAAAAACTGTTCTTGTGTCTAGTTGTCTTGGTGTGCAGTGCTCTGTAGCGATGTTTTGAGGGTAGGAGTTGAAACAGTTTATGTCCAGGATGCGAGTAAATATTTTCCCCGCCCACTTTTTGACTCATGCAGTATAGAAGTCCTCAATGGAAGGCAGGTTGGCAGCAATTGTTTTTTCTGCAGTTCTGATTATCCTCTGAAGACTGTGTCGGTCCTGTTGGGTTGCAGCACCAAACCAGACAGTTATAAAGGTGCAGATGACAGACTCAATGATTCCTCTGTAGAACTGTATCAGCAGCTCCTTGGGCAGTTTGAGCTTCCTGAGCTGGCGCAGAAAGAACATTCTTTGTTGTGCTTTTTTGATGGTGTTTTTGATGTTAGGTGACCATTTTAGGTCTTGAGATATGATAGAACCTAGAAATTTGAAGGTCTCTACTGTTGATACTGTGTTGTCTAGTACTGTGAGAGGTGAAAGGGTTTCTCCTAAAGTCTACCACTATTTCTACGGTTTTGAGTGTGTTCAGTTCTAGAGCATTATAAGCATTATAAATTCTCCATTTCCGTGCCTTATGGGGAGAGATGGAAAGAACCAACTATTGGGCACTTCCATGCGGGACCCGTAAGCTGTTACAATTCTGCGCTAATGATGGCTGGACTTAAATCAGCTTAGAAAATTCTTCCAGATTGGGCTTCTTGACCAGCAGGCTTGCACTATAACCCTCCACTAAAAATCCCCCTGCTGTTCAGCCTTCCACAAAGTTTTGTGACAAGAAAGCAACCCTAATCCAATCTGTGTGTCTGTGAGTGTCATTCTGCACATATGCACTTTTGAGAAACAGTTTGCATTTAGAAGTTTCAGCATTTTTAAAATGGTGCTGCAGAATGGAAAACATCCCATTCCCTTCCCCCTTTGAGTGGAGGGAAATTCCTGCCACTATGCACAATGCACAGTTTTCCCAGAAGAAATCAAAACACAGGAGAAGAAATTAAAATACAGTTTGAGCTACCAGAAGCTGGAAAATACCATTTGAAATATAGTGCAAGAAAGTACAGGTTGAGGTGCATTTGGGACAAATAAAAAATGGTATCAGCTGTTCTCGACGGTATCATTTAAAGCTAAATAAATTAAAGTTCTTCTCTTCCAGAAAACGTTCAGGGCAGCCTAACAATGTAGATATGTACAGAATTTATTTGGAAAAGATCATTTGTATGGGTGGAATAAAGCTGTGGATACTACAATGGTCACATGAAGAAGCCGAGCAAACTTTTCTCAACTGCCTCTGATGGCCTGATTAGGTTTCATAAACTTCTTTGCTATAAATTCAGAAAGAATACCAGTTTTCAGTTAATCAGGGGGAACTTCTTAAGAATAAAGGAAGCTGGATAATACAGTCCTCAACTTACAACAGTTCATTTAATGACTGTTTGAAGTTATAACAGCACCAAAAAAAGTGACTTATGACAGTTTTTCACACCATTGCAGCATCCTCATGGTTATGTGATCAAAATTCAGATGTTCGGCAACTGATTCATATTTGTGATGCAATCCTCTTTTGAGATCTTTTGACAAGGAAAGTTAACGGGGAAGCCAGATTCACATTAACAGCCCTGTTACTGATTTAACAACTGTGGGGATTCACTTAACAACTGTGACAAGAAAAGTCGTAAAATGAGGCAAAAATCACTTCACAAATGTTTCATATAGCAACAGAAATGTTGGGCTCAATTGTGGTCGTAAGTCAAGAACTTCCTGTAAATCAGAAACTAGGGAGTTTGTGTTGTAGACTCTTCTTTGCTATAAATATCAGGTCATTGGTGAAAATGCTTCTGTTCTTGTTTGCCTAAGTTAAACAGAAAAGTGCTATTTTGGCATTCATGCAATTTTCTTAGAAACAGATATCTGGGGGTGGATTCTTAACTTTTAAAAACTTCCTGTTCTGGTTTGTAACTCCTATATATCAACCCATGTCACCAGGCATGGGGAAATTAGCACACTCCTTAGCTATTGACATTTATGCATGGTTTGTTTGGCTTGTGTGATTGCTTTTTTATAAGGGTTTTGAAACTCTTTTTAAATATTGGATTTGTATTCATTGTGTTGGTTTTTTTTCTTGTTGTGAGCCACTTCGAGTCCTCAGAGAGGGACGGCATACAAATCTAATAAATAATAATAATAAATAATAATAATAAAAGCAGAGACAACTCGGTCATGATCAACTGACAAACTAGGTATGGACAGAGCTATATGTCTCTTCTCTGTATCACTTAAATATATTTGCTTCTGAGGGTAGGACAAGAAGTAACAGGTGGAAAATAATCAAGGAGAGAAGGAACTTAGAATTAAGGAGAAAATTCCTGACAATTAGAACAATTGATCAGTGGAATGGCTTGCCTCCAAAAGTTGTAAATACTCCAACACTGGAAGTTTTAAAGAAAATATTGGATAACCATTTGTCTGAAGTAGTGTAGGGTTTCCTGCCCAAGCAGGGGGTTGGACTAGAAGACCTCCAAGGTCCCTTCCAACTCTGTTGTTGCTGTTGTTGTTGCCATTATTATTGTTATTGTTATTATATTTTCTATGAGGCCATTCCATCCCATTTTCTCATTTTTCCAAAATGTTTTTCATTTGATTTAAGTATATACAGTGGTACCTCTACTTAAGAATGCCTCTACTTAAGAACTTTTCTAGATAAGAACTGGGTGTTCAATATTTTTTTGCCTCTTCTTAAGAACCATTTTCTACTTAAGAACTCGAGCCTGGCAAAATTTCCTAGGAAATTTGAAAGCAGCACAAAGGCCCAGCCAGTTTCCTGCCATTCCCCCTTTAATCCCGGCCATCTTGGGGTTTTCTGAGCTGCCAGAAAAGCCTTTCGGTGGTGCTTAAGGAGGCTTTGGCAGTCCAGAGCAAACGAAGCATTTTCCTTTCTCTGGGCACTTGGAACAGGAATAAACCTCTGCCAGCGCCCAGAGAAAAGAAACGTTCTCTTTGCTCTGGGCAGCCGAGGAGTCACCACAGCGAAGGAAAGCGAGAGGAGAGGGGAGCCCTTCACATGGGAAGGAAGAGGCAGCAGGTAGCAGCAGCAGCAGCAGGCAGTGTGTGGGAGGCAGCCTCACGTCATGTGTATTGGAGGCCCATGCTCCTCCTCACCGCCTCAGAGTCTCTCTCTTTTTTTTTAAGCCTTAAAGTTTTGGATTTTTTTGATTCCCCTCACCTCACCTTCTTCCTTTGGCTGCGACTATCCTCCTCCTCTTCTCACCCAAATTCCGAGCTTTTATTTGTTTCCTAATGGGTTTGCACACATTATTTGCTTTTACATTGATTCCTATGGGAAAAATTGCTTCTTCTTAAGAACCTTTCTACTTAAGAACCTGGTCACGGAACGAATTAAGTTCTTACGTAGAGGTACCACTGTATTTAAATAGAGCTTCAAATCATATTCTGATGCTTTCCGTCAAGAACTGTTCTGGGATATTCAAAAAGTATACAAATCAATTGTTAATTAAATTCTGATAGACATGTAAATGCACGAAGTCAGAACACCCAGAGGTCAAATATTCACTCATTATTGAGGCATGTTTTGGTAGCTATGAATTTTTTTTACTCATCAGATTTCCCAGCAACACAAGGAGACAAATTATCAGTTCCTTCTAAATGAATTTCAACTTTCATTCACACTCAACCTGAAACAAAATAACAATCATTTTCATAATTAAGCTCTATTAATGTTTCTGTATTGAACAGAAAAGAGGCAAAAGACATGATTTTTTTTAAAAAAAACTTTTTCAAATGCAGAAACACCTACAAGTTTTTAGATGGGAAATATCCTTACATGCTGAATTCCGGTGAACAGGGGAAAAAATGATAGGGGGTCAAAGTAAATCCTGTACAACAGGATTCCTTAACAAGAAAAATGAGCTAACGACGTACTAACTTGTAATTAGTTTAGAAAACTTGTGGTGCTTTCCAGCAAACATGCTTTTTTTTTTTGTAAATGGTTGCCAATGACAGAGACAGAAATTGCACTAAGGAACTGTAACCACTTTCATTTCAACAGAGTTTGCATTGGGTTCTCTACAAAAAATCAAAACAGAGACGATGTTTACTTACTGTACTAAATTATGATATGGCTCATTCAGTTTTAGTGTGTTATATGAATCCAGCCACTGCACCCAATATACATACTAGCTAGGTTGCATGAAACCAAATGTAGTTTATTTCATAAAGCACTATAATGCAAATCGTCGATTATCGTAGGAAACTAATCTTAAAAGTACATTACCTGAAATAATAATATCAGTGGTTCTACAATTAATTCGATACCCCAGGAATCTTAAGATAAGATACCACCGTTTTCGGAGTATAAGATACACCCGAATATAAGACGCACCTTAGTTTTGGGGGAGGAAAATAGGGAAAAGTATCTGCATATCAGATATTCATCTGGCTAGCATCCTTAGTCTGGCCAGTTTCAGCACATTATTTAGGTAGGGCTTTAAAAAAAAACCTTATTTGGGGAGAGTAACAATGAAAGAGCTTGTAAGCTAGTAAGAGCTGGGAACATTGTTAGAACTGGTTAGGGCTGGAAAGAAAAATTCTGAGCAAGTAGAGCAATGAAAAAAACCTGCTAAGATTTAGGTCTTAGAAAACATTCTTCGCAGACAGTAACAATGAAAGAACCTGCAAGATAAGAGCTGGGAAGATCGTTAGCACCTAGTTAGGGCTAAGGAAAGAAAGCTTCGAAAAAAGCTACATTCAGAGTATAAGACGCACCTGAATTTTCAGCCTCTTTTAGGGAGGAAAAAGGTGTGTCTTACACTCCAAAAATACGGTACTACCTGCTTAAGTGAACTTTTGCCTGAAGACTGCTTTCATCCTGATCTTAACATAATGAACTTGACTGATTAGGTCAAACATCAGTTAAGTCCATGTTATTTCCTACTGACACGGAACAGATGCTGTCGAAAGCCCCTAGGCATAGGGCAAAAGTCCAATGTATCTGTATCTATTACAGAAGCTGTGACTGGATTGATTGTAAAGTAGCAAAGCAAAAAACATGGATAGTGCAGAAGTCAGAATGTTATAAGATTAGGATAGAGGCTGGTTGCTAGCCTTAATTATCTTGCATAAATTCCATAAACAGCATTGCTAAATCAATCCAACCCCAGCATTGCTAAATCAATTCAACCCTGGCATTGCTAAATCAATCCAACCCTATGCCAGTAGAATAGCTGCTAAGTAAATCTATTCCTACCACATGGCTTGCCATCTAAATAACGTTATCTTGATTTCCGGTTTAGCTGGGCTTTTTCATCATCGCTGTTTCTTGCATATTTGCAGAAAGCTGTATTATATTTTAAACATAAAAACCTAATACATTTATTACTTTATTACCCCCCCACACACACACTTCAGAACACTGTTTTATGGAGGATCATTTTTGCACACTCCTCTTTGCCACTGGTTTGTATCTTCGACACAATTCTCTACCTAACCACTTCCTCACGTCCTTCCATTTCTTTACAGCTCAAGTGGAAAAAAAACCCGATGAATCCACAAACTACAAGCTCTCTTTTGCTATTTTCCAGTTTGAATGTTTTAAAAAAAGCCTTCACAAAAACCTTTCCATGCATGCTGTAGTTTATGCAAAGCCCAGGAAAATGACCATCTGTAACAACAACAAAAAAGCTATTTCAAACGAGAAAACAATTCCTCCTATGTCCTATCCATCCATTTACTGTCAGCCACATTTGGTAAGATATTTCTTCTCTGGTCAATTCAGAATTATAGTAACTTGCTGCTTCCTTTCTTCTCTGAACCATAGTCTCCATAAACCATTTTCTCTAAACTCTTTTTATCTAACCATTTCCATATAATCCAACATTGTACAACCTTATCTGTCTCTGGAACCTCAGAATGGCTTTGCTACAAGTCAGCTCTGTCCAACTGCTTGTTCTTCTACAATCCATTCAATCCACAGCTTTAAATATACAAATTACTTTGTCTCACTTCCTTGTGATCCTGTCCCTTGGTCGGTCCCCTTAGTTTCCTTCTTTCCACATATTCCCCCCACACTGGAAAGTATCTCTAGAACGTTTTTTATCTCACAAGTTCCTTTCTTGTCTCTTCCTTCATTTCCCCTTTCTCCAGGTTCCCTTTTCTTGCAAGTCAGCCAAATTTTCTCCTTAAGGTTCTCCATATTTCGTATGATTTCCTTGAGAAAGTTAACTTGGGGCCTCAGGCTTTGCTCCAGTGTTGCTCTCAGCCAGATTCAACATTTTCCCTTCACTCATAAATGGAGGATTAAATTGTTCTAAGTAAGAGCCTTGCTCTCTTGACTTCTGACGGATTTGTGAATGACTCTCTGGCACTGCAACCACTGAGTCAACCGATGTCACATGCAACTTGCACTAACCTCAAAATTTGATCCCTCTTATTTAGCGAACAGACCCCAAAACGGTAGCTGCAAAATAAGGAAACAGACCTGGTATGGCTTCAACAGAAGATGTCAGTTCTCTCTGAAGCGCACTTCAGCTTTTCTACTCATTTCCTGTCAGCGCAATGTATGACACCCGAGTTCCGTATTGCACCTCGTTCAACCAAATAACAACATTGACCCATCCTCCATCTAGTTTGATACATTAGAAGATTTTTACTTCACTTTTTTGTTTCTACCACAGTATGTTTGTGTGTGGGGGGAGGTTGTTTTTGTTTTGTTTTTGTCTAGTCATCAACTTGGGATTCACTAAAATTAAACAACACACACACAGAAAGAATTAGGACTGTATAGGCATGTCTTTGGGTCAGTCTCATGCTAAAGACCTCAATATGCATGTCTGGGATGAAACCCTTTTCAGTGCTGACTCATACACAAGTACTGTATACAAAACTGTGCTCCCCGGCCACCAAGACAGGACCACACAAATGGGAATGTGCACATGGATACACACAAACCATACATTACTTCCAGCAAATCCCATTCTTATTTCCATAATTTTCTTCAGCTTGATCTGCTTTGTTGCTCAATAGCGTTATGCACATTTTCCAAAACTGTCTCGGTATCAAAATAGCTAATGGGACTTTGGAAAAAGAACAGTGCAACAGGAGGGATAAGCAACATTTTCAAAGAAAGTTATCTGTCATCTAACAAGATTTTTTTAGTAAAAATGTTAATTCAAGTTTGAGTCACTTAAAAAGAAATTGGGCAAGGGTAAAAACCCATTTTAACAATTTAAAAAAACACACCCCGGGATATATAGTGATACCTCGTCTTACGAACTTAATTGGTTCCGGGATGAGGTTTGTAAGGTGAAAAGTTTGTAAGACGAAACAATGTTTCCCATAGGAATCAACGGAAAAGCGATTAATGCATGCAAGCCCAAAACTCACCCCTTTTGCCAGCTGAAGCGCCCATTTTTGTGCTGCTGGGATTCCCCTGAGGCTCCCCTCCATGGGAAACCCCACCTCCGGACCTCCGTGTTTTTGTGATGCTGCAGGGGAATCCCAGCAGGAGAATCCCAGCAGTGCAAAAACGGGTGCTTCGCTGGCAACAGAAGTCCGGAGGTGGGGTTTCCAGCGAGGGGAGCCTCAGCGAAATTGCAGCATCGCAAGGACACGGAAGTCCTCGAAACCCCACCTCCGGACTTCTGTGTTTTTGTGATGCTGCGATTTCGCTGAGGCTCCCCTCGCTGGGAAACCCCACCTCTGGACTTCCATTGCCAGCGAAGTGCCCGTTTTTGCACTGCTGGGATTCCCCTGCAGCATCGCAAAAACACAGAAGTCCAGAGGTGGTGTTTCCCTCAGGGAAATCCCAGCAGCGCAAAAACGGGCACTTCGCTGGCAACAGAAGTCCGGAGGCAGGGCATCCCAGTGGCGGCGGCTTGGGTTTGTAAGGTGAAAATAGTTTGGAAGAAGAGGCAAAAAAATCTTAAACGCTGAGTTTGTATCTTGAAAAGTTTGTATGACGAGGGGTTTGTAAGAGGAGGTATCACTGTATTTTATCTTCTGTTTCTATTCCCAAGTCATGCAAATATGACACAATGTCATTGAAGCTACCCAATATTTCTTTGAAGTACACCTCCACAGAATCATGTTATAAAATGTCTGGGACAAAATGGAGGAAAAACACAGAATAACAGGATTGGAAGGGACCTTACAAATCCCCTATGCAAGCAAGAGATCCTCTACCTCTCTTCTCTTCTTAAAAGCCTCTGGTGATGGAGCATCCACAACTTCTGAAGGCAAGCTAGTCCACTATCGCTCATGCTGTTGGAGAGCTGGTTGTGAAGGGAGTGTGAGACTCCAGCCACCTGCCTGGACACCGCTATTTGGGTTCTTTTACCTTTTGTGCATCCACAGAATGCTTTGCACATGTGCAGGGGATAAAAGAACCCAGATGACTTCCAGGCAGGTGGGCGGAGCCTCGTGCTCCCTTTGCGACTGGCTCTCTGATGACCGACAGGCACGAGCGAATCGGGAACATTTCACCCCTGTTCAAAACTCAGAAGAAATAAATTGTGAGCTGGACCAGGCTGCATGTGGACAGAAGTCTCACTTGGAAATTAAGTCTGAAAGAGAAGAACCCCAAAAGTCAGTCATTTTTACTGAAACAATTATTATATTTTCTGTAGAAATTCAAAATGATTTCTTTTGATCACCAGGGGAAAGCTGCTTACAGCAGAACTCTGCAGCATAAAAGAAGCTGAAGGGAAGTTGAAGAGTTCAGGAAGTTTCTTGATGTTTGTTCAGAGACACTGCCTCGTTGTCTTATGTTAGACTTAAAATTGATCTAATTTTTATAAAGTTGAATTAAAAATATGAGTGCCCATTGTTGACAATAACAGGGAATTCATTCAGTGACTGGTAAGAGTCTTAACTATTTGTGGCTTTTTTAAAAAAAATTTGAGCCTTTCACCTCCTTCATGAAATACTAATGACTGAAACTTGCTAGGTACAAAGGTGGAAAAGTTGCAGATTATTTATATCCCCTCTGTGTAAACCATTATTTTCATATTCTGTGATATTAGCAGAGAATACAACCATCATGGCATGGGACCAGATTACCTCCGGAACTGCCTGCTACCGCACGAATCCCAGCGACCGATAAGGTCCCACAGAATTGGCCTTCTCTGGGTCCTGTTGACTAAACAATGTCGTTTGGCGGGCCCCAGGGGAGGAGCCTTCTCTGTGGCGGCCCCGGCCCTCTGGAACCAACTCCCCCCGGAGATTAGAACTGCCCCCACCCTCCCTGTCTTTCGTAAACTACTCAAGACTCATTTATGCCGCCAGGCATGGGGGAGTTAAGATATTCCTTCCCCCTAGGCCATTACAAGTTATGCATGGTATGTTTGTGTGTATGTTTGGCTTTATTATAAGGGTTTTTAGTTGTTTTATTAATTGGATTTCTACATGCTGTTTTTATCATTGTTGTTAGCCACCCCTAGTCTGCGGAGAGGGGCGGCAAAGAAATCCAATAAATAAGAAATAATAAAAATAATCTACCATTTAGCAAAAGCGTCCCCAGACATTTAAAAATTAGCTTCCACTACATAATGGGGGAAACATCTATTGTGTACAATAATGAATTGGGAGATATTCCCTTATCAAATGGGATTGTTATTTTGACATAGCCCCTTAGGGACCAAAAAGTGGCAGAAGTGTTTCATTTTCCATTCTAGCTGTTTCATGATGACTATGATGGAACAAAAATAAATCTGCTTCAATTTCTAATAAAGTCTCCAGCTCTTGTTATGAGCTCTTCATGGAATTATTAGAGCTTCCTCTTCAGCAGGTCATCCAAATGATATATTCAGGATATGGAGTGGTGTATGGTTCTTTAAAGAGGCTAACAATAAACAGAACAAGAGACACATAGCCAAATAGTGCACATGCATTCACACACTTTCTTGGCTGCAGTCTATGCATTTAGAGCTAAATGTAAGCTTCCTATGACACATTGCCCAACTTTTCCTGACTGTCACACTAAGGATAGTGAGCCTATTCAAATCTGAACAAGCCATAATTGTTAAAGCTTATGAACACAATAAGGGTGAAAAGGGAAGAGTGGGTGGACCTACTTGGGCAGAAGGATTGATATGTGCTGCTATTCTTTGAGAAAAAGATGAGTTAGTGAAGATCATTGGACTCTGCCAAGTACTGCATAGCCTGTGTGTCTCCAGTCAAAGGATTCTGGAGACTCTAGGTCAGTGGTTCTCAGCCTGGGGGCCGGGACCCCTTTGGGGGTCAAATGGCTGTTTCACAGGGGTTGCCTAAGACCATGGGAAAAAACAAATTTCTATTCTGGCACCTTGGAAAATATTTTTACAATCCGACCAATCAGGCATTTACAGTGGGGGTGTCCCTTTGACCTTCCTGCTCTGTTGGGAAAATTGGTGCTAGACTTATGGTTGGGGGTCACCACAACAGGAGGAACTGTATTAAGGGGTCGCGGCATTAGAAAGGTTAAGAACCACTGCTCTAAGAGATAACAAGGAACAACTAGAAGACTTGTTTTTCCAACCAGATTGGTTATCCAAGTTACTATTAATTGATGAAATTATTTTATACATGAGGTTAATAGATTACATTAAGTCATGAATCAGTTTAACCACAGTTTGTTGAACAAGCCAAAATGGCTGGGTTCACATATTATAAGCCATCCATTTCCTGCCTAAGCAATTTCCAGACTGCCTGAACTTCAATTCCCAAAGTGATCAGTAATGGCCAATTGGAATTGAGGTTCATAGCTGTAGAGGGAATCCAACTTAAAGAAAGCTGTCCTAGACCTGCTTAATGACCAAGACATAAGTCGAGGAATACCTGTAACTAACAATCATAAAAGTGAAGACTTTTTGATCATAGAAAGTATGAAGTGCAATGAGATGATAATTATGTCACATCGGACTTATAGCCACTTCTGTAACTCCTGCTGATGTTTCCATTTGTTACTTATCACCAATCTAAACCATTTCAAATTAAGGAAGAATGGATGTTAGTACTGGGGACACAGTAAAGCATATTAAATACAGAATGATTCCCAGTTAATAAGATTATTTAATAATCTGCATCTATAGGCAATGCCTTGCAAAGCTTTAAATAGACTATTATAGCTTAAAAGGGCAGATTTCAAAGCAAAAGGACTTCTTCCAGACCTTAATCAGCTTTCATCTTACTTCTCTTTAAAGTGATGGATGACAAAGGCTAACAATTTTTCAATACCTAAGGGATACCTTTGGATGTCATTGAAAGAAAGAGGAAAATACTACTTTCAGCTCACTATAGCTAAGGAGTCACTTAAGGCTATTGGTCTCATGGGCTTCCCACTCATCACGTGGAATTGGACAATTCACCATGGCCAATTCATCCCAAGACTATTTGCTGTGGGGCAATTTAACAATTCAATTTAATTATTTAAAATATAAAAAAAATATTTTCATTTTTGTGGTTTACATTTCATTCTGCACCTCCTTTTGCATCCTTTCTTTAACAATTCTATTCCACTATTTCTTTAATATTAGTGTAAAGTTGTCCCATTATGAGTTGCCCATGGCAAATTGCCCGTAGTGAGTTGTCTGTGGTGAGATGGCGGCCCCAAATTGTCAGAGACCCAGGGTATTCAGGGGGGAAAGCATTTTGAAATTCTCTGATGTTCCCTGTAACTTGCGATCTAGTTAAGGCACGGTTGTAGATGACATCATGCCAAACGGCTAAGCCATGGAGAAATATCGGTAGCTGAGGAAGCAAGTTGTTGCCACAGTTATGCTCATTTTTGCTTGACTCTGCCAAGCAGCAAGATCCTTTTTTTAAACATTATTTTTCCCTGAGTTTTAAACATTTTAATACAGTTTGTTTTTTCTCCTTGATTTATTCCATTTTTTTTAATGAATTCCCTAATAATTCCCTGATATTTCCCAAACCTCCAATTTCCCAGATAATTCTGATTTCCCTGTTTTCCAGGCTTGCTGGACACCCTGTAGACCTCTCCCTCATGTGCCACCTGAAGCAGGCTGCTTCTCTATGGCGCAATGCAAAACCAATACCAAGAAAAATTAACACAGTGTCATATTTTTAAGCCCAGACCCTTCGGGTTTCTAAATGTTTTCATGTCCAGAGATGGCTGAGATTTGAATCAGCATGGCCAAAGAAGTCTTTTAAAATTATTAAATAAAACAATGTGGGCTCATCCTATTTTAATGAATTAAAGCAAAGGAAATTTGGACACACAGAGTGAAGTATTTGTAGCCATACTAGCCATCAGAAAGAGCTAAATATTTGGAGAAGAGAAGCAAGATTGCTCACTGGGGGAAAAAAGTTAAGATGGTGTTTACTTGGGACATCTGGTTCTGGTTGGACAGCGGAAATGTTATTCAGGAATTATTTTTGGAACATAAACTCAAGACCTGTCGTGTAGCACCTTAATGCTACACCTTTTTATCTAGCTCTTTTACAGCTAAGTAGAATGTCCCTACATAGAAAAGTCACACTTTCTGTGCAAAGAATTATCCAGGTATTCAAATTAATCAAAATATGAGAGCCATGGAGTTTTATATGTTTATATATTTGGGATCGGGGCAAAATGGAAGCGCCCTACTTGGGAATAGACATCATTGAAATAACTGAAATCTCCTTCAGCAAAACTCTTGAGCTGAAAAGAGAACCAGAACAAAGCTATTTACAGATACTGTGTTTCCATGAAAATAATGACTTATATTTTTTTGAACTCAAAAGCTTGACTGGGCATATTATGTCTTATTTTGGGGAAATTCTCAGCTTATGAGAATTGAGCCCAAAATTTCTGTTGCTAAGTGAGACAGTAAATGAGTTATATCCCATTTTATAGGCTTTCTTGCCACAGCTGTTAAGGGAATCAATGATTCTGTTAAGTTAGTAACACGGCTGTTAAGTGAAGCTGGCTCTCCCATTGATTTTGCTGCTCAGAAGCTGCAAAAGGGGATCACATGACCTGGGATGCTGCAACCGTCATAAATACTAGTCAGTTGCCAAGCATCTGAATTTTGATCATGTGACCACAGGGATGCTGCAACAGTCAACTGTGAAAAGCAGTCCCAAGTCAATTTTTTTCCAGTGCAGTTATAACTTTAAATGGTCAGTAAATGAATTATTGTAAGTCGAAAATCACCTGTATTTTATAGTGAAACTTTCTCCTAATTTGGGGAACTCTAGGTGTGTTCAAACTAGAATTCTGGAACCTGTAGGCCCTATACTTTAGAGGGATACCAATCTGGAATAAAACTTTAAAATATTTAAAAATAAAATAGAATAACACTGTCAATCTATTACTGCTCAGATATAAGACTCCTTACATACTCTGTTCAGGCAGGAGGAGGGTAGCGTGACACCTCCTGGGGAAAATACATTTTATTTGGAACATTTTCAACTTCGCTGGAGCCTTTTTGACAATCCCTGCCTTTTACTGCTGGAATTCTACACTATTGAAAGCCTTCTAATGTGAGGGGCTGAGAGATGTCTCAGGGCAAATGCAAAATTACTGAAAATAGAAAAAATATTTTCTCACTTTAATAAGAATACAAGAGTATTTCAGTTAGTTTAAAATCTCATCAATATGGTCTAATTGTGGGTTTAGTCATGAGCCTTCAAGAATGAGGAAAAACAACACATGCTTCTAGGAAAAAAATAATCTTTTCCCCCCTGGCTTATTTTTCAATTGTAGAGATTCCTTTGAGAATGACAGAAAAGTTATGGAAATCTGTTCTGATTCTATTTAAAGGACTACTGTTGCACAAGTGTTCACATGACAGAGTAAAAGACAACAAATGGGCTGAAAGGCTGCTGCAATTATTCACACAAAAAAGTCAAATGAACAGCATTTGGCTAAAAATTGAGATTGATTGAACCATTCCCCACCTCTTGAAGGGAATTGAGGGAATTGAAATTTTGGCACACTTGGAGGCCCCTACGAAGGGGAAGTCTGCACAACAGGAAGACAACACTCAGAATCAGGGCACAAAGGAAGGGATCTGTCCAAGCATCACAACTTCCAGCTGTGCATTATAATATTAAAAAAAAAATTAACCTGCTGAAATTCCAATGAAAAAGTAGCATGGCATTTGATTATGATGACAACAATGAATATTTAAATATGTAAGTATGAATGTTCCTAGTACTGTAGCATAAGTATGGGGCAAGTAGAGGCAGTAGGCCAAAATGCTTGCTCTATGCTTTTATTATCTGCAACAATCAATAGATTCTTATCTTTGTTTCCTTGGTTTCTGAGCTGCTGTCAATCGAAGTGTCTCCAATAATAACTAATATACATTTGTCAAAAATAAAGCATCCTCCTGGTAGGGTCTGAGCCCCACCACAGTAGGGGTAAAGGTAGTGGAAGGGGACCACCGGTGGATGCTGACACAACCTGCCATGCTTCGCCCTTAGTAATCTTTTGGGATCCAGTTACTGGGGATGCCCCCTTTGCAGCTGTGGCGCTGTCCACGAGTTGGCTAGCTGGAATGCAAGGAAGCACTGTAGGGGCTACGGTTGCCTCTCAGCTACCTCCAACTGTACAGAAGACTGCTCAGGCAGCAGTTCTGGTACCCGACAATACTCAGCAGAAGAATGCTGCTCTGAAGTCTCCTCAGCCCTGGCAAAATGTTTTTCCAATGCCTTTTGGCGCTTCCTAGCTGCCTTCAACTCTGCCTTAAGATTGGAGGTCGATGAGGTCGATGAGTGGAGCCTCTCCTTGGCTACCAAGCTGGCAGATCTCACCTGAGCTGGAGGTCTGGATGCTGGGGGAGTCCAAGACCCACTGTGATGGGAAGAGAGGCAGTCTCCTTTTCCATCTGAGTAGTAATTGGGAACAAAAAACAATTAGTAGCGCCTCCCCTCCCAAGGATCAGCCTGCTGCTGACTGGCCAGGTAACAAATACCCCCCCCCCCAGCAGGAGGGCAAAGCCTGAATCACAGAAGTTCAGGATTGAAAACACCATAAGCCACAGGGGAACCGGAAAGGCAGGCCTCAGGAGGTCACTGCTCCTGAGCTGATCAGACCACCAATCCGGTTACAGGATTATATCACATGGCTGAATGATTGATAGGTGACGCAAGACCTAGAGTTAGTGGATTCGCCTTCCTTCTGCCTCATGTGGAAAAATTGGTTGCATCTGACTCTCGCTGGGTTGGTAGGCTGGAAATGAGCCACTACTTTTGCTTGGAGAGTAGACCATGCAATTGTTTCAACAGACTCTGGAACTGCTAATGTCTGAGCTAAATCGTAGATATCTGAGCCACAGTAGTTCAAAAACAGGGGTCTCTTTCTGTCATCAAAGGCATCTTGCAGGTTGTTTGCCTGAAGGAAAATTCTGAATTTGGACATGTAGGTGTTCCAGGTCTCCTTTTCAGCATTAAGGAACTCGGGGTTTGAGCCATGGAGGACTGGATGTTGTCACTGGTGGCCAATGAGATGGTTCGCGTACCCTTGTCGTCAATGTTAGATTGGGTACACCAGGCTGGACACGTAATTAAATTAACTGAAACGGCAGCAAGTGATCTCTAACAGGCTAACATAAAAGCACTCTATATAACAGTTCAACAGCCGTTTTAAAACTGGCAGAAGTCGCTGTTATCCAATCAGTAGCTGGTATTCAAATGGTCGCTGTTGTCCAATCAGCGGCCAGCATTCAAATGGACACTGTTATCCAATCAGCAGCCAGTATGCAAATTTCCTCGGACAGAATATGAGCCAATGGAGATAGGAGTACAACTGTAAAAGGGGTCTCCATCTTCTGCAGAGATGGGATAAAGATTGCTCCTCAAGAAGCGGACACTGACTGGCCAACTCAACTGAGATCTCCAAACAGGAAGCACTGTGAGTGACTGTGGGTGAGCCTTGAACCAGATCCCAGACCTAGCTCCAAAGGCAGAGGCTGGCTGCTGTAACGAGGGGAAAAGAAACCTGCCAAATTCAAACAAAATGTGGGTGCAAGCACTCTGAATGCTGTTGCTGGGCAGATTTTAAAAAATCAAAATGGCAGCCACACTGACCTGAGTGAAAAACAAAATGGTGGCCGCAGCACCCACTGGAAAGGCAATTCGACCATTGGCAACAAAATGGCATTCACGCAAAAAAAAAAAACCAAAAAAACCAGGGGAGCAGGCAATTAAAAATGGCAAAACTCAACTTTGCCAGACAAGCAACTGTGAGCCAGAAACTGTGTTGGACTTCGGAGATAGCATGCGAAGGCTCTAAAGAGACGAAGCAGCCAGCGCTGCAGCCAAAGGTAAACATAGCACTTCCAAGGGCTCGAGAAGATGAAGTGGCCAGCCTGTACCAAGCAAAGCACTTTAAAGAGTATCCAACAGAGTAAGCGGGGCTCCAACCAGCAGCCTAATTCATCAGGAATTGGCCATCAACTTTCATCAGGACTAAGTTTAAAAAGGCCCTGCTCCTCATCATGATCTCTGCAGCTACCCTCAAGCAAATCTATAAAGCAACCTGCTGAGGCACCTAAAGGGCAGCACAAGACAGGCACTTACAGTGAAAGTCACAGAGGTCCTTAGGGAAACAAAAAAAATGTCGCTCCAGGAAAAAGCGAAATTAAAATTTAGGGAAAGTCCAGGATGGATTAGAGTCATTCTTTGTCAAGTGGACCAATTTTCAGAATCTTCCCCACTCGACCACCTTCAATTTATGGTCCACTTTACAAAGAATGACCCATTAAGAAAGAGCACAATTGAACAACCCAAAGCTCATAGGAGCTGAAGGAAAAGCATCCCTGAACAGAGGACTGAGTTGAATGACTGAGGACATCATCAAGGAGATGGATCCTCAGAAAATTCAATCCAGCCCATAGAGCTATGGGGCTAGAGTAACCTATCCTGGACTCTTCCTTTGATGTTAGGGGAAAAGGTTAGACCAAGGGTCCCCAAACTTGAGAAATTTAAGACTTGTGGACTTCAACTCCACAAGTCTTAAAGCTGCCAAGTTTGAAGACCTCTGAGTTAGAGAGACAACTCTCTATCAATCCAATATGTACTGTATCATGCTTAATAGAATTAAATGTTTGGATTTGTATGTCAACAAGACAAAAAGGTAAATCTGCAAGTTGTGCCCACTTCCCCTGGCAAGGAACTCATCTGTGACAGCTTCCTATTTTAGAAGCCAAAAAATTACAGTTTGTAGTCTCTTTTTTTTCTTATGGGAAAAGGCCGGCTGAATGTAGAGATGACCAAGCGAAGGAGGTATAATCACGCAGTCAGCAAACTTCTTTACAATTACAAGAAGAAAGAAGAAAGTCGGTCATATTATTTCACAAAGCTCATGGCAAGCACAAATCTATTTTTGAAAGCTTAGTCAGGCACATTTACAAAATGGCTCTCAAGAGTTGGTATGCCACAAAAATAATCTCCCCCCCCCCCCCCCAAAAAAAGAAAAAGAATGAGACTGCTTTGGGTCACATTTTCTAGATTTCCAGGAAGTTCTTCATCTTCCTGACTCACCCTTCTTTTCCTTTCTGAGCAACTGTGCACATTTTTTTGGGAAAGAGCTCTGATTGCAGCCATCCATTATTTTTATTTTCACAGAATACCTCTGGGACCGACTTGGGACCCAGGATCATTTATAAATAAAGATGAAGGCAGACGTTGATGCTTTGCAGGACACCAACTTTACATTTAGTTTTGACAATTGATTGTTTATGTTTGAAGTATTTTAAAGTCAAGTGGGAAGGAAGGTCTGGGAGGCATTAGAAGTGTCTGCAAAAGATTGATGCTTATGGGCACCATCTTGCCTACCCCAGCTCTTGGGAATCATTTCAAGTATCGGGCACAATTACATCCCCCCCCTCCCGGTGACTAAGAATTTGGTACCCGAGGGGTTTTCCAGACGAGTCACTTCTGCATAAAACTTCATCTGTGGTTCTTGTTTTTCCACCAACTATTTTTATTCCTCTTTGTGTTTAACTGACATTATTGTTTTCTTATTGATGAAGAAAGGCCATTCATTAAATATTCAGCAGACATATATCGCAATCTATCAGACTTTTTTTCCTTTCAGGATAAGCAACATTATTCAGAGCATATTAGAAATAAAAGTCAATGCTCTTCTGCTGGCAAAATTAGCTTTAAGAATACAATTGCATTTTCAGAAGGGGGGTATTGCTGAAGTGGCTGTGAATTGGATTCCTTGCGAAAGAGATCAAACGTTTTTAAAATAAGTGAATGTTCCTCTAGAAATGCAAGTTCATGTCTATCTATTTGTATAAATATAAATATAAATATAAATAATATAAATAAATATAAATATAAATATAAATATATCCATGTCATCCTAAAGAGAAACAGTTTTGAGGAAGTGACAAACTATAACTTAATGTTCCAAAACTCTGAGGCTTACCTCCTCTTAAACAAGCCATAACACCACAGACCAGACCATATCATACAATAGGTATTGTAGAAATCTTATATTGAATAAACCATAGTTTATTAAGTTCATACATTAACAAACTATTCTGGTTTAGCACAGCACCCAACTAATATAATTGTTCTCTCATTTTTAGAGCAAATAAAAACCAGTTCTAGGAGTTGAAGTCCACAAGTCTTAAAGTTGCCAAATTTGAACACCTCTGGGTTAGAGAGACAATTATCTATCAATCCAATATAAAGGCTGAACCCAAATTCTGAACAAATCAAATTAAATCAGAGGTGGAGAAGATCAGAATTTTTCCACGCTACACAAAACATATTATTTAGCAAGGATTTTGAGCCAGGATTTCAAAATACCAAAACGCTATAAGGAACTTAAATATTTGAATTCTTGCTAAATTTTATAATAAATGGTTATCTGGATTTTTACAATCTAGATTTGGTAACAATACATTTGAGCATCTAGTGGTTTAGATACCAAGCTAAAAATCAGAAGCCTCTGAGGTCTAGTTCCATCTTAAGCGTGAAAGATGGCTGTGTGATTTTGATCCTGTCCCTCGATCTCAGTCCAGCCTACAACACAGGGCTGTGTATTGGTATATTCAAAGCCTTGAGTTATTTATAAAAATAATAAAGACATGATAAAAAATTATCTGAAGAGTAATAATAGTAATTGGAATCACTTATCAACCTGGATCAAGAGTAGATAAAATACATGGACTTTGACAAATATAACTGACAGTCTTCAGAGAGGATTTATTTAGAGAGGATTTATTAATGTTATTTCCAAGACGTAGCCTGGATGAGTACCAGATGGTTGCCTGCCACTGGTTTCTGACCCATCTTCCATGCCAAGTGAATGAGACAAGTGGGCTTTGTGCAATGCACACATCTGTTAGAGTTATTCAGATGTACAAAACTCCCTACAGTCAGTCACTAGAGTACGTCTTTTTAATGTTTGCACCAGTGGCACTATATCTTCGTTAGATCTGATTTTCAAATTCATAGGAATAAATTGCTTCCTGTTCTCAGTAACTTGTTTATACTGCCTTTCAAGAGTTATTATAATGTTAGTTGACTTTTTAAATTACCCAACAACCTTGAACTGGGGAATAAGCCCTAATTTCTTCAGTGCAGGCAGACAGATTTAGGATTATAGGTCAGTGATGGCAAACCTTTTCGGCACCAAATGCCCAAGCCGAAATGCACATGCATGTGCATGCATGTGCGCATGCTGGAGCACCAGAAAACAGCTGGCTGGCGCATGTGTGCTGGTTTTTGGCTGTTTTCAAGCAGTTTTCCGATGCCTGCACGCTTGCAAAGACCAGCTGGCTGACGCGCATGTGCCTGCTGGAAACCAGAAGTGCAGCTGGCAACAGCACGCATGCCCACAGAGAAGGCTCTGCATGCCACCCCTGGCACACATGCCAGAGATTCACCGTCATGGTTATAGGTTGTTCCCAACTACAGGCTTCTTTGAACAATTGGTTAAAAATCAAGACCAAAAATGTACAAAAATGAACAAGTCCACAGTTGCTCAAAAGCAAACTAAATCCAAAGAACAATGACAAATAAACTGCCATGGAGCTTGATTTCCTAACACGCTTCAAAAATAATCATATTATTTAGCACGTATGCTTAGGACTTCTTACGTGGTTCCATCAGCAACGCTAGAGCCATTCCTTCCAAAGACAGACAGTGAAGGAGAGAGCATCTCTTCCCATGGAGACTATCTACTGATTTAAGGCCCTGATTTTCCTGAGTCTTTGATTGCAAAGTGGGCACACTTTTATAGGCTGAAGAGGCTCTTTCCTGCAGACTGTACAGGCAGAAGTAGGACCAGTGTGCTTATTCCTGTATCCCTGAATACTAGTAGCTCTCACGTTCCTGTTCATTCAGTTTCAAGATGGTTTCCCTTATTATTGTATTCTCAATGAATGTAAAGAACATCCCCACGGGTACATTATTATTATGAGCACGCGGCATTGTTACAATGCTAACACAAAGTCATAGTTTGGCTTCCCAATGTACTAGCTCTACTGTGGGACAAGCTCACATGCTTTCCAAGGTGCACCTGAGGAGGACGAGGCAGGGTCACACTAGAAAGACGAACAGCAGCATCCAAATCCCCCCTTCCCCTTCCTTCCACCAGAGCCACTTTGCAAATCAGCGTCACAGCCAGGAAGGAATGGAGTTGCCTGCACAAAGCAGCAGTTTGCCTCCCCAATGAAATAGTATCTATTTATCTACTCGCATTAAAACATGCTTTCAAACTGCTCGGTGAGCAGAAGCAGAGGCAAGTGATGGGGGCTCCCCCCCACTATAGTGTTGGGGCTCGAACCTGCTGGAGCAGAGACCATCTCCAGCGTCACTAAGCCACTGAGTCATTGCATCTCTTTAGATACGCTATTGACTGGTAATTTATTGGGGGTAGAAACAGCTTCCTCTTGAATAAACCCAAGAATTGACCACTCACTTCCCATTTACTGTGGGAACACAGAGGTGCTAATTGTCAGGCCCAAGCCATCGTTTTGCATTAGAGACTTTGGCCTGCCACAAGTAGAATAGTACTGTGGAAATTGGGGAGGGATGGTTGCATGAGAGGGAAAAATACTAGCCGCAATGAATTCTTTCCAGAAGATTCAAGGTCATTCTTTGTTCAGCACCAGGCGGAAATACAGTGGTACCTCATCTTACGAACGCCTCTTCTAACGAACTTTTCAAGATACGAACCCGGTGTTTAAGATTTTTTTGCCTCTTCTTCTGAACTATTTTCACCTTACGAACCCAAGCAGCTGCTGCTGGGATGAAGGGGTTTCTTTTTTTCCCCTTTTTTTGAAGAAAGAAAAGGGAGGGGCTGCTTGGAGTAGGAAACATTTTGCAGAGAACAACGTGCTTGCAAAGGCACTGAAACGGTGTCTTTTGAAGAAAGAAAAGGGAGGGGCGCCCCCCTTGCCTTTCTTCCTTCCCACTCACCCTTTAGCCTGGCCTTGCTTCTCCCATCCGCCCCCTTTAGCTGCTCCTCCCTGCCCTCTGTTCGCCTCCCTTCTAAAGTTTGGGATTTTCCTGAAGGATTTGCATGCATTATTTGCTTTTACATTGATTTCTATGGGAAACATTGTTTCATCTTATGAACTTTTCACCTTACGAACCTCCTCCTGGAACCAATTAAGTTCGTATCATGAGGTACCACTGTACATGGGAGGATCGTGGATGTTGAGGCAACCGGAGTGGTCCATGTGATGAACTTGTGGGTGTGGCAATGAGGGATGAATCTTAACCTGGGTGGAGAACTATAAGGCAAGTTAGTATCGGGATGACTACAGTTTGTAACCAACATGGCTCTGTTCATAAATTGGAACTTGGAAGAAGGTTTGGGCTTCGGATTTATTTCTTGGATGTTATTTGGAATGCTGACAGTAATATTTTTACCTGTATCAAACTCAAGCACCTTTATTGGCAACAGTAGGAAAGTGTTCACTATTGCTGGGATTTTATCTTATTTCCAGGTTTAGCCATGTGGTCTCCCATTTAAATAACAACAAGTCCAGGGTCTACACCAGTGGTTCCCAATGTGGGCCCCACAGGGGGGATTTGATTTTTAATGGGGGCAACTGGAGACTTGTTTAAACCAAGTTAATGGCCTTTTAGTCTTCCTCTGCATGTGTACAGTTCACTTTTTGAATAGTAAGAATTATATGTCATGGGGGGGGGGGCATTAGTAATTTAGAGATGCTTGGGTGGGAATGGCCAAAAAATGTTTGGGAACCATTGGTCTACACCAGTGATCGTGAACCTTTTTTTCCTCGGGTGCTGAAACAGCGTGGGGCGCTCTATTGCACATGCCCCAGTGCCCACACTCATAATTCAATACTTGGGGAGGGCAAAAACAGTTTCTCCTGCCCCCCCCGGAGGCTGGAAATGGCCTGTTTCCCAAATTCTGGTGGGTCCAGTAAGCTCATGTTTTGCCCTCTCCAGCCTCCAAAGGCTTCCCTGGAGCTAGAGGAGGGTAAAAATGCCCCATCCTCCTGGAAGCCAAAAATGCCCTCCATCTATGTGAGCTAAAAACCAGCTGGCCGGCACACACATGCACACTGGAGCTGAACTAGGGCAACAGCTTGCATGCCAGCAGATATGGCTCTGCGTGCCACCAGTGGTACCCGTGCCATAGGTTCGCCATCACTGGTCTACACAGTTCTGAAGCACTACTGGTAGTTCAGGTAAGATTTAAAACGAAAGACATAACACTCCTCCTAATACCTATTGTTGATTTAGTTGTTTTGCCCTTTCACATTAGTCTTGACTCTGCCATTTTCTGGACCCTATCATTTTCTTCGCAGGGTTTTTTGGAAGTGTTTTGCCACTGCCTGCTTCCTAGCGTTGAGAGAAAATGACTAGCCCAAGGTCACCCAGCTGGCCTTGTGCTGATGGCAAGTTTAGAATTTCTAGTTTCTAGCCTGATGCCTTAACCACTATATCAAACTGGCTCTTTCATGACACAGCTGATGAATAAATGAACATCCCATCCCATCCAACAAGTTTAATTACATGAAAGTCTCTTCTCCCCTGAAAACAAATCCAGAAGCCAATTCATTTTATTTAACTGAGGCACATCTAAGAGAAAGAATTCAAGTGAAGTTGTTTGTTCACTCTTGTCTGAAACGGAACGTTTCTGTTTAATCTATGAAAGAGGCAGTCATTGATGAAGTAATTTAAAGCCAAAGCGGATCACAAACACCATCGTTCCTCCTGTCAGACTTTATTTCTTCCCTTTTAAACATTCAGTCTTCCTAACCAGGGCAACTTCTAGTTTCCATTCACACTAACTTTTCAGCACTGTTCAAGTTTATATCCTCACAAATGTACAGAGGTTCCTATTAACTCATCACTGAACAAGCAACAAGATCCAGACACTCTTTTCAAAATTAAGCATTTTTTTGGGGGGGAGAGGCATCCTTCCCCCATCTCCACTCAGGGATCACAGAACAACTTCTTGGAGAGTTTTCTTGTCCCATGACCAACACAAAACAGGCCAGGAAAGTAGTATATCCAAGGATAATTAAGAGGCTGATTTCATGAACACAAGCAACATATTAAGCTTTCTCCAAAATCCTCAACAGATGTGCCGAGACTAAAACTTCCAAAAAGGATCCCAGGGAGCAGATTATAAGAATATTTGGACATGGCCAATGATGTCATTGTATTACCAGACATCAAAAGAGTTGGCTTTTGGAGAGTTTGGGGGAAATGAAAGGAATCATGGTTTTCCCACTTGCAATGTATAGCTGTGAAAGTTGGACCATAAGGAAGGCTGAACACCAAATAATTGAGGCCTTTGAACTATATGTACTGGAGAAGATTCTTGCGAGTTCCTTGGACTGCAAGGCAATCGAACTGGTCAGTCCTAGAGGAGATCAACCCTGACTGCTCTTTAGAAGACCAGATCCTGAAGATGAAACTCAAATACTTTGGCTGCCTAATGAGAAGGAAGGACTCACTGGAGAAGAGCCCAATGGTGGGAACGATTGAGGGCAAAAGAAGAAGGGGACGACAGAGAATGAGGTGGTTGGATGGAGTCACTGAGGCAATTGGCATTATATTAAATGGACTCTAGGGAATAGTAGAGGACAGGAAGGCCTAGAGGAACTTTGTCCATGGGGTCGCAATGGGTTGGACCCAACTTTGTGACTAACAACAACAAGAACAAAAGGAATCATATCTGTATCAGTCAAATGTAAAATATCCTTCTGTTATTTGAACTCCTCCAAATAGATAAATGCTCCAATTTGTGCAGCAACTAAACGTTTTAAAGGATGCAATGGTTAGCTTAAACCTCAGCAAGAGTTATACACTTTCCCCTTTCAATCCCTCCCAAACAAAACCCAAAGTTTTGGTGCCAGGGTGTTCCATGTCTAAGCAGCAAAACATGTTTCTGACAGCCAATTGAGCTTGTATCTTTGTGCTGTAGTCCAATACACTTTAGGGAAACCTGGTAGGGAAGATCATTGCTCTCCACCTATACTCCATCTTGCAAATATTAAACCACAGGGAAAGAAAAAAAAATTCAGGGAAAATATCAAGGCTTGTTCAATTCCAATGAAATAAGTTATCTGCATTTGAATCACAGGTTATATTCTCTTTAATAGGGCAGTGGGCCATTACACCATTAGCAACAACAGAACTTAAGAACATAGGCAGTGCCCTGATGGATTGGATCCCTGACCCATTTATTCCAAGCAGACTGTTTTCACAGTATAAACAAATGCACAAGGAAGCCAGTTCATTAGTCTCCCAGCAGCTGGCCTTCAGAGACAGCCATACTGCTATCAAGGCCAATAGTGACTTGGAGTAATTTGCATGTTATCATCAGCAAATAAACATGATCATAGATTCTTTCACAGCTGTTTCACTACTAGTTTATTCAACGGTAATACTGAGGGTATCATCCACAGTTCCATAACAATACCTTATAACATTCCGAAACTAAGAAACCTGAAGCAAAACTATTTCTGATTTTTTTTAAAAAAAAAAATCTATTTTTTTTTTAAAAAACCTGCACATTTCACAACTCTTGCAACCAAAAATAAATAAATTAAAGATCATCTCACAGGGAAAAAACAACACACGGCTTCCTAGCATAAGTGAATACATCTGCACAGCACATCTGTCCCAAATAACTTGGTTTTGCCTCCACTGTACTTAACTTTCATTCATCCAATATCAAGGGTTTTGTCAGCTTAGCTTTCAGACACATTCCATCTCTGTTTACAGTGTACTTACCAAACTGGCAAATTCAATCTGCCGCTTAGATATTTTTGCTTTGAACTCAAGTTAAAAGCTTAAAGCTGAAGTTTTAAATCTGCTAAAGTTACCCACCGCTGAGTCTAAATCTCATGACTTTTCCTTTGACAGGATGGAATATTTTAGCCCAACAAGTACAGTACTTAACATGCTTGGGAGTCTCCTTTGGCCTTAAACTCCTCCTCTAAAGTCTGTTGCTCCAAGGGCAGAAGCGGTGCTAGTATTTTTTCACTATAGGAACTGACTGGATTTTCAGGCTACGGTAAGCTATGTTCATTATGTTAGATTATGTCAGATTCTTTTGGCTCTTGGTCAAAATAAAAAAGCTAATTTGGTCTAGGAGCCAAGGTAGAAACCAAGAGACAGTGAATTCTAACTCTCTTTCTTTCTTTCTTTCTTTCTTTCTTTCTTTCTTTCCTTCCTTCCTTCCTTCCTCCCTCCCTTCTTTCCTTTCTTGATTGGATTTGTATGCCGCTCCTCTCCGTAGACTCGGGACGGCTAACAACAGTAATAAAAAACAGCATGTAACAATCCAATACTAAAACAACTAAAAACGCTTATTATAAAACCAAACATACAGACAGACAGACATACCATGCATAAAATTGTAAAGGCCTAGGGGGAAAGAGTATCTTAGTTCCCCCATGCCTTGTGGCAGAGGTCGGTTTTAAGAAGCTTACGAAAGGCAAGGAGTCTGCGGAGAGGGGCGCCATACAAATCTAAATAATAAATAAATAAATAAATAAAGGAGGGTGGGGGCAATTCTAATCTCTGGGGGGAGTTGGTTCCAGAAGGCTGGGGCCGCCACAGAGAAGGTCTTCCCCTGGGTCCCGCCAAACGACATTGTTTAGTTGACGGGACTCGGAGAAGGCCCACTCTGTGGGAACTAACTGGTCGCTGGGATTCGTGCAGCAGAATGTGGTCCCTGAGATAATCTGGACCGGTGCCATGAAGGCCAGCAGTGGTGACATTGAACCAGCCCCTCTCTCAGCCCACCTCACCTCACAGGGTGGTTGTTGCAGTGAAAATAGGAGGCAATACTATGGTGCAGATTTGCCTAATTCATAAATGCATTTACATTATGTAACGTATATACTTATACATGTATTTATAAATTGCTTATTTATAAAAATAATAAGAGTGAGATTAAAAAGAAATCTAAAGAAAACACCCCAATTATGTTGTGTTGACAAAATCAGAAAAGATAGATTCAGCGAAGAGGCAAAAAATAATAATCAGAAAAATGACATAGGGACTTGGTGTACTGTGTGAGCAGCCCTGGGAAAACTCATTTTAATGGGTTGCACACAAATTTGAAAAAATAAATCTTTAAAACTGTGACTATGGTTGGGTTTATGCACTAAATCATAACAGAGTTTACTAGATGTAAAACAGCCCCATGATTTGAAAAAAATGGATTATGCTCAGAGTACCAAGCAACTATGTCTTATTCAACAAACCATAGTTAAGCATCGTAACCGGATAACATATATAAACTCAACCATTTTAATGGGAGAAAATGCACCAGGATTCACAGTTTTTAATCATCTACAATATTGCTGAATATCTGAATATTGTTCTTGTTTAAAAATTACTTTTGGAGATTAAAGTTAAAATAACTTTAGTACAATTTTCCCCAGCCTGCAAAGTCAATCATCTCCAACAATCGCAACCTGAAAAATAGTGATTGGGCCCTATAGAATTTGGAATTTGAAGAAAAGTTCACCTAGGAAGAACAACTTGGTGAGAATTGTTTTGGTCAATGGGAATTCTCAAAGGGCAGCATATCCACTGGGCTCAGTAGAGTTATTCCCAAGAATGGGATTTAAAATTATAACCTCAAGTGCAAAGCAAAGAGTTGTACACTTTGAGATGCAAGGCATAGTAACTTCATCAACACCCAGATATGATCATTTCAGTTCATACATACTAAGATGACAATGTAGTCACCACTGAGATGACAAATTCTTAGGCTGGCATTACTCATCACATTGATCCATCATTTTTCAAGGCACGGTTGCTAAATCTAGCACTACTGAATAAATCACAAGATGGAAACAAAAACCAAACCAAACATTATGGCTGATATATTGTGTGAATTTTGTTCTCCAACAGAGGAGTTAGGGATTTTTTTCCAGTTCAGAATTGTGGATTATAGAATGCAGCCACAGCAAAAAAAATGGCTTTGATAAAGCAGTGACAACACAGGGCTGAGTTTGGTCTCTTCAAAATAATTTGCATTCTCTTCCCCCAGCTCGAGAAGTTCCCCAGGGAAAAAATAATGCAAGAAACCAAGATCAAACCAAGGAGATTTGATAACAATCAGGAGATTTAAACCAAGAAGCTTGAAAATTGGTGCATGGTCACCAGCCAGTTGCTTCCCTTACTCAATGAAAAGAATTGCAGAAAATCTGGGGTATCATCAAGTAATGGCTGAAAAATCCATTATTTGGGTATAGAAAAAAAATAGCTATAGATTCTAATAGATAAGAAGAATGTCTGAATCACACAAAATTTCCAGTATGAATGCAATTCACACTATTCATACTTTCTTTGGACTACAATCCACTGGAGTCACAATAATAGCTCAATAGAAGAAAAAAAATCAGTATAAGAAACAAGAAAATCGTGCATTGCCAGTACATAGTTACAAGAACCAGAAGGAACAGCACTGAAGGAAGAGCGAAAAAGGAAAAAGATAACCAAGAACAGCTAAAGAGGAAATAGGAATATGACTTGTTGAAACCAAGCAGTTTCTTGATGCTAAATACATTATCCTGATTCCATTTTTACCACAACTCCTCTGGTTTTTCTTTACGTCATACTAGACAATCTTATGACCCATTGAATCTTCTTTTGAGTGTAAATTTGATGTGATCAAAATGAATAATAAATTTTAGGCTGACCATATTTATTTTACCTCAGCGCTGATAGTCCCATGGTCATCTAAAGAAAATGAATGTATTACAAATAGGGAAAAAAATGTAGTGGTAAATGAACTTTAATAGGCAACTCAATATTTACTTAAAAAGATAGACAGAATGACTATAGGAAGGCAAAAAAGCAGTGGGGAGCATATTTCCAACTTCCTGCTGGCTTCCCGATGGACTTGGCTTCTGGGAAATCAGCAGGAAGTGTTGGAAATCATAATGTGATTGCAGAAATGCTGCCACATGCACAACTTTGCAAATAAAACTGGATTGAACATTGTAGAAATTCTGATTCTACAGGAGTAACAGGCCCTGGGGGTTTTCTTATGCATTCTTTTAAGTTACTGAATTTTAGGTTCCTTGATTCAAAGATTGCTGTTGTATAATAGACTAATTGGGCTAAAGTGAGGGTACAAATAGACAAACACAATGGAAGTTTTAGTAGTACACAGGTAGTCTTCGACCGATGGCCACAATTGAGGTTAAAGTTTTCACTGCTAAGAAAGGCACTTGGCCCCATTTTATGACCTTTATACCACAGTTGTTAAACATATCACTACAGTTGTTAAGTGAATTGTATGGCCCTGCTCACTTTGCATATTGGAAGCCAGTAGATTACAAATGGTTGATCACACGATCCTGAGGTAATACAATGGTCACAAATACACGCCAGTTGTGAAGGGCTCAAATTTTGATCATGAAGATGCTGCAACCGATGTTAAGTGTGAAAAACAGTTATAATTCACCTTTTTAGTGGTATGGTAACTTTAAACTTTGAATGCTTTGCTGTACCAGTGTTTAACTCTCTGAGGCTCACTGTTTCCCCCTCCCTCCTGCCAACATCCCTATAGTTTCAACACAGACTCTCTCTACCTCAAGAACAAGCAGTACAGCATTGCAGACCACTAGAAACACAGTTGTACTGATTGGTTAAAACAGCAGAAAGGAACAAACATTGCAACAGTTGCAATAGCTTTCCTGGTGCCTGCATTTCAGAGCACATCCCAAGCACTGTCAAGTTAGAAAAACTGCAGAAGTGGGTTGTGAACGTAATGGCCACATGAAACGGCCTCAACAGGAAACTGTCTTGTACCATGGTTCATCTGCATCCTTTGGGCAAGTGTCTACATTACTCTAAACCCAAATAAGAGTTAGAACCTTAACTTAGAAGAAGTTGTGGGCCCAGCAGGGAAAAGTCAATGTCAGCTATTTAGGCAGGACAAAATTCCCTTGTGGTTTCTAGAGTTGGCAGAGGTGCCTTTGTTTCCAAAACGAATTTATGGCACAATTTAAGATGAGCACTTAGCTTCTCAATTTTTTTCTTCCTTCACAGTTGTAGCAACAAAAGCCAGAGGAAGGAAGCTTAGGACTTGTGTGAAGCTTCTTGTGGCTTATTTAGAAAATGTGTTTAAAACAGATCTAACTTAACATACCATGTAATTGATACCCAACAACCCTCTGACGTTTCACAGCTTCTTTTGGTCCTACAGGATCTAGGGATGCCAAGGATTAAACCTGAAATAGGTAAACATCTAAACCACAATCCTTTAGTTAGTTAGTATCATAGCTTGATTGTTGCATCCTGTTAAACACCAGGCTAGGAATCAGGAGACTGTGAGTTCTAGTCCCAGTTTAGGCATGAAAGTAGACTGGGTGACCTTGGGTCAGTCATTCTCTCTCAGTCCAACCCACCTCACAGGGTTGTTATGGGGAAAATAGGAGGAGGAAGGAATATCAGGTATGTTTGCTGCCTGAAATTATTTAATAATAAAGGTGGGGTAAAATAGCATCTGCTTAGCCATAAGAAATTTGGTTTTTAGAATTGGTCTGGAAAAAAACCCCCAGGATGACATCAGATTGAAACAAAGAGATTTAAAATAACAATAAAAATCTTTGCTTCTATTAGTGATTGCTTGATTAATGAAAATCAGTTATTACTATAGTATTATACAAAAGATGGTAAGTGTGGAGCAGCCACAGGTATTTCTCATTAAAGTCTGCTGCAGACTTAAAGATCAAGAGGACCTTTTAAAAGCAGCAACAGATCCCAGATACTTCCAAAAGGCTAGCAGATATAAGCCAAACCTCAAGAAACTCACAAATAAATGCAGGACAACTTGATCTTGACAACTGGAAACCTTACAGAACTCTGCTTTTCATTTCAAGGCATTTCCTGTGCTTGCATTTGAGGTTTGTGGAGTTCAAAGTTGCAATGGCTCATTCACCCAGGAGCCCCCACAAAATATCTATTTATGAAACAAAAGGTCCAGCAAAAGTCCACTAAAAGTGGTATCCAAGGTGCATTGTGAGCTACACCAGTTGGCATTTCCCATCTAGCATTCCTCCTCCTTATTCTTTTCCAGCCAACCTAACAAAACTTCGCTGATTTCTTTAAGAGTGGAGATGACATCAGAAAAGAAATCTTACAAACTCTGGATGACAATTGTCTAAATCAGTGTTTACCAACCTTGGCAACTTGGAGATATGTGGACTTCAACTCCCAGAATTCCCCAGCCAGCATTCGCTGGCTGGGGAATTCTGGGAGTTGAAGTCCAAATATCTTTAAGTTGCCAAGTTTGGGAAACACTGGTCTAAATAATAAAACGAGCAAAAATGAAGCTGTCAACCTGGCTGCACGTCTCCGATCCTCTATTGCTTTGCTAGTTCAATCAATCCCAAACAAACTGTGGATTGAGAGCAGCAACAAAATCCAACACACACACACACACACACACCGCGTTTAAAGCCAAGCAGCGAACTTCTAGAGCGAAAGTCCGGGCGCCTCTGACAAATAACGAAAGAGCGAGGCTCACTTTGCAAAATAAACGAAATCATATAAATATATCCAGCTAGACTTTCTCCACCAGCAGGGGCTGCTTACAAGCGCTTCCGGGAAGACTCCAGAGGGGAAATCGAGGCTCGCTGGGAGTCCAAGGGGAGCGCATAGGTGGAGATCGGCCAGAGTCTTGAGACTGAAACCGAGCAGAGGGGAGGGGAGAGAGAGAACTGGGCGCACAAGAGTGGATCTCCAAAGATCTCTCTGCTGCAAGCGAAAAGGAGGAGAGAAGCAACAGCAGCCATCCAGATACAACAGATCGCTAAGTTTTGAAAAGACAAACTCACCACCGCTGAGTTACTGCTTATTTGCTACTGCTGCTTGCACAACAGAGAGAGAGAGAAATACCAACCTAAACTTCTCCGCGCTCTTGCCTTCCGTCTGGAGCCATTCAGAGCCTGCCCACACGGCCGAGGGCTCTCCCCCAGATGTTTATGGCCAAGCCTGCAGGGCCGAGGTTGTCAGCTGCCTGTGGTTAACCCTTTTCGGCCCAGGGCGAAGGGAAGGCGAGAGACCGCCGGCCCCACCTTTCGGGAGCCCCTTCCGAGCCTGCCTTCCTACTCGCCGGCCCTGCGCTTGGGGTCAACCCAGGGGAAAAAAGGGAAGGGGCGGGGAGAGGCCGGGCAAGGGAGCCGTCCACTTCACTCTTCCCCTGGCGGCGGTTTTGCGCGGGGCTGCCTCCCAGGCTCCCGACTTCCCAAAAGGGGGGGAAACGGGAGGAAGCGACGCCCGCGTTGCAGCCGGGACCTTTCGGCCGGAGGGGCGGGGAGTTGTGCGCGGACTTTGCCAAAGCATCTCTTCTCTACCAGGAAAAAGGAAGGATGGGCTCCTTCTGAGTTTGCCTCGGGACTCTCGCTTGCTCTCGCTCTCCCCCTTCGCTTTCCCATTTACGCGGGTTTGATTTCCAGCCACGTCGCCTTCCCCTTCCTTCCCGTCTCAAGGAGCAGCAGGCCCACTATGGGCGAGGGACGCTCTCCTCACCCCAAGCGCTTGCCCTCACTCTTGCCCTTCTGCCCCGTGGCTGCTGCAGCTGGAAATGCGGCCTGTCGTTTTTTGCCAGAGCCGGCTGCCTCTCTGGAGAGCCAAGCCGGGTGGAAAATAGAATTCTTTATTGGCCAAGTGTGGTTGGACACACAAGGAATTTGTCTTTGGTGCTCTCAGTGTACATGAAAGAAAAGATACATTTGTCAAGAATCATGAGGTACAAAACTTATTGATTGTCATAGGGGGTCAAATAAGCATTCAGGAAACAGTCAATATTAATAAACTTATTTTTATTATAAAATATATATATATATATTTATATATAATATATATAATATATATATAAATATATATATTAATAAATTTATATATATATTCAAATTCAGCAAAAAAGCATGTGACACATACAGACAGAATTGTCGGCTATCAATAAAATTAACTGCCTTGGAAATGGCCCTGGGTTGGGCGGAGAGGCAAATAAGGAGCTGTGATGTTCCTTCAATACACCAGGGTGATTCGACACAAAAATATGTAACCCTTCCCTGGTGCAAAGCTGAAGGGATTAGATACTGTAGCCTAGAGGATAATTCTCTGCCTTACAAGGCAAAGGTTGGAGGTTCAAGTCCCAGTGGGTATGGCTAGCTGATGAGGCCAAAATAAGGCCGAAATAGATCTATCCTAGTCTCCCTTAATTTTCAAATTCAGCAAAAAAACATGTGACATATATATATATATACAGTATATACAATACATAAATCAATACAACTACATATAAAAGAAAAATAAAAATAAAAAAACAACAAAGAAAAAACACATTGTTTGGACGTACGTATTTGCAGCATATCCTATAGAAAAAACAGTTCCAACTATGGTAACATTCTATTATAACTCTATTAAAATATTTGCATACGCCAGTTTTGAAAAAGAATACACATCTTAAATTATACAAAACATTCTATATCTTAATATTAATGATAGATTCTAATACCAGGCAATAGTTTTGTCAAATAAATGTTTTTCTGATCTTATTTTAACCACGGTTTTTTCCTTTTTTCTCTAACCACAAATAGATATTACAAATATCTTAAGGATACAAGCAACAAGTCACAGCCCTCGCTTTGGGAAGCACATCAGTAGCAAGAAGAAACCATGGCTTTGGATATAAGGAGTTAAGTGATGTTTCCAAACAGGCCTCAGAAAAAAAAGGTTTACTAATACAGGTCCTCCTGGATTTACAACAGTTCATTTAATGACCGAAGTTGCAACAGCATTGAAAAAAGTGACTTATGACTGTTTATTCACAGTTGTGATCTTTCCAGCGTTCCCCATGATCGTGGGATCAAAATTCAGATGCTTGGCAACTGGTTAGGGTTTTATAACGGTTGTGATATTATCCCAGTGTTCGTGTGTTCATTTTTTGCCATGTTCTGACAAGCAAAGTTGGTGGGGCAAAGTCCCTTTTACAACCCGGTTACTCGCTTAGTAATTGCAGTGATTCACTTAACAAATGAGGCATGGAAAAGTTGTAAAATGAGGCAAAGCTCACTTAACAGGTTTCTCACTTTGCAACATGAATTCTGGGCCCAATTGTGGTCATAAGTCGAGGAATACTTGTACAACATAAAAAAGGGGATGTGTGTTTTTCCTTGGGTGATGGATTTGTGGATTTTGTTTGATCTTTGCTGCAGTTTGTGATACATAGAAACATAGAAGATTGTCAGCAGAAAAAGACCTCATGGTCCATCTAGTCTGCCCTTATACTATTTCCTTTATTTTATCTTAGGATGGATATATGTTTATCCCAGGCATGTTTAAATTCAGTTACTGTGGATTTACCAACCACGTCTGCTGGAAGTTTGTTCCAAGCATCTACTACTCTTTCATGGGATACATGGGATTTGTGATAACCCAAACCAGACTTGGTGCCATCTTTAAAATGCAAACAAATAATACAAAGTTGTCCAGTTGGTTTTTTCAAGCAGCTTCCCTCAACAAAACCCATTGCAAACCAAAAAAATAAATGACTTGACCTGGAGTAGGCAGTATTGGTGAGGTCCATCCATGCTTGTTTTTAATCCTTTACTGAATGTTTAATCATGGTTTCAGAGCCAGTTTGATGTAGTGATTAAAGGCTAAAAGGTGGAAAACCATGAACTCTGTGGTCTTTGAAGCCAGCAAGGACAAACCATTTCTGAATTCTTTCCAATAAAATACTTCAGGAATTTGTCAATTACTATGAGTAAACACTAATCAGAAACAGAAAAAACATGCATAACTGGTTTGATTCACACACAAGGCACAATCTTAAAAAAAAGTAAGAGCTGCACTTGAAATGGCACACAAAAGACCACATCTCAGTGTGTGTGAAGCTAGCTTCCAAACACAGTATACTGGTAATGTGCAATCACATTTAGGTTTAAACTTCAATTGATATACAATTTATAGGATTGCTCAATAGGCATTTGGTGGGCTTTTGTAATTTGCAGGGATCCTTAAAGGAGGACACATCCAGAATTGCTAAGAGAGATGGTACCCTTGCCATAAATTGTGGTTCACAAACTAGAATGTTTCTATACTGGACTACTCCCTTCTAATGCTCAAAATAGTAGCACAAAAGATTGCTGATTAGAGAATTTGCTATAAAAAAAGCATCACACTAAATAGGAAGGGAGTTTGGAAATGCAGCTGTTTCAAAAACCATGCTTGTGTGGCACACTGAATCACATCCTAGTCAACCACATATTTTATTGGTTAGAATTGCTTTAACCCAGCTGGTGGTGTTTAAGTCAGGTTTTTACAAATCAAGAACACTGGGCTATTTGAAGAAACCATGGCAGTAGTGGGTTCTAAATTAGTTTGCTACCGGTTCATGTGTGCGCCCACAACACTTCTGCACATGCGCAGAAGCATCCCGGGTGGGTGGGTGGAGTCTCCCACCACTATCAGTTTGTAGAACTGGGCCGAACCGAGAACACCCTACCACTGAACCATCGGTATTTGGTATGAAAAGAGCTTTTTGCTTTCTAAAAGGAATTTAAAAATAAAAAAATATGAATCAACAGTTCACTGATGTATTGCAGAAAAAATTAAACTGTCCTGAGGAAGAAACTCAATCATATCACCTTGATTTTATTTAGTATGAGATGAGAGACAGGAGACTTGGAAAAGTTTTCAAAATTCAGTTACTGTATCCTACAACACTAATATAGAATTTCAGAAATCCTATTGGTGCCTTTCTTGACCCGGTCTATATCTAAAGGCTAGTATCAATCTTGAAAACCTGTTGAAGTTTTTCTGTTCCTTATTACAATAAACATTGTCAAGGCAAGGTTATTTTGAGTTTCTTCAGCCTATCATTCCCCCCCCCCCCCCACAAAATATACTTCCATTTTGTGCTGGAAACACTTCTAACAACTGAATTTGGCTAATGCAGAGGTGAAAACTTCATTTAGTTGGTTTGTTTTTTAAAATAAAAGTTACACTTTGTACCTTATGCCCCTGTAATAAACACTTCAAGCATAGATCTTGTCTTTGAGAACCATTCACTTAATATTCATAAAATGACTAAATAAATGCCTTTATGCAAAAACATATACAGCTGCTATAAATATAGAACTCAGCCTCTTAAAGTTGATGGTCATAGCCCAAACTTCCTTGCTGACTCTGTGTTTCTTATTACTTCCTGGTTATAGAATATTAACAACATTTACACATTTCCCTATAAAAATGACAGAAAGCACATGCAAATTTTTGTTCCTTATTTTCTTTTGTTTTATGGACCTGTTTCTGTGTTTAGTATGGTACTGGGGAGGAAAATCAGGGCTAACATTTCAAGACTAGCCCCTTGAACTATCTGTTAACTATTCAAAGATGCCCACGTTCTTAAATTGACCACATATCACTCTGCCTCCATCCTGTTCTCATTTTGGGGGCGAGGGTTACATTTTTTTTAAAATTCTTTGTCCAATATACAATACATATGGAAGAGAATAGACATATATAAAGATAGAAAGCAAAAAAGAAGTAGATGGGAGGGAGAGAATATATATGATATAAGAGATAAGGAGAGAATATACAGTATATGATATATATATATATATATATAATATATATATATATATATATATATATATATAGAGAGAGAGAGAGAGATAAGAAGAGAATATATATGATATATGAGATAAGGAAAGACAATTGGACAGGGGACGATAGGCACATCAGTGCACTTATATACGCCCTTTACTGGCCTCTTAGGAACCTGGAGAGGTCAATTGTGGATAGTCTAAGGGAGAAATGTTGGGGGTTGGGAGTTGACACCATTGAGTCAGGTAATGAGTTCCACGCTTGGACAACTCGATTGTTAAAGTCATATTTTTTACAGTCAAGTTTGGAGCGGTTAATATTAAGTTTGAATCTGTTGTGTGCTCTTGTGTTGTTGCGGTTGAAGCTGAAGTAGTCGTTGACCGGAAGGACATTGCAGCATATGATCTTGTGGGCAATACTTAAATCGTGTTTTAGGCGCCGCAGTTCTAAGCTTTCAAGACCCAGGATAGATAGTCTATTTTCGTAGGGTATTCTGTTTCGAGTGGAGGAGTGAAGGGCTCTTCTGGTGAAATATCTTTGGACGTTTTCGAGAGTGTTGATGTCTGAGATGTGGTGTGGGTTCCAGGCAGATGAGCTGTATTCGAGAATGGGTCTGGCATAGGTTTTGTAGGCTCTAGTCAGTAGTGTGAGATTGCCAGAGCAGAAGCTACGTAGGATCAGGTTAACAACTCTGGAAGCCTTTTTGGCGATATTGTTGCAGTGGGCTTTAGCACTTAGGTCGTTTGATATTAGTATTCCAAGGTCTTTTACTGAGTGTGGGTTGGCTGCGAGAATTTGTTTAAATGGGACACAATAGTAGCAAACTCTTAATCCAGGGCTCTTTTTTAACAAACAAAAGAATCTTGGTGTAAAAAAAAATGATGGCTTTAAAACTAGAGAGTGAACCTTCATTATTCTTTTTTTTTTTTTTTTTTGCTATGCAAGGGGAAAGATAAAGAGATAAAACCTTTTCTTGTTCCTTTAACAGCTGCAAGGGAGGTAGATATTTAGCAGCTGTAACTTTCCTGGTATGGAAATGATGCAGCCCGGGGAAGTTTCAGTTTTGGAGTTTGGATACACCTGCTACCCCGCCCTTCTCAGCTGCTAAAGGCCCAAGATCTTTGCCAGGAGGGGAAAAAAATATAATAAATGGTGGCAATGTGCTTTGTCCAGCTGCTCCCTGAAATTGCTAAGAGCTAGCCGTTTACGGAGGAAGTTGATCCTCATTATTTCCTGCCAAGTCCAACAGTTGCAGATTTATATAACACATCTCTCCTTTGTACTTCACATCACTTAATCAGGGGAAAGGGGGGGGGGGAGAATGACCATCTTTGTTTTATTTTATTTTGCTTGCATTTGATATTCTTAAATTATTTATATCCTGCTTTGCTAAGCAAAAAGCGCCTTCAAACACTCAACAACCAGTGTTTGTGTCATCAAACAAACATAGCTTTATATAAAGAGCGTAGCTGGGGCAAACCCCAGTTGTGTCCAGTTGCTGAGAAAATGGGATGTGCCTCTGAGAAAATCTCAACCCCAAGTCTAATTTGAACCCTGGTGTGTGTGTGTGTGTGTGTGTTAGAGCAGGTCTTTAAAGGAGGAACATTGGACATACCTTAAGCAGTTTTATGTATGACCTGCCCCACGCAGCTACAAGCAGAGGGATCAGGCTTAGTTCAGAGTTCTTTATGGCAACTAGATAATATAACCAGAGTTCACATTGCCAGTTCTGCCAACTGAGTTTTCAATTGTTTAGTTTTAGCTCTCCACTGAAGGCAGTTAAGGGAGGGACTCATTTTATGGGAGTTGTCCTGTATCGGCAATTACAAATGCAGGAAGTCACACGTAGAATTCTTTATAGCAGCTATAAATTTTACTATTGTGCAAAGATTCAGGCAAAACAAGTTTAAGTCAGAAGCCCAAATTCCAGTGACACACGTCTAGGAAATCCAGAGCAAGGTTGAAGCTATTTGCCAACAAAAGTCACACTTGAATCCTCCTCCTGTAGAATATGCTCCATCACATTTTATCATTCCCACAAAATTAAATGTTGTATGGTACGTCATTTAAGTCACTTGCACGGTGTTGCCGTGACAGTATTAATTCATTCAATTTCTACACCGCCCCTCTCACCTAGGTGGCCGGGCAGTTTACAACATCAACGAAGGGGGTGTTCACTTACCTTCCCTACCGGTTCACAAATGTGAGCATGCGTGCATGCGAATGGCTTCAAAAAGTGCCTAAATAGGATGGCATAGCGCCAGGGTGGGTGGGGGTGTCCAGAGGGCCTGCCCATAGGTCGCTACTACCAGTTTGTCTGAACTGGCCGAACCGGTGGAATACCACCTCTGAACATCAACTCTTCATTCTTTACAACCTCTTGGTGGTGTCACTTGCTCCCTTTGTGGATACCCGTACCGTAAGACCATCCACACTGGTGGAGTAAACAAAAGACAGATTGTCAGATGATGGGGAACAAACAGTGGTTGGACTGTAGATTTGTATTCTCTTATGCTAATTGGGAAAATCCTTGTGATTGTCTTAAGTATAGGCCTTTCTTGTTCACGCTCCGTGGTTTCATTTTGGCTAATATTTGAATAGGGGGCCTCTTCTATAGAAAAACATTATTTCTTCTGTTATCATTTAAAATTATTTTACAGAGGTTATGATTACCTAGCCATACATACATATATATATGTAGATTGTTCTGAGTTTGGGTTTTACCCCGTGTAATATTTATATGTAATAACTATATTCAAAGCAGCACAAAGCTAACAACTTCAACCTGGTGATGGTGAATGTGATTTCACAGAAACGTCGCATGGACACTCAAAATATTACATGGGGTAAAACCCGAACTCAGAACAATCTACATACATATACCCATTAAAATCTACAAAAACAAATAAACACACACACACACACACACACACAAGGCAGAAGCCCCAGGATCTAATCCCAGTAAGGGTATGGCTAGCTGATGAGGCCAGAACAAGGCCAAAATAGTGCTATCCTAGTCTCCCTTAATTTTAAATATTCAGCAAAAACATGTGTGTGTGTGTGTGTGTGTGTGTGTGTGTGTGTGTATATATATATGTAGATTGTTCTGAGTTCAGGTTTTGCCCTGTGTAATATTTTGCATATTTTGCATATTTTGAACTCAGAACAATCTACATACATATACCCGTGAAAATTTACGAAAACACACACACACACACACATATATATATATAATTTTTTTTAATATATATCTATATATATTTATTATATATAGGATATCACGCCTAATCTACAACCATTAACTAATCAGCATACCTCAGCTACATCAACGACCCCAGGCATTACCCCACTGACTCACCAGGAAGTTTCTACACAGCAGGCAATTGCTGAGCCATCAAGCCACACCCAGCCACCAGTATTTATAGAAGGAAGGCAGCTCAGGACTCGCAGTGTTCGCCCTAGGACAGAAACACCAGCCTGAAGATGACGAGTGAGACCTCGTCGAAACGTCGCCAGAAATTTCCAAATCCTACATGGGAAGAAACCCGAATATACCAAGACCATCATACCTGTACCCGTGAAAATCTACGAAAACAAATAAACACACACAGACACAGACACACACACACACACACACACACAAGGCAGAAGCCCCAGGATCAAATCCCAGTAAGGGTATGGCTAGCTGATGACGCCAGAACAAGGCTGAAATAGTGCTATCCTCGTTTCCCTTAATTTTAAATATTCAGCAAAAACGTGTGATACACGCACACACACATATTCATATATATACACGCACACACACATATAAATACATACATAGATACATACAAATTAAAAATAGGCAGTTGTGATAGGTGCACAGTTCACTCAAGAACAATTTGAGACTGGCTTTAAGTTAAAATTATTTGCTCATAATAACCCTTCTCTGTTTTTTCCTTCCTCGCCAGCAGTATTCAGTGGCAGAACAGGATTTACTGTGTTAGGTTAGACTTTTCATTGACATTTTTTCCCTGCAGCGTAAAACAGCAGAACAAAAAAATCAAAGAAACCAATTGGCTTTGAGGATGGTAGATGAAAAGGCAGAAACTGGCCAGAAAAGAAAAAATAACAAAACATTTATTTACACTGATATTGTTCCACCATATTTGTAGCATCAAGTATACTTGGAGTAGTGTTTTTTTTTTTAAATCAATACTTATTAAACAATATTTGAAGATTATTTTGAGTAGTCCACCCCGGATTTATTTACTTAATGAATTTATTAGCTTTCTCTCAGTCACGTAAGCTCCTGGAGATGGTTTATAGAAAAATAATGAATCAAGAAAAGCCATAATGCACTTCAAGGAGCAATAATACCATAACAAAACACAATGTTCTAAACATGGGTTTACAAATAACTTTGCCTGAGGACATGTTAGAAAATCATGTTATAGCAACTTTAAGGCTAGCAGGTCAAAGCTGTTCCAGTCTCTGCAGTTAGTCATTCCACAGTGAAGGAATGGCCACAGGGAGAGTTAGCATAGCGGAGAAAATTTAACAAGCAAAATGGAGACTGCATCCCCTCCCCCCACCTTCTGAATTTGACCGTGTGGAAATATTCGAATATCTATGATGATCAACTGGAGAGAGAAATTACAAGCTTTGTGTAAATGGGATTTTTGGAAAATCAAAATAATAAGCATTGTAATTGTAGCCTAAAGCATAGGATTATGTGATTCTATGGTTATCATTCCATCAATTATAGTTAGTTATCATCTAGTTAATTTTTTCCTTTGGGTCTCTCTGTTCTTGCCTATAGCATGTTCCTAGGAGAACTCAGCTGATTTTATTTATTTATTTATTTATTTATTTATTTAGTTAGTTAGTTAGTTAGTTAGTTAGTTATTTAGTTAGTTATTTTGTCCAATACATAATACACATTGAAGAGAAAGATATGTAATAATATAAGTAAAGAAAAGAATAGAAGAAAAGATATAAAAGTATAGGTGAACATATTTGAAAGGAAGAAAAGATAAATGAGATAAGGAGAGACAATTGGACAGGGGACAGAAGGCACACTGGTGCACTTATGCACGCCCCTTACTGACCTCTAAGGAACCTGGAGAGGTCAATCCTGGATAGTCTAAGGGAAAAAATGTTTGGGGTTAGGGGTTGGCACTACTGATTCAGGTAATGAGTTCCCGCTTTGACAACTCGGTTGCTGAAGTCATATTTTTTACAGTCAAGTTTGGAGCGGTTAATATTAAGTTTGAATCTGTTGCGTGCTCTTGTGTTGTTGCGATTGAAGCTGAAATAGTCATTGACAGGTAGAACGTTGCAGCATATGATCTTGTGGGCAATACTTAGATCGTGTTTTAGGCGACGTAGTTCTAAGCTTTCTAGACCTAGGATTGATAGTCTGCTTTCGTAGGGTATTCTGTTTCGAGTGGAGGAGTGAAGGGCTCCTCTGGTGAAGTATCTTTGGACATTTTCAAGGGTGTTGATGTCCGAGATGTGGTATGGGTTCCAGACAGATGAACTGTATTCAAGGATGGGTCTGGCAAAAGTTTTGTAGGCTCTGGTGAGTAGCGTGAGATTGCCAGAGCAGAAGCTGCCTAGGATCAGGTTAACAACTCTAGAAGCCTTTTTGGCGATATTGTTGCAGTGGGCTTTGGCACTTAGATCATTTGATATTAGTATTCCAAGGTCTTTTACTGAGTGGGGGTTGGCTGTGAGATTTTGTTTATTCAGTTTATATATGAGGTTCGGATTCTTCTGGCCCAATTCCTAACTGTTTGTTGCAGGTTCAATTCTGCTTCCCTACCCATTAAACCCATAAATAGTTAAACCTGGGGTGGCTATATTTTCCCCCTCCAGCCCAGGGGTCCCCAAACCCCAGACCGTGGTCTATTTGAAACTGGGCAGCAGGAGAAATGGGCTTATGTGTAAATGAATGGAGAACATTTGTACTTGCAGATGATTCTTCGTGTGAGAGAGCCCTCCACTTGCACGAGTAGGCCACTTGCGTGAATGGAGCTTCACGTGTGAGTGTAAAAAGCCTTTGGGTGCATGCAAAGCTCCATTTGCATGAGAAAAGGATGCGAATGCAGGTCACACAAATAGAGCTGAGCACACACACACACACATGCCAGGATGCACCATCAAGCTGGAAAGGTTGAGGACTGTTGCTCTAGCCCATCTTCCTACCCCTTCCTTAAGAGACTAAGACTTAGGTTCTTAGAAATATATATTTTGCTATTATTATTATTATTATTATTATTATTATTATTATTATTATTATTTATTAGATTTGTATGCCGCCCCTCTCCGAAGACTCAGGGCGGCTCACAACAGCAATAAAAAACAGTATAACAATGGGACAAATCTAACAATAAAATATATAAAAACCCCAACAATTAAAAACCATACAGCACATACACACCAAACGTGAAATATAATAAGCCTGGGGGAGATGTCTTAGTTCACCCATGCCTGGTGATATAGTTGGGTCTTAAGTAACTTGTGAAAGACAAGGAGGGTGGGGGCTGTTCTAATCTCCGGGGGGAGTTGATTCCAGAGGGCCAGGGCCGCCACAGAGAAGACTCTTACCCTGGGGCCCGCCAAATGACATTGTTTGGTTGACGGGACCCAGAGAAGGCCAACTCTGTGGGACCTTATCGGCTGCTGGGATTCGTGCTTCACTTTGAATCTATGTGATCAGGTTTGATAAATTGACAGTTTAAGCTTAATGAGTTCTTACAATCGGCCTCTCCTCTCCTCTTCTCTCCATCAGACTTGCCCCACAGAAACCTCTCCTTTCTTATCTCCCTTTCTCTCTCAGACTGGCCCCATTGATCCTCGCCTATCGCCTTCTCTCCCTCAGGCCTGCCCCACAGAAGCCTCTCCTTTCTTATCCCCTTCTCTCCTTTTATCAGAGTGTGCTCATGTAAGGCAACTGGCAGTTGGAACAGAGTTCTTTTCAGGTGAGGATTGGAAATAGAACTTTTAACACATTAGCATCGGACCATGTTAATAACGATATAAGAAATACTAATCCTTTCTTAGCAAGCACTTAGAAGCCAAGAGGAACATACTGTATATACCAAGTTTCAAGTTTGTAGGCTTTACAGTTCTGGAGATTTCGTGATGATGTGTGAGTGGCATTTGGCTTTCAGAATGATAGATAGATAGATAGATAGATAGATAGATAGATAGATAGATAGATAGATAGATAGGCAGGCAGGCAGGCAGGCAGGCAGGCAGGCAGGCAGGCAGGCAGGCAGGCAGGCAGGTAGGTAGATAAGATAGGTAGGTAGGTAGATAAGATAGATGGATGGATGGATGGATGGATAGATTGATAGACTGATAGATTGATAGATTGATAGATTGATAGATTGATAGATTGATAGACTGATAGACTGATAGATTGATAGATTGATAGAATTGATAGATTGATAGATTGATAGATTGATAGATTGATAGATTGATAGTTTGATTGATAGATTGATTGATTTCAGTAAGGGTGGAATCCCTAAATCTGCTATAATCACATACCCCAAAAAGGATTTGTGGGGATACTACTTGGAAGAGTTCCCACCAGCATCCAGCAGTGTCCCAAGAGTTTATGATAATTTTCCACTTCCAGTGACCTCAGTTATGGTAGTTACCATGGAGGGAGCATCGATGCTCTGGGGCTACTGGTGGCAGAACCAAGGAGACAGTAGCAGGAACTAGAATAATTAAACAGCAGGATAATCATTAAACAGCAGGACTTGTTTCACCCTTATATATCTGTCCCCTGCCAAGGCTCTCCCTGAAAGACAAGCTGGTTTATGATTGACCAAGCCCCTCCCTTCCCTGCTGAGTCTTTCAGATTCTGTTTCAGTGAATTTTATTACTGATGTTTCTTCTTTCAGTAAAGTGTTACAGGACTATTTTTGTGACAGTGCTTACCAAGGTGGTTCATTATATACTGCTCAAAAAAAATAAAGGGAACACTTAAACAAGTCAATATAACTCCAAGTAAATCAAACTTCTGTGAAATCAAACTGTCCACTTAGGAAGCAACACTGATTGACAATCAATTTCACATGCTGTTGTGCACATTCAACTTTGTACAGAACAAAGTATTCAACGAGAATATTTCATCCATTCAGATCTAGGATGTGTTATTTGAGTGTTCCCTTTATTTTTTGAGGAGTGTATTTCTGGTAAGGCTTTCCATCAGCTCAGGTGACAGTGGAACCTTTTCTTTTTAAGATCACTTTTTAGGCACATGGGGTTAATCAATCAGGTCATTGCAGGTCATGGGTCTCGTTTTATATCCAGATTTTGAAATGGTCTCTTCCACCTATTAAATTGTTCAGTTTCATTTGTCATCTTTGTATCATTGAGCTCTAGAGAAACAAATGGAGAAGGTGAATCAATGACTAGAACCACATTTCAGATACTCTGTTATTAGCAGGACACTTGGACTGAATGTTGCCACATGCAGAATTCACCTGTACATCATAACTCAATACATTTCTCTAAGGGCTTGATCCCTTTTCAAATAGTCTTTGACTAGTAGCAACCATGTTTTGCTCTTCAGACCACCAGCATTCATTGCATCTTGGGGAAACGTAGGTTTCTCAGCTCCTCTTAAATAAACACGTTTTGCAAAACCTATGCATACCAGACTCGCAAGGTATGAAGGCATCAAGATTCGGGTAGGGATTGTGTGTGACTTTCCACTAAGTTTCTGTTTTCTTCCCATCCATGTAAAAGACCTGAAGTTAAATTTTGTTCACCCCCTTCCCCAATACCAAATAGCCCTGTGATCTTTCATTGGGATTCCCTGCTTCTTTGAAGATTAATCTGATCCACTTTAATAATAATAATATTTTATTAGATTTGTATGCCGCCCCTCTCCAAAGACTCGGGGCGGCTCACAACAGTAATAAAAACAGTATAACAATGGGACAAATCTAATAATAAAAATATATAAAAACCCCAATAATTAAAAACCATACAGCACATACACACCAAACATGAAACATAAAAAGCCTGGGGGAGATGTCTTAGTTCCCCCATGCCTGGCGATATAGGTGGGTCTTGAGTAACTTGTGAAAGACAAGGAGGGTGGGGGCCGTTCTAATCTCCGGGGGGAGTTGATTCCAGAGGGCCGGGGCCACCACAGAGAAGGCTCTTCCCCTGGGGCCCACCAAACGACATTGTTTGGTCGACGGGACCCGGAGAAGGCCAACTCTGTGGGACCTTATTGGCTGCTGGGATTCGTGCGGTAGAAGGCGGTTCCGGAGGTATTCTGGTCCAATGCCATATAGGGCTTTAAAGGTCATTACGAACACTTTGAATTTATTTATTTATTTATTTATTACTTAGATTTGTATGCCGCCCCTCTCCGAAGACTCGTGACCGGAGGGAATTGTGACTGGAAACTGATCGGCAGCCAGTGCAGGCCATGGAGTGTTGTAGAAACGTGGGCGAATCTAGGAAGCCCCAAAATAGCTCTTGTGGCCGCATTCTGCACGATCTGTTAGAGTGTTTAAAATGCAGTCACTGACTCTGTGGGTGTGTGGGTGTCCATCAGAATTTCAGAACTGGGTTGTAAATACTTCTGCGGAAGACCATTGTTTCTTGAAATGGTTACTAAGGATCAAGTCATAAGTTGAAGATTACCTCCATTGGCATTTTAATTTGTCTCTTTTTTTAAAGAGAGAGCTTTTTTTGAGTAATTTTTATGTTCATTGTCAGTTCAGACCTTATGAGTTAAAATTGATAAAACATTGGGAAGATAAGTTTGCTGTTTTTATTTTTTTATTTCTACTATTATTATGCTAAAGCTATTTTTTCCTTCTTTGATTAATGAAGCACAGTACACATAGAGATATGTACACAAACATGGATCCCAGAACTTAGTGTTGTGTTAGAAAAGATTAGTAAAAGCTGACAAATTCATATTTGCAATTATCCAACAAGCTAAGTAGACCATATTAATGATCCTTACACAGCAAGACTGAATGGAAACATTGCATTATTAAAATGGTTCTTATACAACGATACTTGTTCAGAATGAATAAGTTCTTCCAGTAGCCAGGAAAAGATTTTGGTTATGCTAGATCAGTGTTTTTCACACTTTTAACATGAGATGTGTAGATTCCCAAAATTCTGGCCAAATTCGACAAACACTGTACCAGAGTGCTCTTTCCAATGGTTGGGTAGCTGAACTTTGCTGGAGGAAACTTGGAGTGACCTTATATTAAACATGGTCTATTACTGTCAGCATCTTCATCTTTTTCTTACAAAAAGTAAAAACAGGAACTGCTTAGTCAGCTTCCACATGAAGCCAATGTTGCCTCCTGCGAGAGAGGAAACCACAGCAAAGAAGACAAATATAAACTTCAAGAGAGCATAAGAGTTTAGAAATGTGAAAATTCTATGCTAACAACAGGAGGAGCACAACCAGAGAACATTTTAAAACGTATACCCTGTCATTTGCAACAAAATCTGGTCAGTCAAGCACAATTCATTTGCAAATTTAGAAAATCAAACCAAGATTCGTTGTAGATTAAAATTAAAACATAACCCTTGTTGAGATGATATCTATTTAATGTATATTAGGATATCACCATAGCATTTAGGCTTATATACTGCTCCCCCCCGCTGTTGGTGGGTGTGGAGTGGGTGGGTGGGTTGCAGTGAAGAAGCATTATTTGCGTTTTGCCCCCAACAATCTGAATCCTCATTTTACTGACCTTGAAAGGATGGAAGGCTGAACCTTGAGCCCCATCAGGACCTAACTCCAGGCTGCGGACAGTTTGCCTGCAATATTGCACTTTAACCACTGTGCCACCAGCTTTACATAACTTAAAATATAAATTATTTGCTATCAAAATATCCACACACACTCCTAAAATTAATGTGAAAATCCTAGAACAGGGATGAACAGAGCTTGAATAGATACTGGTAGTAGATAAAATAGGTCATCATCAGAAGCTATGGAGTCTCCCCAGGTGCATGCTCACTATCAATTAAAAAAATCTATCTTTATTTATTTATTTATTTATTTATTTATTTATTTATTTATTTAATTGGATTTGCATGTAGGCGGCTCACAGCATATACAAGAAACAATAATAAACAATCCAATTAATAATACATTAAAAAACAATCCTAAAAATTCTACTTTAAAAAACTTCCATTAACCATTCATTCGACAATCATACTAAAAAACATTCATTGGTCAGGGGAAAGATCTAGAAACCCCAGGCCTGCCTGGTGGCAAAGATGAGTTTTTAAGCTCTTTCGGAAGGCAAGGAGGGTGGGGGAAGTACGACTCTCTGGGGGGAGCTGATTCCAGAGCCCCCCCCCAGAAGACTCTTCCCCTAGGTCCCGCCAAGTGACATTGTTTGGTCGACAGGACCATAAGGAGACCAACTCTGTGGGACCTCACCGGTTGCTGGGATTTGTGCGGCAGAAGGCGGTCTCGGAGATAGTCTGGTCCTATGCCTCCTTGTGATCATCCTTGGGCTACAGCTATAGAGATTATGAAACCTTCAGATCCTATAATCACTTGCCATGTCTCTGGCAAGAACAAGGAATCAAGAACTGTACAGATTTGAATAAGGGTTCTTTTTTACTCTGATCTTGGGTAAATAACATGGTTTATATTTTTGTCCCGTCTGTAGGCTGCCCGTTCAGCAAAACTCAGGGTGATGTACTAATAAAAAAATAAAAAACGAAATCTAATGTAAGAATGGGGGAAACCAACAGGAATTCCCCAACCTCCTTTATACTGAGTTCATTAAGGTGGAGTGACTTTCAAATGCCGTTTCCCAGACATCTCATCATCAACTTGAGTTGCCATTGATGAGATAATCTGTTCACTGACTCACTAGCAGCTTTCCCACAAACCCTCAGAGCAGTGGATACTGGCTGAAGAAGGAACAACACCATCAAGTCTTAAGAATAAAAAAAATCAAGGAGTCAAAAAAAGAGAAGTGCCTATCAATGGTTTAGCCCAGCAACTCTAACCATTTGGGCACCAGAAACCGGTTCAGTGGAGAAGGGCTTTTCCATGGACCGGAGGGAATGTGGTTTCACATGCTGCCTCCATCCTATGGTTGGGGGGTTTGCTTGTCCAGCTTTTGTACTTCTGCTGTTGGGAAATAGAGAAAAGAGGCAGAGAATCCTCTCTTTGTCTGTTCTCCACTTCATTCTCATGTCCCTGAGCCATGCATGAATCCTTCCCAGCTGTCTTTGCCAAACTTGATGGCTTTGATTTAGTTTCTTGAGATAAAAGTGAATGATAGTTTGCTAGTCAAATCAAGGGGGATTTCAAAGGGAGAGGAGGGCAGGTAACAATCTGAAAAATGGGGCGGGGAAGGTAAAGGGGGGCTGAGGCTGGCATAATAAGTATTATGTAGTTGCTGGTTTGGAGTAGTAACCTTAATGAAAGACATACCTGGGAAGATCAAATCATCAGATTGTGTACCAAGATGAAATAATAATAATAATAATAATAATAATAATAATAGACTTGTAAGCTGCCACTCTCCGGAGAATTCCTTGTGTGTCCAATCACACTTGACAAGTAAAATTCTACTCTACTCTATTCTATTCTACTCTACTCTTTTCTTTTCTTTTTTTCTATTCTATTCTATTCTATTCTATTCTATTCTATGTTTTCTTACTAAGTCACGGAGTCCGAGGCTCTCTTAGCTAGAGAGAACTAAACAAAATTGCTGCAGAAAGAAAGTTGAAAATATGAGAGATGTGTCAACACCATTGCAAAGCTCTACAGCTCCACAAAACTATCCAAAAGTCCCAATTTACTGTACTGAGATGGGAAAGTTTCACCTACTAGAGCAGAGGTAGGCAAAGTTGGCTCTTCTGTGACTTACAAACTTCAAACTAGCTTGGGAATTCTGGGAGTTGAAATCCACATGTCATAAAAGAGCCAACTTTGCTTACCCCTGCACTAGAGTATACTAATGTGAATACAAACCTCGTAAATAGTCTTCCAGGAGGTCCATATTTCCCTTGAAGGTGGGAAAAAAGTGTCGTGATATTTGGTTCCCTTTGGAGACAACATAGGAATAGTTATGGACATATGGAGCTCTGCAATGGAAAGCGCAATCCTGCAGTGGGTTAGTTGGATCCCAGCAGATCATTGACCTTCAAAGATGATTCCTCCATGTAACATAACAGAGTGTTTGTCTAGGTAGATGTCCTCTGTTTTCCAGCTGAAAACACTACTTAATTACTAGATCCAACTTTGCCTGTGTCAGCAGCAGGCTGGCCCTGAAATGGAGGCTCTAGTGTAAGCCTCAGCAAATGATAATCTTGCAACTGGAGCAAGGTCACTGTGTGGATGGAGCTTTAAGGACTCTACTGGGGTTATTCTAATTCCACTTTCATAAAAATATCCAGATTCCTAATAGGTCAGTAAGGGGTGAGTACAAGTGCACTAGAGTGCCTTCCGTCCCCTGTCCTATTGCTCTCCTATATCTCCTATACCTTTCTTCTATTCCTATGTCTTTTCTTCTATTCTTTCATTGATATGTTCTATTACTATATATTCTTTTCTATTCTTTCTTAGATATATTTTACTATGAGTATCTCCTCTATAACCTTCATCATGTATTTTACTATGTGTATATAGATATATACCCACTAAAACCCTCATTGTGTATTGGACAAAATAAATAAATAAATAAAATAAATAAATACTTTATTCCTAATTTCATACTCCAGTTGAGCCTTTGTCCTCCTTCATACTTCTGCAATGTTCAGGTTGGATAGCAGGAAGAACTTCCCAACTCTGCAAGCTGGAAAATATAGAACCAGCTGCCATATGATGTGGCAAATTCACCTTTGCTAGAAGTCTGAATATATTGTACTGAGCAGTGGGCTTGGATTAGATACTCTCTTGCGGTACCTTCCAATTCTGTGTTGCTATGATTCGGTGCTGCAACTACAAGTGTAACCTCCACAGTAAAATTATTATTATTATTATTATTATTATTATTATTATTATTATTATTATTATTTATTATTATTATTATTATTATTATTATTATTATTATTATTATTATTATTAATAATTATTATTATTATTAATTAGATTTGTATGCTGCCCCTCTCCATAGACTCGGGGCGGCTAACAACAGTAGTAAACAGCATACAACAAATCTAATGTTTAAAAGAATGAAGACTTGCTGAGAGAATGAAGAATGAAGACTTTTCCTGTTGCTACAGGCCATGGATACCTAGAAGAAGTGTAGGAAGTGGGGTGGGCAGACCCCAAAACTGATCTTGATCCACTTAATGTGGCGAGAGGCGCTATGAGAGTCAAAAATGAGGAATTACGATTCCATTACTGGCTAACTAGTTCTGTGAACCAGCCCTCCAAAGATCAATGCCATGGAAGATAATCTGTGCCTTACTTTTTGATTTACTTTGAGAAAGATAATGTCTCTTTTGCCACTGGTGACTTACAGCATCTTCTCAGCTTTCTTAAAGTGATAGAAAGCCTGGCCTTGCTGTTGCTACTGTGGCACAGTGATGGATGGATGTGCTTAAAAGATGCTAGTGGGGACATGGCCAATCTCTCTGTGGCGCACGCTTTAAGTGTTAGTTCTCAATCATATATCACGCGATGTAATTGATTCATCATTCCTATTAGTGTCAATCTTGCCCTCCTAGATTGAAAGAATCAAAGAAAGAGTGTCAAGGCAGAGCCAGGATTAAGGTGGTGAATATGATGTTGATAATAAACAGCTTATGTCCTGTGATGGTACCTTTAATATTATTAAACAACATCTCCCTGTCCTAGGTCCTTGGGAACAGGTCTTTGTATTTTATTATTTTCTCAAGTTCTTTGTCATCTCTTCTGCTATCTCCGGGTACTGTAACATCCACTATCCAGACTTTTTCCTTTCTTATCAATATTATTATAATTAACTTAAGGATTTATTGGGATGCCATAATTTTCTATCATAAAAGGGTTTTTTCCTCTCGCCATATGATTCTCAGTCATGTCCATTAATGCCCTGCTGCTGCTCTGGCCATGCCTTTCTGGTTCTTTGTAAGCAAATATGGTTTACACTTACGCCACCCTGGTGTAGTGCTTAGAAAGCAGTATTGCAAGTTAACTCACTGCTCACTGCCAGGAGTTCGATTCTGACCAGCTCAAAGTTGACACAGCCTTCCCTCCTTGCAAGATTGGTAAAATGAGGACCTAGATTGTTGGGGGCAATATGCTGACTCTGTAAACCTCTTAGAAAGGGCTGGGAACACTGTATATATGTCTAAGTGTTATTTGCTATTGCTATTCTTTCTTATCACATCCTGCCCAGGAGATTCACAAGTTAGTGGAGAAAATGGCATTAAGATTGTTAGTTATGGAAACAGCCTCTTTCGCAGGGAGATAATCTTCTGAATCATAAGAATGATCCCTTTGGTTAATGATTTGTTCCCTGCTGAGGTTTATTTCTCCCCCCCCAGAACATCAGACTTCCTCTACCCAAGTTGGCGGTACCCATAGCTTTGAATTTTTCCCCGGTGTAAGCAGCTTTATGAGCAAACTCAAACATTCCACCATGATCACAGCTTTAATGTTTACCACCTTTGAAATCTGATGCCCATGTCAGTGTTTTAATTAGCACCGCTTGGGCTATGCCAGCCCGCAGTTCATCTCTGCTCGTATGACTGACTAAGGGCATTTTATTATTATACAGGATGCCACTTGCAGCTTCTTCCCCCATTGGGTCAGGAAGAGGTGAGAAAAGAAAAGATAACTGCTAAGAAAGTACTGTAGCTTCATAGAGTCCTGTGCAGGTCCATGGAGAAACACAAAGTGCAATATCAGGGCTACAAAGGACCCCAAACAGAAATCTCAACTAATATTGATGAGGAATCCAAAGTTACCATGGATAGATCATCCAAAACATTCCAGATAAAGCTACAGAGGGAGAGAATTGAAGTCTGATGATGATCTGTGTAAACATGGGTTGGTTGTTTATTTAAGGAATTTTGGCGCAGTGGTTAAAGGCTAAGGGCATGGGGCTGGAAATGTGGAGAGTGTGAGTCCGAGACCCATACTAGGCATGAAGCTAGCTGGATGACCTTGGGCCAGTCCCTCTCCCTTTGCTCTGAGAAGAAGTCATAGCAAACCACTTCCTAAAAGAAACCAGTCGAAGGTATGTAGGTATGCAAATATGAATACTGTATGTACATGTAAATATAGAGAGATAGAAATAGATGGTTAAATTGACAGCAACAAAGAAGAGTTATTAGCCCCAGCATAGTTCCTTCTAAGCTGAGCAGTGAGCAATCGCTCACTTAAAAATCATCATCAACTCAGAGTTTTTCAAACCTGCCCAGAAGCCGAGAGGGAAAGAGTGAGAGGGAAGGAGAGAGAGAGGAAGAGAGAGAAACAGATAGAAAAAAGAGAGGAAGGAAAAGAAAAAGAAAAAGAATGGGAGTAAGGAAGAGAGAAAGAAAATCAAAATCTAGTTTGAAACTAGCTCAACTATTTAAGTGGCATTTTGATATTGATAGAGTTGCCCTATTATGAGCTCACTGTTATAGACACACAGTACAGTACTGTATTTTATTTTGAAATTCTCTGAGGCAAAACAGGGTGGGTTTTTTATTTGTTTGTTTATTTATTTATTTAATATTTCTGTGCTGCCCAGTCCCAAAGGGACTGCCGCTCAGACACTATACTTTTCTGCCCACCCCCCCCCAAAAAATTAGAGGGAACACTGAGCCCCAGTCTGTCTTTTTTCATCAATGTAAAGAATAGCAACAAGGACTCTTGTGTCACAATTTGCACAAAGGGACAAAGAAAATGTGAAGGGAAAAACCATGATTGGTGGTTGTGGTAAACCGCATCTAAGCAGAGAACTGCAATTAAGATAGATAGTTACATGGTGTTTAAATGAAAGAATATTCTTGGCTAGACACTCGTATCTAAAGAAGACACATATGGGAGATTGCAGAATTATTTAAAGTGAAACATTTTCCTCTTTTAGATCATGACTTCGACATTTATTACTGAAGTTTCGTTGGAACAATAGAAGACCAGTGTAACATACAAATCACAATGTCAATTTATGCAGAAACTTTAAACACGAAGATAGAGAAAATAAGTAAATAAATAATCTGAAGACCCAATTACTTGATTGGAGAAGATAATAGTTCTCCCCCGCCAAATGAGTTTAATATTTTATTTTTATTTTGTAGAATATTTGTTATGTAGAATTAGAAAATGCCAACTAGATATTTAAATCCATATTCACAAGTATTTTTGTAACAACAGCTTGGGTTGTGTTGTATATTGGCATGAGTGAAATCAGTTCTGCAAGGTTACTGTCCTATATTTATATGAGGAAGTAAATCCTATTGAATTCAGTTGAACTGGTGTGACTGGACGCACAGTCTTTGCCAAAAAGGTTTGCCAACACTGTTATAAAGACTTGTTAAATACTTTCTTAAATATGAAGAACAGAACAAGGGTTTAACTCTTAGCCCAGTGATTTTATTAACAAAATCTCTTACTTTTTGTGTTTATATAAAATGCAGAACAGAAATTTTAGATCCCAAGAGTGAATGTCAAGTTTTACATTAGGTTTCAGATTCATGGTATTGTGGGAATTCTAAAAGACGGCATATTGGACCCCCTTTAATACAAATTGCTGTAAACAACTTACATCTTAAAATATGTCTATATTATCCTTACATATGTATTCATACTGATTGATATTTTGAAATATCAGAAGGAGGGCATACGGATATTCCTTAAAATGCATGAATTAAGACATGGTTTTGGATCTTACCATTTGTTGATATTGGGATTTTCACGGAAGGAAGTTTGCACCCTATTTTGCTGCTATAGCCCCCGAACTATATATGAAAACATTTGGAACAATTGAGAAAGCCTTCTGAACAGGGATATTGGGAGGTACTGGACAGAGGTGGGCTAAGAAAGTTTCCTTCTATAAATTTCTTGAAGGACAAACCATGCTCTCTCACCAAATGTCCTTATTTCAACCTTGCTGGCTTAACTCAAGGAGTCGACCAGCAAAAACGGCAAGGGTTCCAATGATGCAAACTAACATGAAGATGCCAAGGAGAAGATGGTCCATCACCATTGCAACAAACTTCCATTCTTCTACAGCCTGATAGTTAGAAAAGAAATGTAAGGAAAAGAAATCAGGGTTTTCATAAAAAGCCAGGAGTTGTCTCTATTTGACCAAATTTTAAACAGATTTTTCTCTTCAAAATCTATCTTCTTTTGATTGACGGAAGATATGATGGCCAATGGAAGTCAATATCTATAATAACCATGACATATGAAAGGCTGTGACTTAGAATGTAAGAAAAACAACAGAGGTTGACTTAATAAGTGAAATCATAATAAACAATAATTATGAGGAATTGAAAGTGATGATATCATAAAATGAAAATGAGTTAAATACAAAAGGTAAGTGATCAGTATAAGAGAACTACGTTCCTTCCCCATATTTTTAAATAAATGTAACATATTTTGGGGTTGGGGGTTAATTTCTCAACAAAGATATAATGAGTGCCAACTATACAGATTCCTCAATTCTTTTAACCAATCACTGTATTGTGATTTTTTCCTTTTTTTTTTTGCTTGTTCACGCTTAAAATGTTTAATAAAAGAAAAATATGTTGAGGTGATTTGGTCAAATAGAGACAATGAGCACTGACCATATTGCAAAACAAAAATAAAATAAAGCAAGATTTAGTTGTTATTGGAAAGTAAATTGCAAACACACAATTCATCTTACAGATAGAAACATAAATGATTTGGAAAGGGCCAATCACCAGATAGGAGCTCTATTTGTTCCAGAACATATTTACTTTCCATTTATTACAACAAGCTGTATAGTTTGCTTCCAATTGGCCTATTTACTGTATTGAACAATTATTACATTATTTTGGCCAGATGAGGGAGCCAAATACTACGCAGTAACATTTGACTAGGTGGCTAACGGAAACGCTGAGCTGGAAAGAGAAGACAAAAGTTTATTGTAGCAAAAACTTTTAAATCTTTTGGTTATTTGGGGAATAATAAACCTTGTCACCTGTCTGGCACCTTGCCCCGTTGAACTATGATGTTTTATTTAGAGTGTTTTAAATCTAAATGGAAAGATAGGTTGGTGCATAGAAAACCATCAAAATCAAGTGTCATTTTTTATTTGTAAGATATCTCTAGATTCTAGATTAGATCTCGTACAGTGGTTCTCAACCTGTGAGTCAGGACCCCTTTGGGGGTCTAATGACCATTTCACAGGGGTTACCTAAGACCATGGTAAAAGACAAATTAGGAACTAAAGCTTCTATTCTGGCGCCTTGGAACATATTTTTACAATCCGACCAATCGGGCATTTACAGTGGGGGCATCCCTCTGACCTTCCTGCCAATCAACTTAAAGCTCTGTTGGAAGAATTGGCACTAGACTTATGGTTGGGGGTCACCACAACATGAGGAACTGTATTAAGAGGTCGTGGTGTTAGAAAGGTTGAGAACCACAACGTAAGACTTTCCTGGAAGAATAAAACAGTGGACGGGCAGGTGGAATTCAACACTTTGTTTGGAAATATGCCCATCTGTCCATGGGCTGAGGAAATCAAATTCTTGGAGGGAAGAATTGCCCTTCTAGTAAATGGGGGTTTTCTATCTGGCCATCCCCTTTGCTGCAGCCATTTTAAGAGAAGGCCTATAACATATTCTCAGCATTCCAAATACAGTAGTACCTCATGATACGAACCCCTCGTCTTACGAATTTTTCAAGATACAAACCCGGGGTTCGGGATTTTTGTGCCTCTTCTTACAAACTTTTTTCACCTTACAAACTCACCGCTGCAAACGCCGAACCCAGATGTTCGGCAAAAGTTTGGGTTCGACGTTTGGGTTCAGCCAATAAGCGCCGCTGCCCAGCTGTCACCTTTTGAAACAGCTGGGGGGGGGGCTTTTCGGCGTTCTCCCGAATGCTGAACCTGGAAGTTCGGCAAAAGATCGGGTTCAGGAGAATGCTGACGACAGCTGTCCACCTTTGCAGAAGAGCCACGGAGCTGTCAGCCGGTCGGGAGGCTCAAACGGAGGTGGGGAATCCCAATAGGGAATTCCATGGGCGGAGGTTTGACATCATGGGGACGTCCTTCCTGGCTGGCCAAAACATGGACTCCAGGAAGGACATCTTCTGCCGAACTTCCAGGCTTGATGTTCCAGAGAATGCCGAGAAACCCCCGGGCTGTTTCAAAAGGTGACAGCCGGGTGGCGGCGCTTCTCAGCGGCCTCCCAAACTCGAACCTGAACCCGAACTTTTGCCAAACTTTTCGGGTTCGGTATTCAGGAGAATGCCAAGAAGAGCCCGGCTGTTTCAAAAGGTGACAGCCGGGTGGCGGCACCCAGCAGAGCGCAGTTTTTGCAATTTTTTCCCCTTGCACGCATTAATCCATTTTACATTGTTTCCCATAGAAAACATTGTTTCACTTTACGAACCTTCTACTGGAACCAATTAAGTTCGTGAGATGAGGTATCACTGTAATTGCTTGCTGAAGCCTCAGCCCCAGCCATGCCCATGAGTGATGCCCATAATAGATAAGGCCAAAAAACCTTCTAAAACCCATCCAGCCAAGTCATCCAGGAAAGGGTTGAATTCTGTACCCAAACCCTGTGGATATGCATACACATTGCTTATCTACACCACCACCACCCCATTCCCCTTCAGAATCGGCCATTTTATTCAAAGTGTTGGAAGAAAGAAACAAATAAAATGCACAGGAAATTAAAGAGAAAAGTTAAGAAAGAAGGAAAGAAATATAATTAACTCTGGTGTGCATCAACACTATTCATTATATTGTAACTTCCTTTCTATTCTTGCCAATGATTCTTTCACCAAGATTCAAGAAATTGTGCAAAACTCACCAGGAATCCCACAAGTTTGTGATCCCAGAATTTTCTGTTTCTCTTCTGAATTGTGCTGAACCTACTTCAGACCATGCAATTTGGCACTATCCAAAAATACATTTCCCTAACTAAAATCATATTGTTCTGGACCAGTGAGTTTTACATGTTCCTAACTGAATTTAAATATGACATTCACGTTTAATTTAATTTAATTTAATACAATGTATACATTGCTCTGTATTCCTATTCTCTATACCCATTGCTTTGATTTTTGAGGATTACAACTTTCTTGATTTTCCGTCCTTCATATATTCATTTTTTCTTTTTTTTAAAGCAGTAACATTTATAGAGGTCAATTTATTTTATTATTATTATTACTTAGATTTGTATGCCGCCCCTCTCCGAAGACTCAATGCCACTGTTCAACATATGCTCCTTCCAGCATCCTCTCAATTCTTTTTCATCCTGAATGATTTTATCTCTTTCATTTTTAAGTTCATTTACTCTGCTGGAGGCTCCAAATTTACCCCCTTCCCTCTGCACTTCAATTTTTTTTTAGAATGAAACTGAAGTGGTGGAATGCTGAAAGGAATATTTTAATTATGTGTATAAGATGGATAATAATATGTTGAATATGTTAAAAGCTTTCTCACTACCCTGGTATTTCCAAAACCAATTTTAATTCCCATCAAAATTGTTCTATATTTCTTAATCTTAACCCTTTCTTCTTGCTCTCTTGGACTGTATGCTTTGCAACTATTTTTTCTCTACAAATTATACATAGTCTTCCTCTTGATGTAGATCTAGTATAACTCGACACATTTCTGTGAAGCTTCGTAGCATAAGTCCTTACTGTCTGACCAAGCAACTTCCACAACTTTTATGAATATATGAATACATTTATTCTTAAATTAAAACAGATATTTTAAAAGCAGATATGCACCAAAATTCTAGGATCTGTACGTAATCCAATCATTTTTCTTTATTCAGTCATCTTGTTCCTATTTATTTATCTGTGTTACTTAATGTCATATTTTTCTTATTATTTTAATTCACTGAGAAAGTGGCACAATGGTTTCCCCCCAAATATTGAAAAATACTCTGCTTTTTCTATTGTATAACAGGCAACTTTCACCAGCTTGTGGATTTCTTCTTTGATACATCCCCATAACTATCCAGATGACCTCCATTCATAACTTCTGATGTGTGTTTTAATCCATTTGTTTATATCATGTGTATTTATCAACATCCTTGCACAAGGTTTGATCTCCACCATTCAGCTGTTTCTCCTTCTCTTAATTTCATAAATATAAAAGACCTTTTTATTATTTTCTTCATTTTCTTCATGTTCTTTACCATGTACTCCTTATCAAGTTGCAATTTTCCATATGGCATAGTTATCAACTGATGAAGCTGAGTCGTCAATATAGGTAGCCTTTCGACTTACGGCTGTTCCTTTAGTGACCATTCAAAGATACAACGGCACTGAAAAAATGTCGCTTATAATTATTTTTAACACTTACAGCCATTGCAGCATCCCCATGGTCACCTGATCCAAACTCAAGTGCTTGGCAAATGACTCATATTTATGGCAATTGCAGTGTCCCAGGGTCATGGCGTCGCCTTTTGTACTATTTTGACCAGCAAAGTCAATGGCGAAACCTGATTCACTTAACAACTTGATAACTGCACTGATCCCTTAATTGTGGTAAGAAAAGTCATAAAATGAGTCAAAACTCATTTAACAACAAATTTTGCACTCAATTGTGGTCATAAGATGAGGACTACCTGTATGAAATTTTCCTGAGAACTTTCAAAATCAGTATTGTCTACTTTGCGGTTCAGAATATTTTGGGGTTTTACATATTACCAGAGCTGTCTGTCTCCTGTGTCTCTTTCTCTCTGACACACACACACACACACACACACAGAGGTTTTAAATGATTCCCATTGGATCATTAATTCTTACATTATTGGATTCTTGATCTGATTTCAATGACTCGGCAATGTATTTGACGCCTTCAATTGCACTTTTAACATCTGGATTTTTAGAAAGCGATGTTTGGAAATTCATATCTGCGGGCAATGTTCCCTCTAATTTTTTTTCAGTGTGGGCGGAAAAGTATAGTGTATGAGCGGCAGTCCCCTTGGGACTGGGCGGCATAGAAGTATAAATAAATAAATAAATAAATAAATAAATAAATAAATAAATAAATAAATAGACAGACAGACAGACAGACAGATAGATAGATAGATAGATAGATAAATCCCTTCTTTTTTATTAAAAGAAATTAATAATAAAACAAAACCAAAATCTATTACTATTAAAACTAAAACAACCAGCAAAATAAAAAACATAACTATTAATAAAAACAGTTGAGGGCTGGGGGTTTTTTTCTCTGTTATTATTTAAGTGCTTTTACCATATGCTTTAAATCAAGAGTCACCTCTCTCTCTGTTTCTCTCTCTTTTCTGTCATTCACTGCCTCAATCATTTTCTCATTTCTCTTTTTTTCTCCCCTTTTTTCTATTATTTCTCTCTCTCTTCCTTCCACTCTTCTCTCTCTTGCTTTCTTCCTCTCTCACACTTTCTCTCACTCCCTTCCTTCCTCTCTCCTATCTCTCGTTCTTGCTCTCTCTCTCTCTTCCTTCCTCTCTTCTCTCTCTCTTGCTTCCTTTCTCTCTCCCCCTCTTTCTCCTCTCTCTTTTTCTCACTTTCTGTCTCCCTCTCTCCTTTCTATCTCTCTCTGTCTGTTGCTCTATCTCTCTTGTTCTCTTTCTCTCTCTGGTTTTCTTTCTTTCTTTCTCTCTCACACACACACTCTCTCTCTTGTTCTCTCTCTCTTGCTATCTCTCTTTCTCCCCCCCTCTCTCTTTCTCATTTTCTCTGTATCTTGCTCTGTCTGTTGCTCTCTCTCTCGTTCTCTCTTTCTCTCTTTTCCTTTCTTCTCTGCGGAGGCCAGCAAAGGTTTTTCTTAGTTTGAATGAGCCCTGTCAATCTAGCCATCTACTAAAACTCAAATTCTCCCAGACTCCTCCCACATTAAAAAGAATGACTGATTGATCTGTTGATGCCTGTTGGAAGGGGCAGGAACATAGCTGAGGAATTGACCAATCTCTTTCTTTAACTTGCCATGTATACTGGAAATAAAGGTCAAGATTTCCCTTATCCTGTAGTGTCTAGTGACACTCTGGGGGCGGTGTTCATCTCTGTTTCTTAGCCAAGGGAGACAGCACTGGCTGAAGGCATTTCCAGGGTCATGTAGCCAGCATGACATTACACTGCAGCGAAGAGCATGTGGTGAAACACGGAACACTGTACTTCCCCTCCTAAGAAGTACCTATTTATCTACTCACATTTGCATGCTTTCAAACTGCTAAGGTGGGAGAAGCTGGTGCCAGAACAGGATTCTCCTGTTATGTGGTGCTCAGATTTCGTTGTCAAACCTTCCAGCTGACAAACTCAGCTTCTTAACTGCTGAGCCATCATGCCAGGAAATAAAGACACTATTTAGTGACAAAACACAACAATGCCTCGATAGAGGTCAGCATCAGGCACTGCAAATCTCATGCCAATACAGTTTTCTTCCAGGTCAAGAACTGATAAATTTTGGGTAAAGAGCTCAAATGAACATTTGGAATATATATGTTGAAAGATGGAATGACGTGGTGATTCTCACAATGGAAGAATGGGCAGTAAAAGCAATGGCATTGGCAAGAGATGGCAAAACTCACTGTCCTAATTAAAGAGAAATTATAAAGTTTTGTTTCCATTTGGAAACCATTTCTGAGTTGCCCGTGAAATCTGGTGTAATACTAGTTAACGGAGACTGTAACTGGATCTCCCCAAATGTGTTCGTGGCCATTTTGAAGAGTTGCTCATGACAGTTGATCTGCATTGCAAGAATTCCTCCAGGATAAGATATTTCCTGTTTCACGGCATCAGACAGAGTGCTGGCAGCAGCGAAGGTAAAACTTCAGCATTGGAAGAATGTGTTTGGATGATGAACTCACAGAAGGAATTTCAATCTCAGTTTCTCTATTTATAGAATTGACAGTGTGTCTATGAGTTCATTGGACTCATGGGCACCACGTTAGAAACCCCAACTTCAATGGATTGTGTGAAACTGGCCTATAGAGAATAAAATAGAATTGTTGTGGCCCGTCCGTATTCCACACAGCTGGTCACGGATTGAGGGAATTGAGATATGGTTGTGGCACGTTACCATAGGTACCATAGCACCCAAGTCCAATAACGAGAAGGTCGGAGTGGATTTGGTGTCAGAAGCTGCAAGCCAACCAAGACCTTCTGCATCTCCCAAAGTGCACATGAGTGACTTAGGAGAAGAGGAGGAGTCTCTTCTTGATGCTAGGGCACCCAGGGCTGCTAGAAGGCAGGAGTGGCTAAGCAAGAGGCGATCTCTTCGTGAATAGATCTGTAAAACAATTGGCCACACCCTTAGACTATTTAAGGCTTAGTCACATGATGCTTCAGTGTGAAGACAACTTTGTTTCCTTCCAGTTTGTGTGTGTGTCTCTCTCTCCCTCCCTCCCTCTCTCTCTCTCTGTCTGACATTTATGTTTAGATTATGAATTACAAACCGGCAATATCATTTTCCTCCTTTAAATCATTACTTTGACATTTATTACTGAAATTTCGTTGGAACAATAGAAGATCAGTGTAACCTACAAATCACAATGTCAATTTATGCAAAAACTTTAAGGATGAAGAGAGAGTAAATAAGTAAATAAATAGATAATCTGAAGACTTGAATGGAGAAGATCATTTCTCCCCGCCAAATGAGTTTAACATTTTATTTTTATTTCATAGAATATTTTTTATGTAGAATTAGAAAATGTTAGCCAGATATTTAGAAACATAGATGATATTTAAATTCATATTCACAAATATTTTTGTAACAACAGTTTGTGTCATGTTGTATATTGGCATGAGTGAAATCAGTTCTGCAAGGTTACTGTCCTATATTTATATGAGGAAGTAAATCCTATTGAATTCAGTAGAACTGGTGTGACTAGACACACAGTCTTTGCCAAAAAGGTTTGCCAACACTGCTCTAAAGCCTTGTTAGACACTTTCTTAAATATCTAGAACAGAACAAGGGTTTAACTCTCAGCCCACTGATTTTACTAACAAAATCTCTTACTTTTTGTGATTATGATATGCAGAAGCAGAAATTTTGGATCCCAAGAGTGAATGTCAAGTTTTACACAAGGCTTCAGATTGATAGTATTGTGGGAATTCTAAAAGACGGCATATTGAACCCCTTTTAATACAAACTGCTGTAAACAATTTACAGCTTAAAACATGTCTATAATATCATTATATATGTATTCATACTGATTGATATTTTGAAATATCAGAAGGAGGGCATATGGATATTCCTTAAAATGCATGAATTAAGACATGGTTTTGGATCTTACCATTTGTTGATATTGGGATTTTCACAGAAGGAAGTTTGCACTTTATTTTGCTGCTAAACTATATATGAAAACATTTGGAACAATTGAGAGATCCTCCTGAAGAGGGATATTGGGAGATACTGGACAGAGGGGGGCTAAGAAAGTTTCCTTCTATAAATTTCTTGAAGTTCACTTACTCAAGGACAAACCATGCTCTCTCACCAAATGTCCTTATTTCAATCTTGCTGGCTTAATTCAAGGAGTCGGCCAGCAAAAACAACAAGGGTTCCAGTGATGCAAACGAACATGAAGATGCCAAGGAGAAGATGGTCCACCACCATTGCAACAAACTTCCATTCTTCTACAGCCTGACGGTTAGAAAAGAAATGTAAAGAAAAGAAATTATAATTTTCATACAAAGCCAGGAGTTATTTAAAACAGATTTTTCTCTTCAAAATCTATCTTCGTTTGATTGACGAATATGATAGGCAATGAAAGTCAATATCTATAATAACCATGACATATGGAAGGCTGTGACTTAGAATGTAAGAAAAACAACTGATATTGACTTAATAAGTGAAATCATAATAAACAATAAATATGAGGAATTGAAAGTAATGATATCATAAAATCAAAATGAGTTAAATACAAAAGGTAAGTGACCAGTACAAAAGAAATATGTTCCATCCCCATACCGTTAAATAAATGTAACATATTTTGGGTTTTATGGTTAATTTCTCAACAAAGATATAATGAGCGCCAACTATACGGATTCCTCAATTCATTTGTATGGTATGGAAAACGGACTATATATAGGTACTTTCAAAGACATAGCATTAGAAATTCTTTAATTGAAACCTGGGAAAAAAATAAAAACAAACTTTATTCTAGAGTACCTTATTGGACTGCACCTTTGGAAACTCAGATACACCCCAGCAAACTACAGTGGAATAAAATTTCAAGATATAAAGATTTAATAGGACAGCCAAAAAGGTTGAAAACAATGACAGAATTAGAAAAACACGGTATAAACCTTGATTGGTATACGTATATACAATTGCAGGCAAGATATAATGAAGATAATAAAGAAGAAGGTATAAATCTTGAAAAAACTAAACTAGATGAAATTTTATTTGGCTCAGATGGGCACATGATAAAAAAGTTTTATGGCTATTTTTTGTCTATTGTTTTAGAATTTGAACAAGTTAAACATACAATGATAAAGTGGATGAAGAATATAGGATATTCAATAGATATAGATAAATGGCGACAAATTTGGGAAAGAAATTATGAAATGTCAACAGCAGATAAAGAGAATATATATAAGATGTTTTACAGATGGTATATGACACCAGAAAGATTAGCAAAAATGTTTAAGAATAGATCAATGAAATGTTGGAAATGTAATCAGCTACCAGGCTTATTTTATCATATGTGGTGGACATGCACAGAAGCTAAGAAATTTTGGAAAGAGATTCAGCAATGGATACAGAAGAGTTTGAAAAGGACTATTGAATTTAAACCAGAAATATCCTTATTAGGTATTTTACTAGAAAATTTTAATAAAGAACAAATATATTTGATTATACATATTTTAACAGCAGCTAGAATAGTATATGCACAAAATTGGAAGCTGAATAAAATTCCAGATGAAAGAGAAATATTACGTAAGATTTTAGATTGTGCTGAAATGAATAGGCTTACTTTAAAACTTAAAGATAAAGAGGGGTGTGATTACTATAAGATCTGGGGAAAGTTTTATGAATGGTTGGAAACTAAAAATAATTGAAAAGTATTTTCTTTTAATTACTTTTGAAGAAATACATGATGATTTAATTTTAATCTATTAAAGACCCAGATGACGAAATAAGGATTGGTGGCAGCATTGGATAAGGAGTTAACACAGAGATGAAAGGATTAAATTAGATATTGAATTAAGATGTTAAGATGTTTATGTTTTATTATCAATAGAAAAAGGGAATATAAGGGACTAGATTTCATAATATTGTTATCTGTAGATGAAATATATCTCATGTGTAGTTAATTTTAATTAACTTAGCAAAGAAGAGGATATAAAGAACATATTGAAAGTATTATTAGCATTTTTTTCTCTGAATGTTTAACGTATCAAAGAAATATAATTAATTATTATTTTAAGCATTGATTCTGTGTTTTTTATTGCTCATGTTGTTTTATTGTATGTTGGAAGAAAAATAAAGAAAAATTTTATACCCAAAAAATTCACTGTATTGTGATTTTTTTCCTTTTTTAATTTTGCTTGTTCACTCTTAAAAATGTTTAATAAAAGAAAAATATGTTGAGGTGATTTGGTCAAATAGAGACAATGAGCACTGACCATATTGCAAAACAAAAATAAAATAAAGCAAGATTTAGTTATTATTGGACAGTGAATTGCAAACACACAATTCATCTTACAGATAGAAACATAAATGATTTGGAAAGGGACAGTCACCAGATAGGAGCTCTATTTGTTCCAGAACATATTTACTTTCCATTTATTACAACAAGCTGTATAGTTTGCTTCCAAGTCTATTTACTGTATTGAACAATTACAGTGTTCCCTCGATTTTTGCGGGTTCGAACTTCGCGAATAGCCTATACCACGGTTTTTAAAAAAATATGAATTAAAAAAATACTTCGCTGTTTTTTTTCCTATACCATGGTTTTTCCCACCCGATGATGTCATATGTCATCGCCAAACTAATAATTTTTGCAAATAAATAACAAAAAAAATTTATTGTTAATAAATAATTATGTTTATAAATATCAGGATCACTAAGTATCTTATTCAATGGTGAGTACCAGTAATAATGGTGAGTAAATGGTTGTTAAGGGAATGGGAAATGATAATTTAGGGGTTTAAAGTGTTAAGGGATGGCTTGTGATACTGTCCATAGCCAAAAATGGTGTATTTACTTCCGCATCTCTACTTCGCGGAAATTCGACTTTTGCAGGAGGTCTCGGAACACATCCCCTGCGGAAATCGAGGGAACTCTGTATTACATTTTTTTTGCCAGATGAGGGAGCCAAATACTACGCAGTAACATTTGACTAGGTGGCTAACGGAAACACTGAGCTGGAAAGAGAAGACAAAAGTTTATTGTAGCAACAACTTTTTAATCTTTTGGTTATTTGGGGAATAATAAACCTTGTCACCTGTCTGGCACCCTGCCCCGTTGAATTATGATGTTTTATTTAGAGTGTTTTAAATCTAAATGGAAAGATAGGTTGGTGCAATGGCACTAGACCTATGGTTGGGGGTCACCACAACATGAGGAACTGTATTAAGGGGTCGTGGTGTTAGAAAGGTTGAGAACCACAACGTAAGACTTTCCTGGAAGAATAAAACAGTGGACGGCCAGGTGGAATCCAGCACTTTGTTTAGAAATATGCCCATCTGTCCATGGGCTGAGGAAATCAAATTCTTGGAGGGAAGAATTGCCCTTCTAATAAATGGCCATCCCCTTTGCTGCAGCCATTTTAAGAAAGGGCCTGTAACATATTCTCAACATTCCAAGTAATCCCATGCTGAAGCCTCAGTCCCAGCCATGCCCATGAGTGATGCCCATAATAGATAAGGCCAAAAAACCTTCTAAAACCCATCCAGCCAAGTCATCCAGGAAAGGGTTGAATTCTGTACCCAAACTCTGTGGATATGCATACACATTGCTTATCTACACCCCCACCACCCTATTCCCCTTCAGAATCAGCCATTTTATTCAAAGTGTTGGAAGAAAGAAACAAATAAAATGCACAGGAAATTAAAGAGAACAGTTAAGAAAGAAGGAAAGAAATATAATTAACTCTGGTGTGCATCAACACTATTCATTATACTGTGATTTTCAATCTTTTTTGAGCCGCGGCATATTTTTTACATTTACAAAATCCTGGGGCACACCACCAAACAAAATGACACAAAATGACACTCCAAGACACTCTCCTCTCTTTTTCCATCTCTGTCTCCTCCCCCCTTGTGTGTGTGTGTGTGTATACACACTCTTGAACCATTTCCATGTTTTTCTCTATTATTTTTTGGGTGCTTTAAATCAAGAGTCACTTCTCTCTCTTTTTTGTTTCTCTCTCTCATTCTCTCATTCTCTGCCTCATTCATTTTCTCATTTCTCTTTTTTCTCCCCTTTTTTCTCTCATTTCTCTCTCTCCCTTCCTCTCCTCCTCTCTTTCTCTCTCTTTCTTGCTTTCTTTCTCTCTTGGACGTGTTGCTGGACGCCATACATGCTGGTGCTGCGCTGGGCATGGGCACAGGGCTTGCACCTCCATTCCAGCCCAGCCAGCGAGCCAGTGCCAGCCCCGCTCCCATGCCCAGCACAGTGCCAGCATGTACAGCATCCAGAAACACATCCAGCTTCCACTGTCGGTGCCTCCGCCCTGGAGCTCCCATTCACAGCCGCTGCCCCGAGGCTACTGTCCAGTGCTGCTGCTGCCGGCGCCCTCCCACCAGGCCCCAAAGCTCATCTGCTGCCGCTGCCAGGGAAGCTCCAGCTGGGCAGGGCACTGTACCTGCTGGTGCCTCTGCCCTGGAGCTCCCGCTCGCAGCCACAGGCCCACAGCTACTGCCCAGTGCAACTGCTGCCGGCGCCCTCCCACACCCGCTGCCAGTGCCTTCCCGCCGGTCCCCAAAGCTCACCTGCCGTGAAGAAGGAAGGCGCAAAGAAGGAAGGCGTGAAGAAGGAAGCTCAGCTCAGCTTCCAGTCTTGCAACTTTTTGCTCTTCGCGCCCTCAGCTCAGCTCCCTTCTTCGCCGCATAACCAACCAGTTGTTGAAAAACACTGCTCAATACACAATGCTTTGCTTTTTGAGGATTACAACTTTCTTGATTTTTCCTGTCCTCTTGATATATTCATTTTTTCTTTTTAGGCAGTAACATTTATAAAAGTCAATGCCACTGTTCAACATATGCTCCTTCCAGCATCCACTCAATTCTTTTTCATCCTGAATGATTTTATCTCTTTCATTTTTAAGTTCATTTACTCTGCTGGAGGCTCCTAATTTACCCTTTTCCCCCTGCACTTCAAAAAAAAAAATTAGAATGAAGCTGAAGTGTTGGAATGCTGAAAGGAATATTTTAATTATGTGTATAAGATGGATAATAATATGTTGAATATGAATACATTTATTCTTAAATAAAAACATGTTTTAAAAGCAGATATGCACCAAAATTCTTGGATCTGTAAGTAATCCGATTATTTTTCTTTATTCGGTCATCTTGTTCCTATTCATTTATCTGTGTTACTTAATGTCATATTTTTCTTATTATTTTAATTCATTGAGAAAGTGTCACAATGTTTTTTTTTTTCAAATATTGAAAAATACCTCTGCTTTTTCCATTGTATAACAGGCAACTTTCACCAGTTTATGGATTTCTTTTTTGATATACACCCATAACTATCCATTCATAACGTCTGATGTGTGTTTTAATCCATTTGTTTATATCATATGTATTTATCAACATCCTTACACAAGATTTGATCTCCATCATATAGCTGTTTCTCTTTCTTTCGCTTAATTTCATAAATATAAAAGACCTTTTTATTATTTTCTTCATGTTCTTTACCATGTACTCCTTATCAAGTTGCAATTTTCCACGTGGCATAGTTATCAACTGATGAAACTGAGTCATCAATATAGGTAGCCTTTCGACTTACAGATGTTCATTTAGTGACCATTCAACGATACAACGGCACTGAAAAAATGTCACTTATAATTATTTTTAACACTTACAGCCATTGCAGCATCCCCATGGCCACCTGATCAAAATTGAAGTGCTTGGCAATTGACTCATATTTATGGCAATTGCAGTGTCCCAGGGTCATGTCATCGCCTTTTGCAACATTTTAACCAGCGAAGTCAATGGCAAAACCTGATTCACTTAACAACCGTGTTACTAACTTAATAACTGCATTGATCCCTTAACAACTGCAGCAAGAAAAGTCCTAAAATGAGTCAAAACTCGCTTAATAACAGAAAGTTTGGGCTCAATTGTGGTCGTAAGATGAGGACTACCTATATTTACCTCAGGAATGAAATTCATCTGAGAAAATTCAAAATCAGCATTGTCTACTTTGTGGTTCAGAATATTTTGGGGTTTTACACATTCCTGCAGCTGTCTGTCTCCTGTCTGTCTCTTTCTCTCTGACACACGCAAACACACACACACAGAGGTTTTAAACGATTCCCATTGGATCATTAATTCTTACATTATTGGATTCTTGATCTGATTTCATTGACTCAGCAATGTATTTGATGCCTTCAATTGCACTTTTAACATCTGGATTTTTAGTAAGCGATGTCTGGAAATTCGTAGCCGCGGGTCCTTGTTTCCCTGAGATTTCAGAGATATCTACATCCTCACTGAAAATCCTGTTCTCCTGCTTATTTTTGGAGGGACGTTTCATTGTTGAGAAAAACATAATGTTTGGAATTGTTTCAATAAATATCTGAAAGAAATAGACACCGATTAGAGAATTTAAGCCAATTACTAAATGGCACATCTCTTAATCTCTAAAGAAAATAGATTACAATACTTTTTGAGACTGGGACTCAAGGAATCAAGTAGTATAATAATAATTCAAGTTACCCACTATTGTTTACTTGTTTAATGACTATTAAATGTTCAACTATTGCTTAGTATAGGAAGTTAGAATTACATGGACTTTTATCAATTACAGAGCAAATATTGGTTTTATTATAGTTAATGGCATATGGAACGGGGCTGGCCATGAAGTCTCAGATGCTAAAAATGAAAAATGTCACATGTTTTTAGTGAATTTGAAAATTAAGAGAGACTAGGATAGATCTATTTCACCCTTGTTCTGGCCTCATCAGCTAGCCATACCCTCTCATTGGGATTTGACAGAAAAACACACGCACACACACAAATTGTTTAAAATTAATTGAAATGGAAAAAGTTAAATGCAAGCGGTATTAACAACACTAAAGCTAGCCAATCAAAAGAGGATGAGCTACACAAGAAGAAAAAGAAGGGGTTATTGGACTTATACACAAAATAATTTAAAGTTAAAATATAAAATAAATTTAAATTTAACTTACTTGCTTGAAAATCTTCTTCCTTGGCCTTTCTGTTAAAACACTAACTTAACAACAAGCCATTGCTACAAGACCTTTATAGAGTTAGATGCTGCTAAGAAGTAGCATCCTTCTGCTTATGCTTCTCTGGCACAATTGGAGCTAGGATATAAATATTGCCTCTGACAGAAAGAAATAATATAGAGCTATCTTGTCTAGGATCCATTGAGAGCTTATTTTATTGATTTTTTCTTAAAGGAGTCCATCACCTCATTTGTCTCACTAGGGACTATTGTTTGGGCTATACAATGAATGGAGACATACTTCCTTTTCTTTATCCCAATATCCTGTCCTAGGCTTGAAAAATGTAGGTCACCTTACCTTCCTCACCCACTGTGGCATAGTGTGAGTACTGGGTGAGCGATGGTGGGTATTGATCACTATGACAGTGATGATGATAGAAGATATGACTAACACCATGGTGAACAACATGTATTTGCCAATCAAGGGAACAGCACTGGAAGTTGAAGGAATCAGCTCCACAATGACCAGAAGAAACACAGTCAAAGAAAGCAGGACAGAGATGCTCAGGGTCATCTTCTCCCCTGGGATAAATGAGGGGAAAATAGTAAATTGAAGCATTTAACAAACAAAATAGAAGAAGAAAGTGCAATTGGTGATTCAGGAGAAACCAGGGAAGAATTGTCGTATTGAATTTGGGTAGCTACTACGATTCAACCCCACTATAATGTATCCTAGAATCATCCAACTATTTGTGCAAATATAAAAGTAATGCCTTATATTGCCTCCACAATGGTTGGATAATGCTTTAAAAAGTCATAAGTCATTAGTGGAGAAGCTGTCCAGGATCTCGGAAACCTAGCTTGGATTTGGACATATAGGTCAGTTCCATGCTGCCTGATTTAATCAACATGAGCTATACAGTTTGGGGACCCATAATCCAGGGTACCAATTGATTCCCGAGATCTATACAGAGGATTGTGTGAGAAACCCATATCCTTAAAAGGAGCAAGCCACTCTGACATCCAACATCCAGCCACCAGACTCACACAGATAAGGCACGAAAATTATGTTTGGACATTTCCCCTTTTTCCTCTGTTCCCCTTCCTGATTTTGTAGCATGTTTCCTGGGATGCCAAATCCTGTGTGCTTTTTAGCTGAAAAGGCGAAGCGATTAATTTTAGAAAATTCTCAAAATGCTTCCCAACATTTTTTCAAGTGGATTTTTGTTTTCAAAAGGCAACAAAGATGGAGAGGGGCGGAGTCAATGGCGCTGGCGGTACAGAGTTTTCCCTTGTCCACGGGGAAACTCTGAATCCCCGCTGCCTGGGGGGCTTTGGTTCCTATGCAACCAAGCCGGATCCTCCCTGAAGGGGAGGTGATGCTAGGGATGCTACCGGCGGGCTGGTTTGGGGTCAACATACCCCACCAGTCGAACTGGTTTGTCTTGCACCAGCAGTGGTGAAATCGGCTGGGCTGCCGTGCCTAAGCCGACCAAGCCGAGCTGACACCGCAACGAAAGGATTTTAAAGTAAGCTTGAATTCACCTGGAGAGAGGAACTAAGTTAAGAATGGTGCTGGTGATTGATTTGGGTGATTGGAGCTTGGACTGATTTTTTTGATTTTCAAACAGGAACAAAAGCTTGGAAAAAATGGAGAGGAAGCAGCTAATTGGCATTTGGAAACAATAGCAGAAAACTTCTGGAAGGACGATAAAAGCCCAAGATTGAGGATTTTAAAATTTGTTTATCGGATTATTGAACTATTTCAAAATATGAATTTTAGCAAATTGGTTTTAATCAGCTGAGAAAATAAAGTTTTTATTATATAAAGTTATATAAGTTTAAAATATTTTTTGTGGAATTAATAAGACTGCCACCTGTTGGTTGGAGGAATAATGACAGGAGAAGATTTGTCGGACATACTATCTGTTTTTCCCCCTTGGCTTTTGGAACACTTTATAATAATAATAATATAAAATAAAAGCAAGGAAATAAAAGAAGAACTGACATAAGAAGGAGCAGATAAGAGAAGATTTGGACAATGATAAAATACAAATTTACAAAACTGATAAATAATTATTAATTGAACTACTAATTGAAATGTGAGATAGCCTATATTTGCAGAAAAGGAACAGATGGAAAAAGACTTAGATAATGATAAATTTATATTTGTATGTGGTTCTTAAATGGATTTGTAGAGACGATTTTGAACGTATTGATTATTTGAACTATAAGATTATTATAATGTGAATTATAATAGTAAAGAAAAATGGAAAGGAAAAAGAGATATAATAAAGCTATGATTATTAGAGGATTAATAGGGGAAAATAAATAGTACTGATTATGATTAATATATTTTTTGGGGGGAAGTATCTGGGATTTCAACTGAATGGATTAGGGAAGATTATTAATTTCAGAAATATGGTGAAAACAAATAGATGAAATATTATTACACTGAGGTCATTAGTGAAAATCAGATTATGAATTATTATTATATTGGGCATGATAGTGAAAGATATATAGAATAGGAAAGAATATTACATTGGGAATGACAGTGAAATTAAATAGATTAGGGAAGATTATCACACTGAGTTTGACAGTGGAAGATATATAGAATAGGGAAGATACATAGATTAGGGAAGATATATTCAGTAGGGAAGATAATCATACTGTGAATGGCAGTGAAACCAAATAGATTAGGGATGATTATTACACTGGGAATGACAGTGAAACCAAATAGATTAGGGATGATTATTACACTGGGAATGACAGTGACATATAGACTAGGGAAGATTATTACACTGGGTTTGACAAAGTTTGCTTTTAAAGCAGAATAACTCAGGGTATGGAAAGGGTTTTGCTTCTGCTTGAGAGGTGCAATCTGATATACACATGCACATACCTGAATCTGTAGGGAGATAAAATACTAATCCAGTCAAGAATGAGAAGAGAAGGCAAGGAATGATGACGTTGACAATGAAGTAGAGAGGCAAACGCAACAATACAAAGTGATAGGTGATATCAAGATATGGCGTTTCAAGGCAACAAGCATAGGCCACCGAGTGCTTCCAACCTCGGTAATCTTTCATTGTCCATTCTCCACTCGGCATGTAGTTACTCAAGTCTGGACGGTCACTTTCCTGAGAAAGCAAATGCTACCAGATTACAGAACAACAGGAGAATGAAGTTTAGAGCATCTGGATACATTCAGTATTTCTCAAGGCACTTCTGTTGCACATATAGATTTATCTAGGAGAGGTGAAGACTTCATTTTGTTTTAAGCATTTTCTGACCATGAATAAAACATTAGAAAAACGATCTGATAATTAGGTCCCATGATATTGTTCCAAATTTCAAACCAATAAGCTACATTTCAATTAACTATACTGCTCAAAAAATAAAGGGAACACTTAAACAACACGATATAACTCCAAGTAAATCAAACATCTGTGAAATTAAACTGTCCACTTAGGAAGCAATAGTGATTGACAACCAATTTCACATGTTGTCAGCACATTCAACTTTGTACAGAACAAAGTATTCAATGAGAATATTTCATTCATTCATATCTAGGATGTGTTCTCTGAGTGTTCCCTTTATTTTTTAAAGCAGTTTACATTTCTCCATAGTGCTAAAGAGAGGAGAGGGCAGGGCAGGGAAGAGGAGGGGAGGGGAGGAAAGGGGAAGGGAGGGCAGGACAGGGGAGGGGAGGGTAAAGAGGAAAGGAGAGGAAAGGAAATGAGGAAAGAAATTTTTACTTGTATATAATAATATGAAAATGAATAAAGGTGCTAGCTACTCAAGTGAACCAGTTTGGTATTAGTGTTAAACATCAGATTAAAACTGGGAGACTGTGAGTTCTAGTCCCACTTTCGACATAAAGCCAACTGGGTGACCTTGGGCCAAACACTCTCAGTCCTAGGAAACTAATTCTGAGGAAAGTAATTCTGAAAAACTTTGCCAAGAAAGCTGCAGAGCCTAGTCCAGATGGTTGCCGGGAGTCAAGACTGACTTGAAAACAGAACAAACCAATTAACTGAAGCCTACCGGGTAGATGGCAACCACAGAGCCATCGTAAGTCCAGGTTCCCAGCTTCATACTGCAGTTTTGCTCATCGAAGGGGAAGTGAGTGACTATAATTTCACAGTAACTGTTGAAGATGGCTGGTGGAGTCCATGTGATATGTCCCGTATAGTTCAGAAGAACTTTGGTGAACTGGTCGATAGCAAAAATTCCATCTGCACTAAAAAGAAAAAAACCAGTCATACGAATAGCATACAATTTTAATACACTGGCTATCCATTTTGTTGCACACAGTGTTATCAATGTGTTGGGATCTTCCTTTTGTTGGTGTCTTTCTTTTAAAATAATGTACTCTACAAACTCCATTTGGTAGAAAAATGGTTGCATTTTTTAAAAAAATTAAAAACTATGAGAAAGACTGTATACCCAGAAAAGAAATATTTTATTCACATTAAAGAATTACATTCAAAGGTTTATTTTTTAAAAAAAATAATATTTCAATTGAAAAATTTTAATACCACATTTTGCAGGTTAAACTGAATATTTATGAAAGCTGACCATGGATGATGAGTTGGAATAAAATAGCACTTCTCACCTTTCCCACAAATAGTCTTGCTTTAAGAATGTGATAAGGAATATAGAAAGTCCAGTGTCATCTAATCTGGCACTGGTTATTAACTTTCTTATAATTCTATTTGCACATATTTTAAAAACCCACCAAAAAACCCAAAGAAGAGTAGAAATGTACAGTTTTTTTCTTTTGCTCACGGCCAAAAATATGTAAAATTGGCATGTTGGGGTTGAGGGTACAACCAAGACTTTTTGTTCCTGGAGACCCATTTGGGCGCCATTTCAAGCTACATTATTTCAAACCACAGACATTTGGACTTGTGCGTTCTTCATCGCTGGAGATTTTCAAGAAAAGTTTGGATAATCATTTCTCTAGGAAGAAATAAGGACTTGGGCAAGGGATTGAACTATGGTCCCTTCCAGCCAGCGGTGGCTTGCTCCTGGTTTGGACCGCTTCTCAGAACTGATAGCGGAGGTGGTGGGAAGCTCCACCCACGCGGGACATTTCTGTATAGGCGCACAAACCAGCAGCAAAATCATTTAGAACCCAGACTGCTTCAAGCCCTAGGATTCTATGATTTTATGATTATCACATTCTTCCTATTAACACTTTAGGCTAGGTTGAGCCAAGATAGTTTTTTTGGAATGTGCCCCCTAGTGGTGAGGAAGCATAAGTCCCTAGACCCCACTAAGCCTGGCATGACAAAAAATGGCACAGAGAAAACACACACACACAACCTCCCCCCCCCAAACTCTGTGTGTGTGTGACATGACTATTTTTCCTCTTCTGCAGTAGCAACACACAGGTCTAGCCCATCTCTTTAATAGTTGCCCAGCTCTTATACAAGGGAAATTAGTCTCAATTTCTCATTTACAACTCAGCTCAATGTAGAGTAAGGGTGTCAAATTCGCATCCCATGGGCTGGATGCATCGCACACTGGTCACACCCATGCCCAGTTAAGCGAAGGGGGAAAAGCTACGATGCATCACGTGACGATGCCATGACAACACAAGTTTGACTTGAGTATTCATGACCTCTCCCCCCAGAAGACACTCGCCCTCCCCTTCAACTTCCTGAATTTATGCTCTCTGCTATTTGCGAAGCAGAAATCCAGATCACCAGATGGCAGCAAAAAGTGATTTATCTGCCTTTTTACTGCCATCTAATGGTCACTTGGACACCTGCTGCCCAGAATATAGCTCTCCTCTCTTTCCTTCATAAGCAGGAAGGAAGAGGAGAGGGAGAAGAGGGAGGGAACAGACAGCAGTAATCCCAAGGAAGTCACCAGGGCCTCTGAGGGCTCCCAGCATTTACTACTGGAGCTGAAGCAACAGCTTGCCTTGGAAGGAGCTGTTGAGAAGGATGTGGCAACAGCAGTAGCACTGGGGTCCCATTGGCTCCATGTGTGAGTTATTACATCAGAAGTGCCAAGATGGGACAATAGTTAGACTTGTCAACCAGGAGATATTGATCTCCAACACTTTGTTCCCACCTAGTGGTCATTCAGGTTTTTGCAGTCTGGTCCTAGAAGCTCCACCATATGCTGTCAAATTTGTTGAAAATATTGGACCAGGAGTAAGTCCTGAGGGCTCCCGGTGCCTGAAGACACCAAAGTGGCTGTTTCTCCACCAAATTCCTGCCATTGGGAGCATCCATTTCTTTTTTTGGTTTAAGCTAATTGTAGCATCTGCAGGGTGTTTCCAGATGCATCAAAGCAGGGAGAATGGTTCCCCCAAGGAAGCCTTTATATCAGAGGTCACACTCATGCAGAAGCTGAGTTTACAGCTTTTTGTGTAGTCTGAATGTTTCTCTCTCTTATTATGGGACTCTGCCTCAGAATTAAGCTCTACTTACTTGTTATACAAAACTAAATCTGGACGCCAGATATCCTCCGAGGAGATGCGAATTTGCTTCACACCGCCATACTCTGCTGGATTCCATCTCAAATTTACATCTGTCCATTGCTAGTGGTGATGGGGAGAGAATTTCAAAGAATTTATAAGGTCTTATAAGTTTAACAAGGAACAATTGTTTTATTCATTAAATGTAAGTTACAGAATGAACAAAAAAAAAGAATGTATATTTCCTTATGTCATAAAATTATCGGTGTATGTTAGCGATGGGTTGATCCGGTTTGGCCACTTTTGTTTTCACAAATATGATACTTAAGTTGGAAAATAGGAAACTATACTTTAAAACCATTGGCTGTGTTCCAACTCTCCAGGGGCATTATGGGAGTTTTTCTTGGAGGTTCCCCATCCCCCACCCCAGCTCATTTGCATCCTTTGGAAAGAGTTTGTCAAATGTATAATGGAAATGGAAGGAGGGAAATGCGCTAATCTGGAAATGTAACTCAATTCTATCTTAGACTAAGCTGTCTGAGGGGTTTATCTCAATCAGATGCTATAATATGTCCCACAACTAGTGTTGGGTGAACCGAACTTGCAAAGTTTTAAAAAGTTTGGGTAAAGTTCGGGTTCAGCATTCAGTTGAACACCATGAAATACCACCGCTCGGGAGGAGAGTGCGGAATCCCATCGTGGGATTCCCCACCTCCTTTTGCTTGCGGCGCTGCAAGCAAAAGGAGGTGGGAAATCCCACGATGGTATTCTGGGGGCCGGACTTTGACATCACGGAGACTACTTCCTGGCCTGCGGAAATGGGGAGGAAGGAGGTTCCGTGACATCAAAGCCCCACCCCCGGAATCCCATTGTGGGATTTCCCACTTCCTTTTGCTTGCAGCGCCGCTGTGGCATCCTTTTCTATAAAAATAAAAGGAAGCAAAAGGAGGTGGGGAATTCCCCACTTCCTTGTTTATTTTTACAGAAAAGGACGCCACAGCGGCTTGCTGCTGTTCGGGTTTGAGTTTGGGTTTGTCGAACTCACCCGAACTTCACGGCTAACCCAAACTTCATGGGTACACAACAAATAGGCATTTAGGGAAAAAATGCTGAAATCAGGTTTGGTTTTCTAAAATCCAATTAGCAAAATGCACAATGCTGCTGCTGTGACAAACTTTATAAAATCATTTAATTGTGCCTCTCTTGAGTTATAACGCGCAAGAATATCGCAAATAAATTCAACCTCTTGGAAAAGGGAGCTCTAATCCAAAAATATTTCTTGAACAGGGGAACAAGGCCAATCAAAACGCACCTTTGGGCATCAAACAGAGCATGGTGGTTTATAAATCACAGAGTTATTACCTGTTTCAGACGCACATTGGTGCTTACTATTTGATTTACTTCATCCTTAAGAGACAGAGACAGAAAAAGACAAGGTTAACAGAATATAATTTGTTTGCAATAATCGCTGTTGAGATTATCGGTTAAAAACTTTTGCTGTTTTGGCTTCGTTTTCTTTCTCTCCAAGCACTGAATTCCCACTGCCAAAATCAGACTGTAAACTATTTTAGTCAGGAACCTGCTTCTCTTTGCTCTGCACATTTTCTCCCCCTAAAAGAGGCTGAAAATTCAGGTGCATCTTATACTCTGAATGTGGGTTTTTTTATAAGTTTTTCCCCCTAGCCCTATCTAGATGCTAATGATGTTCCCAGGTTTTATCCACTTGCAAGCTCTTTCATTGTTACTCTCTGTCAAGAATGTTTTCCAAACCCTGTCTTTGTAGCTTTTTAAAATTTCTCTCCTTGCTCCAAGTATTCCTTTCTAGCCCTAACCAGGTGGTAACAATGTTCCCAGTTCTTACCGTGCGAAGAATGTTTTCCAAGCCCTAGGTTTTGCAGGGGGTTTTTCATTGCTCTACTTGTTTCAAATGTTTCTTTCCAGCCCTAAGCATGTGCTAATGGTTTTCCGAGCTCTTACTGGCTTGCAAGCTCTTTCATTGTTACTCTCTCTAAATTAGGTTTTTTTAAAGCCCTAACCAGGGGATAAAATAATGTGCTGAAGCTGACCAGACTAAGGATGCTAGCCAGATGAATACCTGGTGAGAACATTCTTTTCCTTATTTTCCTCCACCAAAACTAAGGTGCATCTTATATTCCAGTGTGTCTTATACTCCGAAAAATATGGTAATTGACGAATGATGCTTTAGAAATTACTGTAGTTAGATTGATTGATTGATTGATTGATTGGTTTGTTTGTTTGTTTGTTTGTTTGTTTGTTTATTTATTTGTTTGTTTGTTTGTTTGTTTATTAGATTTGTATGCCGCCCCTCTCCGTAGACTCGGGGCAGCTCACAACAACAATAAAACAATGTACAACAAATCTAATAATTTAAAAACACTAAAAATCCCATTGTTAAAAGCAAACATACACACAACCATACCATGCATAAACTGTATAGGCCCGGGGGAGATGTCTCAATTCCCCCATGTCTGACGGCAGAGATGGGTTTTAAGGAGTTTGCGAAAAGCAAGGAGGGTGGGGGCAGTTCTAATCTCCAGGGGGAGCTGGTTCCAGAGGGTTGGGGCCACCACAGAGAAGGCTCTTCCCCTGGGTCCCGTCAAACGACATTGTTTATTTCCTCCCTCCAATTAAAGAAAGCTAAATTGGTTACTGTTATGAGACCGTTCCTTCTTAGCCAAAGAACTATAGATAGTCCTTACATACAACTATAATAAAATCTGCTATTACAGTTGTATGTCACAGTAGGTCACTCATTTCAGTGACCCGATTTTGCAATCTTTACCTTTGAACAGCTGTAACTTGAGGATCACCTGTCCTGATGAAATTTGCACATTTTTCTGACGAAACAAGAGGTATCTGAATTGGGAGGGTTTATGTAGACTGTTGTGGCACATAGCATTGGAGAGGGGGAAGCAGAGGTGGGTTCCTCCTTTTTTTTCAGCAAGAAAGAAGCCCCCACCCCCTCTTGAATTGAATTTTTTTCAGTTCAATTTTCATATCATTATGTTCAGAAATGTTCAAGCTACCAATCCCACACCAACTTTAGTAAAACAGAACGCATTTTACAGGCAAAACTATCTATACATTGAAAAAGAAAATTCACAAAAACGGGGGGGGGCACATTTTATGAGCCAAATAAACCAATAAGCATTAATTTTTTCAGTTCAATTGTCATTTCATTGTGTGCAGAAATGTTCAAACTTGTTTCCAAGTGAAAAAAGCTTTCAAAAAGACCAAATATAAGTACATAAAATGAACAATTTGCAGTTCGGGTCAAATAGACCTGGGAACAGAACTTTAGGGTGTTTTTTTGAGCAGAACAGCAGGGTTTTTAAGATACATATGGAAAGATAAAATGTTATAGTTTTTTATGTATTCATTATATTTGTTTGCCATCCATCTTGCCACAAGGTAACTAATTATTTGATTAATTCATTAAGCAAACCCTGCCCAAAAGAATGGGAATCTGCCAGTAATGCAGTATTGCAAGCTAAATCTCCCCACAGAATGGAGACATATCCTGATGGGATCAAGATTGACTCAGTCTTCCATTCTTCTGAGGTTGATAAAAGGAGGGCCCAGTGCTCTAAAGCAGTGTTTCCCAACTTTGGCAACTTGAAGATATCTGGACTTCAAGTCCCAGAATTCCCCAGCCAGCAAATTCTGGCTGGGGAAATCTGGGAGTTGAAGTCCAGACATCTTCAAGTTGCCAAGGTTGGGAAACACTGCTCTAAAACACTATGGAACGATATATAAGTCTAAGTCTAAGTGCTATCGCTAGTAAAACCTTTACCGTACCACATTGATCAGCTGGATAAGTTGAAGTCCCACAATGACTTGCACAGCATGAGTATGATTGCTTACTGGACGCACAATTTTGTTGTAGTTCGCGAATAAATCATTAACCAGGCGACTTTCATGATCGGAGCCATGGACTAGAATAGCTGCAAGACAATATGATTAAAAAAGGGCAACGTTTGAAAAACAGAGACAAAACTTTGTGAAAGTCTGAACAGATGCTAAGAGTTTGGAACTGAGCTGGGTGTTTGGACTCTGAGGGAGAAGCCAGAATAACTGCTCATTTCCTTGGCTTTCCAGATTCTTTTCTGGGGTTGCAGACATCACATTGGGACCTGGTCATTCTATTGTTTAAACTTCCCAAGAACGCTTTTTGGATTATATGCAGAACTCAAACATATTTGGGAAAATCAAATCGACGTTGGCTTTTTTCATTGCAATATGCTTGCTTTCAATTTAGGTTTTTAAATTATACTAATGATTTTTTTTAAAAAAGCCCAAACCAACAACAGATATCCAACAAAGTTGGAAGATGCTAAATGAAGTCTGCTTGTCAAAGCACTTTGTGCCTATACTGGAATTTTAATCAGTCCTGATTTTTCCATTGTAGTCACATGAAGGGGTATTTATTCAGTCATGCGCTTACAAGGTTTTTAAATTACACTAATCGGTTTTTTTAAAAGGCCAAAACCAACAACATATCAAACAAAGTTGGAAGATGCTAAATAAAGTCTGATTGACAAAACACTTTGAGCCTATACTGGAGTTTGAATCAGTGTTGATTTTTCTACTGTTGTCACATGAAGGAATATTTATTCAGTCATTCGTTTACAAGATTTAGAGGTCACCCAGCTCTGAAATTATTTCAGGGAGGCTTATTCTGAAAATAGAAAACAATAAAAGAATAACAATGGAAAATAATTTCAGGCATTCAGACAAACACCCTCAAACATATAGCTACACATTGTAAAGATAACTAACTGGGCTTTACCAACATTTTACTAATCAAAGGGCTGGAGAAACAATCAGGTTTTTAGTCTTCCAAAATATAATAAGATATCATTGGTAACCACTGGTCTGGTAATAAGTAGTCATTAGTCAGCCAACTGACTTCTTTTCTATTTTTGAGTTGTCCCTTCCTTGTGAGAGATTTTGGCCATAGAAATAGATCAGGTTCTTGTTGTGAGAGGTCCACGTCCTGCTCAGCTGTTCACAGATTTCGTATCTTAAGCCAGTGTTTCTGTCACCTGACTGAAGCTGGGTGAGAAGATTCCTTTTTTTATTTAGACCCTAACCTTAAAAAAAAAGAGGTGAAAATCCAGGAAAAAAGGCTCTTAGAACTATTTCTTAATGTGGCGAACAATCATAGAGAAAAAAATCCTAGACACAAAAGAAAGGAACTAAGGGGAGAAAAGTTAAATACCTTTTAAAACCTCGGGAAATACAGAAGCCCTGGTTGGCTTTCAGCCTCTGGCACCACATCCTCTCTGACCTCCTCACTATTGGACTCAGGTGCCAGGTGCATGGGACTATGGTACCGCACCACAACCATCTTTCTATCCTCGGGATCCATGACCAGCTGCATGAGAAGTGGACGGGTCACAACAATTCTATTCTCTATAGCAGTGATTTTCAACCTTTTTTGAGCACATTTTTTACATTTACAAAATCCTGGGGCACACCACCAACCAAAATGACACAAAATGGCACTCTAACACAGTACATATTATACATATAGTTAATAATATAGTTCAAATATCTATATACACCATCAGGATAGACATAACCAGCTGAGGCTGAGGCTTCATCTAGCGGTGGCAACATTTACCTCCAGTCCTGACCAGGATTAGAAATTGGGACCATGGGGAGGAGTAGCAGTTTCAACTCCTCACCACGGCCACACAATGACAAGTGCACCGCAGCCCGAGCGGGGGACCTTCCTGGGTGTGGATGAGAGGCAGCCTGCTATTGGTTCATTGCTAGTGGTTGGGATTAATCCTAGAAGTTGATTGGTCAGTGAGCGTTCCCTGTGCCTCCACTCTTCTTGTCGCTGATAGCTGGAGGGATTATGAGGGGAATGTCTATGTACGGATGGAGGTGGCTGGCGGCGGGCCGGATAAATGACCTCCGTGGGCCGTATCCGGCATGTGGGCCGTAGTTTGGGAACCCATGTTTAATTTCCCCACGGCACATCTGACCATGTCTCATGGGTTGAAAAACACTGCTCTATAGGTCAGCACCTGGATTATAGGTCTCTATAGGTCAGCTTCTCTAAAGGAGTTTCTGGCTTGCCTGGGTGAAAAGATCTAAACGTTTGTGCACTAAGCGGTGTGGAAGTAAAGTGCTGAAGTTGGGGGACTGTGCACAATTTAAAAGTAAAATAAGATTTTAAATGAGACAGTAAAAGATAGCCCAGAGCTGAAATGAGCGGCTATCTAGCAATTGAGAATACCATAGAGAGAGATGAAATCCCAATAACATTGTTGAAGTCTTTGCAACTGGACTTGGTGAAAATTAAAGACATTTGAAAGAGAATAATGAATTTGAAGAAAATATCCCATATATGGAATTAAAGCATTTGGGAATTGCCCCCCCCCTCTTTTTCTAATATAATGATGTCTTGATTAAAAACTAGAATAGAGGTAGAAATAAGAATATACACGTTTATATAAAGCAATAGTTAGATGGAAACATTGGAGGTTGAAATATAGTATTATAAGATATGTTTAAATAATAGAATGATTGGTACTAGAATGGTATATTATATCTTTGAATAACCAAATAATGAAGGAATATGTCTTAATATAAACAAAGTGTTCATACTAGGATTAGTAATGGTGGCCTGACTAGAAGCTAGAATAGACATAGAAATAAGAAAAAGGGGGAATATTAGCAGATATAATTTTTATATAATAGAATAAAAATAATAATTAGATGGAAAGATTAGAGATTGAAAGATGGTATTGATAAATCCACAGTAACTGAATTTAAACATGCCTGGGATAAACATATATCCATCCTAAGATAAAATACAGAAAATAGTATAAGGGCAGACTAGATGGATCATGAGGTCTTTTTCTGCCGTCAGTCTTCTATGTTTCTCTATGTTTCTGTGGTATTACTATATACGCTTAATATAATTAGCATTAAAATGGAATGTTGAAATATTGAATTGCTCTAAAACAAACATTTATATCAACACTAGGATTTATATAAGTTTGATTAATGTAACAACTGTTCTCGTTGTTGTTGTTATTATTATTGCTGTTTGTATCAAAATGAATTATAGCCAGAGGCCACATTGTTCATGTATTGATATTGATATATATTTGAAATAGCCCAACAATTTAACATTACAATTAAATAATTAAATTAACATCAGATTTAAAAAAAACCAGTACACTTCCTGTCAGAAAATGATATTTCATAAGGTAAAGGATTTCTGCTGATCCCAGATTTACTGAACCTTGCCTGAATATTTGAATCTGGCATTTTCTCAATGCATTTTTTATTAAAGTTTTTATAAACCCAACAAATTCTATATTCTAATTATTTAAAAGATTTCAAGCATACTAAACAAATCAATTTTTCAATGAAGCAGAAAATGGCACCCTTATCAAGGAATTACCGAGGAGAAAACTACATCTTCACCAAGGCTGGTCTATGACTATAATAAAAGTTGAATGATTGACACCCAAACCAACATAGGCAGGGCAAGCTATTGTATATAAACAGAGACCAAACCCCATTCCCTTCTAGTACTGATGATGTCACCTAATTTGATAATGAAACAACTTCAAGCAAACAACCAAGTTCAGGGAACACTAAGGTCTTCTCCATCCATATTTTTTTAAAACAAAAACAACTATTTCACTTTGTACTTAAGGAATAGTGGATGAGAGCAACATCATAACTATGTGCCCCAAATCTATACGATTTTTATATAGACAGGTCAATTTTTCAGTGGGGATTATTATCTGTTAATTATGTATAAAGTTGCAGTGAAATTTATATCTTCCTTAATGAATGTTTAATGTTTCTTTGTGTGCATTCTTTTGCATAAACTAAATTCATGAAGAGATCCATCATTTATAGGTGCTTATGTGATTTTAAATGAAGGTACCGGTACTTTTCTGGGCTCACACATTATGTACAGTAATGGTTTGTTTAACCCTTGACAGCCGAATACATCATAATCATTTTGGCTGATAAAAAACAGCTTATCCAAATCAGTGAATCAAATCTAAAAAGGAAATCATACTAATGGGTGTGTCTGCTACTTTAAAGAACATAGAGGAAGCAATGACTTTTATCAAAATGCCAGTAAGGTTTTTAAATAAATTCACTGTGTCCAGGGGATAGAATGACTCAATTAGAAAAATATTAATATTCCCTACAGGAAATGACCATAGTGTTTATTCAGAATATATATCTTCTTTTTTGAAATATCATGCTTGTACTTGTGCATTTTACTTCAGCTACCTTTTATCTGATCAACATGATGAGCTCAATTTGAGACTTGCAAACTTATGAGTTCAAATTGCGTTCAAAAGAGGTTCGTCAAAAGAAAAAATATAAGCATCAGAAGACTCATAACATGTTACATGATTATTGATTATTATTGGGCACATCTTTTTACTTTTTAGTTTTTAGGGTTGGTGACTGAAACAAAATTTGCATTGGAATAATAGGAGAATAAGCTGCCATCCTACACTCTGGGAAGCACAAAAAGGAGAAATCTGGTTTTCCAAATCTCCTGCTATTCTTTTTCATCTTCACTTTTATCAAGGGAAAGAAAGTAGATAGAACAAATACTGTGCAAAAGAGAGATGGGAATACCACTCTTCCTTTTTCCTTTTCCTTTTTTAAGATTTCTCTGCTTCAGATTCCTCTGACTATAGGATTGGAATGCTTTACCTAGAAAAAGAAATACTTGCCCTGTTTAAGTATCAATAAAAACGTCTGTAAAACATTTAAGAAATATAAAAGCAACCAAGTAGAAATAAAACTATTAGATTGATCCAGTGTAAATTGCTTGGAAATATCAAGCTATAGAGAAATTATAGCTACCACTGAAAAAAATACAGCTTTAAGTAAGGCTGGTCATCTCTCTAAGATACACTGGATTCAAATTCCAGGCTCCGGCTCTTTGAAAAATCTCTTTAATAGATCGGTGATCTCTTGAACAGCATGCTGCAAGTCTCCAGAGAGGGGCAGCATACAAATCTAATAAATAATAAATAATAATAATAAATAATGCAATCTGGTGACAAAGGAAGGATTCCCTGCAAATTAGGTGGGGAGGGTACAAAGAAAACTTTGACTGTCAATTAAAAAAAGAACAAATCTAAAATTCCCATAGAAGAAATACTTTTATTGAAGTAAATGGAATGGAAGGTATCAAACAATGTCCATGATGTCTTCAAAAGTGAAGCAAGTTTACAATTTATTTACTTATTGCACTTTTATGCCGCCCAATCCCGTAAGACTCAGGGTGGCTAAAATCCCAAATTCTATTGTTGGAATTATAATATCAGGTTGTTTCCAGGCAGAATGAATGGAATCCCTGTGGGTCACAGGTAAAAGGAGAGGGGCAGGTACAGTCAAAAGGAAAACAAAGAGAGAAAAAATGGGTTTCTTCCCTCATACAATCTATATGTGTCCCTGAAAATTTGGGGCATAATTAAGGTCTATATAAGGCAGACAAAAATAAGATTCTCCTCGTTCCTTTTATCTATTATTTATCTATTCGGTATGAATCACTAAGATTATAACACAGTAAAGGGAAAATAAATGTTGACCTGTGCTCATTCAAATACACACAAGCATGCACAATTCTCTAGGAATGTTTTTTCCCCTCCCTGTCTGCTCTTTCCATAGGAACTGCTGTGCCAATGAAGTTAGACTAAAATTATGCAACTAATTGAAATGATTTACCTGCTCCAAAGAGTAGAAAGATGAATAAGCAGTGGGTCTCCATCACTTTTCCTCTTTGAAATAAACACTTGGGCATCCAATATGTTCAAGATACTAGTTGAAGTAAAACTTTTTTAAAAAACAAGGGTGCTTGGAAATAGGACCACAGAGCTATTGTTTCACAACACCTGCTTATGCGGATAGGCAGCTGAAAGCCAGGATGCCAACTGGAAGGGGGTACAGTCTATTTTTGACAAGCCAACAGGAACAATCTATTTTTGACAAGCTTAGACTCAGAACAGTTTTTGTCTAAGTTGCATATCCTGTGTGTGTGTGTGTGTGTGCACACAGTGTATATATATGTGTGTGTGTGCATGTATTTATGTATATACATATACATATAATATACATATACACGTACACACATACATACATACATATATATATACACTGATCAAAAAAATAAAGGGAACACTCAAAGAACACATCCTAGATCTGAATGAATGAAATATTCTCATTGAATACTTTGTTCTGTACAAAGTTGAATGTGCACAACAGCATGTGAAATTGATTGTCAATCAATGTTGCTTCCTAAGTGGACAGTTTGATTTCAAAGACGTTTGATAGTTTTTTTCGGTGTGGGCGGAAAAGTATAGTGTCTGAGCGGCAGTCCCCTTGGGACTGGGCGGCATAGAAGTATAAATAAATAAATAAATAAATAAATAGATAAATAAATAATAGATAGATAGATAGATAAATCACTTCTTTTTTATTAAAAGAAATTAATAATAAAACAAAACCAAAATCTATTACTATTAAAACTAAAACAACCAGCAAAATAAAAAACATAACTATTAATAAAAACAGGTGAGGGCTGGGGTTTTTTTTTCTCTGTTATTATTTAAGTGCTTTTACCATATGCTTTAAATCAATAGTCACCTCTCTCTCTGTTTCTCTCTCTTTTCTGTCATTCACTGCCTCAATCATTTTCTCATTTCTCTTTTTTTCTCCCCTTTTTTCTATTATTTCTCTCTCTCTTCCTTCCACTCTTCTCTCTCTCTTGCTTTCTTCCTCTCTCTCACTTTCTCTCACTCTCTTCCTTCCTCTCTCCTCTCTCTCTCTCGGTCTTGCTCTCTCTCTTCCTTCTCTCTTCTCTCTCTCTTTTGCTTTCTTTCTCTCTCCCCCTCTTGCTCTCTCTCTCTCTTTTTCTCACTTTCTGTCTCCCACTCTCCTTTCTATCTCACTCTGTCTGTTGCTCTCTCTCTCTCTCTCTTATTCTCTTTCTCTGGTTTTCTTTCTTTCTCTCTCTCTCTTGCTTTCTCTCTTGTTTTCTTTCTCTCTCTCTTTCTTTCTCTCTCTCACACTTTCTCTCTCTTGTTCTCTCTCTCTCTTTCTCATTTTCTCTCTCTCTTGCTCTGTCTGTTGCTCTCTCTCACACTCTTATTCTCTCTTTCTCTCTCTTCCTTTCTTCTCTGTGGTGGCCAGTGAAGGTTTTTCTTAGTTTGAATGACCCTTTCAATCTAGCCATCTACTAAAACTCAACTTCTCCCAGACTCCTCCCACATTAAAAAGAATGACTGATTGATCTGTTGATGCCTGTTGGAAGGGGCAGGAACATAGCTGAGGAATTGACCAATCTCTTTCTTTAACTTGCCATGTATACTGGAAATAAAGGTCAAGATTTCCCTTATCCTGTAGTGTCTAGTGACACTCTGGGGGCGGTGTTCATCTCTGTTTCTTAGCCAAGGGAGACAGCACTGGCTGAAGGCATTTCCGGAGTCATGTAGCCAGCATGACATTACACTGCAGCGAAGAGCATGTGGCGAAACACGGAACACTGTACTTCCCCTCCTAAGAAGTGCCTATTTATCTACTCACATTTGCATGCTTTCAAACTGCTAAGGTGGGAGAAGCTGGTGCAAGAACAGGATTCCCCTGTTATGTGGTGCTCAGATTTCGTTGTCAAACCTTCCAGCTGACAAACTCAGCTTCTTAACTGCTGAGCCATCATGCCAGGAAATAAAGACACTATTTAGTGACAAAACACAACAATGCCTCGATAGAGGTCAGCATCAGGCACTGCAAATCTCATGCCAATACAGTTTTCTTCTAGGTCAAGAACTGGTAAATTTTGGGTAAAGAGCTCAAATGAACATTTGGAATATATATGTTGAAAGATGGAATGACGTGGTGATTCCCACAATGGAAGAATGGGCAGTAAATGCAATGGCATTGGCAAGAGATGGCAACACTCACTGTCCTAATTAAAGAGAAATTATAAAGTTTTGTTTCCATTTGGAAACCATTTCTGAGTTGCCCGTGAAATCTGGTGGGTTACTAGTTAACGGAGACTGTAACTGGATCTCCCCAAATGTGTTCGTGGCCATTTTGAAGAGTTGCTCATGACAGTTGATCTGCATTGCAAGAATTCCTCTAGGATAAGATATTTCCTGTTTCACGGCATCAGACAGAGTGCTGGCAGCAGTGAAGGTAAAACTTCAGCATTGGAAGAATGTGTTTGGATGATGAACTCACAGAAGGAATTTCAACCTCAGTTTCTCTATTTATAGAACTGAGAGTGTGTCTATGTGTTCATTGGACTCATGGGCACCACGTTAGAAACCCCAACTTCAATGGACTGTGTGAAACTGGCCTATAGAGAATAGAATAGAATTGTTGTGGCCCATCTGTGTCCCACACAGCTGGTCATGTATTGCAGGTATCGAGAGATGGTTGTGGCACGGTACCATAGGTACCATAGCACCCAAGTCCAATAACAAGGAGGTCGGAGTGGATTTGGTGTCAGAAGCTGCAAGCCAACCAAGACCTTCTGCATCTCCCAAAGTGCACATGAGAGATTTAGGAGAAGAGGAGAAGTCTCTTCTTGATGCTAGGGCACCCAGGGCTGCTAGAAGGCAGGAGTGGCTAAGCAAGAGGAGATCTCTTCATGAATAGATCTGTAGACTATTTAAGGCTTAGTCACATGATGCTTCAGTGCGAAGACAACTTTGTTTTGTTCCAGTTTGTCTCTCTCTCTCTCTCTCTCTCTCTCTCTCTCTCTCTCTCCCCTCTGTCTGACATTCATGTTTAGATTATGAATTACAAACCGGGCAATATCATTTTCCTCCTTTAAATCATTACTTCGACATTTATTACTGAAATTTCATTGGAACAATAGAAGACCAGTGTAACCAGATAATCTGAAGACTTGAATAGAGACGATGATCATTTATCCCCGCCAAATGAGTTTAACATTTTATTTTTATTTCATAGAATATTTTTTATGTAGAATTAGAAAATGTTAGCTAGATATTTAGAAACATAGATGATACTTAAATCCATATTCACAAATATTTTTGTAACAACAGTTTGTGTCATTTTGTATATTGGCATGAGTGAAATCAGTTCTGCAAGGTTACTGTCCTATATTTATATGAGGAAGTAAATCCTATTGAATTCAGTAGAACTGGTGTGACTAGACACACAGTCTTTGCCAAAAAAGTTTGCCAACACTGCTCTAAAGCCTTGTTAGATACTTTCTTAAATATCTAGAACAGAACAAGGGTTTAACTCTCAGCCCAGTGATTTTATTAACAAAATCTCTTACTTTTTGTGATTATAATATGCAGAAGCAGAAATCTTAGATCCCAAGAGTGAATGTCAAGTTTTACACAAGGCTTCAGATTATTAGTATTGTGGGAATTCTAAAAGACAGCATATTGAACCCCTCTTAATACAAACTGCTGTAAACAATTTGCAGCTTAAAACATGTCTATATTATCCTTACATATGTATTCATACTGATTGATATTTTGAAATATCAGAAGGAGGGCATATGGATTTTCCTTAAAATGCATGAATTAAGACATGGTTTTGGATCTTACCATTTGTTGATATTGGGATTTTCACAGAAGGAAGTTTGCACTTTATTTTGCTGCTGAACTATATATGAAAACATTTGGAACAATTGAGAGATCCTCCTGAAGAGGGATATTGGGAGATACTGGACAGAGGGGGGCTAAGAAAGTTTCCTTCTCTAAATTTCTTGAAGTTCACTTACTCAAGGACAAACCATGCTCTCTCACCAAATGTCCTGATTTCAATCTTGCTGGCTTAATTCAAGGAGTCGACCAGCAAAAACAACAAGGGTTCCAGTGATGCAAACTAACATGAAGATGCCAAGGAGAAGATGGTCCATCACCATTGCAACAAACTTCCATTCTTCTACAGCCTGACGGTTAGAAAAGAAATGTAAAGCAAAGAAATTATAATTTTCATTAAAAGCCAGGAGTTATTTAAAACAGATTTTTCTCTTCAAAATCTATCTTCTTTTGATTGACGAATATGATAGGCAATGAAAGTCAATATCTATAATAACCATGACATATGGAAGGCTGTGACTTAGAATGTAAGAAAAACAACTGAGATTGACTTAATAAGTGAAATCACAATAAACAATAAATATGAGGAATTGAAAGTAATATTATCATAAAATCAAAATGAGCTAAATACAAAAGGTAAGTGACCAGTACAAAAGAAATACGTTCCATCCTCATACCGTTAAATAAATGTAACATGTTTTGGGTTTTATGGTTAATTTCTCAATAAAGATATAATGAGCACCAACTATACGGATTCCTCAATTCATTTGTATGGTGTTCTCTTGGGCTCTCTGGTAGAATCCTCCCAAAAATTCACAGGTACAAATTTCAGACACACACACGTTTGAAAATTCAAAACAATGTTCTTTATAATGAAAATTCACTTAAACTAAGCCCTCTTTTGTTATAGCAAAGAGCACTGGTCTCCAAACAAACTGGTAATTTATACAAGTCCCTTATCAGTCCTGTGATACTTAGCTTGTAGCTGTGAGGCAATTCGAAGTCCTTCTTTCACAAAGTGAAACACACTTTGCTCTGGTTTAGGTTCAAAGCGGGGGGAAATCAGCACACAAAAAGTCAAAGTCAGGAAAGCAGTCATGAAACATAACGATCAGATAATCCTCCACAATGGCCAAACCTACAGCCTGCTCTTTATAGCAGCCTCACTAATGACCAGAGCCCCACCCAACCACAGGTGGCCTCATTTTCTTTGATAATAATCTCTCAGTTGTTGCTGCCTATGCATCGCTCTCCGCATGCGTGGCTGTATCATTAACTCTTGTTCTGAATCCAAGGAGGAGCTAGATAATTGATCTCCTTCTGAGCTGTCTGCCACACTCTCCTCCTCCCTGTCACTCATGTCTTCTTGGTCAGAGGAGCCTTCATCATCAGATTCCACCAGGGGCAAAACAGGCCTGCAGCATGTGGATGTCTCCCCCACATCCACAGTCCTTGGGGCAGGAGCTGGGCCAGAGCTAACCACAACATATGGTATGGAAAACAGACTATATATAGGTACTTTCAAAGACATACCATTAGAAATTCTTTAATTGAAACCTGGGAAAAAATTAAAAACAAACTTTATTCTAGAGTACCTTACTGGACTGCACCTTTGGAAGCTCAGATACACCCCAGTAAACTACAGTGGAATAAAATTTCAAGATATAAAGATTTAATAGGACAGTCAAAACAGTTGAAAACAATGACAGAATTAGAAAAACAAGGTATAAACCTTGATTGGTATATGTAATTGCAGGCAAGATATACAATTGCAGGCAAGATATAATGAAGATAATAAAGAAGAAGGTATAAATATTGAAAAAACTAAACTAGATGAAATTTTATTTGGCTCAGATGGGCAAATTGTTTTAGAATTTGAACAAGTTAAAGATACAATGATAAAGTGGATGAAGAATACAGTGATCCCCCGATTATCGCGAGGGTTCCATTCCAAGACCCCTCGCGATAATCGATTTTTCGGGATGCAGTGGTGCGGAAGTAAAAACACCATCTGCGCATGCGTGCCCCTTTTTCCATGGCCGCGCATGCGCAGATGGTGTTTTTACTTCCGCACCTGGGAAGACCCAGCAGCTGAGGAGCCGCCTGCCTGCCCGCTTGTCCGCCGCTTTTCCGCTTGTCCGCCGCTTTTCCGCTTGTCCGCCCGCCGCTTTTCCGCCCGCCGCTTGTCCGCCGCTTTTCCGCTTGTCCGCCGCTTGTCCGCTTGTCCGCCCGCCGCTTTTCCACCCGCCGCTTGTCCGCTGCTTTTCCGCTTGTCCGGCCGCTTGTCTGCTTGTCCGGCCGCCGCTTGTCTGCCGCTTTTCCGCTTGTCCGGCCGCCGCTTGTCCGCCGCTCTGGGAGTTGAAGACCCAGGGAAGGTTCCTTCGGCCGCCCACCAGCTGATCTGCTCGGCAGCGCAGTAGCAGCGAGGAGCCGAAGATGGGGTTTCCCCGTTGCCCACGCAAAGGGGAAACCCCATCTTCGGCTCCTCGCTGCTACTGCACTGCCGAGCAGATCAGCTGGTGGGCGGCCGAAGGAACCTTCCCTGGGTGCCGCCCGCCGCTCGAGAGCAAGAGGGGGAGAGATAGAGAAAGAGAAAGAAGGAAAGAAAGAGATGAGAGAGGGAGGAAGAGAGTGTGAGAGAGGAAGAAGCAAGATAGAGAAAGAGAGAGAGAAAGAAAGATGAGAAAGGAAGGGAGTGACGTCATCGGGTGGAAAAATCGCAATATAGCGTTTCGCAAAGATCGAGATCGCGAAACTCGGGGGATCACTGTATAGGATATTCAATAGATATAGATAAATGGCAATAAATTTGGGAAAGAAATTATAAAATGTCAATGTCACCCAGAAATATCCTTATTAGGTATTTTACCAGAAAATTTTAATAAAGAAGAAATATATTTGATTATACATATTTTAACAGCAGCTAGAATAGCATATGCACAAAATTGGAAGCTGAATAAAATTCCAGACGAAAGAGAAATATTACGTAAGATTTTAGATTGTGCTGAAATGAATAGGCTTACTTTAAAACTTAAAGGTAAAGAGGGGTGTGATTACTATAAGATCTGGGGAAAGTTTTATGAATGGTTGGAAACTAAAAATAATTGAGAAGTATTTTCTTTTAATTACTTTTGAAGAAATACATGATGATTTAATTTTAATCTATTAAAGACCCAGATGACGAAATAAGGATTGGTGGCAGCATTGGATAAGGAGTCAACACAGAGATGAAAGGATTAAATTAGATATTGAATTAAGATGTTAAGATGTTTATGTTTTATTATCAATAGAAAAAGGGAATATAAGGGACTAGATTTCATAATATTGTTATCTGTAGATGAAATATATTTCATGTGTAGTTAATTTTAACGTATCAAAGAAATATAATTAATTATTATTTTAAGCATTGATTCTGTGTTTTTTATTGCTCATGTTGTTTTATTGTATGTTGGAAGAAAAATAAAGAAAAAATTTATACCCAAAAAATTCTTGTGACCAATCACTGTATTGTGATTTTTTTCCTTTTTTAATTTTGCTTGCTCACTCTTAAAAATGTTTAATAAAAGAAAAATATGTTGAGGTGATTTGGTCAAATAGAGACAATGAGCACTGACCATATTGCAAAACAAAAATAAAACAAAGCAAGATTTAGTTGTTATTGGAAAGTGAATTGCAAACACACAATTCATCTTACAGACAGAAACATAAATGATTTGGAAAGGGCCAGTCACCAGATAGGAGCTCTATTTGTTCCAGAACATATTTACTTTCCATTTATTACAACAAGCTGTATAGTTTGCTTCCAAGTCTATTACTGTATTACATTTTTTTGGCCAGATGAGGGAGCCAAATACTACGCAGTAACATTTGTCTAGGTGGCTAACGGAAACACTGAGCTGGAAAGAGAAGACAAAAGTTTATTGTAGCAACAACTTTTTAATCTTTTGGTTATTTGGGGAATAATAAACCTTGTTGTCACCCTGCCCCGTTGAATTATGATGTTTTATTTAGAGTGTTTTAAATCTAAATGGAAAGATAGGTTGGTGCAATGGCACTAGACCTATGGTTGGGGGTCACCACAACATGAGGAACTGTATTAAGGGGTCGTGGTCAGCGTTCCCTGTAAGCTGTGCGTGTGGGCACGCGTGCACCCCAAAATACCCTCCACGCACCCTTTTCCACGGGCACGCGCTCCCCATCCCCCTGCCAGCCCATGGGGGAGGGCAGGGGGAGGCGCCGGCAGTAGAAAGAAAGGGAGCCGTGGCCTCCCCTGCCTCCCCACAGTGCCTCCGGCCCCCTCGCGCCCCTGGCCTCTTGGCCCAGCCCCTGCCCGCCCAATCCGCCCCCTCTCTTCCTCCACCGCCACCTGCCTTAGGGCGCGACTCTGCAGCTTCTTCTCCTCATCCGCGCTCCCAGCCAGGGGGCTGCAAGAGAGGGTTTTCTCCACGGGCTTCGGGAATGCCCACCCTGCCCCTCTCGCAGCACCTTCGCTGGGAGCGCTTTCGTCCCGGACCTTTCAGTAAGGGGGCTGCAGTAGAGGCAGGGCAGGCATTCCCAAAGCGCTCGGAGAAAGTGCTCTCGCAGCCCCCTCGCTGACAGAGAGAGAGAGTGGGGGAGAGAAAGTAAGTGAGAAAGAGAGAGAGAGCGAAAGGGGTGGAGAGAGAGATAGCAAGAGAGAGAAAGAAAGAAAGAAAGAAAGATAGAAAGAAAGAAAGAGTGGGACAGAAAGAAAGCAAGAGAGAGAGAGCGAGAGCAAGAGGGGACAGAGAAAGAGAGAGAAATGACTCTTGATTTAAAGCATATGGTAAAAATCACCCAAATAATAACAGAGGGGAAAAAACCCAGCCGTTTGTGTGTGTGTGTGAACTCTTGAACCATTTCCAATAGCTCACCTGTTATTGGAAATGGTTCAAGAGTTCACACACACACACATACACACACACACAAGGGGGGAGGAGACAGGGATGGAAAAAGAGAAGATAGTAATAATAGTAATAGATTTTGGTTTTGTTTTATTATTAATTTCTTTTAATAAAAAAGAAGGGATTTATTTATTTATTTATTTATTCATTCATTCATTCATTCATTCATTCATTCATTCATTTATTTATTTATTTATTTATTTATTTATTTATTTATTTATACTTCTATGTCGCCCAGTCCCAAAGGGACTGCCGCTCAGACACTATACTTTTCCGCCCACACCGGAAAAAAATTAGAGGGAACATTGGTCGTGGTGTTAGAAAGGTTGAGAACCACAACATAAGACTTTCCTGGAAGAACAAAACAGTGGATGGCCAGGTGGAATCCAGCACTTTGTTTGGAAATATGCCCATCTGTCCACAGGATGAGGAAATCAAATCCTTGGAGGGAAGAATTGCCCTTCTAGTAAATGGGGGTTTTCTATCTGGTCATCCCCTTTGTTGCAGCCTTTTTAAGAGAGGGCCTGTGACATATTCTCAGCATTCCAAATAATCCCTTGCTGAAGCCTCAGCCCCAGCCATGCCCATGAGTGATGCCCATAATAGATAAGGCCAAAAAACCTTCTAAAACCCATCCAGCCAAGTCACCCAGGAAAGGGTTGAATTCTGTACAGAATCAGCCATTTTATTCAAAGTGTTGGAAGAAAGAAACAAATAAAATGCACAGGAAATTAAAGAGAACAGTTAAGAAAGGAGGAAAGAAATATAATTAACTCTGGTGTGCATCAACACTATTCATAATACTGTAACTTCCTTTCTATTCTTGCCAATTATTCTTTCATCAAGATTCAAGAAATTGTGCAAAACTCACCAGGAATCCCACAAGTTTGTGATCCCAGAATTTTCTGTTTCTCTTCTGAATTGTGCTGAACCTACTTCAGACCATGCAATTTGGCACTATCCAAAAATACATTTCCCTAACTAAAATCAGATTGTTCTGGACCAGTGAGTTTTACATGTTCCTAACTGAATTTAAATATGACATTCACATTTAATTTAATACAATATACAACATTGCTCTGTATTCCTATTCTCTATACCAATGATTTTCGATCTTTTTTGAGCCACAGCAAATTTTTTACATTTATAAAATCCTGGGGCACACCACCAAACAAAATGACACAAAATGACACTCTAAGACACTCTCCTCTCTTTTTCCATCCCTGTCTCTCCCCCCTTGTGTGTGTGTGTGTATGTGTGTGTGTGTGTGTGTGTGTGTGTATACACACTCTTGAACCATTTCCATTTTTCTCTCTCTTATTTTTTGGGTGCTTTTTATCATATGCTTTAAATCAAGAGTCACTTCTCTCTCTCCTTTGTTTCTCTCTCTCATTCTCTCATTCCTCTCATTCTCTGCCTCATTCATTTTCTCATTTCTCTTTTTTCTCCCCTTTTTTCTCTCATTTCTCTCTCTCCCTTCCTCTCCTCCTCTCTTTCTCTCTTGCTTTCTTTCTCTCTTTCTCTTTCTTTCTCTCTCTCTTTCTATTTCTTTCTTTCTCTCTCTCTTTCTCTCTCTCTCTTTCTTTCTCTCTCTTTCTTTCTTTCTCTCTCTCCCTCTCTCTCTCTCTCTTGCTTTCTCTCTCTCTCTCTTGCTTTCTTTCTCTCTCTTTCTCTCTCTCTTTCTCTCTCCCCCTCTCTTTCTCTCTCACTCGCTCTTTCTCTGGCTCTCTCTCTTTCTCTCTCTCTCTTGCTATCTCTCTTTCTCTCTCATACTCCATGCTGGCAACAGCGGCATCAGGCAGTAGCCGCAGGACGGCGGCAGGGTGGTCGGCTGCAAGCGGAAACTCCAGGGCGGAGGCACCGACAATGGCAGCTGGACGTGTTGCTGGATGCCATACATGCTGGTGCTGTGCTGGGCATGGGCACCTCCGTTCCAGCCCAGCCAGCAGGCCAGTGTCAGCTGCGCTCCCATGCACAGCACAGTGCCAGCATGTATGGCATCCAGCAACACATCCAGCTGCCGCTGTCGGTGCCTCCGCCCTGGAGCTCCCGCTCACAGTCGCCGTCCCGAGGTTACTGTCCAGTGCTGCTGCTGCCGGCACCCTCCGACCAGGCCTCAAAGCTCATCTGCTGCCGCTGCCAGGGAAGCTCCAGCCGGGTGGGGCACTGCGGCTGCTGGTGCCTCTGCCCTGGAGCTCCCGCTCGCAACCACAGGCCCATGGCTACTGCCCAGTGCCACTGCTGCCGGCGCCCTCCCACTCCCGCTGCCAGTGCCTTCCTGCCGGTCCCCAAACCTCACCTGCCGTGAAGAAGGAAGGCGCAAAGAAGGAAGGCGTGAAGAAGGAAGCTCAGCTCAGCTTCCAGTCTTGCAACTTTTTGCTCTTCGTGCCCTCAGCTGAGTTCCCTTCTTCGCGGCATAACCAACCAGTGGTTGAAAAACAGTGCACAATACACAATGCTTTGCTTTTTGAGGATTACAACTTTCTTGATTTTTCCTGTCCTCTTGTTTTCATTTTAGGCAGTAACATTTATAAAAGTCAATGCCACTGTTCAACATATGCTCCTTCCAGCATCCTCTCAATTCTTTTTCATCCTGAATGATTTTATCTCTTTCATTTTTAAGTTCATTTACTCTGCTGGAGGCTCCTAATTTACCCTCTTCCCCCTGCACTTCAAAAAAAAAATTAGAATGAAGCTGAAGTGTTGGAATGCTGAAAGGAATATTTTAATTATGTGTATAAGATGGATAATAATATGTTGAATATGAATACATTTATTTTTAAATAAAAACATATTTTAAAAGCAGATATTCGCCAAAATTCTTGGATCTGTAAGTAATCCGATTACTTTTATTTATTCTGTCATCTTGTTCCTATTCATTTGTCTGTGTTACTTAATGTCATATTTTTCTTATTATTTTAATTCATTGAGAAAGTGTCACAATGGTTTTTTTTTTCAAATATTGAAAAATACCTCTGCTTTTTCCATTGTATAACAGGCAACTTTCACCAGTTTATGGATTTCTTATTTGATACACACCCATAACTATCCAGATGACCTCCATTCATAACGTCTGATGTGTGTTTTAATCCATTTGTTTATATCATATGTATTTATCAACATCCTTACACAAGATTTGATCTCCATCATATAGCTGTTTCTCTTTCTTTCTCTTAATTTCATAAATATAAAAGACCTTTTTATTATTTTCTTCATTTTCTTCATGTTCTTTACCATGTTCTCCTTATCAAGTTGCAATTTTCCATATGGCATAGTTATCAACTGATGAAGCTGGGTAGGTAGTCTTTCGATTTATGGCTGTTCATTTAGTGACCATTCAAAGATACAACGGCACTGAAAAAATGTCACTTATAATTATTTTTAACACTTACAGCCATTGCAGCATCCCCATGGTCACCTGATCGAAACTCTGGTGACTCATATTTATGGCAATTGCAGTGTCCCAGGGTCATGTCGTCACCTTTTGTACTATTGTCCCAGAGAAATGTTAATGTAGTAAAAAGAGATTTTCAATGTCTAAGTGTGGAGCTGGGTAAAATAACTGATTCAGTGACTTTCTCAGAGGTGTTACCAGTTTGGGGCCAAGAGGATAAAACAACGTGTATCAGAGAGTTTAATGTGTGGTTAAGGCAGTGGTGTAAAGCTGAAGGTTTTGGCTATGTAAGTCATCATATCAGTAGGTGGTCTAATAGGGAGTTGTTTAAGAGGGATGATTTGCATCCATCATACAGAGGTACCCGGGTGCTTGGTGAGGAATTCAGAACTTTTTTGGACAGGCATTTAAACTAGGTAAAGGGGACAGAGATGTAACTGATGTGGGTGATTTCTGTCCCCGACCAATGAGGATAAACCAGTTTTTGGAAGCATATGAAAAAGGAGCTGCAAATAAAATAGATGTAGTTGTTGATGATAAGGGGCAAACTAATAATGAAAACAATGTTCTTCGGGTAATGTGCACGAATGCTCGAAGCTTGAGCAACAAGCTCTGTGAGTTAATGGCCATAATATCTAGAGATAATTTGGATCTGGTTGTCATAACTGAGACATGGTTTAAGGATTCTAATGAATGGGAAATATCCATACCAGGATATACACTGTATAGGAAGGATAGAATAGAGAGAAGGGGAGGTGGATTAGCCATTTATGTTAAAGAAAGTCTAAAAACAACACTAATTCAAAATACATGTCAAAATCTGGAGACTCTCTGGATTTGCATGCAAAATAAAGAAGGTTCTGTCATTAGAATTGGGGTGATCTATAGGCCTCCAGGGCAATCTGAGGAATATGACAACAAGATGGTGGATGAAATTACCCTAATGGCAGTTAAGGGAGATATTGTGGTTATGGGTGATTTCAACATGCCTGATGTTGACTGGAATATCCCCAGTGCCCTTACATGCAAAAGTAAGAATATAGTAGAGGCCTTTACAGGAGCAGCTCTTGCACAGCTAATTAAGACACCAACTAGAGGGGAGAATATTCTAGATTTAGTTTTTACGAATGGGAATTGGGTTTCAGAGGTCAAGGTGGGAGAAAATTTAGGTTGCAGTGACCATCTATGTTTGTGGTTTGATGTAAAAACTGATTGTGAGCAATCCTATACTGCAACCAAAGTATTGGATTTCAGAAAAACAAATTTTAATGCAATGGGGGAATATTTAAATAATGAATTAAAGGGGAGGGATAAAATGGCAGAAGCGAGCACCCAGCGGACTGTATTTAAAAAGGCCATCTTAAAAGCCACAGGACTGTATGTAAGGCAAATAACTAAAAGTAAAAGGAAGAAGAAACCGCTATGGTTTAGCAATGATGTAAGGGCTATAGTCAATGAAAAACGGCTGCCTATAGGACGTATAAAGAGTCTGGAAGTATAGCTGATAGAGAGGTGTATAAAATGAGACAGAAGGAGGCGAAACAGATAATACATGCTGCTAAAGCCTCAAAAGAGGAAGAAATTGCCAAATCTGTAAAGAAGGGGGATAAAACCTTCTTCAGATATATTAGTGATAGGAAGAAGAAAAACTGCAGCATCACGAAGCCTAGTACCGGGAATAATACATGCATTGATGGGAATAAGGAGATCGCTGACCATTTCAATAGTTACTTCTGTTCAGTTTTCTCAAAAGACACCTTACAAAATAATACTATAGAGGGATATAGCATTGCTTCCAGCTGTACGGATTCAGCTCCAGTGATCTTAGAAGCTGATGTCTTAGAAGAACTTGAACGATTAAAGATAAATAAGGCAATGGGTCCAGATGGCATCCACCCCAGAGTTCTTAAAGAACTCAGATCAGTCATTGCTACCCCCCTGACTGATTTGTTTAACCAATCCCTGTTAACAGGAGATGTTCCTGAGGATTGGGGAATGGCCAGTGTTGTGCCTATCCACAAGAAGGGCAGTAGAGAAGAAGCTGGTAACTACAGGCCAGTTAGCTTGACATCAGTTATAGTTAAAATGATGGAGACTCCACTCAAAAAGAGGATAAATCAGCACCCAAAAAACAATAACTTATTGGACCCAAATCAGCATGGCTTTACTGAAGGCAAATCATGTCAGACTAATCTCATTGATTTCTTTGACTATGTCACAAAGGTGTTGGATCAAGGTGGTGCGGTGGATATTGCCTATCTGGACTTCAGCAAAGCCTTTGATACGGTTCCACATAAAGGGCTGATAGATAAATTAGTGAAGATTGGACTTAATCCCTGGATAGTTCAGTGGATTTCAAGCTGGCTGAAGCATAGACATCAGAGAGTTATTGTTAATGGCGAATATTCTGAGCAGAGACAGGTTACAAGCGGTGTGCCACAAGGCTCTGTTCTGGGTCCTATTCTTTTTAATATGTTTGTGAGTGACATAGGGGAAGGTTTGGTAGGGAAGGTTTGCCTATTTACCGATGACTCTAAAGTGTGCAATAGGGTTGATATTCCTGGTTGATATTATGGTAAATGATTTAGCTTTACTAGATAAATGGTCAAAGCAATGGAAACTGCAGTTTAATGTTTCCAAATATAAAATAATGCACTCGGGGAAAAGGCATCCTCAATCTGAGTATTGCATTGGCAGTTCTGTGTTAGCAAAAACTTCAGAAGAGAAGGATTTAGGGGTAGTGATTTCTGACAGTCTCAAAATGGGTGAGCAGTGTGGTCGGGCAGTAGGAAAAGCAAGTAGGATGCTTGGCTGCATAGCCAGAGGTATAACAAGCAGGAAGAGGGAGATTGTGATCCCCTTATATAGAGCGCTGGTGAGACCACATTTGGAGTACTGTGTTCATTTCTGGAGATCTCACCTACAAAAAGATATTGACAAAATTGAACGGGTCCAAAGACGGGCTACAAGAATGGTGGAAGGTCTTAAGCATAAAACGTATCAGGAAAGACTTAATGAACTCAATCTGTATAGTCTGGAGGACAGAAGGAAAAGGGGGGACATGATCGAAACATTTAAATATGTTAAAGGGTTAAATAAGGTTCAGGAGGGAAGTGTTTTTAATAGGAAAGTGAACACAAGAACAAGGGGACACAATCTGAAGTTAGTTGGGGGAAAGATCAAAAGCAACGTGAGGAAATATTATTTCACTGAAAGAATAGTAGATCCTTGGAACAAACTTGCAGCAGACGTGGTAGATAAATCCACAGTAACTGAATTTAAACATGCCTGGGATAAACATATATCCATCCTAAGATAAAACACAGGAAATAGTATAAGGGCAGACTAGATGGACCATGAGGTCTTTTTCTGCCGTCAGTCTTCTATGTTTCTATGTTTCTATTTTGACCAGCGAAGTCAATGGCGAAACCTGATTCACTTAACAACCATGTTACTAACTTAATAACTGCATTGATCCCTTAAAATGAGTCAAAATTCGCTTAATAATAGAAAGTTTGGGCTCAATTGTGGTCATAAGATGAGGACTACCTATATTTACCTCAGGAATGAAATTCATCTGAGAAAATTCAAAATCAGCATTGTCTACTTTGTGGTTCAGAATATTTTGGGGTTTTACACATTCCTGCAGCTGTCTGTCTCCTGTCTGTCTCTTTCTCTCTGACACACACACACACCCTCAGAGGTTTTAAACGATTCCCATTGGATCATTAATTCTTACATTATTGGATTCTTGATCTGATTTCATTGACTCAGCAATGTATTTGATGCCTTCAATTGCACTTTTAACATCTGGATTTTTAGTAAGCGATGTCTGGAAATTCATAGCTGCGGGTCCTTGTTTCCCTGAGATTTCAGAGATATCTACGTCCTCAGTGAAAATCCTGTTCTCCTGCTTATTTTTGGAGGGACGTTTCATTGTTGAGAAAAACATAACGTTTGGAATTGTTTCAATAAATATCTGAAAGAAATAGACACCGATTAGAGAATTTAAGCAAATTACTAAATGCCACATCTCTTAATCTCTAAAGAAAATAGATTACAATACTTTTTGAGACTGGGACTCAAGGAAGCAAGTAGAAGTATAAGAATAATTCAAGTTACCCACTATTGTTTACTTGTTTAATGACTATTAAATGTTCAACTATTGCTTAGTATAGGAAGTTAGAATTACACGGACTTTTATCAATTACAGAGCAAATATTGGTTTTATTATAGTTAATGGCATATGGAACGGGGCTGGCCATGAAGTCTCAGTTGCTAAAAATGAAAAATGTCACATGTTTTTGCTGAATTTGAAAATTAAGAGAGACTAGGATAGATCTATTTCACCTTTGTACTGGCCTCATCAGCTAGCCATACCCTCTTATTGGGATTTGACAGAAAAACACACGCACACACACAAATTGTTTAAAATTAATTAAAATGGAAAAAGTTAAATGCAAGCGGTATTAAAAACATTAAAGCTAGCCAATCAAAAGAGGATGAGATACACAAGAAGAAAAAGAAGGGGTTATTTGACTTATACACAAAATAATTTAAAGTTAAAATATAAAATAAATATAAATTTAACTTACTTGCTTGAAAATCTTCTTCCTTGGCCTTTCAGTTAAAACACTGACTTAACAACAAGTCATTGCTACAAGATCTTTATAGAGTTAGCTGCTGCTAAGAAGTAGCATCCTTCTGCTTATGCTTCTCTGGCACAATTGGAGCTAGGATATAAATATTGCCTCTGCTAGAAAGACATAATATAGAGCTATCCTGTCTAGGATCCATTGAGAGCTTATTTTATTGATTTCTTCTTAAAGGAGTCCATCACCTCATTTGTCTCACTAGGGTCTATTGTTTGGGCTATACAATGAATGGAGACATACTTCCTTTTCTTTATCCCAATATCCTATCCTAGGCTTGAAAAATGTAGGTCACCTTACCTTCCTCACCCACTGTGGCATAGTGTGAGTACTGGGTGAGCGATGGTGGGTATTGATCACTATGACAGTGATGATGATAGAAGATATGACTAACACCATGGTGAACAACATGTATTTGCCAATCAAGGGAACAGCACTGGAAGTTGAAGGAATCAGCTCCACAATGACCAGAAGAAACACAGTCAAAGAAAGCAGGACAGAGATGCTCAGGGTCATCTTCTCCCCTGGGATAAATGAGGGGAAAATAGTAAATTGAAACATTTAACAAACAAAATAGAACAAGAAAGTGCAATTGGTGATTCAGGAGAAACCAGGGAAGAATTGTCGTATTGAATTTCGGTAGCTACTACGATTCAACCCCACTATAATGTATTTTAGAATCATCCAACTATTTGTGCAAATATAAAAGTAATGCCTTATATTGCCTCCACAATGGTTGGATAATGCTTTAAAAAGTCATAAGTCATTAGTGGAGAAGCTGTCCAGGATCTGGGAAACCTAGGTTGGATTTGGACATATAGGTCAGTTCTGTGCTGCCTGATTTAATCAACATGAGCTATACAGTTTGGGGACCCATAATCCAGGGCACCAATTGATTCCCGAGATCTACACAGAGGATTGTGTGAGAAACCCATATCCTTAAGAGGAGCAAGCCACTCTGACATCCAGCCACCAGACTCACACAGATAAGGCACGAAAATTATGTTCGGACATTTCCCCTTGTTCCTCTGTCCCCCTTCCTGATTTTCTAGCATGTTTCCTGGGATGCCAAATCCTGTGTGTTTTTTAGCTGAAAAGGCGAAGCGATTAATTTTAGAAAATTCTCAAAATGCTTCCCAACATTATTTCAAGTGGATTTTTGTTTTCAAAAGGCAACAAAGATGGAGAGGGGCGGAGTCAATGGCGCTGGCGGTACAGAGTTTTTCCTTGTCCATGGGGAAACTCTGAATCCCCGCTGCCTGGGGGGCTTTGGTTCCTATGCAACCAAGCTGGATCCTCCCTGAAGGGGAGGTGATGCAGGGGATGCTGCCGGCGGGCTGGTTTGGGGTCAGCATACCCCACCAGTCGAACCGGTTTGTCTTGCACCAGCAGTGGTGAAATCGGCTGGGCTGCCGTGCCTAAGCCGACCAAGCCAAGCTGACACCACAATGAAAGGATTTTAAAGTAAGCTTGAAGTCACCTGAAGAGAGGAACTAAGTTAAGAATGGTGCTGGTGAGTGATTCAGCTTATTGGAGCTTGGACTGATTTTCTTGATTTTCAAATGGAAACAAAAGCTTGGGAAAAAAATGGAGAGGAAGCAGCTAATTGGCATTTGGAAACAATAGCAGAAAACTTCTGGAAGGACGATAAAAGCCCAAGATTGAGGATTTTAAAATTTGTTTATCGGATTATTGAACTATTTCAAAATATGAATTTTAGCAAATTGGTTTTAATCAGCTGATAAAATAAAATTTTTATTATATAAAGTTATATAAGTTTAAAATATTTTTTGTGGAATTAATAAGACTGCCACCTGTTGGTTGGAGGAATAATGACAGGAGAAGATTTGTCGGACATACTATCTGTTTTTCCCCCTTGGCTTTTGGAACACTTTAAAATAATAATACTAATAAAAAATAAAAGCAAGAAAATAAAAGAAGAACTGACATAAGAAGGAGCAGATAAGAGAAGATTTGGACAATGATAAAATACAAATTTACAAAACTGATAAATAATTATTAATTGAACTACTAATTGAAATGTGAGATAAATTTATATTTGTATATGGTTCTTAAATGGATTTGTAGAGACGATTTTGAACGTATTGATTATTTGAACTATAAGATTATTATAATGTGAATTATAATAGTAAAGAAAAACGGAAAGGAAAAAGAGATATAATAAAGCTATGATTATTAGAGGATTAATAGGGGAAAATAAATAGTACTGATTATGATTAATATATTTTTTGGGGAGAAGTATCTGGGATTTCAACTGAATGGATTAGGGAAGATTATTAATTTCAGAAATATGGTGAAAACAAATAGATGAAATATTATTACATTGAGATCATTAGTGAAAATCAGATTATGAATTATTATTATATTGGGCATGATAGTGAAAGATATATAGAATAGGAAAGAATATTACATTGGGAATGACAGTGAAATTAAATAGATTAGGGAAGATTATCACACTGAGTTTGACAGTGGAAGATATATAGAATAGGGAAGATACATAAATTAGTGAAGATATATTTATTAGGGAAGATCATCACACTGTGAATGGCAGTGAAACCAAATAGATTAGGGACGATTATTACACTGGGGATGACAGTGACATATAGACTAGGGAAGATTATTACACTGGGTTTGACAAAGTTTGCTTTTAAAGCAGAATAACACAGGGTATGGAAAGGGTTTTGCTTCTGCTGGAGAGGTGCAATCTGATATACACAGGCATATACCTGAATCTGTAGGGAGATAAAATACTAATCCAGTCAAGAATGAGAAGAGAAGGCAAGGAATGATGACGTTGACAATGAAGTAGAGAGGCAAACGCAACAATACAAAGTGATAGGTGATATCAAGATATGGCGTTTTAAGGCAACATTCATAGGTCACCGAGTGCTTCCAACCTCGGTAATCTTTCATTGTCCATTCTCCACTCGGCACGTAGTTACTCAAGTCTGGACGGTCACTTTCCTGAAAAAGCAAATGCTACCAGATCACAAAACAACAGGAGAATGAAGTTTAGAGCATCTGGATACATTCAGTATTTCTCAACAGTTTTCTACAATTGCACTTCTGTTACACATATAGATTTATCTGGGAGAGGTGGAGACTTCATTTTGTTTTAAGCATTTTCTGACCATGAATAAAACATTAGAAAAACGATCTGATAATTAGGTCCCATGATATTGTTCCAAATTTCAAACCAATAAACTACATTTCAATTAACTATACTGCTCAAAAAATAAAGGGAACACTTAAACAACACGATATAACTCCAAGTAAATCAAACATCTGTGAAATTAAACTGTCCACTTAGGAAGCAATAGTGATTGACAATCAATTTCACATGTTGTCAGCACATTCAATTTTATACAGAACAAAGTATTCAATGAGAATATTTCATTCATTCAGATCTAGGATGTGTTCTCTGAGTGTTCCCTTTATTTTTTAAAGCAGTTTACATTTCTCCATAGTGCTAAAGAGAGGAGAGGGCAGGGCAGGGAAGAGGAGGGGAGGGGAGGAAAGGGGAAGGGAGGGCAGGACAGGGGAGGGGAGGGTAAAGAGGAAAGGAGAGGAAAGGAAATGAGGAAATAAATTTTTACTTGTATATAATAATATGAAAATGAATAAAGGTGCTAGCTACTCAAGTGAGCCAGTTTGGTATTAGTGTAAAAACATCAGATTAAAACTGGGAGACTGGGAGTTCTAGTCCCACTTTCAACATAAAGCCAACTGGGTGACCTTGGGCCAAACACTCTCAGTCCTAGGAAACTAATTCTGAGGAAACTAATTCTGAAAAATTTGCCAAGAAAGCTGCAGAGCCTAGTCCAGATGGTTGCCGGGAGTCAAGACTGACTTGAAAACAGAACAAACCAACTAACTGAAGCCTACCGGGTAGATGGCAACCACAGTGCCATCGTAAGTCCAGGTTCCCAGCTTCATACTGCAGTTTTGCTCATCGAAGGGGAAGTGAGTGACTATAATTTCACAGTAACTGTTGAAGATGGCTGGCGGAGTCCACGTGATATGTCCCGTATAGTTCAGAAGAACTTTGGTGAACTGGTCGATAGCAAAAATTCCATCTGCACTAAAAAGAAAAAAACCAGTCATACGAATAGCATACAATTTTAATACACTGGCTATGCATTTTGTTGCACACAGTGTTATCAATGTGTTGGGATCTTCCTTTTGTTGGTGTCTTTCTTTTAAAATAATGTACTCTGCAAACTCCATTTGGTAGAAAAATGGTTGCATTTTTTTAAAAAATTAAAAACTATGAGAAAGACTGTATACCCAGAAAAGAAATCTTTTATTCACATTAAAGAATTACATTCAAAGGTTTATTTTTTTAAAAAATATTTCAATTGAAAAATTTTAATACCACATTTTGCAGGTTAAACTGAATATTTATGAAAGCTGACCATGGATGATGAGTTGGAATAAAATAGCACTTCTCACCTTTCCCACAAATAGTCTTGCTTTAAGAATGTGATAAGGAATATAGAAAGTCCAGTGTCATCTAATCTGGCACTGGTTATTAACTTTCTTATAATTCTATTTGCACATATTTTAAAAACCCACCAAAAAACCCACAGAAGAGTAGAAATGTACAGTTTTTTTCTTTTGCTCACAGCCAAAAATATGTAAAATTGGCATGCTGGGGTTGAGGGAACAACCAAGACTTTTTGTTCCTGGAGACCCATTTGGGCGCCATTTCAAGCTACATTATTTCAAACCACAGACATTTGGACTCGTGCGTTCTTCATCGCTGGAGATTTTCAAGAAAAGTTTGGATAATCATTTCTCTAGGAAGAAATAAGGACTTCTGACTTGGGCAAGGGATTGAACTATGGTCCCTTCCAGCCAGCGGTGGGTTGCTCCTTGTTTGGACCGCTTCTCAGAACTGAAGGATGTGGCAACAGCAGTAGCACTGGGGTCCCATTGGCACCATGTGTGAGTTATTACATTAGAGGTGCCAAGATGGGACAATAGCTAGACTTGTCAACCAGGAGATATTGATCTTCAACACTTTGTTCCCACCTAGTGGTCATTCAGGTTTTTGCAGCCTGGTCCTAGAAGCTCCACCATATGCTGTCAAATTTGTTGAAAACATTGCACCAGGAGTAAGTCTTGAGGGCTCCCTGTGCCTGAAGACACCAAGGTAGCTGTTTCTCCACCAAATTCTTGCTACTGGGAGCATCCATTTCTTTTTTTTTGGTTTAAGCTAATTGTAGCATCTGCAGGGTGTTTCCAGATGCATCAAAGCAGGGAGAATGGTTCCCCCAAGGAAGCCTTTATTTCAGAGGTCACACTCATGCAGAAGCTGAGTTTACAGCTTTTTGTGTAGTCTGAATGTTTCTCTCTCTTACTATGGGACTCTGCCTCAGAATTAAGCTCTACTTACTTGTTATACAAAACTAAATCTGGATGCCAGATATCCTCCGAGGAGATGCGAATTTGCTTCACACCGCCATAATCTGATGGATTCCATCTCAAATTTACATCTGTCCATTGCTAGTGGTGATGGGGAGAGAATTTCAAAGAATTTATAAGGTCTTATGAAAAGTTTAACAAAGAACAATTGTTTTATTCATTAAATGTAAGTTATAGAATGAACAACAACAAAAAAGAATGTATATTTCCTTATGTCATAAAATGATTATCAGTGTATGTCAGCGATGGGTTGATCCAGTTTGGCCACTTTTGTTTTGTTTTGTTTAAGTTGGAAAATAGGAAACTACTTTAAAACCATTGGCTGTGTTCCAACTCTCCAGGGGCATTATGGGAGTTTTTCTTGGAGGTTCCCCATCCCCCACCCCACCCCAGCTAGATCCAGCTCATTTGCATCCTTTGGAAAGAGTTTGTCAAATGTATAACGGAAATGGAAGGAGGGAGATGTGCTACTTCTGGAAATACAACTCAATTCTGTCTTAGACTAAGCTGTCTGATGGGTTTATCTCAATCAGATGCTATAATATGTCCCACAACTAGTGTTGGGCGAACCGAACTTGCAAAGTTCGGGTTCGTGTCGAACTTTGCAGTGTTCGGCATGCCGAACCCGAACTTTAAAAAAAGTTCGGGTAAAGTTCGGGTTCGGCGTTCACTCGAACACCACAAAACGCCGCCACCTGGGAGGAGAGTGGGGAATCCCATCGTGGGATTCCCCACCTCCTTTCGCTTGCGGCACTGCAAGCAAAAGGAGGTGGGAAATCCCACGATGGGATTCCTGGGGCGGGGCTTTGATGTCACGGAGACTACTTCCTGGCCAGCCGAAATGGGGAGGAAGGAGTTTCGTGACATCAAAGCCCCACCCCCGGAATCCCATCGTGGGATTTCCCACTTCCTTTTGCTTGCAGCGCAGCTACGGCATCCTTTTCTATAAAAATAAAAGGAAGCAAAAGGAGGTGGGGAATTCCCCACTTCCTTGTTTATTTTTACAGAAAAGGACGCTGTAGCGGTGCTCACCCGAACTTCACGGCAAACCCAAACTTCGTTGGGTTCGCCCAACACTACCCACAACAAATAGGCATTTAGGGAAATGTTTGGTTTTCTAAAATCCAATTAGCAAAATGCACAGTGCTGCTGCTGTGACAAACTTTATAAAATCATTTAATTGTGCCTCTCTTTAGTTATAACGCGCAAGAATATCGCAAATAAATTCAACCTCTTGGAAAAGGGAGCTCTAATCCAAAAATATTTCTTGAACAGGGGAATAAGGCCAATCAAAACGCACCTTTGGGCATCAAACAGAGCATGGTGGTTTATAAACCACAGTTATTACCTGTTTCAGACGCACATTGGTGCTTACTATTTGATTTACTTCATCCTTAAGAGACAGAGACAGAAAAAGACAAGGTTAACAGAATATAATTTGTTTGCAATAATCGCTGTTGAGATTATCGGTTAAAAACTTTTGCTGTTTTGGCTTCATTTTCTTTCTCTCCAAGCACTGAATTCCCACTGCCAAAATCAGACTGTAAACTATTTTAGTCAGGAACCTGCTTCTCTTTGCTCTGAAAAGCAATATACCATATTTTTCGGAGTATAAGATGCACATTTTCTCCCCCTAAAAGAGGCTGAAAAATCAGGTGCATCTTATACTCTGAATGTGGGGTTTTTTAAAAAGTTTTTCCCCCTAGCCCTAACTAGATGCTAATGATGTTCCCAGGTCTTATCCACTTGCAAGCTCTTTCATTGTTACTCTCTGTCAAGAATGTTTTTCAAACCCTGTCTTTGTAGCTTTTTAAAATTTCTCTCCTTGCTCCAAGTATTCCTTTCTAGCCCTAACCAGGTGGTAACAATGTTCCCAGTTCTTACCGTGGGAAGAATGTTTTCCAAGCCCTAGGTTTTGCAGGGTTTTTTTCATTGCTCTACTTGTTTCAAATGTTTCTTTCCAGCCCTAAGCAGGTGGTAACAATGTTCCCAGTTCTTACAGGCTTGCAGACTCTTTCATTGTTGCAAAGAATGTTTCCCCTGGGTCCCATCAAACAACATTGTTTATTTCCTCCCTCCAATTAAAGAAAGTTAATTGGTTACTGTTATGAGACCGTTCCTTCTTAGCCAAAGAACTATAGATAGTCCTTACATACAACTATAATAAAATCTGCTATTACAGTTGTATGTCATAGTAGGTCAGTCATTTCATTGACCCGATTTTACAATCTTTACCTTTGAACAGCCCTTAAGCAATCAGCTGTAACTTGAGGATCACATGTCCTGATGAAATTTGCACATTTTTCTGACGAAACAAGAGGTATCTGAATTGGGAGGGTTTATGTAGATTGTTGTGGCACATAGCATTGGAGAGATGGGAGCAGAGGTGGGTTCCTCCTTTTTTTTTCAGCAAGAAAGAAGCCCCCCCACCCCTCTTCAATTTTTTCAGTTCAATTTTCATATCATTATGTTCAGAAATGTTCAAGCTACCAATCCCACACCAACTTTAGTAAAACAGAACGCATTTTGCAGGCAAAACTATCTATACATTGAAAAAGAAAATTCACAAAAACGGGGGCGCACGCATTTTATGAGTAAAATAAACCAATAAGCATTAATTTTTTCAGTTCAATTTTCATTTCATTGTGTGCAGAAATGTTCAAACTTGTTTCCAAGTGAAAAAAGCTTTCAAAAAGACCAAATATAAGTACGTAAAATGAACAATTTGCAGTTCGGGTCAAATAGACCCGGGAACAGAACTTTAGGGTGTGTTTTTGAGCAGAACAGCAGGGTTTTTAAGATACATATGGAAAGATAAAATTTTATAGTATCAAGATTATTGTGGAGGTGAGAATGGAAAAATAAATTAATTCGTTCAGTTAACTGAGTTTTTTATGTATTCATTATATTTGTTTGCCATCCATCTTGCCACAAGGTAACTAATTATTTGATTAATTCATTAAGCAAACCCTGCCCAAAAGAATGGGAAGCTGCCAGTAATGAAGTATTGCAAGCTAAATCTCCCCACAGAATGGAGACTTATCCTGACGGGATCAAGATTGACTCAGTCTTCCATTCTTCTGAGGTTGATAAAAGGAGGGCCCAGTGCTCTAAAGCAGTGTTTCCCAACCTTGGCAACTTGAAGATATCTGGACTTCAAGTCCCAGAATTCCCCAGCCAGCAAATTCTGGCTGGGGAATTCTGGGAGTTGAAGTCCAGACATCTTCAAGTTGCCAAGGTTGGGAAACACTGCTCTAAAGCACCATGGAACGATATATAAGTCTAAGTCTAAGTGCTATCGCTAGTAAAACTTTTACCGTACCACATTGATCAGCTGGATAAGTTGAAGTCCCACAATGACTTGCACCACATGACTATGATTGCTTACTGGACGCACAATTTTGTTGTAGTTCGCGAATAAATCATTAACCAGGCGACTTTCATGTTCGGAGCCATGGACTAGAATAGCTGCAAGACAATATGATTAAAAAAGGGCAACGTTTGAAAAACAGAGACAAAACTTTGTGAAAGTCTGAGCAGATGCTAAGAGTTTGGAACTGAGCTGGGTGTTTGGACTCTGAGGGAGAAGCCAGAATAACTGCTCATTTCCTTGGCTTTCCAGATTCTTTTCTGGGGTTGCAGACATCACATTGGGACCTGGTCATTCTATTGTTTAAACTTCCCAAGAACGCTTTTTGGATTATATGCAGAACTCAAACATATTTGGGAAAATCAAATCGACGTTGGCTTTTTTCATTGCAATATGCTTGCTTTCAATTTAGGTTTTTAAATTATACTAATGTTTTTTTTTTAAAAAGCCCGAACCAACAACAGATATCCAACAAATTTGGAAGATGCTAAATGAAGTCTGCTTGTCAAAGCACTTTGAGCCAATACTGGAATTTTAATCAGTCCTGATTTTTCCATTGTAGTCACATGAAGGGGTAATTATTCAGTCATGCGCTTACAAGGTTTTTAAATTACACTAATCTTTTTTTTAAAAAGGCCAAAACCAACAACATATCAAACAAAGTTGGAAGATGCTAAATAAAGTTTGATTGACAAAACACTTTGAGCCTATACTGGAGTTTGAATCAGTGTTGATTTTTTTTATTGTAGTCACATGAAGGAATATTTATTCAGTCATTCGTTTACAAGGTTTTTAAATTACACTAATCTTTTTTTTAAAAAGGCCAAAACCAACAACATATCAAACAAAGTTGGAAGATGCTAAATAAAGTCTGATTGACAAAACACTTTGAGCATATACTGGAGTTTGAATCAGTGTTGATTTTTCTACTGTCGTCACATGAAGGAGTATTTATTCAGTCATTCGTTTACAAGATTTAGAGGTCCCCCAGCTCTGAAATTACTTCAGGGAGGCTTATTCTAAAAATATAAAACAATAAAAGAATAACAATGGAAAGTAATTTCAGGCATTCAGACAAACATATAGCTCAAACATATAGCTACACATTGTAAAGATAACCAACTGGGCTTTACCAACATTTTACTAATCAAAGGGCTGGAGAAACAATCAGGTTTTTAGTCTTCCAAAATATAATAAGATATCATTGGTAACCATTGGTCTGGTAATAAGTAGTCATTAGTCAGCCAACTGACTTCTTTTCTATTTTTGAGTTGTTCCTTCCATGGGAGAGATTTTGGCCATAGAAATAGATCAGGTTCTTGTTGTGAGAGGTCCACGTCCAGCTCAGCTGGGCACGGATTTGGTATCTTAGGCCAGTGTTCCTGTCATCTGACTGAAGCTGGGTGAGAAGATTCCTTTTTTTATTTAGACTCTAACCTTAAAAGAAAAAAAAAGAGGAAAATCCAGGAAAAAAGACTCTTAGAATTATTTTTTAATGTGGCGAACTATCATAGAGAAAAAAATCCTAGACACAAAAGAACTAAGGGGAGAAAAGCTAAATGTCTTTTAAAATCTCGGGAGATGCAGAAGCCCTGGTTGGCTTTCGGTCTCTGGCACCACATCCTCTCTGACCTCCTTGCTATTGGACTTAGGTGCCAGGTGCATGGGCCTATGGTACCACACCACAACCATCTCTCTATCCTCAGGATCCATGACCAGCTGCACGGGAAGTGGACGGGTCACAACAATTCTATTCTCTGTAGGTCAGCATCTGGATTATAGGTCTCTATAGGTCAGCTTCTCTAAAGGAGTTTCTGACACCACCTGCCCCACGTGCTGATTATCTGCAACCTGCCACTGGCCGTCTTCTTTGCCAAGGGTCCCTGCAGGGTGGTGAACTGTCGGGAGAGGCAAGCGGGTGGGGGAAAAGCCCGGGTGTGCATGTGTGTATGTGAATGTCGAGAAGCCCCCTGATTCGTCAGTTCCTCTAGCTCAGCTTGACCACGGTGGCTCCCTGAGTGGAGGCACAGGTGGCGGCAATAATTTCTGCACTTTCTACCGCTGCCTGGCTGGGGTGCCCAGAGGGAAGTGGCAGCCCCCGCCCAAGAAACCCGGTGGAAGAAGGAAAGGGAGCAGTGGCGCCTCCACCCTCCGTGGATGTGCCGGTGCCAAGCCTCCCCACCCCACCCAGGTGGGCTGGCAGGGGGATGACATTCAAAATAAGAAAAAACTTCGCCGGCCTCTGCAGAGAAGCAAGAGAGAGAAAGAGAGAACAAGAGAGAGAGAGAGAAAGAGAGAGAAAGAGAGATAGCAAGAGAGAGAGAACAAGAGAGAGAAAGAAAGATAGGGAGAGAGAAAGAAAGAAAGAGAGAGGGACAGAGAGAGAGAAAGAGAGATAGCAAGAGAGAGAGAACAAGAGAGAGAAAGAAAGCAAGAGAGAGAGAGAAAATAAGAGAGAAAAAGTGAGAGAGAAAGAAAGCAAGAGAGAGAGGGACAGAGAGAAAGAAAGAAAGAGAGAGAGAGAGAAAGATAGAAAGAGTGAATGAGAGAGAGGGAAAGAAAGCAAGAGAGAGAGAAAGAGAGGGACAGAGAGTAAGTAAGAGAGAGAGAGTTAAAGAAAGAGGGAGAGATAGAGAGGGAGAGATAAAGGAAGAGGGAGAGATAGAAAGGGAGTGAGTGAGAGATAGATAAAGAAAGCAAGAGAAAGAGAGAGAGAGAAAGCAAGAGAGAGAGAAAGAAAGCAAGAGAGAGAGAGAAAGAAAGAGAGAGAGAAAGGAAGAGGGAGAGATAGAAAGGGAGTGAGTGAGAGATAAAGAAAGCAAGAGAGAGAGAGAGAGAGAAAGCAAGAGAGAGAGAAAGAAAGCGAGAGAGAGAGAAAGAAAGAGAGAGAGAGAAAGAGGGAGAGATAGAGAGGGAGAGAGAAAGGAAGAGGGAGAGACAGAAAGAGAGTGAGAGAGAGAGAAAGAAAGCAAGAGAGAGAGAGAGAAAGGAAAGCAAGAGAAAGAGAGGGACAGAGAGAAAGAAAGAAAGAAAGAGGGAGAGATAGAGAGGAAGAGATAAAGGAAGAGGGAGAGAAAGAAAGGGAGTGAGTGAGTGAGTGAGTGAGAGAAAGAAAGCAAGAGAGAGAGGGACAGAGAGAAATAAAGAGAGAGAGAAAGATAGAAAGAGTGAATGAGAGAGAGGGAAAGAAAGCAAGAGAGAGAGAAAGAGAGGGACAGAGAGTAAGTAAGAGAGAGAGAGTTAAAGAAAGAGGGAGAGATAGAGAGGGAGAGATAAAGGAAGAGGGAGAGATAGAAAGGGAGTGAGTGAGAGATAGATAAAGAAAGCAAGAGAAAGAGAGAGAGAGAAAGCAAGAGAGAGAGAGAAAGGAAAGCAAGAGAAAGAGAGGGACAGAGAGAAAGAAAGAAAGAAAGAGGGAGAGATAGAGAGGAAGAGATAAAGGAAGAGGGAGAGAAAGAAAGGGAGTGAGTGAGTGAGAGAAAGAAAGAAAGCAAGAGAGAGAGGGACAGAGAGAAAGAAAGAAAGAGAGAGAGAAATATAGAAAGAGTGAATGAGAGAGAGGGAAAGAAAGCAAGAGAGAGAGAAAGAGAGGGACAGAGAGTAAGTAAGAGAGAGAGTTAAAGAAAGAGGGAGCGATAGAGAGGGAGAGATAAAGGAAGAGGGAGAGATAGAAAGGGAGTAAGTGAGAGATAGAGAAAGAAAGCAAGAGAAAGAGAGAGAGAGAAAGCAAGAAAGAGAGAAAGAAAGCAAGAGAGAGAGAGAAAGAAAGAGGGAGAGATAGAGAGGGAGAGAGAAAGGAAGAGGGAGAGACAGAAAGAGAGTGAGAGAGAGAGAAAGAAAGAAAGAGAGAGAGAGAAAGGAAAGCAAGAGAAAGAGAGGGACAGAGAGAAAGAAAGAAAGAAAGAAAGAGGAGAGATAGAGAGGAAGAGATAAAGGAAGAGGGAGAGAAAGAAAGGGAGTGAGTGAGTGAGAGAAAGAAAGTGAGAGAGAGAGAAAGCAAGAGAGAGAGACAGAGCGAAAGAAAGAAAGAGAGAGAGAAAGAGAGAAAGAAAGAAAGAGAGAGAAAGAAAGAGGGAGAGATAGAGAGGGAGAGAGAAAGCAAGAGAGTGAGAGAAAGAAAGAGGGAGAGAAAGAGAAAGAAAGAAAGAGGGAGAGATAGAGAGGGAGAGAGAAAGGAAGAGGGAGAGAAAGAAAGAGAGAGAAAGAGAGGAAAAAAAGGAGAGGAAAGAAGAGAGAGAGAGAGAGAAAGAAAGAGAAAACTCGGCAAGGAGTTGGGGACTTGCTCCACTTCGCCTCCTCCTCCTCCCCCAGGGCGGCGTTAAGAAAACTGCAGGGTTTTTTTATAGTCCGGCCCTCCAACAGTCTGAAGGACAGTGAACTGCCCCCCTGTTTAAAAGGTTTGGGGAGCCCTGTTGTATAGGTTCTTATGTGATTTTAAATGAAGGTACCGGTACTTTTCCGGGCTCACACATTATGTTCAGTAATGGTTTATTTAACTCTTGTCTATTGAATACATCACAATCATTTTGGCTGATAAAAACAGAAAAAATCACAGCTTATCCAAATCAGTGAATCAAATCTAAAAAGGAAATCATACTAATGGGTGTGTCTGCTGCTTTAAAGAATATAGAGATAGCAATGACTTTTGGCAAAAGGCCAGCAAGGTTCTTAAATAAACTCACTGTGTCCAAGGGATAGAATGACTCAATTAGAAAAATATTAATATTCTCTATAGGAAATGACCATAGTATTTATTCAGAATATGTATCTTCTTTTTTGAAATATCACACTTATTTTGAAACTTGCAAACTTACGAGTACAAATTGCGTTCAAAAGACGTTCATCAAAAGAAAAAATATAAGCATCAGAAGACTCATAACATGTTACGTGGTTATTGATGTATATTGGGCACATCTTTTTACTTTTTAGTTTTTAGGGTCGGTGACTGAAACAAAATTTGCATTGGAATAATAGGAGAATAAGCTGCCATGCTTCACTCTGGGAAGCACAAAAAGGAGAAATCTGGTTTTCCAAATCTCCTGCTATTCTTTTTTTATCTTCACTTTTATCAAGGGAAGGAAAGTAGATAAAACAAATAGTGTGCAAAAGAGAGATGGGAACACCGCTCTTCCTTTTTCCTTTTCCTTTAAAAAAATGTCTCTGCTTCAGATTCCTCTGACTATAGGATTGGAATGCTTTACCTACAAAAGGCTCTGGAATCAAAGGTTTTGAGGGGGGAAAAATATTTGCCCTATGCAAGGATCAATAAAGGCTTCTGCAAAACATTTAAGAAATATAAAAACAACCAACTAAAAATAAAACTATTAAATTGATCCAGAGTAAATTGCTTGGGAATATCAAGCTATAGAAAAATTAAAGCTACAACTGAAAGAAGTACAGAACCAATGTTTTGGGAAAAATCTGAGCTTTAAGTAAGGCTGGTCATCTAAAACAGCGTTTCCCAACCGGTGTGCCGCGGCACACTGGTGTGCCGCGAGACACCGCCAGGTGTGCCGCCTGGGCGGGGCGCTGCGGTGCCTCTGACCTCTCCGCTCCTGCCCGATGCCGCGGTTTCTGGCGCTCTCCTGCTGGGCCCCAAAGAAGGAAGGCAGGAAGGAGAGCTCCATTCTTCGCGCCTTTTTCCCGCCTTCCTTCTTTGGGGCCCAGCAGGAGAGCGCCAGAAACCACGGCATCGAGCAGGAACCGGGAGGTCGGAGGCACCGGCACGGCAGCGCCCGCCCAGCTGAAGCTTCCCTGTCGTCATCGGCAAGTGTCCTTTGGGGCCCGGCGGGAGGGCACTGGCGGTGGGAGCGGGGGGGGGGGCGCGGCTGCAGCGGCGCAGGCAGTCGCGGGGAGATGGCGGGGGGAGCGGGGGGCGGCTAAAGCGGCCCCGGGCACCATTCCCTGTAGGCTTTTCCAGGGGCGCGCAGGGAGCCGCGGCCACCCGCCCGCCTACCGGATTTCCCTCCGCGCGGCTGGGGAGGTGGATTCACCACCCACGCCAGCCTGATCTCCCTCCAGTGGCTGGTGACGTCGTAGATCTACCGCCCTCGCCAGCCTGATCTCCCTCTGTGGGGGGGTGGGGGGCGACGAACCGACGACCGGGGGCTGTCCGTCCGTGTTGGGTGGTGCAGGGCAGGCACAGGCAGCCCCAGGGGAGAACAAGGGAGGGAGAGAAAGGAAAGAGAGAGTAAGGGAGGGAGAGAAAATTGAATGAAGGAGGGAGAGAAAGAAAGAGTAAGAATTAGAAAGGATAGAGAAAAAGGAAGAGAAAGGGAGGGAGAGAAAGGAAAGAGGGAGGAGGGGGGGGAGAGAAAATTGAATGAAGGAGGGAGAGAAAGAAAGAGTAAGAAGCAGAAAGGATAGAGAAAAAGGAAGAGAAAGGGAGGGGGAGAAAGGAAAGAGGGAGGAAGGGGGGAGAAAATTGAATGAAGGAGGGAGAGAAAGAAAGAGTAAGAAGTAGAAAGGATAGAGAAAAAGGAAGAGAGGGAGGGAGAGAAAGGAAAGAGAGAGAAAGGGAGGGAGAGAAAATTGAATGAAGGAGGGAGAGAAAGAAAGAGTAAGAAGTAGAAAGGATAGAGAAAAAGGAAGAGAAAGGGAGGGAGAGAAAGGAAAGAGAGAGAAAGGGAGGGAGAGAAAATTGAATGAAGGAGGGAGAGAAAGAAAGAGTAAGAAGTAGAAAGGATAGAGAAAAAGGAAGAGAGGGAGGGAGAGAAAGGAAAGAGAGAGAAAGGGAGGGAGAGAAAATTGAATGAAGGAGGGAGAGAAAGAAAGAGTAAGAAGTAGAAAGGATAGAGAAAAAGGAAGAGAGGGAGGGGGAGAAAGGAAAGAGAGAGAAAGGGAGGGAGAGAAAATTGAATGAAGGAGGGAGAGAAAGAAAGAGTAAGAAGTAGAAAGGATAGAGAAAAAGGAAGAGAAAGGGAGGGAGAGAAAGGAAAGAGAGAGAAAGGGAGGGAGAGAAAATTGAATGAAGGAGGGAGAGAAAGAAAGAGTAAGAAGTAGAAAGGATAGAGAAAAAGGAAGAGAAAGGGAGGGGGAGAGGGAAAGAGGGAGGAAGGGGGAGAGAAAGAAGATATGAAGGAGGGAGAAAAAGAAAGAGAGATAGGAAGGAAAGAGGGAGAGAAAGGAATGAGAGAGAAAGGGAGGGAGAGAAAGGGAATGAAAGAGGGAGAAGGGGTGAGAGATAGAAAGGATAGACAGAAAGGGAGAAAAAGGAAAGAGAGAAAGGGAGGGAGAGGAAGGAAAGAGATGAGAGAGGAAGGAGGAGACAGAAAGAGAGGAAGGAAGGAAGAGAGAAAGAAAGAGGGATGGAGAGAGAAAGGAAGGAAGAGAGAGAAAGAGGGAGGGAGAGAGAAATAGAGCGAAAGGGAGGAAGAGAGATTTCTTTGTCCAAACTTTTTTTAGCGCCCCCCCCTCCATGTTCCCCAGGATTTTGAAAATATGAAAAATGTGCCGCGGCTCCAAAAAGGTTGGGAAACACTGATCTAAAATACACTGGATTCAAATTCCAGCCTCCAGCTCTTTGAAAAATCTCTTTAATAGATCGGGGATCTCTTGCAAATTAGGTGGGGAGGATAACTTTGGTGTGAGGAACTTTCACCGAAGTACAAAGAAAACTTTAACTGTCAATTAAAAAAAGAACAAATCTAAAATTCCCATTGAAGAAATACTTTTATTGAAGCAAACGGTATAAAACAATGTCCATGATATCTTCAAAAGACATGCAAGTTTAAAATCCTAAATTCTATTGTTGGAATTATAGTATCTGGTTGTTTCGAGGCAGAATGAATGGAATCCCTGTGGGTCACAGGTTAAAGGAGAGGGGCAGAAACAGTCAAAGGGAAAACAAAGATTTAAAAAAATGGGTTTATTCCCTCCTTATAAGGTCTATATAAGGCAGACAAAGATAAGATTCTCCTTGTTCCTTTTATCTACTATTTATTTATTGGTTATGAATCACTAAGATTATAACACAGTAAAGGGAAAATAAATGTTGACCTGTGCTCATTCAAATAGATACAAACATGCACATTTCTCTAGGAATGTTTTTTTCCCTCCCTGTCTGCTCTTTCCATAGGAACTGCTGTGCCAATGAAGTTGGACTAAAATTATGCAATTAATTGAAATGATTTACCTGCTCCAAAGAGTAGAAAGATGAATAAGCAGTGGGTCTCCATCAGTTTTCCTCTTTGAAATAAACACTTGGGCATCCAATGTGTTCAAGGTCCCAGTTGAAATAAAACCTTTTTAAAAAACAAGGGTGCTTGGAAATAGAACCACGTAGCTATTGTTTCACAACACCTGCTTATGCGGATAGGCAGCTGAAAGCCAGGATGCCAAATGGAAGGGGGTACAGTCTATTTTTGACAAGCCAACAGGAAGGAACAGTCAATTTCTGACAACCTTAGAATCAGAACAGTTTTTATCTAAGTTGCACATCGCGTGGGGTGGTGATGGTGTTGGTATACAATGTGTGTGTGTTTGTGTGTAGAAAAGCTGTTGATTGTTCCAAACACTCCTAGTGCATTGATCTTGTAGTAAATGACATTAATTACACCAAACTTCCCTTTTATAATGGTTTATAATGGTTTAAAAGTATTAGCTGTGAGCCCTGCAAAAACTCAACTTCTCCCAGACTCCTCCCACATTACAAAAATGACTGATTGATCTGTGGATGCCTGTTGGAAGGGGCAGGAACATAGCTGAGGAATTGACCAATCTCTTTCTTTAACTTGCCATGTATACTGGAAATAAAGGTGAAGATTTCCCTTATCCTGTAGTGTCTAGTGACACTCTAGGGGGCAGTGTTCATCTCCGTTTTTTAGCCAAGAAGGCATTTCTGGGGTCATGTAGCCAGCATGACATTACACTGCAGCGCAGAGTGTGTGGCGAAACACAGAACACTGTACTTCCCCTCCAAAGTGGTACCTAATTATCTACTCACATTTGCATGCTTTGAAACTGCTAAGGTGGGCAGAAGCTTGTGTAAGAACAGGATTCCCCTGTTATGTGGTGCTCAGATTTCGAACCTGGGTTGTCAAACCTTCCAGCTGACAAACTCAGCTTCTTAACTGCTGAGCCATCACGCCAGGAAATAAAGACACTATTTAGTGACAAAGCACAACAATGCCTAGATCAGGGGTCTCATACTCAATTTACCCGGGGGCCGCTGGAGGTAGAGTCTGAGTGAGGCTGGGCCGCATCAGGTTTTCCACAAGAAAAGCTCTTACAAAAACATTCCAATGTTATCAAATGTCTTTATTTTTTTTCATCTTATTTTGTGTTAAAAAATAAAAATAAATTAACAAATTCATAAGATAAAAATAAATAAATCTGTAATAAATAAAAAAAATGAAAATGATAACAATAGTAGGTCCCACAGAGTTGGCCTTCTCCGGGTCCTGTCAACTAAACAATGTCGTTTGGCAGGACCTGTTCTGTCTGGGTCCCCCCAGACGCCAACACCAACTAAAAAGAGTATCCAGACACACTGGTAAAAAGCAAAGGCAGTTTATATATTTGAAAGCAAACACAGGTAACAAAAACTGTTCTTACAGACAGGAACGTTATGAGGTTTCACGATGGCCAAGCAATAAAACAGGATTCTTGCTGGCAAAAACAACACTGGAGGTAATAAAACCCACGCCTCCCCCAAGTCTTCAGCCTTCGAAGCCACAAGCCAGGATCAGAGACACCAAGAATCGAAGCAAGGCCACAGGACTCCCAATTGATAACTCTCCACAATACAGTAAGGGCGGGGCTGCCTTTTCAACCCTGCTGAGGAGAACCACACCCAAACCCAGCTGTTACCAATTCAGGGATGGAAATACCTTGCTAATTGGCCCCTTCTTTGGGCTGCCCGTCTCTGCCTCATATCTATGATAGCCTGGGCGTTTTCATCTAATGAATCCAGGCTACTCGCTGGGGCGAGCCCCCCCCCCGGGGGTCTCAGGCTGCTCTCCCTCCTCCTCTTCCTCTTCTGCCTGGTCCTCCCCCTCCTGTTCATTGTCCTCCCCCTCTGAGCATGGATCCGGCAGAGTTCCAGCCGTTCCCTGAGGAGCCTCAGGCTGAATCACAACAGGACCCAGGGGAAGAGCCTTCTCTGTGGCAGCCCCGACCCTTTGGAACCAACTCCCCCCAGATATCAGAGTTGCCCCCACCCTCCTAGCCTTTCGTAAGCTCCTTAAAACCCACCTCTGTCATCAGGCATGGGGGAATTGAGACTTTCCCTCCCCCTAGGCTTATAAAATTTATGTATGGTATGCTAGTATGTATGATTGGTTTCTAAATTGGGTTTTTTAAAATTAACTTAAATATTAGATTTGTTTACATTGTATTATTATTGCTGTGAGCCGCCCCGAGTCTGCTGATTTATTTATCTGATTAATAAATAAAATAAAAATAAATAGTAATACAGCAGATATAGAAGACTGAAGAAACCAAATATAGTTGCTGACTAGAGAAATGTAATTATTATTATTCAGATTCAAATGTCTGTATTAACAGTTCTTTAACATTTAACTTTCTGAACAAGAATGGAACATTGAACATAAACTGTTTTGAACATGGCTTCTTCTGCCTACTTCTTGCTGCTAGAGATCTGGCAGCGCTTACTCTCGCATAGCCGAGCCGCAGATGACCCCGGGGCCGTGAGTTTGAGACCCTGCCCTAGATAGAGGTCAGCATCAGGCACTGCAAATGCCAATACAGTTTTCTTCTAGATCAAGAACTGGTAAATTGTGGGTAAAGAGCTCAATTGAACATTCGGAATATATATGTTGAAACATGGAATGACGTGGTGATTCTCACAATGGAAGAATGGGCAGTAAAAGCAATGGCATTGGCAAGAGATGGCAAAACTCACTGTCCTAATTAAAGAGAAATTATAAAGTTTTGTTTCCATTTGGAAACCATTTCTGAGTTGCCCGTGAAATCTGGTGGGTTACTAGTTAACGGAGACTGTAACTGGATCTCCCCAAATGTGTTCGTGACCATTTTGAAGAGTTGCTCATGACAGTTGATCTGCATTGCAAGAATTCCTCTAGGATAAGATATTTCCTGCTTCACGGCATCAGACAGAGTGCTGGCAGCAGTGAAGGTAAAACTTCAGCATTGGAAGAATGTGTTTGGATGATGAACTCACAAAAGGAATTTCAACCTCAGTTTCTCTATTTATAGAATTGACAGTGTGTCTATGAGTTCATTGGACTCATGGGCACCACGTTAGAAACCCCAACTTCAATGCATTGTGACTAGTTTGGACAAGAGAGCGTCCCAGGAAACTGAGTTCGCCGGTTCAGGGTCAGTGAGGGTTTCTGCCAGCTCAAAAATCTGTGTGCCACAGTAATTGAGGAAAAGGGCATGCTTGCGGCCGCTGTTGGCGTCTTTCATGCCGGCCGCTTCCAAAAATATTTCAAACTTCGCCATGTAGGCTGTCCAGGTCATTCTTTCTGGGTTGAAGAATTCAGGTGGCTGGACTACCGACGGAGTAGCCATGATAGCACACGGAGGGTCAGTCTCCCCGTCGCCAATGTAATAACTCTCAAAGCAAGGTTGAATCAAGCAAGGTTTATTTTGCTAACAGGACAAGGAAGTCAATTCAGTCAAGAAGCAATGGAGTATAGAGAGCTCTATACCAGTGTTTCCCAACCGGTGTGCCGCGAGACATGGTCAGGTGTGCCGCGAAGAAAGAAGCTCAGCTTCTGGCCTCGCAACATTTTGTGAAGAGCAAAAAGTTGTGAAACCGGAAGTTGAGCTTCCTTCTTTGTGCCTTCCAAGTTTTCCGGCAGCTGCAGCGCCCCGCCTGGCTGGAGCTTCCCTGGCGGTGGTGGCAGCAGGTGAGCTTTGGGGCCTGGTGGGAGGGCGGTCAGCTGTCAGGCGGAGCTCCGAAACAGAGGCACCGACAGCGGCGGCTGGACATGCTGGAATTGCATGGCTGGCACTTGCCTGCTGTCTGGGCCAGGACGTAGGCTCCAGCCCCACGTCCATGCCCAGTGAAACGCCAGCATGTACGGCGTCTAGCAACATGTCTAGCCACCGCCGTCGGTGCCTCCATTCCGGAGCTCTGCCTCACAGCTGACCACCCTGCCGCTGCCCCATGGCTACTGCCCGCGGCCGCTGCCGCCACCCTCCCACCATGCCCCGAAGCTGACCTGCTGCCGCCGCCAGGGAAACTCCAGCCAGGCGGGGCGCTGCAGCCGCTGGAGCCCACTGTCCTGAGAACCTACTCCCTTCAAGCCCTGTTCGCAGGGTGGTTGGTTATACTTTGAAATGGGTGAGATGAGTGAAGTGCCGAAGCGCTCGAGTGCGCGGGTGGCCGCCCCCTTTCCATCTCACCCAAGGAAAAGAGCGGGGGGGCAGGCAGGTCCCACTGCCTCCGAAAAGCAGCTCAGCGATGGGGTCGGGATGCGAGACCCCATTTCTCCCCACCCACAGCTTCAAATAGAGATGTGGAGGGGAAGCAAAACTCTGTGGCCCTTTTCGCGAGCTGGTATTTGGGCCCCTTTGGAGCGAGCACCTCCTTCCCACATTTGCCCTGGGTGCAAATAGTTCGGGAGTTAACACTTTTGGGTGTCTTCCCACCCCAATTTCTTCCGCTTTAAGCCTCGGCGCGGGAAGAGCCTTTTGTTCTGCCGTGGTTCGATGGAGCCGTCCTTTGAGAAAGCTGCATCTTTTCGCCAGCGCTTTAAAAAAAGACTGAACTCAGCTATTCGGAACCGTTTTCGATAGCTTTTACGTTTTGTAGCTGCTGCCTGATCCTCAGTCTGCTCCCCATTTGCAGAAGAAAGACTTCCGGGTTTTGCAAAAAAAAAGGGGGGGGAAGGAGAGTGAGGGAAAGACATAGAGGGAGGGAAGGAGGGAGAGAAGGAGGGCAAAAAAGAGAGGAAGGAAGGGAGAAACAAAGAGAGATGGAGAGAAAGGGGGAAAGAAAGAGGAAGGAAGGGAGAGAGAGAAAGAGGGAGAGAGAGAAATAGAGCGAAAGGGAGGAAGAGAGATTTTTTTTGTCCAAACTTTTTTTTTAGCGGCCCCCCCCCTGCTCAATGTTCCCCAGGATTTTGTAAATGTGAATAATGTGCCGCGACTCAAAAAAGGTTGGGAAACACTGCTCTATACAATGACAGTTCTCCTATTAATACAATCTAGCCCAGCAACAGGGCAGTTTTACAAAGATACATTTTAAGCACCAAAAGAAGGCAACCAATCAACATGCAATAAACAAAGCTGAACTTTTGACTTTTACCCTGTCTGGGTAGATCACCCAGGCAGATATCTAACAGAATAGAATTGTTGTGGGCCATCCGTGGCTTGCGCAGCTGGTCAAGGATTGTGGGGATCGAGAGACGGTTGAGGCACAGTACCAATGAAGGGCTACCAAAATATTTACTACCACACTGTGGGCGTGACTTATGCAGGACGCCCTGCATTTTCTTTCAACATCTTTCAGTGCAAATTGGGTGCTCTGGGGTGGAGCTCCATTTTCGCTATCCTACTGCATCCCCCCTGTCTGTGCAGCAGCCCACCCCTGCATGGTACCATAGCCATGTGCACCTGGCACCTGAGTCTGATAGTGAGGAGGTTGGAGAGGATTTGGTGTCAGAGGCTGAAAGCCAACCAAGGCCTTCTGCACCTCCCAAGGTGCACATAAGTGACTTAGGAGAAGAGGAGGAGTCTCTTCTTGATGCTAGGGCACGCAGGGCTGCTAGAAGGCAGGAGTGGCTAAGCAAGAGGAGGTCTCTTTGTGAATAGATCTGTAGAACAATTGGCCATGCCCATAGACTATTTTAGGCTTAGCCACGTGATGCTTCAGTGTGAAGACAACTTTGTTTTGTTCCAGTTTGGCGCTTTCTCTCTCTCCCTCTCCCCCTCTCCCCTCCTCTCTCTGACATTCTTGTTTAGATTATGTTTTACAAACCGACAACATTGGTTAATGATATCTGGGCTGCATGCAAGCTATAGTAAATTTCAGAGAAGGAGATTACTTTGATTAAAATAATGATATGTTTGTTTTGGTTTGGGCTGGAACACTGGCCAGTTGTTAAGACTCTAATGAGCAACTGGCTCACCGGCAAACTTATTTCTGATTTCCTGAACTGTTGAAAAACCAGACCCCACTGCTAAGGAAATATAAAGCATAACAGTTAGATTCTCACCTCATTATAAAATGAGGTTATGTTTCTTACTACCATCATTAACTGACCGTTACATAAAGTTAATTCCAAGCAAACCAGACATGAGTGCTGAAAGATTACATTTTAGCCACAAGAGGGAGCATTTGATCTGCAGATCCAACCCCCTCTTTTCATTATTGGTTTGGGCTCACTATTTAAAAAATGAACATCCCAATAGATTTTTGTATAAAAATGTAACACTGCTTATCTATGCTCAAAACATCCAAAAACAACTGCCAAGGCTGAAATTCTACCTCTCCTTCCTTCCCTCCCTCCCTTCCTCTTTACTTCCTTCCTTCCTTCCTTCCTTCCTTCCTTCCTTCCTCCCTTCCTCCATGCCTCCCTCCGTTCCTCCCTCTTTATCTATCTTTCCTTCCTTCCTTCCCCCACCCGCCCTCCCTCCCCTCCCTCCATCCTTCCTCTTTATCTTTCTCCTTTCCTTTTTTCTCCTTCCTTCCTTCCTTCCTTTGTTCCTTTTGTCCTTCCCTTCCTCCCTCCTTTCCTCCCTTCCTTTCTTACTCTTTCTGAAAAAAGTAATCCTCTGTCCAGTTCTTAGGGGTGGACATGCACAGGAATGTTTTGCAAAAATCAGTTTTTTATAGGTGGTGATAGAGAATGCCAGTGGAGACAGCTGACTTGCTTATACGGTGCACGCATGAGATACCCATAGCCTCCTTTGCCAGCTTCTTTTATTCTTGGCCAGGAATAACACTAGAATGGTCAACTGCTCTGCCAGAGTTCTTGGCACTGAAAGAACTCCCTTTAAATAGAACTCAAAATAGAACTTAGAAAAATACATTGTTAAAACTACGGTAGTGAACAGAAATGGAAAGCTATTAAGCTCAAGGAAGATTTTTTTCGGACAGGAGATGTCATTGAAGCAAGAAGCAAAAGCCTTGAGTTGAGAAGCAATGTGGGGAACAGTTTCATTGGATTCGGATCAGCAGCCATTCTTGTGGGGGGGTTTTACACAGGCCACTTCCAATTAAACATTTGAGAATCAGGCTTCGGAAATGGAGAACCAAGTTCTTCCACTTATTTGGGGCTTATACGATCCATTCGTTTGAGATGTTGAAGCAAGAGATTGCTTGCTTGCTGAAAAGAACGATGGGGATGAGATGCAGAGCTCCATCTCAGAAGGTGAGAGACAGAGAATGAAAGCTGCCTTTGGTCCATTGGACTGTGCTTGGTCCCTCACATCTCTGGAACAGAGCAGTGCCCCAAGGCCTGGTTGCTGCAAAGCAGCCCCAAAATACCTATTGCCTTCAGAATTCAATCCCCTCCATTAAAAATGGAGCACACCAAACCTGCATGGTCCTTTTCTGGGAATGAATTGTTTGCAGCATGGCTGAGTCTCAAGGTCAAGAACATTAATAGATAGAAGCCAGGATGAATCCTTCACAGAAAAGGAAGACTTCTTTGTTCTAAAATCTAAATAGTTCAGGCTTCATTATGGAGCAGCAATTTTTATTTATTTATTTATTTATTTATTCATTCATTCATTTATTTATGTATTTATTTATTTATTGTTAGAGTTGAAAGGGACCATGACGGCCATCGAGTTCAACCCCCTGCCCAAGCAGGAACCCTATAATACACCAGTCAAGTGGCAGTTCAATCTTCTCTTAAAAATGTCCAGAGTGTTGGAGTTCACAACGTCCGCTGGTAGGTTGTTCCATTGGTTGATCGCTCTGACCTTCAGGAAGTTCCTCCTTATCTCCATGTTGAATCTCTCCTTGGTCAGCTTCCAGCCGTTGTTCCTCGTCCGGCCCTCTGGTGCCCTGGAGAATAAAGTGATCCCCTCCTCTCTGTGACATCCCCTTGTATACTTGTAGACTGCTATCATGTCCGCTCTGGCCCTCCTTTTCTCTAGGCTATCCATGCCCAGTTCCCTCAGTCTCTCTTCGTAAGTCTTGGTTTCCAATCCCTTAATCATCTTGGTTGCTCTTTTTTGCACCTTCTCCAGAGTTTCAATATCTCTTTTTCCACTGACACTCAGAATTCACTTAATAATCGTGTTACTTATTTAACAAGTACAGTGATTCATGATCGCCAACGTCTCATAACCAAAATGGCACAAAAAGAAGAAGTGATTCACTTAACAAATGTGGCAAGAAAAGTCATAAAATGGGGTAAAACTCACTTACCACATTTCTTTACAACATAAATGTTGGGCTCAATATTGGTTGTAAGTTGAGGACTACTTGTATAAAAGCATTTAATTTAATAAATTAAATTAAATCACTCACGAGGAAGCGTGCATCATTGTTTTAATTTGTAAATATTTATCTTTTCTGTCTGTTCAATAACTTGGATTTTAAATCCTGTGCTTTCAATGAAATAGAGCTCTATCAACAGAAGAAAAAGGTTTCCAATTCTTCCTAATTCTGATTGACTGAAACAGGATGAGTCAGTCTGAAATTTTATTTATTTATATTTATATCTATGTATATTTTATTTATTTTCTCTCCCACACACACAATGCTCCTAACCACGTTAATATTCCCAGTTAAGCGCCTGCAGAACTAAGAACTAGCTTTTCTCAGCCTATAAACATAATCCTGTATTTTTCCAAGTTCAATCCAGAGCATGATTGCTTCTGTGGAAGATCAAAAATCCATTTATTTCACTCATCTGGGGGGAAAAAAGCATATCCTATGTGTCTTGCCTACATTTCCTACTCAAAGATCCAAGTCTAGTCATTCTGCTCAGAATGTGGATAAATCTGAAAGCTTGCTAAAAGACAAAATTGCCCAAAAGCACACTTAGTTACTGCTTCACAGCTAGAATCAAAAGACAATACAGTGGTACCTCTACTTAAGAACGCCTGTACTCAAGAACTTTTCTAGATAAGAACCGGCTGTTCAAGATTTTTTTTGCATCTTCTCAAGAATCATTTTCTACTTAAGAACCTGAGCCATTCCCCCTTTAATCCTGGCCATCTTGACCTTTTCTGGGCTGCCAGAGGAGCCTTTCGGTGGAACATAAGGAGGCTTTGGCAGCCCAGAGCGAACACAGCGTTTTCCTTCCCCTGGGCACTTGGAGAGGGAATAAACCACTTCGCTGTGGTGACTCCCTCGCACCCTCTCCCATACACTCGGTGCAAGGTTGCCTCCCGGAGCGTCTGGGTAAGGAAAGGCAAAAGGTTCCCTGGCCAGATCAACTCGGCTTCAGCCAAACCGGGGAAGGGCGCCGGCTACAAAGCGAGTGAGTGAGAGGAGGGGGAAGCCTTTCAGCATGGGAAGGAAGAGGTAGCAGCCGCATCAGCAGCCGCCGCCGCCTTTCGGTCAAAGGAGGGGGAGGTTCCCCCCTGTTGCCCACCTGGGTTTCTCTCTCTGGTGCAATGTATGGGAGGCAGCCTTGTGCCAGGTGTATGGGAGGCACGTGCTCCTCCTCACTGCCTCAGAGTCCCTCTTTTTTTTAATAATAATAATAATAATAATAATAATAATAATAATAATAATAATAATAATTTATTAGATTTGTATGCCGCCCCTCTCCGAAGCCTTAAAGTTTTGGATTTTTTTTATTCACCTCACCTTCCTCCTTCAGCAGTGACTGTCCTCCTCTTCTTCCTCCTCCTCCTCCCATCCAAATTCCGAGCTTTTATTTCTTTCCTAATGGGTTTAGGATGCATTATTTGCTTTTACATTGTTTCCTATGGGAAAAATTGCTTCTACTTACAAACCTTTGTACTTAAGAACCTGGTCACGGAACAAATTAAGTTCTTAAGTAGAGGTACCGCTGTGCAAGCAATTCTCATTTTGCAACTGTCTTGTATAGCAACCATTCACTGTTACAATAATGAGGAAAAAGTAACCTTACAACCAACCCTTGCAGGTCTGTAAATCAAAGGAAAGCTGAAGAGTTTAAGCACTTAAGTGATCGTTTCACTTAATGAACAAGTTGCTGGTCTCAATTATGGTCACCAAACTTACTACTTTGGTCTAGGGAAGTATATAAAACAATTGAGTTTTTTAAGGAATAGGTATAGCCAATAGGTAAACTGTTCTTTCGTTACAAAAAAGAGAGGGTTCCCTCCCTCTTTATTAAGGAAGTATCTGTCATCAGAAAGATTTAATTGAATTTCCTGTAGAGCCCCTGATCCTCTCTGGAGAATTGGAAACAGAGTTGTCATTGTTCAAGGGACCTCAGTGATTTTTGCTTTATGGTTTCAAAGGTTCTTTATGAAGAATAACATTTTAAACATTGGCCAATTTTTCTGCAGGTCAAATGACTGTTAGAAGAGACTATGGAATGCATATGTTCCATCCAGTGTGTGTGTGGGGGTGTTTCAAAAAATTGTACATGGTTCTGTGGGCGTGGTGTGGTTTGGTGGGCGTGGCAGGGGAAGGATATTGCAAAATCTCAATTCCCTCTCCACTTCAAGGGAAGGTTATTGCAAAATTCCCATTTCCTCCCGATCAGCTGGGACTTAGGAGGTGGAGAATAGATGGGAGCGGAGTCAGTCAGAGGTGGTATTTACTGGTTCTCCGAATTATTCAAAATTTCCACTACCAGTTCTCAGGTCAGAACCTGCTGAAACCCACCTCTCTTTCCACCTAACGTTTTTGGTCCTGGGACCAGAGAAGAAAGCTCTTGGTTCAAATTGCCATTATATAGCTTGCGCACTCAAAGCATTTCAAGTTCTTTTCCATAGGAGCACTTGAATTGTTTTAAGTGTTGTCTCTTACAAAAGACAGAGCAAATCCAGACTTTCTGTTCCAAACTCAAATCATTTCTAAAATTTAAGGCGTAAAGTTTATAGGGGAGCATTACAATAATATATATAATATAAACATCAGGTTTAGTCTCCTTATTTAGCCTTGAGTTTCACCAGTTTCATGGAGATTACTCAGAGGTAAACAAGTGGAGAATTATAGGCATAGTTTATGATTGGATTTCCTTTTTAAATGAAGACTTAATTCATAATGTTTGTGTTATTTACTATGGTCTTCGAGTAGAGGGTCTCATTCATAAGTAATGTTGCTTCTTTTAAAAGATCCTGATACTTTACTCACAGGAAACATCTCTTGTTTCTTTGGCCAACCGGTTAGGTTTCATATTTCAGAAAGCACGTAATGACAAGTTTTACAGGAGTCCTCTTCAACATTTGCAATTGTCAATCAGTACTATTCCTTTATAAGAGTTCTACCCAAACAAAAGAAAATACTTTTCAATTCTGATTTGTCTAAATATTCTTGTTGGATAAGAAAGACAAGAAACAGCATTCTCCAAGCGGTGATGCTGTACTTTTTATTCTTGATAATGTAATACAGTGGTACCCTCGTCTTACGAACGCCTCTACTAACGAACCTTTTGAGATACGAACCCGGGGTTTAAGATTTTTTTGCCTCTTCTTCTGAACTATTTTCACCTTATGAACCTGAGTCGCCACCGCTGGGATGCCCCGCCTCTGGACTTCCATTGCCAGCCGAAGCACTGGGGTTCCCCTGAGTCTCCCCTTGCTGGGAATCCCTGCCTCCGGACTTGCCAGCTGAAGTGCCCGTTCTTGCGTTGCTGGGATTTCCCTGAGCCTCCCCTCGCTGGGATTCCCTTCATTTTTGCCGGCGCTGCTTTGAATCCCAGCGACGGGAGGCTCAGGGAAATCCCAGCAATGCAAGAATGGGCGCTTTGGCTGGCAACGGAAGTCTGGAGGCGAGGATTCCCATTGAGGGGAGGCCCAGGGAAATCCCAGCAATGCAAGAACAGGCGCTTCGTCTGGCAACGGAAGTCCAGAAGCAGGGATTCCGAGCAAGGGAAGGCTCAGGGAAATCCCAGCAATGCAAGAATGGGTGCTTCAGCTGGCAACGGAAGTCTGGAGGTGAGGATTCCCAGCGAGGGGAGGCCCAGGGAAATCCCAGCAGTGCAAGAACAGGCGCTTCGGCTGGCAATGGAAGTCTGGAGGCAGGGATTCCCAGGGGCGCAAGGCAAAAGGGGTGACTTTTGGGATGGGGTTGCATGCATTATTTGCTTTTACATTGATTCCTACGGGAAAAATTGCTTCTTTTTACGAACTTTTCTACTTACGAACCTGGTCATGGAACGAATTAAGTTCGTAAGACGAGGTACCACTGTACTTCATAATTCTTTTCTGGTTACAACTTTTTATGAAGTATTAAGTCCTAGATAGTTTTAGGTTAATCTTAAACCAGAAGAATTTATTGAGTACCTGCTTTGTCTAAAAGCTATTACATGACCACTGGTTGAAAATACACATCTTTTCAAAAGGCCCAAACGATCAGTCATGAACTTCAATACCTTTTTCTTTCATTCACCTATATGTGGCCTTGCAGAAAAGTTCAAGATCCAACTCTTGAGTAAAAGAAGCTTAGCAGCACATGTTTAATGTGAGAGATGGCAGCTGAAATTGAATACATCAGACCTGAAACAGGAACCGTCCATTTTTATCAAGCCATAGTTTCTCTGACTTCCTCTCAGTATTAGGTTGATCTAAGTTACATGCTCCGAATTTACTGCTCTGGCAGCATTCATGTTATGAAGTTACATAGAGTAACGACTACTTCTGCTTGAAATGGATAATGCTTGAAACTGATTCCAATCATCTGCATAAAAATGCTGAACATATTTCAGTCTGGAATCCATCATCTGTTTCTAGGTTTATGTGAAGTGCAAGTTCATCTCCGAACAGAATGGGGACGATCAAGTGACCTATAAAAATAGTTCTGGTTTTGTGTGTGTTGAGTTTTTTAAATTCTGTGAGAAGGAAGTTAACTAGTCACATGACAACCCCCCCCATCACACTTACCCAGCCAGTCATTAGGGCAGAAAACTGGTTGTTAAAAAACATCCAGAACCACAAACTCTTTTGACATCTCTCTCTCATCTCTCTCTCTCTGTGTCTCTCTCCCCTCCTCTTTCTCCACCTCTTTCTGTATCTCTCTATTTATCTTTGTCTCCCTCTCCCCTCTTTCTCTGTATCTGTCTCTCTCTTCCCCCTCTCTCTATATCTCTCCCTCTCCCTCTCCTTATCTTTCTTTCCCTCTCCCCTCTCTCTGTATATTTCTCTCCCCTTTCTCTCCCCTCTCTATCTCTCTCTGTGTCTGTCTCTCTCTCTCCCACCTCTCCCCCTCTCTGTCTCTTTCTCTCTCTCTTCTCTCTCTCCCCCTTGTATTCCCCCCTCTGTATCTCTCTGTGTCTCTCTCCCTTTCTCTCTCCTCCTTTCTTTGTGTGTCTCTCTGTCTCTCTCCCTTTCGATCTCTTCCTCCCACCCACCTCTCTCTCTCACACACACTCACTCTGCCTGTCTCTCATTGGCCAGCTATGGTTGTGAAAGGAGAATGATGGGGAGGGGGAGGCCCACCCAAAGGGAACTCATTAGAGCAGAAAATCAGTTAAAAATTTGGAGTTACCAGTCATTATGTGAGGACAACCTATGAAAGACAACCTTTGCGTTCCAAACATGTGCAGTAGAAAAATATAATTCGAAATAAATAATTCAGTCAATATTCTAGACTTTACAGAGATTTTTCAAAGAGGTTGTAATTAGACATAATTATCAAGCTAATTTTCTCTCCAGTTTAATGAAGATTCAATCTCATTTGGTGCATTTTATTTACTTGATAGTAATAAGTATTTAGTCTTTTTAAAATACATTCTTTCTTCTCCTTCAAAATCTTTTTTCAGGTTCAGCTCCCTGATAACATCCTAGAAATTAACCTGAAAATGGTGCAATCTAAAAAAAAGGAAGTACTTTTTAAAGTGAGGAATTAACCCCCTACCAGTCTGAGATTCAAAAAGCAAGTTCTCATTTTAAAAATGCACCTGATAATGAGAGGTAATGTCTACAGACCATCTTTTTGGGGGGAGACAGCACTACTGTGGCTCCCTCCCACCCCACATCCATTTGTTTGCTTTTCAATGCCCAGCTTTATATGTGGCTTATAAAGAATGGTGCATGTTGTGGGGGAGATTGCAGGTTGAATGGTCTCCTTGTGTTGTATATCACTGTGGGCAGGAGTCTAAGCGGTATATTATTTTCTTTGTACAGCTTTGTTTTTCTCCATAACATTCATTTCATTTTATTTTCATTTCATTTTATTGGATTTGTATGCTGCCCCTCTCCGTAGACTCAGGGCGGCTAACAACAGTGGTAAAAACAACATGCGACAATCCAATACTAAAGAAGCTAAAAACCCTTATTTTAAAACCAATCAAACGTACCACACATAAATTGTGGAAGCCTAGGGGGAAAGAATATCTTAATTCCCCCATGCCTGATGACAGAGGTGGGTTTTAAGAAGCTTACGAAAGGCAAGAAGGGTGGGGGCTATTCTAATCTCTGAGGGGAGTTGGTTCCAGAGGGCCGGGGCCGCCACAGAGAAGGCTCTTCCCCTGGGTCCCGCCAAATGACATTGTTTAGTTGACGGGACCCGGAGAAGGCCCACTCTGAGGAACCTAATTGGTCGCTGGGATTCGTGCAGCAGAAGGCGGTCCCGGAGATAACCTGGCCCGGTGCCATGAAGGGCTTTATAGGTCATAACCAACACCTTGAATTGTGACCGGAAACTGATCGGCAACCAATGCAGACTGCGGAGTGTTGGTGTGACATGGGCATATTTAGGGAAGCCCATGATTGCTCTCAAAGCTGCAATCTGCACGATCTGAAGTTTCCGAACACTAAAGGCATGTGCAACGGTAGAATTTTAAAAAGTATCTTGGATCTCACAAATCAAGCTGGATTCTGTAGTCTTTGGAGCGGTGTAGTAGGGTGAACAGGGACTTAAATACCAAATGCAATCCACAACCAATTTTAAGTATTTCATTACAGTGGTTTGAAAAGACAACTAAGATATAAAGGCACAAAATATTGCCAGAACTGTAAGTTACGTTAACTGTGAACATTTCTTTTGTATACATTAGCTGCTATTACAATAGTTATTTAGTAATTACAGTAAAATCAACGATCAGAAGTGCAGTTAGCTTTGGTGGCCGCATTTATCATTTCTTCAATTGCTCTACACTGATTTGCCAACCCCCCTGAAAGGATTCACTTGTAGCTTTATAATTATTCTATGATCCACTGTGTTTCCTTCATCCCCTTCTATTACACAAGTTTTCCAGCTATGTTTAATTTTTGAAAGTTGCAATTTTTTTGCTATTGCACTAAAACATAAGAAACTTAAAACCACAAATTGCTAGCTTCATTGGTAGACTTTTTTTTCTGACGTAAAAGCTATACCCAGCTTAAAAGAAAAAAGAAAAAAAAAGAAATTCAGAATCTTTTTAAAATCCTACAAAAGCCAGCGTAGCAATTTAAAGGAAATAAAACCTTTACAATTTAATCAATTGCAAAACTTAGTACCTCTTATTCAAACTGCTACTCCACAGTTGTTTCTACCTGTCCCACTGACTAGTCTAAAAAAGAGGCACACTCTGAGTCCCCTCAATTGAAGAATGTTATCTAAGGAAACTTTGGAAATGCCTTTTCTTTTGCAGTACAATAACTGGAAAATCTTTCCTGAGATTAGAACTGGCTTTCCCCAAAGCATTAAAGACTTGGGTATACTAAGTTTGGAGCCTGGGAACTAGAAGGTTTCAAACCCTTAGGAGGGGTTTCTGTTGTTTGATTTGCCTGGGTTAATCCTCAGTAACCATGTAACTTTTTGAAATGATGATAGATAGATAGATAGATAGATAGATAGATAGATAGATAGATAGATAGATAGATAGATAGATAGATAGGTAGGTAGCGAGGTAGCAAGGTAGGTAGATAGGTAGATAGGTAGATAGGTAGATAGGTAGATAGGTAGATAGGTAGATAGGTAGATAGGTAGATAGGTAGATAGGTAGAGTTAGCACCCACCACTCTCCTAAAAGAATGAAATATTTTAGGAAATATTAAAAAGGCAGAATATTATATTTCCCTTGATGAGAAATGGAGAAACATGAGCTTTTTTGAGGCAGGAAGCAGACAACGATTAAGTCCCCATCTTCCTCAATAGTCCACAGCAGATGTCGGCATTTAAGAGATTAAGAGATGGTTAGCTCTATTCATCCAAGATCCAACCATAATAGGAATTGCCCAGCACTCTTTTTGAACACAAGCTCTTTCATTGCATCATCTCAGTTGCACCACACCCTCCACGCTTCAACCAAACTTAACTCAGGCAGCCTACAAAGTTAGTTATGATCCCTACAACAGCCAATAGAATACATGTTCTTGTACAGGAACAGAAAGCTTAAAGACAAGACCCTTTTGAGTTAGAGACTTTGGCCTGCCACAGGTAGAAAAATACTGTGCGAATTGGGGAGGGGTGGTTGCATGAGAGGGAAAGATTATTATTATTATTATTATTATTATTATTATTATTATTATTATTATTATTTAGATTTGTATGCCGCCCCTCTCCATAGACTCGGGGCAGCTTACAGCAATGATAAAAACAATATATAATGACAAATCTAATAGTTAGAATCTAAAATAACAATGATACATTTAAAAAGTCTAAAAAACAAGAAACCCCAATATATGAAAACATACATACAGTCATATAATACACAAAAACTACATAGGCAGGGGGAGATGCTTGAGTTCCCCCACGCTTGACGACAGAGGTGGGTTTTAAGGAGTTTACGAAAGGCAAGGAGGGTGGGGGCAGTTCTAATCTCTGGAGGGAGCTGATTCCAGAGGGTCGGAGCCGCCACAGAGAAGGCTCTTCCCCTGGGTCCCATCAAACGATACTAGCCACAACAAATTCTTTCCAGAGATTCAAGGTCATTCTTCGTTCAGCACCAGCCAGAAGTACAAAGGAGGATCGTGGACACTGAGAGAACCGGAGTGGTCCATGTGATGAACTTGTGGGTGTGGGGACGAGGGATGAACCTGGGTGAAGTGTAGGAAAATTTAGTAAAGGGGTGACTACAGTTCGTAACTAACATGGCTCTGTTAATAAATTGGAACTTGGAAGAAGGCTAAGGTTTCGACTCTGGTTTATTTCTCTGATGTTATTTAGAACGCTGACACACTGCTTCTTTATTTTCATTTTTTTTATTTTTCGCCTCTACAAATTAATATGCATATTCCTTAAAACCACAAATTGTTAGTTTCATTGGCACCACACTGCTTCACTGAACTGACAAGGGGTGAAGATATACAATTAGGTATCACCCGCATATTGCTGGTATCTCACCCTGTGTCAATGGATGATCTCACCCAGTGGTTTCATGTAATGTTAAATAGGAGGGGAGAGAGAACCGAGCCCTAAGGGACCCCCACAAATGAGGGGTCTAGAGGTCGATCTCTGTCCTCCTACCAATCCTGATTGTGACCGTCCAGAGAGATAAGAGGAGAACCATCGTAGCATGGTGCCTCCCACTCCCAACTTCCTCAGTCATCCCAGAAGGATACCATGGTCACATACCTCATGTCGCCTCTCTGCTGGCAGAAATCAGACAGAAGAAGCATGGGTCCAACAAACAAGTGGAGGAACTCATTGCTCCTACTGCCTTGTCAACTTCCCCAGGAGTCACAGGCTCAAGCTCATCCCACAGAATCGGACTAAGACCTGCCCCTGTTAACTCGGTTGAAGTTGCCCAATTGGAGTTGAGGTCTGTATGAATCTGAGTGACTTTATCCAACAAAAATTGCATAAACTCCTCAGCTCTACCCTGTAAGGACTCCTGCCCTCTCCCCCACATCAAGGAGAGAACAAGTCACCCTAAATAGGGCGGCTGGGCATGAGTCAGAGAATGTGATATGTGTGGAAAAATGCAAGCATTTTGCAGCACGTTTTGCCACTAAATAAGACTGAATAAAGGCTCTTAAAAGTGTTCGGTCGGATGCGGAGTTACTGGATCTTCAGCATTGCTCTAAATCTTTCTTCTGGTGCTTCATCTCAGTAAACCAGGAAGCTTTCCTAGATCAACTGCCATGGAGAGATTGCAAAGGCAAAGCTCCCACCCTCCTTGCCTTCCATAAACTCCTTAAAACTTACCTCTGCCGTTAGGGATGGGGGAATTGAGGCATCCCCCCCTCTCCTCTGGGCCTATACAATTTATGTATGGTATGTCTGTTTGTATGTGTGGTTTAATAATGGGTTTTTTTAATGTTTTTTAAAAAATCTATTGGATTTGTCATGTTTTATTGTATGCTGTGAGCCGCCCCGAGTCTACGGAGAGGGGCAGCATACAAATCCAATAAATAAACAAACAAACAAATAAACAAACAAATAAACAAACAAACAAACAAACAAACAAATAAATAAATAAACGAACAAACAAACAAACAAATAAACAAATACATACATACATACATACATACATACATACATACATACATACATAAATGCGCAATCCGATCGAATGCCCCCGATGCTGCTTTATTCCAGGCAATCACCAGGGATATGACTGGATTGTGGGCAAGGGAGTCAGGTATCTCCCGAAGCTCCTTCTGGAATCCTTTAGGGACCATTAGGCACCTGAGGCAGAACCACTTAATCGGCTCCAACTCCCTTGGCGGTGCCCTAAAATCTAACCAAAGCAGGAAATGATCTGACCATGACAAGGGAAAACCATTTTTTTCCTTAATTCCAGATCATGTCTCCACTGCCCTGAGAGAAGCACCAGGTTGAGTGTGTCCCCTCCTGTGGGTCGGACCCTGAACTACTTGGATCAAGAAGAGGAATTGTTTAGAGTTGTTGTTTGCAACCACTGTGCCCGAATTAAGTTACAAATGAGAATGCTTTGTAATGGCTCTTCGGCTTCTCCTTTTTCTCTACCTAAAGATGTAGTTCCTCTGCCTTCTTTAGAAGATGCATTCCTTTGCTTTGGTCAATTTGTTATCCAGTGTATATTGTATTATATACTGGACAACACATATAAAACCTACAGTACTTTCTTCCTTATCTCCAGTCAAAAGTCCGTGGATCTAAGGAGCATGTGCAGCTACTGTTGGGCTAGATCTCATTGCTTTTATTTCATTTCAGCATGACATCTGAAAACATCTTGAAAATTAATTTGTACATCTACCATAACTTGCACGATCTGCTGAAATGTCTTAAGACAATTTAGAGAGTGGGGCTGGAGGGAACAAGTATGGCCTTCTCTTCTAGCTATGAGCAGGCAGGTTAGAATAATAGTAGGCCTTCTAGCACAAATACTTATTTGTCAATACCATTTTGTGTAAAAAAAATTCCAGGATTTAATTCACATAAAACTGCTGGCCATGCCCTACATAAATTAAATATTTATTTTATCCTAGTGCAGAGAACCAGATGGGGAGTTCTTATGATAAGACATTTGTAGTATTTTAATCTTCCATTACCCTGTGCTAAACATAAATTGGAAGAATTTATCATGCCTGACGTGTTTTGTTTGTAATCATGATTAGCTGCTGGAGAAGGCTGGGGGAGGTGGGGAGGGGAAAGAAGGAACAACAAGAATGTATAGCAAATTCTTTCCTTCTAATTAATTCGTTGTAGGAAAGGATGTAAATGGGCAGCAGGCAAAACAGATAAACTTTCCAGGGAATAATTCAGTCTGCGTCCCTCTAGTACAGTGATGGTGAACCTTTTTTTCCTCGGGTGCCGAAAGAGTGTGCACGTGGGCTATTGCGCATGCACGAGTGCCCACACCCATAATTCAATGCCTGGGGAGGGTGAAAACAGCTTCCCTTGCTTCCCAGAGGCCCTCTGAAGGCTGGAAATGGTCTGTTTCCCAACTTCTGGTGGGCCCAGTAGGCTCGTGTTTCACCCTCCCAGGCTCCAAAGGATTCCCAGGAGAGGGTAAAAATGCCATCCCCCATCCTCCTGGAGGGTCTCTGGAAGCCCAAAACGCCCTGCCAGAACCTTTGTGCAAGCCAAAAACCAGCTGGTCGGCACACACATGCACGATGGAGCTGAGCTAGGGCAATGGCTCACGTGCCAGCAGATATGGCTCTGCATGCCACCTGTGGCACCTGTTCCATAGGTTCACCATCACTCCCCTAGTACACACTCGTGCGTCACCCGCTGGCCATCCCCCACTCCTATTTTAGCAAAGGGGGAGAAAAAAGTTGCAATACCTCATGAGTTTGATACTTCTGCCCTTGTGTATTTTCTTTCTGCGTTACCTTAACTGCCTTGGAAATGGCCCTGGATTGGGCCGAAATGCAAAAACGGAGCTGTGATGTTCCTTCAATACACCAGGGTGATTCTACACAAAAATATGTAACCCCTCCCTGATGCAGAGCTGAAGGGATTGGATACTGTAGCCTAGAGGTTAATTCTCTGCCTTACAAGGCAAATGTTCCAGGTTCAAGTCCCAGTGAGGGTATGGCTAGCTGATGAGGCCAAAATAAGGCCGAAATAGATCTATCCTAGTCTCTCTTAATTTTCAAATTCAGCAAAAAAAAAACCCATGTGACACATACAGATAGAATTGTCGGCTATCAATAAAATTAACTGCCTTGGAAATGGCCCTGGGTTGGGCCGAGAGGCAAAAAAAGGAGCTGTGATGTTCCTTCAATACACCAGGGTGATTTGACACAAAAATATGTAATCCTTCCCTGGTGCAGAGCTGAAGGGATTGGATACTGTAGCCTAGAGGTTAATTCTCTGCCTTACAAGGCAAAGGTTGCAGGTTCAAGTACCAGTGAGGGTATGGCTAGGTGATGTGGCCAAAATAAGGCCAAAATAGATCTATCCTAGTCTCCCTTAATTTTCAAATTCAGCAAAAAAAACATGTGACACACACACACACACACACATATTTATATACATATATACACACACACACACAACATATATATATATATATATACAGACACAGTATATATAAAAGTTAATATATGTGTATTACAGCATTACGTTATCTCTATTGTAAATCTATTATGTTCTTAGCTTTAATTTTCTTGCTATCCTTATCCTTCATCAACTATCGTGTCTTATATAATATTATTTATTGTATTAACTTTTTTGTGTGTTCCAACCATTTATACCAATTCTCCCAAATTTTATAGAATTCTGTGTTCTCTTTATCCTGTAATTGGATTGTCATTTTGCACATCTCTGCACTGTAATATTTCAGTTATTTTCATAGTGTTTGTAGGGATTATATTTGGTTTCCAAAATTGTGCATAGAGAATTCTAGCGGCTGTTGTAATGTGTAATACGAGATATTGGAGGTGTTTGTCTACTTTTGTTCTGAAAAGTTTCTGGTTTAAGTTTTACTGTCTGTCTGTTTCCTCAATTCATTTTTGTATTGTTTTCCAATATTTCCTTATTTTTGAGCAAGTCCACCATATGTGATAATAAGTACCGATTTCCTGTTCACATTTCCGTCATATAGGCAATGTATTGGGAAACATTTTTGCCAGTCTTGCCGGAGGTAAATGCCACCTGTAAAACATTTTATAGATATTCTCTCTGAGGCCATTGTCATTTTGTAAGTTTGATTCCATGATTTGCCCCAGCAATCCAATTCAATAGTTTGGCAACAAAATTTAGGTCTTCCATTCTTTTTATCTTCTCTCCCCACAACCAATGGTTCTGTCCATTAACAAGACAGCTCCTTCTATCCCCTTGAGTGGAAAACAAGTAGGGATCCAAAGTCCAGCAGATGAAATAAAAACCCAAAGCACCTTTGTTTGATCGCTGGCTGAAGTTGTAGGTAACAAGAGCAGCTAGCCCACCCTTTGGAGAAGCAGTTCTGAGCAGCTGCTGGAGAAGTATCATTAGCACAAACAGTTTCACATTGCTCAAAGTGAACGTTGCATTGGCTTTGCAGCCTTGCGGTTGCATTGTGTACCAACTGCAATTCCCAAGCAGAACCCAAAAATAGTCCTATGTAAAGCATACTAGGATACACAATATGAGATGTCAACAAGATGTGGCTATCTGTGGCTGGGTGTCACTAGCTCAAGAAAAGTCGCAGTTGGTATATTGTGGCCATATGCCTCTCATTGTGGCTTTCGCTAAACAACTGCAGATCTGTTCTGAGGTAGTACAGCCCCATCCAAAAGGTTTGATATTTCAGTCTTTGAGTCCCCCATTGTCCACATCCAACAGTAACTCCATTTTATTTTAATTTCAGCTTATTCTCCTTTCTCCAGCCTATTTAAGCAAAGCGAAACAACATTTAGGGGTGTTGATGGCTTCCATGGAATTAGAAAGTAGAGAGCAATAATGCTGGGGATTCATCAGTGTAGGATAGGATCCCACTCCAAATCTCTGAACTTGGTCCCTGGCGATTTCCTACAGATGTTAAACAGCAGAAGGACAAGACAGAACCTAGAGGGACACCATAGGATTGCCTTTCTGGGCTCATCCTGATAAGAGGGACAACTGCAAATAATTCTGACCGACAATCCTGTCACATTGACCAGTAGGCTACTATGGACATGATTAAAGTCCAGGAAAACAACCTGGGCTATACTCCCTGCATCTACCTTCCAGGAATAAGTATTCTCTCAAGGCAAAAAAAGAGAGAGTACCATTAGTATATCCTGAAAAAAAATCTAAAAATTAATCCAGAACATCCATTTTCTCCTATCTCAAGCTGCGAGGCTGTCACTTTTTCAATCACATTGCCCAAGAATGGAAAAAGATTTTTTCACGCCTTTGAAACCAAAGCAGAGCAACGTGTGTGTGTGTTGGAAGAAGAAGGGGTGTGAAGTTTCTTCACAGCTGCTAGCTGAGTACTTAATGACTGCTTAAGGGAAATTGTACAGACTGCCCGGTTGTTTTGGGACGAGTGCTCTTTGCAATACAAAAAGAGTGCTTAGTTTATTTTGAATTTTGTGATAAAGAACATTGTTTTAAATTTTCAAACGTGTGTGTGTCTGCAATTTGTATCCTTGAATTTTCGGGAGGCTCCTACCAAAGAGCCCAGCAGAACAATAAGGTTTAGTAAAATCTTTCTCCTAAATATTTTAAAACAGCCTGTTAAGCAAGTCAGAATGTCTCTATCATTCAAGGACTTGCATGCATAGGCCCAAAATAAGGGTTTTAAGAAATGTCTTAAGGCTGTGTATTTACACTTTTGCTTTGAGGGACATATAGGTGGCCTGATTTAAGAATACCGTAGTAAGTCTATTGTGGAAGTCTAAGGCAGTAACAATGCTGTATGCCCATAATGGATACATGGCCCGCTATTAACTTGTATTCAATAATGGCTGAAATATATTTGGCTCAACGAAAATCTACATTAGCCCAATGGAATTTTCCATGCACTAGATTCCCCTTTGTGAATGTACCAAGCTATTTTAGATACTCAGATGAATAATTTCCTTTCCATGTTCAGGGAGAGCTGAGGTCAAACTGGATGAAAGGAAGTTTAATGTTCCTTCAATTTATCACATGGTCACTGCAAAATGCCACCCAATTACATTTTACCTGGGTTTTTCCTTCTTGACAAGGCCTGTGGGGGGGGAAATAGTATGGCCCAGCCCTTACTTAAAATCTGCCTCTCTGCAAATTAAAAGAAAATTTAGTAATATGCTATTAGAACTCGCATGCAGAGAATATATCATTCCAGCCAGTGAAGGGCTACCAAAATGTTTACTACCACATTGTGGGCGTGACTTATGCAGGTCGCCCTGCATTTTTTAAAAACATCTTTCAGTACAAATTGGGTGCTCTGGGGTGGAGCTCCATTTTTGCTACCCCACTGTATTCACCACCACCCATCCAGGCAGCAGCCCACCCGATTCCAGCACACTTTTGCATTTTCGTTCAATGTGTTCATATTCAATTTTGGGATAGTCGCTTTTCATGTCCTTTAAAAAACTTCTGCTCTGGGAATGTGTCTGCACTCAGATAGAAGGTGCTATTTCTGTATTTCTACACCTGGAGTACTTGGAGCCAAGCAAACTAAAATAAAATAAAATAAAAACATAGAAAAAGGAGGAAAAAATAGGAATCACACGAACAGTTCACATTCCTTTTATGCAGGACTTATCAGAAGAGTAAACAATCTTTTCTATACCCATTTATCAAGACAAGAAATGGGTAGCATAAGTGAATAGTGAAGTTCATTTTAATTTATTTATATTTTTGCTACTGGTGGGCCACAAAATTCTGGACTGCACATAACAGTCAGGACAGAGAAGGGTAGCTTACGGTGAATATCTTAGCAGGGGAGGAAAGTGAGTGTCCTTGTTAAGGAGTTGATCTTCTACTGGGACCTGGACTACTTTACTTGATTAGTTAACCTAATGCAACTTCTCCCCTCTGGGATTTTGACCAGCATTAAATCTTCCTCTAGACATGTAACTTGCAGTGGGTCATTCCAGCCCTTGAACAGCTGAGTCACAAAAGGGAGCAGAGTTGCACAAAAGGATTTGAAATGTGGGTGAAGGACAAACTTTAATTAAGTAGTTCTGTTATTATAGCTAGTTAATTATTTCATAGATCTATGCAGTACTTCAATTGTGCATGGCTCAAGTGTTATATAACAACAACAACAGTGTTGGAAGAGACCTTGGAGATAGATTTTCTAGTCCAACCTCCTGCTTAGGCAGGAAACCCAAAACTAATTCAGACAAATGGTTATCCAACATCTGCTTAAAAACTTTCAGTGTTGGAGCATTCACAAGTTCTGGAGGCAAGCTGTTCCACTGATTAATTGTTCTGTCAGGAAATTTCTCCTTAGTTCTAACTTACTTCTCTCCTTGTTTAGTTTCCATTGCTTCTTGTGCTCTGGAGAATAGTTTGACTCCCTCTTCTTTGTGGCAATCCCTGAGATATTGGAAGACTGCTATCATGTCTCCCCTGATCCTTCTTTTCATTAAACTAGACATACCCAGTTCCTGCAACTGTTTTCCATATGTTTTAGCCTCCAGTCCCCTAATCATCTCTTTTACTCAGCTGAGGAGCCAGTTTGGTGAAGTTACACAGGTATTGGTCTAGAAACCGGGAGATGATACATTCTACAGTCGTTCTCCCTTGGAAATGAAAGCTGGCTGGGTGACTCTGGACCAATTACTCTTTCTTAGCCCACCTCATAGGGTTGTTGCTGTAGAAAAAATAGGGGGTGGGAGCATTGGGCATGCATGCTGCTTTAACAAAATATAAAGACAGGGCAAACCATTAAATAAATCCTGCCTCTTTAAGCCCACACACACCCTTTCAAATTTTCAATAGTTCTACATACCATAGATACAAAACCCCTTTTGCCACATTCAAATATCAAGGTGTCCAGGGGGAAAGCATTTTGAAATTCCCTGATATTTCCCTGACATTTACGATCTAGTTAAGGTGTGGTCATAGATGACATCATATCAAACAGCTAAGCTGTGGAGAAGCAAGTTGTTGCCACAGTTATGCTCATTTTTGCTTGACTCTGCCAGGCAACGCGATCCATTTTTTTACATGATTTTCCCCTGACTTTTAAACATTTTAATACAGTTTGGTTTTCCCCCTTGATTTATTCTGTTTTTTTCACGAATTCCCTGATATTTCCCGAACTGCCGATTTCCCCGATAATTCCCTGATTTCCTTGTTTTCCAGGTTTGCTGTAATATGTAGCTTTGGCTCATTTGGCTTGGTTTAGTTTGGTTATAAATGAACAAGTACAATGTTTTGGACTTACTCATTTTTTTAAAAAAAATTAAACATTTAAGTCATAAGTCACTTTTTTCAGCACTGCTATAACTTCAAGTAGTCTTTAAACAAGGGTCATAGGTTGGGATTTACTTATAGACAAAATCTGTATCCAATGGCCACCTGGACCAAGTCACTATATCTGAAATATCTGAATGAGTCACTTAAATTTACATTATTTGCAATATTTCCAGAAGCTGGAAACTCTAGGCCAGTGAGTTTAACATCTGTAGTAATGAAGTTAATGGACTCACTCCTGGGAAAAAAAAGGATTAATGAACATTTAAAAGGGCACAACCTGATGGACCCAAAGTAGCATGGCTTTACCAAGTGCAGATCATGTCATACTAATCTGATTGAATTTTTAAACTGTGTCACAAATGTTTCGGATGAAGAGGGAACTGTAGACATAGCCCATCTGGATTTTAGCAAATCATTTGATACAGTTCTACAAAATGTACCCATGAAAAGGTTGTACATGCTAAGGTTTAACCATTTGATGTTTCAGTGGATAAAAGTTGGTTCAGGGATTAATCCTAATGTGTGATTGTTAATAGGGCTCTGTCTGAATAGAGACCAATCGCACACGGTGTATCACAAGGATCAGTCCTAGATCCTGTTCTGTTCAATGTGTTTGTTAAGTGATAAATCACTTAGACTTATATATCACTTCTCTGTACTTTATAGCTCTTTCTAAGCTTTTTTTAAATGGAGTCAGCCTATTTCCCCAAACAACCTTCTTTTACTGACTCAGAAAGATGGAAGGCTGAGTCAGTCTCAAGCCGGTGAGGATCGAATGCCTGGCAGTCAGCAGAAGGAGCCTGCAATACCGCATTCTAACCACTGCACCACCCCAGTTCATGAAGGATAAACAGAAGGATTGCTAGATAAGGTTTGTCTTCTTGCTGATGACACAAAAGTGTGTGTAATAGATTTGATGTTCCTGGGGGTATTCATAACATAGAAAATGATTAGGCACTGCTGGAAAATTAGTCAAAAATGTGGAGACCCTAACCCTCAGTGTTGTTGTTGTGAAGAAAAACAAGAAGAAGGATAAGCATTATGTATGTTCGCCGCTATGAGTTATTTGTACACAAAAACCCCTAATAAATATATAAATAAATAAAGCTTGGTAAGGTTCTAAAGCAAAACTTTAATAAATTAATATGCATGCCCAGCAGAAGTACAAAAAGACAACTGAAAACCACAAAGCCATTTTCATTCATTCAGTGTTGTTAGGTGTAACTGGAAATGCACTAAATGGCTTTACTTAAAATGGCAATCGAAATATGTTTCTGGTACATGAAAACGTATTTTCAGCAGTTAAAAGAAATGTTATGAAATCCAACAAAAGCTATCCTTCACATAGGAAAAGAATGACAGGAGATGTCAATAAACATTTAGAGGTTCTGGTTCGCTGGCGTTTGTTCCCCCCTCCCCCTCTGAAAGACCAATTACAAAACAGAGCAGAAAATCACCACAGATTGACACTGAAAACATGCTAAATCACAGCCACAGACAATTTCAGAATTCAGATGCTGACTCCTTCTCCTGTGCCCTTAGTAGGAGAAGCCTCACAAAAGAGGTGAGCAAGAAGCAGACCAGGTTAACAGAAATTCTGGACTAGGAAGGATGAAACAGCCCACACAGCTATATATCCTGGGAAGCAGAGCATAGGATCACATCTCCCCAACATTTTCTGTCTGGGCAAAATCAACATAAGAAACACCTTTCACACAGCACAACCTCACAATAAAAATTCAGCTGCAGGAGCCGGCTCAGTTATTCACAGTCCTCCAATTCTTCTCGCCATCCACTAAGAAACACTTGCATACGTACTCCAAGTTCAAAATAAAATATCTTCATTTTTTATAAGCATCTCTACCACCAGTCTCTGATAACGGATATCATTCAGGGCAGCCATTGCATCCAGCCCTGGTGCTCGCATGAGGGTTGGTCCGAAAACAATGCCAAGGTTTTCTGCATTCATGAGGTTCTGTTTTTCGTGGAGAGTTACCCTGGAACAAGACAGAATGTGATTAAAATGCGAGCCAGTAAAAGCTGTAATCGTGATCTCATCGACCCAGAAACGAAAAGGGTCACGTGAAGTACAAATTAAAGGTAGCCTGAACAGTCACAACCACTGCCTTTGTGCAAAACTAGCATTCCCAGTGTTCCTTAGTTAACAGTTATGCTCCAATAAGGCTGATAAGGAATGATGGATAAGGTGACAAGGATAAGGTAGAATGAAGGGAGGAAGAACAAAATAAAATATTAGATATCTTGTGAGTAAAACACTGGAGCTAACAAAGGGCGGTTCATTTATTCTCTCTCTTTCTCTCCCTCTCTCTCACACGCACCTATCTTCAGGTTGAGAACATTTGATTCTTTGCACATCACAGAGCACTGCCAACATAGCAGAATATGTCTTCAGCTGCCTGTTATTTGTAGCTAATAGGAACCAGTTTGCTTTGGACAAATCCTTCTTATATTAATCAGTGTCTCTTAGATCAACTCTAAGTAGAGTTATATTAGTAGAGGAGATTTTTGCTCCTTCTTACATACAATAATACCAGAATTGAGGATCATTGAAGAAAGAGGAACGATGAGACATTTAACGATACAAGAAAATATTTCACACAGCATCTACTGATACTAAGGATTGGGCAAATGCATGCCTGGTGAGGCTTTTAATGTACTTGCAATGCTAACACTATCTATGATTGGAAGTAAAATAACTCTGAAGATCAGATGTTGGTAAAAAAAAAGCAGGCAATTGCTATTGGCAGAAAGAGGAGACTGAGCTAGGTGGCCTTTTATCCAACAGTGCTTTTTCTTTATTTGTTTAATCCATCCGTGTTGTACAAGGTTCTTTCACTTTTTGGTGCAGTTCTACCACGGTACAGGCATTCCCACAAAATGGTAGATGTGTTGTACCTATATACCAGCAGACAAACAAACCACTGGCCTTCAGCACTCACTATGTTAGTTCCTAGCAATGTTTTTGGGTCTAACATCCAAGGTATTGCCAGAAATATTTTATTCTTGCTTTGCAGCATGGTAGCTTCCTATTCCCAAAGATTAAAAGAATTTTAAAGAATAAAATTAGGCTGACAGGTTGACAATCACCAAATAAGTAGTTGCATTGGCTCCTATAGGTCTCCGGACACAATTCAAGGTGTTGGTCATCACCTTTACAGTTCTAAATGGCTTAGTAACAGATTATGTATGGGACTGCATTCTGCCACATACTTCCCAGCAGCCGGTTAGGGCCTACAGAGTTGGTCTTCTCACGGTTCCTTTGGCTAGACAATGTTGGTTGGCAGGACCCTGTGGGAGGGACTTCTCTGTGGCGGCTCTGGCTCTATGTAATCAACTCCCCTGAAATCCGCATCACCTGGCCTTCCAAAAGGCCGTAAAAACATGGCTTTTCTAGGAAGGCCTGGAGCTGGTGAATGGTTCCATCTTGCCCTGGCTGAATGGATGAATGTTTTGATAGTAAGGGTTTCTTAAAGTTGCTTTATTGTTTTTATATTGCTGTTTATCACCCAGAGTCTGTAAGGAGTTGGGAGGCCTATAAACACCATAATAGATAGATAGATAGATAGATAGATAGATAGATAGATAGATAGATAGATAGTCCGTCAATTGGATTGCATCCCGATACCACAGCAGGGACTAGACAGACACCCTATTTTCTATATACCTGTAGTCAACTAGACTCTTTAAAGCCATGAACAAGGCAAGGAGAAGTGAAAGGGGGTCAAGGAGAGAAATCTCCAATTTTTGCTCTTGTTCTGCTTGGAGAACTATTCCATCCACAGAGCCATCTACTTCCCGCCACACTTTGGAAAGGATCTTGATGATTCTTTATGGGATGGTATCGTTTAGATTATTGTGTTTTAAAACACGTATTTGGATGTCACTTGTAAACAAGTTTGAAAAGATTTATGTTCGGAAAGTCAACATATAAACAAGTAAAAGCTATTTTGAGGCTTCACGTGCCATTATGAATTCCGCAGAGGAAGGATAAAAGTCTAGAAGTGAGTAAGACCATGTGCCTTTATAAAAGGTTACCCTGGCCTCTTCTACACTCATGACATAAAGCAGCTTAATGTAATCCAACCACTTCCAAAGCCACTCCTGAAAGACGGGCTGCCACAGATCATGCACCTTGTGCATCTAGTTAATGGGTACAGTAGGAACAGCTGCCCCCTCCCTGTTTCTGCTTTAATGGCATAACATACACACAAACTGCTGTCTTGAGAGGCTATGATTTGCTTTATGGTGGCTAATTGCCTATTTCAGAAAAAAAAACCCTCTCCCATTTGTAAATTAATTTTTGAGCAGACTAAACAAAAGCTCTAACGAATATTACTGATTTACAACTCGAGAGAAATGCCATTAAGGATTTAGTCATTAAATAACTAAATTTCCATTATTGGAAAGTTCATGAATTATATAAAAAACATTAAAGTAAAAACCCATCCCAGAGGCTGTTTAATGTGGAATTCAATCATGCCAGACACTTATAACGACAGACAGGAGCTGCAAGTTTGGGAACAAAGGGTTCCGAAGTTAGGCAACTCTGCCCTGTATTGATTCTTCAAGCTCGTATTTTAAAGGGCGGGAGTCAGAGTTGAGCGGTGTTCTGTCCCTCAAAAGTGCAAATTCGGATGCCTCCAATTAAGTAAGTACAGTGAGCACATCCCAAGCCAAGGTTACTTCCAGCCATGAACCAGAGGCTCCACAGACAGGTTTAGAGAGCTCAGCCAACATGCCTAGCTTAAGAATAGAGCAGACAGAGATGGTGAAGTAAGGCCAGACAGAAAAATTGTAAGAACAGGTAGTCCTCCACTTATAAAAGCTCATTTAGTGACCGTTCAAAGTTATAACGGCACTGAAAAATATGACTTAGTGATGGGGTACCAAAATTTTTACTACCACACTGTGGGCGTGGCTTATGCATTTTGTTTCAACATCTTTCAGTGCAAATTGGGTGCTCTGGGGTGGAGCTCCAAATTTTGCTCCCGGAACTGCATTCCTGGCCGTTCCCGTAGGAGCCCATCACTGCTTGTGACTATTTTTTCAGCTATGACCAAAATTCAGATGCTCAACAGCTGATTCATACTTATGACCGTGGCTGTGTCCTACGGTCACGTGATCACCTTTTGCAACCTTCTGACAAGCAAAGTCAATGGGGAAGCCAGGTTCACTTAACAACCAAATTACTAACTTATCAACTGCAGTGATTCACTTAACAACTGAGGCAAGAAAAGTCATAAACTCACTTAATACCTTTTTCACTTAACATAAAACTTGGACTCAGTTGTCGTCATAAGTAGAGGATTACTTGTGCAGAGACAGATTATTCTATGAAACAAGTTAGGCGGATTGTTGGAGATGTCAGATGTTGCATGAATCATCAGAAAGTGTTAATTGGGGGGGGGGGCAGCTGCCAAGCTGAATGGTATATGTGAAGTGGCACTCAGTGTAACACAACTGCTTTCAGTCATTTGATAATCTCCACTGGAGCCGTAGATCCCTTAGGGGGGGTCAGAAGAAAGGGACGTTCTGGAATTCGATTTTTGGGTTGGCGGTCCAGGTCGATGAAATAGGGTGAGATTGGATGGCACAGAAGACAGACAGTAATGGCGGTTGCAATGAGCTGACAGCTGGACAATACTGGCACCAACCTAGCAGGACATTAGTCCTTCTCCAGGACTAATCCTGGAGAAATTGGATTCTGAAAAAAACAGAGTGAGTTTTGTTTTGCGAGATTAATGTCTTGGAATTGAGCCCAGGTGGTGGATTAGAAAAGAGAAGGGGCCATTGAGAAAAGGAAGGAGGAAGGTTTTCCCCATCTTTGCGTTTGAAGTGGTGAGTGAAAATGAAGATGAAACAGAGGAGATTGAACAAGTGAACAAGTGAATTTTGGTCTTCTAGTACAATTTCATGAAGACCATGTTGCAATGAACCACACTAAGTGACCAAGCCATGAGTAACTAACTATAGGAAGGGTGTCTGGATTAGGACGGGCAATAATTGGCACACTGGGTGAATTTGTGTGAAGACCTTCCTGGTAGGCTGCTACATGTTTGTCAAGGAGTCTAGGAAAGGGGTATCAAAGTCAAGGTCCAGGGGCCAAATTTGTTCTGCAGCGTGCTTAGATCTGGCCTGCAGGGCAGCCCTGGAAACCGCAAAGGACCAGCATGTGGTGCCTCTGCCAGTGAAAATGGAGCTTGAGAGGGACCCCCCAAGCTCCGTTTTTGTTGGCAGAGGGTTGCAGGCACTTTTGCAAAAATTGAGCTAGAGAGGGCTGTGAATTCCGTTTTCACTGTCAGAGGGTTGCAGGACGATATGGCAGCTGAAAACAGAGCTCGGGAGGGCTGCGGGACACCCTCCTTAGCTCTGTTTTTGCTGGCAGAGGATTGCAGGAAGCTGTCGCAGCTAAAAATGGTACTTGGGAGCCCGTTTTCACTGGAAGACGCTCAGCTTACCACAGGAGTCCTTGACACGAGTGGTGTCGAGCTGGCCATGCCCACCATGACCACACACACCCTGACCTTCCAGGGTCAAACACAACCCTGATACCGTCATCAACGAAATCGAGTGTAACACCTCTGACCTAGAAGGATCCCTAAGTTACACACGACGTTGAATGGGGGAGTGCAATCCCAAACCAAGAGATCTAAATATCCAGATTATTATTATTATTATTATTATTATTATTATTATTATTATTATTATTATTATTATTGTTATTGTTATTATTATTATTAAGACTTGTATGCCGTCCCTTTCTGAGGACCCAAGGTTATTTGGTCTTATCAGGTTCGATTTTGAGTTTATTCTTCCTCATCAAATTCATCCCTGGAGAGGCTCCAAAAACTGGAATATGACTTCAATAGCATGGTCAACCAGAGCCCAAAATATACAGTGGAGGATCATGGCTGTTCTGATGGTGAAAATATGTCTTTGTCCAACAGTTTCATCAATATGTAGATAGTAGAAGTGAGAGCATCAAAATTTCAGGCACCCTGAAAACCAGGGGTTGTGTCAGGCTTGTCTCTGATAGATGCTATGATTAATAGGATGATTTCATTATGCCTATCCTGGTTCAGCCAGAGGTTATCCTCCAGAGGTCATATATGTATAAACCAAAGGATTTAAAAAGGGAAGCTGTTAGCACAAGAACCTGGAACAATTGCTTAGTGAGTTTGGATTGAGGACAAATCCTTTCACTTAATACCTCTTTAAATGAGCCATAAGATAGCGTAAGGTTTCACAGTGCGCAGGCGGCAGTAACTTCAGTGCTTCATGAAGTATTTCCAGCTGTTCATCAGGATCTGTGGTTTCTGAAATTGAAACATCCAATAAACTTTAAGCCTAAAGATGCACAAAATAAAATTAGAGGAGCCTCTTCCATGATCCATGTTTCCTGATACAACGCATTTTCAATATTATCTAAATGAATTATGCATCAGGAAAGGAAAAGTAGAAAGTTTCATGTTCAACGTCAAAAGAAGGTGGTTTTCTTGACAGCTTGAGAGGTCTCTTAGGAGCATTTAGTTGGCTTCCATTTTAAGCTAAAAATGCCCATGCCCAGAAAAATGATCAATCTGAACACATTCTGGTATTTTGGAGGTATTATTTACCTAAATAAGCTAACATAGGTGAGCAACCTTGTTTAATCATCTTGCTAACTAAATCTGAATGGCTGGCCTAGATATTAAAAATACCAAAGCTGCTAGCATATAGCTATGGTAGGAGGACTAGCTGTTCTTCATAAATTGAACATCCTGGCTTCAAAAATGCTGCCACAAAATCTCTGATAATCAATTGTCCAATAATACTTTGCGTACTGGTAACCGACTTGCTATTTCACAATATTTTTTTAATACTAAAAAAATGCTGATTTCTTCAAACGTTGCAAATGGCTCAGCTCTTTAAAGATGAGAAAAACTGGCTCTGCAATATCCATATACCCCTTGTTTCAAACAAACAGAACATGAACAATTTAGACAAATTTTGTGGTAATAAAAGTATCCATTTGAAAAATGGTACAATTTAAGGCTTACTTGCAGACTCTATGAATTTAGGGTAGGCATCATATGTGATTAATGGAATTGGCAAGTCCCTGAAGTAGAGTTTAAGTGCACCAGTGATAATGTTGATATCTTCATACATATTCACGGAAATGTCTGCTTTTTCCCCATCTGTACATAAATAAAGAGGGAGGGAGGACCAAAATATAAAATATACATAATATTAACAAATGGAATTGTAATTTGCAATGATATTTAAGACAATGCATATACTATGGTATATACAACATAAAAGAAGAAACAAGATAAAATGCATTTTGAAATGAAGACACTGTTCTATAAACAGCACTTTTCCAGTATTCTGTGCAATTCCTATTTGCAAAGAATAAAATATAACATAGAAAAAATTGCTTGTGGTCACAATAGCTGGACTCTGTGATTCAGTTTCAGACTACATGGCCACTTTAATTTCTATTCTCACAAAATTGTAATTGATTTCAATCAGCTTTTGGCAGTATTATGCCTTTTGAATGCAAGATTATTTTTTAAATAAAAAGTGCCATGACACAGAAAGTCAGACATGAAGCAACAGATTTCTTCTTGTTTTGTTACACTTACAATGGAATTGGTAGAATGAGAGACTATGGCATCCATAATCTCCAACCATTAGAGATAGTGAGAAGCATAGTCCAACATACATTGAGAATGTCAGCTTAAGAAAGGTTGCACAAAATAACACTCAAAGACAACCTTCAACCTTTTAAAATTAAGAAAAATCAAAATTTAGCCTCCTTAGCAAATTAGCATAGATGAAAAAAAATTAATTACAGTCACCTCCTATTCATAAGAATAATTGCTACAGCAAGTCAGATGTATTAGAGTTTGTTGCAAAACCAAAACCAGAAGCACACACAGATAACTGATTCAGCTGGATTCATTAACTTCTTTATAAACATAATAATATAGATGAAGTAATTTTTATAATACCAATATAGATTCTTCTTCAAGCAGTTACAGGTAGCAGAGAACAGTGAATTTCATTTCAGCAGAGCAGAGAGTGCAAAGTGGGCAGAGTGCACATTCAGCCTTAAGCTTAAGTTTCCAGTTTCGATTCTCTGTACAGACTCAGATGTGTTTAGCTTCCATTGACTGATTTAGTTGCTATTCATTGGCTAACCTTTGTTAACTTGGCTCTCCCAGTTCACGAATATCTTAACAAGATGACTATATAAGTAATCAGAGCACAGTGACTCAAGAAGTTAGGAAGTTGGGCTGATGAAGGCTGGGGAGGGTCATGTTCACCCTCCAGTTCTTGCTGACTCTGCAGCTCAAAAGCGGGTGAGTGAGTAGATAAATGGGTACCACTTTGGTGGGCAATCTTATGGGGACATGAAAGGAGCTCACAATGGATGTCCCACAAGAAAGGTGGCATCACTTTCATCATGGAAGCACTTTAGGGTTTCCAAAATGAAAGTTGTAGTAGTACTAAGTAATCACCAACTGTGTGCTTTGAAAGCTTTTTAAAACCACTCTTAAAATTCAAACCTAATTCTCCATATATATATTGAGAATGAGCTGTGAAATGGCTGAGATCTAAGCAGCTACTTAAAGCGTGCCCAATATTTCAAATACATCTACTGGTAGTTTGTTTTTAATTATTTCTTCTCTCCACCACCGATCTAACCTGCCCAGCACATCCCATCACAACATTCCAAGCTCATGCAGGTTAAAAAATGTTTCAGATTTGGCACTGCTGAGAGGACTGCTTTCAGAGAACCAAATCAACTTCCTACTAGTCATGCAATATTCATTCCCTGGATTCTAGCAAACACGATAGAGGCAATTATTATGGTAAGCACTGAGTAAAGAACATACCTCGATCAAAAGCCATTTTGACATCTTCAATTAGGTCACTGAATCCTGACACTCGGTACAGTCCTTCAGAATTGAGTCCTTTTAAATTAAAATCATTGCTAGATTAAGCAATCTTTTTTTTCCTGATAGACATGCACTTTACGGTTAAACCAGAGCTAATTTTTTAAAGCTGTAACTTTCTTACTCAGCATAATTTTATAATCAGCTTTCAATTATTCTGTGCAAATGTATTTATGATAATGTTTCTGGAATAAAGAAGATGCCGTACATGCATAGGTACATACTCAGCATGCTTTTCCTTTTAAGGTAAACAGCTTTACACATAGTACAGATAAGAAGTAATAAACCTTAAGCCCAAGAAATGATGTGCAATTAAAGCCAATATGGGTTCAGGCCCATTTGGTGACATCCATGACATATAAAAGATTATGATGCAATACAGGATAGGGAATGTTTAAAAAAACATTAATTAACAAACTAACAGAATAGATATTTGATGTGTCTTTGAAACTAAGAAAAAGGAAAGGGATGTGATGAAGGCTGTATCTGCTTGTGAAACAGGGCTCATACATACATACATACATACATACATACATACATACATACATACATACATACATACATACATACTGAAATTGTAGGTTTAATCATGAATGAAAGGGCTAAAATGTACAGAAAATATTATCTGATGTCAGTTGGAATTATAGGATTGTAAAAAGGGAGGGTTTTTTAGGCTGCTGAATGCACATCCACACACACACAGATTTTATAAAAGAGTACAGAAAAACTGATTGGACTGGGAAACCTCAAAATGAATGAGAATATTGACTGTGAGCTGATTGTTCAGTAATAAATGTCACTGTTTTGAATTGTGCACGTGCAATTGATATGCACACACAGGAAAATAATCAATCAAAGAGGACAATTGATCTAATTATTTATGATAAAAGTGAAAGAATGAGTGAAGGATGTAAGACTCTGAATGCTGGAGAGACCACTCCTGTGTCAAAAGTGGGGTGTGGGGGAACGGGGTTATGGAAGGAAAAAGAAAAAGTGGGGGGAAATGCAGGAAAAGCAATGGGTCCTGCATAAAAAAGAACGTAAGAACAGTGGTTCTCAGCCATTTCTTCACCATGGACCCCCTTTCTATTTGATTGTCAAATAGAATGAATAGAAAGTAGATGAAAGCATCTGACAACAACCCTCTCATATTGGATACTTATGCTGATTTACATATATTTAAAGTTATGTAAGTAACAAACAAATAAGCATAGTGAAGAAAGACCTGGAGGAGGAAATGAATCACAAAAATGATTTCAAAAAAGGAATGTTAGTTCTCAGTAGCATAAATATCATTCAAAACTAATGGAACAATATTTTTCTATCTTGTTACTATCAAAGAAAAGACAGTAATATGGGGATTTGCAATATAACGCTATTTTCTAAATGAATGGAATTTAGATTTGTTTTTCTCCAAGGCCACTGATAATTTTAGGACCACCCTGGGTAAAACTAGTTAGTGCTAGCCCCCAACTGAGTGAGATCAATTTAACAGGATGATTAGCAAGGCAACCAAATCACTTAAATATGCTTTTTACCTCTCGACTCAATTTCCCTAATGCACATGTCTACAACCATTGGTCTCTTTGTTAAGTGTACTTTTACTAGCGTAGTGAGATCACAGCTGTACACTTTCTTGACATGCTTCAAGTCCGGCTTGCAGTCATTTGGGACCATCTTGGAACATTGTTTATGAACATTTAAGCCACAATCTGATGAAAGAAGAATAAGAAAAAAGAAACATTAACATGAGATTCAGCACAATGAAACTATACCTGTGTGAACTATGCAAAAGACGCGGCTACAGTTCTATGGTTTTATGCAGGATGTGAATCACAACAGCACAGAATCCATTCTCACTTAATCGCAATGTCACGTCTTTGCAGATAAATTTCTTAAATTCTACTTTGCAGTTTAATTTCTTAAATTCTACTGCGCTAAATTAGGGAATGAATTAGTCATTCATCACTAGAGCTGGGTGATTTTGCCGGTGGCAAAATACGTTTTTAGCTTTGAAGCTTTCAAAGCTTGGCAGCAGAACAAATAGGTTACATTTCCAGCTACCTACCATAAATTTTCTGGACACATCCAGAAGACAGTGTGAAGCTATGCTCAGTGAGCTGCCTGAACATCCTCTAGCTCAGGGGTGTCAAACTCGATTTCATTGAGGGCTGCATAAAGATTGCGTTTGACCTGGTGGGGCCAGGGTGGGCGTGGCCAAAGTGGGTGTGCCCACATCAATGTCACTCATTGTGGTGATGGCCTGAGCACTCTGCTAGCAAAAATGGGCTCCCGGGCTCCGTTCCTAAGAGGTCAGTAAGGGGCGACTACAAGTGCACTAGTATGCCTTCCGTCCCCTGTCCTATTGCTCTCCTATATCTCCTATACCTTTCTTGTATTCTTATATCTCTTCTTCTATTCTTTCATTGATATGTTCTATTCCTATATCTTCTTTTCTATTAGAAACATAGAAACATAGAAGACTGACGGCAGAAAAAGACCTCATGGTCCATCTAGTCTGCCCTTATACTATTTCCTGTATTTTATCTTACAATGGATATATGTTTATCCCAGGCATGTTTAAATTCAGTTACTGTGGATTTACCAACCACGTCTGCTGGAAATTTGTTCCAAGGATCTACTACTCTTTCAGTAAAATAATATTTTCTCACGTTGCTTTTGATCTTTCCCCCAACTAACTTCAGATTGTGTCCCCTTGTTCTTGTGTTCACTATCCTATTAAAAACACTTCCCTCCTGAAACACTTCCCTTCTTTCTTAGATATATTTTACTATGACTATCTCCTCTATAACCTTCATTCATACACAATACTATGTGTGTATATATATATATATACCCACTAAAGCTCTCATTGTGTATTGGACAAAATAAATAAATAATAAATAAAATAAATAAAACACAATTTTTGCTGCCAGAGCCATTGTGGGCCGGTCCTTCACTGTTTCCAGGGAATCCCACAGCCCAGATCTAAGGACCCTGAGGGCCGGCTCTGGCTCCTGGGTCTTGACTTTGTCATCCCTGCTCTAGCTCAAGGCAGAGCTTACCTACGGTTACCATAAAGCACCAGTGAGTGGGTTTTGCAAGGGAACCTTCCGTTGAAGTCATCCAATATTGATTCTGGAATGCCCCTCCCAAACAGAGGTCACTCCAAACCTTGCTACTGGATTCTGCAAACGGCCCCCAGTCCTTTCTTGATGCAAAGGGTACGTTTTATCACTAACCTTTGTCCCTTTCACCCCACCTCCCCTTATGGGTGTGCGTGCACGTGAGTCAAAGCAGAAACACTATTATGAAAAAGAATCACCCGAATTCATTGCTGCTCTTCTTCAAAGCCTCCAAAACCAGCAATCCTCTTTATCTCATTATCAGGTTACCCAAATGTTTTGTAGACCACCGAGGCAGAGGAGATTAGAACATATTTAATTTTATTAGCTGGCAAAAAGCTTCAAAAACATTGCGAAGTGGATTTTCAGATACATTAAGCTAAAACCTCTCAGACGAGCTGCTCTTTTTCTTTTCATTTCTAGAGCAGCACAGAAAAGCTTTTATTATTTAGGAGCAGCGGGGAAAAAAAATCGACGTTAACATTTTCCAATGAAACTGAAATAATGTGCTTTTATTAATGCACGAGCAAACACAAGAACTATAAGCACTGTATTAAGGCTGCCCCAAGAGGATCTATTTCAAATATTTGCTGAGAGTACAATAAGCAGAGCTGTCACTTTCCCTTCTACTGCTGATTTGATTTTTTATCATCCCTAACCTTCAACCTGCTTATAATTCATGAAAATATACAGTTGCCAAGTATGCATTATAGAAATATCAGAGTGTGTTAAATACAGAACCATCGTATTTGTAAGTTACACTGGGAAAGAATAAGTACTGTGTCAGGTTGAAGAACGAACATAAAGTGGGGGAGGAAAAAAAAGCTTATATGCTATTCAAAAAGACAGCTAGAGAGTTCTAATAGTTTTAGGATTGCTGTGAACTCAGAATTGGATTGGAGGCTAAATGCATGAAATAAGCTATTTCAGATATGCTGCATTCGGGGCCAATTCAAGGGCAATTTAGGATCTGAGAATACATATACTTGCTCAGAATACAGGAAAATGTGTATTTGCTGTTCTTTATATGAGCTTATCTCGATTCAAGAAAAAATAATCAAGATGGTACATTTTGTTCCTTCAGTAGATATGACTGAAAACACAGATTTTTCAAATAGACCAGAGTTAAGATTGCCATCTTATAGAACAGTGATGGCGAATCTTTTTTCCCTTGGGTGCCAAAAAAATGTGTGTGCACGCTATCACCCATGTGCAAATGCCCACACCCATAATTCAAAGTCTGGGGAGGGCGAAAACAGCTTCCCCCGTCTCCCGGAGGCCCTCTGGAGGCCGGAAACGGCCTGCTTCCCAACTTCTGGTGGGCCCAGTAGGCTCATGTTTAGCCCTCCCCAGACTCCAAAGGCCAACGGAGGGTAAAAATGCCTTTCTCCTTTCCCTTGGAGGCTCTCTGGAAGCCAAAAACGTCCTCCCAGAGCCTCTGTGTGAGCCAAAAATCAGCTGGCCGGCACAGCGCTTGTAGAAGGTATTCAGAATTTGTCTTGTTCATTTACCTCAACCTTGATGTTTCCTCCTAGAAACAGACCTACAATCTTGGAGACACCAAAAGAATCTTGTGCCCATTCAATGTAGCATTCATCTCTCCTGAGTAAAAGAGAGAGCATCTGTGCCTTTTTTGTGGTAAACTACTTGGACTGTAAGTAATACTTTCATCTAGCTAAACTTCCTTCCAGATGAGTTACAAAGGCTGTCTATGAATCTACCTTTTCAATTAGGGTTGTCTTTGTCTTTTTTTTTTCATAGACTTCTAACTCTTTAGAAGTCTCTTTGTGTATATGAACTGTTCTGGCAATCTTGTTTACTTTCTCTATCCCTCAGAGATTTAGCCTAAATGCAAGCCATACTGTTTTGCAGGCATTTATGCCATTTGTATCCTTTCTTCAAGAAATCAAGGACACTGTTTTGATGCCGCAACTATTCTGTAAAAAAAAAGAAACTGTGATTTGCCCAAGCCATTGAACAAATCTCATGAATGAGTGTGGGCATGAATCCCCATCTAGACTTAGACATTATCCCAATCTGATGCTCAAGTCCAAGTCAGGAAATGGCTGCTAATCTCTGCTCTTAAATATTCCTGATTAGAGACGCCTGCGGTGGTTTGTGGGAGGATAACATAAGAACGTGGAAAAAACCTTGATATCTCAGATATATAAGATGAAAATTAGCAGAATTAAATTCACCTGGCCTAAGCATGGAATATTTAAGATTGTGATTAGTATTGGGCAAAGCGAACTTGCATAGTTCGGGTCCATGCCGAACTTTGCAGGGTTCGGCATACCGAACCCAAACCTGGACTTTTCCAGAAGTCCGTGTTCAGGTTCGGCGTTCGCTCGACCACCGTGGTGGGCAGGAGGGGGAGGCAGGGAGGGCTCTGAGGCTCAAGCCGCCGACTCATCTGGGGGGGCAGGAGGGGCGACTCCAGACCTGTAGCCTGACCTCCCCCCCAGCACTTCACCTCACGACGGGCCAGAGGGGTGGGGAGGCAGGTTCTGCCAGCCAGCTATTCAGGATCCTGGCCGGCAGCTTCAAGCGGGCGGTGGGCAGGAGGGGGAAGCGGGGAGGGCTCTGACTCAGAGCCCTCCTGCCCACTGCCTGCTTGAAGCTGCCGGCCAGGATCCTGAAGCAGTGGGGGGGGGTGTCAGGTTCCATCAAGCAGGCAATGCCTGGGAGCGCCGAAACGAGAGAGAACTAGGGGCAGGGATTTTTGACGGCTCCTGGCCATCGCCCGCTTGATTGAGCCTGACATCCCCCCCTCCAGCGCTTTGCCTTCTGCCAGACCAGCTTTTGAGGATCCTGGCAGGCAGCTTCAAGCAGGCGATGGCCGGGAGCAGCCAAAAATCCCTGCCCCTAGTTCTCTCTCATTTCGGCGTCTCCCAGCCATCGCCCGCTTGAAGCTGCCCGCCAGGATCCTCAAAACCCGGCCTGGCAGAACCTGCCTCCAGAGCCCTCTTGCCCGGCAGGAAGCGAAGCGCTGGGGGGGAGGTGTCAGGCTCCATCAAGCAGTCGATGGCCGGGAGCCGCCAAAAATCCCTGCCCCTAGTTCCCTCTCATTTCGGCGGCTCCCAGCCATTGCCCACTTGAAGCTGTCCACCAGGATCCTCAAAAGCTGGCCCAGCAGAACCTGCCTCCCGAGCCCTCTTGCCCAGCAGGAGGTGAAGCGCTGGGGGGGGGGGGGAGGTGTCAGGCTCCATCAAGCGGGTGATGGCCGGGAGCCACCGAAATCAGAGAGAACTAGGGGCAGGGATTTTTGGCGGCTCCCGGCCATCACCTGTTTGATGGAGCCTGACACCACCCCTCCAGCGCTTCACCTCTCGCCAGACCAGAGGTGTTGGGGTTGGGGTTCGGCGAATCTACCCGAACTCCGACGCCAAGTTCATCCGAACCCGCCGAACCCAAACTTCAACGGGTTTGCCCAACACTAATTGTGATGTAGGAGGACAAGCACATACTTCAGAGTACCTCATATCCATCAGTTTCTTCCTTCTCCTCAGCTTGCTGGTATTAGTGACAAAGAAAATTAGTGACAAAGAAAAAAGACTTCATTGGTATGCTCCATTAGAGGAGATGTATGTACTTGCTGAGATACTGTTTCTCACAAAGGCAAACCACTAAAATGTTAAACACATTTTTTTTAAAAAGGTAAAAAAAGAGCTTTAAAGTTTATTCTCTCTTTTGCTCAAAATGTATCGGGGCCTTCAATTTTCTTCCTCCCACTCAAAGCTTTAGAAAAACCTGCCCGTAAAGAATTATTTTCAGGTAGGTGGCTATATGCAGAGAATGTGAAAGTACATTATATAAATCATATCTAAGTAAGAGACAAGCCAACCACATACCATGATGGAGAGGAATTGCAGGCTAGTTACCATGGTAGAAAAGATACCTATTATATTAGGTATAAACAAACTTTTAAAAAGGACCAACGTCCTTTTGTGCTATACTATACTTTAGAAGAAAATCTTCCTACAAATAGTCCTTGGAACTAGCAGTTGGGATTGGAATTTCTGTCACTAAGCCATGTGGTCATGCAACAAAACATTACATGACCGCATTGCTTAGCAACAGCAATCCCACAGTCCTTGTAACTCCAGAACCACATTGGCCATTACATAAGAGGGAAGAAGCCAGAGTCCCAGAAAAGCAGAGTGGTGCATGTGGGAGGAGGCACTCCTGAGCATGGGTGGATGTGCATGTGCCACTGGAGTTGTCACAAATAAGCACTCAGGAGCACAGATATAGTAGAGGCATGGGGGAATGCCGCAGGTAGATGCTACTGAGCATGGCCAGGTTCAAGGCTGGGCAAAAAAGCAGTGGCAGCAGGAGTGGCTTTCAATTTCCTGCTGTCTTTCCCAATGACTTTGCTTGTGGGAAGCTGACAGGGAAAGTGGAAAGCATAATCACATGATGGCAAGGATGCTCCACTGGCTGCAGCTTTGGGGATAAGTTCCCCTTCGACAATAAAAATTGTTGTAATTTTGAATGATGAATGAATGGTCACAACTTGAAGACTACCTGTATTATTTCTTCCCGCCTGTTCTTCTGGGCTCTCTGGTAGGAACCTCCCAAAAATTCAAGGGTACAAATTTCAGACACACACACGTTTGAAAATTCAAAACAATGTTCTTTATCACAAAATTCAAAATAAACTAAGCACTCTTTTTGTATTGCAAAGAGCACTGGTCCCAAAACAACCGGGTAGTCTGTACAATTTCCCTTAAGCAGTCATTAAGTACTTAGCTAGCAGCTGTGAAGAAACTTCACACCCCTTCTTCTTCCAACGAAGTGAGACACACACACACACACACGTTGCTCTGCTTTGGTTTCAAAGGTGTGAAAAATAAACAAACAAAGTCCAGAAAACAGCAACACACACGATTCCTGAAGAACTGCGATCAGATACTCTTTCACAATGGCCAAACCCACACACTGCTATTTATAGCAGCAGCCCTAATTACTGGAGCCCCACCCAACCACAGGTGGCCTCATTTTCTCTTGTAATAATCCTTCAGTTGTTGTCTCCTATGCATCACTCTACGCATGCATGGATGTGTCATTAATTCTTGTTCAGAATCCAAGGATGATACAGATGATTGATCTCCTCCTGGGCTGTCTGCCAAACTCCCCTCTTCCCTGTCACTCATGCTTCCTTGGTCAGAGGAGGCTTCATCGGCAGATTCCATCAGGAGCAAAACAGGCCTGCGGCCTGTGGATGTCTCCCCCACATCCACCTGCACATTCCTTGGGGCAGGAGCTGGGCCAGAGCTAACCACAGCACCGCCCCCACTCTATTCCTTAAGAGATGCAGCATTCTAAACTCAAATAAAGTGCTCCTTCAAATACACTTCTCAAACCATCAATAAGTGGATGAAAATGATGCAGATTTTATCTTACTTTTTGTTTCAAGCATTGCTTTTAAATTGCTAGCAGTTAATATTCACTTATTTATTTGTTTGTTTGTTTTGTCAAGCACATATTGGTGGTATGCAAAGATATAATAATATTCATATACATGATACTAGTAAAAAAGAAACTTTAGGGCAGGGGATGGAAGGCACACTGGTGCACTTATGCCATCAAACAGAACAACGGTCTCTTTTTAAGATGGGATGTTCAAGCTAAACTGGAAAGGATCACAGAAGGCCTTGAAGTTCTCTAATCTTTGATTGTGTCCTCCACATTTTTCAGGCTTTCAGACAAGGATCACAAAGTGGTGGGGACCGGATTCTAGCATGGCTTTTCAGAAGAAATGGCTGAAGCAACACTTTCCCTGCTTTCTGAAACAGCCTGTTCAACTACACACGTTGGGCTCTGGTTGCGAAATGCACCTCTAGCTGACTCTGACCTTTTGGGCTGACTCGTACATATCTCAAGATAAGTTTTTGGGGCAGTTGTAAAACTGGGTTCAACAACCCCTAGGTAGACCTACTAGCCTACTACTTGTCTGTGTACAGTCCTTGAAAATGCTTTATGCTGCTTTATTCTGTAGTCCAACAGTCTTCTTTATTTTATTCCTGCACAGGAGATGCAGGGCACACCAACAACACAAAGAAACAGTTATCAGGTTTAAAACAGCATCTGACTAAAATTCTCTCATTAAGGCATCATGAATAGGCAGGTCTATGTTTCAGCCAGAAACCCTAATTTTCAAGTGTCTATTATACTGTATGCTTCCTAAGGCCGGGAAATTTTAGGATAATTAAACATATTTACTTTGCATCCAATATCTGCCAACCTGCTCTAAATATTTTATTCTCTTAGTACTTTTAATCATTACTACTGGTCTACAAGCCCAAATAAGAAAAGCCAGTTAAATGTAAGAACTTTAAGTGCATTCCATCCATTTTAATAAAAGTGATCAACATGTTTTAATTTCTCCTCTGACGTAAGAGATTTCAACACCTGCATTTCCTCCTGTCATAACTTAAAAATATTATTGTGCACCTGAGTGAGTGTGATAAATGTAAAAGACAAGAGTACCCCATTTGTATACTGCTTTCTACAGAAAGATGTTTTTGCTGAAGGAACTAGTGGACTAAGTTGTTGTTGTTAGTTGCTAAGTAATGTTTGATGCATTGCAATCCCATGGACAACATTCCTCCAGGCCTCCCTGTTCTCTACCATCCTCTGGAGTCCATTTAAGCTGAAAACTAAGTTATCTGAAATAATTACCAGTAAATGAGCTAAATTATGGTGGAGTGTTACAAGGGCAAATATGGTGAACACCCCTTCTTCCTGTCTTGTGTGCCAGGAAAAGAAAATCAGATGCCTGATTTTATTCTAGACACAATCACAGTTAATATCCAATTGGTTTAAATTGTTCACCATGTGAACAAGCCAGCCTCATAACCCACAGTTTCACCTTAGCTTTTCTGATTTAGCTGGAGCTTCATTTAACGTGAGTTCCCCAATGACAGATATATGGGGAAACTGGACTACTACTACTACTACTACTACTAATAGTAGTACTAGTCGTCATCATCACCATCATCAGGGAAAAATCACAAATATCACGACCTGGTCATTGAAACTACACAACTATGGATGAAACATGTAACAGTGATACCCATTGGCATCGGAGCACTTGATACTATGTCCAAGAATTTTACAACTCACATCAAGAAATTGCAGCTTACTGCAATAACATTAGCAGAACTGCAAAAACTGTGCTATTCGGAACATCGTACATTTTAAGAAGATACTTGGTTGGTAACTAGGATGCTGGCAGCAACCCATATCATCAATGATATATGTAATATCGCCGGCCGACTCACCGGCTTCCCGGCGCTTTTGCTGGAGGGCCGGCAGACTCGGGCCCTCCCGATGGCGGCCGCCATCTTGGTTTCGGCCGAAATCTCGCGAGGCGAGATTTCGGCCGAGAAGGCCCTGCCCACGTGGCTGGGCATGACGTCGGGTCCGGGCGTGGCCTGCTGGCCCTATTTAAGGGACAGCAGGCCGGGAAGAGAGCCTTTTCGCCCGGACCTGGTGCCTGAGCAGACACTTCTTGGGTGCTGCTCGGCCGCCATTTTGGGTCTCCCTCGTGTCGCGGCCGCCATTTTGTGGCCTGCCGAGGGGGCGAAAAGTGCTTTGCTCGTTGCGCAACGAGGTTTTCTGGCTCTTCTCCTAGCAGGACGACGTGTGGCCTTATCCTCTCTTCGCGTGGCTGCAGTCTTCAGGATCCCCCTCGGGCCCGAGGGGGACTGGTAACCTCCTCCCGGCTGGGAGGAGGGCGTGCTGGGGGGTGTTTTGTCTGGGCCCCCGGTCTTGGGAGGTTGGATTACAGGCCTTTGAGGCCTGCCTGCGCAGGGAGGCTTGCCATTGGGGGGATATCAATCAATTAATACTGTGTCATATCTCTCATTAGTATTATTCCCGATAAAGGGGGTGAAGGGTTGCTGGGGCTTAGGCTTTAGGTTGGGCCCTGCGTTGGGGGAGTTGGGCCTGCCACCTGGGCGGTGGGTTGTGGCCTAGTTTTATTGGCTCATTGCATACAAGGAGCAGGGTGATGGCTCCTAAGAAGAGGCCTGCCTCTACTCCGATGGCTCCGCCAGCGGTGCGACCCAGAAGGGCCCTTAGGCCTTCTGCCCGGGCCCGGGCCAGCAGGGAGGGGACTGCGGGGGTGGTCCCTGACCAGGGGGGGGTGGTCTCGTTGCCTCCTGCCCCTCAAGCTGATATTTCTCCTGCTTTGTCTTGGGCCAGGGTGTTGGAGAGGCTCGATGAGCTCGAGCAGTGGAGGAGCGGTGCAGTCCCCGGAGCGGCCAGCAACCAAGTGCCTGCAGCGTTGGGGAGGGAGCCGGCGGCGGCCCAGGCTGGGCAGCCGGCTCCGTTCGGGCGGCAGGCCCCGGCAGGGCCGATGGCGGCTTTCCCGGGCCCCGCACCATTGGGCCCCCCGTGGATGTCTTCAACCCCGTACGGGGCAGGTGAGGCTGCACCACACAACACATCCCTGTCTTTTCTTCCTCCCCCCGCCCCGGGTTTTCCCCCGGCGGGGGTCAGGAGTGGGTCCAGCTTTTTGGGGTCCCCCGCGGGCACCTGTGGGCAGGTGTGGGCTCCGCCGGTACCTCCTCCGGGGCCGCCGGCGGCCAGCGCTGCTACGGTGTCTGGGACGGGTCCTGTGGGGACACCAGCGGTGTCCGGGGCAGGGGGGTGGGTTCCTCCGGCCCCTCCTGTCATGCCCCCGCTCCCGGTTTTCCCCTATCCCCATGGGGCGGGTGTTTTTGGTGTGGCGGCCAACTCGGTGTGGGACCCCTTCGCTTGTATTAAAGCGGGGGCCATACCGTGCGGGCTTCCATCCACCCCTCTAGGTTGCCACCTTCACCCGTCGGTCAAGGAGGCTATTTGGCGGGGCGAGTATGTGGATCTCTTCTCGCTGTTGAACCGTGAGGTTCCCAAACAGGAGAAGGAGATCGTCCCGGGGGAGAAAACGAAGAAGACCAAGGTAACGAAATGCTTCAGCTCGTGGCTGTATGCCTTTCTTACCTATGGGTCGGTAGTGATCCAACGGCAGCCGGCTATGGCCTCTGCCATGTTTAAGTATATAGACTTAATCGCCAGGGCCCATTTTGAATATAAGGGCACCATCTGGCGCCATTATGATAAGGGTTTCCGCATGAGGATGTCTGTGGAGCCCAACTTGCCGTGGGATATGGTGGTCCCGGACCTGTGGTTCCGGGCCACGCATATGTCCGGGAAGGAAGGGTGTGAGCGCACGGATAGTGGGCACTTTATGGAGGAGGAGCCCGGCGCGGCTTCGCCGGCCAAGGCGACTCCTGGTGTGGCTGGCAAGGGGGCCTCGCCCGCTTGTCATGAGTTTGCTGCAAAAGGGGCGTGTTTTCGTCCCTTTTGTAAATACAAGCATGCCTGCGGGAATTGTGGGGGGTCCCATGCAGCTTCAGTCTGTCCCCGCCCCAAGAAGGGGGCGGAAAAGAAGGGCGGGGGTCCAGGAAAACCTCCCCCACCAGCTGGGGGAAAAGGGGCCCAGCCCAATTAATGTTTCTGTGCTAGAGGGTTGGTTGATCGACTACCACCCTCGCCCGAGAGCCGAGTTGCTCTTGAGGGGCTTCTCTGAGGGATTTAGGATCCCTTATGTGGGTATTAGGAGGGCCTTCATGTCCGACAACCTCAGGTCGGTTGTCGGGCATGAAGACATTGTACGGGCTAAGATTCGAAAGGAGGTGGCTGAGGGCAGGGTCCTTGGGCCCTTCCCGGAGCCGCCCTTTCCGAATCTTCGTGTGTCCCCCTTAGGTGTAGTCCCCAAAAAGGCGAGTGGTGAATTTAGATTGATTCACCATTTGTCTTTTCCAAAAGGGGAGTCAGTGAATGACTTCATTCCTGACGAGCTTTGTTCCGTCCGGTACGCATCCTTTGATGCGGCCGTGGCTATGGTTAGGGAGTGTGGGGTGGGAGCCCTTATGGGTAAATGCGACATTAAGTCGGCATTTCGGCTCCTCCCCATTCACCCAGGCGACTTCGAGCTGCTGGGCTTCCATTTCGAAGGTGGGTTTTATGTGGATAGGGCATTGCCGATGGGCTGCTCTATTTCCTGCTCCCTCTTTGAGAGCTTTAGTACCTTCCTCGAGTGGGTGCTCAGGAGGCGGAGTGGCCTGGGGTCTGTCGTTCATTACCTTGATGATTTCTTGGTGGCCGGGCCTGCGCAATCTGAGCAATGCTTTGCTTTGATGCGGGACTTCGAAGCCCTTTGTGCTCAATTGGGGGTGCCTTTAGCCTCCGAGAAGACCGAAGGCCCTGCCACCAGGATTACCTTCCTGGGTATTGAATTGGATTCAGTGGAGCAATCTTCCAGATTGCCCCTGGATAAGTTGATTAAGATCAGGTCCAAACTTGAGGCGGTCCTGGGCTGCAGGAAGGTTACTCTTCGGCAGCTCCAGGAGTTGGCTGGGATTCTTAATTTTGCCTGTCGGGTAGTGGTGCCCGGTAGGGCTTTTTCTCGCCGGTTGTATGATGCGATGAAGGGGCTGAGTTTGCCCCACCATCGTACCCGCTTATGTGCAGGGGTCAGGGCTGACCTCTGCGTGTGGCGGGAGTTTTTGGAACGTTTTAACGGGTTGTCGTTTTGGCGGCAGGAGCTTCTTTTGGAAGCGGAGCTGCAGCTGTGTTCCGACGCCGCAGGGACTTGCGGTTTTGGGGTAGTGTTAGGTGACCAGTGGTGCTGGTCGGCATGGCCTCCGGAATGGAGTGCCTGTTCATTGGTTAAGGACTTAACCTTTTTGGAGCTTTTCCCCTTAATAGTGGCCTTAGAGCTCTGGGGGGAGCAGTTCAGGGATAAGACTGTGCATTTTTGGTGTGACAATCTAGCGGTTGTCCATGTTGTGAACGCCCTGTCCTCCAAGAGTGACAGGGTGATGCGGCTTGTCCGCCATTTTGTGCACAGGTCCTTGTCTTTGAACGCCTTGTTTTTGGCTAGGCACGTCCCTGGTTTAGATAACGGGGTGGCTGACGCCTTGTCCCGTGGTCAGTTGTCCAGGTTTCGGACCCTGGCCCCGTGGGCCCGAGAGTCGCCGGAGGTGTTTCCAGCCCACCTGTGGAGCCTGGGCGGGCTCTCGAGAGCTGGAGAGATGAGGCCTCCAGGGCGATCGCCTTATCGGTAGCTCCTAGTACCCTGCGAGCTTATCAGCGTGCAGGTAAGGAGTTTGGGGATTTCAGGCTGGGTAAGGGTTACCCTCATTGCTGGCCTGCCCCGGTTGAGCACCTAGCTGAATTCTGTGTCCTGCTGAAGGGGCGTGGCCTTTCAGTGAGGACTATCAGGGCTAGGTTAGCCGGCCTCGCCTTTCTGTCCAAGGCGGGGGGGTTTGGTGATTTTACGGGTGATTTTCGCATCCGGAGGATGCTGGAAGGTTGGGTGAGGGAGCGACAGGGGTTTCCCGCTGACGCTCGTCGGGCCCTGACGGTTCAGCAGCTGTCTCTGATTAATCAGACGTTTGGCAGTCTGTGCGCCTCTCCTTATGAGGCTCGGCTGTTCAGGGCAGCGACTTGCGTTATGTTTTTCGGGGCCCTCAGGGTCAGCGAGGCCATGGCCTCCTCGCAGTCTGACTTGTCGCTCCGCGCCTTCCAGCTCGCTGATCTGTCCTTTAGACAGGGGGGTGTCTCCCTTTTGGTGAGACACTCCAAGACAGATCAGTTACACAGAGGGGTTAGACTTGAACTTAGTGCAGCCGCCGATAAGTCTGTTTGCCCGGTGGCTGCTTTGCAGCAATTTTGTGTTTTGCGTGGGTCAGGGCATGGGTACCTTTTTATACACCAGGATGGTTCCCCCCTGACCCGGTATCAATTCTGGGCGATAGTGTCTAAGGCTATGTCTCAGGTAGGCATGGATCCCGCCGGTTATGGAACGCATTCGTTCCGTATTGGCGCCGCCACTAGCGCGGCACTTTCTGGTCTCCCGGCCCAACGGATTCAGGAGATCGGCCGCTGGCGGTCAGCGGCATATTTGGGTTATGTTAGGCCCGCTGAGGATCCGGGGCAGGGTTTAGGCTAGGTAACCTCTCTGTGTGTGTCCTCTTCCAGGTTCCCAGTCCAGGCAGAAACCGACGGCGCTGCTGTGTGGCCACAGCATGGTCTTCTGGGCCGGCCGCTCAGCTGCCAGAAGTGCCATCGGGACCCAGCTGTCGTTGGGACGGTGGGTCAATGTTGTTTGGATGGGCCGGAGGGGTATGCGGTGGGAGGGCCTCCTACCGACGCTGCTGGGTACGCAGCATCTCAGGGCGGTACCCGGCGCTGCTGGGCGGGCGGCTACCCAGGGTCGCGCCCAGATGGGACTGGGTGGTCGGCAGCCCATAGCCGCACCCAGATGGCTGGTCTTGCACCTTGGTGGCAATGACCTATGCCTGCTTGGCGGTCTACCGTTGATCGTCCAGGCGCGCGAAGACCTGCGGCGGCTTCGCACGTTGTGGCCCACCACGCAAGTGGTGTGGTCAGAGATCCTTCCAAGGATCGTTTGGAGGGACGCCATTTCCCTTAGGGCCATCCACCGGGTTAGACGTAGGGTGAATAAGGCCGTGGGAAAGACTGTCAAAGAATTAGGGGGGATTGTAGTTGCCCATCCCCTCATCACTGTAGATCGGCCGTGGCTTTACCGGGCCGATGGCGTTCACCTGTCAGAACAGGGGAACGCCATTTTCTTACAGGACCTGCAGAGGTCTCTGCGTGAGCTGGCGCAGATAGAGGGGGGAGTCGGGGGGCCAAGATAGAGATCTGACCCCCGCTCCGTGGCAGGTTAGGGGCGGAAATCTGGGTGGTTTCAGCAACTGCGCGTTCTCCCTTGGGCATCTTTGGGGATGATTGACAGGTTCTCTCCAAGACCATGGTGGGTGCTACCTGCGCACTTGGGGGGAACCTGTCTTTGGGTCCCGCTATTGAAGTCCCAGGGTAGGGGTGAGCCGGCGGGACCCCCCTCATGCGAGTGTATGGCAGGGTCTCAGGTGAGGGAGAGGTCCCTCACCTGGACCAGCATCGATTACGCCCATAGTTGCCCAGGAATGTTGACCTTTTACGTCATTTCCGCCCCGGAAGTGTTTGTTTGACCCTGCAGGTCCATTTGGTTCCGGGTCATAGTTAAGTATGTTGATTATGCAAATTATGCTAATTTATGCTAATTTAATTAATAAATTATGCAAATTTATTATAATAAAAATGACCCAAGTTTAAATCCAGCTCTGGTGTCCGAGTCGTTATTCCGTCTCTTCAGCAATATCGCCGGCCGACTCACCGGCTTCCCGGCGCTTTTGCTGGAGGGCCGGCAGACTCGGGCCCTCCCGATGGCGGCCGCCATCTTGGTTTCGGCCGAAATCTCGCGAGGCGAGATTTCGGCCGAGAAGGCCCTGCCCACGTGGCTGGGCATGACGTCGGGTCCGGGCGTGGCCTGCTGGCCCTATTTAAGGGACAGCAGGCCGGGAAGAGAGCCTTTTCGCCCGGACCTGGTGCCTGAGCAGACACCCACCCGCCCTTCCCTATTTTGCAGTGTGCTTCGGGGTCGCCTGCGGGGGCCGAATGGGAATTTTTTGCAGCCTCGCCCATTTAGGCCAGGCTGTTTTTTCGCCCATTCCACACTGGGGAGATGGATGGGCGGTTAGGGGGTGTTGGCATTTAATTAGGTTAATTGGCTTACCTCTGGTCATTGGGTAGGCAGGTTAGGGGCGGAAATCTGGGTGGTTTCAGCAACTGCGCGTTCTCCCTTGGGCATCTTTGGGGATGATTGACAGGTTCTCTCCAAGACCATGGTGGGTGCTACCTGCGCACTTGGGGGGAACCTGTCTTTGGGTCCCGCTATTGAAGTCCCAGGGTAGGGGTGAGCCGGCGGGACCCCCCTCATGCGAGTGTATGGCAGGGTCTCAGGTGAGGGAGAGGTCCCTCACCTGGACCAGCATCGATTACGCCCATAGTTGCCCAGGAATGTTGACCTTTTACGTCATTTCCGCCCCGGAAGTGTTTGTTTGACCCTGCAGGTCCATTTGGTTCCGGGTCATAGTTAAGTATGTTGATTATGCAAATTATGCTAATTTATGCTAATTTAATTAATAAATTATGCAAATTTATTATAATAAAAATGACCCAAGTTTAAATCCAGCTCTGGTGTCCGAGTCGTTATTCCGTCTCTTCAGCAATACATTTTTACATGTTCAGTTGATTGAGTTTTATGTTTAATGAATAAAACAACAACAACAACAATAATAATAATTCATACTTTCCTTTCTTATTTTTCACTTAGTTCAGAGTTGGTAAGAACAATTGTTCCATGCTCTTGAAAACATTTGACATTTCAGAAGAAGAACTGTTTTAAGTTCTTTTTGATATATTATGCATAGATGTATCTGCCTTCAAGTCAGCATTGACTCCTGGCGACTGCCGAGACAGGTCCTGCTGTTTTCTCTTGGCAAGTTATCAGAAGTGATTTGCCCTGGCCTTCCTTCCTAGGACTGACAGGAAGAGTATAACTGGCCCAAGGTCATCCAGCTGACTTTGTGCCCAAGGCAGGCCTAGAACTCACAGACTTCCCAATTTCCAGCTTGATGTCCTAACCACTACAGTTCAACAAACTGGATCTCTTTTTAATATATTATGCTCTATTAAATACTAAACTGCACATTATTCGTGCTCCAATTACATTGGTTTAAGAAATCAAAAAATATTGAAAGGGACAAAATGAACAGAAATTCATTTCAACAATAATGGCTATGCTACACGGCAATGTTTGCAAGCAAATGATTCTATATGTCAAGTTAAGTGTCTTAATTATTGAGACAATTGAAGTGTCTTTAGTTTTAGAATGAGATCTACTTCCCTCTCCCCCCAAGTTTACTTTACCTGTGCAAACAGATAAATAGAGCACCTACAGAAGGGCTGTTGGTCCATTCCATGGAACAACATGTGGAGAGAGAAACAGGAACAGACTTTAACATCTCTCCTTTCAAAGCATCTCTTTTCAATGTTTTGGTCATCCGCATACAACTATTCTTATTCTAGATCAGAGGTCCCCAATCCCTGGGCCCTGGACCAGTACTGGTCCATGGCCTGTTAGGAACTGATCTGTGCAAGTGGCAGGAGAGCAAGTGAAGCTTCCTCTACGAATGTGCAGGATCTAGGTTGTGCATGAAACCATCCCTTCTGATCTGTGGAAAAATTGTTTTCCATGAAACAATTCCCTAGTGCCAGAAAGGTTGGAGGCCACTGTTCTTGACATTCATTAGTGCACATGGAATATGATGAGGATAAATAGGCTTGATTTGACTGCACCCTGTTTTCTATCTTTATTTCGCTTTTGCAAATTCAGAAACTTCTGTCACTTACAACTCTCTTTCCTGCGTTTTAGCAACTGACAATTATACATTATCTGGGAAAGCTCTAGATTTCAGGATCTGTAATCCACTTTTAATATCTGCCACTTCAGATTAAGTTTAAAGATTAAGGCAACAAATTCTGTTACTAAATGGAAAAAAATCCTACATCATCTCCCATCTGAGTCATTGTTACCTGCACATTTCACTCCCTGAGCAATGAGGCCCCACATGAAGTTGGCACAATATTCACACCAATGTGGACCTCTGAAGGTATGAACCTGAAAAACAAAAGCAAAAAACAGTAAGATATATATATATAATTGGTTGGGCTGAGAGGCAAAAAAGGAGCCGTGATGTTCCTTCAATATACCAGGGTGATTCGACACAAAAAATATGTAACCCTTCCCTGGTACAGAGCTGAAGGGATTGGATACTGTAGCCTAGAGGTTAATTCTCTGCCTTACAAGGCAAAGGTTGCACGTTCAAGTCCCAGTGAGTGTATGGCTAGCTGATGAGGTCAAAATAAGGCCAAAATAGATCTATCCTAGTCTCCCTTAGTTTTCAAATTCATCAAAAACATGTGACGCACAAACACACACAGAGTATATCAAAAGCACACAGCTTTCTTCTCCTTTTCTAAGCTATAACAATAATATAATAAATTAAACTTGCTGGCATGTGTTGTCTGTTACAGGAAAATATGGCAAAATATAACTTTAAAGAGAAGTGTTAGGTTAGATTGTTTCAAGCTCCAATAGCAGAAATGGTTAAGGATCACCCTGTTAGGTGCATAGCGATTCTTCCCCACATCCAATTCCCTGTATGAAAAGGACATCTGGCAGCAGGCACATGACACCCATCAGGAGAAACCCAAAGCCATAATGTGCCCCATTTCTGTTTGTTGGAGAAAAATGTGTGGAAAATAAGCCAAGCTCGTTATTGCGGGAAAGATCAAAAGCAACGTGAGAAAATATTATTTCACTGAAAGAGTAGTAGATCCTTCGAACAAACTTCCAGCAGACATGGTTGGTAAATCCACAGTAACTGAATTTAAACATGCCTGGGATAAACATATATCCATTGTAAGATAAAATACAGGAAATAGTATAATGGCAGACTAGATGGACCATGAGGTCTTTTTCTGCCGTCAGTCTTCTATGTTTCTACATTGGGGCTGAAAAGGTCACCTAATTCAAAGTCATTACAATTTGAGCTGAAGAGAACTGATGTCTGATGTGTCGATGTAAGTTTGTTGTTGTTTTCCTGTGAGTGGGGTTATTGTTATCTTTGACACCTGAAGTTGTGTATTTTTAATTTTTGTAAACTGGCTAGAGTCATATTTAAATCTAGAATAGAATAGAATAGAATTCTTTATTGGCCAAGTGTGATTGGACACACAAGGAATTTGTCTTTGGTGCATATGCTCTCAGTGTACTTAAAAGAAAAGATACATTTGTCAAGATTCATGAGGTACAACACTTCATATAAATAAAAATACATTTATTATTCACTACATGAAAAGAATTCAAGACTCTGATTAGAAGGCAACACTACCAGCTCTGTTGGCCATGAGGGGGGGAAAAGAAGAAAAATATTTGAAAGAAGTATCTTTTTTTTTAACTAGACCAACCAAATTTTATAAATTTGCTTGCTTTTGTTTGTTTTCAATTTGTCATCAGGTATGTGATTAGCAAAAGAAAGAGAGGGGTAAGGCAGATCACGAAGTTATGTCTGTTCTTAAAAGGAGTGATGGAGATCCTTCATATAGGATAAGCAGGCTTTATGGAGCGGTCCCTGGTGTGGACCCTTTTTTCTCTGCCCAGAGGTTTTCAATTGCAGGCTTAACCATAGCTTCAGATACACGGTACAAATCTTTTCAAGCATACCTAGCTTTCTTATAAAACTTGTTATTCCATGCAGTCTGCAATAATAAAAAGTACCTAGTGTAATAAAAGATTATGGCACTAAATATATTATGGGTCTTGCAGAGAAAATATAAGGTTTAAATTCAGACTGTGGCTGTTGTTAAAGGATGAGGGGGGCCATATTTTTAAAAAGAAGCTTTAAATGTGACATTCACACTATTTTATGCTCCACAATGATTGCTGAAGAAAAGACAGACCAAGGTAGGCCCCTTGTCCTTCCTTAGATCCTGATCAAAATTGCATTTCAGCGAGTACAATTCTGTCTGGCAAAGCATTCATGGCTATTATAAAAGGAATAAAATCTCTTGCTGGAAGCAACATTTTAAGATGGGATTCTTAAAATTTGTGTTCTAACCAAAATTAACTAATGTGGATTTCATTAGGCCAAGTTTCTTGGGGTACCACAATATTCTTAACATAGAAAGTCATTACTTCGGCTATTTAGTATGTAACCTTTCAGTCTGTACAATTGAAGCTGAGCTTGAATTTCTTTTACCTCTGCTAAATTCCTAAATAAAATCAACAACTGATTCATTCTGACATTCAAGTCAGGTTAACATGTTGCAGCAGAAAATAAAAAGAACTTGAGTAATCCTGTTCAAGGTTAACAATAGTCATAGTTTGGCCAAAACTTAAGAGATCCTACATTTTCAATCCATGCATTAGGGTGGGGAAAGTTCATATGTTATATATCTGTTTATATAACTATTCTAAAAGAAAGCTGTTTGAATCAATATTTATCTTTCTTAGGCTACACTTTATTTTACCAAAGATTAAGGTGTAGTCGGGAATACTCTCCCCTATCTTGCTCAAATACAAATCTTTTAGAAATTCAGTTGATTCCTTGATTAAAATTAACGAAATTATTTGAATAAATAAACAATCCAATTTTTTGTTATTACCTGCATAGTAATTGCCTTACAAAACAAAATTACTTACTAAACAAAGGAGATTTATTGGAACCTAAGGGAGGGAGGGTGGATAGAAGAGAAGAGATTGAAATAATTATTTAAAAGGTTTGACAAGCACAAGTATTGAATTTGAGTAAAATGACTCTATGCTTTAAAGAACACAGCTCTTGGAGCAACTTGTTAGTCTAGCTAGCCACTCTACATTATTTCCCTCTGACAATTGTGACATCCTAGTGTCCCTACATAGGAAGATAAGACTTATTGTTGCTGGATATTTTGACATGGAAGATAGTAAGCACTGTAGATCTATGCCAACAGAGTGTATGCCCTATAAGAAATCCACAGTCCCTCCATTTGCTATAGTGAGTCAAGTAACGATTGGGAAGAATAAGAGTATAAAGGAGGACTTAAAGCACAAATAGGATAACGGTTCTATATTTTTTTGTTATTAGACTCCAAGTGGGTTGATTATTTATAAACATGGAATTGAATTTGTGATCCCACAGAGATAGGTTTCAGCAATGTACTTGGGATGCTGTGAGTTTTGCTTTTTAGAAAACGGACTTTTTTTCTCCCCAAAGAAAGTTTGGCATTATATTCAGCATGTGGCTGAATTGCACTGCATTCTTGTGGTACTGCTTTGCCAGTTGAAATTCTTAATATGAAAGAACAGTATTGTTTTACTGTAGTACAGTGATCCCTCGAGTTTCGCGATCTCGATCTTCGCGAAAACGCTATATCGCGATTTTTCAGCAATTGTTACCATCTCGATCTTCGCGAACACTATATCGCGATTTTCCCCACCCGATCAGGTCACTCTCTTCCTTCCTTTCTCATCTTTCTTTCTCTTTCTCTATGTTGCTTCTTCCTATCTCACACTCTCTTCCTCCCTCTCTCATCTCTTTCTTTCCTTCTCTCTCTTTCTCTCCCCCTCTTGCTCTCGAGCGGCCGCCTAGCAGCTGATCTGCTCGGCAGCGCAGCAGCAGCGAGGAGCCGAAGATCTTCGGCTCCTCGCTGGTGCTGCGCTGCCGAGCAGATCAGCTGCTAGGCGGCCGAAGGAACGTTCCCTGGGTCTTCCCCGCCGCCTCGGATCCTCGCTGATGCCCGCCCGCCGTTTGCCGCTCGCCCCGTTCGGCGGCCGCACGTCCCGTTCGCCCGCCGCTCGCCTCATTCGCCCGCCGCTCCCCTCGTTCGCCCCCCACTCCCCTCGTTCGCCCGCCGCTCGCCTCGTTCGCCCCCCACTCCCCTCGTTCGCCCGCCGCTCGCCTCGTTCGCCCCCCACTCCCCTCGTTCGCCCGCCGCTCGCCTCGTTCGCCCCCCACTCCCCTCGTTCGCCCGCCGCTCGCCTCGTTCGCCCCCCACTCCCCTCGTTCGCCCGCCGCTCGCCTCGTTCGCCCCCCACTCCCCTCGTTCGCCCGCCGCTCCCCTCGTTCGCCCCCCACTCCCCTCGTTCGCCCGCCGCTCCCCTCGTTCGCCCCCCACTCCCCTCATTCGCCCGCCGCTCGCCTCGTTCGCCCCCCACTCCCCTCGTTCGCCCGCCGCTCGCCTCGTTCGCCCCCCACTCCCCTCGTTCGCCCGCCGCTCGCCTCGTTCGCCCCCCACTCCCCTCGTTCGCCCGCCGCTCCCCTCGTTCGCCCCCCACTCCCCTCGTTCGCCCGCCGCTCCCCTCGTTCGCCCCCCACTCCCCTCGTTCGCCCGCCGCTCGCCTCGTTCGCCCCCCACTCCCCTCGTTCGCCCGCCGCTCCCCTCGTTCGCCCCCCACTCCCCTCGTTCGCCCGCCGCTCCCCTCGTTCGCCCCCCACTCCCCTCGTTCGCCCGCCGCTCCCCTCGTTCGCCCCCCACTCCCCTCGTTCGCCCGCCGCTCGCCTCGTTCGCCCGCCGCTATCGAACTTGCTATCGAGCCTGCTAATGAAATCCAACCCGCAGCAGCCCTTTCCCTCTCCAGGCTGCGGGAGGGGTCCGGAGAACAATGCCTGGCGCCGCGCTCCCGGCTGGGCTTTTTTCCCCCATTTCCCCTCGGGTGGAATTTCAGACCCTCCGCCGGTTGGATTTCATTAGCAGGCTCGATAGCAAGTTCTTCCTCCCTTTAGAAAGCCCCGCAGCCTCCTCCGACCGGCGAGGCCGCCAGCGAGGACCCGCAAAGCCGCCGCCGCCGCAGCGAGGCCAAGCCGCCTGCTCCCACGGCACGGGCTCCCAACACAGCGCCGCACAGCCCGTCCTCGGCGATGCCTCCGCGGATCTGCAAGCCCAGCCGAGCGACGCCTCTGGTCTGGGCGAAGGCAGTGGGCAGGCCCCGCCGCAGCAGTCCCCGCGGGCACCGCGCGCCAAGGGCCGGCCAGGCCGCCGGCCAACAAAGGGGCTCCCTCGCCTCCCTCGGGCAGGTTTACAAAGGCAGCGCGGCAACTTGGAGCACGGCACGCCCCGCAGCCCTCGCCTCGCCCGCCCCCGCCTGGCCGGCGCTCCGGCTACCCCCGGCTGAGGAAGAACCGAGTAGCCCCCGCCCTCCCCCGCCCGGCTCCCTTCAGCCCCCCGGGGCCAAGCGGGCGGGGGGCGGGCGGGACTTCGCCTGTCTCCGCCGCCCGCATCGCCCCTCCGGCGGGCCGGCCTCCCCTGCCCGCCTCTGCTGCAGCCGCCGCTGCCTCCCCGACTGGCACAAAAGGGCCCCGCCCGCCCCGCCCCGAAGCTTACCTTGCGAGTTTTTGGCTGCGGGGGGAGAAGTAGGACTTTCCTAACTCCCTCCCCCCGGTCGCCGTTTGCTGCTCGCCCGTTCACCTGCCCGCCATCAGGACCGCCGCGCACTAACTTGATGACGGCATCTCCTCAAACTCAAAGCCTGTATCCTGCCGCCCGGTTTACCCAGGACACGAGCGGCGAAGTGACTTGGAGGAATGGAAAGTCCAAACCGCCCGGTTTCAGTGGGGTTTCCCCGTTGCCCAGGGATTCCTTCGCCCGAACGGAGGTGGCTGTGGCTCACTTCGCCGCTTGTGTCCTGGGTAAACCGGGCGGCAGGATACAGGCTTTGAGTTTGAGGAGATTCCTTCATCCGGAGGCGGAAGTGGCCTCACTCCGGCTCCAAGCGTGGGGCATTGGGAGGGCCTCGCCGTCCCCTGGCTGGAGAAGAGCTCCCCTCCCCACGATCTGGGACGGCTTGGCCGTCATCAAGTTAGTGCGCGGCGGTCCTGATGGCGGGCAGGTGAACGGGCGAGCAGCAAACGGCGACCGGGGGGAGGGAGTTAGGAAAGTCCTACTTCTCCCCCCGCAGCCAAAAACTCGCAAGGTAAGCTTCGGGGCGGGGCGGGCGGGGCCCTTTTGTGCCAGTCGGGGAGGCGGCGGCGGCTGCAGCAGAGGCGGGCAGGGGAGGCCGGCCCGCCGGAGGGGCGATGCGGGCGGCGGAGACAGGCGAAGTCCCGCCCGCCCCCCGCCCGCTTGGCCCCGGGGGGCTGAAGGGAGCCGGGCGGGGGAGGGCGGGGGTTACTCGGTTCTTCCTCAGCCGGGGGTAGCCGGAGCGCCGGCCAGGCGGAGGCGGGCGAGGCGAGGGCTGCGGGGCGTGCCGGGCTCCAAGTTGCCGCGCTGCCTTTGTAAACCTGCCCGAGGGAGGCGAGGGAGCCCCTTTGTTGGCCGGCGGCCTGGCCGGCCCTTGGCGCGCGGTGCCCGCGGGGACTGCTGCGGCGGGGCCTGCCCACTGCCTTCGCCCAGACCAGAGGCGTCGCTCGGCTGGGCTTGCAGATCCGCGGAGGCATCGCCGAGGACGGGCTGTGCGGCGCTGTGTTGGGAGCCCGTGCCGTGGGAGCGGGCGGCTTGGCCTCGCTGCGGCGGCGGCGGCTTTGCGGGTCCTCGCTGGCGGCCTCGCCGGGCGGAGGAGGCTGCGGGGCTTTCTAAAGGGAGGAAGAACTTGCTATCGAGCCTGCTAATGAAATCCAACCGGCGGAGGGTCTGAAATTCCACCCGAGGGGAAATGGGGGAAAAAAGCCCAGCCGGGAGCGCGGCGCCAGGCATTGTTCTCCGGACCCCTCCCGCAGCCTGGAGAGGGAAAGGGCTGCTGCGGGTTGGATTTCATTAGCAGGCTCGATAGCAAGTTCGATAGCGGCGGGCGAACGAGGCGAGCGGCGGGCGAACGAGGGGAGTGGGGGGCGAACGAGGGGAGCGGCGGGCGAACGAGGGGAGTGGGGGGCGAACGAGGGGAGCGGCGGGCGAACGAGGGGAGTGGGGGGCGAACGAGGCGAGCGGCGGGCGAACGAGGGGAGTGGGGGGCGAACGAGGGGAGCGGCGGGCGAACGAGGGGAGTGGGGGGCGAACGAGGGGAGCGGCGGGCGAACGAGGGGAGTGGGGGGCGAACGAGGCGAGCGGCGGGCGAACGAGGGGAGTGGGGGGCGAACGAGGCGAGCGGCGGGCGAACGAGGGGAGTGGGGGGCGAACGAGGGGAGCGGCGGGCGAATGAGGGGAGTGGGGGGCGAACGAGGGGAGCGGCGGGCGAACGAGGGGAGTGGGGGGCGAACGAGGGGAGCGGCGGGCGAACGAGGGGAGTGGGGGGCGAACGAGGCGAGCGGCGGGCGAACGAGGGGAGTGGGGGGCGAACGAGGGGAGCGGCAAACGGCGGGCGGGCATCAGCGAGGATCCGAGGCGGCGGGGAAGACCCAGGGAACGTTCCTTCAGCCGCCCAACAGCTGATCTGCTCGGTAGCGCGGCAGCAGCGAGGAGCCGAAGATGAGGTTTCCCCGTTGCCCAGGCAAAGGGGAAACCCCATCTTCGGCTCCTCGCTGCTGCCGCGCTACCGAGCAGATCAGCTGTTGGGCGGCTGAAGGAACCTTCCCTTGGTCTTCCCCACCGCCCACACGCAAACTTCACCATCTGCGCATGTGCGGCCATGAAAAAATGGCCGCACATGCGCAGATGGTGTTTTTACTTCCGCACTGCTATATCGCGACAAATCGAGTTTCGCGAGGGGTCTTGGAACGGAACCCTCGCGAAACTCGAGGGATCACTGTACTTTCCCAGACAAAAGTCCTACCCATAACATTCTGGCAAAGAATTCCATATTCAGAAGTCTTCTGAATACACCGAGGCAAATCTTTATGCTAACCTATTATTAATAATAAATTATTTGCAATGAATATAGGACAATGCATACATATAGAATGAGTATAATATTTTTACTGCAATTTCACAAATCACCTGTGCCAGTGAAAATAATTTTCTTAGCCCCCAGCCATAAAGCCCAAGATTATGTGGGTCTTATCAAGCATCACTGTTGTTGCTGATAAGACTTTTTACTATTTAATACAAGTCACCATTATAAACCAGAAGAGATATCTGTATTTGTTTTAGCAACCTGCCTGGCTTTCTATATGTTTTAGAAATAGGATTGCAAGAATGGCTCTTTGTTCAACCATAGCAAGATGGGGGATAAAGTTTCCACTCTGCTTTTTTGACCTAGATTATGAGTCATGAGTGCTCCATAGTTAACTACTTGAGATTATCTTGTTCTTCTGTTACTTAAGGGAATGGAGTGTTTTTTCTGTCCTGTATTTGAGGAACTAATTATAGCACAAAAGAACAGAAGCCAAATTAGGCTTGAACAAAAGGGGGGTGGGGGCCGGGGAGAGATTACTGTTAATATTTCATATTTCATTTTAAAAACAAAAATGATAGACATCAAGCATTCTTTTTCTGAAACTACACTCAGATATTTACATTGAAAATAGACTGAGGCACAATTTCTTTCCGGGTTTTAGCCCCAGTGAAAGTGAGAGGGGAAACTGAGAAAGGGGGGGGGGATTCTGATTTCCTTTCCCACATCCCAATCTCTTTAGGGTGGGAGATCAGCATCCCATATAGTACTAGAGCAACTTAAAAACTGCTAACAGATCGCTTTGGCCTACATCTTTCATTACCCATGACTGGCAACCATTCTGTTTAGAAGTAAGATAGAAGTAAGAGTCCTACACTGTATGGAGGGCCAAAACTTTTTTCTAGAGTTCATCCTCCTCCACGTTCCTTAAGTAGCCCATGTTTTCATATTCACCAAATAAATATCTTCAACCTGACCCTTCCTGTCAGATATAGGGATTTAACACAGCCAACTTTGACATATACTTGCAACTCCTGAAAAAGACTTAAAGAGACCGCCATTGCTTAAACTACACTATGCACAGAATAGATAAACCTGGTCAGCACATCACATCCAGTGGATGCAAACAACATGTTCCTCCTGATAATACTCCAAGATTTCAATCTCCCCAAGGCAGCTATTTTATTAAATGCTTCCAGGTAAGAGTTTTTCTTTCAGCTGTTTAGATAAGATTATTTATTTATTTATTTATTTATTACTTAGATTTGTATGCCGCCCCTCTCCGAAGACTCGGGGCGGCTCACAACACGTGGAAACAAATAATAAATAATCTAACAAATTTAAAATTAAAAGATTTAAAAGACCCCATATACTAACAGACATACACACAAGCATACCATATATAAATTAAACATGCCCAGGGGAAGATGTTTCAGTTCCCCCATGCCTGACGGCAAAGGTGGGTTTTAAGGAGTTTACGGAAGGCAGGAAGAGTAGGGGCAGTTCTAATCTCCGGGGGGAGTTGGTTCCAGAGGGCCGGTGCCGCCACAGAGAAGGCTCTTCCCCTGGGGCCCGCCAACCGACATTGTTTAGTTGATGGGACCCGGAGAAGGCCCACTCTGTGGGACCTGATCGGTCGCTGGGATTCGTGCGGCAGGAGGCGGTCTCGGAGATATTCTGGTCCAATGCCATGAAGGGCTATAAAGGTCATATTATGCATTGCCTTTGCAGCTTTAATCTTCTTCATACAACCTGTGGGTTGTAAAGGAAGGACAAATAATGAGGACAAGAGATGAAAAATTACTCTCACATGATCTGCAGTTATATATAAAACAACACTGGTGGCTCTGGATGTCTTTTGGTGGCAGCCTTGTTAAATTCATTGGCTATGTAGCATTAGAAGAAGGCCAAATGAGCATTATAAAAGAAGGTTGAAGGAGAAAGCTAAGAAGACCCAATGGGTAAATAAAAGCTAAAATCTCCTGAGGTACTCAGGAGCCAATGCTGTCATAAAGTGGGGTTATATTCATGGCATAAGTTGTAGTGTAATACAGAGCATAAGTTGAGTGGGTGAGATTCCCCCCACTCAGCCAGCTCAAAACATGCCAAAATGGTGGAAAACAATCCATTTTCTTTCATGTTCTTCTGTGTTTAATAAAAAGCCAAGCTCCTACCAAACTCCTGGCTTTATTTCCTTCCATGAACCAGCACAGAAGCCTCTGTCTAAATCCCAATACATCATTCATGCTTTTGAAAACGGAGTGCTATCATTTCTCACATAAATATTTTTTAGAAATGTTTAAAGCAGAAATAGAACACGTGTAAGGGAATGTTTTGTGAAGAAGACATTGCTCCCATCTCATAAATGAGAAAAGAAAGATGAAAAATACTTCCCAAATGATTGGCAGAAACATTGATTTTTATTAAACAGAGGCTTGATTAGTAGTGTCAAAGAAGGTGCACGGGAAAAAATGAACAGACTATCAAAAATGAATTTTTCAGGGGATCTCAATCTAAAACCTGACGTTGAACTTGAAACAAGAGAGTTCTGTGTGCTTTAAAAGTTTTGGATATGACATCCAGAAACTTTTAAATTTCACAAGGCTGTTAAATTTAATAGAATGAGTAAAGCATTATATGTTTTGTTGACAGCAATAATGTAAACTGTATTTTTAAAAATAATATAGAAATGATATAAAGTCAACTTTTGGTATTTCTTCTTGCTTCCACTTTTTTGGGGGCGGGGGCGGGGGAGAGTGCAGTCCCTGGTATGCAGCTCAATGCACAAATACAGTTCTTGATTCAGAGAAAGGTTAAAACTGATTGTTTTAAAACTGCTTTAAAACAATCAATATTTGGCAGTACAGTGTTCCCTCGATTTTCGTGGGGGATGCGTTCTGAGACCACCTGCCAAAGTCGAATTTCCGCGAAGTAGAGATGCCGACGTAAATACACCATTTTTTACTATGGACAGTATCACCAGCCATCCCTTAACACTTTAAACCCCTAAATTACCATCTCCCATTCCCTTAACAACCATTTACTCACCATTATTACTGGTACTCACCATTGAATAGGACACTTAGTGATCCTGATATTTATAAACATAATTATTTATTAACAATAATTATTTTTTTTGTTATATACTGTATTTGCAAAAATTATTAGTTTTTGACGTATGACGCCATCAGGTGGGAAAAACCGTGGGATAGAAAAAAACCGTGAAGTATTTTTAATTAATATTTTTTTAAAAACCGTGGTATAGGCTATTCGCGAAGTTTGAACCCGCGAAAATCGAGGGAAGACTGTATAGTAAATAGGGCTGGGGAAAGCTCAGCAAGACTCTTCTGTGCTGCTTTTGCTTCTTTCAGGCAAGACTGAGCTAGCCTGCCTCTGAAGTTGCCCAGAATCGTGGCTAAACAACAATTGCTTGGTTCAGGAGACACTGAGGACATTATGCACCTGGCACCCTTTGCTGCTGCATGATTATCAGAAAAGAGAGTTGCAGACCTGAATGTCAAATAGTCAAAGTTTGTTTGCAACTCTAACTCATTCCTGGCCAGAAGCTGTTAATGACTTTCTTGTAGGTATTGAATGTGTCAGCAGGACTGGGAACAAGCGGCAATTGTATTTCACTGAAGTGACCAAGAAACTACTACAGGAAATAGAAGACAATAAGGAGTCCTTTTCCTGTCTTTTTAAGTGTTTTACAATGCAGTGTTGAAACTGTAATGTACAGCATAGCTGAGACACTTGAATTTGCTGGGTTTTTATTATGCTAATATTTTCAGGTGTATTTTTTAGCTACTCTTGAAAACAGTTTTTTTTTCTTAAAACAGGCAACAATATAGGTAGTCGTCATCTTACAACCACAATTGACCCAACATTTTTTGCTGCTGAATGAGACATTTGTTAAGTGAATTTTGCTCCATTTTACGACCTTTCTTGCCGCAGTTGTTCAGTAAATTGCTGCGGTTGTCAAATTAGTAACAGGGTTGTTAAGTGAATCAGTTTTCCCATTGACTTTGGTTGTCAGAAGGTTACAAAAGGTGATCACGTGACCCGGGGGACTGTACACAAAGGTCATAAAAGTGAGTCCCTCCCCAAGCATCTGAATTTTGATCACTTGGGACGCAGCAAAGGTCATAAGTATGAACCGAATTTTGATCATATGATCATGGGGATGCTGCAACGGACGTAGGTATGAAAAAAGGTCGCAAGCCACTGTTTTCACTGCTGTTTTAACTTCAAACGGTCACTAAATGAACTGTTGTTAAGTCGAACTGTTGTTCTTAATATGCAGCCTATACTACCTGTGTAGGCTGCAAATTATTTTAATCAAGAAAAAAAAATGGCAGTAAGTAGCAAAATATGTACCTACAGGATGCTGCAAAGTTCAATTTGAATAGAAACATAGAAACATAGAAACATAGAAGTCTGACGGCAGAAAAAGACCTCATGGTCCATCTAGTCTGTCCATCTAGAATGAGCTCGTCTATGATCCTCTAGCTAATCTGCGTAGGGGAAAAAAACTGTTGAAGATAAGACGCTGTGACATACCATATCATGTCCTTGAAGCAAGAGCTTTGCCTGCTTCAATGCAATCTTTCTATATTTTGTCACATGGGAAGCCATGTGCACGCAAAGGCAAGTGACTAGAAAGCATCAATTTACAAAGCTAGATTTACCAAGGAAAAATATGGATAAACACAGAGGTTTTAGCTAATTGGGGAGGGGGGAGTCTATTTCCACAGTTCTGACTATCTTGGAATAGAGGGAAAGCAGTGGAGAATATTTCTTTTGTGTTATACCTGAAAATAAAGCAATGAAGCGATAAATAGTGACATCTTGCCTTATAGTTACTTCCCCAGAAATAGGATTGTTTATACAGGCATAAGTATATGCATTAAAAAGTCTTTTAGGAATCCTTTTACAAAATTCATTTCATAAAGGGCTATAGAGAATTGTATCTGAGGATTCTACCTAGGAGTGCTTTAATTAACTAATTAATTGAAGAATTGAAACTGTAAGCGACCAAAATAAACCCTTGCAGATTAAAAGGTATAGATGCAAACAATTGCAGCTAATAAGCACCTTAAAAGTAATTCCAACTATCTGGCATTCAATTTACCCTTGTGAAAAATGATTAAAAAGAATCTGGACTAAATCAAGGACACCTTTAATGGTTTAGTCACTGAAAGATTGTCCCAATTGACAGAATCAGCTGAAGAGCTGGGGCCCAAAACAGACAGAAATAGCTAGCTAAAATCAGATGATGAACATTACTGAGTGAAAGAAAATGGAAATTAAATCACCACAGAGCAGGCTCCAGTGGGAGGGCCTGTCCCCCCCACCCCTTTTCACAGGGCCATTACACGTGGAACCTATTACAATGGTCTTGTGCTCTCATTCCAGAGAGTGATAATTACCATTTGCTCTATATTAACAATTGAGGCCAAAAAGATTGTTGAGTCCATTCCTATAAGTTAAGACAACAGGAGGGTATTCTGGGTGAGAAATGGCTCAAAAATGGTTTAAAAAATCAAAACCACCCTTCCTTTTAAGAACACATCTTGTGGGTTCATTTTGGGTAATCAAAAGAATGTGTGTGTATGTACCTGGACCTCCATTCCAGGGTTATCAATCCACTTCTCTGTGTTGCTCCAATGGTGTTGGTCCTGCAGAAACTCCTCTGTTTAGTTTCCTGATAAGCAAGGACCCTGATAATGCTGATGACAGGCCTGACTTATGGAAGAAACAATGGAGGAGGAATTGATACCATTTGAACAATGTTTGGGGGGACGTTAGCACTTTTGCACGTGTCTTTGCAAAGAACAGACTTTTAACTGACTGTGTCTTGCACATCCACTACTAGGCTTGTGAAAATCACACAATGAGGACCTCTCTGCTTTGCTGCTACCCTAGAAACGCATGCATGCACAGACATGCCCTGAAAGCCCTGGGAAGCCCACCAAGCGGTTAAGCCTCCAAGCACTTACAGCTGCTCCAGTCTTCACGGAAAGGATACAGAAACAGACTTTACTCATGAACAAAAGCCTGGCTGGATTGTTTGTCCAGGAAATACACACACAGTTATATAACAAATACCACATGCCAAGATCTTTATGGAGTCCTTTGCAGGGCTGTGATTTGATGCTTTCCAAGTATTTAAACATTACTCTACAATAACTCTCCGTGCCAGGGAGCCTAATTTAATATAAACAGTTTATACTAAAAGGCCAGATTTTAGAAAAGTGCATTGCTGCATTTAAATGAGTTTTGACCTGGTTTTATTCATTTAGGTTCCAATTCATCCTGCTACTTGCTTTTAATTTCTTGCCTTCTTTACCCCAGAGAAAAGTGCATTGCATTATTCCCAAGAGCACTGTAATAGAGTCCCCAAGCTTCACATCTTAGAGACTCACTCTTCACCATGAATGATCATAATTTGTACAGTTAACCTAGGGCAGTTTTTTTTAAATAATGCCTCCTATGTATCAGTGGAGTGATATTCTCTACTCCCTTGAAGATCTGCCAAAGGAAGCATTATTCAAACTGCCATTAAAAATAAATGGAGCAGATTATTTGGTTGCCAGGGAGATTTTTTTTTTTTAAAAAGCAGCAGTGTTTCTCTCTAATTTTAGCATTCATTTAAAACAAAACTTTTTGAAATACTATCAAGCAGCCTAGGAGACAAAAATAGCTTTCACAAACCTAATGCCTTTAATATACGATGGACTTCAGAAGTCTGGCTGGATATAGGAGGTATAAATCTAATACGTGTGAAGATTACCAGATTGGGCAAAATTGGGTTGTAAGAGGGAAAAACGTGACAAGTATTGAAGGTGATGATGCCACGTTTTTAGACTCTGTTTTCCATTCTTATAGTTTTCATAAATGTAACTGCATTAGGAGACTGCTTTGACAACTGTAGCATTAAACTAACAGGATTTTTGTTCAAAAATTGTATCAATTTGATCTTCATTGTACCCACTTTAATTTGGAAGCTAATGCTGATTGGATTTAACTGATTATAGGATGGTGGTGGTTTGAGGTGTGGGGAGAGTTTCATAGCAGAAAAGGCCACATTGGCATTAAATCTCTTGAACAGCACTGAAGAAATTCAAAGGGCATTAGTCCCAAATTGGATTTTGCAGTCAACCTTTTAGCTGAAACGGTAATACACTAACAACATCTGTAATTCTGTCAAGTTTTAAAGCACTTTATATTCAACATGAGATTACAAATTGTTAAAATAATCCTATAAACTAAAGCAATATTATTGTCTACATGTTACCAATTATGATTGGGGGATATCTAAGATAGCATGACTTTCCTAAGGCTACTGAGCCACTTCCTGATACAGCGAAAATCGAAACCAGGAAGCCCTCTAGACCAGGCTTGTCCAACCTTGGCAACTTTAAGGCTTGTGGACTTCAACTTCCAGAGTTCTCTAGCCAACAAGGCTGGCTAGAGAATTCTGGGAATTGAAATGTATAGGTTTTGGCAACGATTTATTCTCCAAGCTTACTGTTTAATTCCCAGACATTTCATTACTAGACTAGGTAACATCTTCAGTGGGTGAAGTGTCTTGTCGATTTCTTTCTCTGTTTATATAGGTGGTGTGGTCAGTAGGTCACACGACTGGTTGTTTGTGAGATGTGAAATTCAACTGCTGAGAGGTGGTTGGTTCTGTTGTTGACTGGTAGTTCGGATGGTCTGTTTTTTAACTGGTTCCTATCCTGGTTCTAATTTGATATGCTTGTGCCAAAATCTACAACAAACTACAAATATTCTCCACAGTTGCGAAGTCTACAGGTCTTAACGTTGTCAAGGTTGGACACTCCTGCTCTAGACATTAATACAAATGAGGCACTCTTCTCCATTTAAGTTCATTATGACACCAAACCTATATTGGCTAGGAATCTGTGACTTGTAGTCCCAGTACATCTGGAAGATGCCTGGTTGAGAAATACTGTCCACATGAATGTTGGGTCTGAAGCACATCACTAATTTGTAGATCTCTGTATCCTCAGGTACGTTTGTGTGTTTACTTATATATCTTGTTCTCTTTTGATAAATTAATGTTACATTATAGAAGGGGGAGTTCTTGTAAACATATTGAAAGGCCCATGGCTGGAACAGGAGTTGGACTTGCAAAATGGAGTGCTGAGCATTTTCAGAAAGAAGGAAGATAGAGATTTGATTTAAGTTAAGACGTTGGCTAAACTGTTACCTGCACCATTATGGTCAGCATTTTTTAGAACATTAGATTGCTGTAGTATTCCCTCTCCAGTGATAACTGATTGTTCTATTTATAATAACTTATGCAGGCTAAGCAGACACACATTCAATTAAGAATTAATTAGATGGGTACAACAAATGCTTACAACACACTAGCTTAATACAAACAGAAACACTAAAAAGCATAGTTTACTCAGAGATCTCTCCCTGATAATGGGGAAAACGTCAACTTTTCAAAAACAGAAGTAGAATAACAATAGACTACAGAAAAACTATGGTAAGTAAAAACCAAACAAGCAAAGCCTGTATTCAGAGGACAAAATGACTTTACCAGATTTAAGAGAATGGTTAACAATGTGCCATTTTAAATATTGATGATTCATTAATAGAGAGGAAAAAATAATTAGTAAGGAAGAAATGTACAGATTATATTTTTCAGTACTCAAAACTATTTTACAGAAATAAAGATAGTGAAATGGGCTAAATGTTTGATTAAGTATGGGGGGAAAATATAAAATCACTTACTGGGAATTCTGCCATAATATTTCCAAATTACTTGCATTTATAAGCACATGTATATGTTTATAGACTCTCTCACACATATATATAAAACAGAGCAATATATAATAGCTATAGCAAATCAAGGCTTGATACCTTTTACTTAACATTTTGTGTGCGGCATTAAATTTCGGATTTGAATATTTTTGTTCATAACACATAAGACAACACAGATACATGCAAATCCATTACATTTCTTAATAAGCTTTCAACGTACGTCTGTCTTAAATGATGCAGTTGAGCATCTTACCTTGAAACTGTGAACCTTCTCATATTTTGGAATGTGTTCGTTTTCTTTCAGAGTTGCTCTTCTGACAAGGGATGTCAGCTGCGAATAAGCAAAGAGTTTAAGAGGTTGCCAGATTGTCACAGATGACTTTTGCAAGCCTAGCCGCATTCCCAAGGCTGCTATCAATAAATCTCTTTGACGGCTCTCCTGTTTCAAGTTGTGAACAGCAACTCTATTAGCTTTTTGCCCTGACCAGGACTCTTTGGAGGGCATTTTAAAAGAGGCAGGAGAGAAGAATATCCCACACAGGGAGGGGGGGAAATACCACCACACAAAATCCTAACTCCCTTGGTACTTATTTCAAATAGAACTAAAGCAAAAGTAAAGCAGTATCACCCTCAAGTCAAATAGTAGAAAGTATTGCAATGCTGATGCTACAGCTTCTTTTCATTTGCAGTAGACTAAAAAAAAAAAAGGTTTCTAATTTAACTTGTAGGTCTGAATAGCAAGAGTCACTGTTAACAAAAGACAGCCCACAGTGTCTTCATCCATTTACAGATTCATGTAGTAATTGTCAAATAAGAAGGACTAGGCTCCCCTCTCTCCTATTCAACCATCCTGATAGTGAATTTGTATCAAAAGATGTTCTCATACTGCATATAATCAGTTTCCAGTTAATAGGTCCTTGCTAACCTCCGTCTAGCAAGGGGGTGGGGAGGGGGGAGGTGGGCTTTAGCAGGCAGCAATGTATCAGGATTGGTTAGATTAGGAGAATATGTAGCCAATGGAAAAGCAGCAGAAGAATTTAAGCAGCGTGCCACTCAACTCTCTCATTTCCCCCTCCCACATAAGGCTATCTTGCTCGCTCAAAAGAGAACGAACAAAAAAAATCATTAGGAAGATTATGAGAAATAAATGAGTCATACATCATTAGAAAATGGCATCTCTGCCATTTAAAGACTAAGGAGATTGCAGTACAGTTTTTTTCCTCAGGCATTAACACTAAAGACCTAGCTGAAAAGCTTTGCATGATATGGATGATTTAAATGAAATTTAATAGAAATATTCTTAGCTTATTCATAGCTTCACACATGAAGTCATCTCCTCTGCTTTGTTTACAGTATACCCATTCTGTGATATTCACAGCCCTTTCTTGCACTTCACTTAGTCCTTTTGTTACATATATATAAAATAACTTCACTGTGGTTTTCCTAGCCATTATATAATGATTCTTAATACATTTAAAGGAATGGGAAAGAAGGAATCCGACATTACTTGCTATATATTTAGCCAAAATAAATATATATAAACAACTCTGGACTCAAATTCCCCAGATCTGTCAATAGGTTCCCAGGTGCTCAAAGGGAGCGCTATATATATTTCCAAAAAGCTGAAAAAGAAATGGTAATAGCATGATACTTTATTTTGCAAGCAGGCAAAATAAATTAAAATAGCCTACAAATGGGATGATAATATATTCATAAAGTGTTATAGAAGCTTTAACACACAGAGACCCAAAAGATCAGCTGGGCAAACAGAAATGAGATCTTTTTCTTACAACATGGTCACTGAATGAAAAAAAAAACCCCGTTGTGTTTTTCAAAGCTTTGTCTTGCCAATAAGATTCTCATGTGAAGAATTTGATCATGGTCAGAAACTTCTAATCGTGCAGAGTTAATCTGCTTTTGTCAGATGATACTTTTTTCTCATTGTTAAGACAGTCGCTCCGAGACTACAAAATAGAAAACTTACACAAATCTTTGTACTTGTGCACACATGCAAACACAAAACGCACCCAATCTACATCACGTTTAGAGTACCTATCTCTAAATTCATCCTTGTCCCCAAGAATAATTGCAGATGGAAATCTAAGGCTTTAATTCTTCATCTATATCCAAGAATATATGGCTAGGCATTCCTAGACCATTTACAACTAATTTGCTATAGTATGTAAAGCACAGCAGAGTGAACCAATTTTTAAAAATGAGCAATACAGATACTCCTAGCCGTAATTAAGCATGGAATTATAGATGGAAGTTGTGTCGGTCATTAAACCTTCACCATGTGACCATGCTTGATTTGATGACATTTTTATGGCATCCATTAAGTGAACTTTGCATTAAGCAAGTCTGTTTCCCCCAAATAGGTTGGGGTTTTTTTGCTGGAAACTGGAATTAAATACTAGCTTCCAACAAAAATAGGTCCAAATCAGAGTCATATGACTATGGGATACTGCAAACATCTGTAAATGCAGGACAGATCAAAATGTGATCACATGAACACAAGGGGTATGTGGTCACTGAATCATAGAAATCAAGTCATAATGGCTCTCTCCATGGTAACCTCAAAATGTTTGAAAGGTCTGTATGATTTAATAACTGTGAAATCTCCAATTCGTTCTGCAGCAAAGTTTCTCCTTTATTTTTACATGATAGTGAGAATAATTCACACCTCCTCCATAATGGAAGGGACACTATCTCTTTTCAGATGGTATTTGTTATCTAACTTTTTAAAAGCATTAAAAGCCACAGAATTTTATTTTTTAAAAAATTGAAGCCTTGATTAATCAAGTGCAAATATTATAAACCTGAATGTATTTGTATAAATAAACTATTTGGGAATTATATTTCAGCTCAGTGCAGCTGGCAAATTAGGTAGAAGCATGTGCACAGAGCATATTTGTGGACCACATGTAATACAGATAGAATATCATGGTTAGAATAGAATAGCAGAATTGGAAGAGATCTTGGAGGTCTTCTGGTCCAACCCCTTGCTTAGGCAGGAAACCCAATACCATTTCAGACAAATGGTTATCCAATTTTGTGTTGAGTCTGCAGACACTGTCCCTTAACCTCCACTCATTGTTCAAAATGTCTATATGCACACATTCTAAGGTCTGAGCAATCTGAATGTCTAGTATAGATATGCTTTTTCTGTAAGACGTAAAACTCATCTGTCATATGTGGTAAAAATAGAGATTGGCTGTAATAATAATTTCTCCATCACATTCATACTTCTATTTAGCTCTATACATGGTTTTATAAATTTGTCCTGATTTTTCAGGATAATAAACTATTTTCTCATTTGATAAGTAGGAACTAGCAAATAATTAGTGAGATATTTATGAAATTGGGCTGTGTGTTTTAAATTATTAAAATGTCTTAAGCAACTTTGTGAAATATTTTGTTAGATTTCTTTATTCCCATGGCAAAAACTATGTTTATATTTTGCTTGTGTCCCCCCTCTGTTTGTTTAAATATTATCATTGCCTGTCCCCCGTCCCCCCCCTGCTTGTTTAAATATGATCATCTTCAATTATATTTCATCTTATTGGTAGAAAATGTTTCTTGAATTTTGAAAATTAAATCTAGAGAATGCTAAAAAAAAAGAAAAGAACTCAACAATGCTTAGTAAGGAAATGCTGGTTTTTGATCAATCTAGGAAAAATTAGTCCAAAGCTGACAACAATTTGCTCAACTTTCTCACGAGAAACATACAGGTTTTGAATGGAATTTTTCTAAGATCAAGCAACTTGCTGTTATCAAGACTAGTGTATTACATAATAGCAAAATCAGCTGCTATGAAATGGCATCTGAGCCTATTGAATCTACAGGACAAATGGTAATTGATGAAAGTCATACTCTTCCCTTCTTTTAATTAGTAGGGGCTCTCTTTTCAAATTTGGTTCCACCCTGAAGTTGAATATGCCATGATAGGCTCAATCTCATCAGGGATGGGTTCCACTTATTCCACTATCTTCCCGGCCAGTTCGCATTGTGTACATTTCATGCACGCATGCTTCGCTTGGGCGCGCCCCCCCAATACATTCCGCAAAAGAGCCTCTGTGCATGCAGTCTTTCAGCTTGCACAGAGGATTCTTTGCCAGCTACGATGACCAGAAAACTGGTTTAGGGATGCGGACAGCTAGCCATTGCTGCCGGTTCAGTGAGTGGATGGAAATTTCCGCCACCGCTATGTGAGAACCGGTCTGAACTGGCAGATTCGCCACTGAATCTCATGCTGCTAAGTAGATCATGAGAAAATCAAGTTAGAAGCCAGAATGATGTCTTGGTGAAAAAGTGTGAAATCTTTGCCCAACATTTAAAATGACTGTGTCTGCTTCATGGGGATACTTTTCCTTTCCAGATACATTTTTCAAACTATTTGCCCTTCAGCCAATATTAGGTTCTTAGTAGTTACTCCCAAGATGATCATCTCTATTTATAAAGTCTCTTGAAATCTGCTTCAAAAGAAATGAGATTATAGAAGATATCTGAGGGTAAGCCACAAGGTGTGAACAAGGCTTGGAAATAATTCAGAAATAATTTGACTTTATAGCAAAAAAGCCATAAGCAAAAAACGTGGTTATAGGATGGATGGATGGATGCATACATACAAGAGATACAGAGAGAATCTCTCTGTCCCTCCCTGCCTTCCTCGCTCTATTTCCCCTTCTCTCTTTGTGTGTGTGTGTGTGTGTGTGTGTATGTATGTATGATGTATGTATATATGTGTGTACTATAATTTCAGAAATTGAAGATGATATGAGATGGGAGAGGTTTTTGGACTTCAGAAATAGAAATGCAGCAATTAGTATTTTATGCATGTATGCCTAGAGCAGTAATTCAATCTAGACTCAGTGCAATTCTGAAAAATTAATATTTCATTCAGATTGAAAATGTTCCTTATTACACCTGTATAACATGGCAATTTTAACGCAACCATCTTGAATGCTCAGAAATCAACAAAGCCACCATAATGTCCACCTAAGTGAACTGCTACAAATTAAACATTGGAATTGGGTTTATTATTAAAAATGCCATGAAATTTAATAAATCTAACATCATCCTTTCCTGTGAAGATGCTTCACTCATATCAAATTTTTGTAGTGTTTTTCAAAAGCATATAAATGACCTCAACTAGGATTATATTTGTATTGTAATTAAAATGGTTTAGGTAAATTATCTGTTTTGTTCTTGAATATTTATATTTACTCAGTCAATTTATCATTTCCTAGTGAGTAGCTGGTCTTCCCCAAATAAATGCATTTATGCTAGAATTTCAAGGGAACCAGGTGAGAGCCCATGTAACATGTCCATAGGCTCTTAAATACCCTTACCTAATAGAGGACTGAAAACATTTGGCTCTTACGGATGTCTGATAGGTAATTGATGGATCAAACCAGCAACAAAGATGATTAGGGGACTGGAGGCTAAAACATATGAAGAACAGTTGAAGCAACTTGATATCTCTAATTTCATTAAAAGAAGGACTAGGGGAGACATGACCGCAGTGTTCCAATATCTCAGGGGTTGCCACAAAGAAGAGGGAGTCAACCTATTCTTCAAAGCACTTGAGGGTAGAACAAGAAGCAATGGGTGGAAAATAATCAAAGAGAGAAGCAACTTAGAACTAAGGAGAAATTTCCTGACAGTTATAACAATTAACCAGTGGAACAGCCTGCCACCAGAAGTTGTCAATGCTCCAACACTGGAAGTTTTAAAGAAAATGTTGGATAACCATTTGCGAGCGCAATTTAGCGTTCTGGCTTGTAGCCCACCACTGGCGGTGCTACAAAAAGAGTATTAACAAGAATTGAATTCAGCTTTTCCTACTCCAGCACCCTGGTTCTATTTGAAAGCTCTATGATTTTGTAACAGATCAGATTTGGACAACTGCTTCTCATCCCATCCAACTCTATTCTGGCTTTAGTCCTGAAAACAAGTGATATCAGGACGGTATTGGCAGCTGAGTATTTTTTTTCCTTCTTAAGTGGCAGTATCCTTTTTGTCCTTATTTCTCTGAATAAGAACCAGCCAGATTAAACTCTACATGAATCCAGATCCAAGGCTGACTTTTCCTAGGACTCAGCACTATGCTAAACACACTCACACACCTGATCAGACCATCTCGCCCCCTCCCCATACAAAAGCCCCTTGTCTGATGAAACAGATTTTCTCTTGAAGCAGCTGACAAACAGCGCAAGGCTGATTAGACTGCAAGGTGCTGCAGAGCTGGGATGTAAGTAGCTTCAAAGATAAGGGTGCCTTGTAATTAGCTAACAGGGCTGGGCAGAGCTTTGACGGGAGTCTTCACTTCAGCAAAGCTTTGACTGAGACATCCCTTTGAAGCACCTGGCAAAGCAACATGCCTCCTGCTTCTAAAGACTGAAGGAAAGATATTATGTGGCTTTGTTTTTGTGATATTTGGATGCTAGAACTGCTAGTCAGAAGAAGGCCCCCTTGCCGGAACCGCTAGTCAAAAGAAGGCCCCTCCCAAGTTATGCCTTGTTATCAAGGAGCAATAATTTTAGGGCCAAAGTAGACAAGTGTTGAGAGAATGTAGAAAACTTGCGGAAAGAAGCAAACCTGCTTTAAAACATATTTTAAAAGTCAATATGCTAGCCAAGTATCTCCCTCACCAGTTAGATGTCTAAACCATCAAAGATATATAGCGGTAGTAGTAGAACAAAAGAAAAAGGGCAAGATCTCTACAACAAGGAGGACCTGCAACAGCTTCCTTCAAACAGCATACTTGAATGTTTCCAAAGCATTGGCTTTGTTCCTGGAAGTACGGGAGAAATAAGTAAGACTCTCTCTGTCTGTCCCTATCTCCCTCCTCCTTCCCACCCAATTCACTCTCTGTGCTCTCTCTCTGTGTTTGTGTGTGTGTGTGTGTGTCAGACAAATCATCTCAATTATGCACACTGTATCAGCACCACCTCTGAAGCGCAAAATTCCTTGTGAAAGCAAATTTTGGCCACCTCCAGAGATCTGCTAGCTAAGCCTTTTATGTTAAAACAAAAAGCTGATTAATTACACCTGCATGATTCTGAAGAATCATCTTCCCAATTATGAAGGTATCTAGATATCCATCCCATAAGAGCTTTTTCCTGGTCCATGTTGTAAGACAGGGGTGTCAAACTCGTGGCATCACATTGTCATGTGACGTACTGAGACCTTTGCTAACCTGAGGATAGGTGTGGCCAGCATGTGACACATGGGCTGCGAGTTTGATACCCCTGATGTAAGCCGCTTCTTTTGGGTGCTACTCTGATCCTCTTCCCTTTTTAGTAAAGTGGCCAAAATGCTTCATTTTCTCTCATTTTTTCATTGTTTAACCTTAGTTCTGGTTAACACTTTTTATTCTGTATGCTGTACAGTGTTATCTCTACTTACAAACTTAATTCATTCTGTAACCACGTTCTTAAGTAGAAAAGTTTGTAAGAAGAAGCAATTTTTCCCATAGGAATCAATGTAAAAGCAAATAAGGCGTGTGATTGGGGAAACCACAGGGAGGGTGGAGGCCTTGTTTACTCCCAGGAGATTCCTAGAGAGGCCCCAAAGAGGTTTCTCCCCGCCTTTTCTGATCCTGTTTCCTCCCAGGAGATTCCTAGAGAGGCCCCACAGTGGCTTCTCCCTGCCTTTTCCGGTTACAGTTTCGGAGGCTCGGGTTTGTAAGTGGAAAATGGTTCTTGAGAAGAGGCAAAAAAATCTTGAACACCCAGTTCTTATCTAGAAAGGTTTGTAAGTAGAGATCTTTGTAGGTAGAGGTACCACTCTAGTTTAAATACAGAGGGCAACCTCTTGGTGTTTCATTGAATCACAAGCAGAATGAAAAGAAAGAAGTGCTGAACTGACTTAATCTTGTGTTTGGCCTGGAAAGTGGTCACTACTTGTCAAGCAGGTTGCTTAACTTATTTATTTGAGTTTTATCCCACCTTTATTACTTTATATGTAACTCGAGGTAGTTCTGAAGTTCTGTCCCACCCCATACACACCCTTGCAGTTGTGTGACAGCATTTCATGTGCTCAACAACCAGCGTTTATTTACAGACGTTTGCGGAATCCCACAGTCCCATGATTACTTTTTTTTGGGAGCCAGAAATGCCCAATAGCAGAACACAATGGATTTGTTTTATTAACTGGGAATTCATTTAATAGTGGTGGTGATTAACCATGGCAAAAAAGGTCATAAAACAAAAAAGTCAGTCGTGTGATGACCTGCTCTATGACCATTATGACTCATTACTGTAATGAGCAGACACCATTATGGTTAAAAAACTACCTGCATTTACATTTTGCTTCTAAAAATTCTTGTTTTGAAACACCATCCTGTTGGATCTACTGTTCTTTGATGGCAAATGAATAGCAGCATTAGTTTTCCTTCATGATACTGGACACCCTTACTTCTACTGTTTTTAATAAGTAGTGTTATTAAAGCCAGTCCCCGTCAATATCCTATGCTTTTAATAAAACAGTATTAAAAAGGGAAAGAAGAATAAGGAAAATGTAGCTTTTGTGATTAAAAAAAGCAGCCGTGAGAATGAACGATTTTTTTTCATTCTGTTTATCATCTGATTACATATGTATATCTTTCATCCTCAGTAGCCTGCAGGAGAATTTACTGTCTTTCAAGGCAGATGAATTAAATGATGAAATATTTTTAAGACTTGGAAAAGTATAACTTTAAATGAATTACTTACTCTTTTTTCTACTATGTCATTGTTTCCCGCAGAATCTTTGCCATCAACCATATCTCTCACAACCACAGGATGCTTCTTGTTTGCTGGCTCTCTGTTTAAAGTTGTATATCCTATGTGTTCATAAATTGGATTTATGGTCATCTTGGCAATGTATTCCGCTGCCTTGGTTTCAATATAAAGGGTGATCAATCCATCTGTCACCAGGTCGTGGATAGACTCAAAACGTTTCTCTCCAACAAAGTGTTTTCCATCATAGTAGAGTCTGAAGTTTCTAGTTTGATTTCCAAATCTGCCTCAATGGAACAGAACAATACATATATACATTAAAAATAGACAACTCTGGGCACATTGTTTTCTAAGAAAATTAAGACTAGTGTGTTCCCTTCATCAGTTTCTGCTACTTTGTTCAAATCAAAGTCTCATTATGACCACAGACCTAAAATCAAAGAGATATTTGGTTTTGAAAAGACGTGATTTGTTATTTAATGATCTCAAAGAGAAATTGACATGCAGGTTTTTTTAAAAAGTGTTTTGTTTTTTTTAATAAAAGGAATTGCTCCATTTGAATAAAATTGCTCCATTTGAACATAATATACTTTTGCAGCTCTGTCAAGAAATCTTATTCAGATTTTCATTTGTAGTTTAGAAAAATCTAAATTCTAAATTCTGTCTGTAATACGAATGCAAATATGATTTATTATTTATATGAACCATTTGTCTGAAGTGGTGTAGGGTTTCCTGCCTAAGCAGGGGGTTGGACTAGAAGACCTCCAAGATCCCTTCCAACTTTGTTATTATATTATAGTAAATGTTGCAAGTGAAGTCATGAACATCAGATTTCAAGTTACATATAAATAGTATGGACAATGCTATTATTAAATAATCCCAATAATATTGCTATTTCATAAATCAAATACCCATTTCCAGAAAGGTTTAATTAGATTAGATTAGATTTATTGGATTTATATGCTGCCCCTCTCCGCAGACTCGGGGCGGTTCACAACAATGGAAAAAAACAGTACATAGTAACAAATCTAATATTTAGCAATCTAAATTACAGTTTTAGGTTAAAAAGTCCAAAAAAAAGAAACCCCAATATATAAAAAACAAGCACACAATCAAATCATACACAAAAACTACATGGGCAGGGGGAGATGTTTCAATTCCCCCATGCCTGACGGCAGAGGTGGGTTTTAAGGAGTTTACGAAAGGCAAGGAGGGTGGGGGCAATCCTAATCTCTGGGGGGAGCTGGTTCCAGAAGGTCGGAGCCACCACAGAGAAGGCTTTTCCCCTGGGTCCCGCTAGATGACATTGTTTAGTCGACGGGACCCGGAGAAGGCCAACTCTGTGGGACCTAACCGGTCACTGGGATTCATGCGGCAGAAGGCGCAGAAGGCAGAAGCTAATGTTCATTAGCTCAGCCTGTATGTCCTCCTGTGTTTTCATTAGTTCATCAGCTCAGATCAAAAAGTTGTATATTTTCACTGAAAATATATTGGGGCTTATAGTTCTTTTGAAAAATAATATTTTTTTAAAAGTAGAGAAACAGACACTCAAATTAGCTGTGATTTTCAGATTAATGATTCAGTTTTTAAAGAAGATAAAAATGTATTTGGTAAAATACAAACCATTTCAAACCATGAATCTATTGGAAAAGACATATCTTAGTAGACATGGCATTGAAGCATAAGTATTGGACTGTGGAATTTGGCATATTTGTTTTGCTGTCCATATTGGTTATATCAATACAATTTTGTATATTTGTCTTTATGCTGAGAGTCACCCAGAGTTATGCAGTGTCTTGGTTGAATAAAATAATAAAATAAAATAATGAAATAATAAAATAGTTTGCATTAGCTCCCCAATTTTTCTCAGTTGATGCTTCCACCATTGATCCATTATTGGTTTACATTAGATTTATTCAATGGATTAGAATCTATGATAAATACACACATACACGAATCCCAGCGACCAGTTAGGTCCCACAGAGTGGGTCTTCTCCGGGTTCCGTCAACTAAACAATGCCGCTTGGTGGGACCCAGGGGAAGAGCCTTCTCTGTGGCGGCCCCGGCCCTCTGGAACCAACTCCCCCCAGAGATTAGAATTGCCCCCACCCTCCTTGCCTTTCGTAAGCTCCTTAAAACCCACCTCTGCCACCAGGCATGGGGGAATTGAGATGCTCTTTCCCCCTGGGCCTTTACGATTTCATGTGTGGTATGTCTGTATGTTTGGTTTTTTATATTAATGGGTTTTTTAATCATTTTTAGTATTTATTGGATTATCATTGTACATTGTTTTATTACTGTTGTTAGCCGCCCCGAGTCTCCGGAGAGGGATGGCATACAAATCCAATAAATAAATAAAATAAATAAATACATAAATAAAATATACATTATTACCAACTATGATTGGCAAATTTTCACCACAATTAACACCGGATAATAAGAGGTTTCATCATATTTTATCTGAATTAATTTAAGCAAGGGTTTTGTGGGGGTTTTGTCATCAAGAAATATAACATCCACATTTGGAAATCTTATTATGTCATTTAAGAAATATAGAAGCATTGTGATAGTTCTGTTTATTAAACAAGAACATAAGTCTATATAATTGTGTATACTTTATATAATAAGGTTTGTTAAAAATATCAGAACAGAAACATATGAAAGATCTTGACACTGTCTTCAAGACATTTTCAATGAACACCTTGTGTGTTTATTTGCAAGTTAAAATGTCTTTGCTGTATTAAAAACTGCTTTCAATTGCTGTCCGGCTTTTATAGCTGATCAGAAGAAAGGACAACTGTCCATAAGTTGGAAAAACACATTCTGGCTTTTAAAAAAATTGAGTCCTTGCATCCTGAGTTTCTGATCAAGCAGTGGGAGTCAAAAGGATTTAGAGACAAACAATGTGATTGCCAAATTCCTTTTTATTTCAATGGAAAAGAGCAGAGTGTAGTGTGAAACCACAGCAGAAAAAAGCCTACCGGAAGAATAGAAATGAAATGTTATGGTCTCCTCCCACCAGTGATTCCAACTGGGGAGAAAATTGGCCATAGGATGCGAATAAAAGAGAGGAAGTGCTTCATATTTCTTTCACAAGATTTTTGTTTCTGTAAGATACTGTATGGCTGTAATTTGTATTACTAAATGCCATGAGGACTGGAAAAGTAGGAACCTTGAGGTATTTCCTTCCTCTTCTCAATATTTCCCCGTAACACAATAATTACATCAGGAGGGGGAGGGCAGGGAGGGAGGGAGAAGATGACGTTTGATGGTCTGGTCTGTCACTTTGATAATGACAAACAGCTGGAAACTTCAAGCAACCTATCAACAGAATGGTTTAGTCAGGTTCAGAAACAATTTATCCACTCTGGCTGCTCTAGGTACAGATACTGAATAATTACTTGTTGTGCCTTCAACAAGAGGAAGAATTATTGTTGCTCAATGCTCATTTTAATACTGATGTATCAAGAGGGCTTGGAATGTATTCCATGATTACTAATTGGGGCGCACATGGATTGTATTGCAAACAAAAATTGACAGAATGTGTATAATTATAATTCAAATTTTCACAAATGGCTAAAATAGCATTCTTTTTACATTGTAGCATTTCCAACAACATAAGAATGAAATGCTTATGCATAGCTTCTACATTCTCCAAATTCATACAACCTGTCCAGATTCATTCATTCTCGGTTCAATTAATGATATCATTACTCCAGGAAAATTAGGATGGAGTAATTTACATTTTTATAGCTTTTGAAATATCTAATAAAATCTGATAGTTAATCAAGGAACACAACATCTGTCCTCATCTATTTTTATACAGATTTTAAAGCACAATAATTTTAATACTCAACTACTGGCAAAACAGGAATGATCACATCTGAAGGTCTTCAACTTTGCAATCAAATATTAATCTACCAAAGGGAATAATGCAAAAATCAGGCCAGGAACCAATTGCAAGAGCAGGTGCATATTAATTTAAAATGTTCCCTTCTTCCCTTTCCTACCCCACTTCATTGAAAAAAAAATATGTTGAACAAGTGATTAAAGTTATTGTCCCATCACATGTCGAGGACAATATCTGTTTGAATGCTATGTATTTTTGCAGGCTCCAAAATGAATTAAGATAGAAAGAAAAACTATGTTTTAGTTTAGATGTTGCTTTTCCCCCTTATTTTTGTGAGACTTGCATAATGTACAACCCAACCATTTATTCCCCAATTGTAAAGATCTAAATGAACTATAGAAGGTCTTTATCAATTATTCTAATTACTAATATATTACACTAGATTTAAAATGAAATGTTTTGCTTTCAATAATTTGTTTTTAGTTGTTTATTATCTGCCCCCAAAGCATTATATTGGTGGTTAAAAGTTTGGGAACTCTTTTGAATTTTCAATACTTTGGCATATGACCTAAAACATAATGTATTCCACTCAAGTCCTACAATTAGACAAAGAGAACCCAGTACATATTTATTTATTTGGAAATATATATTGCAACCTATTCGCACATGCCAATTCAAGGCGCCTTACAAGAATATGAATACACAAACACAGACAGACAGAGTTTTCCCCAAAATAAGACTTCCCCTGATAATAAAACCAATCGGGCTTTTGAGTGCATGACTATAAGGACATTATTTCAAGTTTCAGAAAAAATATAAGGCAGGGTCTGAGAGATACAGACATATATTGTATGCCGCCCCGAGTCTTCGGAGAGGGGCAGCATACAAATCTAGTAAATTATTATTATTATTATTATTATTATAATAAATATTTTTGGAGATTTTAAAGCCATGGATGAGGAGTAGGGGGAGAACCTTTTCTGATTTTTTTTTTAAAAAGAAAAAGAAAGTTGTAGGGAAAATAGAAACATATGAAGTACTTACAAGTGTACATCTTTTCCAGATTTAAGTTCACTTTGCCATTTTAAATATACTGTATAAGCTGCATTTTGTATACTTGTGTTTATTTTATTTGTCAAAGATGTATAAGATAGTACAGTAGTTTGTATAAACAACATAAGTAAAAAGTAATGATAAAAGAGGACAATATAATTGTCTTGATCTACATGTCTAATGTGTGTGTGTGTGTGTAATTTAGATAGTATTCAATGTATTAATTTACTTTCAGTTGACCATAAATAGAAATGTAAACTTTATGAAACTTATTTGTTGATTTGTCAGTTTGACAATCTGATGAAAACTAAAATTAAAGGCAGAGTAAATCAAGATGATAATGAGACAATTTTCCACATTTTCCCACATTTTACATGATATTGAAGCAAAATAGTTAAGAAGAGGGAAAAACAAGAAGATTCATTCCACAAAAATTGTGGTATTTTTATGATGTCTCTTCAGTGTTATTTTCTGAGCACTCCCTACAATCAGCAATTTATTTGGTTCTTTTGGCCAAAAACAATGAACATTAGCAGTTGCTGCTTCATCTGCAACAAGAGACTTTACTTTTATCCCCTTGATAGACATGTAAAACTGATAATCGAAGTGCATATTAGAAGTTTCCCTACTCTATCATACTTTAGCGGCTCAGCACAGTGTTAATTTTTTTTAATTAAATGCTTCCTTTATAAGAAAGCATTTGGGAGGAGTAAAGTCACAGGAATAAAGCGTAAATTTGTTCTATTGTGTTCATTACTTTAAAATAAAACATTTCACTTTAATGGCATTTATTAGATATCTGATAATTATCTATTAATTTGTGTCTATGTCTGTGTGTGTGTGTGTGTGTGTGTGTGTGTGAAAAATGTGGGCTGCTTTTTTTTGGCTAGCTATAAATTAATTCTATATTTAAAATTTCTGCTATATATACCCAGAGTTCTTACTTGGTACAGAGGAAAAGAACAGTGGAATACTCTAAAGCTGCGTCCACTAAAAACAATCATTTTGCAATATCAATTACCGGTAGTACCACAACAAGGCCTCATACATAGTCAGTTGGATGAGCAAGAAGCAAGTGCCTAGGCCAAGTTATGTCAAAGTCAGAGAAACCAGAGGCAGACTCATAGATGAATAAAATAGATACTGTAGGTTCCAAAAGTTGGCAACCTAGGGGAGAAGAACAGAATGAAGGATGTCACAAAATTCTGTATAGCTACCCTGGCAAATAACTTAACCAGGTTGAAAAACAAAACCTGAACCCACAAGTATATGATGGTAGTCAGTTTCCTTCGGTAGCCCTAATCACATGCCCTGGCTCAGCTTTGATGTGTTTTACCCAATCTTCCGTTGTGGTATGTCACAACTGCAAAACAAGTATCAAGCCAATAGGTCCTTCTGCTTGAAAGCTTTCTTAGCAGGCATAAAGTAAAATTGGGACTGTGTTGCCGGGTTATTCTTTGCTTTGAGTCCCTTGGTGCCTTACAGTCAAATTCTTTTCATTTGTGGGTACTAACTACAGTATTTCCTGGCAAAAATACTTACTAGAGGAAGGTGATGTTGCCAAAACCTCATAGCAACCCCACCATTTGAGCTTTCTCTAAGTTATACAATTCTCTTGACTCCAGTTGAAGTGGGCAGATAGATACTTGTTTTGCTGGAATGGATAACTGGATAAAATATGTCCTAAACATTATGGACATTTGTAAGGAAGCCAGGTGGCTTGCCCTATATACCCCTCTCAAATACCCATTCAGAAAATGTTCCCAGAAGAGCTAGAGAAGAGCAGGGAAGGGAAAGACTGTCAAAATGCTTACTAAATGCTTATTGAGACATAGATTGAGGTCCCTTTCTTCTTTGAAATGTTCCCTTTACTGCAAATAAGGAAAAAAAAAACTCAGCAGGGATGAGCCTTGCTGAAATATATTATTCAGCCTCTGAATCTTGCTGGTAATTGCTAAAGATGTGGGGGCAGGTGGAAGTATGTTGCTAACACAACAGCAAGGGATGATGTAGGAGTTCTGGCCAAAACAAGGCAGGAATTATAATAAATGACAGACTGAAGTGGGTGTCAGCAGCAATGGAAAAAAAGAACAAGAGGGTAGCAAGAATCACATGTGAAGAAAAAGAGAAAAAGTAGTCAAAGGGAGATAACTGGACAGGTAATTCATTTTTCATTAACTTTAGAAAATATTTTTAAAAGCAGGATAACACACTAGCTACAATATTAAAGCTCTATTGTTCTGTCGGGCTCTCTGGTAGACTCCTCCCAAAAATTCACAGGTACAAATTTCAGACACACACACGTTTGAAAATTCAAAACAATGTTCTTTATAATGAAAATTCACTTAAACTAAGCCCTCTTTTGTTATAGCAAAGAGCACTCCTCTCCAAACAAACTTATAAGGGACTTGTATAAGGGACTTATACAAGTCCCTTATAAGTCCTGTGATACTTAGCTTGCAGCTGTGAGGCAATTCAAAGTCCTTCTTTCACAAAGTGAAACACACTTTGCTCTGGTTTAGGGTCAAAGCAGGGAAACATCAGCACACAAAAAGTCAAAGTCAGGAAAGTAGTCATGAAACATAACGATCAGATAATCTTCCACAATGGCCCCTAAGGGGCTTTATGAAGCCCCTAAGAAATAAGTGAGGAAATATATTTTGGGAGTTCCTAAGGAAGAATGGGTTGGGTATTGTGAGAAAGAAATTGTTGAAGTGTTTCCCACAGGCTGCTATTTATAGCAGCCTCACTAATTACCACAGCCCCACCCAACCACAGGTGGCCTCATTTTCTTTGATAATAATCTCTCAGTTGTTGCTGCCTATGCATCGCTCTCCGCATGCATGGCTGTATCATTAACTCTTGTTCTGAATCCAAGGAGGAGCTAGATAATTGATCTCCTTCTGAGCTGTCTGCCCCACTCTCCTCCTCCCTGTCACTCATGTTTTCTTGGTCAGAGGAGCCTTCATCATCAGATTCCACTGGGAGCAAAACAGGCCTGCAGCATGTGGATGTCTCCCCCACATCCACAGTCCTTGGAGCAGAAGCTGGGCCAGAGCTAACCACAACACTCTATATTGCAGACTGGAAAACACACAGAACTTTTAAAGGTCTTTTCATAGATTTGTTGTTAATTGCGAAGTTGTGTCCAACCCATCGCGACCCCATGGACAACATTCCTCCAGGCCTTCCTGCCCTCTACCATCCCCCGGAGTCCATTTAAGCTCAGGCCGACTACTTCAGTGACTCCATCCAGCCACCACATTCTCTGTCTTCCCCTTCTTCTTTTGCCCTCAATCATTCCCAGCATTGGGCTCTTCTCCAGTGAGTCCTTCCTTTTCATTAGGTGGCCAAAATATTTGAGTTTCATCTTCAATCTCCTGGGTTGACTTCAGAAAAAAAAATACAAATTGACTTACATAGTAGATCACTTATGGCTTTATGAAGCCCCTAAGAAATAAGTGAGGAAATATATTTTGGGAGTTCCTAAGGAAGAATGGGTTGGGTATTGTGAGAAAGAAATTGTTGAAGTGTTTCCCTGAAAATAAGATTCTGTCTTATATTTTTTTGAAATAAGCACTTGGCCTTATTTTTTAGGAGGTTTTATTCTTTTGGTGTATGTGCAGCATGACGGGGCTCCTCTTGTCATCTTACTTGATTTCCAGCTCTAACCCTAACCCTAACCGGAGAAAATGGCAGGGACTGCGCATGTGTTAAAATATTTTCAGGGAGGGCTTATTTTGGGGGGAGGGCTTATTTTCAGAAGAGGACTAATTTTCAGGGAAACATGATACATCCAGAGAGCCATTCTCTTATTTCTGAATGTTGTATCATCCAACCACCAAATGCATCTGGGAGAAAGAATTTAGGCCTGGACATATAATTCTGATTTTTGTGTTTTTTACCTGAAACATCAGCTAGAAATATCAATAGATTTCTTTGGTCTACTATGGCCAAACACTGTAGTTGCCTGTAATCTTCCCAGCAGATGCTTTAGGAAAATATATTTGATCTTTCATATCAAATATTTATTGACATGGATTAGAATTTGAGCAGAATAACATCATGGCTTCAAAATCTAAGGGACTAGGTTTGGACAAAACTCAGAAGCACTTTTTTGTGTGGATGTTGTTAAAAATAGGATCGCTAACATGATCGTCAATATTCAAGGAAGGATATGACCCAAGAAGAAGAAGAAGGATTAAGATTTATGATTCTTAAATCCTAATCCATGAGCTTTAGGATTCTAACTTTATTATCCAGGCCCAAAGATCAATATTCTTTTATTAGCCCACCCCACCCCAAGCAAACAGCTACTTCTGTTCATGGCTGTTGTATCTTCATGTTATGCCTTCACCCTCCCTTCCTCACCCCAGATAATTGAGTTCAAAAAGTTACTTCTATGATGGCCTTCAAACCAAGCTTCCTTTTATAAGTAATCTCTATTCCTTCTCCTTCAGTTATTTTCCTGGACTCATTTCTCCAGGCCTCTAGCAAATCCGTATTGGCACTTCTGCCTTTCTTTCATGGCCTTGTAAGGACTCAGTTAAAACTCTTCATGTGAAAGGATTCCTCCCCATCTCAAGCCCTGTTACTTAACTCAGCGGTAGCCTATCTCTGCATCATTATCCTCAGCAGTTACTGTTTGCTAATATTCCGTGTCACTTGGGGAACAGCTGAGAGGAATCATTTGCAGCAAAAATTAATCAGCATAAAAGCACCTTGCCTTTAATCTCTTTACAAATAAGTCTTGAGTGTCAGGGTACTCCTTATATTAAAAAAATTCAAATGAAGTTTCCAATCAAGTGAGTTTTCCCATGTCACACTGCAGTGTTCTCTCCCCCTCCTGTAATGCAACCATAGGCCTTGAAGGGGAAGTAACCATGGTAACCAGCTAAACACTGTTGAGTTGAAGTGGCAGCGGCAGCCGCCGCCATCATCTCCAAAGAACAGAGAGTGCTGTTGCCCTTCACCGCCTCCCACTTCTATTTCTCTTGGCTTTCCTTTTCATCTTCTCCCTAATTAAACAAGTTTCCAACCACAAAATTGACACTGGAGATGATGCACTATTGTTGTTATCATCTGTTATAGGCCTTGGCATTAAGCAGGCCCTACTGTTTAGTTGACTTTAAAGGCAGATTTAATACCCTCTGGAATTAATTAGAAATTTCCTTTTCCTTTTAGCTGTAAGGAACTCCTGATTTACATAAAAATGTTTTCTCTTATAACTTTATTCTCACTTCTAGCATGGATATCTGTGCAATAATGTGCTTGGGCTACATTTTCTTTTGTCTTAAAAAACACTTTTATTAAACCTTGTTTCTGGGATGCAGTCACTAACTTGCAATATTCTTATTTAATATTAATATTTAATAATACATATGCTCTTTTAAAAAGCTAAAAAGATACTTTACTCTCCCCTGCTTCAAGCATCTTTGAAGTGGGGTGGAAATCTGATTTCATAAAAATTATACTCACTTTGAATCCAGCATGTTATAGCAATGCTGAGATCTACCGGTATGCACTTTGCAGCAAATATTCATGTCTGCTGACCCTATTCTCTACAAAAGAGCCTTACTAGATTTGCTCACCTAGACTAATAAATCCTGTTATTTGAAATACAATTTTTATTTTTCTTCCAACTACAAGTGCATTTGGCTTCTCTCCTTTGATTGTTTTCAAATGGTCACTATATCTATCTGATCTGCTTAAATTCAGTGCTTGGATATATAGTACATATTTTAACACAGCATCACATAAAGCTGGAGTGACAAACCATTTTATTATTACCAAAAGCTACTGTCTATGAAAGCTGGTCACTAAAATCCATCTCTCAAATTAAATAACTTAAAACACTATGCTCGCACTAGGAAACTACTGATTATGGGAGTGGAATAAGAACTTAATCTATGGACTGAGCATGTAATATTAAAAAACAGGCTAGGGATAAAGTGGATACAGTGCTGCCTCATATACATGGAACTAAAATCAGCATTTGGCTTTATAGGCAGAAACCTGAATTTATTTAATCTTTTTTACTCCAAATCTTGACAAAGCTTGACAGTTCTGAACTAAAATGCAAAAAAACATATTCTTCATAAAACAGTATTTCAAAATCCAGTCTTAAACAGCACTAAAAATATTACTAGCAAATCTGAAAGACTCAAAAGCCATGGGAGCTGAAGTTATGATGAAGTTGGCCTACATTTTACTTGTTTATGAAATAAGGGAAAAAGCAGGTTTGGAATTCAGTAGGATAAAGAAAGAAAAGTATTATAGAATGTCTGCCTGCTTATATCAAAATATAATAGACATATTTATATTAGTATGCGAACAGAATATTTATTCCTAATATACATATTCATATAGTCACATCATATTACATATTTTCACATAACATTACAGTCTAAATGCCTAGTACCTTAACATGTTCCTGTTGCTATGAATTATTTAAACTATAAGAAATTAAAAGATTGCATTACCAGGTTTCAAGTACATTCTATTAATACTATTCCCAATATTATTAGTGAAATATTTTAATGGCACGGTCTTAGGAAGGAAGGAAAGGAAACATAAGACTCCCAAATGAAGAGAATGAAATAGGAAAGTGGTGGAAGGGAAGTGATCCATACTGAAAGAAAGCAGATGCTCTCTGTTTCCTTTCTCTATTGGGAGAGGAAAACGGATTTGAAAAGATGGACATTCCAGCTGCGGAAGAGTGTAGCTCAAAGATCAAACCTATTTATAATTCACTAATGCATATAAGAAAGATTTTCAAGAAAAGGAAAGAATAGTAGCCACTTAGTCAGCGTAGATAAGCCCGTCAGCTGCAAGAATACAAGAGTTTAGTTCTTCAATAACATGAAATAGACTGATGGCAAGTAAAATGGCCCACATTTGATCAAGCAAATTGTTATTTATTTGGGTCAAATTATATGGCTGTCTATTGCAAATTAAGAATTCTGGGCAGCTAGAGAAAGCTCCATTACAATAACCCCTTCCCCTTCACACTAATACCACACTAATAGCAGCTGAGGTACTAGTAACAATGAATCAATGTATGGTTCAACCCATCTTCTGACCCCCAGTTCCAGGATTTTAAGGCCTTATGAAAGGCCAACAGGATGGGGCCAATCTGATCTCTGTTGCCTGCATAATCTAATTGTGTTGCAGGTAATCCTTGACTTACAAATATTCATTTAGTGACTGTCTATGGAGATTCTCAGTCATCCAGGTCATAGTTGTCCCAAAGGTGCTTTTTCAAGAGGCAACTGGGCTTTCTGTTTTTTTCTTTGAAGACGTTTCGCTTCTGATCCAAGAAGTTTCTTCAGCTCTGACTGGATGGTGGGGAATGGAAGGATTCATCTGTGTCATCATCAGGATCATCTGAATGGTGCAGATGGGTGTTGGAAATGTTGAAAGGACTGTGTTGTAGATTAGAGATAGATGACAGTGACCCTGATGACACAAATAAACCTCCAGGTGACCTTAAGGACCCGTTAAAAGATACAAATGACCAGCTGTCTGCAAGGAGTATAAATCCTTCCATTATCCACCATCCAGTCAGAGCTGAAGAAGCTTCTTGGATGAGAAGTGAAATGCCTTCAAACAAAATCCCAGAAAGTCCAGATGTCTCTTAAAAAAGCATCTTTGGGATGGCCATATAGGGACTGCTTGAAGTCACAAGGCACTGAAAATGTGACTCATGTCTGGTCCTCAAATTTATTACCATTGAGGCATCCCCACAGTCAATTCAATTCAATTCAATTTATTAGATTTGTATGCCACCCCTCTCCGAAGACTCGGGGCGGCTCACAACAATGATAAAAACAATATTATAATGGCACAAATCTAATATTAAAAATAACTAAAAACCCTATCATAATTAAAAACCAAACAGCACATACATACCAAACATAAATTATAATGAGCCTGGGGGAAGATGTCTCAAATCCCCCATGCCTGGCGGTATAGGTGGGTCTTAAGTAGTTTACGGAAGACAAGGAGGGTGGGGGCAGTTCTAATCTCCAGGGGGAGTTGATTCCAGAGGGTCGGGGCCGCCACAGAGAAGGCTCTTCCCCTGGGGCCCGCCAGATGACATTGTTTAGTCGACGGGACCCGGAGAAGGCCAACTCTGTGGGACCTTATCGGCCGCTGGGATTTGTGCGGTAGCAGGCGGTTCCGGAGGTACTCTGGTCCAATGCCATGTAGGACTTTAAAGGTCATGACCAACACTTTGAATTGTGACCAGAAACTGATCGGCAGCCAATGCAGGCCACGGAGTGTTGAAGATATGTGGGCGAATCTGGGAAGCCCCACGATGGCTCTCGCGGCTGCGTTCTCTTCTCAGAATCACATGATTAACATTGATATGATGTATTTATGAAGATTCCAGCATTCTGGGGTCTTGTGATCACCATTTTCAACTTTCTCAGCTGGCTTCTGACAAGCAAAGTCAACACAGGTATGCCTTGACTTACAACAGTTCACTTACTGACCATTCAAAGTTGCAACCGCCCTGAAAAAAGGGAGTTATGGCCGTTTTTTCAAACTTCTGACGGTTTCAGCATCACCATGGTCATACAATTTACATTCAGATGCTTAACAACTGATTCTCCTTTATGATGGCCACAGTGTTCCTAGCTCATGTGATCACCCTTTGCAACCTTCTGACAAGCAGTCAATGAGGAAACCAGATTCACATAACAACCAGGTTAATAGCTTTACAACTGCAACGATCAACCACGGTAGGAAAAGTCATAAAACGGGGCAAAACTCAATTTTTTTCACATCAGTTTTGGACTCAGTTGCAGTTGTGAATCAAGAACTACCTGTATTTGCTTAACAACCACGATAAAGGCCACAAAATGGGGCACGGTTCATTAACAGATGCCTTGTTTACCAATGGAAATTCTGGTTCCAATTATGGTCGTCAGTCATGGACTACTGGGATAGCCAATTGATTATATGTACACAATAAATAATATACATGTGCTTGTATTGTTTCGCAGCTAGCTAGCAAAGAGATATGCAGATGATCCTTCCTTCTTGAGAAAATCCAGAAGAGCTGTCCTCATTAAATCCGTATTGAGCCCACTGACTGCCCTAGGCAGTTATGTATCATAAAATATTAACACAAGTGTGAATCCTTCTTTGTTTGGTCGAGCCAAAGGAATAGAGAAATGTGTGCTTGCCAATCCTACTTATGTAACTAATGTCCTGAATTTTAAAGCAGGCAGCTCTTAGGGGAAAATAACTGCCTAATTGCCTTAGAGCAGCCTTTCCATTTCTAAGGAATCAGTTCAGGAATGACTGATCTTTAACAGGAATGGGAAGACTTGGCTAGCAAGTCTTATCCAGCATTAAGCTCTCCTACATGTAGCTCTTTCCAAAATGAATCACATTTTTTAAAATCCTAACAGAGATCCAGAAAAACTAAAGGCGAAAAATAGGCATAATTTTCAGTTTTGCCCTTAATACCCACAACTGGGGATTGGCAAGATAGTAGATGATTGCAATAGATTTACAACCTTATTTCTGCCATAGTCATTAAATGAATGACCCATCATCATAAAGAAAGGCACCGTGTGACCACAAACTCATAATTGCATTGCCAGTTTTTCCATTGATTCTGCTTGGGGGGAATCAGCTATGAAGTGCAGAGTAGGAAGTTAGCACCTACCCCCATCCTAGAGGAATAAAATAGGGAGAATCTTTTATTTCCTTGGATTAGAAAATGGAGAAACATGTTTTTAGGCAGAAAAAGACTCACTCTTAATGGCCCCCACCTTTTTCAATGGACCATCAAAGCCTGAGCCCAGTTCACTCTTTTCCCCTACCTTTGTCAATGGGAAGTCTATTCTATATAACAAAGATCTACCCCCTTCAGGCAGACCCATCTAGCAAGCAGAAACACACCACATGACATCTGGGAAGATTGTGTCAGCCAAGCCTGGTGGGACACAGACAAAAGCCTACAAAGGTAGCCAAGACCCCTACCCCCTGAGAGTCTGACAGCCAATGGGATACATTTCTTACACAGCTCAGGAAGAATCAGGGTGGACCTTCCTAGAACCAGCATATGTCTACTAGGGAAGGGGAAGAAGATTAAATTTTTAGGATCAAAGCACTGGGAAGCTATCAAGCCACTGTATAACCTGCTCCACAAATAATCAGATATTTGATTGTATCAAAAGACAAGTGAAAGGTTATTATGCTCACAACACACATGTACACTTTCAACACAGGACTAATTGTTTTATTTTTCCTCTTTTAAAAAATGCAGTCAAATGGCAGTGCTATTTTCATTTTAATTTTGATTGCGCTATTAACACATATTATTTTTCACTCGAAAACACAGAGAAGAAAAAAGAAGGGTGCTTGCATCAAAATGATTTTAAGAGATGAAAGATAGGAGCACAAAAAGCAGCAGCATAGAAGAGGAAATTGAATGGGATACATTTCTTATGCAGGAACAGGAAACTCTTAAGATGGGAATAAAACTCAGGCACTCTCAGCATCTCGGCCCTTCTCTTCTTCAACATCTTTGAGGCATGTGATCCCCTTTTCCCCCAGAACCTCAAACCATGTGTTCCTGCTGTCCATCATTAAACCATTTTTCCAAACAGTCACTATGTTTCCAGTGTCTTTTTCCCCACGTGGAACCGAACCCAGAAGGATATTTCTTACAACAAGCAGAAAGGATGATCATGTAATGATGGGACAATGCAACAGTTGCAATATCTCAATCATGTGATTGTGTGGACGCTACAACGGTCAAAAGTACAAGGACTGGCTTTAAAATTACTTTTTCAACACTACGGGAACTTTGAGTAATCACAATACAACTATGGCCCCTTTATGAACTATGGAGTTCAACTCCCAGAATTCCATGGTAGCTCATTGCCCATAGTCATTAATGGAAGACTGCCTATGTATTTCAAGTTGGTCCTTCCTGTTTTATCATGTAGAGAGATTATTCTGAATAAGTTATATGCTGAATTATTTATCATGTGACAAGATAACAGGTCAAACAACTGAAATTCAGAAGGATTTTTTGGGAAGATCCTTTCCCCACAACCTTAGAAAGACAGGAAAACAAACAAGGTAATCATCAAACAAATTTATCCTCAGAGACCAGTTTGAAAGTAGGACTGGCCAGGATGGACAAATAAGTACAAGGGGCAGGGGAATACAAGTCTGTCTGTTCTTTCACTGTTCTTGTCCTTGCCCAGTTTAAAATGAATTTCCTATTTATGATCACTCAAGTGAAAGTAAATATTTTATAACAGGAATATTGCTTTATTAGGGTTGGTAATCACGTGTAGAATTTAACTGAGTTCAGGTAAGTGCAAATATTTTTTTTTCAGATCTTCCTTTCAGCCTTGGTGTCAGAAATAATATATTGCCAATGAAATAAAAATACTATATTGCCTGGCAGATAAAGCACAAAGGTAGTTACAGTAAATTATTAGGTTTATGCAATGGGATGAGACTCATTTAAAGTGGTAGTTCTATCAGAAACAAGAGTCTTCTGAATTTCAGTGACAAGCAAGTTTAAAAGAAAACAAAACAAAACAAGGATGACTGAAAAGAATTCTGAAGCCAAAATCATGTAGCTTGAACACAGATGAATGCCTTATTCAAGACTCTTTAGCATACATAACAAAAAATTAAGTTTCACATGTGGATGTTCTAAAAGAAGTAGGCATAATTTAGGTTTCGGGCTTTCACCCATGGAAAATTGGACCAGTTACAATTGGACCAGAACTGCAGAAAAAACAATTGCTGCCAACCTGCCTTCCATTGACTGCACGAGTCAAAAAGAGGGCTGGGAAAATATTTACTGACCCCTCGCATCCTGGACATAAATTGTTTCAACTCCTACCCTCAAAACGTTGCTACAGAGCACTGCACACCAAGACAACTAGACACAAAAACAGTTTTTTCCCGAACGCCATCACTCTACTAAACAAATAATTCCCTCAACACTGTCAGGCTTTTTACTAAATCTGCACTTCTATTTCTACTAGTTTTTCTCATCATTCCTATCATCCTTTTCTTCACACTTAGGACTGTATGACTGTAACTTGTTGCTTGTATCCTAAGATTTTTATTAATATTGATAGTTTCTTCATTGCTTATTTGTCCCCTATGGCAATCATTAAGTTTTGTACCACGATTCTTGACAAATGTATCTTTTTCTTTTAAGTACGCTGAGAGCATATGCACCAAGACCAATTCCTTGTATGTCCAATCACACTTGGCCAATAAAATTCTATTCTATTCTATTCTGTTCTATTCTATTCTATTCTATAAAAAACGAAAAATATATACAGTATAAAGTCTTGTAGCAACAATACAAAAATCATATGCCACACCCATCTACAGGGATTTATTTTAAAAAAAACCACCATATTTTTCACTGATGGTCTTCCATTCAAATATTCAAGTACAGATAGTCCTGGACCAATAATAGTTCATTTAATGAATGTTCAAAGTTAAAATGGCACTGAAAAAAATTACTTAAGACCATTTTCACAGTTACAATCTTTGCGGCATCCCCATGATCACATGATCAAAATTCAGATGCTTGGCAATGGATTCCTACTTATGACCGTTGCAGTGTCCAAAGGTCGTGTGATTCCCTTTTGCAATCTTCTGGCAAGCAACACCTATGAGGAAGCCAGATTCACTTAACAATCAGGTCAGGGGTGGGTTCTAACTTACCTCACCGCCGGTTTGCCTCCTCCCGCACCGCATGGCTGAATGGGCATTGTGCGCCCCGTGGGCGCGCACGCATATGCAGTGCTGAAAAACAAGCAAAAAATAGCAAAAAAAGAGGCCACAAAAGCAGAAAACAAGATGGAGTGCCAGAAATTCGGCTTCTGCACATGCGGAGAAGTAAAAACCAGCAAAAATCTTTTAAAAACCATCCCAAAAAAAGGCGGCGTCCATGAACTGACACCAATAGAACCGACTCTGGGATGTCACCACTGGTTTACTACCGGTTCTATAGAACCAGTACGAACCAGGCGGAACCCACCCCTGAACCACTAACTTATCAACTGATTCACTTAACAATTGTGGCAAGGAAGATCATAAAATGGGGTAAAACCCACTTTAAAAATTTCTCACTTAACAACAGAAATTTGGGGCTCGGTAGTCGTAATTCGAGGACTACCTGTACTAACTGGTAGGATTATGAAGCAGTTCAGATTCAGCTAAAAAGAAAAAGTACTTTAGAAGAGAGGATGTAGGAGAACAAAGGTGACATCTGTTGATTACTTTTTTGTGGGGTTGCATAGCTGCTCTGCACAATTGTAGATCAGTATTAAATAGGTCCAGTCTAGTTTATTGTGCTTGTTTGTTAATTCATTTATCTGAGTTTTAATAAGGTACATGCAAATATGGGCTTTAATTTTTAAAAAAATCCTAATGTAATTAATTTAATATTCAAAATTTCAATCCTGACATTTCTTTTTGTATCCGCATTGTAACTGAATAAAAAACCCAGCACAATGGATCTGCAAGCTCAGGAAGAATCAGGATGGACTTTCCCAGAACCAGCATATGTCTACTAGGGAAGGGGAAGGAGATTAAATTTTTAGGATCAAAGCACTGGGAAGCTACCAAGCCACTCCACAAATAATCAGATATTTGATTGTATCAAAAGACAAGTGAAAGGTTATTATGCTCACAACACACACATACACTGCCAACACAGGAGGAGTATTTGTTTTATTTTTCCTCTTTTTAAAAATGCGGTCAAATGGAAGTGCTATTTTCATTTTCATTTTGACTGCACTATTAACGCATATTATTTTTCACTGGAAAACACAAGAAGAAAAAAAGAAGGGTGCCTGCATCAAAATGAGCTTAAGAGATGAAAGATAGGAGCAGAAAAAACAGCAGCATAGAGGAGGAAATTGAATAAGAATTTTTTCAAAGGAGTAGTCATGTTAGTCTTTTCCAGCAAAAAAACAAGAAAGAATTTTGCAGCACCTTGAAGACGAACACATTAATTTTTCAACCGATAAGTTCTCTTTGTTATTTTAAAATGACAGGAAGATTTAAAGCAGCTTTCCAAACAGATGCTTTCCAGAAGTCTGGGGGACTCTTCTCAGATTTCTCAAACACATCTGGAGAGCACCAAGTTGGGAAAGTCTGGTTATGTCTTGACTATTTTTTAATACACTGCCTATTAAATTTAAAACACTTCAAACATACATTAGAATTAAGTATTAATAACTGAATTTGGTTAAATCGTGACTATTTCAAACAGTTCCATAAATAAAATTATAAAGTAATAACTTTCATTATATCCCCTGCAGATGTATTCATAAATATACTTATACTGCCGAAATGAATATTAATTACCAACCTTAAAGCCAAAGTATATGTTCCAGGTTGTCGTTGGCTTTCACGAATAAGATAGCTACCCTCTGCTACGCTCAGTAATTGATCTGCTTCTTCTCTTGATATCATCCCATGAAACCTGAAAAACAAAGTCTATCTATATCAATACAATACAAGAGAATATTTCTGTATGAAAACCATATCAGGGGAAAAAACATCTTATAAGTAGCTCTCAACTTAAAACAATTTGTTTAATCACTGTTCAAAGTTACAACAGTACTGAAAAACATGACTAATGACTGCATTTCATATTTATGATCATGTGATCAAAATTCAGATGACTGGCAACTATTTTCATACTTATTGTGCAGTATCCCGGGGGTCATGCAATCCCCTTTTGCGGACCTTCTCACAAGCAAAGTCAATGGGGAAGCCAGGTTTACTTTACCACCACATTACTAACTTAACAGCAGCAGTGATTCATTTAACAACTGTGGCAAGAAAAGTCGTAAAATGGGGTAAAAGCCACTTAACAAATTCATTCACTCATTTTCTATAGCTGCCCAACTCAACCAAGTGACTCTGGGCAGCTAAGAATTCCAAAAACATAAAACAATTTAAAAACATTGAAACAATAAAAGCAGCCACAAAATAAATGTAAATGGAACATATTCACTGGCTTAAAGATTGGTCATTATTTCATTGCATTCATAAAAATATGTTTGTTTTAAAAAAGAGCTATATATAAATATATCAGATAAATAAATGATCTGACTTGAAAATATACCAGTTGTTAAAAATAAAAATTAGGAACAAAAAGTACACTAAATATTTTTTTCGAGGAACTGGGAGCTAATTCATTTTCTCATTCAAGAAGTTTTAATTTTTTAAATTGCTGATTTGTATTGCTGAAAATTAGGAGTGTTCTTGGTTTCTTGTGGTTATTCAAGAATTTAAAGAAAAACTAGAAAAGAGAGAAAAATGGGGGGGGGGGGGGAAATCCCCCCCCATCCGTCTTTGGCTATTATTTCTCTAGCAATGTAGAATTTTTCTTTTTCTTTTTTAAAATTTTCTGCATAGCTTTCTTACAATAACAGACTAAATGGAAAACTGCAGTGCATTGTATATAACATCAATATATATTTAATTTGCTGTTCAATTTACATTTTAGTTTAATATATTTTAAAAATATATTAGTTTGTTTTTATTTATTTTTTTTTAAAAAATAATCTTTATTAAATATTAACATTAAAAAAGAGGAACAAACATAACAGAAAAGTTATATTACATAATATAACGTAGAATAATAATGATAATATCGAGTATATATGGACATGAGGTATAATGACATTATCAAATATGGATATTGAAAGAAAAAAGGATAGAAATAAGGAAGAAAGGGGAGGAAGATAAAGAGAAACATTGAAAGGTAGGAAGTGAAAGAAAAGGGGAGAAGGGGTATGTGCAATATATCTGACACATTGAAGTTATACAACCTCAGGATGCAAATGAGCAATAAATGTGCACATCCCCATGTCTTAATTGTTGGTGTGAATAGGTGTAGTTGATGAAAGTTCGTGATCAAAAAGTGCTCAAAACTATGATTGTTTTTTCTGAATGAGTTAGTGTAAGCGGTGGTTCAAGTTTTAAAATGTAATAATTGTCATCAAGTAGTCCTGGCCGATACCTTTTGGAACAAATCTATAAAACTATATTTGTGTTGGACGGAGAGAGTGTTGTTAACCTTTCCTTCTTTTTTTGAGGATGGTTAAGTATTTTTTGGGGGGATATCCAGTGGTACCATTTCTCCCAAGCCTTGTAGAAGTCTGATTCATTCTTATTTTGAATTTCCATCATTATTTTAGACATTTCCGCACATTCCATGATTTTAAACAAAATGTTTAATGTGGTTGGAATACTCTCTTGCTTCCAAAACTGTGCAAGTATAATTCTTGCTGCTGAGAGGATATATATAATAATGTACCAGTCTTCTTTTGTAAATTTTTGTCTAAAGATTCCTAGAAGGAAGAGTTCTGTTTTGAGCTTAATGGTTTGTGATGTGACCTGATTGAGAAGATTTTTAATTTTTTGCCAATACAGTATTTGTTTGCAGAGTTGCAGGTCCACCATAGTAATAGGCTGCTTTTAGTTTGTTTTTATTTTAATAATAAAAAATTAAAAAGTGAACTCTAAGGTGATAGGAAAATTGAAGCTGTTTTTCCAAACTTGCTGTATGAAGTAAATGTGACAACAAGCTTGCTATATACTTTTCTGATATAGAGCAACCAAAACGACAGTTTGTTGCCTCCTTTATTCTTAAAAATAGCGCATTCATTTTTATGGAGGCAGTTAAATGGATTCAGTAAAAAAAATGTTCCAAGTCCAAACCAGGGAACATTTTAGCCAGACTTGAAAGAAATCTGATTTGATTACTCTGAGATTGTACACGTCAACATTATATCCTGTGAGCTGCTGATGGCTGAACAAGACTGCCTATGCTGAAACCATAAATAAATTATTAAAATAATCCCATCTCTCACTTTCTCAATAGCCTAAGATAAATTGAGACATCATGAGCAAGCGGAAGAAAAAAAGAACAGAAAAAGTAGCCATTGGGCATATTTTTTTAATATTTGCTTTGCAGTTCAAGACAAAGAATTGAGAGAATCATGCTACTTACTCCCGCCCATAGTATTTAGGTCGGTTCTCCACCTATTGAAAAAGAAAGGAGAGAAATATTTTACCTGAATATATAGGTCCTTTTAAAAATCAGCTCTATTATGTGATTTGATGCAGACTTTGTATTTTCTCCATTTGTTACTATATTAGGAAATTTGCTGAATTTCTCCAACCATTAATGTTAAGAATTCTTGTTTCATTTAATGCTATTAATTTCAACTGTAAAGACAAATGCAAGGTAATTTCTATTTCATTAAAGCTTTGAATAAAGCTGGATGCTGCAACTTTATTCACAAATGTATACCAATATTAATTTAAAGAGTAATTTCATATCTGATTTGTGCCTAGAAAGTTCTGTAGAAGCCACATTCTACCACTGGATAATACTATCTTCATTTGTATGCATGATACTGTGAATATGAAATATCGCAATGCTATCCTGGTGGGATATGAGAGGACAATAGATGAAACAAGATAGGGGGGGATCAAACTACTAACACAGTTGGACCCCAACTCTCCGATCATTTTATTTATACATGGTATGTATCGTTTAATTTATACATGGTATGCTTGTGTGCGTGTCTGTTAGTATATGGTTTTTTTTTAAAAAAATCTTCAAATATTTTAAATTTAGTCGGATTATTTATGATTTGTTCCACTTGTTGTGAGCCGCCCCGAGTCTTCGGAGAGGGGCGGCATACAAATCCAAATAATAAAATAAATAAAATAAATAAATAAGGACCTCAAGACCTGACTCTATCAGTTGGCTGGGGCGCCAAAGGAGCAAGAGCATAGTGGAGATGGTTGACTAAGTAACAACAGAAACTACCACCCTCCATCCCCACTCTCCCCACGTATCATTATATTTTAATATTTGATTTCAATTTATGTTTTAATACACTGTATAAATACATTTTATGACTGTAGGCCACCCAGAGTTACCCTGCGGTAGGATGGGTAGCCAATAATTTTTATAAATAAATAGAAGTGTACTCTTTTCTCCTTTGATTCACATGAAAAATTACAAGTCATGATTTATTTGCTCTGAGTTTCTCCCAACGTGTAGATCCACATTAAGGTTTAACTCAGATATGAGCCCAGACTGTATGGCTTGTTCAGCAAATCATGATTTTAAAGAATCGTAACAGTGGTCCGGTTGAAAGGAATGAAGTTAGTACATTTAATTCCAAACAACAAAGAAGGTAAAAGGTGCTTTTTAAAATAAATCAAATGACAACTAAGCCCAACCTCCTTTTTTTGTCCTACAAAAGACAAGAAAATAATAATAATAATAATAATAATAATAATAATAATAATAATAATAATTTATTAGATTTGTATGCCGCCCCTCTCCGAAGACTCGGACTTCTGAAAGTAAGCAAAGACATAAAGGCAAGAAGCCTTTCCCACCTTGTCCCACCTCCCACTCCCTGCAGTATACAGCATTCAGAAGCACACTGAACATAACGTGGAGCCCAGCCATGGGCCCAGCCGGAACGCTGGAATCGTCATTCCGCTGTGGAAAGTGGAGCGCATAGGCCCCTTCCTGTTCCAGCACGAGCAGCCGGAGCTATAGTAAAAACTTACTGGTTTTTTTGCTTCCGTGTATGCAGGGAAGCAAAGAAACCAGCAATTTTTGCTGTCAAACAGACATCCGCGCGCAAGATTTCGGCTGCTGCACATGTGCAGCAGCCGGAATCTCACTACGGGCCTACAGTGGCAACTGCCAAAACTGCCCATTCTGGCTGCTGCTCATCTCTGGCCACATGATGTTCTCTCACGCCGCAGGAGAGAGATGCCTGCGGCGCAGGAGAGCACCATGCCTGCGGCACTCCTGCAGGCAAGGTAAGGACTGGGCGAGCCGCTCACAGCATGGCACGGAGGATTGGAGTGGGTGGGAGGGGAAAGCCGGCATGAGAGGCGCGTGGTGTGGGCAGGTGTGGGCGAATGACGGCAAGTGGGTGGTGAGAAGCCGACGCGTAGTGCGAACGGCGGCGAGCAGGCAGTTGGGGGACAAACGGCAGCGGGCAGTGGCGAGTGGGCACTTACCCTTGCCCATTTCTGGGTTCTTTTTGCTTCTGCACATGCGCAGAAGCTGAATCTTGTGCAAGCGCATGGGCCTGGATGCGGGGCATGCTCCTGGCCTGTTTCACTAGGGCCGGGATTGATGGCCCACGCCTGGTGGAACCTATCAAATTTAAGTCTGAACCAAAATGGTGTTGATAAAGAATAAAACACGGGTGCAAGTGAAGAGGGAGAGAACTGTGTCTAGTGATAAAATCTATTTTAAAAGAAAAACAAATCCATTTTTCACAGACGTTCACAGTATCTTCCCTGATGACAATGATGTTCCAAACATTTCTGCTAAAACTGATTAAGCCATGAGAACCGTTGACGATGGACACCATGTAGTTTGCCTCTTCACAAAGCATCAGGAAGAGGTAAACAAGCAGGGATTGTCCTCTGACTTTGACAGACCTGAGTGGTTTCCCCTGAGGAGTAATTCATGAGATTGAGCAGATAAACAGAAAACTCTATGCTTGTGTACATACTGTATATATGTACTGTATGAAAAGACAAAAGGCAAAATTGATACTGACTATATCAGTCGCAATTAGTTATTCTGATTGAAGATGATAAAATATGTTGTTTAGCAACATCTGGAGGGCCCCAGGTTTCCAGTCACAACTGCAGTAAGAAGCAGAATATATACAGAAAACAAATATGTTGGGAAGTCAACAGCAATGAAGTACTGTATCTAGCTAAACAACAACCACAATAACAAAACCTTAAAAAGCAATGAAAATAGTAGTCAATTGTTTAGGAAATGTCAGCTGTTGTCCATTTTTATCACTTTTACACTATGTATTTTCTATTCCCTTTCTCCTGAGATAGCACTATTTCATCTGGGCTGGAAAAATCCAGATGATTAATACAGCCTAGTTTTCGTTGCTCTGTTTCATAACGAAACAGCATAATTGGATTAAAATTTGCCAATGTTCTGTAGTTATCCAGTGATCTGGTTTAATGCCTTGGGCATCGTGCAAAAGGATGTTCACAGCCTAATTATGTTGATCAGAAAATATCCTCATTCTCCCAAATGACAAGATGGAAATAGCCTACAAATTTATTTATTTGTATTTATTTGCCCACTTGCCCTGGGATGACTCGCCGCCCCGAGTCTATGGAGAGGGGTGGCATACAAATCTAATAAATAAATAGATAGATAGATAGATAGATAGATAGATAGATAGATAGATAAATAAACGGACGGATGAATAAATAAATACATTAATTAATTAATTAATTATTTTTTTCACATTTCTGAACTGCCCATCTCTCTCAAAGACAAAAATATCTTAGCTACTTTGAAAATCTACCTGTTATAAAATTCGACCCCCCAATTTGCTGTTATCTCTCTTTAAACAATAGTTTTACCACTTATAGATTTTCTCTGCTGTAATAATTATTTATGCCACAGATTAAATTCTACTCACACCTCTGTAGTCAGCCACGACATACATTCAATATCAAAAAATGTAATCCTATTTTTTTCCTTGTCTCTCCAGGCCCAACAAATGTTCCTTCTGAATTCTCAGCGCTAGAAACAGCACACAGGTATCTCTGCAGTTAGCATTCAGTGGAAGGACCACAGCAGTTCTAAGGGCTTTAACAGGTCATTTGCATGTTTGTGTGTGTATGTATACACAGTGAACCCTTCCCTGTCAAAGAAGCAGCTGTCCCTGCAGATGAATGCCGAGGTAAACTGGTATGCAGCACCTTCCTGGAAGAAGAGTACAGCATCAAATGTTTTGCATAGCCTCAACTAACACCACACTAACATATTTCATTTTGGATGAAAAGCTGCCATAGTTGGGTTTTTCTCCAGTAAGGTTCGATTATTAGTCCAATATATTTACGCAGTAGAACTATTCAAGACAGTGCTAACTCGGCCCTCTCTAAGAAGAATGCTAATTACCAAGCAAAGGGTCAAATAAAGCTAAGCAAAAAGGTCAAATGTGTTTGCAACAGAAGCTGAAGAAAAATTATTATTATTTTATCTTTGCCCAGAAAGACTCAGAGTTGAAAAGTTTTTTAAAAAAAGCAAACGACAGTCAAATTCAACTGTACATATACAAATTCTATTTCCTTCCTGGAGTATAGTTTGATGCAAATTATTTAATGCAAAATATTCTATCTATTGATTTGTATTACAAGGTTCCTTTGTAAAAAAAATGACTGGGATATGGTTTTAGCTTTATATACCGTACATAAAAGCGCGCTTCAGAGAACTATTAGATTAAATTGGAATATTTAGTCCCACAGCTCTAAAGCTCTTGAAATATTCCAACAAGTATGATATAAATGAAAAAAAATTATACTAATAGCTATGGGATTGCTGTTTTAAAAGGGTTTTCCTTCATTTGTGACAATCTGATGTTTTAAAAGAGGAAAACAGAAAGCATTCTGGTTATTTATGAGACCACCCCAAAATTTAACATTTAGAGGTTACATGTCAAAAATAAGTGGTATCTTTCCAAATTTGCTTTGCTGAGCTTTTGAGAACATTTAGGGGCTGCTCCAGATTAATGCTTACAGAAATCCAATTTCTGCATGAGCATGCATTTAATTGCTTTCCTGACTTCAATCCTATGGGACTGACATGAACCAGAAATAAAATGAAGCTCTGGTTTTTGAAGCTACTGTAATCGGTATCTTAACACATTTTGGACATACTTTTTCTATCCTTTTCTACAACTATACGTAGTAGACATTGTTACAATCAAGGTCCACAGTTTAGTGGTACCTCAGTTATTCAGGATATTTGAAAAGTTCATTGGCTGTATTACTTTACACTATAATAGGAATTATTTATGTATTTATTTATTTATTTATTTATTCATTCATTCATTCATTCATTCATTCATTCGATTTGTATGCCGCCCCTCTCCGTAGACTCGGGGCAGCTAACAACAGTGGTAAAAACAACATGTGACAATCCAATACTAAAACAGCTAAAAACCCTTATTTTAAAAACCAATCATACATACAAACATACCATACATAAATTGTAGAAGCCTAGGGGGAAAGAATATCTCATATCATGCCTGACGGCAGAGGTGGGTTTTAAGGAGCTTACGAAAGGCAAGAAGGGTGGGGGCTATTCTAATCTCTGGGGGGAGTTGGTTCCAGAGGGCCGGGGCCGCCACAGAGAAGGCTCTTCCCCTGGGTCTCGCCAAACGACATTGTTTAGTTGACAAATCCATTGGTAAATACCCAAATAAGAACTGATTTTGTTTCATTTTACTCCAAGGTATCAGCAAATGTCACCCACACTGTAAAACATCATAAAACAACTTTATAATTTCAGTGCAATTGATACTGAGATATATTATAAATGGTGATCAGCTTCCATCATTACAAACGTCAAGTGTTTTGAAAATTATTCCTATCATTTTAAAACAAAAATCAAATATTTACTGGTCTTTGTGTTTCCATGTTAGATGTCTGTTATCACTACTGATTTTAAAAAAAGAAAAGAGGCAGAAGGATATGTACAGGAACCAGAAGAAAATTACCTCAGAAAGTCTCTACAAAACATAAATAAAACTGATGTTGAAAGAGGGGATAAGAGCAAAAGATGTTTGGAGTACTCCAAAGGAAAACGGCATAATTAAGTTCTTAAGTAGAGGTACCACTGTGCTATCTCATTAGAAACTCTGAAATAAGGAAACTAGAACACTACATCTAGGATTATATAACATTCTAATTATAGCTAAGTACATATACACAAAAGCCTATACCTTGGCTAACCTGAACTGACAGTAATGAATACAAACCACCTACTCTGATGAATTTCTATTAAATTGTTACTAATGTGTTAAAGTCAAGAATTAGAGTGAACAAGATAGTATGTTACATGTGAAACTTAGTATCTTGCAGAACTAATTATTATTGCTAATTTGTTCTAATCACCTTTAACCTTTATGGATGGAAATAAATGTCTTTTGGAGAAATATTAAAAATGCTTGCAGTGCTGGCAGCAACCTGGGCTTTCTTTAAAAGCATGGGACTATTTCATATTTACTTGTGTTTTATTTTTCATTCTAAAAGCTTAAGGTATATTTGGAGGAACTACACAAAGCAGCTCCTATTTAATTCAATAAATTAATCCTGTTTGGTATCTAAGTGATATAGGCTATTAAAACCATAACAGTGCTCTACACCCAGGATTTAAGTCACATTTGAAATATTAATTTCCTCTTCTCTTGGGTGTATGATGGAGGCATGGCAATAAAATTAAAACTTTAATCATTTTCAATACCTATTAATATGAACAGGATCTGCATTACAACAACTTCAGCCGTGCCATGTAACATGCTGAAAATTAAAATTGATGTTACTTTCTGATTAAGCTGCTTACGCATGCAACAAATTTGCGGGTCGAAACTGGTGTATCATATCTGACAAAAGGTAAAGTGATACTATTAAACAGTAAAGGAGGCTGTTGGCATAAACATACAAGTAGATTTATAATTAACTTTTTCTGCAGTAAATTCAGATCTAAGGAGATGAGAGGAAAAATATTAGATTCATTCGTTCATTGTATAAAGCTGCCATCTCAAGGGACTCTGGGCAGCTAACAACAATTAAGCAAACATAATAAAAAATCTCAAAATTAATAGATACTTATGAGTATCTTTAAAAAATCAACACAACAAGCATCATTTTTATTCATTTTTCCATACATATTAAAGATATCAGAAAAGGGACTGGTTTCTGAAAACAAGCAGTCAGGATTAAAAGAAGGATCATTTGCTGCTTCTATTATCGCAAACTTGCTATTAAGGATGATCTTGAGAGTGTTCTTTGATATTAGTAAGGGTAGTTCTTGACTTACAACAGTTTTTTTTAGTGACTGTTCAAAGTTACAATGGCACTGTAAAAAGTGACTTACAGTATGACCATTTTTCACACTTACGACTTAATGGTCATGTGATCAAAATTCAGACCCTTGACAACTGACTTATCTTTATGATGATTGCAGTGTCCTGTGGGTCATGTGATCACCTTTTGCGACTTTTTAATACGCAAAGTCAATGGGGAAACCAGATTCCCTTAACAACTGTGTTATTAACTCAACAACTGCAGTGATTCACTTAACAACTGTGGCAAGAAAGGTCATAAAAATGGGGCAAATTCACTTAATGTTTCGCTTATCAACAAAAAGGTTGGGCTCAATTTGGTCAAGATTGACTGTACTCCAGGATGGCAAGTTTATATAGCTGTGCTACCACTGGTACTTTTCCGAATCACTGGGCAATCACTATTTCTATTTCTCACAATTTGACCAACATAATGTTGCTGTGAAGAATTGTAAAAATTAAAATAGGTGCAGGGAAAACTTGGGGAGTAAAAGGATTCATTCTTTGTAAGATCTGGTAGATCGACTGTGTTTCCCCCAAAATAAGATCTTGTCTTATATTTTTTTGAACCCTGAAATAAGCGCTTGCCATTATTGCCATGCACTCAAAAGCCCGACTGGGCTTATTATCAGGGAAGGTCTTACTTTGGGGAAAACAGGATATGACTGCAAACAAACAAACAAACAAACAATAATAACTATCACAGCAATGCAATATCTTATTTTCTTCGTACCCACCTCAGATGTGCAGGTAATTCTTCTAGGATGTGGAGCTTCTTGCTGCAGCTGGTACACTAAGAAAAGGCAAACAGAGATTTCACTTTACATCTTAACACAGATATGAACTTAAATCAAACTTAAATCAAGGACTTGTTTCGGGCAAGGTTTCTTCTTTTTTCTTTATTTAATGAAGAAGAATCTTCCTATATAAGAGACACAATAACCAAAGAAGTTGCTCCTTGTCATGACATTTTTCAAGTGATCTGGTGTAATGAACAGATGGAATCCTGCATCTGTGCAGTACCTTTGCTGCAACTTTTTAAAGCTGAATGTTTTGTTGGGAACCTTTCCCAGAATTGAATCCTTATTCCCTGATGTATATAGCACACATTCCTCTTAGTTTTCCTGAGACTAACACTTTGGACATTGCAACATAAGTGGTCTGTTCACATTGAGAAAGGAAGCATAACACGAGGGCAGTAAAAAATTTCAGAGAATCTTAATAACCAGCTTTTCTTCACACTAATGGGAGAGTAAAACATTTCCCAGCATAATACAACTTCTTTATGGTGCCCACTGGGCCCCTTCTCTAATTTTGCACCATTAGACTTTTTCAATCTAAATGTCTAAAATCCCGAAATGCATCTTTCATTTCACCCAGGAACTAGATATCGGCCTCATTCAAACTGACGTTAGAGCGTGGGTGATCATACTCAACTATTGGTTCAACTATCCTTTTCACCCCCTTGGCTTTGTCCCACAAACTATGAGGGATGGTTTTCAGGCCGCATAGAAAAAGACAGTAGCAACATCTCATCCTTGGGCTTCTCTCCAGGTCTTCTACCCAGCATGAGAGATGACTAGGCCAAAACACTCATTTAACAGTGGGCGATGGAGATGCAGTGCCAACAGGCTCTAATGTCAGCGCTCCAATTAACATATGAGAAATAAATCAGAGTCCAAACCTTGGCCTTCTCCCAAGTTCCAATTTATTAACAGAGCCACATATTGTCTACAAACTGCAGGCAACCTGATATTAACTTTCCCTACAGTTTTCCACTCAGGTTAAAGTTCATCCCTTGTCCCACAAGTTCATCAAATGGACCACTCCGGTTCTCTCAATGTCCATGATCCTCCTAGGTACTTTGGCTGTTGCTGAACAAAAGATGACCTTGAATCTCTAGAAAGAATTTGTTATGGCTAGTATTTTTCCCCCGCATGCAACCACCCCTCCCCAATTCCCACAGTACTATTCTACTTGTGGCAGGCCAAAGTCTCCAACTCAAAATGATGGCTTCAGCCTGACATCCAGCAGATAGTCCCCTATCTATTGTCAGTGAATCCAACAGGTATTCTGCCTCCCCTATGACAAACTCAAGGTACCTAACCACAGGAGGACCTTTATTTTGGCATAATGTCCAGGCTCTCCCTTCAGGTATCCTTGAAGGTTGATATAGGAAGATTCCATACCCAGTGAAACAATGCCATTGTGACTCTAGATAAGAACAGCAGAATATGTATTTCTCTAGCACCTATATTAAGAGACATTCATATTAGGCTCATCTCACCATTATTACGTAAATATCCAGGGCACACAGGACAATTATACACTTCCCTGCTGCTTTCGCCAGGTTTTGCACAACAGGCTTAAAATCCATCAGAGGAAGGCCTGGGCTGTAAACTAACTTTAATGAGCATCTAGTTCATTATTCCTCTGTGTGTGTGTGTGTGTGTGTATTCTGATGCTTTATAATTGATTGTATCTACCTTCCTTAGGCTCGTCTTTGATTATAATAAAGATTTGATTTGATCTCATTTGATTTAGTATGACTGTGTTCTTTGCAAAGGAGAAAAGAAAATTCATTCCTTGGTTCTCATTCGCCACTTAGACCCTGCTCTGAACAGATTAATTGCGTAACCACAAATCATTACAAATGTAAGAGAACTGGAAATAGTCACACACAAAGGAATAGCATCTTTTAGCTGCCAGCAAGATGTCATGATAATAAAAACCAAACATCCTTAGAGTATAGGTGGTATATAGCCTAATATGAACATACATGCACTTCCTTTGCAAAAGGTTATTTTTTAGCCATTTATTATTCTTATTTGCAACTGGAGACAGCAGGCATACATTTGTAGGTGACAACTGCAGGATGTGTGACTGTTGTGATTAATGAGCTTTAATATAAGCAACACAATGAGTGCCAATTTTTATCCTTTAATCATCATTTTGAAGACAAAAGCTTGCTTCGAGTCACTTTGTATGTTAATGGTTTTATATTAAATAACTGGCTTGGCATATGACAAGTGACTGATCGAGTAAGTTATGACTTTAAACCTGCACACTGGGGCCCTAAAGCTCTGAAGCAGACAAAGGTTCTGACAATAGCAATTATGAAAGAGCAGCTGTGGGCAAAAGATTCTTAAAAGTATGGCCATTCCTTTGAGACTCCAGCAAAAGGAAACTGGGTGCAAATGAAATAAAATGAAGGTTGGCACTGCATAAATGTTGATGCACAACTGATCTAACTCGAGTTTAATTCAACTCTGATGATGATAGATCAATCTTAGGATTTTGGTACTGGTTTGAAACAAATACCCTAGAATGAAAAAAATGAAAATGCACCACCACAGCTACTTCTTAAAACATTTGAATAGATGCATTCTGCATTATTATTATTATCCGCCTTCTGCCGCACGAATCCCAGCCGCCGATTAGGACTCACAGAGTTGGCCTTTTCTGAGTCCCGTCGACTAAACAATGTTGTCTGGCGGGACCCAGGGGAAGAGCCTTCTCTGTGGTGGCCCCAGCCCTCTGGAACCAACTCCCCCCAGAGATTACGACTGCCCCCACCCTACTCGCTTTTTGTAAGTCATTAAAAACTTATCTTTGCCACCAGGCATGGGGAAATTGACCCCCCCCCCCAATTATCAAATGTATGGTTTGATTGGATTGTGTGATTATTTTATTATAAGGGTTTTATAAGAGTCTTCAGAGAGGGGCGGCATACAAATCTAATAAATTATTATTATTATTACTACTATTATTATTTATTTATTTTTTTAATTATTATTATTATTATTATTGTTATTATGTAACTACCATTTCTTAGTTAATAAGAATGACTGTGCTTTCATTGTTAATTGTTCTGAGTTTTGCCTTCATGTAACTATAAAAAAACCTGGGTTGTAGAGCCCAGTTTCTGAGGCGTTTCCCTTTTTCACACAGTTGTCTTGATGTTATCGGATCATAATCTTCCTCTTCAAGGCGCCCCCCCCCCCAAATTTTCTTTTTATTTCTATTTCAGGAAAAGTAATAGGGCCAGGAACTAATCCAAAATTAGTTTGGGCTAATATTCACATACAACAAATAATATCACTGTATAAAAAAGATGCATACTTAATATCATCCTTCCCCACAAGTTCCACCAAGAAGCAACATTTATAGAGCAAGGAGAGATAGGTTTAATATAGGCCCTTCATGGGACAGGGCAGTGAGTAAACACAACTCAGGTTTTTTTTTTTTAGCAATCTCAGTCCCTATATCTAAACATGTGATATGTGGTAAGCTGAGCTTCTCACAAGTTCATTATTTTGCATCAACATTGTTCTAAGAGAGCTAAAACCTGTGCAGAATGGAGGAAAAATGAATTTACCGAGAGGCTTTATCAAGAGTACTTTTTGTTATTTTGATTCTTTGGTCCAGATGGAACTGCTGCTTCTGAGGTTCGATAAAGAATTTCTCAAAGAATTATCAATGGCTCCTTAGCCAGTAACTTAGCTGTATGAAAGAATCTCAAAATTTACTTATATGACCATGATAATTAGTTTAAAGATCCTGTTCTGATAAATTAAGGAGACTTAAACGGATCCTCTTAAAGTAAGGCTAATACAATCACAAAATATTTTTTGTACACATCTCAGAGATAGTTCAGCTGTTTATAACAACTCTGCAGTTTGATATATGATTCAGGAATTGATCAAGATCTAATTTGCATTTAATGTTCTATAATTGCATTTGGAGATGAGAGGGTCAATTATTTGTTGATATGACTGTGGTGACATACCCACCCACTACGCAGAACTTATCAAAGGTCAGTTGTCTCACCACAGGGTTGACTAATAATTATTATACAATAAAGAAAACTATAGCTACCCTTGTTTTGCAGGAATGAATGGTTAATACTGTTGATTATCCACATTTTTAAAATAAATGGTGAAGATTTTTTTTCCAAACAATGTAGGTCACTTTTTGGAATTGCTTAATTTATAACACTTTTCCCAGGCCTTTTTATTTCCCTCTTCAAAAAAAAATGCATTCACATTAGTTCATTTCATGTTATATGACTTATGAAATAAATGAAACATGTATTGAAATTTGATATATATCTCTAGGACCTACAGGAAGCTGCAGTAATATCTGGTGGCAACAGAAATGCAAAAATAGGAAAACCAAAAAGTCTAAATATTTTTTTAATACGATCATATGTGCAAATACATATTACAGGTACTCCTTGACTTAACAACAGTTCACATAGTGACCATCTGAAGTTGAAATGGCTTATAACCATTTTTCACATTTATGACCATTGCAGCATCCCCATGGTCACATGATGTTTGACAATTGACACACATTTATGATGGCTCCAGTGTCCCCCGGGTCATGTGACCACCTTTTTCAACCTTCTGACAACCAATGGGGAAACTGGATTCATTTAACAACTGTGCTTCCAGTACTAATTTAACAAATGTGGCAAGAAAAGCCATAAAATGGGGCAAAACTCACTTAACAAATTTCTTACCTACCAACATAAATTTTGGGCTGAATTGTGGTTGTAAGTTGAGAATTATATATATAGTCAAAGAAATGCACATAAACAATTGAGCAAGGCTTGAAAAAAACGTTACAGGTTCAGGTGGAAACTGGATGAAACAAACTTAGGTTTGATATGTGAGAAATGAAGTTTTAAAAAAGCTAGCCCACCCAACTCCTCATTCCCCATATCACAGGTGGTCGATTTATGAATAGGGTAGACTGATAATATCTAATCAAATACTCACAATAAGATTTCCAAACTGGCGGCCTGTATTCATCCGTATCTGGGGAGAAAAAAACCCACAGCAGGTAAGCAGAGTTTGTATAAAATACAAAACAGAATGAAAATTAACATTCAGCAGATTTATACACAGAATAAATATTTAGATCCATTTAACAGCTTCATTTTCAAAACTGATTAGGTAAATTCATCCATTTTGCCCATTAAAAGAAATCCCTAAATCTAAGACTTCAAATGGGAAAAGAAAAAAAAGGGGAAACTATTATTATGACAGCATTATGGCAGGAAGTTTTCCAGGGAGTCGCAAGGAGCCAACATTGACTCAAAGCCACAAAAATAAATTTAAAAATAAAATAAAAATTTAAAAATGCAGCATTTCCCTTATTCAGACATACATCAGCTGAAATAAACGTTAGGCAAGTTGAATGTTTCTTTCACACCTGAATCGGAAATACTTGTAATAGTTTTATCTTACCTGCTATTGCAAAATGATGTACTTTTTATATGTTTGGATGATTCTCAACAATTTATGTATGTATGTATGTATGTATGCATGTAAGTATGTATGTATTTATCTATTTATTCAATTTTTATGCCGCCCTTCTCCTTAGACTCAGGGCGGCTTACAGCAAGTTAGCAATAGCACTTTTTAACAGAGCCAGCATATTGCCCCCACAATCCGGGTCCTCATTTTACCCACCTCGGAAGGATGGAAGGCTGAGTCAACCTTGAGCCGGTGATGAGATTTGAACAGCTGTCCTACAGATCTACAATCAGCTTCAGTGGCCTGCAGTACAGCACTCTACCTGCTGCACCACCCCGGCTCTATTTTATTGAATTATAGAATAAAATGCAAAAATACAAAATGGAATTGTAATAGATTTTGTGCAGTGTGGCCGCTTTGCCAGAATTACCCTTGCAAGTGACATTACTTACTGATCCAATCAGTCCTTTACAATGGGAGTCCCCAACCCCTGGTCTGTGGCATGCTGGAAACCATTCCGTGCAAATAAGCAAAGCCCTGTCCACGGGATGCAGGCAGCACACAAAACCGCACCCCACTATGAACCACAGAAAAACCTCTCTCCACAGAACCGGTCCCTGGTCCCAAACGGTTGGAGGCCGCTGTTTCACAACCATCTGTTCAGCAACCATTTAAACTTATGGCAGCACTCAACAAGTAGTAATTATGACCAGTGTTTGAAGTTGTGGCCACTTTGGCATCCTCATAGTCACGAGACTGCAAACTGGATGCTTGGTAGCCAAGTTTCCAATTATGACATTGGAGCATCCCACGATCGGTCTGATCACTATTTGTGGTCTTCATTGGCAGTTTGTAACAAGCAAAGTCAATGGATAAGCCATCCTATCAATGGCAACCATTTCATGGTGCACTTATCAATAGCCCAAGACTTGCTAAACAATGATAATAAATGCGAAACTGATGTTAAGCAAAGCGGTTGATATTGGATGCAATATATTTTTCAATGGGATACTCTTCATTCTATTGCTGGAATTACATAATACACAATACCTGGTAGCTTGACTAGCACTGATGGTATTACCTAGTTTGGGTAATGAAACATCTGCAAGAAAGCAACCAAACTCAGAGAGCACCAAGGACACCTCATTTTGTCCCCGAGTTACAAATATTCTCCTTTTTTGGTACAGTTTATCCAGTTTCAGTTTAGTGTATTGTATGAATCCAGTTTATAAATGATGAATTAGTGTAATTTTTTGCTATCTGGGGCATTCTAATCATGGTTAAATTAACCATTATTTTGTACAATGTGCAAACCTAACCCATAGTTCATCAAGAAAAATGTATGTAGATATCAACCAAGCTTTATATCTAATTAAAGTTGAATGGTTACTAATTAAGCTTCCATAGATAACTGTTTTCCTCTTTACCAGCGACATATGTGTACTGAAATTCATTTTCAAGTAAATTATTGTAGGAGGAGAGCCATGCGTTCATCTAAATAAATATACAGTAAAATTACAAATAGTTTTTGACTGGACTGGTAACACTACAGATGCACATTCATTAAAAGAAATGAAGATGACTTGACTGAAAAACAAGACTATTTTTCACTAAAGTCAAAAACGTCTTGATTAAATCTCAACAAAGAAATGAGGAAACTTTGCGTATAATGCAATATTTAAAATTCAACTGCTGGAAGCCATGATTTATGCTATGCAGGTGTTCAGGAATGTTTTGTTTTATAATATTGCCGGTATACTTTATTGCCTTACTGTTGTACTGTATATGTAACCCTGGGCCAGGCCATCCACATTAGGGAGCAGAATTCCAAATATTATCTAGTAAATATTAAATGATAGCCAAGTGAAAAAGCTGCACTGTATTGCTTTTACACTGTCTTCTAAAGGATTATTGTTGACAATAGCAATAGAATTTTTGACTTTTATTTTAAGATTTATGTTATATTCTGATGCAAAGTAAAAGCTGAAAGGTAAGATTGGGTGACAGGCTCTTGTTTCCCCTTTAGCTAAAAACAATGAAGCCCCAGCAAAACTATAGAGGAAAAAAAAACCCTATTGTACCAGATCGGAAGAAATAGAGTTACAGTGATCCCTTGAGTTTCGCGATCTCGATCTTCGCGAAACGCTATATCGTGATTTTTTAAAAAATATTAATTTTAAAAAAAAACACTTTCGCGTTTGGCTTCGGGAGTCAGCTGGGAAGTGGCACGGCTGTTTTAAAAGGTCGCAGCCGGCCTGGGGGGCTTCCCAGCACCCCCCGAACCCGGGTTGGGGGTTTGGGGGGGTGCTGGGAAGCCCCCCAGGCCGGCTGCGACCTTTTAAAACAGCCGCGCCGCTTCCCAGCTGAATCCTGAAGCCAAACGCGGAAGTTCGCCTTTGGCGTTTGGCTTCAGGACTCAGCTGGAAAGCGGCACGGCTGTTTTAAAAGGTCGCAGCCGGCCTGGGGGGCTTCCCAGCACCCCCCCGAACCCCCAACCTGGGTCTTCCCGGCCGCCCAAGCAAAGGGGAAACCCCAGCTCCTCGCTGATGCCCGCCGCTCGCCCGCCCGCCAGCAAGAGGGGGAAGACCCAGGGAAGGTTCCTTCGGCCGCCCAGCAGCTGATCTGCTCGGTAGCGCAGCAGCAGCGAGGAGCCGAATCGGGGTTTCCCCTTTGCGTGGGCGGCGGGGAACGCAAACTCCACCATCTACGCATGCGCGGCCATAGAAAAAAGGGCGCGCATGCGCAGATGGTGTTTTTACTTCCGCAACCCTACATCGCGAAAAATCGATTATCGCGAGGGGTCTTGGAACGGAACCCTCGCGATAATAGAGGGATCACTGTACTTCTTGTGTGGTAATGATGAAAACACTACCACACAAGAAACCATTTGCTCATCATGAAATTTATACTGTAAATCATAAGATACTGTCGTCACCAAAGTAGTAAACACCTAACCAGAGATTTGGTTAGATAAAAACCAACACTAGATGTGTCAGACTGCCTTTCTCCTTCTGATTTTTTTTCTCTTTCTCTGTTTTGTAAAATCCACTAATTCTAGGGAAACCAGGAGGAGGGAATGCTCCCCCCATTCTGCTGATAGACCTTGAGGTAGATCATCTCAAGTGTTTCCCTGTGATCCTGAAAAGAAATGGATAAATGATAAAGGGATTTCTGAAGCCTAAAATCAATGCACAGATATGGCTTAAAAGGCTTTCTGACAACAATTTTTATTTTTATCTCTTTATTTCTATATTAAAAGAAACAATGACTAACAAAATGTCAAGAATTTTTTTTCAGGCAGTTAAAAAAAAAAGCAACCACCCATAGGCATTACCAAGTTTATTCAATTGCACTTAAGACCTGTTGTTGTTGTTATTATTATTATTATTATTATTATTATTATTATTATTAATTAGATTTGTATGCCATGCAATATAATTATCCTATAATTAAAACAATTCAAAACCCTTAATATAAAAAACAATCATACATCTCATACAAACCATGCATATATTTATATACTGCCCCATAATGCTTTACAGCACTCTCTGAGCGATTTGCAATGTCCCAACAATCTGGGCCTTTATTTTACCGACCTTAGAAGGCTGAATCAACCTTCAAGTTCAAACTGAATTTAGGAGTGCAAGTCGCTTTGAGAAGGGCGACATAGAAATCTAATTAATAATAATAAATAATTATTTTAAAAGATACAACAAAGGTTCCAGATTAGAATTCACATACAGTGGAACCCCGACATAAGAGCTGCTCTACTTAAGAGCAACTCGAGATAAGAGCTGGGAGGGGAGAGATATTTTTATTCTACTTACAAGCCCAAATTCGAGATACAAGCGCCAAGGAGCTGTCTCCTGAAGCCAAACGCTAACTTCCGCGTTCGGCTTCAGGAGATAGCTGCGAAGCGGCGCGCGTGTTTTAAAAGGTTGCAGCCGGCCTGGGGGGCTCGAGGGGGTGCTTGCAGCTTTCTTTCTTGCTCTTTTTCTTTCTCTCTTTTACCTTCCCTTCTATTTCTTCTTTTCTTTCTCCTTCCCACCTTCTTCCCTCCCTCCCTCCCTTCACTCATTCCTCTCTTACTCTCCCCTTTCATAAGTTTCCTTGCTTCCTTCCTCTGTTCCTGTCCCTTCCCCCTTTCTTTCTTTCTTGCTCTTTTTCTTTCTCTCTTTTACCTTCCCTTCCTCTATTTCTTCTTTTCTTTCTCCTTCCCACCTTCTTCCCTCCCTCCCTCCCTTCACTCATTCCTCTCTTACTCTCCCCTTTCATAAGTTTCCTTGCTTCCTTCCTCTGTTCCTGTCCCTTCCCTCTTTCCTTCCTTCTTTCCCACCCTCCGTCCATTCATTCACCCATTCCTCTCTTGATCGCTTAAAGCCGGTCCCTGGTGCAAAAAGGGTTGGGGACCTCTGTCCTACAGGATTGGGTGGCAGAGAAGTTGAACATATGTAAATTTAAAAGTTTAAGAAAGTTTACAAGTTAAGTGAAAGAAACTTCAATATTCATTTATATGTACATGTACATTTCTTCATTAAAAACATGTCTTTCTGCATAATTTAGACTAACTTTGTGAGTTTTTTGAGGGCTGGAACCAATTAAAATTATTTACATTAATTCCTATGGGGAAAAGTCGTTCGAGATAAGAGCTGCTCGACTTAAGAGCCCAGGTCCGGAACGAATTAAACTCGTATCTCGAGGTACCACTGTATTACAAAATTTATTGTAAATGAAAGAACGAGTTTATTTCTTATCAAATATATGAAATAAGTTTGTAACAAAGCCATATAATGTTCTATTGTCCTCACAAAAGAGCCTGTTTGGTATACAGTGATCCCTCGAGTTTCGCGATCTCGTTCTTCGCGAAACGCTATATCGCGATTTTTCCACCCGATGACGTCATACGTCATCACCAAGAGTCACTTCTCTGTCTCTTTCTCTTTCTTTCCTGTCATTCTCTGCTTCAATCATTTTCTCATTTCTCTTCCTTCCTTTCTCATCTTTCTTTCTCTCTCTCTTTCTCTCTCTTGCTTCTTCCTCTCTCACACTCTCTTCCTCCCTCTCTCATCTCTTTCTTTCCTTCTCTCTCTTTCTCTATCTCTCCCCCTCTTGCTCTCGAGCGGCCGCCTAGCAGCTGATCTGCTCGGCAGCGCAGCACCAGCGAGGAGCCGAAGATCCAGATCTTCGGCTCCTCGCTGGTCCCCAATTCCGCCAACATCAGGCTCTCCACACGCCCTTTCGCCGTAACACGAGAGCCTTCCGAAAACTCTTTCTGAGCGCCTCAGAGCAGCACCCCCACCCCTCTTTGATTCCCTCAACCCGCCCGGCCGCTCGCTCCCCTTTTCCACACTCCAACCGAGAGAGGAGTCCGTGCTGCTCCGGCTGCCGTGTCTCCTTCTCTCCCCTCCTCCTCTTCTTCCCCGCTCTTCCATCCTCCGCCGCCGAGGTCGCCAGGAAGGGAGAAGAAGAGTCAATGAACGGCGCCAGCTGCCGCCTCGCCCAACGCAAAGCGCGAGAGCCCAGACCCGGAGGCAACCCGCTCGCTGTCCGCGGCGCTTCGAGTTTCTCCTCCCGGAGGCGTGCTCGGCGCTCGCTGCAGCCGAAGATCCGGGTTTCCCCTTTCCGTGGGCAGCGGACGAAGGAACCTTCCCTGGGTCTTCCCCTGCTGCAGCGAGCGCCGAGCTTTTGAATTGTTGCCATGAAAAGTTCAAGGACTTGTCTAGGCGGTCACCTGGGAGTCAACACTGATTCCTCATCACTCTCCCTCCTGGCTCCCACCTCGATCCTGGCAACTTACAATCAAGCAGAGACAGACAGCGAGGATCCAGAGAGCAACCAACAGTTCAGCTTAGTAAATGTGTTACCAGTAAGAGGAGCTGAATGAACTTTTGGTTTCCTTTGCAGCACCCGCATGCGCACTGGCCAGCTAGTCTTCTGGTTACTGTGCACATGCGCATGGGACAAAAACCTGGAAGATGAATGGGCAACGCTGGGTATGCCAGGCAAAATGGCTCCGTGTGACATTTCTGGCACGCATGCCATAGGTTTGCCATCACTCCCCTAGGATTTCTCAGTAGCTTACCCCCTGTTTACTGTTACAGTCCAATTATTATAAATTCCAATTACAGCAGTTAGAATTGGAAAGTAATCAAACCAGATCACTCATTCACTTGTGGCCAGGTCACAGGCCACAAAAAGTGATGTAGTCAGACCTACATGGAGATTATCCAAATGATTTATTACACTAAGAGGAAAAAAAATGTATGGCTTGAATAACAAAAGATTTCATAACTCGTGCATGCAGGCACACACATATAAATATGCACACACATTCTAAGCAGCTAACCAGTAAAATTTAATGGTTTCCATTCATAGTCCATGTATCAGCAAGTTACTCATAAGTTGCAAATAAAACAATATGACTGAGGCCATAAATACATATTTTCAATGTTAAAGAACAGCAAGAAGAGTGCAGACAATATACTTCCTTTGTCCAGCAAAGAATTGTCAGATATCTGAATATATTAAATTAATACATATGACTTATTCTCAGAGTATCTTATGAAGATCATGCATTTGAATGATGCATTATTCTCATAGCATTTCCAATAATGTAATGTAATAATTTCTTCTTTGTACAAATGTAATGGAATTCAGTAAGTCCAAAACAGTATTTTTAATAGAAAAAGACAAAGACCAAGAACAATTGAAATTTGTGATTCACAATTTTAAAAAGTCTGCCATTGTCTAGACAATGGACATGCCCCACCTAGGCATCTCTAAAATCCTCATGCCCCTCTCTTCCATGACATATAAGTCTCTCTTCCCTGACATATAAGTCTTACTATTCAAAAAGTGAACACCTACTCAGGAAGCCTAAAAAAGGCCATTAACATGATTTAAACAAGATCCGAATTGCCCCTATTAAGAATCAAATTGCCCCCCTGTGGGGCATGGGCCCCACGCTGGGAAACAGGGGTCTAGACATAGTAGAGATCTTCAATTGCTTATTCCATCCAGTCTTTGAAATTGCAAATGAAATTGATTTATTTATATCAAGCATATAAATATTGTGAGATCTTTAGTCTCATAAGATGATACTTCTAATAATTTTAAGTACCACTGAATCTGAAAAATCCCACTGACTAAGTGATGATGTCAATAGATGTTGTAAATTACGTGTAGGCAGCAAAAGGACAAATACATTTGACATTTAATAAATAGTCATAATTGCCCTTCAGTAATTAGTATAAAGTAAAAAATGTCAGCATCCTTCAAAATCTTACATGCAACTTTTTTTTACAGTTCTAAGGTCTATTATTACCCCATAAGTTCCATATAGCAAGGGGAAAAAAGATTGACATGGTTTTCCAAAAATAATATAATAGAAAATTCAAATTAGTGTAATTATGAAATGAGTTCTGTCTAATCTATTATCTAAATCCCAATAGACCAGTTAACTAAATATGCAATGGAATGACTTTTCCAACAGGGTCTAGGACAGAAAAATTTTAACGAATGAAGCAATCCAAAATTTGGTATTAGTAGAGGTACCAAAATTAGAACTGTATAATTCAAAATTTGAAAAAAAAACATTCTTGACTTAATTGACATTTAAATCTTGATCAGCAATATGAAGTAGCCCATAGAAATTTGCATATTTTTTTGAAAATATCTATCATTTAAACATGGATGGGAATTCCATTTAAAAATTAAAATATTTTGGAAATAACATTCATTTTACGAATATTTACTTTACCTCAAAAGCTGAAGTTTAAAATTTTCCATCTATAAATATATGTAGCTGTTGTGGTTAGCTCTGGCCCAGCTCCTGCCCCAGGGACTGTGGATGTGGGGGAGACATCCACATGCTGCAGGCCTGTTTTGCTCCTGGTGGAATCTGCTGATGAAGGCTCCTCTAACCAAGAAGACATGAATGACAGGGAGGAGGAGTGTGTGGCAGACAGCTCAGAAGGAGATCAATTATCTATCTCCTCCTTGGATTCAGAACAAGAGTTAATGATACAGCCACGCATGCAGAGAGCGATGCATAGGCAGCAAAACTGAGAGATTATTATCAAAGAAAATGAGGCCACCTGTGGTTGGGTGGGGCTGTGGTAATTAGTGAGGCTGCTATAAATAGCAGCGTGTGGGTTTGGCCATTGTGGAAGATTATCTGATCATTGTGTTTCGTGCCTGCCTTGCTGACTTCAACCTTTGTGTGTTGCTTTTTCCCCGCTTTGAAACTAAAACAGAGCAAAGTGTGTTTCACTTTGTAAAAGAAGGACTGTGAATTGCCTCACAGCTGCAAGCTAAGTATCTAAGAACTGATAAGGGACTTGTACAAATTACCAATTTGTTTGGAGACGAGTGCTCTTTGCTATACAAAAAGAGTGCTTAGTTTATTTGAATTTTCGTTATAAAGAACATTGTTTTGAGTTTTCAAACGTGTGTGTGTGTCTGAATTTTGTACCTGTGAATTTTTGGGAGGATTCTACCAGAGAGCCCAACAGAACAGTAACAATAAATATTTAATTCATATTTAATTATTTGGGAAATATTTAATATATTGGAAATACTTAAATGTGTAATGCTTTTAGCATATATAGAAACATGATCCTTAATATAAAAATAATAAATCAATTATTATTGACTGCCACCAATTCTAACACAGACCAGTTAACAGAGTCCTGCAATTTACCCAAACACATTTTAAAAATGCATTAAGGTCAATATTAAAGTAAATATTCCAGAAATAAACAATACAGTATCATTAGCATATAGTACTCTTCAATTCTCATGATTTGTTAGAAAAAAATAAAAAATATTAAACAGAATCATTTCTATTTTATTTAGCTCCGTTTGTGTGACTATATGCAATGTATGTGTGTATGTAACATATGTAAGTGTGTATGTTTGTATTGTCTATATATGATTAGCCAATCTTATTTACATGTGTTAATCTGCTTTAAATGGAATATTTCTGGTGAAAATTCATAAGCTTGGAAGATGAAAAGCGCCACCTTGTGGAACTTTAAATCTACAGCGATCTCTGAATGATAACCAGCTTTTTGTATGAAGTTGGGCATTACTTAAGGAAATTATCTGGAGTTGTATCAGGAGACAAAAGAAAACTCACTGAGCATAAGCAAAAATGAGTACTGAGATCTCCTCCAATCTGTCACCCAAGGAGGGAAAATAAAATTATTCAAAATATGAGTAATTTTATGTCTTTCATTTTAGTTCTCCAATAAGGTATAAATAGGAAAATGTTGGCTAGGGAAAAACTGGGTTCAGTTGCCAGAAAGATAACTTTGGGATTTGGGTTAAATCATTCTTGAACTAAGCTACTTGTTGCCCCAGGATTGTTAAAAAGATGAAAGATTTTAAGCACTTTGAAACAAATTGGGTAAATAAAATGCTCTTTGCATGTTTTGCATGAAGCCTGTATCCAGACTTATCTTGCTGCAGAAAAGACTAATGTTGGGGGGGGGGGAACGGAGTAGGGCAGCAAAAATGGAGCTCCACCCCAGAGCATAAGCCACGCCCACAGTGTGGTAGTAAAACTTTTGGTAGCCCTTCATTGTTTAATACACAAGCAACACATACTCTAAGTGTTTGTGTACATACATATATATGCCTGTGATGTGTTCGTGTGTGTGTGTGTAGGTACTCCTCCAAAGGTACTTGTTTGATTTATCGGTTTGCCTCAGAGAGGAAGTCAACATAAGAGTGTGTGTATGTGTGTTTGTGTATGTATATGAGCGCACCCTAAAATTCAATGTTGACTCTCTGCAACTGCTTAGACAAGTCTCTACAGTTCTCCCTCAAGATGGATAAAGCATCCAGGAACGAGTTAAATTCGTCTGTTTTGTGACTGGACTGAGTGAGTTTGTCAAAGCTGTTCAGGTCCCACCACTGTTACTAGGCTAGGCAGCTTTTTTATTCAGTCGCTCAGCGAGGACGGTGTTGCCAAACTATCCTCCTGTCAGCTAGTAACCTATTCCTGGGTTCTATAACACCTTGGTAGCCCTGAGTAATACCAGTTGCCCATAGAGTGTTTTTCTACATATTCTCAGAAGATTGATCTTTTCCATCAGATCAACAAACCATGACTGCTCCCTGACTGGGGCTGATTCACTCCTCTGATGAGCTGGATCATTATTGCTGGACTAAATTTGATCCTTAGTTATTTAGCTTGTTCCAAATTCATCCAAGACTGGAGACAACTGAAGAGGAGGAAGCAATACATGCTCTATGTGTTTGTGTACATACATATGTATGCTTGTGTTTGTGTGTGCGCGTGCACATGTGTGTGTAGGTACTCCTCCAAAGGTATTTGTTTTTATTTATTTGTTTGTGTGTTTGTTTATTTATTTATTTGACTTCTATGCCGGTTTGACTCAGAGAGGAAGTCAACATAAGTGTGTGTGTGTGTGTGTGTGTATGCGCACACCCTAAAGTTCAATGTTGACTCCTTGAGACTGTTTAGAAAAGTCTCTGCAGTTCTCTTGACAAGATTTTCAGAAGAGGTTTGCCATTACAGTGGTCCCTCCATTTTCGCGGGTTCAAACTTCGCGAAACGGCTATACCACGGTTTTTCAAAAATATTAATTAAAAAATACTTTGCATTTTTTTCCCCTATACCACGGTTTTTCCTGCCCGATGACATCATACGTCATCGCCAAACTTTCGTCCGCCTTTAATAAACATTTTTTTAATAAACTTTAATAAATAAACATGGTGAATAATAATCTAAATGGTTGCTAGGGGAATGGGAAATTGCAGTTTAGGAGTTTAAAGTGTTAAGGGAAGGCTTGTGATACTGTTCATAGCCAAAAATAGTGTATTTACTTCCGCACCTCTACTTCGCGGAAATTCGACTTTTGCGGGCGGTCTCGGAACACATCCCCGCAAAAATCGAGGGAACATTGTGCTTCCGTCCTAGGGCTCACAGAGAATGACTGACACAAGGTCACCCAGCTTACATTATGCCCGGGGGGGGGGGGGCTAGGATTTAGGGTCTCCCACTTTCTACCCTGATGCTTTAACCACTATACCTAACTGGCTGTTATTAATACAGTAATATATAATTTTAGGATTTTAATATCTGACAAAATGACTCCTCCCTTATATACCAAACTGTCAGCTAAGACTTAACGGATGCTGCATCTGTCAGGAATATACTACGTTGGAATTCAAAAAGAGGCATGGGCTCAGTTATACTCTTCTGTGTTACTCAATGACTCTTCTAAGCTTTTGTGACACCTTAGTTTTCCTCTATTCATCCAGGATTTGGGCTAAGTTGGTGCTTCCATACCTTTCTAGTACAATTTGATACAGTTGCTGTGATGGTTTTAGCTATATTTGGGAGCCAGCTTGGGGCCCCAGTGGGGGAGCAATGCAATGGAGGTGGCTGATTGAGTAATAGCAGATCACACCTCCCCACCTCTCCATTCTCACCCTCCCCATGTGTCCTTGGCTTGGTCTCCAGGCTTCCCCCTCTGACGATTGGGCGCTGCCTTTTCTCCTTCGCTGAAAGGACCCTAGCACTTCGGCCCAACCCTCCTGTTACAGCCCCTTAGTCACAAGCCTTTCTCTTAACAGGCCCAAAACCAGATTCACCCGGGCTATTGGGCTCACGGGGCACTTTGCCGCCCGCCAATCAGAGGAGCAAGAATTCCACCCCCTTCTTAATGCCTTCCCTTCCCTTCCCCTGAGTCTGTGTTTGCATCAGGTTTGCATGGAGAGTTTTAGCCCCTTCCCGTTTGCTCTGCTCTGTGTGTGTGTGTGTGTTCTCTATCTCTCCATCTCTCTGGTGGAGAGGTTTCCACATGTTGTTGCTGCTCTATTTGCATCAAGTTTGCACGGAGGGTTTTAGCCCCCCCTCATTTGCTCTGCTCTGTGTGTGTGTGTTCTCTTTCTCCCTCTCTCTGGTGGAGACAGTGAACTCAGAGAGAGAGAGAGTGAGAGAGTGAGAGTGAGAGAGAGAGAGAGAAAACGCAGAGAAAATGGGGTGGGGGGCTAAAACCGTCTGTGCAAACTGATGCAAATAGAGCGGCAACAACGCATGAAAATTCCTAAAGTTAAACATTAATTAATTAATTTTTAACCTTAGGAATTTTTGAAGATCTTAACACCATCTCCTTCTTCACAATCATCCAATAGTTAACTAACATTTTTAGAATGGGAAATTTAACTGGTCAGCATGCTAATAGTGTATAACTTTTTTTTACTTAAACTTCCTTTAGGATTCCATAGTTTCTAAAATATTTGGAGCAGATATCATTTTGCTGCATTAGCAGAATCACTTCCTGAGCACATTTTGGCTCGAGCCAGCAATTAGAATACAGCTGTATGAAAGCTGATTCTTTCTCCCATTTGCTATTCCAACATCCCTCTTGGGCTGTTAAAGGAGTCATCCAGTTAGATTGATTTGATTCAGAAGTGGGTTCCAATTACTTTTACTACCACTCTGTGGGTGTGGCTTATTTTGTGGGCATGGCTTGATGGTCATGTGACTGGTTGGGAGTGGCTTCGTGGTCATGTAACTGGGTTAAAGTGGCTTTGTGGTCATGTGATTGGTAGGATGCTGGGTAGTCATATGACTGGGAATAATTAATTCAATTTCCCCTTTTTCCACATTTTTCCAACAGTGTGGTCGGATTGGAAGACATTTCCATTTGTAGGATATGAATTCAAGATCCACTTCTTTAAATCAATCTGCACAGAAAAGCCCTTTTACACTTACGACTAGTCCATAGGTTAATAAAATAATGAATATTTATCATTTCCCCTGATGGTGAAAAGGGTGACATAGAAATTTAATTAATAAACAAATGAATTCTAGCTAAATACTCTATTTAGGCACCATTTCTAACATTCTTGGTAAAAAAAAAAAGATTCCATCACAATTCCATTTTAGTACTTGAATGTTTTTTCATAATTTCTGGATCTTGCCTCTTGAAAATTATACAACTCTGACAGAGTTGCAAATTGGGAAATTGAAGCAACCCTTTCATCCTTTCACTAATCCCTAAGGCAAGCACAACATCCTGTTATTTTGTGAACCATTTATTTATATTTTTTTCATATGGTAAATTATCCATCTGTGTTATTTTAAAAGCAATACTAATGAACAGCTGAATTAATGCTAACTTATCACAACTGTTAATTTTGCATCTAGGAATCCCTTGTTTATTTACTATGCATGGATAGAATACTTATTTATTGGTTTGTTTTATTTAAAGGAATTGTATGGCTGCCCATTTTGAAATACTTGAGCTGCGAGGCTCAGAACAATAAAAACGTCAAACTATAAAAACCATAAAGGATGGATTTGGTTCTGGTAAAATAGAACCAAATCCTTAGCGCTTTAGGCATCTGCCCGGAATGTCCGAACTATCAACCCCAAACACTCATACTCCATCCCAGCACCTGGATAGAGAGCCAAGTCTTGATAGGAGAAGGATGTTCAATAAAATAGGAAGTGTCATGAAAAAACCCCCACACTTCTGAAGTCTCAATATAGATGGCAACATTTCAGGATAGTGACCCGGAGCATATTTACCCTATCTGATAAGGTTCCGTGCTGTGCATGTGCACCAAGACAAATTCCTTGTGTGTCCAATCACACTTGGCCAAAAAATTATGTTCTGTTCTGTTCTATTCTACTCTATGTAGGGCTTTAAATGTGATCATTGGCACCATGAATTGCATTAATTAGGATTAGTGCAATTTGCACAATAGGTGGCTGAATCTAGAAGTCTCCAGCTCTTGTGCGTACTTCTGCATTCTGGATCAATTGCACTTTCAGAATAGTCCTCAAGGGGCCATGCAAAGCACATTGCAGTAATCTGAATGGGAAGAGGCTAAGGCATGAGCAAATGTGAGAAAGGCCTTATAGCAGGGGTCCCCAAACCTTTTACACAGGGGGCCAGTTCACTGTCCCTCGAACTGTTGGAGGGATGGACTATAAAAAAAAACTATGAACAAATTCCTATGCACACTGCACATACCTTGTTTTAAAGTAAAAAACAAAATGGGAATGTACTATTTAGAGGGGGGAGAAGGTCTGAAATTCATATATGTTTATGTTTTGTTTTTAATTTTCTTTTGTTGACATCTGATTGGCTATACAAGGTTTTCTTGGCTTATGAAAAATGTATAAAGAAAGAAGGAAGCACTTTGGCATAATGGTTAATAAGTTAGAAATATAATTGGTGTTGCACTTTTTGAAGGAACATTAAGGAGGAAATTTAATTAAAAGAAAATGAATGTAACTGGATGACAAAATTAGAAAAAAAAACTTTTGCAACTTTTTTGATGATTGATATTACTTACTAACAAAATACTGCATTTTATTCATGGAAAATTAGATGGTACACTGTGTTGTTTGAATGTATGTTGAGAGAAAAATAAAAAAAAAATAACCCCCAAAACAGTCCTTCCTTCCTCTGTCCCTCCATTCATTTCATTCGTCCTTCCTTCCTTCCTTGTTCCCCCATTTCTCCTTCCTTCCTTCCCTCCTTCATTCCTTCCTTCCTCTCCACTTCTCCTTCCCTCCCTCTCTTTCCCTTTTCTTTCTTTCTCTCTCTCTTTTCCCTGTGCTCTTGTCACTCACTGGCGGGCCGGATAAATGGCCTCAGTGGGCCGCATGTGGCCCGCGGGCCGTAGTTTGGGGACCGCTGCCTTATAGTAAAGGAAACAGTAAAATTTGTGCATATAAATCTATGGAAAGAATCCCTTTAAGCCATGGCAAATGCCGACTTACTGAACAGGAGCTGTGAGCCCAGGACAAACTGTGCACCAATTCAATCTGGGAAAGTGCAACCCTATCCAGAGTATGTCATATTACCAGATTTGGAAATGTGTGCGTTGGTGGGGAGGGGGAAGAAATATGTGCGTTGGTGGGGAGGGGGAGGGGGAAGCCGCCCCGAGTCTTCGGAGAGGGGCGGCATACAAATCCAAATAATAAATAAATAAATAAATAAAACCCAAAGCCACTCCATTTTCCAAGGCTGAGTCAAAGTTGGTTTCTCTCCATCCATATCCTCACAGCTTCCAGGCACTCAGCCAGGATTGTAACAGCATCACCTTTCCATGGAGGTGAAGGTATATAGCTGTGTATCATTAGTGTACTGATGATACTGCATTCTATGCTGTTGAATGACCTTGTCCTGTATAATACTAGTTAGAAGTACTACTCTAAAAATGCTTAGTTAATTATATTTCCCTGCTTCACTGTCTTGCTGCATCAGCTCAAGTGGAGGGATTACATCTGAGCAATGACCAGGACTAGAATTTTGACAAGAATGGAGAAGAGGCTACAGTAAAGATCATCAAGCATCCTCAAAAGACCCTTCAACAGTACCTTTACTTGCGGGGCAGCACAAGCTATAAAAAACATGAGAAAGTTCTAAGCAAAGCTTCTACCATATAATCTAATTGCCCACAATTATGAGAGGCAAATAATGGGAGAAAGTTTAGATCTTCTTCCATTCGTAACCCACTCTTATTTTTCTAACATATCGTATATCTTTTCTCTTCCCAAAAAACACAAACCACTAAATGCCTTTTGAACAATAGTGCAGATAGTGTTTCACAGGGGAACAATTCATATTAAAGACAGGAGCTAAACTTTAAACATAAATAACTGCCCTCTCCAGCACTATTTATGCAGTATACAAAAATGTAACTCTGGCCTTTGTTTATAAAGTTTCCTCACTGTTTCTTGCTTAAAATTCCTCTTTGCTTATTATTCTGCTGCAGTTTGCTTGCTTTGCTATATAACAAGCCAGGTTATTAATACAAAGGGGTGAGCAGTATCTCGGGGTCTAGCTGAACAATGCCACACTGGGAACTAAGCCTTAAGTGGCTACCCCAGTATGTGTGTTCATTAGTCTAGATAAGGATGAGTGCACTCTGGCAGTTCTTTTCTTAGATTCAGTTTTTAAAAAAAATATAAAACAATAGTTTTTAAAGATCTCTGCATCCCTTTGCTAGCTACGCTAAAACAAATGCAAGCCAATACGGTATAAATGTAATTATGCAGTATAGCCTGTCTATATGAAAAAATTCGAAAAGCCAAATGGATCAAAAACATGCTTAAGGCAGTAAGCAAACTGAAACCTTCTGCTGTGATAGCATTTTAATAGTATTTTCAGAAATTCCCTCTAAAATCTTTACAAACTATCACAAATACCTGTCTGGATTTATGGTTCAACATTTGTGGGCAAGTTTGTGTATAGCATCCACAAATTTAAACGAAACACAGCACAGACCCTTGATTATTCCCTCATTTTTCAAACTTGTACAACTCCCCATTTCCTAATGTTAGATACTTCATAATTCCTCAAAAGAAGCCCAGCTTGTCATGCGCTCAGGGTCGTATAGGTAACAGTGCAACATGTTAGGAATTAAGAGCCAAAGTTTAGAATACCGGAGGTCTACATGGAAGAAGGAATTAAATCTTTGAAAAGCAATATTGATCCTAAGGAAACACAAAAACCTCATTTAGTCCCCAATCCACGGATATAAACAGAAGAAAAAGAAACCACCTGGTTTGGGTGCCCCTAACTCAATATTTTTCCCAGTGTAAGGCAGCAGCTTTGCGGCAGTTAGAGATCCTTCTGAACATTGGAACCTGAAGCCTTGGAATCAGAACCTGGAAATACCAGGAAGTGGATGTGATGCTTTCTGCATGCAAACCGCTGCCTCTCTTCTTTTATTTAATTGCTTCTATTCCTTAAGAGGCGTACAATTGCACACCACTTCAAGTTAAATTATGCTGGGATATTCCAGAATTATTTTGTGCATCTTCTTGTTACCAAAATTGGTACATCTATTAGGTGACAGTCAGCTGTCTTAGAAGAGATTTTAAAAGCTACACATAGGCTATTCAGAAAGCACACATCTATCTGGGGCACATTTTTTTGAACATACTGCACCGTGATCTGCTGAAGATACAAAAGCTGTTAATAATTCAAAACTGCTAGGTTTTCTCGATTTAAAAGAATCACTATAAGATTTGTGGCCACAAGATGGGGTAGCTGCCTAATGTTTCAAAATGTACTGGATTTACTGAGAACCAAAAACCCTTCTACTTTGAGATTACAAAACATACAGGCTAGTAACATTCTGTTTTGAGATTTTTCATTTTTTTAAAATATAGCCATTCTTTACTGAAGAGCGTGATTACATTAGCTATTTTCTGTTGGCTTGCATGTTAGTTGCACTGTTGGTGTTATTATCAGCTCACCTATATGGAAAATCAGTTGGCTTTCCAATACTCAATTTTTTTTAATATCTTCAACTTGCTAACGAAAAAATGAAAAATGCAGACATGTTTATTTTTCTGATGACCTAATAGTGGAAGGTAAAGGGGAAAGATGTCTCTCTCACACACAAACTTTTAAAAGTTGTATGCCCCCAAATCAAAACATCACAGAGAAGTTGTAGAACTGGCCATAGAGCAGAGCTTTCCTGCTAACTTGTGTAAGTTATAGGAACTTATGATAGTAATGAAGTCTGCCTATCATGGTTCAATCATGAAGTTGTTCAGCGAGGTGCTGATGTAATTGCCTCACTTAATAATTACAAACCCTACTCTCTCGGTTGCAGTTGTTAAGTAACCACACAGATAGTTCAGAGGAGCAAGGGGTGCCTCAGAAGTGGGGGAGATTGGGGTCCCTGTACTAGAGGATGCTTACCCCAGCAACAAATGCGAGCAGGCATAATGTACAATTAAATAAGGTAGTAAGAAAGTTCTCACAATAAAAGAACAGTGGGCGTCATGGCCTTTGGGTAAAAAAACTATCCACAGAAGCCCAAATCAAGCAACACCTAAGGTTTCTTCCTCCCAGAAGTGGATGATAAATTCTGCTCTCCTCCAGTTTCTTCTGTAATAAACAAATAAGTAGCTGCTTAATTCCAGTGGTGGAGAATTAAGAAAAATGACTCTCTACAATAATATTTAGTGTCATTTCATTTCACTGTAGAGATTCTTGCCTGGAAGAATGGAAGATTCTTTGCCGGATGGTAGTGGCAGGGGTGTCAAACTCAGGGTCAATGGGCCAGATCCAGCCCATGGGTTGCTTAGATCAGGCTTGTGGGGCTGCCCTGGAAACAACAAAGGACTGACTCACAGTGCCTCCCAAGCTCCATTTTCGCTGGCAGATGATTGCAGGAGGCTGTCCCAGCTGAAAACTGAGATTGGGGGCCTGTTTTCACTGGCAGAATGTTCGGGCCACCACAACACCCGCAACATGAGTGATGTCAAGCTGGCCATGCCCACCATGGCCACACCCGCCACACCCCTGAGGTCAAATACAACTCTGATGCAGCCCTCAATGAAATTGAGTTTGACACGCTGGCTTTAGGGGTGGAAAATCCTGAATGTTTGGAATTTCCCTACCTAAGCATCAAAAGTTTGAGGAAAAAGACCCCCCTCCCCCCAAAAAGGAATTATTTATTGGCCAAGTGTGATTGGATACACAAGGAATTTGTCTTTGGTGCATATGCTCTCAGTACATTAAAAAAAACCCAACACATTAATCAAGAATCATAAGATACAACACTTAGTGATAGTCATAGGATACTAAATAAGCAAGCAAATCATACTAGGAAACTGAATAAAACAATATAGAGTGCTACTACTACTTACGAACTTAATTCGTTCTGTGACCAGGTTCTTAAGTAGAAAAGTTTGTAAGAAGAAGCAGTTTTCCCCATAGGAATCAAATAATGTGTGCAATTGGGGAAACCACAGGGAGGGTGGAGGACATTCCTAGAGAGGACTTATGGAGACTTCTCCCTGCCTTTTCTGGCCCTGTTTCCTCCCAGGAGATTCCTAGAGAGGACCCACGGAGACTTCTCCCTGCCTTTTCTAGCCCTGTTTCCTCCCATGAGATTCCTAGAGAGGCCCCATGGAGGCTTCTCCCTGCCTTTTACAGTTACAGTTTTGGAGGCTCGGGTTTGTAAGTGGAAAATGGTTCTTGAAAAGAGGCAAAAAAATCTTGAACACCTGGTTCTTATCTAGAAAAGTTCATAAGTAGAGGCGTTCTTAGGTAGAGGTACCATTGTAAATTGTAAAGATACAAGCAACAATATTGTACTCACAAGTGGGAGGAGATAAGTAATAGGAAGGATGAGAAGAATAGTAATATATAAAATAAATAAAGCATGGAAGATTAAAAAAAATAGTCATGTCTTTATTGCACTTCTCAGGAAAATCCCACAAGATGTGACACACCACAAGCTGTTCAGCCCAAATGTTTTCAATTTTAAGATTTTGTTTGATTAGAATTGTGATTTCAAACTCCAGTTAGGGTCTCGGCAAGATAGAGAAACAAATAAAGAATGTTCTTTTGTCAATCGCAAAAAACTGTTGGTTTCTGACCAACAGTGATCGGACATAACATGGAATATTTGGATGCCTATAGGGAACATATCCTCCATTCTCAGAGGTAGGTAGCTCAATGGTCTCCAGATATAATGGAGCACAGTGACTGATAGCTGCAAGCAGCGTTGCCAAGAAGCAGAGATCACTGGACATATTATCCAAAACAACTGTGGGGTTTAATACTGCAGGTCCTTATTTTAAACAAGCAGATTTAAACAAGCAGAGCCCAGGGCTCACGGATTAATCTAAAATGCTGAGCATCAAGGCTGCAGTTGAGCTTCCAAGACAGATCACATAATGAAGATAAACTACAATAATCTAGGAGAGGCATACTGAAATCTCTTGGCTACATTAGTTCCATGCAGAGGCAGGTAAGAATATTTCCAAGTTTATTTAACCTTCTCATTCAGTTATTTTACTGAATGTACATGTATTTGTGCTGTTTTACAGATAGAATTCTACAGAGGGGGGGGGGCATAGAAGGATGAAAAACAACCAAATTAAGGCATAGGATTTCTTTTCCCACATCCATTACCCTTTAGGTTTGCTATGCACTCCAAAAGTTGTGATATCCGTGTATTGGGTTTCTCTTTCATACCTGTTCCTTATCATCTCCTTCCACTGTAAGAGGACATGGGCAAAGATGATAATGAAACATCTAGAGTGCCTTGACACACAGCTCATATTTGGGGACGTTATCCCATCTCTAAACCCTTCTCTACTGGAAAGATAATTTTCCCATTTGATCTTCCCAGAAAGAATGATCAGTGATGATTTTCTCAATACGATTGCTAGACATCTCCTCCGTTTATATGCATTGATTGGAGGAAACCAATATTTCCCATATTCTAGGGAAGGATGCCGGGTCACGGTGAATTATTTCTAGTTAAATGTTATTGCCTTCAACTGGCTGGTCCTGAACTTTAATGTTTTAATTCTTGGGAAAAACAACAGTGAACTAAATATGATCTATAAGAAGCAGAGCTGATGAATATGGGGAGAAAGAGGAGCTGGTGTATAAATTGCCTTCTTGACTTCCTCTCTGGATGAAGGAGTGGTTTGAGGTGTTCAAAGGGACACTGGGTTCATCCACTTCCTTTCTTAATCATTAATTGGAAATGACCTGTGGACTGCATTTTGCATATTAAGAATCTTCAGAAGGGCACGTTTTATTACACGGGATGATCTTTTTTTTCAATCTGCAGCAAAACAAGCTTTATGTATTTTTAAACCTTAAAAGAAAAACTTTGAAAATAAGTAGCAAAAGGGTGATTGGAATGTTGATTTTTGAAAAGCTTTTAAACAGAACAAGAGGTCAAATAAACTGGAAATAAGGTTTTCAAATAATTATAAAAATATTTCCTCAGATTTGCTTAAAATCTTATGAAAATATATAAAGATTTTGAGTTTATATGTTATAATATTTTTCTTGGAAAATTGTCCTGGATGGGAGAAAAACATGAGAGCAATAGCACTTAAGACTTACATAATGCTTCATAGTCCTTTACAGCCCCAATCAGTTTACAGAGAGGCAGCATGTTGCCCCCAACAATCTGGGTCCTCATTTTACCGACCTTGGAAGGATGGAAGGCTGAGTCAACCTTGAGCCGGTGAGGATTGAACCCCTGGCAGTCAGCAGAGTTAGCCTGCAATACTGCATTCTAACCACTGTGCCACCACACCTTTTGATAAGAGGAGACCTTGAAGACTGGCTACTACAGGCAACCAGAAAGAATAAAAGGTTAAAGTGAAGGAAGTAAGCCCCATACAGATAGACCTTGATTTATAAACGTAATGGAGCTTGACCGTTAGTGTTGCGAGCCATGACGTTTGTTAAGCAACTTACCCACACGATCAACTCATTTAACAACCTGCTCTCCCTGATGTGTCATTAACAACCACATGGGTCGTTAAGCAGAGCATGGGATGCCTCAAGGGTGAGGGAGATCTTGAAAGGTCTATCTGAGGTGGAGAAGAGGGGTGGGGAAGCAGAATTTATATCTGGATAGATGTTCTACAAACAGCAGCCTGGTCATTTGTGATCTTGGAGTTAAAACCCATTCTTTTCCTTGAAGTGGGCCTAATTCAGTCCTGTAGCTGATGTAGCTAAATTTCTGCAACTGCTTCAAAGGGAAGGAGAGACATCTGTAAGACCAGGGATCAAGGGGATTAGGAAAATAGGACTGATGTCTTCACAAGTCGTACCACTTTGTAAAGTGTATGCTATCAAAGTAAATACGAGAGCTATATGGAACAGTCTTGTCTTTTCACATTTAGATTACTGTACAAGGTCAAGAGATACTTTTATAAACTGCAAAAGAGATCTAAGGGTGATGAACTCTTCTCATACCTTCTGTTTCCCTCTCCACCTCCTTCAAAACCTCCCCTTTCCTCTCAAGCAGATTTATTGGAAGCATCAAAATGTATATGAAGAAAAAGTAATATCATGGAAAGATAATTTTGAGAGGGAAATTGCTGACAAGGTTAGCACACCCTCCAATGTTCTCACTGCCGCATTACCCTGACCTCAGCAGCTGTATTTACTACTTTTGCAAAATGCTAAATTGATCAATCCTTACTGAATTTTTTATCATCAAACGCGGGCTTCAATCTTCAGGTTCCTAATCATTTATCTGTTGTAACCAAATTACCAAACATCAGCAAAGATTGCCAAACAGCGAAAACAACTACTACTTGTCAAAATGAAATGAGTAAAAGCAGTACCAACAGGCAAAAATTTATTTTGGCTGTATTTCTTTATGTCAAAAGGCAGAGAATTTTCTGTAGCCACCGGAAATTATGGAATTAGTAGGGACACTTCTAAAGGGTTTTTGCCTATTTCAGCTTTAATTATTATTATTATTGTGTTTATTTGCAACAAGAGAATAACGATGGGAAGCAGGACATTATTAAGCATTATAATGTTGTTTCTTATGGACTTTTTGCTGAAGAAAGAAAAAAAATGAACTTGTGAGTTATAGATTTGATTATTAGAAAGGGTAGACTATGAAACGAAAGAAATTGTATTGTAAACTTGGATTCAGAGGGCAAAGTATAAATGCATTTATAATCATTGTTATGATCAGAAGCCACTTCATAAACCTTTTTTTTTCTTTTTTTATTCACTAGTTTTCTTCACTTTCTGAAATTTGAACTATTTTTATGTCATTATTTTTTAAAATAAAAATTGTAACCAAAAAAAGGAAAACGGGACATCAGCTGATCTCCCCACTATTCTGCACTACTGAAGAAACAATTTCATGGATGAAGGGATGCAACAATGCTCCAAACATCAAACTATGTATGCACTATAATACATTGTGCCACAGTGCATTCATTCGTGCTCTGGGTGCCAATGGTCGTCTTAGTTTGTAGTCCATTATCCCAAGGCAGTCCATCTGATGAAGTGGACAAGGCCATTGGAGCTGTGAGTTCCGCCACCTGTTTACTGGATCCGTGTCTCTCTTGGTTGGTTTCGGCCAGCAAAGAGGTGACGTGGAGCTGGGTCCAGGAGATTGTCAAAGCTTCTTTGGGGAGGAGGACCTTCCCGGCTCCTTACAAGGAGGAACTTGTGCACACCCTCCTCAAGAAGCCTTCCCTGGACCCAGCCATACTTAATAAGCTATCGTCCAGTCTCCAACCTTCCCTTTATGGGGAAGGTTGTGAAGAAGGTGGTATCGCTCCAGCTCCAGCAGTCCTTGGAAGAAGCTGATTATCTAGGCCCTCAACTGTCAGGATTCAGGCCCAGCTACAGCACTGAAACTGCTTTGGTCGCACTGATGGACGATCTCTGGCAGGTCCGGGACAGAGGCTTGTCCTCTGTCCTGGTGCTTCTTGACCTTTCAGCAGCTTTCGATACCATCGACCATGGTATCCTTCTGCGTCAGCTAGAGGGGTTGTTCTTCAGTGGTTCTCCTCCTACCTCTCCGGTTGGTCGCAGTCAGTGTTAGTGGTGGGTCAGAGGTCGACCTCTAGGTCTCTCCCTTGTGGAGTGCGTCAGGGGTCGGTCCTCTCCCCCTATTTAATATCTACATGAAACCGCTGGGTGAGATCATTCAAAGGCATAGGGTTAGGTATTATCAATATGCTGATGATACCCAGTTGTACATCTTCACCCCATGTCCAGTCAGTGAAGCAGTGGAAGTGATGTGTCAGTGCCTGGAGGCTGTTAGGGTCTGGATGGGTGTCAACAAATACTATTTAAAGGGAGTCCATGATGAAGAAATGTTTGAGAACCACTGCTCTAGTATATATTTAGTTTTCTGATAAGTATACTATTTTTTGTTAAATCATCAGAAAAGTTCACAATGTTTGTTTTACCATCTTCTGAATGGAAGAGATACTCCAACATATGTTCCATTAAACTTCCATTCTCTGATAATTTAAAGTTTATGAGTTTTAGAACATTTATATGTTATCATTCATTCTTCAACATGAATTTGTGGGTTGTCATGAAGAAAATAAACTTAATAACCAAAATGGAGGCTTGCACTCTTTATCTTCCCCTGTCTTCTAGACATGACCAGGGTCAAACCCAATCCCATCAGACCCAAATTCCTGCCCCAGACAAAGCCCCTCTGTAAACCCTACTAAAGCAAAGGATAGATGTTCACAGCATAGCCCAGGGGCAACCCTTACTGCAATGTAGAGAAGCTCCAACCTTCCAACCTCCATCAGTTGATGGCCTTGATATTCTTTGTCCTTCACAATGGACTTTCCCAACTCTGTTGCCTCCCCACTGAAAGAGTATTTTTACTTAACATCCCCAGCTATAGGGACAAAAACCTGCATAACTTTCCCTAACTGGCCAGTCACCACATCCCTAGGATTTTCTGCCTTGTAGCCCAAATATTTGCTTTGCCATGGTTCCGTCAGGCATCCAACATTGCAATGAACATGCAAGAAAAAGGAAAGAGACCTGAATAACAGGCCTCTTATCTCTTATAACGGATATAAAAAGATGCACCAGTAGTCTATATTATGCATATATCTCAAAAAGTGCCACACTTTCCAGAGCCACTGGAACTAATACTGTGAGTAATTAGCGTGAAGCAGTACAAAAGAGAGAGGTCTTCTGATATTTCAGCTTTAATCCTTTTATGTACATAGCAACAGAATAGAAATGGAAAGCAGGACAATGATGACCCCATTTCTACTCTACACCACGATATAAAGAGTTTTCTGGGTGGGGATGATCTTGGTATCCAATACCAGAAAGACTTCCCTTTCAATTTTGGTCAAGAAAATGCACCACTAGCAAAACAAAGCCGTTCAGGGTTACTCTCTTTATTTGCTTCATTAGGTTTTCCAAATTAGATAAACATTTCACTGTGAAGAGCAAATTCAGTTCTCAAGGTTACACAGACAGCTCAAGTGCTAAGATACACTGTTTACAGTAGAAGATAGAGCTCTTGATTGACTTCAATATGTTCACAGTACATAATAATTATGACATTAAATTTTAAATTATACCAGAGGTCGGCAACCCATAGCTCTGGAGCCGCATGTGGCTCTTTGGGCCCTCTGCAACGACTCCGTGGCCCTTAATTGGTTGGCCCCACCTCTCACCCCTCTTATTTCGATTTTGGACTCCAGCCCAAAGCAGTAGGAAGTAAAGGCTGCCTTACATGCAAATGTGGCACAAAGGCAGGTACAGGGCCGCTTCGCTCCTAAAAGGCGCATACGAGGCGGGCAGTGGCTCACTTAAGGAGGGCCTCCCAGCGCATGCACATGCTCCAGGCTCAGCTACAGCCAGTCAGAGTGTCACAAGATGGGAAGGAGGGTCACTGGATAGTGCAGGAGGGAAGCAGCGCTTTCTTTGCAGCCTTCAGTTCCTGCCACTTCGGGCTGGAATTTGCGCCCTCTGCACTTGGCCAAAGAGCTGCCGGGGGTTAGGGAATGACACAGCATGGCGATGGCCAGAGCATTATTGCAGGAGAGAAGCCGTATCATTGCATCCTCCTTAAGCGAGAGGCTGCCCACCCCACTGCACTTTGGTGCTCACTTGAAGAGGGTCTCCCTGCACGTGCCCATGCTCTCAGCTCAGCCACAGCCGGCCAAGGGGTCGCAAGAAGAGGGGAGAGGAGGAAGCTACCCGAAGGGTGGAGGCACATGGGAGGGGAGAGAGAAAGACATCGACACACACACACACATAGAGTGATACACAGAGAGGGAATGAGAGAGATAGAGAGAAATATACAGAGTGATACATAGAGAGAGTAAGAGAAGGGAAGATAGGGAGAGGGATACAAAGACACAGAATGAGGGGGCAGATAGAGGGGGAGATAGGGAGAGACATAGAGAATGGTTTTGTGGCTGGATAGGTGTGGCTGGGGGAATCACGTGACAGGGTGGGAGTGAGTAACATTGAGTTGGCCATGTCCACCCAGGTTTTGTGGCTCCCGGTGTGTGTTTTTTCCTGCGGGAAATGGGTCCAACTGTCTCTTTGGGTGTTTAAGGTGGCCGACCCCTGAAATTATACCCTCTGGATAGCCTATGACTGTTGGACCAACTACTTCCTAGCTCTTAACACAATTTTAACTGAAGATTTCTGAACATCTTTCCAAAATTGCTTTTAAAGATGCTAACAGTTCATCCCAAAAGGACAAGGGAAATTTCCTCCAACTTGTAAACAAAATTCCATATGTGTTAACATTACATATTTTATACAAAATCCAAAAACAAATTGCCCATAATTGCTACCTGAACATAACTGTAAATAATGTTTAAACTTTTCTTCTAAGGAGATGTATATATTTTCAGCATCATTTCTAATTTTTAAAATATGAACATTTAAACTTGTTAATCCTAATAACATTTCTAGTTCTGTGATCCTGATTGAAAGAAGCACAAATACAATTATTTTTATTCTTTAAAAAACCCTACTCTCATGAAAAAAGTTTCATACTTGAAAAATAATAGGATTAAGTACAGAATAAGTAACATGGGTGTAACACTAAGCAATTAATTTAGATAGTTACTACTTTTTGGTACTCATTCCTAACATCTATTTGAAAAATAAATACTTTGGCAAACTTCATGCAAAATATAACATTTCCTGTTCTGTTAAAAGATGATTCTATGCTTATAATTCATGGATGAAGAGATATGAGTCTTTAGAGATGAACCTTTAGAACATAATTTCAGTATGCCCATTAATAATGCTGGGAATTATCATTTAGTTATTAAGTTGTCTATTTGCATAATATGAGAACTTTAGTCCAAAACAACAAAGCTTTTTTGAAAGATACAGAATTTGGCATACCCCTTCTAATCTACAAGTAATGCTTGAATTACAACAGTTCACTAAGTCAGTGTTTTTCAACCAGTGTGCCATGGCACACTAGTGTGCCGTGAGACATGGTCAGGTGTGCCGCGAAGCTCAGAGAGAGAAAGAAAGCAAGAGAGAGAGAAAGAAAGAGAAAGAGAGAGAGAAAGAAAGAAAGAGAGAGAAAGAGTGAGCGAGAGAGAGAAAGAGAACAAGAGAGAGAGAAAAAGCAAGAGAGAGAGAAAGAGAACAAGAGAAAGAAAGAGAGAGAAAGAGAAAGAAAGCAAGAGAGAGAAAGAGAGGGAGGTGGGGAGGGAGAGAGAAAGAGAGCAAAAAAGAGAGGAAGGAAGGAAGAGAAAGAGGGAGAGAGAAATAGAGCAAAAGGGAGGAAGAGAGAGAATTTTTTTGTCCAAACTTTTTTTAGCCCCCCCCCCCCTCAATGTGCCCCAGGGTTTCGTAAATGTAAAAAATGTGCCGCGGCTCAAAAAAGGTTGAAAATCACTGCACTAAGTGACCATTCAAAGTTATGTGATAAGCGCCCAAGCATTTATGACACAGTCCCAAAATTATGAATGTTGCAGCACCACAGCACTGGTTCAACCTTACGAATGACCACAGAGACAACGCAATATTCACCCTGCCTACGTCCATTCCACTCCCCACAACTGCTTCCCTGCTCCTATCCTGCTGTGCTGGACTCACTTACCATGCAAAGATCTGCTTCCTCTCTGTTGCATTCCATCAGCTTGCAAACATTTTGAGAAGAAACTGGAAGTTTCTAGGGACTCTGATCCTACAGGCCTTCAGGCCGTGAGATCAGAGCCCCCAGAAGCTTCCAAGTCTTCATTCACAATGTTTGCAAGCCGAGGGGATACTATGAGGAAATGTGATTTCGTTCCATCAAAGCGTCCTCTCGGCTTTTGTGTGGGGGCCATAATCTTGTGTGGCAAAGAGATTGGAGACAGCTCTCTAGATCTTTGCAAGGTAAGTGACCTTGAATGCAGTATAACAATGGGTTGGGGCAGGGGTAGGCAATGTTGGCTCTTCTATGACTTGTGGACTTCAATTCCCAGAATTCCTGAGCCAATTATGCTAACTCAGGAATTCTGGGAGTTGAAGTCCACATGTCATAGAAGAGCCAACTTTGCTTACCCCTGGATTGGGGGAAGCCTTGGGTGGTCTTAAGCAAGTGGCCTGTTCCATCACTAGCTCCCTCCCTGTGGCCTTCCCAACCCTGAGATACCTCATGTGCACTTAATAACCTGCACATTCAATTAGTGAATGCATAGGCGAAAGCAAGGAGATTTCACATTCATTTTATGGAATTTGCTCCAACGAAGCCTTGGGTTACCAATGTTATTGACAGGCTCCATTACATTCATAAGTTGAGAACTACCTGTATTGAACAACCAATTGCAATGCAAGACTATGTTGCCAAGAAAAGTGGCACCAGTATTAGATTCCGACCTTTCTGTTAGCACTTGGTGAGGATATTTAAAGGACCTGTCAATTACAGCACTGGGCAACTGAAAAGAAGCATTGAAACATTGGCTTTTCTTCTAAACTATAACCTTCTCTTGATGTACAGTTAAAGTTCATATCAGTTGTCTGTTCTACACAGTGTCCATTACCACTGCCCCATTGCACAATCATCCCAAAGCAAACCTGCTAAGAAAGCCTCCTGCAATCTAACCTCTCTGAACGTACTGGAACTACACTTTCCACAATTCTAGAATAGGAATCAATCTTCCCATCCCATTATCTTCACCACGAGTCTTTGCTAATGGCAGTGCAATAGCCCTGCCATTATTGCTTTTCATTAATGATCAGGTTCTAGGAAAGAATACATTCACAGCTCTTCAAGCACTAAGATAATCATCATCATCCTGGGATCTCGTATGCTCCTCAGGAGAAAAAGCAGCAGGAGCGACTTGTTGGGAGTGACTTGCAACCTACCCTGCCGGCTTCCCCATTGGCTTTACTTTGTAGGAAGGCGGCAGGGAAGATCACAAATGGCCGTCACATAATCATGGCTCAGTGCAATGTTGTAATCATGAACTTGGCGCCCGAGCCCGTCACAATCACTTGATTGTGGAGGTGTTGGACAGGCAGAATTTCAAAGACTGATCATATTTTTTTTACAGCACCATCGATCATTGAATGACATAAGCTAAGGATTGCTTCTATGTTTGGATGAAATCTAGTTATTAAAATCTATATCTTAATTTTCTCTCCAAACTGGATTTAAGAGACCATTCTATGACCTGTTTTTAACTGACCAAGACCACCATTCTTATCTAATGTTTGTTTTCCATCATCCAGTTTATAACTGATAGCACTTTATTAAGCCTAACAATTCCTAGAATGATAGCCACAGATATAAAGGTAGTATCTAGAGGTGTTACGTTAGCTGATGGAAAAAAAGTATGTGATTTAACAATATAAAAGTGAAATGAACTCTATCATGCAACCAGCTAGTGTATATCCATTTCTCCTCATCCCCACTGCAAAAGAAATTCAGACTCTGAACTTTCAGAATGTTCAACAATATTTTCAAAATTGTCTGGGATTCCAATTTGAGAACACCGAACCCTCAAAATGAAGGTTAAAAAAATGAAAAATCCGTTGTTATTGTGGTTTGCATGCACAATGCATGCTGTGTCATATCTGTTCATGTTTTCTTTTATGTCTACGAACAACATATTCCACAGTAGAAGCACTACTATATGACAGAAATGCAATGTAATAGTTTTAAGAATTTATTGAGCCGTGGTGAGGCAGGGGTTAAAATGCAGTATTGCAGGCAAACTCTTTCCACAGCTTGGAGTTTGATTATGACTGAGGCTCAAGATTGACTCCGTCTTCCATTTCCATGGTCAGTGAACTGATTACCCAGATTGTTGGGGGCAATATGCTGACAGTGCAAATTGCTCAGAGAGGGCTGTAAAGCATTACAGGGCAGTATATAAATATATAACTCTAAGTGCAATTGAATAGATTTGATAATGCCTACAATCCTTTTTTGCCACCTGAATTTTTTCCCCTGACAATTTGTTAATGATTGTTTCTTTTAATATATTTACTGTTCCCCAGAGTTTTATATAACACACCCAGCAGAGAACAGCAGTAAACTTTACAGATATTTTAGTAACACAATTGTAAATTCAAGAATGAAGGCCAGAAATAATAAAACCCTGGAAGATTATTAAGATTTCATGTCTGACTCTAAGTGATGGAGTATATGACTTTTGTTTTCTTAGTTATTAAACAGATTATTATTTAAAAGAATAACAGGTATCCCGTAAAAATACTTTATATATAATTTTCAGGCCAGAAGAAAGAAAAGCCTCGGTATGTGTTGAAATATTCTGTTGGTTCATTTCTGCCTGGCTCTTTCCATCTGTGCAACAGGTAGGAACTAACTGAGATTTAAAAATTGAGAATAGTGAATGGTGGTCTATGATCATAATACAAAAATCTGAATTGAGCATAGTGCTTGAATCTCAATCCTTGTCTTCTTGCACCACTTACAATAATAAGAATTGTCAGTCAGGACTTATGAGGTAGCAGGAAGCCACTGAACTGGTATGGAGAATAAAAAAAGCCACTGGTGACCAATGAGATTTCCAGTAATCATATGAAGTCTCTTCCAGCAAAGATAACAATACGCAACATTGTGACACCATAATATATCACCTATAATACTATAAGCTTTTATAGTCAAAAGTCACACTGGGAATTAACCAGGGACAATATTAGTGTGATGTAAACACTTCAAAATGTCCTTCCATGTATTTTGAAGCACATCTTTTGAAGAATATTCAAAGCTTTAGTGACCATTACTAAAAGAATGCTATTTTGTTGCCTCAACAGGTGACAGCACCTGGCTGGAAGCTAAGCAGGGTGGACCCCTAGTTATACTTGAGTGTAAGAACTATCAAGGAATACTGGAGCTGAGTGTTAGACTAAAAAATAAATAATAATAATAATAATGGGTGAAAACAATGACAGTAACTTTTGTACCATTGCCAAGAAAATTGCATGAATATGTCAAACTTGATTGAAGAAGTCACCTGCATTTTTAATTATTAATCACTATCTATAAACATTTTTTTCTGTAACTCATTTTTATTCCTCTCCTTTTCAATGGCATCTTTATCCAGAAAACATAGTCCTTGGCAATTGTTAGATAAAATAGACACTACTCCAAAATATAAAGGTGTCATAAATATCTTTACTATGGTACCAATATAAACCTATTACGAAACTTCTACTACAATCACAGAAACTCTCACCCAGGGTCATAGTTCCCTCTAAGCTGAGCAGTGAGCAATCGCTCACTTAAAAATCATCATCAACTCAGAGTTTTCCAAACCTGCCCAGAAGCCGAGAGGGAAAGAGTGAGAGGGAAGGAGAGAGAGAGGAAGAGAGGAAGAGAGAGAAAAAGAAAAAAGAGAGGAAGGAAAAGAGAAAGAAAAAGAATGGGAGTAAGGAAGAGAGAAAGAAAATCAAAATCTAGTTTGAAACTAGCTCAACTATTTAAGTGGCATTTTGATATTGATAGAGTTGCCCTATTATGAGCTCACTGTTATAGACACACAGTACAGTATTTTATTTTGAAATTCTCTGAGGCAAAACAAGGGTGGGTTTTTTATTTGTTTGTTTGTTTGTTTATTTATTTTTTCTGTGCCGCCCAGTCCCAAAGGGACTGCCACTCAGACACTATACTTTTCCTCCCACCCACCCCCCAAAAAATTAGAGGGAACACTGCCCAGGGTCTTTAATTTATACTCTGAAGAATCAATTCACAATACAAGTCTGATGAAATACATTTAATAGCCCACTTGCTAAAAAATCAATAAAAATACTATTTTTTTAAAAAGAAAAACATTTAATAGCCCTAGGCTAAATTATTTCCAACTATCTTAACAATTTTAAAATATATTTTCCTGGTTATATTTGGAGTCTCCCATATGCCTGCAGGAAACATTCTGTAAACAGTGAAATTAAAAAGCTAGACACTTGTAAAGAGCAAAGGTATAAAAAACTATTGTAGCAGTTAAGAGTTTGAAGATAACAAATTAAGAAAATACTTCATTACTAAATTCTTCATTACTATGATATCAAACTGATCACATCCATTTTTAAAATATAACAAACACTATTTTTACCACTTTATATAAAGCCACGTTCAATATAAATTATAATAACACAAAATAAATCAGTGGAAAGCAATCCCAAATTAAGAATACTGTGAGTTATTTATGTAATGAAATTTGCTTCCCCAAATGATATGTTAGTGTCAAGATTATTTTGCTTCACTTTACTGTTACAAAGTGCTTTTTTTAATTACTGTACTAAGTTAGAAATGTGTGCCATTAAGCTTAATAATTAGCTTAAATAAATTAATGGGCCAATGTATAAAACTTGCCCAAATTAATATTTCATTTATAGGAACATTTCCGCGCTGCTCAAAACACACATAATCAAAACCCAAACACACATCCCTCAGTGTGTGCACACACAAAGATAAACAGTGTGTTTTTGCCATTAGTTTTTGAGAGATGCTTTTTAAATATAGTTTTTAAAATAAATGATATACAAATATTTGCATCATCGCTTGCCATTTATCACATTGATTATCACTCGTTCCGGAAGAAACACATTTTAAAAAGGCAGCTTTTTTGCAGCAGGGGCAACTTCTTTCTGACTTCCCAGAAAGGACAGAGAATGAACTAAACTAGCTGGTGTGTTTTACTCTTGCTGTGTGAGAGAGAATGGATGCCTTGGAAGCTCCATGGGGGGGGGGGCGATGTGTATGTGTGGGGAGGGGAGAGAGAGAGAAAAAAGAGAGAGCCTGTATGAAAGGGATGAAAGAAATTGCCTGAAAACTCTAGTACTTCATCCTGCAAATGCCAATCAACCATCAAACCCTGACAGTGACTGAAGAAGCAAGTACACACCCACAGGCTCTGCCTGGAGTAGAAACAATGGGTGAGGAAAAGAAGGAAGGAAGGAAGGAAGGAAAGACGGAAGGAAGGAAGGATCTTACTAATGTATCTTACTAATATCTTACTAAAGAGTGAGTGAGTGAGAGAGAGAGAGCGCTCCTTCCAGCAGCCGCCTCCATCCTCCCTTCGGAGCCGCCTCCCTTTCTATTTATCTACCTGTGGAGGGAGGGAGGGAGGGAGGGAAGAAGGGTGTGTATATGTGTGTGTGTGAGAAAGAGAGGCAGAGCTTACTCACCGAACAAGGTGAGAGCCATCGTCTCGGCTCCGCTACGAGCGGGATCGCTTCGGAGGTTTTACTGAGCTGAAGCGGTGGACGGAGCGGAGCTCTGCGACGCTCCCATCAGCGGCGCGCAGCAAAGCAACAAAAGAGCCGGAGCAAGCCGCTTTCCAATAAAAGTTATCGCCGCGATCGCCTTTGCCTGCTGACCGGAGGGGGCGTGAGGTGGGGGGAGAGAAGCGTTCGGGGCGAAGAGAGAGGCTGCGCCAGGTCCCGGGAGGCCCGGAGGGAGAAAACTTCAAGAGAGCAGCGGACAGCTGTTGCCTCGCCGAAAGGCGCGTTGGCTTCCTTTCGGACGGCGCTGCTCCCACCCACTCGGGCTGCAGCCTTCAAGCTCTGGTAGCCATCTTGCTTCGCCACATGACCGGCTTCTCCTCCCCTCCTGTGTCTTCGCGGCTTGCAGTTCCCTGAATGGGTTCCCATGGCAACGGGGGATTCGTGGTGCCACCACCTTCCTCCATCCCCTGAGCCTCCATCACCCCTCCGAGAGGCAAGGCGCCGTCAGTTAAGAAAGGCGGGAGCCTACGGACAAGGGGTCAAGGCCCTTCGGTTGGGATTGCAGCCCTAAGCGGTTTTGTTTTGATCGCTGAAAAAAAGGCAAAGAGGGGAACGGAGGTCTTTGCCCCTCGTTGCTCTCTGAACTACACTTCCTCCTGATAGTTTCCATATATACCGTAGCTCTGGCTATAGGAAACTGCTAACCCCGCTACTTTTGTTTTGATTTAGCGTCTTTTACTTCTCCTTATATGTAAAAGCATGGTCCCCATGCAAGGCTCACTTCTTACATTAGCACATTTGGTGGTGTAAATTGAGATACTTGTAATACGAAAAATACATTGGAAAGATGGGGGGGGGATTACCCTAAATGACAATGCAAGTACATGCCAAATGAGAATTAGCAACTTGGGAAGGTAATAGAAATAGCAATAGTATTTATACAGAAATTCTTTACAGTCCTTTCTAAGCAGTTTACAGAGAGTAAATATGTTCCCCCCAACAATCTGGGTCCTCATTTTACCGACCTGGGAAGGATGGAAGGCTGAGTCAATCTTGAGCCTACTGAGATTCAAACTGCCAAACTGCTGGCAGCCCGTGATCAGCAGAAATAGCTTGCAATACTGTGTTTTAACCACTGCACCACCTAGGCTCTTCTTGAATACATATTAGAACCTAATAAGATCAAGTCATTCTTAAATGTTGGCCCAATTACCCATCTCCTGGTCTTGAATGATATCATTTACCCCCACAAAAAACCCCATACACTTGTGGTTTAAAGTACATAATCAGTGCTCAGTTTATCCACAGTTTAAAGGCTGTGATAAAAACTTCAATGCCCACATCTTATTTCTACATGTAGGGGGGGGGACCAGTGGTCTACTGTCACCAATTTATTTGTCTTGTGTCGTCCATCATAACCCTAAAATAAAATATTGACTGGCTTTTCCTTGTTTTTATTTTTATGGTTGCTTGCACAGTCAGACATGTTTAGGCTGGATTTAGCATTTTTATTCCAAGTTCTTCCCAAGGATGTAGGGCAGGAAGATGTTTAATAATATTAAAGGTATTGTTACAGGATGTAAGTTGTTCCAAGTAAATGTGATTGATTGGGGTAATACCGAAGGCTCACAGGAAGGAGGAAGCATATTTCAAGAAAAGGAACAAGACAAGAGATAGCACGGTCCAGAACTGGATTGTGGAAGTGATTGAGGATAACCATGCATAGAATCTTCCAAGATTCTGTTTATATGGTGCACATAAAGAACTGTACTTTGCATACATGGTTCATGGGTTACATTTGACAATAAGTCTATCTTTTGCAATTGAGTAGAAGTGATTTTGCCATTGCTAATGTTCAAGAGATGTTCTAGATTTTTGGAATTATAAAGAGGTGCTTATTGCTATAGGTAGTATTTTTACTTTTTTGCTATAATCATTCTACATCTATTTGCAGACCTTTATATTTTCTGATTCCCCCCCCCCCCCCAATTCTTTTTCTTCTATTCTGGTTTCTCCATGCTTTTCAGGGACATTACTATTGCTGTGGTTGGTCACACAATCAGCCAGATGTTTAGTTTTGATTCCTTCCATTTTCATTACATTTCCCCTGTTAATGGTAAAAGTGACACATTTATTCAGTCCAAATTCCATTACAGTATTTTGGTTAAATATATGGACATTGTTGAGGAGCAATTCTATTTTAGATGCCATTTTTTTCATACAGCTTCAGATTCATTCATATCCTGGAAAAACTGGATTCTCTGGTCCCTTTTCAGGCACAGTTTAGATCTGGATATAGGATAGAGATGATATTGGTCATTCTTGTGGATGAATTTTGTTGGCACATGGATTAGAATAGTGTTATACATCCTCACCTCTTCATGGATTACTGCCTTATCATGGCAAATGAATGAGCTATGCCATGCAGGGCCACCTGAGACAGACAAGTCATAGCAGAGAGCTCCAAGAAAACATGATCCATTGGAAAAGGAAATGGTTACCCACTGCAGGATTTTTGCTATGAAAACCCCATGGACAGTACCAAAAGGCAAAAGGTTATGACACTGGAAGATGAGCCCCTCAGGTCTTAAGCCGTCCAATATGCTATTGGGGAAGAGCAGACGGCTAGTACTAGTAGCACCAGAAAGAATGAAGTGACTAGGCCAATACCAAAAGGATGCTCAGCTGTAGATGTATCTGGTGATGAAAGGATAGTCCAATGCTGTAAAGATCTATACTCCATAGGAACCTGGAATGTAAGATACATGAATCAAGGAAAGCTGGATGTGGTCAAATGAGATGACAAGACTGAACATTGACATCTTAGGAATCAGTGAACTAAAATGGACAGGAATGGGAGAATTTAACTCAAATGATCATTAGGTATACTACTGCAAGCAAGAATCCCTCAGAAGAAATGGAGGAGCCTTCATAGTCAATAAAAGAATAGGAAAAGCAATCCTGGGATACAATCTCCAAAATAACAGAATGGTCTCAGTTTGAATCCAAAGCAAACCATTCAACATCACAGTAGTCCAAATCTATGCCCAACCACTGATGCTAAAGAGGATGACATTGACCGGTTCTATGATGCCCTACAGCATCTTCTAGAATTAACACCAAAAATCAATGTCCTTATTATCATGGGGGATTGGAATGCTAAAGTGGGAAGTCAAAAGATAACCAGAATAACAGGCAAGCTTGGCCTTGGAGTACAAAATTAAGCAGAGCTAAGGCTGGTAGAATTTTGTCAGAAGAATGTGATGGTCATAACAAACACACTTTTCCAACAATCCAAGAGACGACTCTATACATGGGCATCACCAGATGGTCAACACAGAAATCAGATTGACTATAGGCACTTCCGGTTTCTCCTTCAGTGACATCAGAAGCCGGACTGCAAGCTCCATGGACAGTTCTGAATACTTCCAAGCAGGAGAGTCCCGGATTGGGACCTAAGTTACCCTGAAGAGGAGGCAAATGAAGAGGGATGACAGAAAGGTAGAGGGGAGCCACATCGCCCCTCCCTGAACTGGAAGGTTTCTAGCCAATGACGTGGAGTAGAGGCAGCAAACAAAGCCGAAGGAAGACCAGAAACAGCAAGATTGAACAGGAGGGAAAAGTGAGTAGTTTGCAATCTGGGGTTGTTGCCTTAAAAAAAAATGACCCCCAAAAATATGAGGGGTGGAAATATGGAAGCTAATTGTTAACAGCGGGACAAGCATACTAAAAACCTGAAGAAAACGTTTGGGAACTAGGAGAATAATAATAATAAAAGTTTTGTTGGCAATTTTTAAAGAAGATGCAGTTTTCCAAAGCTTCTTTGTTTTAAAGAAAAAATATTGACATTTGAACTGGAAGATGCCTCTACCTTATTAAAACTAAATTAATTATTAAGTACTTATCTAATATTGGACAATGAAATTGAAAGTGCAAAACAACAAAGAGGAATAATATTGACATGAAGCCTCTTAAAGACATCTTAAAGTAAGAAAGAAAGGGTGCAGCACCTGGAACTTTTGTTCTTGCTAATTAAAAAATGTGGAATAAACCAAAAGAAGAAAGAGATGGTTAAGTCCCCGTTATTTTTCCTTTGAATTTTGGTTGGATTGTAAAATATCCTCATCACCATTTATCTGGGCTACTGCAATATATCTTACGTGGCACTGCCACTGAAGAATACCAGAAAGGTTGTTAGGGAATTGCACAGTAGCTATTCATATGTAGTCAGAGATGCTGACATGAACTTGTAGTTTTATATAAATATATTTTTCAACTATATAGATACAGCAAGCTAGATAGTCAGACAAACAGGAGCATCATGATACGGTAATTTTGCCATCTCTTTTTATGGTACCGTAGTTCTGACATTTTCACTAACCATTTCTCTTCTATGGGTATTTCAGAGACTTTCAATTTTTGCATATATAATAGTCTTGCAGAAGTAATGTAATCATATATAAAATATATATATTCCATGCCTCTTTTCTAGATTGTGCTCGTTAATCCCAGCAAGCAAAATTCTAGAGTCAATTGAAGGTTGATCTTTAATTCCCCCCCCCTATTATTTTATGTATTTGAATTCAGACATTTGTGGGTTTTTTATGTCTGCTAGGCATGATGAAATGACCCTTCATGATATCTACATTTCAAACATAAATTTAAAGGTACATCATTTTATAAAAATGTTCTTTTAGGATATAATATAACATAAATTTCAGTCCTTTTAACCACTGTTATTTTCCTAATGTGCCATCACCATATTGTATCAAAAGTTCTTAGACCATTTTATTATAGTTTTTAATTTGGTTTTTTACTGTTTCAAATTTTAATAAAAGTTTGCACATACATTAGAAATTATATGTTCATCATTTGTACATACAATTTCAGATTCTGTCTTCTGTTCAATTTCAACAAGTTGCTGGCTTTTCTTTTTTTAAAAACTAAGCTATTTTAAACAGGTTGTGTAAGGTGAAGTGATATCCCCTTTTTAGTTTTAAACAGGAGTTTTTCTTACTGTTTTATCGTATCTGTAATTTATTGTACTATGGATGTTTTACCTTGGGATGTTTGCATTGCAAAGTACCAAGACAGGTTCTGTGGGCCCACTGGAATATGGGGCACTCCTGGAATAGGATGACAGATTATGCTACCCCCCCCCTTTTTTTTTACATGGAAGAGTGTTAGCTGGCATACAAGATGCCTCTAACTAAGTTAAGACAAATTATTAAAAGTTCTGGGATGCAATAATTTTTTAAAATAAAATAACAGATATCCTTTTTTTAGAGCATGCACACAGAAGGAGGGGAGAAAATATTAATGTCAATGAGATATGAATGCACTAAGCTTTGTCAAGTTAGAGAAGGGGGATGTCACTGTGAAAAGCAGGGGAAAAGCAGGGGAAGTGAGTGGTCACAGGGAAAATCAATGACTCTTAGTATCAGGTCAAGGAATTGTACTCTGCAGAAATGGGGAGACAGAAAGAGGGGGAAGGGGGAAGGGGAGAGAAAAGGAGAGAGAGGGAGAGGGAGGGAGGGAGGGAGATAGAGGGAGAGAGAGAGATGTTTTCAATCCCTGATACGTCTGAACAAACAGGCTGATCTTGTTGGTTCACATTCCAATTTTGGAAAGGCATAAGGTTATATTGCAAATATCTTGAAGATGATCTGCTAAGAGCATAGAAAAGAAAAAGAATGACAAATCAATTGTGGAGTGGGATGGGTGGACAGGAGGGAGGGCTAGCCAATAAATGTCCTAGAAAAAGGGTTTTGCTCTTATTTACTTTTCCTTTTAAACTGGGCTCCAACTGTCCAATAAATCATAATAAGCATGCTCGGCTTTCAGTGAATGTTATGTTAATACATTCATACGAGAAGGGATTTCATAATATTTTAAACTAAAGAAAACCAGATCTATGTGCATAGAAGTAACCTGCATTTTCCAAGGCTTTCTGCAATGTCCTTATGTAGTATTGTGTTAGTCACTTAGTCCCACCAGATACATATTACAAAGACACTGTTGGGGCTTTCAGCTACCAGTGTGATATGTGATATATATATATGAAGGTCTTGGCATATTCGGGTTTCTTCCCATGTAGGATTCAGAGATTTCTGGTGAAATCCGAATAGGCCAAGACCTTCATACCTGTACCTGTGAAAATCTACGAACACACGCACACACACACACATACACACATTCTGTTGGATCACCCTGGTATATTGAAGGAACATCACAGCTCCTTTTTGCCTCTAGGCCCAACCCAGGGCCATTTCAAGGCAGTTAATTTATTCAAAGGCAACAAACTATGTTCTGTATGTATATATATGGATGGATGGATGGATGGATAGATAGATAGATAGATAGATAGATAGATAGATAGATAGATAGATAGATAGATATGATTACAGACAAAGTATAAGCATGATTGTGAATACATAAGATTTGGTAGACAATCTAAATTTTGGGGGATTGGGGATGCTTGAGGTAGCCTTCGAAGCTACTTTTGAAAGATGCATTAAACCGGGAGAAACACCAGTATGACTTGATTCCTCTTCATTATTCCTGAAGACCATGTTGCAATTAAAAAAAGCCCCCGGTAAATATTCCTGTAAAAACCTGCACAGTCTTAACACATTGGTAGATATTCTAATGAACTCTCTTGCCAAAGGTTACTGCCTAATGAGACACTCTCCACTCTCTTCTGTTGATATCCATATTCCACCTTTTTGTACTCTGTATTTCTTTCTTTCAGCAGTAACTTGTCCATTGGTAATTTAAAAAGCAATAGGATGGTGAGTTATCTAGCCTGTTCATTGAGCAGCATAGTATCATACAGTAGTCCACCAATGCTTGTATTCAATGATTGGCACAACACTGTAATACTGCTTTTTGGCAGGAGAGATATTGCATCCGTTTCTCATTGAACATCTGGATGACTAAATAGGAAAAATGAATCTACCAACAGGGTCTGAACTAAGCCGGTATTTAGTCCTGAATATTATCAGTAATATATTAGTACTCCTGCCAACCTAGCAGTTCGAAAAAAATGCAAATGCGAGTAGATAAATAGATATTGTCGCATGTTGTTTTTACCACTGTTGTTAGCCCCCCCCCCCCGAGTCTACGGAGAGGGGCGGCATACAAATTCAATAAAATGAAATTAAATGAAATGATATCACTTTGGTGGGAAGGTAACATCATCTTGGCCACATGACCACAGAAATGTCTTCAGACAGCATTGGCTCAGTGGTTGTGCAATGGAGAGGAACACCACCCTCTATAGTTGGCAATGATTAGCAGAGTAAAATCTACAGAGACTCCCTTTTTTACATTGTTATTTCAATTAGTTTGAAAGATATCTTTCTGAAATCTGTTGACCAGTAGAGAGGAAATCAATGACAAAATTAAGCAACTGTAAGAAATATAAGGCAGCCAGTTCTAAACTCCCTAAAATTGTTTGGACACTGCTGGACATAGCCAATTCCAACATGTTATTACAAATGGTGTGGATATTGGTGCAGAACCACAAAAGCTTCATCTAAGTCCATTCTCCAGTGTGAGAGGACAGGCTGCCTACAAAACGGCCAGCACCTATGCTGTTTTTGTCCTGTTCCTTTAGGACCTCTCCTTAGCCACTACTGGCTATACAAGCTGAGCAGAGAGACAGCTGAGAGTGTTAGTGAAGAAGATGTATGTTTGTCGGTGTAAGTAAAGCAACCTAATACTGTTCTCCAGCAATAGGGCCCACAAGAATTAGTAGTTGGGGGAGCAGGAGGAGAAGGAGGAAGAGGAAGCAGTGAGTACTACCCTCTGAATGCTTGGGTAGGACCTACTGTATGTGGTAGTGTTAGCTCTCATAGGATTTGGAGCCCATTGACTTGGATATACTAAAAAGAACTGGTGACATCCAGAATGAAACTCACTTGGTGATTTTGTGCCTAAATTATTAACCATTGAATCTCATAGAGTTATTACTGTAGAGCAGTGTTTCCCAAATTTGGCAACTTTGTTTGTTTGTTTGTTTATTTATTTAATTAATTTGTATGCCGCCCCTCTCCGTAGACTCGGGGCGGCTCACAACAGTAATAGAAAAAACAATATAGAATACAAATCTAATAATTAAAACTAAAAACTCATAATTTTAAAAAACATGCACACAACATACCACACATAAACAATATAGGCCTGGGGAAGTTATCTCAGTTCCCCCATGCCTGACGACAGAGGTGGGTTTTAAGGAGTTTACGAAAGGCAAGGGGTGTGTGTGGGCAGTTCTAATCTCAGGGGGGAGCTGGTTCCAGATGGAATTCTGGGAGTTGAAGTCCACAAGTCTTAAAGTTGCCAAGTTTGGGAACCACTGCTGGAGAAAAGTGTAGGGTGTGCTATGCAAGCCACCCTGAAATCCTAATTACAATTTGATACAATTGGTTCGTAAGAGGGATTGTACAAACAAAGAATGTCTTGTTCTCACTTTGGACTATGGTGGGTTAGAAATGTAGTTAATAAATAAATTGCATATTGTGCCATCTCTATTCCCAAGTCTAAGTCAAGAGGAAAACTTGAAATGGCTTCTCAGAAGTGACAACATGTATTGCTTTGAAGAAGAAAAAATTCTATTCAGCGAAATATTACAAATACAATATTTCACCTGCACACTAACGAGGAAGCAAAATCCACTTTTCTTCCAATGGCAACTTGGCCATAATGGCAACAACCGTTAATAGCCAATATACAATGATACATTGGTTTGGTGTTATCAATATCTTTTATACAGAGGCATTTGGAGACTTCACAAAACTATGCAGAGGCAGATTAAATTACCACCTTAAATCTTATGAGTTTATACAACAGCAAGATGAAATTTACTCAGACCTGGTCCATGATGATGTTGCTAGTTCTGGGGAATACATTTAAGATTGTTCAGGGCCCTTGGAATGGAATCACCTTGTTAACCAGATTGTTCACAAGCAAAGCTAAAATGTCTTACTGTCTTTCTGAGGAATTTACGAAATTCCTAATAATGAAAAAACGCCTAAAAATTTCAAAGATTTATTTCTGTGGAATATTTTTACTTGCCACTAGATGGTGCTTCATTCCAGAACATGGTGAAGTGGGGAATGTCCAGTTTTCAAAGGAAGAAAACTCTTTAAGAAAAATAGTACTTTGGATTTATCACGGCATAACATAATGGGATCCCTTCCTTCCACTCATTCCAGAGATAAGGCCTTCTTCAAAATTCCTATGTGGGCTGGATGGCCTTCTTCTATTGCTAAAACAAAACAAATCAAAATACAAAAACAAAAAAAACTTCTGTGTCACCATTTTCCTATAATGGAACTAGGGCATTTCACAGTGGGACATGGGTGACCCTGGTGGGTGGGTGGGGGAGAGGGGGATGGACAACGACTTAAACTGCAGCATGTTATCCTTTCTAAGATTTTTTTTTCTGCTACACCTCCAGCTGAAGGAAGCTGTTGTCAAACTACAGTATAACAATTAATTTTGTAGGGTTTAATAAATAGGGTACAGAGCAGGCTTACATATATATGTCTCCAAAATAGTTATTAATGTAGAAGATGACAGATGTGACTGTGTTTTTAGCTGGATGGGCCACAATTCCCTATGGTCCTGATTTGCAGACATTTTAAATGACCCAAGTCCATATTGCAAACATTTAAAATGACCCAGGTGAAAAGATTGAAAGGCTTTTTGAAGTCTATAGATGGTTTTTTTTCCTTTTCAGATAGAGCTGAATAGAATATCTGGCTTGTAGTTATACCATTTTAAATAATTGATCATTGATTTAAGGCCGCAATGGCACAAATTGACCTTTAAACAATTTGATTTTAGACCCAAATTTAGATCCAAATGATAGTTTCATTTTGGGTGGTGCGGAACGGACTGATAGCTTACTTATTTCTAAACTTGCTTGGCAGAGATTTTGGCTGTTACTATAAGAATATTACATGTTCAGTGTTGCATATAGCCATTCCCTAGTTTAGTGGTTACTATGTTTGGTGACTGGGAATATCATGATAATTTTAAAAAACCCAACAATTTCCCATGCAATAGATACAATAATGGTAAAATTTTGTGCACCTGATAACATGCCAGAGTGAGAATAAAGCTGAGAGGGCTTTACTAAATGAGTAGGCAAGCAAATAGTGATTTTCACAGTGTCTGTCTGTCTCTCTTGCTTAGTGACCATTTCTCTTCCAATTTAAGGAATGGGTTGACGTCACAAAACAAGTAGAGGGTTTAGTTGCTTCCTGCAACTGGGAATGATGAACAGTATGGACCTAAAACCCAACAATCTTTTCTCTTGTGGGGCTATCTGGTTGCCTGTATGTATGCTCAGATGATAAGGTTTAAGGATGAGGTAAATACTTGGTCACCATGTTTAATCTCAAGGATGGATGAAGTAAACTCAGGAGACCTTGGTGAATTCTATAATGTGAGATTGCTTGGAAATCCCTCCCCCAAATCTATTATAATATGAACCAAAGCATGGAGATTGAAAACAATTAAATTTTCTAAAAGTGTATTCACTGGGTTCTCAGTCAAACTGATTGAGACCCCAAGAGTAGATAGGCAAAGGATTATATAGAAGATTTTTAAAAGTTGCATCAATAATCATGAATAATTCGTTTGCATAGACAGAACCCATCCTCTTCTATATCAATAATAAGAAACTGTCTGAATTCAGACTTTGAGGCTGACATCCATAGTCTTACTTTCACCTGATCTACGTTCCTTTACTATTGTATTATAAAACAATCCCTTAGCACCCTGACATTTCTGTGGTTTTCTTATCTGGCTTGCTCTCCCTTTCTCAGGGTCACATTAAACCACGTTACGGTCTCAAAGGACATCCTAAATCCCTGCAGCTGGTTTAATTCAGTGCAGTTTTTTACTGCCTCATGAAACATAAAAATCCTAAACTAAGAAAACCTACTTTAAGAGAATTTTAACTTTTAAATTCCTCCTGGTCTTTTGAAACATTCATCTGAAGTTCTATAGATCCATGGGTAGATAAATTTTGCCAGGCTCCTGATGTCAGGAATTAGAGCATACAGCTGTTTTGTTTCCTATGTTTGAAGTTGAACCTGGATGAAAACACTTTACCCTTAGATTATCTACGGTTGACCTATCCAGATTCCTAAGAGGTCAGTAAGGGGCGAGTACAAGTGCACTAGAGTGCCTTCCGTCCCCTGTCCTATTGCTCTCCTATATCTCCTATACCTTTCTTCTATTCCTCTATCTCTTCTTCTATTCTTTCATTGATATGTTCTATTACTATATCTTCTTTTCTATTATTTCTTAGATATATTTCACTACGAGTATCTCCTCTATAACCTTCATCATTTATTTTACTACTTGTATATAGATATATACCCACTAAAACCCTCATTGTGCATTGGACAAAATAAATAAATAAAATAAATAAAGAATGTCCTGTTTTATTAAAAATACTGGGAATAATAGCTGCTTTCATTGCTTACCAGCTTTAAAGGGGACTGTGATGAGGGTTGGTTTCTCCAAGACCATCTTTTTCTTACTGGAAGTCCTCCATATCTGAGCCCACAGCAAAGCAAGTTTTTTTGCAGGATAATGTGTGTGGCATAATAAGAAATCCAACCTGTGATTATTCATTTGCCAAGTTTCCCAACTGCACGCTTTCCTTCTTTTCTAAATCCATACTAACTAATTTAGGATGACAGTTGATGAAATGGTCTAATCATAAAGGCTTAGGCTATAATCTTTAAAGAAATTACTTAGATAAATAAAAAAGCCCAGACAGCCTGTATTTTGTGGGATAAAATTAGGCTTCAATTTGCGGTAAAATTCTTGCAGACAAGCCGAAAGAACTTTTAGGAACTCTGCTGACACAAAATATTTAAAAATTGAAAATAAATTTAGTCCCGTTTTGCTCCTATTAAACTGGCTTCTGTTCAAATACCTTGGCTGTGAGTCTGGCTGGCAGTATTGATCTCTCGCTCTAACGAGAGCTATTTAGGGAAGGTTTTAACTAGCAAATTCACAAGCTCTCACACACAATCTCACTGGATTTTCTTCAAAAGGTACGCTCTCAGAGGATAGATTATACAGCATCAAATACAATGTCAAATATCTTGGAAGACCACTTTATGGTTTGTAACCTTTCTGGGAGGGGAAAAATGTATGATCTTTAATAGACACCGGGACTATTTCTTACCATTTTATATGACACCCTATCAGTAGCTAAGAAAGTGACAGGTAGAAGGGAAAACTCCTGCCTGACACCATTCAAAAGTTTACCAGTGTGTAGAACAGCGATGGTGAACCTTTTGGACTCCCTATGCGTCAAAAATTCAGAAAATGCCTAATCCGACCTCCTGGCCTATTTATTTATTGGACTCCCTATGGACTCCCTATGGACTCCCTCCCTCCGACCTCCTAGCCTATTTATTTATTGGACTCCCTATTGGACTCCCTATGCGTCAAAAATTCAGAAAATGCCTAATCCGACCTCCTGGCCTATTTATTTATTAGAATTGCCCCCCTGTGGGGTGTGGGCACCACATTGGGAACCTGGCTGGGGTAAGCTACTGCCAGGACCAGGGGGAACGCAGTGGGGTAGTGAAAACGGAGCTCCACCTCAGAGCACTCAATTTGCACTGAAAGATGTTGAATGAAAATGCAGGGTGTCCTGCATAAGCCACGCCCACAGTGTGGTAGTAAAATTTTTGGTAGCCCTTCACTGGAACCAGGGCTTTAGAATATCAAGAGATGCAGATATCATATCTGTCCTGTGAATCCTATGTTTGCTACCCAGAGTCACAGGGACAGATGGGTATCTTGTAAATCATAAAATAAATTAAAACTGTACAGACAGCACCTTTTACCAGTCTAATTCCTGAGCCCCAGATAGGGTTCAGTAGATGGGGCAGACGAAAGAGAAGCAATTTATGATAAAGAGTCATTATAGATCCGTGATGAGGAACCTATGCCACATGTGCTGGAAGTGGCATGCAAAGCCATCTCTCCTGGCAAGCGAGCTATTGCCTGTTGCTCCATGATTTGGAGGCTCCATAAAGCACACAAGAGTGGACCCTCTTGTTTGCCTTGCAGAGGGGACAGAGGCTACGTGAGAGCACACCACTTTTTTTGGTGGCCTCTGGAGGTTCTGTTGCTTTTTTGGAGGCTGCATAGGAAAGTGGTGTGGAATTTCCAGTCTCTGGAAATTCTGAAAGCATGCAAGGACATTCTTGCTTGATTTCCAAAAGCTCCAGGAAACACTCATGCAATTTCCAGAGGACCTCCAGGGACTGTGTGGCTTCTAGGTGTGTCACCAAACTTCCAAAAAAGTTTTAGAAGAAGACACTAGCATTTCTATATTGTTGTGAAGAAACCTACATGAATGCGACCCTGAAGTCATCAGGACATGAACTTGACTTTAAGATTTAAATTCTTAGTTTTTAACTTATTGGGGCAGAAATCTTACTTTTTACAGGGTCATCCCAGCAATCTAATACATACTATGCCAATTTAAAGGGCAGAATATGTTGCAAATATTATGTGGCTTCTAGGTGTGTCACCAAAAATGACACGTGTGTCATAGGTTTACCATCATTCGTGTAGAGCACCAAGACAATAATCATAAAAACGTATAGTGTCTTATATGCTTAATATTATCCATTAACACAATGAGTTTAAGCCTCTCCTATTACTCCCTTCCCAGGTAATTCCCCTTCTTATTTAAGCAGTGATATTATATTTATGCTGCTGTAATTTGTAGCAATATTAGTATCAGTTTAAAACTAGACTCGCAGTGAAATGGTTCTCCTATATATCATCAGTGTTAACACAATATTGTTGATATTGTGAAAGATCTCAAGAGGTTTACCTTTACGGTATGTCACACCAAGGAGCTTGGGGAGATTTATGGAATGTGTCATGTAGTTTAGTCATTAGCTCAAATTTAGAACTTATCAACACACATTCCTTTCATTTTGGACCTGGCAGAAAAGCACACTGCCCCATCTACTGAACCCTATCTGGGCTCCGGAATTAGTCTGGTAAAAGGTGCTGTCTGTACAGTTTTAATTTATTTTATGATTTACAAGATACCCATCTCTCCCTGTGACTCTGGGTAGCAAACATAGGATTCATAGGACAGATACAGAAAGCAGTTGGTAGCATCTCCTGATATTCTAAAGCCCTGGTTCCAGTGAAGGGCTACCAAAACTTTTACTACCACACTGTGGGCGTGGCTTATGCAGGATGCCCTGCATTTTCATTCAACATCTTTCAGTGCAAATTGGATGCTCTGGGGTGGAGCTCCATTTTCGCTACCCCACTACGTTCCCCCTGGTCCAGGCAGTAGCCTACACTTGCCAGGTTCCCAACGTGGGACCCACACCCCACAGGGGGGCAATTTCATTTTTAATGGAGGCAATTGGAACCTTGTTTAAACCTAGTTAATAGCCTTTTAGGTTTCCTCTGCGTCAGTAGTTAACTTTTTGAATAATAAGAATTATATGTCATGGTGGGGGGGGGGAGGCATCTGGATTTTAGAGATGCTTAGGTGGGGCATGGCCAAAAAAAGGTTGGGAACTAGTGCTGGGCAAACCGAACTTCCATAGTTCGGGTCCGTGTCGAATTTGGCCGGGTTCGGTATACCAAACCCGATCCTGGACTTTTTCAGAAGTCCGTGTTCAGGTTCGGCATTCGATCGAACACTGTGATACTATTGCAGCAGCAGTGTGTGTGTGAGGCGCTCTGCACATGCCGGCTATTCAGGATCCCGGCCGGCAGCTTCAAGAGGGCAGTGGGCGGGAGGGAGAGACAGGGAGGGCTCCGCCCCTGAAGGGCTTTAAAATGGAGGAGGGAATCCGGACCTTTGGAGCACAAAAAGGGAGGTGAGGTGTGGATTTCCCACAGACCGGGGGGGTGGGGTGCAAGGAAAAGGAAGTGGGGCATTGGGGGGGGGGGGTAAGAGCCGCGCCTGACATGGAGCGTGCTTAGGAGCCTCTCGCTTGTTCCACCACGGCTCTCCTGCCGGCTGCAAAGACAGGACTTTCTCTCCACTGAGCTTCTGGGGATTGGAGCCTGACTCCTCCCCCCCAGTGCTTTGCCTCACGCCGGGCCAGAGGGGTGGGGAGGTAGATTCTGCCGGCCGGCTATTAAGGATCCTGGCGGGCAGCTTCAAGCGGGTGGTGGGCAGGAGGTGGCGGTGGGGAGGGCTCTGAGGCTCAAGCCGCCGACTCGGCTTGGGGGGCAGGAGGGGTGACTCCAGACCTGCAGCCTGACCTCCCCTTCCGCAAATACATATAGTGCTTATCTATTTATAATGACAAAAGAAAAAAGAAGAAGACTGAACCTCAGGATAGTTGAGCCACTCTGAATGATAAAGTACTTTGACTAGAAATAATTATTGCTAAAATCCAGCTATATATCATAAAATAATCCTTTTTTCTCAAGTGGTACAAATATCAATTTTTAAAATTTTAATTCATTTTATTGACTGAAGTTAATACTTTCATATAAATGAGAAACTAGAGTTAAAAAGAATGTTATATAAAATTTATTTTTATTTATCAAATTTATGCTGTCATTTTACTAAAAAAGGTCTCTGGCCGACTTTAATACTTAATCATTAAATGTTTCTTCTGAGGCCGCTTAAGCGTTTATTATTATTAGAAACATTATTTTTAAAGCTGGTTATTAGTGCTTACAAAATTTGCAAGACTTTATATTCTTTGGCTTCTTTCAGATCTTGTATTTCATCATCTTTGATTTTTTTCCCCCCAACCAATTTTGTGTAAAACCACAAATTCACATTAGCAATGTAGAAAAGCAACATTACATTTCACTGATTTAACTAGAATTAAATAATACAATTTGTTCTTATTTTAAACATACTGCAATCACAATTCGTATTATTGAGTAGAAACCAAAGCAATCATCTGACTTTCTCAGGGGAAAATTGAAGACTAACAAACCATACAAAATATTTAAGTTTTCAGAGTCATTTAACTAACATTTTCTCAAGAGACTACCATCACATCTATTGTTAAATGAGAAATGTAACAATTTTCTCATATTAACACACAAGATTGCTTATCTATAATGGGAATCTCTGTTGTTCCTCTCATTTAGCTAAATTTTCCAATATTACAAAGGCATACTTGAAGACCATATTTTTTAAAAAAACCGAAAGCACCTTTTATGTGTAGTTTATGTAATGTTTCTTAAATAGGAAGTCTGATACAATGAATACTTTGTTCATTCGTTTTTCAGGCATTTTGGTTGTCACTCTAAAATTAAGATGTTTAAAAATGTTGCATGCCAGATGATTAACAATAAAGGGAAAGAAATGGAAAGATATCTGTTTCTTTAGTTGAAGAAGAGTTATTTGGCAACAATTCAATGCCTGACGACAGAGGTGGGTTTTAAGGAGCTTACGAAAGGCGAGGAGGGTGGGGGCAATTCTGATCTCTGGGGGGAGTTGGTTCCAGAGGGTCAGGGCCGCCACAGAGAAGGCTCTTCCCCTGGGTCCCACCAGACGACATTGTTTAGTCGATGGGACCCGGAGAAGGCCAACTCTGTGGGACCTAACTGGTTGCTGGGATTCGTGTGGCAGCAGGCGGTCTCGGAGATATTCTGGTCCGATGCCATGAAGGGCTTTATAGGTCATAACCAACACTTTGAATTGTGACAGGAAACTGATCGGCAACCAATGCAGACTGCGGAGTGTTGGTGTAACATGGGCATACTTAGGGAAGCCCATGATTGCTTTTGCTGCTGCATTCTGCACGATCTGAAGTTTCCGAATACTTTTCAAAGGTAGCCCCATGTAGAGCATTACAGTAGTTGAGCCTCGAGGTGATGAGGGCATGAGTGACTGTGAGCAGTGACTCCCAGTCCAAATAGGGCCGCAACTGGTGCACCAGGCGAACCTGGACAAAAGCCCCCCTCGCCACAGCTGAAAGATGTTTCTCTAATGTGAGCTGTGGATCGAGGAGGACGCCCAAGTTGAGGGACCCTCTCTGAGGGGGTCAATGAACCCCCCAGGGTGATGGACGGGTGGATGGAATTGTCCCTGGGAGGCAAAACCCACAGCCACTCCATCTTATCAGGGTTGAGTTTGAGTCTGTTGACACCCATCCAGACCCCAACAGCCTCCAGGCACCGGCACATCACATCCACTGCTTCGTTGACTGGACATGGGGTAGAGATGTACAACTGAGTATCATCCGCGTATTGATGATACCTCACCCCATGCCCTTGGATGATCTTGCCCAGCGGTTTCATGTAGATATTAAATAGCAGGGGGGAGAGGACGGACCCCTGAGGCACCCCACAAGGAAGAAGCCTAGAGATCGACCTCTGACCCCCCACTAACACCGACTGCGACCGACTGGAAAGGTAATAGGAGAACCACTGGAGAACAGTGCCTCCCATTCCCAACCCCTCCAGCCGGCGCAGAAGGATACCATGGTCAATGGTATCGAAAGCCGCTGAGAGGTCGAGAAGCACCAGGCCAGAGGATAAACCCCTGTCCCAGGCCCACCAGAGATCATCCATCAATGCGGCCAAAGCAGTTTCCGTGCTGTAGCCGGGCCTGAATCCTGACTGTTGAGGGCCTAGATAATCAGCTTCTTCCAAGGACCGTTGGAGCTGGAGCGCCACCACCTTCTCAACAACTTTCCCCATAAAGGGAAGGTTGGAGACTGGCCGATAGTTGTTAAGAATGGCTGGGTCCAGGGAAGGCTTCTTTAGGAGGGGGCGCACAAGTGCCTCCTTGTAGGGATCCGGAAAGGACCTCCTCCCCAAAGAAGCATTGTCAATCTCCTGGACCCAGGTCTGTGTCACCTCCCTGCTGGCCGAGACCAGCCAGGAGGGACACGGATCCAGTAAACAGGTGGCGGAACTCACAGCTCCAATGGCCTTGTCCACTTCATCAGGTGTCACCAGATCAAACTCTTCCCAGACAGATGGACAAGTATGGGCCTCAGTCACCTCAACTGACTCATTGTCAGTCGACTCTGTTATCCAATTGGAGTCAAGGTCTGCCCAGATCCGAGCGATTTTATCTGCGAAAAACGTGTTAAAATCCTTGGCACTACTCTGTAAGGCAGGGGTCCCCAAACTTTTTACACAGGGGGCCAGTTCACTGTCCCTCAGACTGTTGGAGGGCCGGACTACAAAAAAAACCTATGAACAAATCCCTATGCACACTGCACAAATCTTATTTAAAGTAAAAAACAAAATGGGAACAAATACAATATTTAAAATAAAGAAGTAATTAAATAATTATGTAATAAAGTAATTTAAACTTAAATCAACAAACTCCCTCCATTTCTCCTTCCTTCCTTTCCTCCCTCCTTCCTCTCCATTTCTCTCTTCCCTCTCTTTTCTTCCTTCTCTCTCATGTTTCATTTTCTTCTCCCTCATTTTCTTTTTTCTCTTTTCTCTCTCTCTTTCCATCTATCCCCCTTTCTCTCTTCCTCTCTATCTCTCCCTCTTTCTCTCTCTTTCTTTCTCTCACTCATTCTCTTTCTCTCTCCCTCTTTGTATCTCTCACTCTTTCTCTCTCTCCCTCCCTCCTATCATCCCCGCCCCTTGCCTCTGTACCACCTCCTCGCTCAGCAGCAGACCGCGGTGAGTTGACAGGAGATTCGGGAGCTTATTATATCTATTGATAAAAATCTCGTGGGCTGCCGCGGGCCGGATAAATTGCCTCAACGGGCCGCATCCGGCCCCCGGCCCGTAGTTTGGGGACCACTGCTGTAAGGGCTCCCCAACTCCCCCCTGGTTAAGGAGGAAGCGGATCAACCTAAACAGAGCAGCCGGGCGGGATTCTGCTGATGCAATCAAGGCGGCATGATACACGCATCTTGCTGCCTTGAGCGCCACTTTGTAAGTCTTAATATGAGCTCTTACAAGTGTTCAATCAGATTCGGACTTTCTTTTCCTCCATCGCTTCTCTAGATGTCTCTTCTGGCGTTTCAATTCCCAGAGCTCCTCGTTGAGCCACGGAGCTCTACGGGGTCTAGTGCCACGGAGAGGTCGCAACGGCACAATCCGATCAAGCCTTGTTCCAGGCCTCAGCAAGAGATTCTGCCGAAGTGTGGATGAGTGCATCTGGAATAACCCCAAGCGCCCTCTGAAAGCCATCTGGGTCCATCAGGCGTCTAGGGCAGAACCACCTAGTCAGTTCCGCCTCCCTGTGGGGAAGGATTGGAGCCAGGAAGTCAAGCCGCAATAGAAAATGGTCTGACCATGACAAAGGCAACACTTCTAAGCCCCTTAGTCTCAGACCATTGCTCAGTTGCTCGGAGAGGAATACCATGTCGGGTGCGTGCCTCCCCTCGTGAGTCGGACCCTGTATTACTTGGGTCAGGTCCATGGCTGTCATGGTGGCCATGAACTCTTGCATTAGCCCAGAGGTTTTGCCGAGCGACGGTAGGTTAAAGTCCCCCAAGACAATAAGTCTGGGGAACCCCACCGCTAGCCCGGATACCTCCTTGAACAGCACAGGCAGGGCTGTTGACACGCAGCTGGGAGGCAGGTATGTGAGTAACAAGCCCACCTGAACCCCTAAGTCCAACTTCACCAGGAGGGACTCACAACCCACAATCTCTGGAGCAATGAGTCTACGCAGGCAAAGGCTCTCCCTGGCTATTAAAGCCACTCCTCCCCCCCCATTCCCTGGGGTCGAGGCTGATGCCATACCTGAAACCTGGCTGGGCAAATTTCAGAGAGAGGGACTCCTCCCTCTGGGCCCAGCCAGGTTTCAGTCACACATGCCAGGTCGGCCTCCTCATCCATGATCAATTCCCAGATGAGGAGAGATTTATTTACCACTGACCTGGCATTGAGTAGCAACAGCCTGATCCCAGGTCCAGAATTACATTCGTCACCAGTACCCTGGGTTGAGCTCACGGAGCCAGAAGCAGGGACTGCTATTAAACAGCGATCCCTCCTTCCCATGGAACGGCTAGCTCTATGGCTCCCGCCATATCTGCCTCTCCCCAGCAAGACTGGAATATTCTGACCCTCAGCCACCCCAGATAGGTGCCCCCTCCCCTCCTGCCTCTCCAATGTCAGGTGGGCCAAATATAACATTCAGACCATTCCCATCCACCTCATCCATACCATAATCCAACCTACCCCACCCATCCCTCCCATACCAACCATTCATTCCAAGCATATCATAACATATTATTACACCAGCCCCAAATATTCATCAATTAACCCCCCCCAATAATTTAATTAAAAATAGAATTAAAATATGGCATTAAAATACAAATTAATACTAATTAATTATCAATTACTCTAAAACTAGTACTAGATGCCAAATTATTAAATATATATAAGAAAACAAAATACAGGGACAAAATCAGTTAAAAATCAATTAGTTAGCAGTTCTTAGGTTATCAACCGCTAGGTGGTGCCAGACTCTGAATCAATTGAGTTCTGGAAAAGTCCAGCATAAATGTCCAAGTCTTTAAATAATAAGTCCCTGGGAAAAAAGATCTCTTTAGTGCCGGCTGCTGCCACCGCCTGGCACTCCCAGTTCATTAATTGTGTCTCGAATTATTATTAACTCGGACTCCTCCTTGTAGCAGTTATATACAGACCTAATTCAGGGGATACATAGTTTCATAAAGTTTAATAAAAAAATATAGATTGAAATCAAATGCAGCTTTTAAGACTTTTTCATACTAGAATGAATTATTTTCCAGAATTCTATTATAGTTTTACCATCAAATATGAAAGAATGATGCATGCTGGTCATTGAAAATCAATTGTCGAGTTTAAAAATCACATACCAATGATAAAACATTATATAGCATTTTTTTTCTAAGAATGTTTGAAGAAATTTAATATTTTCTTCCACTGAAATGATTTCTGCTATACGATACCTATTAATGAATCTATTTTATTGTACAATATTTTATATCGTATATAACTGCTACAAGGATGTTATACGCTTTTTACTGGAACAGTTACCTGATCCTTTCAGTGGACAAATGGACAATCAAGTTAAAGCTATGTGCTTTGCTATGAAATTGATATGCATTGAAACTTTGATATTGATGGAAATTCAACTCAAACTGGAAAACATTTTTATATCTAAAATGGGTCATCTCTAGTAATCTTATAAATTATATCTCTAATTCTCTTTCTCGTAAATCTTATATGCACTTCTCATAGTAGTCTATGATGTATAGCATAAATTGTATTAATTCGATACACTTCATCAGTCTCCAATAATATTTCTTGCCTATCATTTGTAATGCTCCCACTATCAGCTCTGGCATAAGGGTATCCCAATCTTCTTCCTTTTCTTCCATTACGTTCTGAAATTTTAAATAGAACACCATTCATTCCATTTCTAGATAAATGATTCTCCAAGTCCTTGTTCATTGCCATCAATTTTCTATCTACTACTTCCACTCCCCCCCCCCCCATTTGTTCTGGTTTCACTTCCACTGTAAAAAAGTACGATATTTCTTATAGGTACCTAACAGACTCAAGCTCAACCCTGACAAAACGGAGTGGCTGTGGGTTCTGCCTCCCAAGGACACTTCCATCCGTCTGTCCATTACCCTGGAGGGGACTTTTGACCCCCTCAGAGAGGGTCTGCATCTTGGGCGACCACCTCAACCCACAGCTGATCCTGAACATTATTTGTTGGCTATGGCGAGGGGGGCGCTTGCCCAGGCTCGCCTGATGCACCAGATGCTGCCCTATTTGGACAGGGAGTTTCTACTCACAGTCACTCATGCCAGAATGCAGCCACGCGAGCAGTCACGAGATTACCCAGACATTTCCATATCTCTCCAACACTCTGTGGTCTGCACTGGCTGCCAATTGGTTTCGGCACTCAATTCAAAGTGTTGGTTATGACCTATAAAGTCCAAGTCTTCGGAGAGGGGCAGCATATAAATTTAATAAATAATAACAATATATTAGTGACACTTTCTTTCTTTCTCTCTCTCGCTTTCTCTCTTATTCTCTCTTGCTATCTTTCTCTCCCCTCCTTTCTCTCTTTTTCTCATTCTCTCCCTCTCTCTTGCTTTCTATCTCAGTGTTGCGCGCTCTCTGTGTGTGTGTCAGCGAAGTGGCTTCAAGAGCGTTTTCTCTGATCGCTTTGGGAACGCCTGCTCCACCTCTCCTGCAGCCCCCTCGCTGACAGCCCGGGATGAAAGCGCTCCCAGCAAAAGGGCTGTGGGGGGGCATTCCCGAAGCGCTAGGAGAAAACCCTCTCGCAGCCCCCTCGCTGGGAGCGTGAATGAGAAGCCGCAGCCGCCACCGCCGCTGCAGCCATCACTTCGGGAGGAGCCGTACCCCAAGGTGGGAGGCGGAGGAGTAAGCCGGAGAGGGGCGGATCGAGCAGGCAAGGGCAGCGGTGAGGCCAAGGGGCGTGAAGAGGCCGGAGGCACCGGGGGGGCAGTCGCGGCTCCCTTTCCTTCTCCCGCCTTTGTCTACTGCTGGCGATGGCTGCTGGCGGATGGGCCATTGCTGAGCCTCAGTGGGCTGGCAGGGGGATGGGGAGTGCACAAACACACGTGCCCAACATTCAAAATAAGAAAAAACCTTCATCACTCCCTGCCCACAACTCCAATGTCCGTCTCTGTTGCGTGGCCTTGGAAAAGGGTGCGCAGGGAGTAGTTTTTGGGCATGCGGCCGCGCGCCTTAGAGGGAACATTGATTAGTGTTCAAAAATGAGTCATCCAGAAGAAGGATTTAAGATTTTTATGCTAATACAGGTAGAACCAGAATTTTGGTTGCGCATTGATCTAGAGATTAAGCAAGTCACATGACTGGACTCAAAAATATTTAAATTCTTTCTGTGCTTAAAGAGAATGCATTATTTGCAAGAGCTTAAATGAGTACCAACGGTAGATATTATGGTACTCTTTTGAATTTCAAGATTTTAAATTTCTAATCACAAATATAAAATTAATCTCTTTGTATCTGTGTATATCTCTTCCTACTTAGCACAACATTATTTGGAAGAGGGCATCTAATATGCAAAAGTTTATATCCCTATAATTATTTTAGTCTGAATGGAATTGCAATGGTTTAAAAATTAGTATGGTCACTTCCATAAACCTTTCTCCAGGTTCTGAATCATGGGAGCAGTTGCAATTTCAGTGCTGCTGTTTTCAGTGCCAATATCCTAACAGCACAATCTCATAGACACGCCCACTCAGAATTTGAATATCTCAGTATGTTAACGGCAGGAGCTTCAGTCAAAATTATACAGGAAATTATGTCACTATGCTTTGTTGTAGAGAAACATCAGGATTTCATAAGGAAATCTCATAAATGCAAGACAGAAGATACAATTTAAAGATAAATTTTATTCTCTTGATGATTTACTCATGCAAACTGCACAGTGAAGAAAACAGTACAGTTTGTGAAATGTCAAATTCAAGGAACGCAAATGCGAAGTACAGAAGTAGTGACGTACAGTTTAAAACGGAACCTATGGTTGTACAACTGCTTTGTTGAACATAGATAGGATTTTCACTAACCCCTCCGTTAAAATCATTTTACATTATCTCCTCACATGTACTTAGATTACAACAGCAACACTTTTGTTACTAAAAACACCGTGTTATATTAAATAAGGTTTTAAAATAAGATTGGCTTATATTGCTCCAGGCACTGTTACTGAGGCATCACCATTTAGTTCAGTGAGCTGCTTCAGAACAGAAACGAAGATAGTAGAGCGCAGCACAGCCCATCATATTTAGCAGAGCAAACACAACCAAATTATTCTTACCTAGTTCATGGAATTCACAATGAGAGAGGAATCATTCCAATTCAGATAGGGATATGAGCCCAGATCCCTTGCTTTTTACATTGTGCCTACATTGGAGGGAGCACAAAGCAGGTGTGTACATCAGGTGTTCACAATGACATAAATGCCATCTATCAACAATGCATTGCTTTCAACTGGGGGCACATCCCCACCTCGGCATGGCTAGAATTAGATCAAGGCAATCTTCTGTGGAGGTTTCTTTCAGGACTTGTACTTGCTGATGGAGACTCTCATTTTTCTTCTGGGTTTTAAATTCTGTAAGCTTTCAGTAATACAATTCTTTTTAAACAACCTGATAAAGCAAAGGCAATTAAGAGTACTTCTTTGCAAACTATGCAAAAACCTGTTCCTTGTAGTTTTAATACACAAAATATTTAAATTCTTATTTTCAGACTTAAAAGCATTGAAATGATATATACATAATTTAATGACTGCATCCAGTTTCTGTTTAAGTTTGGTTGTACACCATAAAGTTGTTTTCTGTCATTGCCACCACTTAAAATTGTAAATTCATAGCTTGATGGCACCCCAGGTTAAAACAAAGCATAGAAGAAACAAGTCACACAACCCACAATAAATGCAATAAATGCTTGTTATATACATAATGGGTTTCTCCTGGGTTTTTTTTTACTGCCAGATATTGCATTGTGTAATTTACTTCATTGTTCTACAAAGTTTTACTGATGTGAATGCACAGACCTATATTTTGAAATTTCACAATTTAATAAAATGGTATACTGCTGTTGTTTTTAATGTAAATTCAAGATTAAAATAGATAATGGCACATAAAAAAAAACTCCATATCCTACAGATGATTGGATAATGAGATGAACTTGTACCTACATCATCTCATCAGAAACTACATCATGGAATGTTAATTATCCAACTTCACACAGTAAATTACAGTTCAAAATCGCAAACACCTATTCAAGCCAGCATCACATTGAAGGCATCTTTAAACATTCAAGCACAGATTGCCGGCATAAAGTACTGAATCATTCTCTTTTTCACTCATGTATCTATATGCGCGCACACACACAGACACACACACACACACACACACATACTGTAATTGTTTCCAAGGTATGGTAAATCATTAATTTCCCCGCATCCAGGTATCAAAATTTCTCTACTAAAACATGACAGTGCTTACACAAGAATAAAGTCAAGTTACCTTGCAACTACAAGACAATAACCAAAAAAGAAAGAAATCTTGAATTGTTTGATGAGGGAATTTAAGCTTTTCTGGCACCCATACAATATTAAAACACGCAAAAGCTTCTTACTCGAAGAGTCAAGAAACCACAAAATATCAAGTTACGTTGATTTTGAAAAACAGTTCCATTTTTCAACCCTGTTAACATCTGCCCATTGTCTTTTTTTGATTTTTGTAAATGGACAGCTGCAGAATTTATTTCCATGTCAGAAATGAAAGTCCTGATTTTAAAATGGAAGTGTTAGCTATACTGGTATCAATTAAAAAGAAAATCTAGCTAAAATGACCCTGATCAAGATTATGTATGTGCATAAAAGTACTGTATATCATATACTGTACTGGCCCTGTCAAACAAAATTCTTTAAAAAAACATCCAAAGTTAAAAAGCCCCCCAAAATAATGCTACACAATATAATCAAACATATTCTCCCAATGTTTTCTTCTCATAATGTGCAAAATAATACAAAGGCAAAAAGACTAAAAGCAAATTTACCATTCCGGTCTTTTTCCCCCTTGCCTAGTGCTTTATGATCATGTCAACTTTACAAAGGAATCTATGCAGAACTTTGGTATAAAATATTATGAGATTATGATCACAGTTTTGGGATGAATATTTAGTGAATGGTCTTATTATTTTTGGAAAACCTTCAAATGAAAGAGGAGTACATTTCAACTGTACCAACACTTTTACATGACAAGCACTGAAAATAACAAGCCATCCTAGTTAGGAACCAAAGTGACTACAAAAAGACTAAAACCAGCTGTGCAATTCCTGTTTGCCAACTTCCAAAGCCAAATTCAAGTTTGTATTTTACAGACAAGTAATTATTAAGCTACAGATGTTTCCTAGATGAAGGCTACTTCCTTGGTTTCCCTTTGAAGCTGCTAAGGAATATCTAAAAAGAAAGTTTAAGTTTTTGATCAACTTCCTGAAGGCTGTGATTGGGACGGAGGAGCCATGACAATCTGTGACAGCACTGGCTCTGTACTCTGGTCAGGCATCTGGCTGAGGACTGACGTAGCCACTGCTTCTGCCTTGGAGGTGGAGCTTACTCCATTAGAAGTGCTGACGGAACTGTGCTGAATAGCTTCGGTGTGAGGACTACTTGGCACGGAAATGTCTTCGGAACTGTCATCTTTATCTGTAGCTGAAAAGAGAAGAACAACATTTCTATTCCTTGTTCATGAAATGTGCACCAACCATCATGTTATATCCAAAGAACTACGGGTTGAAAATTCTGACACAAAGATTTTAAAAGTTTTAAGAGGCAGTGCAGATCGTCAAGCACTTAAAACACTCCCCCTCCTAAAAGTGGGTGAAAATTTTGATGTGTCTTATAGACCGAATACAGGCCTGTTTTGTTTCTCCCAAACTCTCTGCGCATCACATTTTCATCCTCCCCAGCCTGCAGAAGCACTCTGCAGTGCTCCGCATGTCCCGTTTTGAACCCTCCGCACATTCTGTTTTCACCCTCCCAGCCCCCAGAAGCATTCTGCAGTGCTCCAACACATCCCCTTTTCACAAAAATGGGCCTGTTTTTGCCTGCAAAGTGCATTTGCGGGCTGGGGAGGGTGAAAACTGGATGTGCAGAGGGCTCAGCAGGCAAAAAAAATATTTTTTCTTCTTCCCTTTTCTAAATCTAGTCTTAGTCTTAAAAATATGGTATTTCATGAAAAAATGGGATCCCTTCATTTTTGAGAAAAGCAGCATAATGAATGGCTTCATTATGATTTGCTTTACTCCTTGGACTCCTGCTCTTAAAATCAAAGAGAAAATAGGTGTTTACATGAAAGGCCTTAATGGGCCAATCGCACCTATGCATTAGTCTATGAAACAGACTAATCAAAACTCCCACCCCCAAGTTTACTATTGTGTAGTCATACAAAAGAGCAAGCGCCTGTTGTATTAAGCTGCATTAACTGCTAGTTATATACATTGCAAATAAATGTTTTATTTTAATAACCAAAAAATAACTAACATGGTTCACTAAAAGAAAAGATAAAAAGTTTACACAACAAAAAATAGAAAACATAAAACTGAGAACCAAAATATAATATTGAACTGGAGTGCATGCTAAAAAAAGTACAATACAAAGAGACACACACAATGTTTTACAGACAATAACAAAAATTCGAAAACAAAGCCGAAAACTCAAACTGGAATGTGAAATCTAATGCAAGCAAATACAATGATAAAAGCTCAGACAATTATTAACAAAAAAAATGTATGTACATAAAAAGCAAAAACCCCCAAAACAACCCCCATCCCACCAATCAATGGTTGCCTTGTGCTTGCCATTGATGATTGCTGATGCCAATTACTTGATGTCTGGAACCATTTTTGTTAATTGCTTTCTTAAATCACGACGCTTAGAGATCTTCACCATTCCTTGGTTTAGAAAGGATTTGTTGGACGGCACTGAATCCATCTCCACTAAGTGTTCTGCCTGCGTGTCTCAACCGCCAGTAATTACAGGGTAATTAGTCCAGGAAGACACACACCACACGATAAAAGGAAAACCCAAAAGTTTTTATAAACAGAACAACAGAGACAGCTCCCTTTTTAAATGTCAAAGGGATTTTCTGGTACACACAAGGCACAGGTTAAATGCAATCCCATTGCTCATCCAATAACTGGGAAATTGAGTCCAATTCTAAAGTCCAGAGAGTCCACACACAATCTTGAACAGCACAAAACCCACGATTTTGATGAAACAATGAATCAGATAAACTGCCATGAGGCTAAAACACCAGGTTGCACTTTTATCTGTAGCACTAATTACAGCAGCCGCACCCAACCACAGGTGGTCTCATTTTCTCTTGTAATAATCCTTCAGTTGTTGTCTCCTATGCATCACTCTACGCATGCGTGGATGTGTCATTAATTCTTGTTCAGAATCCAAGGATGATACAGATGATTGTTCTCCCCCTGGGCTGTCTGCCAAACTCCCCTCTTCCCTGTCACTCACGCTTCCTTGGTCAGAGAAGGCTTTGTCAGCAGATTCCATCAGGAACAAAACAGGCCTGCAGCATGTGGATGTTTCCCCCACATCCACCTGCACATTCCTTGGGGCAGGAGTTGGGCCAGAGCTAACCACACACTAAGTAAGTGAAAGGAAAGGCTAAAAGAAGCAACTTCCTCCCCAAATAATGGGCAAGTGTTCATCATTTTCACCCAAAAAGCTTTGTAGCTGTGACTCTGAAAATATGACTGGGCTTCACAGTCTTATTTCAGATCTGTCAGTGGTTCTTGCAGTTTCAGATGAAGTTAGTTAGTTAATTAGTTAAGTTTTTATTTATATTTGTATGCCACCCACACCAATGGGACTCAGGGCGGCTAACAGTAATTACTAAAAGCAATAAAATTATAACAATGATGAAACAGTAATATCATAAAAATACGTAAAACCCTATAAACCTTACATACATACAGGCATTCTTAATTCCAGGCCTTCCAGAAAAACCAGGTCTTAATGGCTTTCTGGAAGACTGGTAAGTGGTGCAAGTCTGCTGTGAAAGGACACTGTGAAAGTGGGCACTTCCAGATTTATGCGATCATAGAATCTGGTCTCCATATCTTCTTTTAGTTGCTTCAAGTGGCAGCAAAAACGTCTAAATCTTCTGCTTGGAATTCACGTTCATTACCAAGGCTTGAGAACTGATATAGCGCCTGGCGACTCATGTTGCTTGCAGGGAGATCCAATATGGGAATAAATGAGCAGATTATTCCCTTGGCCTTAAGAAAATTGATTTCTTTTCCTTGCAGCTTTATGTTTGCTTCATTCAGCTTGTCAAAAACATCGGTGAGATAAGCTACATCCAGACGTTGAAGTTTAAGAGAACTGCTTAGACTTGGGTTAATGGATTCAAGAAATTTGACAACTGTGTCAACAAAATTTTGGAATCGCCACAAGCACTTTTCTTTTGAAAGGCACCTTACTTCGGTGTGCAAGTCATTTTCTTTACAAAGCTTGTGAAAGTCAGTTGTTCAAGGCATTCAACTTAATTTTATTCACAGCATTAATGATGTAACATAGAGACCTGTGCAAATGGCTACTCAAATATTTTGAGATAAGGTGCTTTCTCTGAATGATACAATGGGCAGTCATAACTCCAAGTACAACCGATTTTAGATGAGCTTGAAATCCACAATATTGTCTAACCATGGATGCAGGTGCGTCAGTTGGGCATGCCACAACATTTCCAAAAGGGATGTTTTTCTCATTAAAAACCTCTTCAACCTTTTTAAATATCGAAGAACCTTTTGTGCGGTGGCTAAATTTTGAACAAATAACTGTTCTTTTCCGAATCTCTTCATTTCTGTTGATAAAACGGACATAAGACAAGGTTTCATTTGTTGACTCATCAATCTGCGTCATGACTTCTGCATTTTTCAAGATGTCAACAAGCCTTTCTTCCACATCAGCAGCCATTTCATCAATTCTTTTTGATACAGTGTCATTGTTCAAAGGAATCGATTGCATGATAGTACTTATGCTGGGCACCAACTTGGTGGCAACAATCTGTTTCACTGCTGGTAAAATCAGCATTTCTTCTATTGTGTGAGGTTTGCCACATTTTGCTATCAACAAAGATACTTCATAGGAACAAATGAGCCCCTTATAGGCGGTGAGTGATGATTTTCCAAAAACCTTCCCAACAGTGCCGTGACCCTCAAACTTGGCCTTTAAGGATTGGAAAAACGATGCCGGTTTGTCAGCTTTATCCAAATGAATTCTTACCAAGTGGTCTTTCGGTCAGGAAGGCTTCATCACTTCATTTGAAAATGTTTTCTCATGAAGAAGACAAAATGAAAGTGGTACATTGGAAGGAGATGGAACGAATCCCAATTTTAGGTATTCCGTCGAATATTAGCAACACTTTCTCTTTGCTGGCACTACCTGCAAATTAAATTTTCAACTGCACTGGAACACTAGAAAAATGCATATGGACATCAATAAACCTAGTTTCAACAGTTACACTGACATGACAGCCAACATCACAGGGGACGTCATTTGAAAACAGAATTCAATCCACTAATAGCAAGCAAGCTGATGTTTTTGTACGAAAGATATACAGCAAAGTCTTCCCCAAAGTGTCCTCACCTTCTTGTTCCATCGCCCCCATACTACCCCCTTTTCATTCCTTTGCCCCCGTGTCGCCTCTTTTCAATCCCTCATCACCACCCCGAAAAATGAAATCGCTCCCTGGGGGGTGATATTGCCCAGGTTAAGAACCACTGGCATATAGAATATAGGGAGAATAAGTAGCAACATTTTGAGATGCCATCACATCTTTTGGGTTCTTCAAGGCTTCAGTGAATTGTATAGCTTGTGTTCAATTTTTAAATTATAATTTAGCCACTTAGATATAGATGTAGGTTATGTGCACTATACATCTTAATGGCATATGCCAAATTTTCATTTGTATATTCTATAGTCTGATAAACCTTTCTTTTGAGTGATAATGCTATTTTAATGCTATTTTGACTGCTGACTTCCATATAGAATAAAAATAGCATATAATAATAATAATAATAATAATAATTATTATTATTATTATTATTATTATTATTTATTAGATTTGTATGCCGCCCTTCTCCGAGGACTCCGAGGATATATATAATGTCTCTGAGATAGTTAAATATGCCAGAGGGGAAAGAAGTTATTTTTACATTAATATTCAAGACACTTAAGCTCATTCAGCAAACTAGACATACAGGAAGCTATCATACAGCAGCCTAAATAAGTGAAATAATATTGTTTTGTCAGATGGGAACTATAATAGCCTCATCCCTGCAACAATCATTGTTAATATAAATTCAAAATATATTTTGTATGGTTTCAATTTGCTCCAAGATGCCACTTTCTATCTTGTCAAAATGACTGGAGATCAAAAGGACTGAGATTTATAACCTTAAAACTGACAAAATCAATGTGCTAAATATATACAGTCACAGAGAGTTGCTAAATCTCCAGAATCTTTTAAATTAAAAAATATTGCCCATTCTGATGAAATTGCTTACAATGACTACAAGTAAAGATGGTGGCCATTAAGTTTTATCTCAAGCACCTGAGGAACTGTTCACATGCAATACAAAATGTTCTTTTATTCTCCTAAATTACTGACACTGGCAAATTAAAATGAAGTGGCTACATATGGCAGAAACAATCTTCACATTTACAAATACCCTGAAATATCACTAAATCATAAAAACGAAAGCTGTGGGTTATATATTATGAATGTTGCCTAATGCATTCCCAGCTCAGTTATTTGTTATAAATTTGTGAAAAATGGACAAAATGGGCGATTTATTCTACTGCAGGAACTGCTTTCTGGACTTTTTATTATATCCCCAAATAAGACATACACAATTAACCTTTGAAGTGCTGAAAAAAAATCAGAAAGCCAACAATTTAGTTTCCTTCATTTTACCTTTATATTGTTTTATCCATAAATGTTGTTTATTTTTTCCCCTCCAACAATACAATATATTACTCTTTTGGATGAAAATTAATATTCAATTCATCTAACAGCTATTCCATATAAATATACAACATAATCAAGAGGATTTATGAAAATATTTTGTTTTAAATAATTCTATGAATTACTGTGTCCCTGAACATATTTTGCCCAAATCATGTGAAACATTTAAGCATCATTTTTCAATACTAATGTTTTCTTGTTTGGGTACTTCTTGGTATTTCACTGGTATAACCTTAGAGCTATGGGAAATGGAATATTACTCACTATGATAGCCAGATTTCTTCTGCATGGCTGTAACAGGACAATCTTTATGAGCCAGAAGTAGCTGTTTCAGCTGTGCCACTTCATTTCTCAGGAGGGTGACTTCACTCTAAATGGGGAAAAAAGCAAGCTGTATGTTAGCTGTATTAAATTATATGCATTTCAATCTGAGGTTTGCAAAATCCCCAAAAGACAAGTAAAAAACACTGTCAAGGTTTTGAGTAATGCATCCATTGAAAACAAAACTCTGAGGCAGGTGGATTCCTGAAATAACATGTTTATTGGAGACATCCTATTGGCACAGCATGTTCTGGACTGCCAGATTCAGACAGTGACGAGGTTGGAGAGGAACATGGGCCAGTCTTGGGAGTCTAGGGAAGGCTCAGTCAAAGGCTCTGTGTTGGAGGAAGAGAGGGGGCCAAGGCCAGGGGTAAAATGCTACTGGTTCCCGAGAAGCGGCGACAATGGATTGTTTGGAGACCAGTAGTGGTGGCAGCGCAAGGCTCTGGCCACCTGCCCAGTCTCTGCTTTCCACCATCCCAGCCCGCCTCCCCTACTCCCTTCCCTGTGGGCTGCAATGCAGCCCTGCCCTGCTTCCCAGCCTTCTATGCGGCTTTCCCGGTCCCTGTGGCCACCTTGTGAAGTCAGGCAAGCATGTCGGGGCCGGCCGGCCATGGGGAAGGGAACTAGCAGACTTCCATCCTGGCTGTTTCCCATGCCTGCTTGCCATCTCAGGTTGGTGTCCAGCCTGGCCCAACCAGCTGGTGTGTGAGTGGACCTTGGTGAAGACACAGCTGCTGCTATGGGGCTGAGAGGGTGGTGGATGCCCCCACAGTCCCAGAGCAGTTTCTTCCTTCTCCAGCCACCAAGAGAAAGAGAAAAGAGAAATAGAGGAAGGAAAGAGAGAGAGAGAAAAGAGACACAGACAAGAAAAAAGGGGAAAAAAGAGAAAGAGAAGGAAAGAGAAAGAGAAAAAAGAGGGAGGGAGGGAGGGAGAGGGAGAGAGAGAGAGAGAGAGAGAGAGAGAGAGAGAGAGAGAGAGAGAGAGAGAGAGAATGAGAACTTATAATCACAATTGAGCCTAAAGTTTTGGCTACTAAGAAAGAGCATTGTTAAGTGGGTTTCACCAAATTTTACAAGTTGGCCATGCCTACCCAGTCACATCCACAGAACAGGTAGGTGAAAATTTTAAATTTCACTACTGGCCAAGGCCATCTGGAAGTTATCAGCTACCTCTGGAGTCAGAAATCAGCGAGGCAGAGGAACAGATGGAGCCTGTTTCCAGTGTGTGCATGTGCAGAGCTGCCAGAAGACAAGAACAACTAAGAAAACAGGGTCGACTTGGGAGTATAGCCACCCCTTAGAGATGATTGGCCCATCCCATTGGAAATAAAAGAGGAGTGAATGGGATGTGGGCTTTTGCAGGAAACAATTATTTATGTATTTATTAGATCAGTGTTTCCCAACCTTGGCAACTTGAAGATATTTGGACTTCAACTCCCAGAATTCCCCTGGCTGGGGAATTCTGGGAGTTGAAGTCCAAATATCTTCAAGTTGCCAAGGTTGGGAAACACTGTATTAGATTTATAGACCGTTCTTCTCCTTGCAGACTCAGGGTGGCTCAGTTCCTTTGGTCATTGGAAAGTTCTGTTTGTGACTCTAATAGACACTGTGCCAAGTTTTGCTTTGTCCTGCATTTGGAAACAAGTTTTCTGGCAGCGTTCCAAGATAAGGTTTGTATTGATAAATATTCCTCTGAAAGACTGTTTGCCAAGCCTTGTGGACTGTGAATGAAAGCAATAATTGCTCAAATGTTTTGTCATTTATATATAAATTGTAACAGATTACTCCATTTATTTTGGCATGATGGCATCTCTCCATGCTCCTTTTGGCAAAATAAAATCTAGTATTCAGTGCAAATCATTTAACTTCTCAAACAAAATGCCTTAGAAATTTACTCAGAGCAAGTTAGAGTAATGAAACAAACTCTGCAGAAACTTAGGGCTTGGAAAACATTCTTCATAGAGAGAAACAATGAAAGAGCCTACAAGGTAATGTTGTGGTTCCGTCTGAGGCCCCTCAGGGAACGGCTGATCTTCTGTCGGTTTCCAGCTCAGAGGGAGAGGCTGAGGAACAGGAGGTGCAGACAGACGAGGAGGAGGAATCCCAGGCTGAAGAAGAGGGAGGACAGCCAGAGTCCCACCAGGGGGAGCTCTCCCCAGCAAGCAGCCTGGATTCCTTAGAGGAAAATGCACAAGCCATAATTGATCTGAGACAAAGAAGAGCTACTCAGAGAAGGAATCAATTGGCTAAGTACTTTCAGCAGTAAAGAGGCAACAGCTGGGTTTGGGTGTGGTGCTCTTGGGAAAGGCTAAAAGGCAGACCCACCCTTCCTGGCTTGTGGAGTTTTATCTTTGAGAGTCGTGGGACCTGGCTGTGAACTTTGGCGTCTTGGAATCCTGGTTTGTGCCTTTGACTATTGAAACCTTGGGGGGGCGTGCCAGCAAGAAGCTTGCTGTATTGTCTGGACATCAGGACTCTGCTGTAACGTATTATAGCCTGTCTGTTGGGAAGAACAGGTTTTCCTCTGTGTTTATTTTTTCCAGCTATAAAATACTTTTGGCTTTTACCAGAGTGTCTGGCTGTTTTTTCCAGTTGGTGTTGAGGTCTGGGGGAACCCAGACAGAACAGATTCCTTAGAGGAAAATGCACAAGCCATAATTGATCTGTGACAAAGAAGAGCTACTCAGAGACGGAATCAATTGGCTAAGTACTTTCAGCATTAAAGAGGCAACAGCTGGGTTTGGGTGTGGTGCTCTTGGGAAAGGCTAAAAGGCAGACCCACCCTTCCTGGCTTGTGGAGTTTTATCTTTGAGAGTCTTGGGACCTGGCTGTGAACTTTGGCGTCTTGGAATCCTGGTTTGTGCCTTTGACTATTGAAACCTTGGGGGTGTGTGCCAGCAAGAAGCTTGCTGTATTGTCTGGACATCAGGACTCTGCTGTAACGTATTATAGCCTGTCTGTTGGGAAGAACAGGTTTTCCTCTGTGTTTATTTTTTCCAGCTATAAAATACTTTTGGCTTTTACCAGAGTGTCTGGCTGTTTTTTCCAGTTGGTGTTGAGGTCTGGGGGAACCCAGACAGAACAGGTAAGAGCTGGGAAGATCATTAGCAGATAGTTAGGGCTGGGGAGGGGAGTTACATTAAGAGTATAAGACACACCCTAATTATCAGCCTCTTTTAGGGATAAAAAAGGTGCGTCTTATACACAGAAAAATATGGTAATAAGTATATTCAGTGAAGTGACACAATTGTAATGTAACTATTGGGACAACCCCTCCCCCCACAACAATATCTAAATGGTAAACCAGAAGGATATATTCAGAATGCATTTTCCCGTTTAATTTAAAATAATCTGAAAATCTATTAAAGAATAATATTCCTACTCCATATTACTCAAATTTTTAATGGTGTCCAAATAAAGCTACAGATCCAGGCTGCAAAATCCAAATGACCCTTAGATGGCAGTAAAGTAGGGTTGTGCAAAACATTCTCTACAGATGATATACAGGGGGGGGGGGTGGACAAACAAATGGAAACACCTTGAAAAATCATCGAAATATCTTTTAATATGTTGTTGGTCCACCTTTTGTGGCAAATACAGCCTCAATTCTCCGAGGTATTGATTCATACAAATTGTGAATTGTTTCCAAAGGGATTTTAGCCCATTCTTCAGTTAAAGCACCCTTCAGTTCTTTTAGAGATGATGGTGATGGAAATCGACTTCTTGCTTGAATCTCTGAAATCAACCGTAAATGCTCAATAATGTTGAGGTCTGGTGATTGTGGTGGCCAGATGAGATGCTGAACTTCATTAGAATGTTCCTCCTGCCATTCTTTAACAATTCTTGCTGTATGGATTGGTGCATTATCATCATGAAAGACGGCATCCCCCTCTGGAAGCAGTTCTTGAACCATAGGATGAATTTGGTCGGCCAAAAGTCCTAAATAGTGATGTCTGTTAATTCTTCCATGAAGGGAAATCATTGGCCCGGCGGATTTCCAAGAAATAACACCCCAGATCATCACTGAACCCCCGTCATGTTTGATGGTTGGGAGAAGGCAGTCTGGATGAAATTATTCTTTTGACTGTCTCCAAATGTAAACAGGGCCGGAGGTCGGAAAAAGGGTAAACGATGATTCATCAGAGAAAATCACATTTTGCCTGCTCAAGGGACCATTTCTGGTGGTTTCTACACTACTCTTTGAGAGCAGAGGTTTTCTAATTGCAGCTCTTCCGTGGAATCCAGATTTGTGAAGCTCCTTTCGAACAGTTTTTGTGGAAACTGGGTTCTGTACGTGTCTATTGAGCTCTGCAGTGATTTTAGGAGCTGTGGTCTTGCGATCTGCTCTAACAATTTGCTTTAGAGTCCAATGGTCTCTCTAGGACAACTTTGACTTTCGACCAGACCTGTGCTTGGCTGAGGACGTTTTCCCTTCTCTTTCAAAAGCAGTCATTACTTTTGAGACATTACCTCTTGAATCGCCAAACATTTGGGCACTTTCTGTTACACTAGCGCCTGCCATTCGAGCACCAAAAATCTGGCCTCTTTGAAAGTCTGAGAGGTCTGCCATTTCTAGGTTATAACCAATTTCCTTAAATTTCCGTTAAAAAAGAAAGGTAATTTAAAAAACCATATCAAATAACAGAATTAAAAAAACCAACAACATTAAAATATATTAAGTTTTGATTGATTTGAACATGTTCAAACATTATGATGCCAAAAGTCAAGTGTTTCCATCTTTTTGTCCACCCCCTGTAGTTTAAGCAACTGGCAATATTTTGTCTGAGTATGAATCTGAAACACATTTCAGGCAGGACCTATTCTATAATAGGAACAGCAAGGTAAAATAATAAAGCCTTCAGTGGCAATATATGTGGTGTCAGCTAAGGGAGACAATGGAAACAAATATGCTGGGAAGATTGGAGAGGAATGGGCCTGATGGCTGAATTCAAAAGCGACAATCTATGGGGAAGAAAGGAGAAAGACACAGAAAATATTACAGGAGGAGCAGGTGGGTGGGTACTTGAATGTAAACGTGTCATAGAGTAAAAGGAAAAAGGTGCTGAAGTTGGTAGGAGGGCAAGCACAATGGCCATGGAGGAACAGAGAAAGGAGAACAATACCACAATTGACCCATTGATCCTTTATATGCACCTCTGGATTTTGTCTCAGCTGAAACTCCAAACAACTAAAAGGTTACAGGTTTTGATTTGCTTGTGCTTCCGAGTTGCAATATCTTTGTTTTATTTTCATTTCTTTAAAATTAAAATTAATAACTAAATTAATTAAGAATAACTAAAATCATTTTTCTATATGCATTTAATAATTATCTTCTTCTAGAATTAGAAAGTATAATTTGATAAGAACCTTTAGGAATCTCTAGGGAGCTTTAGGGCGTCAGGATATGTCCCCTTGCGATATGTCGAGTTGAACAAATTAATTTAAGTCTAGGTATCATTGTCGACTGTTCCTGAAATAAATAACTAATATTTGTATTTTTACATTTAAATTATAGTTTTAAATTATATTTTAATTATATATTTTATATATTCCCACTTTGGGAATAATTTGTCCCAAGAAAGCAAATTAAATAATTTAAAACAAATATAATATCTCAACAAATCTTTCAGAATGAAATGCTTTGCCAAGCAAGAGAGACTGATCCTAATTAAAGTTAGTTGTATTCTAAATTTTTAAAAAGCCACACTGAAACAAGTTTCTCTGTTGGAAGCAAATCTGATCAGCTGCTCTGGTGTGTCAGTTCTGTGAATTTTGCTTGTGTAAAACAAATCCTGAAACTTTGACCTTTGGACTGGTTGACAAACTTTGACCTTTGGACTGGCTTTCTGAATTTTTGACTACATTTTTACTTTTCTTCTGCTTGCTGGAAGCAAAACTATTCAGGACAATTATATTTCTCTGAGATTCTGTGCTGATTTACCTTCCTTTCCTTGCAAGCTGTTTATCTACTCAGCCTTGAATAAATTGCTGTTTTCACCTAGCAACTGTTTGTTTGAATTTGCAACTCAAAACAAAACAGTGGCAGATATTAATAATAAACTTTAAACAAAACGGGAGAGTGGAGTTATCCAATATTTTCTTACTTTTGCTTCTATGCATTTGGATAGACTATATCAGTGATGGTGAACCGGTGGCATGGGTGCCACAGGTGACATACGGAGCCCTATCTGCTGGCACACAAGCCATTGCCCTAGCTCAGCTCCAGTATGCATGTGTGCTTCTGCCAGTTGATTTTTGGCTCACATGGAGGCTCTGAGAGGGCATTTTCAGCTTCTGGAGGGCTCCGGGGGATAGAGGAGTGTGTTTCTGCCCAGGGAAGCCTCTGGAACCTGGAGAGGGTGAAAAATGGGCCTACCAGGCCAACCAGAAGTTGGAAAATAGGCTGTTTCTGGCCTCCAGAGGGCCTCCGGGGGGCAGGGGAGGCAATTTTTGACCTACCCAGGCACTTGTGCAGGTGCAATAGTGTGTGCGCATGCACTTTCGGCACCCGAGGGAAAAATGGTTCGCCATCACTGGACTATATGGTTGGTATTTTCAAGGGGTAAGAGAGGTGGCCATCAATATAATATATTCCGTACTCGTTAATTGGTTCTGGGGGCCTGTTTGGCTATTTTCACCTTCTCCAGGCTTCAAGAGGCTTTCCTGAAACCTGGGTAGGGCTAAAAATGGGCCTACCGGAAATTGATTTCTGAACATCTGGTAGGCCATTGGATCCATTTTTTTTGCCATACACAGGCTTCAGAGGCTTTCCTGAAGCCTGGGGAGGGCAAAACTTGCACACCCACCCACCCACCCACCAGAAGGCTGAAAATCACACTGCAGTGACATAGGGCAACGCCTGTTGTGCCCTCAGATATGGCTCCACATGTCATAGATTCGCCATCACGGTCCTAGTTTATCAATTAACGCGGACTAGAACAATAATCTTTTTCACAACTGTAACTGCTATCTTGTCCTTTTCTACCTGCCTTTGTTACGGAAAAAAAGGAAGTTGACAATGGTTGTCCAAACTGATCAGGACACCAGTTGCTCATAGTTGTCTTTTGTTTCTGTAAAATTATGCTCAGGTACTTTACATCCACTCTTTTCTTATCAACTGAATTCCATTCCAACAACCAGGTCATTAACCAAAATGGTTACTAAGTGAACATATCACACACACACACACACACGTGAAGATTCAAATAAAGTTATTGTACACCTACACCAGCATTATGAATTTGGCATGCGTTTTTATCAGGCATACGAAATTTGGTTGTAAATGTGCACATTGGTCATAAAATTGATGTCCAAGTGCTGCTTCTATGTTGGTTGAGGCAGGCAGGATTCCCTTGAGTACCACTTGTTGGGGGTCAAGGGAAAGGGAGGGTCTTGCCTTCTTTTTCTGCTCAAGATCACCATGGACAATTGGTGGGCCACTGTGTGACACAGAATGCTGGACTCAATGGGCTTTGGCCTGATTCAGCATGGCTCTTCTTATGTTCTTACTATTGTATTTGCAAATAGTCACTAATTGAGATAATTTCCTATATGGGGGGGGGGAGGGTTTATTAGATTCAGGACATAATTTTTATTAGTCAGAGGTTTTCATTTAGTATTAATTGCTACCGTTTCAAGTTGTACTGAAATAAAATATGTAAAGATTAGGCTGTTTGCAGATTTCACTACACTTAATATACCAGAACGGATCCATTGAGATCATTGTTAATTCAGAACACTAATAGATAAGCAACAGAGTGGCTCATTTCTAAAATGTTATGTTTATTGTTCGAAAATAATTACCGTTTTTGATTGACTAAACTTCTTAATAAGAAAATGTAAAACTGCAAGTCAAAAAATCAAAATACCTGTAATTGACCATTTAGTGAGCTCAGGTCTTCTGCTTTTTTCTCCAAAGACTGGACCCAAACTTTTCTTTTTTGTCTGCATCTCGAAGCAGCTGCTCTGTTCCGCTCCAAGAATTTCCGTCTTTTTTCGTCAGGATCTTCATTTGCTGCTCTTCTTCGCCGGCCTCCTGTATTTGGCGTTTGTGGTGCAGGCTGAGCAGGAGAAGCCTAGAGGTACAAAAGTATCACAGTTTGTTAGGGCAAATTCTGCATGTTTTTGCATCCAGCCTAATCTTTATATATACATTTTAACATTTATTTTCTAAAGATTCCAGGATTGTTATTAGCGTCTCTGTTATTTGAATGCCATGTAAAATAACTGAAACTTAAGAATGAGCATGCCTAAAACACTTAAAATATTGGACAATGCAATGTGTGAAAGTAATGAAGTCACAGAAAATGTAAAAGTTGTCTACCCAAAGTGAGAAGACAATTATTGTCTAATATATAAAACTGTTTTCCAAACTTATATAGTTACACAAAGTCACAGTGGAATTAATTTTCATTCATTATCACCTTCACTCCAAGACAATAATAAATTTAAAAGCTAGTCCCTTTTAACAATTTAAACAATACAGTCAAAAGACAAACAGAGGTACAATAATAAATGTTTAACAATAATAAATGTAACAATATTGCACTTACAACTGTGATAAATGCAGTGAAAAATCAGGTAAATTTAAGTTAAATCACCAAGTCCATCTTAATTTCTGCACCACGAATACAATAAACATATTCAACTATCGTACATACTCGAGTATAAGTCGACTCGATTATAAGCCGAGGCACCTACTTTGCCACAAAACCTGGGAAAGCTTATTGACTCGAATATAAGCCCAAGGTGGAAAATACAGTGGCTACAGGTAACTTATAAAAATGGAATGTTCTTCTATTGTAACTTCTTAAAATTGTTTTTGTAGGAGAATTAAAAAAACATATGAAGAACGGTTGCAGGAATTGGGTATATCTAGTTTAATGAAAAGAAGGACCAGGGGAGACATGAGAGCAGTCTTCCAACATCTCAGGGTTTGCCACAAAGAAGAGAGAGTCAACCTATTCTCCAAAGCACCTGAGGGCAGGACAAGAAACAATGGGTGGAAACTAAACAAGGAGAGAAGCAACTAAGGAGAAGATTCCTGACAGAACAATGAATCTGTGGAACAGCCTGCCATTCCATTTAAAACATATTTCATAAGTTAAAATCATTACTATCTCAATAGATCAGTAAATAACAATTCAGTGTTTCTCAATCATTAATTGTAAAATCTTTCTTCTACATGATATTTATCTTGCATAAGGAGAAACCACACTCTTAAAAAAAAGGTAAATCTATTCATATTAATTATGTAGAACAATCCTCTTGGTTCTGATAAATATAATTGGAAGAAAAAGTTTAATTACAGTTATCCCCACTTGAAGCAATATTTTCTTACAAAATCACCTCTTCTGTTACCAGAAATGAATCAAATTTAAATGGGTAACTTACATTTTACTTGTAAAACATGTTGCTGGATTGCTGGAAGGGGCTTCTATTTCTGAGCAGGAGAGGAAACCATGTTTTCATCCACTTTTCCTTCCTTCTGAAAGTCCCTTCAACCCTCCCACCCCTTCCCCCAGTGCTTCCTTTCTACATAGAGAAGGAACTGTGATTGGTTCAGCCTGCTGCCAATCAGGCAGCTCTCTCAGTGCCTCCTTTCTGTGTAGAGGAGGAACTGTGATTGGTTCAGCCTGCTGCCAATCAGGCAGCTGAAGGGTGTTGCTGGCTGGGCTGTAGCAAGAGCAGAAGCAGCCGCACAAAGAAAAAAAGCTTCGTGTTGCCAGAGCCATGAGGTTTCCTTCCTCCCTGCCTTTCACATCAGAACTGCGCAGCTTTGGAAAATGCTGCACAGAAGTTTTCCGGTCAGTGACTCGAATATAAGTCAAGGTTAGATTTTTCAGCACATTTTTTGTGCTGAAAATCTTGGCTTATACTCAAGTATATATGGCATCTTACATTATTATTATTATTATTATTATTATTATTATTATTATTATTATTATTATTATTAATTGGATTTGTATGCCGCCCCTCTCCACAGACTCGGGGCGGCTAACAACAATGACAAAATACAACATGTAACAATCCAATTTAATAAAACAACTAAAAACCCTTATTATAAAAACCAAACATACACACAAACTTGCTTTTAATTTAGTTGCCATGTACTGTCCTCTCCTTTTATCTAATCATACCAAGATGAATTGGTCTCCTCTCCATATGTTTAAGAATATAAAGCATAAAAGATTTGTTAAGAAATTTTTTAAGTTAGTAAACTCCATCAGATGCTAGGTTTCATACCGGTGTTTCAGTAGTAGATGTGGCGGGCTGTTGTAGTGATTGTGGCCGTGCTTCTTCTGACTGAGTTCGAACTAGTCCACTTGTTTGTCCCTTAGTAGTATCTCCATTTGTTATCTGACAGTGCTGTTGGGTCAAAGCAGCTTTTAATCTCTAAAGAGAGAGAGAGACAAAAACCCATAGACACTCCATTTACTCAATGATGAATTTATGCCCTGCAACAAAAGGTATAATCAGCAATAAAAATGTAATGTTATGTGTACCCACGTTTTCAGACAATTTTAGACAATTTTATTATAACTTGCTGCCATATTCCAGAGAATTTCATGGGATCACCGATTTCCCAAAACAGGCTTTTCTAACATCAGAAATTTTGATTGAGAAGCCCTCACATATAAACAGAATTCTTTTCACTCAGCATTGCATACAATCCATAAAATGTTTCCTACCAACCATTCTGCCATTGTATCTTAACTTTAAGACAATATACCCATATGTACCCATAATCAGATTACAAATTATGTTATAGCCTAATAGGTGTACTCGAGACCGCTTACTAAATTTAGTAAACTTAACAGAGGTCTTTGTCACTATATCGCACTAGAGACATTATCAATTGACAGAGCAAAATCAAACACAGAATTAGTAGGGCTAAAGTGCATAGATATTTATTCAAAATGGACTTATAGCTCCTGCTAGAAGAGCAGATAGCAGCTGTGGCTAGGAGGGTTGTGCGCCCACTGAACATATTCTTCCACTGGGAAGTGTTGTGAAGTCACTCATAGAATAGAATAGAATTCTTTATTGGCCAAGTGTGATTGGACACACAAGGAATTTGTCTTGGTACATATGCTCTCAATGTACATAAAATAAAATATAGATTTATTAAGAATCATGTGGTATAACACTTAATGCTTGTCATAGGTATCAAATAAGCAATGAAGAAACAATCAATATTAATAAAAATCTTAGTATACAAGCAACAAGTTACAGTCATACAGTCCTAAGTGTGAGGAAATGGGTGATAGGAATGATGAGAAAAACTAGTAGAAATAGAAGTGCAGACTTAGTAAAAGGTTTGACAGTGTTGAAGGAATTATTTGTTCATTAGAGTGATGGTGTTTGAGAAAAAACTGTTCTTGTGTCTAGTTGTCTTGGTGTGTAGTGCTCTATAGCGACGTTTTGAAGGTAGGAGTTTAAACAGTTTATGTCCAGGATGCGAGGGGTCAGTAAATATTTTAACAGCCCTCTTTTTGACTCGTGCAATATACAGATTCTCAATGGAAGGCAGATTGGCAGTAATTGTTTTTTCTGCAATTCTGATTATCCTCTGAAGTCTGTGTCGGTCTTGTTGGGTTGCAGAACCAAACCAGACAGTTATAGAGGTGCAGATGACAGACTCAATGATTTCTCTGTAGAACTGTATCAGCAGCTCCTTGAGCAGTTTGAGCTTCCTGAGTTGGCGCAGAAAGAACATTCTTTGTTGTGCTTTTTTGATGAAGTTTTTGATGTTAGGTGACCATTTTAGGTCTTGAGATATAATAGAACCTAGAAATTTGAAGGTCTCTACTGTTGATACTTTGTTGTCTAGTATTGTGAGAAGTAGAAGGATGGAAGGGTTTCTCCTAAAGTCTACCACCATTTTTACATTTTTGAGTGTGTCCAGTTCTAGATACTTCCGGTCACACTACAAGGTTAGTTGTTCAACCTCCCGTCTGTATGCGGATTCATCATTGTCTCGAATGAGTCCAATCACTGTAGTATCGTCTGCAAACTTCAGTCGTTTAACAGATGGATTGTTTGAGATGTAGTAATTGGTGAATAGAGAGAAGTGGCGAGAGTACACAGCCTTGGGGGGGGTTCCTGTGCTAATTGTACATGTATCTGATGTGATTTTTCCTAGCTTCACCTGCTGCATCCTGTCTGTTAGGAAGCTTGTGATCCACTTACAAGTGTGTTCAGGTACCGCTAGCTGATTTAGTTTGGTTAAGAGAATGTCCGGTATGATGGTGTTGAATGCTGAACTGAAGTCTACAAAGAGGACCCTAGCGTAGGTCATTGGAGATTCAAGATGTTGTAGGATGTAGTGTAGAGCCATATTAACAGCATCATCTGTCGATCTATTTGCTCGGTATGCAAATTGCATGTGGTCTAACAGTGGATCAGTGATGGTTTTCAAGTGGAACATCACTAGCCTTTCAAAGGTTTTCATAACTACAGATGTTATAGCAACTGGTCTGTGGTCATTCAGTTCCTTGATGGAGGGCTTTTTTGGCACTGGGATGATAGTAGAGCATTTGAAGGAGGAAGGATGGGTGCCAATTGGTCAGCACAGACTTTTAGGCAAGCAGGAGTTATCTTGTCTGGGCCTGGTGCTTTTCCTGGCTTCTGTCTGTGAAATAGATCTTTCACTTCCTTTTCTGTGATCTCTAGGGGTTGTAAATCTGATGGGAAGGTGGTTTGTTGAAACCGGTGATGTTTTTGAGAGTTTTCCACATATTTGCTGAGAATTGATTATTTAGCTTTTCAGAGTAGTTTCTTTTTGCTTTTCTGATCTCCTTTGTTAATATATTTCTGGCCTGATTGTACAGCATCCTATCACCTTTTCTGTAGGCTTCCTCTTTGGAATGACGTAACTGCTTAAGTTTGGCTGTGAACTAAGGTTTATTGTTACTGTACATGACCTCTTGCATGGATTACTGCAATGTGCTCTATATAGGGGTGCCCTTGGAAAATATTTGAAAGCATTAACCAGTGAAAAATATGGCTGCATCAGATGTTTGATACTTAACATCAATACTATGTGAGCTGTACTGCTGGCCAGAGTATTTCAGGATACAATTCAAGCTGCTGGTTGTCACCTTTGAAGCCCTTCACAACCAGATTATCACAGGGCAGGGGTATCAAACTTGTGTCACTGGTTGGGATGGGCAGCTATAGAAAATGAACTGTACAAACAAATAAAATACATTTGCAATACAGTAGTACCTCTACTTATGAACTTAATTCGTTCTGTGACCAGGTTCTTAAGTAGAAAGGTTTGTAAGAAGAAGCAATGTTTCCCATAGGAATCAATGTAAAAGCAAATAATGCGTGCGATTGGGGAAATCACAGCGAGGGTGGAGGCCCTGTTTCCTCCCAGGAGATTCCTAGAGAGGTCCCACGGAGGCTTCTCCCCGCCTTTTCCAGCCCTATTTCCTCCCAGGAAATTCCTAGAGAGGCCCCACAGAGGCTTCTTCCTGCCTTTTCCAGTTACAGTTTCGGAGGCTCGGGTTTGTAAGTGGGAAATGGTTCTTGAGAAGAGGCAAAAAAACTTGAACACCCGGTTCTTATCTAGAAAAGTTTGTAAGTGGAGGCATTCCTAGGTAGAGGTACCACTGTACATCTGAAATATTAACTGTTTTTTAATAGTAAACAATAAGGGTGTTTGCAAAAAAATGTATCTATCCTTGAAAATAAATCCCTATTACATCTGCCTGAATTGGCTGCACTAGATCACTCCATCATGAGTTCACAGAAACAGTATTATTGTAAAAACAATTTATGAAAAAGTCAGAGCCATATTTCATATCTGCCACAAAGCCTCATCAGAGTAATAACCTTCCTTCTCCTGGGTGTTATCTTACCATCTGCTACTCTATTACTTATCTTTATTTTGCAACTAATTAACAGCATAATCTTCTAAATTCAGCAAGTTAATTATCATTATTGTGGTCTTTGCAGCATCATCAGTCTTTTCCCCCCCTCCCCCTCTGAGAATGTATAAAAATGAACTTAAGAAGGGGTCTGTTTCTTTACAGCAGGCTCATTAGGTGTTTGCTGATTAGCTTGGCATGCAGAGAGGCAGGTCAGAAGGATTCCACTGAATATAAGGTCCCATGTGGAGCTTAACCAAGTTAATGTGAGTTTCTGAACATTTGCCAAGCTACCCTCTGTCAATTCTCTGTAGTAACCCCTGCAGAAAACCTACATGCTACCCACCATACGCCAGGTATTTCTCAGTTTGCCACAAGACATTGCAGAGTTCTGGGGGATGCCACTTAAGAAGAAAAATGTTTTTCTATCACAATAATTCTAATTAAGATACTTTATTTGTTACCTCTTTCTTTTCCACAATAAACGTTAACTCTTTATTTGCTACAATTCTGGTATTTTAGAAACCATGATTATCCTTCATAATTCATTTGAGGATATTTGTATATTATTACTTCTAAAGCAACTTCATTTTAGGTGGCAATTTTAAAAACGTAAATGCATAGTGTCTCAATGAGTTTAATGACTAAAGTTTTAAAGCTTTTGTATTTGTCCAGGCTTAGTTACAATATTTAGCATGGTTGCGAATACTTTCTAATTTTACACATTTCTACTTAATTAAAAATATCCCTAACACTATTTATCCCTAACACTAATTCCAGTGTTCAGAATCTTCCAGTGCACAATTGTATAAATGTAAACAGATTTCTACAAGATTTACTTATAACAAATTTTATTCAGTAAAATATTTTGAAATATTAATCTTTTTTAAATTCAAGTGACAACTCTGAAGTGTCACAAATGTTTTAGTGGTAGTTTTTTGCATCAGGTTTTCACCGAGTCTACGGAGAGGGGCGACATACAAATCAAATCAAATCAAATCAAATCAAATAAATAAATAAATAGCAATATTAATATTAAATTTTCAAGTAGCAAGGGCTGCTAAACTAAAAAAATCAAAAGCTACTACAGATTTATTATTAAAACTAATATTCTACAGTTTCCTAAAGTTCTTGCCAATGTTGAAACATAATTTAACATTACATATCTGACTTATATTTATATTTTCTCTTGCATCCTAACAGGGTTAAGGTAATATGATCAAGCTAGTTAATAACAAAGTAACAAAGCTAATAATAAACAGGAAAGGATAGAATAAAAATAACACTTAAAATATTTAAACATACAATATACTCAAGCAAAATAAACCTTGAATGGTTCAAAAGGACAAAATGGACTTAGACTGTATTTTATTAGTTTTAAAAAATTCAAAGCAGTGCACTGATGAAAAGTGTTTTAATTCCTTAAATTGGAGAAAATGGGAAGCAAAGTGGGATCTCAATTTTTCTAATAATGCAGATTTTCTCCCATATACATTTATAGAGAGCCATCCTTAAAGGGATCTCAGTTATATATTTTATAATCCAGATAACCTTGTGTAATAACAAGCCTTATTTTTAACAATCAGATTATAAACTGTTAAGAAACAGTTTGAAAAAGAAGTGGGAACCATTATTAGTTTTTCAGCATTACGTAAAGCTTTCATGTAAAGCATCTGTGAAAAGTTCAGTGTAATTACAATTGAAATCCAGCCATTTCCAGCTTTGGAAATGTTGACAGCAAAACTGTCTTATGAGTACTATAAGGAAAATAAAGCTTAAAGTAGGCATACAATGAGAGTCATACTTTTAAATGGTTTGTACTGTATATCCTTATTAATTAAGACCGGTCTGTTAATGCTGAACTCTAACCACAGCAGAACCAGATGGATCATAGCTGGGAAACAACACTCTTAGCCAAAATTGATGGCTGAACATTTAACAATTATTTACAGATTCTGCACATGTCTTTATGTATAATAATAAAGTTTTAGTATCAACATTTTAATTTCCCCTCTATTTAACTAAACCAAAAAGGGGGGAAATTAAATTGAGATATCTAGGCTTCAATGAATGATCTCTAGAATATCATCCTAGCAGTCAGATCAATTCATGCCTTTCATAAAAGTTCCTTAAATTTTGGCAGAAATGTAGACCACCTTGTGAGAAGAATTTGGGGGGGGGGACCAGTAAGTTGGGCTTTGGAAAACTGTTCCAACTGGTAGGCAGGATTGTTCTGGCAACCTTTTTGAATGTTGTTTGAATGTTCTGGCAACCTTTTTGAATGTTGACATCATAATTTTATACACTTCAAGCTTCCTAAAATATAACATTTCTTTTTTTAAAACAGCATTCTGATGGATTTTTATACATGTGAGAACTGTTGCATAGAATACAAAAATATTTTGAAGATTTAATAACAAATTATTCTGAATTAGGACAATTATACAATCTACATTTCGAAAAGTATTCCCCACACACTTCTTTTACACCAAAATGCTCAATTCAAATATAGGAAACACATTTAAAAAATAAAATCAAGCATTCTTTATCACATATGGTAATTAATTGCCATTAATTAATTAATTAGTCAGGTTTGAATAATATATAGTATAATATATAGTTCATGACATTCTGGTTAAAAAACAGGAATAATCACAAATTCAGTCACTACGGAGTATTTACTCTTCCCAAGAGCAGCTTTGTGAGAAAGAACAGTGAATGATACTATTTTAATAAGGAAGCAGACTAGCAGCAGTAGGTTATTTTTTGACTACCAGGATTAAAAACCATTTATTTTATAGCATACTTTCAGAAAATATCACTGTTTGTATATCCTTGGATGTGTGAGCGATGATTATAATACATATATAGGCACGTGTATTGACAAGCATCATTTCAAGTTTAAAAAATAATATAGATAGTATTTGATGTATGACCACAACTAAACCCAACATTTCTATTGTTACGGAAGACAGTTGTTAAGTGAGTTCTGCCTCACTGTATTTTATTACCTTTCTTGCTACAGTTGTTACATGAATCATCCACCAACGATTCCAGAGGCCAGAATCGGCAGGGCGCAGTGGCAACAAGCCAATTGCCGCCAAGCATCCAAAGGGCTTGCCAGCTTGAATTGTCCCTTAAAGTTTCCCCCCCCTTTTTTTAAGGATAGGGAATAATTAGGCGTGGCCAATGAAGGGCTACCAAACTTTTTATTACCACACTGTGGGCGTGGCTTATGCAGGACGCCCGGCATTTTCTTTCAACATCTTTCAGTGCAAATTGGGTGCTCTGGGGTGGAGCCTTCCCCCCGTCCGGGCAGTAGCCCACCCCTGGGTGTGGCTGATATGAAAAAAAATAAACCTGAATCCAAAAGGTCTGATGTCCAGGAATGGTTTTGCTAGAAAGAAACCTGCCAAGATGACTGTTTCAGATCTGATTGTGTCAGAAACTGGGGCATGTGCAGAGAGGCATGGATGAGTGGCCAAAAAAACATAGACTCAGTAACTGGGCAGATCAGACTGTAGCAACCCATTCCTGGACTATTTTGCAATCTTACTGGAGAATACTGCAGTTATTAAGTTAGTAAAACCGTTCTTAGATACTCTGGCTTCCCCAATGATTTTTCTTATCAGAAGGTCACAAAAGGCCCCGGCCCTCTGGAACCAACTCCCCCCAGAGATTAGAACTGCCCCCACCCTCCTTGCCTTTCGTAAACAACTTAAAACCCACCTCTGCCACCAGGCATGGGGGAATTGAGATCCTCTTTCCCCCTAGGCCTTTACAATTCTATGCATGGTATGTATGTATGTATGTTTGGTTTTTATATTAATTGATTTTTAATCATCAATACCAAATTACTATTGTACACTGTTTTATTGTCGCTGTTAGCCGCCCCGAGTCTCTGGAGAGGGGCGGCATACAAATCCAATAAATAAATAAATAAATAAATAAATAAATAAATAAATAAATAAATAAATATGCCCTTACGACACTGTAGTTGTCATAAATATGAGTCAATTGCCAAGATAATTGGTTATCGTTATACACGCAATATAGACAATTAAAGATTACAATAAAATAATTTATGCATTATGTGAAGTTAAATAACAAAGTTTTGGATGTATAACTTCAAAGGAACGTAACTTTCTATTTTCCAATGAATATTTTCATTTTTGTAAGTACAGTAGGTTACTAACTGTAGTCACATTGGCTACCCTGAAATTATACGGCTATCATTACATTTTGCAGGAATCCCATCCACCTTGATAATTTCAAATGTAATACCTGCGATATTATAATCAAGTGATCAGTACATTCAATCTCTAAAAGTAATAAAGAACATCTAAATTTAGGAAAAGAATCAGTTATTTTGCAATCTATGTTTACAAAATATAGAAACTATGGAATTCAATGCTATCAAGGGTGATGATGGCCACTACTTTCAAAAATTTTAAAAGGAGAATCATGTTATCAATGACCAGTCTTAAACATTCAGAATGCCTTAAATACCAGCTACAGCAAAGCAATAACAGCAAAGAAAATGTATTGCCCTCCACTCCATATTTGTCAGTTTCCTGACTGCATCTATGCACACACAACTCTAACCTAGCAGGCACTTAACGTTTCAACTATATATATTCATGCAGCTGAGAAAAAAACAGAAACTACAATATATTTTACCTCAAGTTATACAAATGTTGAGCTGGTCATGGAATTATTTGAGTTGAATTTGAATTTATTGCAGTCACTCACCAATGCACACTAACAAAAATAGATAAGAATTAACACTTTCTACACTAAAAACAAATAACAATAAAATGAACTCACAATAATGAATTGCTAAATCAGAAACATGTAATTTTAATTTTTAAACTAGCACTTTTTCAGCCACAGCGGTTGATAAAATTGTTATTTTTAACAGGGATTTTCAGGGAACTACATTAATTTTATCCAAATGATATAAATTACAATACAACATTACATTTAAATTGTGATCCAGTTTTCATGCTTCCATCAATATACTGTGGAAAATAATTTGAGCGGGATTCAGTGTTTGGGGTGGGGGTGTTAATTCATCCTGGACTGTCAACAGGTCAGTTTGTTACACTGGTATGTGTTACTAATGTGTTTTAATGCCCTAGAATTTTTCTTTAAATTTTCCATCTATGTCGCAAAGGTGCTTTTTCAAGAGGTAAATGGAGTTTCTGGGGGTTTTTTGAAGACATTTTGCTTATTATCCAAGAAGCTTCATCAGCTCTGATTAAGAAGCAAATTGTCATCAAAGAAAAACCAGAAAGTCCAGTTGCCTCTTGAAAAAGCACCTTTGGAACAACCATGACCTGCAGGACTGTGAGTTCCCATAGACATCTTATACCTATAGGGAGTTAGAGAATGCATTAGCTAATAAAGCAGCCAATAGAGGTTCTCTCCCTTCTACTATGGGCTGAAATTAATAAAGGAAAAGAAGATGTGAAGGAGAATCAAGTTGGTAACTGTTTTAAATGTCTCATTTTCTGAACCTTAAAAAAACTTGCATAACATAAAGGCTCCCTCAGCATTTCATGAAAACAGACCTGTCAATGATCTAAGAATCAGAAAGTACCACAAGACTTCAAATCAAAACATGATCAGCTTTGTACTGATTATTAGTATTCACACACAGTTTTACGTCTGGGAAAATAATGCAGCACCTACCAATTTTGCCTCCGACTGCACCGGCTGTGGAGATGAGGGTCCTGGAATTCCTGGGATACTAGGCACCATGGTGACAGGTCTGACAAGCTGCCCAAAGAGAGTCCGAGTTAAGACCAAATACAAATTCTTCCTCATAAGCAATTAGGATTTTCTACCTGTGTGAATGGATGCACAGCCCCTTACTTTAACTACACCACAACACTGCTCTACCTCAATGAAATTATTAAGATTTGATTTAGAGGATCTTTAATCCTATCTGCTGGAATAAGGTAGGTGGTAGCAGCAGTCAGTTTGGGAAATAATCTTTCCAGACATGTTTATTTATTAATCAAATGTGTGTGCTGATGCCTTGCGGTGACTAATGAGATTGCAAAAACACTTTAAAATATAAAAAAAGGTCACAGTAAAATAAATACTATTCAAACATTCCCCTGAAAGGCCAACCACAATGTGGGAAATTTGACAAATATCCAATGGAAGTTCCTTCCAGGGCCAGCTCCAAAAAACAGACCTTTGTTTTGTTAATTCACAATAAGGTTTTTATCTGTTGAAATATTATTTATTAATTTATTATTACTATGATCACTTTTATTACTATTTGATTTACAACTCACTTTTTATTTTCTACAACTCAAGGCAGTTTACACAATGCCCCGCTTTCTATATTCTAATCCACAATAACAACCCTATGAGGTGAGTGTGACTAAAAATGATTAGCCCAGTGGTTCTCAACCTTTCTAATGCCATGACCCCTTAATACAATTCCTCATGTTGTGGTGACCCCCAATCATAAGTCTAGCGCTAATTCTCCCAACAGAGCTTTAGGCTGATTGGCAGGAAGGTCAGAGGGACACTACCACTGTACATGCCTGATTGGTCAGATTATAAAAATATGTTCCAAAGCACCAGAATAGAAGCTTTAGTTCCTAACACCATGGGAAATTTGTCTTTTCCCATGGTCTTAGGCGACCCCTGTGAAATGATCATTCGATCCCCAAAGGGGTCCCGAGTCGATCCCCAGGCTGAACAACATCGGATTAGCCTGAAGTCCCCTGGTTGGCTTTCATGACTAAAGGAGGAATAGAAATTGGTCCATCTAGTCCAGTCCACTCTTCAGCATAAAAAATCCAGAATTTTCTCAACAGATGGCTATCTAGATTTTGGTTTCACATTGTCAATACAGAGAAATCCTGCCTCTTGAACAGGGGTGGGCAATTAATTTTGCCATGGGGCCGCATGAGAAATTGGGATGGTTTTAGAGGGCCGGACTAATATAATTAACTCAGTTCTACCCCATACTGTAAAGACCCAGACCCTGGCCTGACCTAAATACCCAGACCCACTCTACAGACCCCTAATTATTTGCTTTACAGCAACACGGTGCACCACAGTCACTGCGCTGGAATGTTTGCATGGTTTCTGTGCTTGGCCACTCTCGGTAGGAGGTCGGGGTCCACTCCAGTGTGAGGATGAAAGAGCTCACCGTGTCTGCCAAGACTCCTCTGGTTCCTGCTTTCCTCATGATTCATCAGGAAAGCAGGAACCGGAGGAGACCCGGCAGATGCGGTGAGCTTTTTCATCCTCACACTGGAGCGGACTCCGACCTCCGTGGACCGGCCACAGACATCGGGCAGGCCAAATGCGGGTTGCCCCTTGCCTATGTCTGCTCTTTAAACCATGTGCACTCTCTTACTGGTTAATTGAAAACTAACCTCCTACAGTTTTAAAGGCACAGCCTATAAACTAAGGAGCAAAGATGAATCTTTCTCCTCTGCTCTGCAGCTGGCCTCCACCTATCATGAGTTATGTTATCAAACGTATCTCAATATGTTACTGCTACTTTTCACTTTTATTCATGGCTTCTGAAGGAGGAATTTCTTTTAGCTTTATCCTCTACAGCAGTGTTTTTCAACCGGTGTGCCGCGGCACACTAGTGTGCCGTGAGACATGGTCAGGTGTGCCGCGAGGCGGTTCACCCCCCCCGCTATTGCCCCCCCGTCGCCGCCGCCGCTATTGGCACCCTCCCACGGGAGGCCGGCAAAGGTTGCTTTGAAAGTCGGCCCCCTCGCGCCTGTGGCTTCTCGTCGCTTCCCCAAAGCACCGTCGCTTCCCCGAAAGCGCGCTCTTCATCTCCCTGCCAGCCCGCGGGGGGGGCGGGGGGGCGGGGAGGCGCCGGCAGCAGAAGGGAAGGGAGCCGCGGCCGCCCCTGCCTCCCCACGGTGCCTCCGGCCCCCTCGGCCTTTCGGCGCTGCCCCCCGCCCGCCCCCTCTCCTCCTCCGCTGTCCCCTGCCTTTCGGCGTGGCTCCTCCCGCACCCGGAACGCAGGAGACAAAAAATGGCCCAACTCTCGTTCTCTCTCCGTTCTCAGCGGAGGCCAGCGAAGGTAATATTCAATGTCGGGAGCGCGCGGGCGGTTGCGCGCGCTCCCTACCCCCCTGCTAGCCGCTCGGAATATTCAAAATAAGAAAAACCTTCGCCGGTGAAGGCTTTTCTTATTTTGAATATTCCGAGCGGCTAGCAGGGGGGTAGGGAGCACGCGCAACCGCCCGCGTGCTCCCGACATTGAATATCACCTTCGCTGGCCTCCGCTGAGAAGAACGGAGAGAGAACGAGAGTGAGTGACAGCAACAGACAGCAAGATAGAGAGAAAGTGAGAAAGAGAGAGAGAGAAAGGGGGGAGAGAAAGAAATAGCAAGAGAGAGAACAAGAGAGAGAAAGAGTGTGAGAAAGAAAACAAGAGAGAGAAAGCAAGAGAGAGAGAGAAAACAAGAGAGAAAGTGAGAAAAAGAGAAAGAGGGAGGGAGAGAGAAAGAGAGAGAGAGAAAGAACAAGAGAGAGAGAAAGAAAATAAGAGAGAACAAGAGAGAGAGAGAGAAAATAAGAGAAAAAGAGATAGCAAGAGAGAGAGAAAGCAAGAGAGACAGATAGGGAGAGGAAAGGAGAGAGAGAAACGAGAACAAAAAGGGGAGAAAAAAGGAGAAATGATTGAGGCAGAGAATGAGAGGAGAGAGAAACAAAAGAGAGAGAGGGGGGTGATTCTTGAAGCATATGGTAAAAAGCACCCAAATAATAAGAAATGCCCCCCAGCCCACACCTCTTTTTGAAAAGAATAAAAGAGAAAAAACCCCAGCCCTCAACTGGTTTTGGAAATGGTTCCAGTGTGTATACACACACACACACATAAGGGGGGGAGAGAGAGAGGGATGGAAAAAGAGGAGAAGTGAGAGGGAAAAGGAATGAGGGAGAAATGACAAACATGAGAGAGAAAAGGGGGAAAGACAGGAGAAGTACCCAGAAATGAGATATAAATTTGAGTAGGGATGATTGATGATTGACTGTATTTATAAGGGGATGTTACATGGGATTGTATATACGAGGGGGTTATGTATGTATGTATGTATGTATGTATGTATGTATGTATGTATGTATGTATTTATTTATTTAATTTGTGTCATTTTGGTTGGTGGTGTGCCCCAGGATTTTGTAAATGTAAAAAATGTGCCGCGGCTCAAAAAAGGTTGAAAATCACTGCTCTACAGGATCCTGATTTAGATCTAATTAGAGTTTCCCAGTATTACTACAGTCTAATTATATGCTCCTCTCCATCATCCTTATTGGTTTTGCCAGAGACACAGATCTTCCCAATATAAGGATTCAGTGAGAGGGACTTGTCCAAACTTTGAAGGAAGGGATCACATCATACAATAGACTTACTGGAACTGCAGTTGGTACGTGCACATTAGAATTTGTGATTGAAGCAGGAATAGCAACAGGCATGGTTTGTCCATTAGGAAGATGCAACAAAAGGGGGAAAGGGCCTGGCACCGGTCTAAGAAAAGAAGAAAAACTATTTCATAAATATTTGAAACAATCCTATCCAATGATAAAAATTATTAAAATAGTTACGGGTTTTTTTTTTAAAAAAATCAAATATACTCATCTAATGAGTTTCACCATTTCAACACTATGAGATTTTTTTGGGGATCATTGCTACTGATCATAAATAAGAAATAGTTTATGGAACACTGTAACATTATTTGATGGTTTTCTAGGTGGTGAGGTTAGTGGGGCCTTTCAGACCTGTAATGTCAATGTAAAGAAACAGAATTAGAAGAAGAGGAAGAAACAATCTGATCCAGATACGAAGTTCTGCAACCTGAATTAGTCCTTCGGTTTGCAAAAAAGACTAAGAACCACTAATGGAAAGAGAAATGTTTTTAGCAATTCCTCTATTCCATCAAAATACAACTAATGCATCAAATTTCCAGATGGCACCCACAAAAAATGGAGGAATCAATGAATACACTACCTTCCTTTCAGCAAAAATATTTTATGAGAGGAACTCTGGAGATAAGCCAGAGGTATTATGACTTACAAAACAAACATCAACATTCGTTTCCGTCATTTCCCCCCTTTAGTCATATATAAAGCACAAAACTAAATAAAACTGAGTTTTCATTAGAAAAATCTGGATTATTTTCTTCAACTTGTTAAAACCCCAACCAGCCCTTGCCATTTTATTGAATTATTGGAAGCTTATACCAACAGTTGAGAGGATTTATTTACAAGAGATAAGAACATTTTAGTATCTATTTAACACTTACACTATTGGCCTATTGGAAGATGGAGCTTGTGTTATGACAGTGCTAGATGTCGGTGAAGGTATGGCTTGCTGAATAATGACACTTGAGTCAGAACTTGCAAGCAACACATTAGGAACCTGTAGAGAAGCTGGGCGTACAATTGTGGAAGTAGGCTGGGCAGTTTGCTGCAGACACACTTCCTGCAAGAAACATGAAAGCTTCTCAATTTCCCAAGCCCCATTAGAATCAAAGATAATCAGAATTATTCAATTATATTTAGATTTCTTTTAACTTTTTCTCAAAAATGTTAAAATCCCTCAAATCCTTTTAGTTGCAACTTACTACCATTTCTTACATTAAGAACTACCACATGGATCTGGAATAGGCAATCTCCAGTCCTAAGGCCACATGCAACCCTTGGCCCGATTTCATGCAACCCTCAGCCTAATTTGAAAAGTTCTTCACAACTGATCAGTTCAGACCCCCGGCAATAATGATCTGTCCCTCCCCCAGCAGACTGCTGTGAGAAAAGAAAAGAAAAGAAAGGGAAAGAGATTATGAAAGAAAAAGTATGAGGGGAAAAAAGAGGAATTCTAGAGAGAGATTAAATGGGTCAATCAGTTCACTTTTGCTCTAGTTCTCTCTAAGACCTGCTTCTGCTTCACCTATCGCTGCCAATGCCAATGAAATTCCCAACAAATGTTACTTTCATCTCCCAAAATAGATCATCCACCCCAGCAAAAATTGTCTGGTCAGGACTACATGCAAAGGTAATATTCTGCAAACATGCTGTCATCAAGGTTTGAGAGGGATTTTTTCTCACACTTCATAACTGTCTCTACATCACTTAAATTTAAATTGTTTTTTATCAGATTTTAGTAATAATTTGTGTCTGGAACTCTGCACTTTGATATGGCCCAAAGGCTGTCAATAAAGCAAAGAAAGTAAATTTGTCATTTAAATGTGTAATACTGGTATGGATTCTTGATATGGATAGGTTTGCGTGCCTAATCCGTTTGAGATATATAGCAGCAAGGATTGTGTTTGCATCACAAACATTGCTATACTGGCTTTTAATAACTATACAGGGTAATAAAACTGCATTTTAGTGCTTCAAAAATGTTAACATTTAAAATTTTAATTTTAATGTAATGTTTACATTAATGTGGGTTTAATTTACTCTATATAAGGAATACAGATTTGCAGATGAGGTTTAGCAGAATATTTTTACAATTACCTTAGATTTACTGGTAATATCTATAGAAATATTGCATATTTGAAGTATAAAAAATCTCTGACCTTCTCGTCACTGGTCGTAGACTCTGGATGAGGTAAGGGACTATCTTGGTGAGTTGTTTCAACCACTGAAGGCTCTTCAATTTTATTTCTTATAATTGGTGTTGCAAGAGGTGATAAATCTAGAGGCATCTGTAAGAATTAATGGCAAGATAAATGTTAAAACATGCAAAATATAAACGTTCCTTTAAAGAACAGAGAACTCACAATCATGCCAATGTAGTACCCAAAAATACGATTTTTTCAGTTAGTTAGAAGGCATCTACTGCTAATATTAACTTAATATAAAGTGATATCCTTGAAGTTAAATCCTATGAAAAACAACAGTGTCCATTTAGAAATAGAATGTAGAATTACCAAAAAGCCTATTAAGAGCTTTGTCTTTCAAGCAAAGTAATATTGAATTAAAATAATATTGTTATGTTCATCCTCATTTTGTTAATGCAAAATTTCTAGCTGCAAACAGAATTCAAGTAATCAATACTTTTTAAACTGACATAGTTTTAATCTGCTACATTTACATACTTTTTTAATATCATCTTCAGAAGCTTTTTTGAATTCATTTTCAAAAGGACTTGCTAGTTCATTGAATAAACCCACTTCTTCACAATTCTTCAAAAATCGAGTTGGCGTTGGAGTTTGATCTGAGATTAAAAGGGAAATATATAATTTCATCCCCTAATATAAAGGCATATATGTTTGGCAATCACAATCAATATTATTAACATCATGTGCACTTTATAAAATTAATATGTTCAAGCAAGAGCACAGTCAGAGCAAAGTTGAACATCTTGTTCTTAATGTCACCATATTTTTGTTTTAAGAACATTATTGAAAATTCAAACATCATAGCTAAAAGGACATGAATGCATATGAACCTTTCATTTGTAAAAATTCAAGATAAACTATATAAGGAAGAATACAGATATATTTTTTGTATTTGAAGATGTGCTTTATCCATTACTTTGCTCAGGGGCTTTAGACAAAGCAAATACCACACTGAAATCTCAAAATTAAATGTAACACAGAATTAAATGTTTGCTTCTCCAAAATATCATAGAATTCAATTAATTTGACAATAGCCTTTCATCTTAAAAATTATAACTAAGCAATTAAAGGGAAAAAGTCAGGTATTCAGAAAAAGAACTCTTATATATGAGGAGGAGTGGCAGAACATGGGAGCGGAGTCAAAAGAGAAGTCATCAAAAATATATTGTGTGGATATGCATTCTCTGTATCTACAATAAATTGCTAGATGTTACTCCTCACAATTTTGTGAAATTCTGTATATTAGACCAGTAGTGGGTTCTAAAACCCTTTACTACTGGTTCACCTAATAACAACCTATTGGCTATGTATGCAGTAGTGGGTTCTAAAAACCCTTTACTACTGGTTCACGTACACACTTGCACGTCGTTTCTGTGCATGTGCAGAAGCATTCCAGGAGAGTGGACGGAGTCTCCCGCCATCAGCACTACTGGTTCTAAGAACCAAGCCGAACCGGGAACAACTCACCACTGTATTACATGGCTCTTAATTACTAAGTCTGAAGCATACATAGCCAGTAGGTTGTTATTAATTTATCAACCAGTCAATGTTAAGGAAAAGGACAATACATGATATAACTGAATTTTATTTGTAAAAAAACCAACCCTCTGACAGGATCTCAAGCATGTACAGAAAATACACAAAATCTGGGCATGTGCCAACAGTTGCATTAATAAAAGATATACTAACCAGCTACAATGACACTGTCATTACGAGCTGGACCGAATTTCAATGTCATCTCATGCTTATGTTTATGGACAGCCAAATGATCTTCGTTGGTAAAACGCTGTGACAAGAAGTTTGAAAATACAGTTATACATTTGAATTGTGACTAAACAATGGGAATCATTTTCTGAACGGGTTACAAACCATTTGCAATGAAAAGGCTGATTGATTTTTGTTTAATTAAAAGGTTGATACAATTATGTTTTATTGACCATTCTTTTGAATATTTAAGTAGCATCATCATAAGGAACAAATGACACATATCAATTTTACTATTTTTCCCTCTACAAATTTTGATGAACAATAATTCAGAGTCTTAATACTATGATAAATTGCAAATATGAAGGACTTGCAACAGGCAGAATATTCTGATTCTATAAGAATTCCCTCCTCCTCCTCTCCTTTATTCTGCCACCCACCTAAGAATCCTCTAATTCAGGGGTGTAACACTGGATTTCTCGGAGGACTGGATGAGTATTGTAGTTTTCTGTGGACCAGCAAGAGTCAAGGCAACGTGAGGGGGGCGGAAGAGATGCCTTCTGCAGCATCCTGCTGGCCAAAATAGGGCATGGGCTGTGTGTGTCTACAAGGGCTCCCCCTGTTCCTCATTTTTATTCTCCATGGCCTCCTGCAGCACTCTGCCAGCCATTTGGGGTGGGGGTGGGGTTGGGATCCGTTGTCAGCCAGCAGAGTGTTGCAGACAACCATGGAGAGTGAAAATGAGGTACGGGCCACTGTGAACACAGCCAATTTTAGCGCCAGAGGCACCATGGGCCGGATTTAAACCCCCTGGGGCAAGATCTGGCCCACGGGCCTTGATTTTGATGCCCAGCTCTAGTTCTACTCCAGAAAAATCAGGAATTTAGAAAATAGATTGAAGCACATATAAAAAATTGCCTTATTTCTTTGTGCTCTGTTTTTCATGACACAACTTAGCCATTAGATTCTATTCAATGCTCAGTAATTGTGGGGCACAATTAAATGGAAATGACAAGGAATAGATCATCTCTGTGCCAAATTCCCCAACTGCTGTTCACTTATAAGACTTAGCTTAACAGGCATTCTAGTCTTCTAGGATGGTGTATATGTGCTTCTAGCACATACTGGTATTTCTTGGAATAAGACTTTTAAATTATTCAAAATTAAAATATCACATGTTATAGATCACACATCAGGATATAGTCTTCTTCATTTAATACAGGGGTGGGCAATTAATTTTGCCATGGGGCCTCATGAGAAATTGGGATGGTTTTAGAGGGCCAGATTAATATAATTAACTCAGTTCTACCCAATACTGTATATTACTGGGTAGAACTGAGTTATATTATAATTATATATTATATTATATTATATTTATATAATTATATACTATAATTATATTATAATTATAAATTAATTGCCCACCCCTTCCTTCCTTCCTCCATTTCTCCTTCCTTCCTTCTCCAGATGGAGAGAAGCTTGTCTCTCTGATTTTCTCTGCGTTTTATTTCTGCTTTGGGGCAGTTCTTTACTTCTCTTTCAAAATATTCCTTTCAGGTGCCTCTCTTCAACTGACCTACATTGTCAGTTGAGAAAACAATGTGGAGGCTTTGCCTGAAAGTAGCTTTTGATTCCTTTTCATCCTCCTCCTCCCTTTCCCCCCCCTGAGAGGTGGGGTGGGGGGTTTGCTTTAAATTTCTTGGAAAGGCCAATGAACAATTAAAAAATGAGCATTTATTGTACTTTTGCAAAAGGGCATGGAAAGATAATTTCTCCTTCCTTCCTCCCCCCAATTCTTCCTTCCTTCCTTCCTTCCTTCCTTCCTTCCTTCCTTCCTTCCTTCCTACCTACCTCCGCGGGCCAGTCACAGACAACGGGCGGGCTGCATCCGGCCCCCAGGCCACACTTTGCCCAGCTCTGATTTAATACAACTGAATAAATCAGTTAAATGCTGTTGCACCATTAGATTATTATATTTACCTCAGGGATGAAATGCTCCCAGTTTGGGCGTGCCTGCTGGTGGTCAGAGAGCCGATAGCAACGGTAGCACGAGACTTCGCTCAGTTGCCCAGATGCTGCATGTGGGTGGGCAAAGCTTTGTGCTATTGTTGCTACTGGTTCTCTGACCACCAGCAGGCATTCCCGAACTGGGAGCATTCCACACCTGATTTATCTATTTGCATAGGTACGAGCCATGCAGAAGAGAGGGGCGTGGCCAAATATTGCAGTACCATGGGTGTTTCCTTGCTCTGAGGGAAATTCCAAATCCTAGCTGCTGTGGGACCTAAAACCGGATTGGGAACAGGTCTGAGCTCCCCTGGAGGGGTGGTGAAGAAGAGAGGCATCGCTCGGTGGTCCTGCGGGTCTTACAACCCCCGCAGGGAGCCAGCACTAGCCTCTTGACCAGCAGCTGTGGAAGACAACTCTGCCGCCATTAGCTGGGATGGCCACGATCGGAATGATAGGCACAGAGAGATTGCCTGGTGTATATAATTTATAAACCTGATTTAATGTTGAAAAGAATTTTGATAATTATTGAAATTATCGGAATGATATGAGATCTGTATAACTATTTTTAAAAGGTTATTAAAATAAGATTATATAATTTATAAATTTGACATTATGTTGAAGAGATTTTAGCTATTAGGGTTTTTTTGTATATTGGGAACTTGTAATATAACCAACCAATGGATGGATGTGTAGTGGTAAGATCTGAGTATGTTTAAATAATGAGGATGAGTTAAAATAAGAAATTGAGTAATAAAGGTGTAAGGGAGTTCTGAAAAAGGTAAAAGAGATTAGAAATCTAGGGCATTTAGAAATGATAGAAGTAAAATGAGCAAAGGTATAAATTGAGGAAAAGGAGGAGTAAGGTCAAAAATTAAAAATATAAACAGGGTAGATTTGAAGGATAAATAAGGAAGATGGTACAAGAGACAATAAATATGTATGGAAGATAAGCTATAGTGATTAATTAGGAGAAAAAAATTAAAGGTGGTAGGTGAAAATTAAAGGTGGTAGGTAGACTGAGGCGGCAAAAAGAGGTAGCAAGAAGGCAGCATTAGAATAATAGTAAATATATATAGTATAGTATCCATCCTTCCGAGGTGGGTAAAATGAGGACCCGGATTGTGGGGGCAATATGCTGCCTCTGTTAAAAAGTGCTATTGCTAACATGTTGTAAGCCGCCCTGAGTCTAAGGAGAAGGGCAGCATAAAAATTGAATGAATGAATAAATAAATAGCAAATATACATAGTATAGTATAGTATGGTATGGTATGGTATGGTACAGTATAGTATTAGTAAAGCATAGCATAGTATAGGTATATATGTACTGTATATATATATGCATATATATATAAAGATACAGGAAAAATACAAGTTTAAGAATAGCATCGATGATGGAATGAAGTTAGGCATCTTAGTTATCATCTGTTTACCATAAAATGGATTATGATTAGATGTACTCTGGGAAGGGACAAGAGGGAGAAAGAGGAAGTAGAATGGAAAGGGAGTGGAGTGTAGGGAAGTAAGAAAGAGGGAAAGAAGGAGAAAGAAGGTAGAGGAAAGAGAGGGAGATGGAGGGGAGAATTATGAAGTATTGAGGGAAAATAGATGGGCGACAAAAGTACAAAAGGTGTAAAATTAGGATGTTTGCTTATGGTATATTGGATAGTAATGTATAATTATATAAGTTTTGATATGATTTATGGTATATGTATGTATGTATGTTTATATGAAGTTGGTAAAAAAATTTTTTTTTAGAAAAGTCTGAGCCATGCTCCTGCCCCTAGCAGTTCAAAAGCAGGCAAATGTGATTGCAAAATAGGTATCGTTTTGGTGGGAAGGTACCAGCATTCTGTGGCATATAGTCATGCTGTCCAAATGGCCATGGAATTTGTCTTCGGACAACTCTGGTTCCTTGGCTAAGAAACAGAGATGAGCACAGAGATGATATATAACTGGATGGGGAAACCTTTACCTTTTTAATAAACCATGACCATTTCTGAATTTCCATCCGAAGATTCCTGAACATTTTCTCTTCCATATCTCTTTCTATGAGATTGGATAGAGATAAGATACCTATGATATTGGATCACTAAGCTATATCATTTTTAAAAGGGAGATGGCTTTCTGGTCATTTGTTTAAAAAGTGTGATAGTGACGATGTTTTGCAAACTCAGAAATGTAACAGTGTGCACTGGCTGTCAACTATTCAGCCATTGTAATATTATGTTGGGGTAGGAATTATTAGTTTTTGACTAACGTAAAATAAATTTGTAGTATGTGAATGTTACATGTGCTTTAGATAATTCAACAATCATTTAAACATTATGCAAAAAAGGGCATACATATGAAAATAGAATATTCCACATCAATATTTCTAAATATATTAATCCACTAAATAGCACAGCTATAATTTAGCTATCTGTTAACAGATTAGGCTACATTTATAAATGTAGAATACAAAAGAAGACAAATCACAGAATTTAAATTGAAAAGCTGCTTTAAGAATTGCATTTTCTTAAATTACTTCCGGTTAACAGAAAGAAGTTAGATCATGCTGAATTTTTCATCTCCCTACCCTTTTAGTGTCTACTGTACTGTTATATTACACTCACATTGAAAATGTTTGGGGTGTTATATGATCAATTAAAACATGTTATAGAAAAAATTTAAAAATATACAAATATTACAATTTTAAAACTAAGATATTACATACATTTTGAAGCACCATTAAAGCAAAGAATAAAAAAAACCTTCATCTGGCACCAAAATGTAAGCATCAGGCTAGCATCTCTACAGAAAGTAAAGTCCTGGTAAGTAATCACAGAGGGAGATACTACTTCTGGCAGAATGACATTAACTGATGTTACCTAGATGTTAATGAAACCTCTGCAAGCCAACAACCAAGTTCAGAGAGCATCAAGGATTCCACAGCCTGACCTTAAGTCCTTTAGGGAATTATAGGCTACTACCATAATTTTTCTGAACTGGTGCAAGAAAAACGGACTGATATGCACACATATTACAAAGCACTGATATAATGTAATCGTGTCAGCCATTTTCAGGTAATAGCCTAGCTGCTCCATTTTAAAATCAAACTTTCTGGACTATTTTCAAAGGGACATATATAATCCATAATCCTACCTGGAGTGATATCAGCATGAATGATGTTGCTAGGCTATTTTTCTCCTGGCAAGGTCATAGTTGTTGTTAGCAGCCAAGATGATAAAAGGTATTCTAAGTTCCTGAAGACACTCAGGCTTTCAAATGATAATGCTGGGTCCAAAAATATTACCAAAACCATACCCTTGAACTCTAGTGGAAATACAAGTCTTTCCTCAATTAGATGAACACAATTAATCAAACAGGTAGCCCATTTACAGGAAGTTTGCTTTCTCTGTACTGAATGACAGTTATTAACCCTATTCTAAGCCATCGTCTTGCTTAAGCCTATTTATTATTTATGATTATTTTCAAAATAATTCTTCAAGAAAACAACTCCTTTTCAAAACATACATGTATTGCAAAATGAGTTCCTCAAGCATATTGTAAAATATTTATATATACTCAAAAAGAATACAAGAACGGTGAAATAATGAGTTCATATAATTGAAAACATCACTCCATATGGCAAAACATTAAAATATTCTTTATATTAAAAGAAGCTCCTTTATATTAAAAGAAACTCCAAGACGATTTCTTTTCATCCCCTCCTTTGTATTATTCAGTATGGCTATAAGATAAACAATTTAATAACACTGTCTTCTTATTATGAAGCAATTAAAAAAAGCAATTTGAAAAATGAAACAATTCTAATAACAGAAATAATATGAATATGTTTTTTTAATCTACCTAACTTCCCATTCCTAAATTATCCAATGATCAGGAACAATTACAACAAACAAACAGACAAACAAACAAATAAATGCACTTGGATTGAGGCTACATGCAGATCCACTGCAGACCTTAAGATTCATAATGTACAGTATCTTAAAAGTGAAGGGAAATTAAATTTGCTGCTCATTCCAGTCCAAGAGCCAGAAACTGAACATGCAACAAGAAGTGCATTATTAAACTGGGACAATTGTTTCTTGTTTAAAAGAAGGAAACAGATGCTATTAGGATCAGACATAAACCACTAACAGATGTTTCTGTTGACTTAGATGAACAAATCTAAAATATATATATTACCTGTCCACATCCAGGGGCAGTACATAGAAAGGGTTTGTCATCACTCATATTCTACAGGTTCTTGTGTTACCTACATTGAAGTAGCAAACATAATTAGTTAAGATTGTGCCAAGAATTTATCTTGCATTGATTTACATGTCAAAGCCTCAAATAAAAAACAATATTTCAATACATGTAATTATTTCAAGCACATTTCTAAATTAACTAATAAAAAATTCCAAATAATCTGGGGCATTATTTGTCAAAGTGAAATTGAAACTTAAAACACACAAGTTTGTTTGCTGGCTTGTTTATTGTATTTATATGCCGCTTACTCCAACATGGACACAGTATCAGTCAAGCTTGAAAACATTTTTATGAAATACAGAAATTAGGCTTTAACAGGACCTAAATGTGTCAATATGTCTCCCTTTGGTAGATTCTACCAAAGGTAGTACTTGACTTATAAGTTTGCTCAGTGACTGTTTAAAGTTACAACACTTAAAAAAGTGACATGACTATTTTTCACACTTGCCACCATTGCAGCATCCCCACAGTCACGTTCAAATTCAGATGCTTGGCAATTGACTCATATTTACGACGGTTGTAGTATCCCGGGGTCAGGTTTTGCAACCTTCTGACAAGCAAAGTCAATAGGGAAGCCAGATTCACTTAACAACCGTCTTGCTAACTTATCAGCTGCAGCGATTCACTTGTGGCGAGATTGTAAAATGGTGCAAAATTCACTTAACAATTGTCTTGCTTAGCAACAGAAATTTTGGGCTTAATCGTGGTCGTAAATCGAGGACTACCTATATGCCAAAGGGATAAGGTGAACAATTTACTGAGTGCGAAAGACTTCTTATTCCAGAAATGCTATATTCTTTTTCTGGTTTTGGATGAGTTGCTTTTTCCCATTTAGAAGTAGTTTATATAATCTGGGAATCCCAGAACTACTGGTGCTACCTGTACATAGAAGATATTTTCACAGCTTCATTGTGTACACTGATTACAGCATGGCCTTTTCTAAATAAGAAATCACTCATATCTTGATAATCTATTTCTGGGATGTAGGCATGGGAATGACTTGGAAAGTTACTGAGATGGTTCACAATGCAGCAGTCTGAATGTATCAGCAGCTTGAGTTTATGGGTACTAGTCAGTGGTGGGCTACGAGCCAGAATGCTAAATTGCGTTTGCCGCCGCAGCTCATAAGTTCTTGCGGGACCAGTGTGATTTTGCTGCTGCACCTGTGAAGGTAGCAAAATTGCGCACGGAGCCTCAGGGAAACCTCACTGAAACACTGGCGCAATTTTGCTACCTCCACAGGTGCAGCAGCAAAATCGTGTTGGTCCCGCAAGAACTTATGAGCTGCGGTGGCAAGCGCAATTTAGCGTTTCGACCCGTAGCCCATCGCTGGTATTAGTCTATATGCAAATGTAACATTGCTTTTTTGCCAGTTTGTGGGATAGCAGTTTGCTTCCGAGGCAATTCAAGGTGCTGGTTGTCATTTTAAAATTCTATATAATCCAGAACTTGAGCATCTTTGTAATATCCTACTTAAAATGGTTCCTTCCAGTTCACCACAATATTGAACAGTTGGTTCCTTTAGGAACTCTACTGCTAGGAAGTATAATCTATCCTCCCTTCTCTAGAACCTGGAGGTCAGATTTTGGCTTGAATCTCTTGGCTTTTCAAAAAATGATCCAGAACTGGCCCTGATAACAACCTTCTGGGACCTGAGGAGTTTGTCCCTTGAGGAGTTTCCTGCAGAGTGTTTACATTTGTTCCTTGGTGCTTAAGAGTATGTGATTGTGGTAATTTTCTGTTATTCATATTTTTACTTCCATTACTACGCTGAGGTGTGTATTGTGCTCAGAATCACTTGTGATGAAAGCAAGGTAAATATATAAACAAAGACATTACTAAATGGTGTTTATAGTGGTGGAACCTAATTGCTATGGAAGGTTATAAAGCTTAATGGAAACATAAACTCAGAGTGGATTAGATACCATTAATTCAGACGTTCTTAAACTTAACAATGGAAATGAGGAATGTATAAAATATTATCGGAAAATGTGTCGGTGGAATCTTTAATTAGATCAGATGGTTCCTGAATAATTTTTATCTAAAATAGATTAAAATTAAGCCTGACAATCAGTAACTAAATTTATATCTTAATGAATACAAACGGGACACTTTTTAAATAAGTTTAAATTTTAAAATGTTTTAACCAATTATAGATTCTAATGGATTCCAATGAAAAGGGTTCTGATTGAGTGAAGCGAATCTCTCTTTAATTTTAGGTGGGTAAATTTATTTCCACTTATGAAATATTATTCTTTTTACTGTGTTTTGGTGGAGTCAATTCTTTTCATGAAATGTTAACTTAACTATATTTTAGTAATATAGTTCAGCATCACATTTATATCTTTAGCTGATGTTTTTCTTCCCAAAATTTAACCATGACATGACTTGAAACCAAACCAAAGCTCTAGATGAACAAGACTAAGTTCTTATAATTGATAATTGATATACTGTATTATGATTCCAATTAAGCTAAATATCCAAACTGAACTGCATTGGATGGCAATTCCATTTTAAACATGCAGAAGTCCAGATATTGGTAATTCAAAGTGGCCTTCCATATAGGTAGCACTTGTATGGAAGTTGCTGCACACACATACAACATAAACAATGTCAGAGAATAATACAGATAATCCTTGACTTACATCTGTAATTCAGCCCAGAATTACAGCTGTAAGTTATTCTGGTTGGTAAGTGGTTCAATATATGACTGCACCTCGTTTTATGACTTTTGTGCTCGTTATTAAAGAAATATCAATGACCATTTTGCCAGAAACCAGACGTTTCCAGCAAAAAATATAGTAAAACATGTTCACGATTGTGGGATACTGCAAATGGCTGTACATGCAGGCTGAGCACCCAAAATGCAATCATATAACCATAGTGTGGATGGGGTGGACCATTAGCTGTTGGAACTTTGAATGCAGGATATAAATAGCCCTAGGGACCAGTTATAAATGGAGGATTACCCAGAATTTCCATCAAAATTGCACTCCAGTCCAAAATCCAAACAGTATTGCCCAGATGAACATTATGCACAAGGAAGAAAAATCTGGATCCTTGTATACCAAGAGGGAATGAGGATAATCACTGTATGAATTTATGCTTCTCAACATGCTACCATTTATATGAGGCCCTTAAAAATAAAAGTACGGGGCAATCTAATTTCATTATTGGAACATTGACCACAACATAGCTAAATAACAATATCGAAAAGTGCCAGAGTTTATGAACCAACCATAATTGGTTTCATGCCTTCTGAGCTAGTGAGCACACCTCAACTCCCTCCAATTTATTAAGAAAAAGTCTAATCCCATCTAGAAATGGTTGAAGAGCTTTATGAGCTTTCATGCAGACAATTACTATTTTCATGCAATGAGTGCTATCATTAAGCTGCCAAAAAAATCAAGAATCCATTAAGTCACAATTTCCTTTTTCTCTGCAACCATCCATCAGGGTAGCTGAGAAAACCTCTGGCCTGAAGACAAGTCAGCATCAGAAATGAAGATCCACTACTTCCACATAAGTTTAGTTGTTTTCTGCTTCCACCATTGATAGAATAATTGAAGTACACAAGGGAAAAGAATCGCATGCTGCTACTTGTTCCATGAAATCAATACATATTTGGATTCAGACACAAAGTCCTAAAAAGTACTTTTTATGAATCAGTTTCCTCAGCAACATGTGGTTTTTTAAAGCTATGTTTGCCAATGAAAACATATATCTTTCTCTTTTTATTGAAACAAATTATATCTCAAGATAAGGCATACAATAATTTAAAAACCATCTCGAGAGTGTCTTCTTTTTGATTCAATAGTATAAAGTATTGTCACCCATTGATGTAATAAATGCAACAAACAACTGACTGATCACATTACCTTTCTAGGCTTCTAAACAATCATGACAGGTGGCACTATTCTTGCAATTGTTTGAAAGGCTCCTTCTCCAAATTGGACAATTTGGAAAAGGAGCCTTCCAAATGATCATGAGAATGGCTCCTTTGTAGGACATCCCAAGGCAGCCTCTATAAGGCCACACCTTGCAGTGGCTGAACATGTTTGTCAGCAGCTGCAAAACAAGTGAAGTTGAGAAATATATTTGTGTTGCTGGGCTCTGCTTCCTGAGCATGGAAGGGTGGAGAATAGGCCTGGGTCTCCACAGCCATGGCAGTATTGTGCACAACGGTGGGCCAAAGAGCGGCTGAGACTGTGATAGATATAGGTGCATGTGTGGACAATTACAACAGCCTGAAGTTGGTCATAAGAATGAACTAAATGCCAAGTGTCTGGATTTTCATCACTTGACTGCAGGGCCTTTGCATGTTTATAATTTTGACTATAGGTCATACATCCATTCATTCTGCACCATCATAATTTCAAATTGTTATCACATCCTAATTTGAACATGGGCATTTTACAGTGCCTAAGCCAAGGTTCGACAAACCCAGGCGCCTGGTCGCCAGTGGCGCCTAGAAAATGTTGTCTGGCGCCTAGAAAATGTTGCCTGCTGTACTGTATGTCAGCGTTTCCCAACCGGTGTGCCGCCTGGGCAGGGCGCTGCGGTGCCTCTGACCTCTCCGCTCCTGCCCGATGCCGCGGTTTCTGGCGCTCTCCTGCTGGGTCCCAAAGAAGGCAGGCAGGAAGGAGAGCTCCATTCTTCGCGCCTTTTTCCCGCCTTCCGTCTTTGGGGCCCAGCAGGAGAGCGCCAGAAACCGCGGCATCGAGCAGGAACCGGGAGGTCGGAGGCACCGGCACGGCAGCGCCCGCCCAGCTGAAGGTTCCCTGTCGTCATCGGCAAGTGTCCTTTGGGGCCCGGCGGGAGGGCACTGGCGGTGGGAGCGGGGGGGGGGCCGCGGCTGCAGCGGCACAGGCAGTCGCGGGGAGATGGCGGGGGGAGCGGGGGGCGGCTAAAGCGGCCCCGGGCACCGTTCCCTGTACGCTTTTCCAGGGGCGCGCAGGGAGCCGCGGCCACCCGCCCGCCTACCGGATTTCCCTCCGCGCGGCTGGGGAGGTGGATTCGCCGCCCCCGCCAGCCCGATCTCCCTCCAGTGGCTGGTGACGTAGTTCTACCGCCCTCGCCAGCCTGATCTCCCTCCGTGGGGGGGTGGGGGGCGACGAACCGACGACCGGGGGCTGTCCGTCCGTGTTGGGTGGTGCAGGGCAGGCACAGGCAGCCCCAGGGGAGAACAAGGGAGGGAGAGAAAGGAAAGAGAGAGTAAGGGAGGGAGAGAAAATTGAATGAAGGAGGGAGAGAAAGAAAGAGTAAGAAGCAGAAAGGATAGAGAAAAAGGAAGAGAAAGGGAGGGGGAGAAAGGAAAGAGGGAGGAAGGGGGGAGAGAAAATTGAATGAAGGAGGGAGAGAAAGAAAGAGTAAGAAGTAGAAAGGATAGAGAAAAAGGAAGAGAAAGGGAGGGAGAGAAAGGAAAGAGAGAGAAAGGGGGGGGGAGAAAATTGAATGAAGGAGGGAGAGAAAGAAAGAGTAAGAAGTAGAAAGGATAGAGAAAAAGGAAGAGAAAGGGAGGGAGAGAAAGGAAAGAGAGAGAAAGGGAGAGAAAGGGAGGGAGAGAAAATTGAATGAAGGAGGGAGAGAAAGAAAGAGTAAGAAGCAGAAAGGATAGAGAAAAAGGAAGAGAAAGGGAGGGAGAGGAAGGAAAGAGATGAGAGAGGAAGGAGGAGACAGAAAGAGAGGAAGGAAGGAAGAGAGGAAGAAAGAGGGATGGAGAGAGAAAGGAAGGAAGAGAGAGAAAGAGGGAGGGAGAGAGAAATAGAGCGAAAGGGAGGAAGAGAGATGTCAGGTGGAGACTCGGCAAAAAACCAAGTTTGCTTAAAAAAAATTCTGGCTCCTAAATTTTTTGGCTGGCTCCTAGATTCTGAACAACTTTGTCGACCCCTGGCCTAAGCCACATCCATCCCTGCGGTTGTCCTTATCTAGCCCATGTAAAGTCAATTGGAAATTAAAAATCAAATGTAAATAAGAGGTAACATGCATTCTTACCAGTAAAAACCAATCAAAACCATGTAATTTACTGCTTTTTATAAAGTGGCAAAATAAATGTTGAGTAGAATTAAGTTCAGCCTATTGGTTCAGCCCTCTGCAACAGTTCCAGTTTCTCATGTGGCCCCTTAGGAAAATTAATTGCATCCACTGCCCTAATTGGTCCATTTGAGAAATGAGTGTGAATAGAACCTTTTGTCATATGACACATGACTTGGAGAATATATTATTATATACATAGCCTGGAAACAAGTATTTCTGAGATGATGAGAAATAGATTTTATTTATTCTTTGAAGACAAAGATAAATGCTTTAATATGTGCTTATTTCAGGACTTTAGAATTCTTCCTTAGAACATATACATTTTCATTGTTTTTTGGGCAACAACTCCAACCTGCAAAACCAGATATTCTGCCAAATATATGGTATTTCATAAATAAGCAGATTTACAAACACAAAGATTTACAAACACAAAGACATTCAATAATTATGGAATGATCTAAACAAGGTGTTGGTAAACATATACAGGAGGGGAAATGTTAACTTTATGACATTTAATAGCCAATTTAATAGTATATTTCCAAAGTTTTAATCCAAATTCCTGACCATATATATCCATGGGATCGATAGGAATAAATTCAAAATTCTTTTAGTAGAAAAATGGAAAATTATGTGTACAGAGTAACATAATTCATTTTAAAATACCATACTTTTCAGAATATAAAATGCACTCCCCATCCCAAAAAGGGCAGAAATGTGGGTGCATCTTATATACTGCATATAGCCATTTTTTGGTCACCCAAAGCAGAGGGTTTGGGAAGTCTGCAGAGTGCTCCTGAGGGCTGGGGTAGGGCAAAACCTCCCCCCCCCCCTTACGTACGTCTTCGAAATCTTGGTGCATCTTATACACCAGTGCATCTTATAGTCTGAAAAATATGGTATTTTAAACTACAGGTAGTTCTCACTTAACCACAACGGAGACTTGCAACTCTACCATTAAGGAACATGGTCATTTGTGAGACATCACATAACCAAGACTTAGAAATTTTACTGCAGTTTAATTCATTCACTCTGTTTTTTGGAAGCTGGCTGTGAAGTATAAAAATGGAGATCAAGTGACTATGGAACACTGCAAAGGTTATAAGTGCAACAACCAACTGTAAAGCTATTTTCAGCACACTGCAACTTCAAATGGTTGCTTAATGCAGTGTTTCCCAACCTTGGCAACTTGAAGATATCTGGACTTCAACTCCCAGAAGTCCCCAGCCAGCATTTGCTGGTTGGGGAATTCTGGGAGTTGAAGTCCAAATATCTTCAAGTTGCCAAGGTTGGGAAACACTGGCTTAATAGATGAGGACTACCTGTACCTCATTTCAAAAGAACATATCAAAATCTTCTTGGCTTGGCAATCTTAGTTCACAAACATTCTATTCAAAGTGGACTTTAAAGTATTTGAAATAGATGAAAAAACAGCTAATTTTTAAAAGAATAAAAAAAAATTCAGAAGCTGCATTACATCTTGAGAAAAGTGTCAAAACAGTATCGGTAACTTGGTAAAATACACACATGTAGTCATTCTTACTGACCACTCATTCAGTGACCATTTGAAGTTGCAACAGTCCTCAAAGTTGCAGCTATCACGCTGCTCTCATGGTCATGTGATTGTGATTCAGGTGCTTGGCAATCATTCACATTTATGACAGTTGCAGCATCCTGCCGTTATGAGATTGGTATTTGCAACTTTCCTTACCAGCAAGCAAAATCAAGGGGGAAGATGGCAAAGGTCAAAAGTGGCTCTGGCAAATCTCCCCCTCTTTTTGCACATTACACCCCTTCCCCTGGCTCCCTGCTTGAGACCCATTCCCTCCTTCCCCCAGTTTCCCTGCACTTGCACTACACCACAGCATTTCTGCCCCCAACCTGTCTCTGGCCTATGCCTATCACATACCCCTGCTCTCCTTACTTGGGGCTTTCACTGCTTTCTGCTTAATGAGCCACACATCTTGGAGTTACGATGGCAATTGTGACTGTCTGGATTGCTGTCGCTGAACAATATGGACATTGCATTTTATGACATTACTTAGTGATGCCAATCCCAGACCCAACTACAATCACCCATGGACTAACTACCTGCAATCATCCTAAAATAGGGAATGAACAAAACCATGGTAACAAGATAATGGAATACAGGTAGTCTTCATACTTATGACTATTATAGCATCCTCCTCATGGTCAAGTGATCAGAATTCAGGATTTTAGCAACTGGCATGTATTTACAACAGTTGCTGCATCCCAGGGTCATGTGATTATCATTTTGCAACCTTCTCAACCAGCTTCTGATAAGGCAAAGGTAATGGGGGGAAATGGATTTGATTAAAGATGCAATTTCCCTAAAAACTGCAGTAATTTGCCTAATAACTATGGCAAAAGGGTTGTAAAATCAGGTGACTCACTTAACCACCTTGCTAGCAACAGAAATTCTGATCACAATGTGATCATAAATTGAAAACTATCTGTATACAGAACGAGTCTATGCACCTCTTGATTCAGTTCTGACTAACTTAGAAGCTTAAAACTTGACATAACTGATGAGATAAATTCCATAAGCATAGATAAACATTCTTTGTATGGAAGATTCTTCAGCTTCCACTATAGGAACTTTATGAAGAATAAATTTAAACAGGACATTGCATTCCAGCTCAAACATTACCAAAGTAAAATTTAGGCTTCTTTAAGATGGCCAAATTAAAAGTGCTATCCATCAGTATTTTAGCCAGGAGAAAAGCATGTCACATAAATTGTGCTGCTCTGATTGCTGATCCTTAATCTCATGCTGTAACAAGACCTTAGAATGGTGTTATGCAAATCTAGTTATTACAAGTCAAGTTTAAAAATGAGATTGGTAAACTCCTCCGAATTTGTTTCTTCTCCGACACAGCATCAACTCCAAGCAGGAAAAAAATTCTTCTTACTGTGGAGAAGAAGACATCTAGACAGATTTATTGGATTTGTAGGACTCCGCCCTGATTAAGATCCTTAGCATGATAGATTTAGCTACCTGTCAATTGTTCTAATAATAAATGATAAGCACTTCCCCACGGAAATCAGATTGGTGGCTACTCTGGTTTCCAAAGGCAATCAAGGTGTAGTAAGTACAGCCTTTGGAATCTTAAATTACTCCAGTTAGGCTGTCTGTTGAAATAATTGTGGCAGGACTCAATCATTACCTAGCAAACTTCTGTATTCTGCACCAGTTGTACCTTTCTAATAATGTGTTTGTTTGTGTGTGTGGCTGCTTAAACCCAGCAGAGCATGTAATACACCCAACAATAACTGAGCCAACAACCTATAGTTGGCAAAACACTGTTCACTTTCCCTGTTAAAACCAACCCTCAGTGCAGCATATGATTACTGGTCTCCTAAAGTTTAGTATCCTAAATTTAAGTTTAGAACACAGGATTAGCACTTGTGGTTTTTTAAGTGCTAAAACTGAATGCAAAAAAACCTGGATGCAAGATCTGAAAATGCATTTTACAAAGCAAAGATTTGGGCAGATAATGTTGTTGAAGGCCTGATATTTTCTACACTCCAAATCAAAATGGTCACTGCCCAATTGTAATTGTAGCCAAATGGTCAATGAAATGGGTCCTATGAACCACAGTTAATGTCAGCAGAAGAGATACAAGTGTTTTAAGAACTGAAACATCCAAGGACAACTAACACTTGCTGCAGGTATAAGGTGGAGGTCTTGTGAAAGCGGCAATGTCAGAAGGGAAAAACGAGAAAGTGTTGACTGGATAGACTATCTGTCCTACAATAAGAAATAATAGTGACACACTAAAACAGCAGCAGCCTCTGCTACAGTTAACTCATACACCTGACTCAAAACAAGGAAAAGCCTTTCTGGGCGGAGAGGTTTATTTTATCCTCGATTTCATTTTAACTCCAGTTGTCTAGATCCCTTTTCTTGAAGGAAATATGAACATAGGTGCCCATTGCTCCTTCAAAAGCGACACTTGATAATCAAAAGCCAACGCTTTTTGGCTTTCTCCATCCGAATCCTGCAACCTATATATAACTATCCCAATGCTATAAGAGGAGGAGGCTCCAGACCTCTTCTTTCCTCCTCCAGGAAAAACAGGAGGACACGGAGGTGTCCAGGGCAAGGCCAACCGGGAACGACAGGAGAAGGCAGGCTGGCGTCGGCCAAAATCGGCAGCCGGGAGCAAGAGACGGATCGAAGGAGCGGGCGGGGGGGACCACGGAACAGCAGCGGCGCCATGTTATACTTCCCCGGACAGGCTCCCTTCTCCTACCCTCAGCCATCAGGGGCCGGCTTTTCTCCCTCAGCTCTACTCCCGGCTAGGGCTGGAGCCACACCCCGAGCCGTTATCCTAACCTACAACGTCAAGTCGAGGCACGGCCTTCCTCTCCTCCTCCATTACAAAGCAAAACCAGACCGCCGCGCGCGCATATAAACACACACACACACACAGCCAACTCACCCCTTACGACCGCCGGCCGAGCCGCACATTAAAGCCCGGGGTTTTCTCCCCCCTCCCACCCGGTTCTCGTCACATCTCGCGGGAACTCCGTGACATATCGGTTTCTCTCTGCTGCTTTCGCGTCGTCTTCCTTTCCTTTCTTCTCCCCCACCCCTCCCCTCCCCGAGGAGGGTGGCTGGGTCAGGAGAAAACGGGGTCACGTGCCGCGCGGAGACGGAGGGGGGGCGGGCGCAGCGCAAAAAACGGAACGGAAGAGGAGGCACGCACAACCCGCAGTAAGAGGCCGCGTGGTTTGTGGGCTCGGCGAAGGCGGGGCCAGTGCCATTCCGCCGGTGCCTGGGTGGCCGGAAGCGGCGCCGTCCTTCCTTCCTCCTTTTTGCGCCTGCGCGCAGGAGAGGAAGCCGTCCCTTTGAAGGAAGCCTGGGTGTTGCCAAGTTGCCTGGTGGGGAGGGGCAGGACTGTTGGATTTGAAGTGCAGGGAGGCGTGTTACCTGGACGCAAAATTTACTGGGGATTAATAGTCTCGGCAGGCAAATGTCCTTTATTCCACAAGGCAGTCCTTTATTATAATATTGGTTTTGTAAAAACTTTTCTTTTCCTTCTAAACTACTTTTTTAGTTTAATTTAGTTTAGTTTTTTTAGTAAAGCAAAGTTATAAACAATTTAAAAATATTACCCTTATATATAGGGTAATAAAATATGGTCACTGGATTAGTGTGTATGTATGTTGCCCTTCAGAGAGGGATGGCATATAAACTCAATAAATAAATACTGTATACCATACCTATATTAATAGACTCTATATATGTATACACACACATGTATTTAGCATTAAATGCACTTCTGAACATGGTTCAACTGTATTATCAATTATTGCACAGGAAAATGATTATATTAAGCCTGTAATTTCTGCATATTTACCTACAGGACCGTCTGCTGCATAGTTCCCAGAGACCAATAAGATCACACAGATTCGGTCTCCTCCGGGTTCTGTCAACTAAGCAATGCAGGTTGGCGGGACTGCAAGGGAGGGCCTTCTCTGTGGCTGCCCCGGCTCTATGGAACCAACTCCCCCACCATGTCCTTACTGCTCCCACCTTACTGGCCTTCTGAAAGGCCATGAAGACCTGGCTGTGCCGACAGGCCTGGGGGCCATGAAACTGACATCTGTCATGGCCATTTATACTGTATGTATATATGTATGTGTGTTACCTGGCTTGAGTTATGAGATTTTTTTAAATTGGGGTTTACAGTTTTAGATTTTCCTTATTTGTCTTCTTTTTTATTGTATTTGTATTTATATATTATTGTAAGCCGCCCTGAGTCCTTCGGGATTGGGCGACTTAGAAGTCGAATGAATGAATAAATAAATAAATAGGAAAGCAACACAATGGTAACTTCTGAATAAATATGTAGAGGCAGTTCTTCACTTAGGATCACAATTGAGCACATTTCTGTTGCTAAGGGAAACTGAATTTTGCCCCTTATCTTTTTTGTCAGTTATTAAGTAAATCCTTGCAATTAAATTATCAGAGCTGCTAAGTGAATCTGCCTTCCCCATTGACTTTGCTTATCTGGTGGTAAAAGGTGATCACGTGACCTGGGGACACTGCAACCATCATAAATATACCAAACATACAACTTTTGATCATGTGACCATGGGAATGCTGCAATGGTCACAAGTGTGAAAAATGGTCAGAAGTTAGTTTTTTCAGTGATGGTGTAACTTTGAATGAACTGTTGTAAATTAAGGACTATCTTGTATACTGTACTTCCTTCTCTGACAAGAATTATGGATTTTGGAAATCCAGCAGTTCCAGTATAGGCAATCAACAATACTAACTGGAACTGTCGTTGTTAAATGACACAATTGTAAAGCATGTCATCACATGACTGCAGATGGCTATGGCAACAATTTTATTAAACAAGGACTTCACATGAGCATGACTTCCATCTTCTTGCCAGCTTCCCCATTGATTTTGTGAGAAGACAGCAAGGAACATTGGAATTTATAATTGTGTGACTGAGGATGCTACAACGGCTGGGACTCCAAGCCATCCTTGTGCCAACAATTTTTAGATTTGAGCAGTCACTAAGTGGACAATACCTAAGGACCACCTGTACTGCTTTGAGGAAAGTTAAATGAATGCTTGTGATATAATCTTGCCGCTCATTTTGTAGATTGTGCAAACTTTTAATACTTGATGCAAGTCTTCTACCAGCTTAATTTTATTAGCATCGTTATAATTCTTGCTTTTTGCTCCAATTAAAAAAATTAATTACAGCTAAAAAGAATGCAGATCAAATTAGCAATTGTATAAATCCTAGCCAAGTTCCAGTTGTGGACTTCAGCAATGTTCAAGCATTCTAACCCCAGCATGCTATGCAAATTAATTAATTAATTAGATTTCCATGTTGCCCTTCTCAAAGCGATTGAGGGTGGAGACAATTGAGAATTGTCTCCCATATATCACTATCTAAGAAAATAAGATTTTAAAAAGAGCAGTTGAAACCACAGGGCATGCAATTATATAACATGCCTGACAGTTATAAAACGTGCCTTTTAAATCATAAGCAATAGAGCTCAAAACTGCTCATTGCTCCTACCTACCTGATGGAAGGGGCAGTTGCTGAACCTGATCAATATTCTGCCAAGAAAAGGGCTTTGGATGACAAAATTGGAAAAAATTAAAATGCCTAAAATTTCCTAAAATAGTCATCCTTTGTGTTTACCTCTGTGTTGACTAATCCAACTTGAAGAAGCTTTTTGAGCAATCACAAATGTAATTTGCATGCATGATCCTCCCAATTTTTCCATTTAAAATTTCTTTCATCTGTCTTGCTTTATCACATATGCAATTGCATTTGCTTGGCAATTCTCCATTCTTGGCATTATATTGACAATTTTGTTGCAAGTATGCATTTGTCTGACTTGTAAGTAATGAATGAACTGGGTGGGTTTTTTTACATCAGTAACTCCATGATTTTCTATTTCATTATTCAAAAGCCATGATAAGATAAATCCACCAAATGTTGTATAAAAGACATATGTTATATTACACCCTTTATTTAATATTTCAGGTAGACTCATTTATAACATGAAAAGCAATTTCCATATGAATACTAATTCCCAGTGGTAGTTTTTTGTATTTCTTTAACGTGTCACATAGATTTAATTAATCTTCCCCCAAATGATGAGGACTCTACTGGTGCTACCCACAGCTGACAGCCATTTTGCCAAAAGGCATTATTTCCAATTGTGAATATAATTTATGCCCATGTAAGATAAAGCAAAGTCATATACTCAATCTGAACAGATCACATTCACAATATTATTCCACTGAGCTTTAGTATCAATTTTCTTGGCATGAACTCCCAAAAGATGTCAACCCTCTGGTCTCTCAAATGACTTTGAAAAAGTCAGGTAATTAAAGAACAAACCATGGTAAATTTAAACTTGTTACCATCTTTAATTAAGCTGCTTTGGAAGTAGCATACAGTTCCATGATAAACATTTTCCAAGCTCACGTTCACAGAATCACATTGTAGTTCATTAGTGCCAACACTGGAAACAAATCTCTTCACATGGCAAACAGAATTAAGAATGCAACCATGAGACAGAAGAGACCCATGGCTTCAGACAGGGCAAATCCCAGAATAGCATAGGAGAATAGCTGCTGTTTCAGGGAAGGATTCCTAAAGAGAAATACAAGATAAAAGTCACATTTGGAGAAATAGTAGAAATCAGTTTTAATTTTACAGAGTAGGCATCTTTTAGGACATACGTCCCTTCTGATCTTTAGAGACCCAGTACATAATCCAGTAATAGAAAGGTCTACAAAGTACTTCAACACCTGTCTCTCACATTGGTAGGGAAGGCTACAAAGGAGGATATGATTTCATTTAATTTTCATTTTGGATTCCTAGAAAAGTAATGGAAGAAACGGCAATCTGTTCCTGCCTATTAGCTGATAGCAGTCATAATGGGACTCTGGCAGACCAATGAGAGGATGATTGTGGGGTGATCACATAGCCCATGCTAATGACACCTTAAAACTAATAAAAAGTATACAGTTCATTTAAGGAGGTGACATATACCATGTGCTAACCCACACAAATCCGAATAGAACTATAGCCTAGGGATATAGTAATCATTACCTACATCAAAACTCTTTTTCCAGCCTTCAAGAGTCTTCTGAAATCATACACCTGGAAATTAGCACCATTGGCAGCCCTAAGTGTAGCTTTTGATTCCTGCCCACTGTTGAAGAATAGCTCACACTTTCTACTACAGCTGGTTACCATTAAACCCATTCACATCTTAAAAACAGGTGTTGGGATTAGACTTGGGTAGGATATGACTGCCCTTCCACATACAATTACAGCCATCCATATTTTAAGACCAGGGGTGAAATGCTCCCGGTTTGTGCGTGCCTGTTGGTCGTCAGTGAGCCAGTCACATGTGCAGAAGGTAAAAGAATCCAAATGGCTGCATCTGGGCAGGTGGGTGGAGTCTCGAACTGCCTTCGCAGGACTGACAGGCACAAGCAAACCAGGAGCATTTTGCTCCTATTCAAGACACATCAGTCAATTTGAGATCTTAGTTTAATTGGACGTGGTGAGCCACTGCATTACATAGTTCAGGAAACTGGAAAACTCGGGTATTAATTTAATACGTATAATTTCTGATTAAGAAATCAGTTTCTCAAAATCTATATATTAATTCAAGTTAATTGAATTCTAACTTTGCAACTTTCTATATGGAAGTATACTTGAAGTCTAAGAAAATGTACATTTGTTTAGTATCCGCTTTTATCTTCCATTATTGTTTACATTAGTATGTTACAAATGCTTACTTTTCCTACAGATAATTAAGGTATCCTATACTCTCTATAAAAGTATGGACATTTTCTGAAGTTTAAAGGTCACTCTTTTTATAGCATTTAGACTTAGTCAAATATATTACAATTTAAACACTTATTTGGGTCTTAGCTGAAATATGATGTTCTTCTTTATAAGCTTTCTTTGTCCTTGTGGTAGAATTTTCTTTCAGTTCTTTTACTTCAGAGGTATGTTTCATAAACATGACCTAAGTATTTTACCCTTTGGAACCCTCTGAAAAAGGAAATCAGGCTAATAGCCTTCACAAGGCTAGTAAAAATGTTAATTTAAAAAGGCCTTTGTGTCCAAGTATGGGAACTACTTTACTTTAGTATGGGACCTAATTAAGATTTCGCTTGTCATTTTCATGCTTTCCTTTTTAAAAATCAAAGTAAAACCACAGATATAGAAATACATGTAAATTGATATATGTGATAATGATCTATTATTTTATGCAAGACTTTAGACCAATGATAATTATTTGCTACCTCCCATATGCCTGGCACAAACAGATAAAAGGAAATTTTCACCTTCGTTACCTATCCTAAAACTAGATTTTTAAAAATAACCAGAAAATTCAAGGAGCCAGAGCTGCTAGACCCTTGCATAGGTTATTTATTTTCAGCTTGTTTTGTTATGATTCAAACAAGGCCAAGCTATTATGTCATATAGACTTTTTAAAAAGTGTGATATACTGTATATGAATGCCTGAAAGATATTACGTTATAGCAGTCTTCAACTTGCAACCATAATTGAGTCCAAAATTTGTTGTTAAGTGAAACATTTAAGTCAGTTTTGTCCTATTTTATGACCTTTCTTGCCAGAGTTGTTAAGTGAATCACTTCAATTGACAAGTTAATAATCTGTTTGTTCAGTAAATCTGGCTTCTTCATTGACTTTGCTTGTCAAGTTACAAAAAGTGATCATGTGACATTGGGACATAGCAACAGTCGTAAATAAGAACCAGCTGCCAAGCATTTGTATTTTGATATGATCATGGGAATGCTGCAAATGTCATAACTGTGAAAAACTGTTATAAATCACATTTTTCATTGCTATTGTTCAGTTCAGTCACTAAATGAACTGTTGTAAGTTGAGGACTACCTGTAGCTTCCATTTCTGCATGCAGGTTGATGTAGAATAGTAGCTTCCACAGCAAGCCATGATTTCATCAAATTGACAAAATGTGTATTAAGATGTTGGGGTGGAAGCTTAGCTCTTTCCTACATTTGTGAAGCTGCAGTACAGCCTCAAAGGGGAAAGAGTATGTATGGGACAATTTATCACACATTTCATCATTCACCCATTGCTCCCTGACATACAGCCCGGAGTTATTTGAATATCGGGTAAAACAAAGGTTACCTGGCATAACCAATGATTAGACTTCCAAAGACCGTTCCAATACCAGCACCAGAACCAGCCACTCCTACTGTGGCCGCACCTGCACCAATAAATTTGGCAGCAGTGTCAATGTCCCTGTTGAGAGCACTAGTTTGGAACTCCCTTATTGCTAGTTGATTGCCAGCATTCTGAGCACCTGTAAAGAAAGTAGTATTGCCCTACAAAAAAACAAAGACAAAACTCCAAGTATTAATTTCAGTGTAATAGCCCGATATTTGTAGCATAATTAAAAAAAACATTCTAGAAGGGAGCAACATTTATTTTTAAGATAATCCAATTTAGGAAGTGTTTTTACTCTTTCTGGATTTAGCCCGAAAGCCCTACCTAAAGTAAAATCAGTATTATTAAAAATAGCCACTATCACACCTCTGATGATCATTAATTATTTCTGCCCATATAACTATATTAATAGCAAGATAGCTAGAATGGACAACTAGTAAGAGAATGCTGTATTTCAGCATTTGTCTTCCATTTTCCCTTTTGCTTTTGTGAACCAATAAACCAGATTCTGCTTCTCAATGTGCAGTTTTAGAAGCAGGTACAATGCTGAGTAACTAGAAAGTATGCATAAAGTTTAAAGAATCTGGCTCTGAGTAGTAGTGACATGGAGATCAGTGAGGCCATTTTAAGAGAAATACAGTACCAATCTTAACATAAAACACAAATTGGTTAGTCTTGCTGCTTAGTTTATATTCTATTCCAAATTCATTAATGAAACTAACTTGTTCAAAGTGACTAAAATGTATTGTTTAAGGGAAAGAACTGGAAGGTGGGCAGAGAAGGTGGCCTTTAAAGGCAAGACAAAATGTATAGCTTGGTACTTTTCTGTGAATTATGATTGCTAACACAAGAACACATGGGCTCACTAGATAACTTAGGAAGTTACAGAATTGTTTAAGATACCTCTCCAGTCCTGACTTCTGGCCTAGACAACATCGATGCAGAAATTGGTCTGTATAGGATCCTTGATCCAGTACGCATCTAAAAATCAGAAAAGATTAACATAATCAAGCATCGTAACAAATATCAGCAATTTTAGACTCGAAAAACTTCAGAACCTTTGGAATTAATTCTATTTAGGACTTCAGAATAGCTACCTCATCTATAAGGAAAGACTCATTCTAGCACCAAATCTTGTTTCATATTTAACCTTTAACTGATTTTAATACTTTTTAATTACTGAAAAATGAGTTGATTGCCAAAAGATATATTACAATAAATATATTTAAAAAGTTTTTATTCAAGAAAATATTATCACTCTATCCAAAGTACAACTGTTGATTACATGGAAATGTCCTGTACAGATGTACAGATGGGAAAATATGTGGTGAAAAGGGTTGAATTTAAAAATTATGTGATGATCTCAAATATTTTTTTATAAAATAATGTATCATTGATACATGACACCAAAGAAAATTTATAGAAGGTATTAAGGAATTTCAAATATATGTTGAAAATGTGAACATTTCATGGACATTTTTCTTACTCTTTGGTGGACTTACAAAAAAGTTTTAAAAATGGATTTATACTTTTGAGGAGATTTTAATGATCAATATTAGGGTGAAGCTAGAATTTTTCATTTTAGGATTATTGTTTAAAGTTAGAAAAAAAGGAAGGATTTGAATATATAATTACTGTAGTGAGATTATTATATACATAGAGGTGGAAAGATTCAACATTATCCACTATGGAGGAATGGCTGCTGGTAGTGGATAAGATTTTGCTGAAATGGACAAATTGATTTCTTTGATAAAAGACATTATCTAAATTTGTTGGCAATTGGAAGCTATTTGGGGACTTTTTGTGTAAAAAAATGAGGAAAAAAAGAACTTGTGATTTACCACTTTGATGATTAGACAGATTGTCTTTTATACAATATGACGTAACTTTATAGAGAGATTAAAATATATTTGTATTTATGACTCCTAAAAAGAGTAACAGAAGCCATAGTTACAACTTTCTTTTCTACTTTTCTTGAATTCTTCTTGCATTTCATTTTCTCTTACCTTTTTCTTCTTTATATTAGTTTGTGAAAATTCTTATCTTAATGTTTAATACATAAAAAGATTATATGGGAATGTTCGTATAATTTTCTTATCAGCAATAGAAAAGTAATTTACACTTAAAGGAACATTTAACTTCTCTTTCTAGTTGACACCCGACCCCTATGATTTCCTGTTGGTCTCCCATCCATATACTTAACCTGTAGGACTTCACTCAACTTTTTTCAACCAAGTTCTGCCACCTGATCTACTGTTTCTGAAGATATATCAACAACTAACTTCTGTCTAGCTGTGCTACCTCTAATTGCCTATTGAAGTGTCTTTCAGTATAACTTATCTCTTTTAAACAAATACATCACTCTTGGGAAAATATATAAGTGTTTTAGTCAGAACAGAATGAGAAACAATTTGGACAGTTCCAAATGCTTTGTGCTTCAAAAGCTTTACCAGAATTTCAAGCAGACTAAATCCCAGAATATTTTGTTTATTCCAGGTTTTGGCTGAAACAATATTTGCTTATACAGCAAGTAGAACACAACTGCTCTCTCTCAGCCCTAAACCCCTTGGAATGACCTTTGTGCCTTCCTTTCCTTACTTGTTCAAGTGGCTTGTCTTTTCCCCATTCTCTCCTCTCAAGACCACTTTTGCCTAGATTAGCAGATAAATGAACCCCACAAAAAATGCTTGGTCCCTGTGCCAGAATGCTCTGTACCTTCCTTGAAGGATTTCCTTCATCTTGACTTCTAACTCCCTCTCTAAAATGCCAAAGCAGTTGTGTGACTTTAGGTTTTCAGTTGATCAGGTTTGCAAAACACAGGCAAGAATCCAGCATTTTTGTATGTCTAAAATTCAATCAGAACAAGCCTTCCCCGTAGGATGTAGGATGTCCTTGAGGTGTGTTGGATTACAAATAATCTATCCCCTGCATTATCACCCACTACTGGCTGAGAAGAAAAGAAACGGTTAACCAATCCATGGAGAAAAGGCCCCAAAATGGGAGAAACCTTCCCTAGGTAAAGACTACTACTAGATTACTACACGTGATGACCTTCAAACGTTCTTTGCATTACCCAATCCTAAAACCATTTGCATACAAGAACAGCCCCAGTTCTCCTCTCTCTCCTTCTTTCCTTGGATCCATGGCAAAGAAATCCCAATTATTTTAAACAGCCTCATCGTTGCAGGGCACCCTCCCCAGGCACGTCCCCCCTCCCCTCTCTACACACACACACACACACACACACACACACGTTTACCGCAACAGTCCCTTCTAAACCCCCAAATTCACTTCCGACAAGCGGCCTGTCAATTTCAAGGCAGGGCCTAGTGAGTGAGTGAGTGAATGAATGAATGGGAAGCAAGCGGGCCCGGCCGCCTCGGCCTGCTTGGTGTCCTTGGGCCTCTTAAGGTCACGCGGGATTTCCACGTCGGCCTCTTTTCCAAAAATCAGATTCCGCAAAGGCGGGATTTTTTTCCGTGACACCGCCGAAGCGGGCTCGGATGCGTTCCCCGCCAAGAGCCGCGGGTTGCGGCGGGGAGGTTAAAAGGGGCAAAAGCGACGGCCGGGCCTCTAAGCCCGCCTTGCCTCCCTCCCTCCGATTCCCGCCCGCAAAACCCCCTTTCCAGCCGTTCCCGGGAGGCCAGATCCGAAGGGCAGCCAGGCAGGCTGCAAAGGATGACTGCTGCAACTCACCAATGCGGGGGAGCCGGCGGCGAGCTTGATGCACGCGAACATGGTTGCTCTGCTAACGCTGTGCTGCTGGGAGAGGCGGGGGCCACGGGGGCTCTGCAGCTCCTAAGGATCCTGGTAGCTCGCTATTGGGCGGCGGGGGGGGGGGCAAGGAGAGAAAAAAGAGAACTTTAGGAGCCGGTAGAGAGCGCTTCTAAGGCGGGCTTTAGAGGATGGCGCCCCCGATGGAGACGGATACGCGGACACCCCCCTCCTTTTTTACCCCCCTCTCCTCCTCCGCAGGCTTAATCACTCACGGAATGGCAGCAGCAGCAGCGGCGCCGGCGGCTTTCCGCCTAAGCGAAGTACGGCAGTAGAGGTCGAAAGGATCTGCCAGCTCTTTTGCGCAGGCGCGGTAGACGGAGGACGGGGGCGGTGGGAGGAAGGAGGCGGAGGAGAAGCGCGTGCGTTTGCTGAGGGAAGGTCACTTTGCGGCGGCGCGCGCGTCGTCGTTTGATCTTGGGCGCGGGGCGGAAGGGCGGCTCGGGCGCCGCCGCCGGGTGGGAAGGGAACGGGGAAGTAAGAAGTCGTCCATTTTGATCGTGAGGGGGAACGCAGAAGGAGAAAGCGAGTCCGTGGGGCCTAGCGGGACTAGGTCAAGGCCTCGTGTGGCGTGGGGGGAGGGGAGCTGGACGCTGCAAGAACCGGTTTTCCCTGGTTGGATTTCAGTGAACTGCCTCTAAAAGCTTTCAGTGGCCGTGCTTGACCTTTGGTTCATTTCAGCCGCTAGGGAGAGAGGCTGCTTGCCATTGGAGGCGAAAGGTTCACCTATTTACCTCCCTTTTCTGGAATTAGGAAAGACAAAAATTAAGTCAGTCCCACAGTTTATGGACTGATGATTTGGCAGATGAAACTTTCTTCCATAAATGCTGGCCTCCAGGAGTGGAGGGCTACTAGAAGAGCCCCCCACTCCTGGCAGAAGAATACCCTACGCAACTAGACTTGCGATCCTAGGTTTAGAAAGCTTAGAACTATATTGCCTTAAACACGACCTAATCATAACCCATAAAATGATCTACAACGTCCTTCCTGTCAATGACTACTTCACCTTCAACCTCAACAACACACGAGCACACAATAGATTCAAACTTAATATAAACCGCTCCAAACTCGACTGCAAAAAGTACGACTTTAGTAATCGCATAGTTGAAGCTTGGAACTCACTACCTGACTCTAGTATCACCTAACCCCCAAAACTACCCTTAGACTATCCACTGTTAACCTCCCCCAATACCTAAGAGGTCAGTAAGGGTAGTACATAAGTGCACTAGTGTGCCTTCCATCCCCTGTCCTAGTCTCTCACTAATATCACATATAAGCATTGTTACATCTTGACAAATAAATAAATAAATAAATAAATGGTTGGCAGTGAAGTGGCTTTGTACAGATTCGGACACGTAATTGCGGCTTTGCTTGAACTGCTTTATTCCAACATAAACATAACGTTAATACAACAGTCAGTATTCAACTGTCAAACCTCCTCGGGGTTTCCCTGTTTAACTACCAGCTGGCTGAGGAACGAACCAATGATTGTCCCTTATTTTCCCCGGTCGCTAGGTTACCGCCCCTCTCCCGGTGCCCTTTCCTGTTCTCATAACACTTCCTGTATGGAGCCTTTCTAGGCATCTCCTGTCGTTGGTACTCCCGGACATAACACTCCTCCCCCCTTACTCTGGAACATACATAATCCTTTAAGTAGGTTGGCTTCCGAACTATTCTACCCGAATGACGTAGTCCGTCCTCCCCTGCTACCTGACCTCGCGGAGGTTCGTGGATTTCTGGCCCTGCACTTAAAGGAACGGTAAACTGGGACGGAAGGTGAGTATCTACGTTACTGTCCAAGACCCCTGGATCTGCCATTTCCAAACGTACTTCATTATCCTCTCACGGAATGGAACTATTATCTTCCATGAGTTTCTCTGCTTTGCGGAGACGGACCTGATCTAAATGTCTAAGCCATACCCTGACATCCTCTAATTCGACTTCATAAGAACGAGGACCCGACATTTTCACTATGGTGGCCGGAACCCAGGTTGGACCTTCCCCATAAGCTCGGGCAAAAACCTGAGATCCTACTTCCAAGTTTCTAGGAGGAGCCTCCGGCCACGGAGAATTGTTTTCATACCATGGGTGTAACCTGTCCAAAATTAATTTTCGACCCATAAGCAGCTCCGCTGGGGTTTTTTGAGTGGTCACACATGGAGTGGAATGCTGGGCCAATAACATCTCTGATAATTTCTTTGACCAAGACCCTTGTGGGAGTTTCTTAAGTGAATCTTTTACTGACCGTACCATTCGCTCCGCCTGTCCGTTACTAGCCGGGTGCCATGGTGACATAAGGGCATGACGGATTCCCGCAGCCGCTAAGTAATTTTCAAATAGGACCGATGCAAACTGTGGTCCGTTATCTGAAACCACAATATCTGGGTACCCGTGGGTTGCAAACAATGCATTCAACGCATTGATAACTGCAAATGATTGGGTAGAATGTAAATGCACCACTTCCAACCATTTTGAATGGGCATCCACAACTATTAAAAAAATTTGACCCAGGAAAGGCCCAGCTAGATCAATATGGAGGCGAGCCCATGGGCCTGCAGGGGGTTCCCATACTAGTGGTGGTGCTCTAGGAGGTGAGGGCCTGTTTTCTTGACACCTTAGACATGCCTCTACACACTCTTCTATCTCGTGATCTATTCCCGGCCACCACACGTAGTCTCGGGCTAGGCCTTTCATCCTTACAATTCCGGGGTGCCCCTTGTGGAGAAGACTTAGAACTTGGCGCCTAAGAGAGGGTGGAATAATTACTCTGGACCCCCTTAATAAAGAGCCCTTTTCCACTGATAATTCCGAACGGCACCTCCGATAACAGGAATATTCAGGTGCTTGCTCCTTTTTAGGCCACCCCCGGAGCACCCACTGTCTTACTGTAGCCAACGTTGGGTCACGGCTTGTCTGTTTCGCTACCTCCGATGCGACTAAAACTAATGGACTCTCCTCAATGGCTAACACACAGGACACTGGCGCCGGGTCATCCAAGATATCTGGAAGCGGACATCTACTTAGCGCATCGGCATGGGCAATGTGCTTTCCCGGCCGGTACACCAACCGGTAAGTATAGTTTGCTAAGAATATAATCCATCTCGCCATGTGGGGTGAAAGAACTATAGGACTTTGGCAATTTCCTGCTAAAATTCCTAGTAGGGGTTGATGATCAGTTACAAGTTCAAATTTTCTTCCGTACAAATAATCGTGAAATCTTCGCACCCCTGCCACTAAGGCCAATGCTTCTTTGTCTATTTGGCCAAAGTTTCACTCAGTCTTAGCAAGAGTTCTAGAAAAATACGCTAATGGGGCCTCCGACCCATTAGGAAGTCTATGACTTAACACAGCTCCTACTCCAAACTGGGAGGCATCACAAGTCAAAACCAATGGTAATGTTGGGGAATATTGAATCAATATAGTATTGGAAGTCAGAACATCTTTTACGGCCGCAAAAGCGGCCTCTTCTCTGGGTCCCCAGTGCCAATGTGTCTTACTATCTAATAACCGATGTAACGGTTCCGCTATTGATGCTTTGTGTGGAATGAACACAGCGTAGAAATTTAGCAATCCTAAAAAAGCTTGTAATTCCACTTTATGAGGAAGTTTCACTGACAACCGTAGACCTCTGCGATGGACGTGTGTATATTACGTTGCAATCTTGACGTCGGTAATTCGAGTCCTTGTAGTTCCCTCGTCCTCCACTAAAGCTATTGTGCTTCTGGCTTGAGGCTGTTGAAGGTTGCTGTCGGCGGAATTGACAGGCTCAGGCTATGTGGCCCCGTCCTCCGCATCTCCGACAAATAAAGTCTTTAAAGGGGCAATTTGATCTAAAGTGATCTCCTCCGCACCCTCTGCATGGAGATGGTGGTCGTCTAGCTCGCTCAACTGGCTGGACTTTGTTTCTTGCAACAGCTAATTTTCAGACCTCTTCTTCTAACCCCAAAAATCTTTCAAAGTCTTGTGGAATTTGTTTTGCATTAACATCAGGAAGTAATGTGGTGGCATTTACAGTGCTTTCCATCTCTGCTAATGACTGCATTGAGAGCTCGAAAGCCCTAGCCTCCGCTAAAGCTGTCTTGAACGTTAAGTCTCTGATTGACAATAAATGGCATTTTAAACGGCTGTCTCTTACACCAAAAACAAGTCAGTCTAGTAAATAATCTTCTAAGTTGTCAAACTCACAGTATAATGCTGCGCATCGGAGAGCCGCTACAAAATCATTTATTGATTCTCCTTCTATTTGATTATGATGGTAGAATTTATATCTCCTGGCACAACGGGAAGGTGCTGGGGCATAATGTTCCTGGAGGGTATTTAAGAACTGCTGCCATGGACTGTCATGTATTGGGGTGGGGGCAAATAGGGCTCTTGCTGTTTCGAACATTTCGGCTCCACAGAACCCTAGAAAATATGCACATTTCCTGTCGTCTGAGATTTCTGTGAACCCATTAGCAATAAGGAAACAGTCAAATCTGGCCACGTATGAATCCCATGTTTCACTCTTAGGGTTGAAAGGCGGAAAATTAAGTTGTGTAGACATCATTCCTTTTATTTAACTTAATTTCTTAGATTGTGTACTTGCGTGGAAATCCTCGTCGCCAATGAAGTGGCTTTGTACAGATTCGGACACATAATTGCGGCTTTGCTTGAACTGCTTTATTCCAACATAAACATAACGTTAATACAACAGTCAGTATTCAACTGTCAAACCTCCTCGGGGTTTCCCTGTTTAACTACCAGGTGGCTGAGGAACGAACCAATGATTGTCCCTTATTTTCCCCGGTCGCTAGGTTACTGCCCCTCTCTTGGTGCCCTTTCCTGTTCTCATAACACTTCCTGTATGGAGCCTTTCTAGGCATCTCCTGTCGTTGGTACTCCCTGACATAACAGGCAGTGCTTCATTTCCTGGATATTTGTTGAAACAGGCTGTTTAAAGGCACAGTTAACGTTAACGGAAAAGTGGCAATACTCTGTTAGGAAGCTAGTGATGTCTTGAGCTGAATCTAAGGCTAAGGCAGATTATGCATCAACCCAATAGTTTTAACGGGGGGAGGGGCACCAAAATTGAAGGCTTTAGAGGAAACGCAAGAAATCAGTGAAAAGCAGTAGTGGCGCAGTCTTGGCATGTCCATTCAAAGATTCAATTATTGCCATATGACAGCAATGGGTGTTGATGAATTAAAAATAATTACTATGTAAATAGAGTGAAAATTTATAAGAAATGAAAAAAAAAGTTTAATGGCCAAAATTGTAAGTATCCATCTCTCAGACAAAAGAAAAAAAGGCCACCTTTTTGAAAGTATCAGCCTCATTTAGGAATCAAAGTAATAACAGTGCTGAGAAAATATGAACAATGACCAAATTTTAAGATATTTACAGTGTCCCTAATCACATTACAGTCAGTATGGGACCAAATGGCCTGTGTCTGACCTGCTGTTCCCTTCCTTGCAGAGCAGAGAGATTGGAAAGGAAGGGATTACAGGAAAGCAAACAGGTACACAATCGGGAATAAATATTCAAAGTAATGTAATGCCACTAGAGTCACAAACATGCTATGCAAACAGCATGGTGTGTTACCATTGTGTGTCATTCCTTTCCATTCTGCTCTGTTGGAGAGGTGAGGATGCATTGGACACAGAAAAGATTGCCTACAGTGTATGGGAGGCAGCCTCACGCCAGGTGTATAGAAGGCATGTGCTCTTCCTCGCCGCCTCAGAGTTCCTCTTTTTTTTAAAGCCTTAAAATTTTGGATTTTTTTTATTCCCCTCCCCTCCTTCCTTTGGTACCGATTGTCCTCCTCTTCTTCTTCCTCCTCCCACCCAAATTCCTAGCTTTTATTTTTTTCCTAATGGGTTTGCACGCATTATTTGGTTCCTATGGGAAAAATTGCTTCTACTTGCAAACTTTTCTATTTAAGAACCTGGTCATGGAACGAATTAAGTTCATAAGTAGAGGTACCACTGTGTTTTGTTTTTGTGGTGTTAAACTTTGCCTTAAGCAATTAGGGTGTGTTCTCTTGTGTTGAATCACAGTTCCCATTACTCTGAACTAGCAGAGATATTGGCCAAGCTATTGACATAGTATAGATCAGTGATGGTGAATAGTTTTTGGTTCATGTGCCAAAAGAGTGTGTGTGCGTGTGCGAGCATGCACGCACATGCCCACACCCATTCCCTCCCCCATTTGCAATCCCTGTGCTGCCCCTGTGCATGCGCACCCAGTCCCCATGCATGTGCACAGGCCTCACTGAAACCTGGGACAGTGAAAAAAACAACCAAACAGGCAAACCAGAACTTTGGAAAAACGGACTTCCGGTTTGCTTGTTGGGCTGTTTTTCGCACTCTGGAGTACAAAAAACAGCACAACATGGAAATCAGAAGCCCATTTTCCGAACTCCCGGTTGAGCTGTTTGTCGCACTCCGTGGGCTTCAGGTAGCTTCCCTGAAGCCTCCAGGATGCAAAAAACAGACAGTGGGCAAAGTGGAAGTCCGTTTTTTCAAACTTCCAGTTTGCCTGTTGGACAGTTTTTGTATTCCGGGGTTTCAAATAAGCTCCCCTGAAGCCTCTGGAGGGCAAAACGGCTTTCTCTAAGGCCGAAAATAAACTGGCTAGTGCACGCATGCACGCTGGAGCTGACATATGGCAATTCCCCGTGTGCCCTCCAATATGGCTGTGCCACCTGTGCCATAGGTTCGCCATCACTGGTATAGATTATAATCTAAAATGTCTGTAGGACAGCAGCCTGAGGAAAGATGATTAAGTTATATTCCTCTATCTGTTCTTCAGTGACAATAAAATATTTATTTTTGCATATTGTTTATTGTATTTTTTGGTGACCAGTCTGGCAATTTCTGTTTAGTTGTTCCTTTTACTTTACATTAGAGGTGTTAATTAATTACTCTTTATTCTTCTTATACAGTGGTCCCTCGACTTGCGCGTTCTCGATTAGCGCGAAACGCTGCAACGCGGTTTTTCAAAAAATATTATTTAAAAAAATAAAATATTAAAAAATATTTTTTTTAAAAAAAAAATATTAAAAAATAATTTTTTTTTTATTCTGTTCCCTGAATGGAGACCGCCGGCCGCTCAATCGGGCCGGCAGGGAACAGAATGGAGCGTTCCGCGGCGGGGCTGGGGGAGCCGAGCCCAGCCCCGTGACATTCGCTTTCCTGCCACCCGATTGAGCGGCCGGCGGTCTCCATTCAGGGAACAGAATGGAGCCTTCCGCGGCGGGGCTGGTAGGAGGGGAGCCGAGGGGATAACCGAGCCCAGCCCCGTGGGATTCGCCTTCCTCCCGCTTGCAGCCGAGTGATCGTGGGCTCCTTCGCAACCTCAGAGAGCTTCCTGGTTTTCGTGAGCTTTCATGCCCAGGAAGCTCTCCGAGGTTGCGAAGGTTACATCTTCCGCTGCCAGCCAGGCCATGCTGGCGGCAGCGGAACAATCGCTGGCTGTCAACTTTTCTTTTTAAAACTGGGCAGGAGCTGACTTGCCTCCCCAGTGCTAAAAAGAAAAGTTGACAGCCAGCGCTGCGAAACCGCCGAAACTGGAAGGGGCGAGGTGGGGGAGAACGGGAGGCTCAGCATTCCGTCAGCCGCAGCGCTGGCTGTCAACTTTTCTTTTTAGCACTGGGGAGGCAAGTCAGCTCCTGCCCAGTTTTAAAAAGAAAAGTTGACAGCCAGCGCTGCGGCTGACGGAATGCTGAGCCTCCCGTTCTCCCCCACCTCGCCCCTTCCGGTTTCGGCGGTTTCGCAGCGCTGGCTGTCAACTTTTCTTTTTAGCACTGGGGAGGCAAGTCAGCTCCTGCCCAGTTTTAAAAAGAAAAGTTGACAGCCAGCGATTGTTCCGCTGCCGCTCCGGCAACGGAGTCCGGCGCTGGGGCCATGCGGGGCCGCTCATCCAGGGGGGCGTGGACTGGCAAGCGGCAAGCGGCAAGCGGCAAGTGGGGAAGACCAAGGGAAGGTTCCTTCAGCCGCCCAACACCTGATCCGCTCCGCAGCGCGGCAGCAGCGAGGAGCCGAAGATGGGGTTTCCCCTTTGCCTTTACCCCATCTTCGGCTCCTCGCTGCTTCCGCGCTGCGGAGCAGATCAGCTGTTGGGCGGCTGAAGGAATCTTCCCTTGGTCTTCCCCGCCGCCCACACGCAAACTCCACCATCTGCGCATGTGCGGCCATGAAAAAAATGGCGCACATGCGCAGATGGTGGTTTTACTTCCGCATCCAGTATAACGCGGAAATCGGTTAGCGCGGGAGGTCTTGGAACGTAACCCCCGCGCTAATCGAGAGATCACTTTACTGCACTCTTGAGTGATTCTTTTTTTATGGGAAAGGTAGCAAAAATTAATAATTCAAAACTTCTAACATTAGGGTGTCTGAAAATCAGATAGGCTGGAGATACTTTGGACAGGTATTTTTAATATCACTTTGAAAATCATGAAAGCACAATCTTTAGCAGTGGCTCCAGCCAGGTATTTCCAACATAAGATTCATAATGTGAATGATAGCATCCCCCCCCCCACACACAATACAAATAATTCACTTTTTCATTCAAAGATCTAACACAACCGTTTAACCCACAATTTATTTTAAACCTTCATGTCTGCCTGCAATTTTTACTTTCCTGGAAAGGAACTTATCCCTAATGTTCACATTTGATGAACATTCTTGTTCTCTGGCATGGCTAGATACATTTCCATCTGTTTGTTTGGCAAGGTTCCCACTGAAAATGTGTGGTGCCCCTTCAGCAGGGCATAGGTGTTAACTAAACATGATTTTAAAAGGGGGGCTTTATAACACAGCAAGCACCAGTTCTATTGCCAGCAGATCCTGCTGTGTGCAAATAGCTCCAGCTTAGGGCCACATGCTTCATGGCAGGAGATCCCATTTGTAGATGCCTGTAGGCATCATAAACGCCATACACACGTACTGGAGAACTCTCTCATTCTAGCCTGGACATTTGGAATGTTGTGTGGGAAAATGTCATAGTCCAGAGGCAGGAGGTTTTTATACATTCAAACATTCTGACATATTCCTCCTTCAACTTGGGGAACACTTGGAATCAACATGACTCAATGGATTTTAATTGGCCATGCAGCCTTATAAATTCTTGGACTGTGAGGAAATATATGACCATATTCCTAATACTGCATCTTGGCTTAAGAGGTAGACCTAACATAACCTTTGAATAGAATTAGCACCAAGTAATAACACATATATGAATCTTAGACATTATCCCAGTTGTCTATAAACTGACAAAATGTATAGTATCTGTAGTACACTGAATTTACAAAGAACAAAAGGGATCATCGTAATAATTTCAAAATTCAGTTTGGGCCTTCAATTCAAACAAAAAGGTCTGTGGATTTAAGAAGTTTGATAATTATTTGAGGCGATTATTAAACACAGTGGGAGCTAAAAGAAATATATTGTAAATAGCATTTGCTGCATCCAAAATTATGCTGACAATGGAAAAAAATAGGTACAGTATATATCTATCAGAATAAGAAACAGAACAATGAAATGGGCAAGTATAAAAAATGGTAAGAGGGGGAAATAACCAAGGCGGAATATCAGCAAATAGTTCAAGTTTTATTGGATTTATATGCTGCCCCTCTCCGAAAACTCGGGGCGGCTAACAACAATCATGAACAATATACAATAATAATCCAATACTAAAAGCAAGTTAAAACCCCTTAATATATAAAACCGAACATACATACAAACATACCATGCATACAATTGTAACCGCCTAGGGGGAAAAATAGCCTGAGCCTGTAAAGATGAAGTGAGGAAAGCTCACAATGAAGAAAGGCTTGTCACAAATGTAAAAAATAACAAAAAAAGAGCTTCTTTCAACATATTAAAAATAAAAAAATTCAAAGAAACAATTGGTCCATTCCTGGGAGAAAGTGGCAAGCAACAGGGGAAAAAAGCAGAGCTACTTAACTCATTTTTTATATCTGTCTTTACACAAAGGGAAAAAGCAATCTAAACTACCAAAAAGAACACCACAAAAAACATTAGGAACACAAGTTAAAATAGAGAAGAAAATGGTAAGTGAACAACTGTCTACCCTAGACGAGTTCAAATCACCGGGACCGGATGGATTACACCCCATGGTTCTGAAGGAACTGGCAGACGAGATCTCAGAAACATTGATCTATATCTCTCAAAGATCCTGGAGCTCTGTGGAACTGCCAGAAGACTGTAAAAGAGTAGTTCCTATCTTCAAAAAGAAAAAAAAAATAGATCCAGGAATCTACGGACCCATCAGCCTGACCAGCGGCATATAAATCCAATAAATAAGTAAGTAAGTAAGTAAGTAAGTAAGTAAGTAAGTAAGTAAGTAAGTAAGTAAGTAAGTAAGTAAGTAAATAAATACCAACGAATAAACCTAGAAGCAAACAAAGTAATAACCAAAAGCCAACATGGGTTTGTCAGATCATGTCAGACTAATCTCATTTCATTTTTTACAAAGTGACAAAATTAGTGGACCAGAGAAATGCTGTTGATATAATTTACTTGGACTTCAGTAGGCATTTGATAAAGTAAAACATAACCTACTACTAGAAAAAGTAGAAAAATGTGGCTAAGACAGCCACACCACCAGATGGATTGAAAACTGGCAGACCAATCGCACTTAAAATGTAGTCTTCAATGGAACTGCATCTATATGGAGGGAAGTTTGCAGTGGAGTACCTCAAGGCTCTGTTTTAGGCCGAACATTCTTCAACATCTTCATTGATGACTTGAACGAGGGGATAGATGGGGAACTGACAGATTTGAACATTGGGTGCTATCTAACAAAATAAAATTCAATGGTAAAAAAAGTAAGGTTCTACATTTAGGCAAGAAAAACAAAGTGCACAGGTACAGTACTTGTGGTACCTTGCTCAACAGTAGTAACTGTGAGAGGGATCTTGGAGTCCTAGTGGGCAACCATTTAAATATGAGCCAGCAGTGTGCAGCAACTGCCAAAAAAGCTGGCATAGTTCTAGGCTGAGGGATAGAATCAAAATCATGTGAAGTGTTAATACCACTTTATAATGTCTTGGTAAGGCCGTACTTGGACTGTTGCAAACTGCTCTACTTGGCACTACCCTTGAAAAGTATCTGGAAGCTACAGTTGGTGCTGAATGTAACAGTGTGGGCAATTAGAATAGAATACAATAGAATTTTATTGGCCAACTGTGATTGGACACACAAGGAATTTGTCTTGGTGCATATGCTCTCAGTGTACATAAAAGAAAAAGATACATTTGTCAAGAATTTGTCATCTCTAGGGCTGTCGATGTAGCACTTCTCCCGCATGACATGCGTTGGGTACCAGTTTACATCTGGGTCCAATTCCAATACCATTATATAGTTCTTATGCAAGTTTTACATAATGATATCAGAAAAAATATAATGCATCTGTCTTCAAATAGTAGTGTAACAGGAAAATATATTCTGGTCAAATTTCCGAGGGCAGTCCTACACATTATTGCTGGCTAAGATTCTTTATTACATTGTCACTCAGTATCTCATGTTAGTATATGTCTAAAAAACAGCTTTCAAACAAGAACAGGTAAAAGAACAAATGTTGTAGCGCGCATCTATTTTTAAATATCAGTGTGTACAGCATGCCTTGTGAAAGCTATAATTTCCTGGAATTTGAAAACAAAAGTTTTAAACTTTAAAACTGACTCCAGGCCACAATATAAAAGGCTTTCTGGCACCAGTACTAAACCAAGACTAACTGAGCCCATGTATATGCCACCTGTCTTCCTGGATCTAAGCTCCTGTTACAGCAATGTGCCTTGACTATATGAAAAGCTTAGAGTTGCCTTCATCCTAATGAAAACTGAATCGGAGGCATTATTTACAAAGACACTTGTTAGCAGTGATGAAAAATCTATATTTTGTCTTTGATTGCATGATATAACTTGCAATTTAATTTTCTTGGTACAGTTTATGTTTTCTGTAAAGGAACTCCTATACCAGTGATGGCGAACCTTTTCTCCCTCGGGTGCTGAAAGAGCTTGGGCATGCGCTATTGCACATGCGCAAGTGCCCACACCCATAATTCAATTCCTGGGGAGGGTAAAAACAACTTCCCCGGAGACCCTTTGAAGGCCGGAAATAGCCTGTTTCCCAACTTCTGGTGGGCCCTCTAGGCTCATGTTTTGTCCACCCCAGGCTCCAAAGGCTTCCATGGAGCCGGGGAAGGATAAAAATGTCCTCCCTCATCCCCTCCAGAGGCTCTCTGGAAGCCAAAAGTGCCCCCCCAGAGCCTCTATCTGAGCCAAAAATCAGCTGGCTGGCACACACATGCACGTTGGAGCTGAGCTAGGGCAAGAGCTCGCGTGCCAGCAGATACGGCTCCGTGTGCCACTTGTGGCATCTGTGCCCTAGGTTCTCCATCACTGTCCTATACCATATATTCCAAATCAGAAGGTACCCAAAGGGCAGTTCATAGCTAACCTGAAACTGCTTTAACATTCCTAGTGCCCATAAAATATGTCAGAGCTTGTATGTATGTAAAGGCTATAATCAGTCTGGTCATAAAACCTGATGGGAGAAATGGTCTATTCTTGGCTCTATGGACTTGGGTATTGTTTTGATTTTTCACCTTCACGGATTGTGCTTATAAATTGTGTTCATTCTCCATCTACTTCCTTCATCTACCAAATTAGCTTTGGCAATGCTTTGTTCCTGGAATTGGATTAATCCTAGCCAACTACACCCTCATAAGCAATGAACTCACATCACACACACATGCACCCGTTGTAACAGTGGAGTTTAGCTAATATCCTATGTGTGTATAGTTTCATTAGCTGCAGAAAGGACAACTGTTACAGCATTATGCCTTGAGCATATGGAAAGCTTAGAGTGGCCTCAATTCTAATAAAAACTGAATCGGAGGCATTATTTACAAAGGACAGCCATTAAGCAGTGATGAAAGATCTATGTTTTGTCTTCAATTGAATGAAATAACTTGCGATTTAATTTTCTCATACAGTTTGTTCTGTAAAAAAAATGTATTATTATGAGGGATCTTGCAGAGGCACATTATCTCTAATTGCATTTATTGTTGATTATCACTACGTATTATTATATGCTGCAATAATCCAGTAGGATAGAAGCTTGTCAAGACTGTGTTCTTTCACAGTTATAGTTTTTAATCCTATACACATTTTTTATATTTATGGGGTAGAAATTAGATTAAAAAAGGATGGCTAGAAAAATATACTGCAGATAAAAAGGATTAGATAAGAACTTAGTTTAAAGCCAACCATGTCTCGAATCTTATCCTTCAACTTCGATTAGTTTATTTTTCAAAGTTATAATTAAAGACAAGATCCATTTTATCAGAGCAGCAAATGTTGCAGGAGAAGGGGAAAATCAGAAGAATGGGACACAAAATGAGCTACAATATGACAGGAAATAATCCCTAAGAACTTCTGTTTGGAAAAGGAGGAGAAAAGGATGGATTATATAAAATCACATCTGTTTAGCTTAGAAAGAAAAAAAGATTTAGGTTGTCTTCACCTTGCTTTTCCTGGAGTCATGCTTGGTTGACATTACTTCAATTAATTCCAGCTTTGTGTTTCACAATTCCTGTTTAAAGACCTCCCAACCTCCAAGAATAGTAAGTTGACTTAACATTAGCTGTAGTCCACGTTTAACACACTATAACAATATAGAAGAAACAGATGCTCCTTAGAGTACTGTAACGTTCCTCATATTTATTATGCCAGGGCAAGTATCTGATGATTCCCAGATGTTTCTGTTCCCTCCTGCTCCTTCACCTATGAGTCTGACCATTAAGGTGGGCAGGAGCCATAATGCAGATGCTCCCTGGTTTCTCATGGACTTCTCTCTTAACAGAACACCAAGCTAATTATCTTGAATTCCTGGAGGAGTCCACTCAAGTATTTGTGTTGACTACCTTAATTTTCATCTCCTCTAATCATTCCTTGCCAGATGGCAGTTAAAGTTTATTGGTCCCTGTAAAAATAAACCCCTTCTTTCTTTTTTCTTTTAAACTATCATGTGCATTTGTTTAGTAAAGTGTTAATTGCTCACAAATCATGAAAGGACCACCCAAAATAATTATTTCAAAGTTCACCTCCATATTTTTGTTTTCAGTGGCATGTGATGAATGAGTGAGGTGACATTGGGAGAAAAGTCAGCTTAGGTTTCTGTTAGTGTGAAGTGTGCTAACCAGAGGTGGTATTCCACCAGTTCAGACCAGTTTGCATGTACTTTTGCAGGAAATTTGGCCAAGGTTGCCAAACTGGTGGCAATGGCTGGCCGGCCATGCCATTGAACTGGTTCTCCAGTTGCCATGGCTGGCAAAAGAACTGTCTGCGCATGTGCAGAGGATCTTTTGCATGACAAGAAGGGCAAAACGCACACTTCCGTCACAATGCAAACCGGTAGGCAAGATAAGTGGAACCCACCTCTGGTGCTAACTACATGTTGGACATGCTGCAAATGTGGGAAGTGGGCTATGGCTTGTCTGCTTTGGATTTAGGAAATATTATGAAGATGATATTACATTAGCAAGCAAAATGTCCTGGGTTCATACATTAAGCTGATCGTTTTATTTGGTTCTCATTGTAATGTTTTCTTTAAATTCAATGTGTATGATTTATAATTATTTATGGCTCATAATGAAAGCTAAACTGTTCTGTCGGGCTCTCTGGTAGACTCCTCCCAAAAATTCACAGTTACAAATTTCAGACACACACACGTTTTAAAATTCAAAACAATGTTCTTTATAAGGAAAATTCACTTAGCCCTCTTTTGGTATAGCAAAGAGCACTCGTCTCCAAACAAACTGGTAATTTGTACAAGTCCCTTATCAGTTCTGTGATACTTGGCTTGCAGCTGTGAGGCAATTCACAGTCCTTCTTTCACAAAGTGAAACACACTTTGCTCTGGTTTAGTTTCAAAGCGGGAGAAAATCAGCACACAAAAAGTCAAAGTCAGTAAAGCAGTCACGAACACAAGGCTCAGATAATCCTCCACAATGGCCAAACCCACAGGCTGCTATTTATAGCAGCCTCACTAATTACCACAGCCCCACCCAACCACAGGTGGCCTCATTTTCTTTGATAATAATCTCTCAGTTGTTGTTGCCTATGCATCGCTCTCAGCATGCGTGGCTGTATCATTAACTCTTGTTCTGAATCCAAGGAGGAGCTAGATAATTGATCTCCTTCTGAGCTGTCTGCCACACTCTCCTCCTCCCTGTCACTCAAGTCTTCTTGGTCAGAGGAGCCTTCATCAGCAGATTCCACCAGGGGGGGGACAAAACAGGCCTGCAGCATGTAGATGTCTCCCCCACATCCACAGTCCTTGGGGCAGGAGCTGGGCCAGAGCTAACCACAACATAAACCAAGTGATTTTAGTAAATTATTGGATTGAGTATGGCTTAAAGTATGACATTGAGAAAATTCATATGTGTGCTAGCTTGTTACGTAGTTAGGATTTTTCCTGTAGAAAATGATATTCTTGTGATGCTCCGAAGAGCTATCTCCAGTGACATTCATTTCATCTTAGAGATACTAGCCTGATTGCAATATGTGGGTAGTGGGGTTTGATTCATTTCTATATAGCCATGACATTTATTTCAAAATTACTGTTTTACAAATATTGATGTTAAGAATTTTTCACAGGTTCTGCATTTTCAGCCCAATGATGTCTTATTTCACTAATGTTGTTTTCCCATTTGTACTGCAGAGGAAAGCAAAATATAATAATAATAATTTTATATTAAAAACAAAATTAAATGGAAGAGTAATCCAGCAACAAAAAGTAAATATTTAAAACAGGATAAGTATTAGGAGTATAGTCATAAGCATACACATTTTATAATTAAGAAACTCTCAGTTTAAATTTATTCCTATTTCTGTTGGTATCTCAGAAAGCCAGCAGATTGGAAATTAAGCTTTAATAGTTGCACATATAAGCTATAAAGACTTTGTTAAGCCTCATAAGCTGTTACGGGTTTAGAAATAACACTTCCTCCATCACCAAATATTGTAGTGGTATTTCAAGCCAAGTTTTGGTTGGAGCCAGAGTCACATTCAATCATGAATAACTCACAGAAAACCTGCTTCTTGCATAATACTATCCCACATTGGATGGACTCAAACCTTATTTTAAATATAGGTTTCAGTTTTAGTACTATATGTACAGTGTCCATATATCATTTATTATAAAGGATAGTTCTTTATTTCAGAAAGCTGTCCTATACTAGAATACTGTGTGCATTTTTGCAAATAGATCTTTGGTTTGCTCTCAAATTTTCTTTTGTAAAACAAAGCTATAAAAAATTATTTTTTATCCTCATGAATAGTGTTGGCCGAACCCAACAAAGTTCGGGTTTGGCAAGTTCAGCCGAACTTTGCCATGAAGTTCGGGTGAGTTCGCCGAACCCGAACAGCAGCAGTGCTGCTGCGGTGTCCTTTTCCGTAAAAATAAACAAGGAGGTGGGGAATTCCCCACCTCCTTTTGCTTCCTTTTATTTTTATGGAAAAGGATGCCGCAGCAGCGCTGCAAGCAAAAGGATGTGGGGAATCCCATGATGGGATTCCGGGGGCGGAGCTTTTATGTCACGGACACTCCTCCTTCCCCATTTCAGCCCGCCAGGAAGGAGTCTCCGGGATGTCAAAGCCCCGCCTCCCGAATCCCATCGTGGGATTCCCCACCTCTTTTGTTTGCAGCGCTTGCAATACCAACAATGGTATTTCCCACTCTCCTCCTGGGTGGCCACGCTTCGCGGTGTTTGAGCGAACATTGAACACCGAACCTGAATTTTTAAAAAAGTTCGGGTTCGGCATGCCGAACACTGCAAAGTTCGGCACAAACCTGAACTTTGCAAGTTTGGGTCACCCAACACTACTCATGAATCTCTTTTAGATACCCCCCTTTTAGATTTGTCCTTTATGAGTGACCATGTTTTGTTGGAAAAAATAGAGACCTGGCTCACATCTGATTTACCTGATAGTACCAAGAAACGTACATTTTGAAATATCTTGCACCCTTGGTTTTGGCACCAGCTTTTGTAGGCATGTTATGGAAAATTCAGAAGAATTGACAAGGTTAAACAAAGAGAGGAAATAGCTTTGACCCTGGTCCATCAGAAGACAGGGAGGAAGGGTGGACAACCTCCATTTTGTTTGTTACCTCTATGTTTCTTCACCACAGTAGGGTTCATACGGAACAGTGTTGAGTGTTATCAGCTCTTTTGAATAGAGGGCCTAACATAATCACTGTTGTGAGCCGCCCTGAGTCTACGGAGAGGGGCGGCATACAAATCTAATAAATAATAATAATATAAAGTGTATGGGGCTGCTTCAGCAAAAGGACTGCGTAGGGTGGTGTTTCTGAATTTTCCTTCAAAGGAAGCATCTGATCCTTCAGTGTGTGGTTTATTAATAATGTTTTTTTAAAGTAGTTGTTGATACAATGAGCTAAGCATAATAAAAGTGACTGCAGATAGGAGATCAAATATGGCAACGAACAAAAGTGGGTTAGAAAACTTGCAGCTGGTTGACCAGTCATTTTGCTGAAATTGGTGGTTTTACTTTTGCTGCATGTAAAAACAAAATCGCAACATTTTGTCATGCCACAGTTTGCCTGCCAATTTTAAAAATGAACTTCCATCAAGTATATTCAAAATATATTTTGAATGTGTTCATTCCAGGGTAAAGACTACCCAAATAGATTCTTGTGATATGATATCAGGTACAGTATAAGGAATGAATGTAGTAAGCCTGCTAGATGGTTCAACACAATAACAGTGCAAGTAAGGTGCTAGGAAGGCACAGTTGTTACCAAAACTCATATTTATTGTTAGGCAGTCTTATCTGAACGCTTTTTCCATTGTAAAAAAAGAGAAGACATTGTATTCCTCTTTTACCTTCCCCTGATGATATTGTTGCCATGGTGGTTCAGTGGTTAGAATTCAGTGTTGCAGGCTAATTCTATTGACTGCCAATTACCAGCAATTTGGTAGTTCAAGTCTCACCGGCTCAAGGTTGACTCAGGTTTTCATCCTTCCAAGGGCAGTGAAATGAAGACCCAGATTGTTGGAGGAAATATGCTGTCTCTGTAAACCACTTAGAGGGGGTTGTAAAGCACTGTGAAGTGGGATATAAGCAGGGGTGGGCTACTGCCCGGACGGTAGGGGGACGCAGTGGGGCAGCATGTGGAGTGCAGACCTGGTTTAAAGTAACAATGAAGCAAAGCCTAGAAGCTTTCAGCTCAAAAGTGTCTTTTTTTTTTTGAAAAAAGTTTTATTAAGTATTTACATTAAAATTACATAACAAAAAACAGTACATACAATACAACAGTATATGCACAAAGAGTTAAGTAAAGAAAAAAGGGAAAGGTGAGTAGAGAAAGAAATAAGTGTGAAAAAAGATAAAAGAAAGAAAATAAAGCACTCTGCTTTATGTATTACATATTTGATATCGTTATTTACAATTAGAACTACTCGAGGAGTAGTGAATTTTGTGTGCAGCTTATGTCTGATCTACAAAGGAAAATCTTCCTTTTACTGCTTTGTTGTACATCGGTTACATAAATACATTTCCATGATCTTCGTATCGTTTTATCAATCGTATATCCTTCTTGTTTCAATGGTATAATGGTGCTATGGTATATTAATGTATATAAATAGTATTTGAGTTTGTTACTTCTAAATTTGATATTGGGGTTCCTAATTTTTTTTAATTTTTTTTTAGTTTTACTTTAATTAATTAAATTTTTATTCTAATTTATTTTTTGCAACCCAGTATACCACCTGTCCCAGCTTTTATGGAAGTCTTCCATGTCCCTATCTTGCAGTTCATAAGTCAGTTTTATCATTTCAACTACCTGATACACTTTAGTTATCACATTGTAGATTGTGGGTGTGAGTTCCTCCTTCCAACATTGAGCATACGTGATTCTGGCCGCTGTTGTAATATGCAATATTACATGTCTATCGTACTTTGAAGCATGTTATCCAAAAATCCTTTCATATAAGCAGTGTTAGGCACGTTGCTCATATTAAACTAGTGAAGGCCTACCAAAATTTTTACTACCACACTGTAGGCATGGCTTATGTAGGACACCCTGCATTTTCTCTCAACCTCTTTCAGTGCATCCTGCATTTTCTTTCAACCTCTTTCAGTGCAAATTGAGTGCTCTGGGGTGGAGCTCCATTTTTGCTACCCCACTGTGTTCTCCCCCGTCCAGGCAGTAGCCCACCCCTGTATTAAACTAATGAGTACCACAACTCTAGATTGATCTACTGCTCTTCCCTCTAGATATTCCCTTTTTCAACCTCTATCTTAATGTCCAGTGTCTTGAAAAAGTGATTGCTTAGCCTTAACTATTCACATGCTCAATTTGTAATACCAAAATAGTACTGATTTATCTTAGAGATCGTTGCCAGGATCACAAAGATCGTGCATGTAAGGGTGTCCCCAACCCCTGGGCCACAGCCCAATACCAGGCCTTTAGTCCTTTGGAATTGGGCCACAGAAGTGGTAGGTGACCTTTGCTGCATCCCTACTTGGGCGGACAGTGGGCAAGAGTGAGCGTGCATGCTCCATTTGCACGAGCAGTGGGTGTGCTTGCCCGTTGCTTGTGCAAATGGAGCTATGTGCATAATCAGCCTTGTCTGCTGCTCCCCAAGAGCCAACCCCTTTCCCCCTTGCCCGGGCTGGTCTGCAAAGCCAGAAAGATTGGGAAACTAATGTATGTGATGAGCCTGCAAAATGCTTCACACTATTATAAGGCAAAATTTTAAACTGACTTTGTGCAGTGCGGTTAAATCCCATGCCTCATGAGACTTTGAATAATTGCAGGCTGTCCTATTGCCAGATACCCCCACCATAAATTCACTGCCTGATACAAATTTGTGCATTGGAAAATTTATTGGACAAGATGTTACAGGAATAAATGTCGGAGTCTGTGAGTGAGGTTTGAGTGGGTAGCAACTAAGATGGCACATTATAATGTGAGATCCATTTTAAAGATGCTATCACAGTTGTGCAATAGGAAGAATTGTGGAAAAACATCAATAAAATTTACCCAAAGATATAATTAAAGGAAAAAAATGGTATAAAATGTTTTACAGATGGTGCATAACTCTATCAATGATTGCCAAGATAGATAAAACATACAGCAAATGTTGAAAATGCCACAACAAAGAAAAGACACCCTACCACATGTGGGGTTATGTTAAGAGCTCAAAAGTGCATCAAAATATTCAAAAAGCCTTAAAAATAAAATTCGAACTGAAACCACAGATGCTTTAATTGGGTATAATTCCAGAAAACAAAAATAAAAAACACCACAATTTACTAAGATGCATGTTGGCAGCTGCATGAATATATCTAGACAAGAGAAACCTTGTTGATGGTATCAGATTAAGAGACTAAAATTGGAGAATATGCTGCAGTGGCTAAATTGACAGTGTGCATATTCATAATTGAAATTTAACCAAATTCAAGCAGAAATATCTCCTGTATATATGACACATTACAAAGCAAGGCAAATTCAGACATCTGGAACTTGGTTTTTAGGATTTTATAAAAACCAGTAACAATGTCTAATGTTTAATAAAAAGTCAGATATCTAAATTGCGGTTTGCGGTTAGGGACACAAACCGAAGGGAAGGGGAGATGTGTTACTAGAAAATCTTTTCACTATGCTGTTAGTTGTAATGTAGTAGCTTTTCTTTCATTTTTATCTTATTCTTTTTCCCATTCTCTTTTGCATTTCATTATTTTAACAATAAAATATCAAATAGAACATATATGGTATGTACATGTGAGATCCATCCTGTATAAATTATCCCTATTCTAAGAATGATATGCATAATTCTTCTGTTATATTGAATTAGCAAATTAAAGGTAATTTTTTTTCAACTTCAGTTTGACTCCTGTTGGGCTTTCTTTCTGCATTTGGGGGGAATGATGCTTGCCATAGTGCTTGCATTTCATTTTTCCAGGAAGTTTTTCAACTTCCTAATCTAAAGTTTAGGATTGTTAGATGGAGTCCATCCAAGTACTAACCAGATCTTATTTTGCTTTGCAGGAGCTACAAGTACCAAATTGATGGGGGCGTGTACGAGAAGGGACTGTATATCGACAGTTCTCCTTTCTCTTTCTGATGGAAGTACATTGCATTGCATGGGATATAATCTTTGAAAATTCCTAGAATTTTCTTCCTGGAATGGCTTCTACCCACAGGTAGACTCATCTCAGCTATTTTTCTTTAAATTATGACTCAACTGCCACTTATTGATTAAGCAAGCAAAGTCACAGGCAGGAAGGGAAGCAATAATTTATCCATAATATTTATTAATTATTTGCAAGGTATGTTCATCAAGATGTTAAAAGGGTAACACCCCCAGCCCCCAAATATAAATAATTGAGAAAATCCTGGAGGTTTTGTCCTGGAAAGTCTTGGTCAGCTTCTCCAACGTGATATCCTCCAGATATTTTGAGAAACACTATGCTCAACATTTGGTACCCTCTGCTGTTGCTTTTTTGGATTCCATCCATACGATTTTCTACAGACTCAGAGAGAGATTAGCAAAACAACTTTAGAAATTAAGGTAAAATCCCAGAAAATGAAGGTAAAGCTAAGTATGTCATTTGCAATATTCCTGATCACTTCTGGTTTTAAAGTATAATGAAGCACTAAGAGCTTCTGGTTTTAGCTGTGAAATTTATATTCATAATACTGTACTATACAACCAAAGTTAAACTGTTTCTGAGAATAGTCTGTCATACATATTAAATTACCCCTGCAACTATGATATATATGATTGTTTTTCCAAGATACATTTTTCAGAATATTTTCCTCTTGTTTTTTTAAAAGGGAAGAGAAAAATCAGGAGGTATCATTTGTCACATTTCAGACTAAAATTGGCTGATGTTCAGGGAAAAACAGAGCTTTTTATATTCACAGGCATATAGCTGATAGGAAACATCAGGAATTCACATTATAAAACTCTAAATGAAGCTGCTGTCATCCTAAAGAGCAGCTTCTGAAGAAAATGGCAATTTGATTTTTTTTTTTACTGAAAAGCAAACATCTACAGAATAGCTGGCTATCCCACCTATCCATCAGGAAGAGAAAGAAAGAGAAAAGCTAAGTAAACATCCATAACCAAAAATTTTATATTCTGTCACCTTGATGCTGGGATTTGTACTTCTTTGCTTACAAGAATGTTTCCATTATCCAAGGAGAGTAATCAATTCCTTTGTGTCTTCGTTCAAAATATTGCAATTTCTTCCCCAATATGCAGCCCATTACACTTCAAAGTCTAGAGGGACCTAAAGAAAGACTTCACAAACAGGTTTCAATGCATTATTTTTATGGGAAAGATAGTCCCTTCCACTGTTCAAATTGAAGGCCATTTGGAAAAGAAGAGATGCCTTTAAATATATATACAGTGATCCCTCTATTATTGCGAGGGTTCCGTTCCAAGACCCCTCGCGATAATCGATTTTTCGCGATGTAGGGTTGCGGAAGTAAAAACACCATCTGCGCATGCGCGCCCTTTTTTTCTATGGCCGCGCATGCGTAGATGGTGGAGTTTGCGTTCCCCGCCGCCCACGCAAAGGGGAAACCCCGATTCGGCTCCTCGCTGCTGCTGCGCTACCGAGCAGATCAGCTGCTGGGCGGCCGAAGGAACCTTCCCTGGGTCTTCCCCCTCTTGCTGGCAGGCGGGCGAGCGGCGGGCATCAGCAAGGAGCCAGGGTTTCCCCTTTGCGTGGGCGGCCGGGAAGACCCAGGTTGGGGGTTCGGGGGGGGTGCTGGGAAGCCCCCCCAGGCCGGCTGCGACCTTTTAAAACAGCCGCGCCGCTTCCCAGCTGAGTCCTGAAGCCAAACGCGGAAGTTCGCCTTTGGCGTTTGGCTTCAGGACTCAGCTGGGAAGCGGCGTGGCTGTTTTAAAGGGTCGCAGCCGGCCTGGGGGGCTTCCCAGCACCCCCCCGAACCCGGGTTGGGGGTTAGGGGGGGTGCTGGGAAGCCCCCCAGGCCGGCTGCGACCTTTTAAAACAGCCGCGCTGCTTCCCAGCTGACTCCCGAAGCCAAATGCGGAAGTGGTTTTTTTTTTAATTAATATTTTTTTAAAAATCGCGATATAGCGTTTCGCGAAGATCGAGATCGTGAAACTCGAGGGATCACTGTATTGATAACTTTGTCTGCAATGGATGGATAGTTCATAGATAGATATAGCTTAACGTTTAACTTTTAGCATTATTAAATCTAGCTATATGGGCCATCTACTGTATTACTACACCTGCTCAGTTTTAATACAATATATTGTTTCAGTACAATGGCATTTATATAATAGATTTTTAATATTTCATAGTTCAGGTGCTTCAGAATAATGTATATAGATCTGTATCAACTTTAATTTCAATTTCAGATATTAATGCTACAAGCTTTATAATAATTTTGCTTCTTCAAAATTAACTAATATGGGAAATGAATGAGAAAAGAAAGGAAGAACATGCAAGTACTGTATTTGCTTTATAAAAAGGATTTTGGTCTTAAGTTAAATTGGTTGATATTTTAAAATCTCCACTGTGTGTATATGTTCTGATTGTGTATGTATGTACATACCAGATATATGGATATGGATACATTTTTATACAAGCTTACAAAGGAAGAAAAACTGAACAAAATAAAAATAACTGGAAATATTAAACCAATAATACTTGAAATACAAAGAAAATTAAATGACAGACAAAAATTAAAATGGGGAAAATAAAAAATAAGGTGTTCAGTTTCAGATTTCCCCACTTTTTTGCTTGTTTGCAATGTGTGCAAAGGTTCAGACCCACTTAAAAACCAAACAGTATGCGATTTTATCTGCAAGATTGCATGATGTATATTATACATCATATGCATATGTATGTGATCCATTCTTACTTACATTTAAATTTCTGTGGTGTAAATAAATTGTTAATTTTGCCACTGTTGCATATTCTCTAAGCTTGCCCAGTCAGATAGTGTTGGTTTTGTGTCTTTCTTCCAATGTTAAGCATAATTCATTCTCGCTGCTGTAAGGATTTATCTCATTAAATTACGATATTTCTTTTCCAATAAAAAAGTTGTGGTTTCATTTCAATTTTATAGTCCAAAGTTTTCTCTATTGTGGTATGTATATCTTTCTAGTAGTTTTGTGTTTTTTTACATGTCTACCACATGTGATAAAGCCTTCCTTCTGCTCAAGGCATTTCCAACATTTATTACTGTGTGATTTGTCTCTTATATATTATTGCTGGAGTTGTGTACCATCTGTAGAACATTTTGTACCAATTTTCCTTGAAGTTATAGCTTGGTGTAAATTTTATAGATTTAGACCATAATTCTTCTCATTGTTCTATAGTAACTGTTTAAAATTTTGCATCCATTTTATCATATAGTTTTTTGGTCGTTCTGTTTTTGTATTATGCCTAAGTAAAAGTTTATATATGTGTCCTAACAGATGGCGTTGGCTTTCTATGAACGTTTCAAATTCAATCTTTTTTCTTAATATTCCTCTTTCCTCCTAGCAATTTGTAAATATATCAACCATGGCATTTTCCAGCCTTTGTGGGTAGATTTTGCTGCATTTTTAAATGGATAGATCAGTGCTTTCCAAACTTTTTTTCCTTCATTACCCAAAACCATGTATCAGAAAGTCCTTTTTACCAATGTAAGTAATATACTTTAAGTAAATTTAAATGTCACTATTGTGATTGGATAATGGGTTTGTGTGCTGTTACCCTAAGAAAAACTTTAAAAGAAGGAAAGGCAGGATCTGAGGCAGAGTGAAAAGAGGACTCAGCCTAGAACGGTGATGGCGAACCTATGGCATGGGTGCCACAGGTGGCATGTGGAGCCATATCTGCTGACATGTGAGCCATTGCCCTAGCTCAGCTCCAACATGTGTGTGCCAGCCAGCTGATTTTTGGCTTGCACAGAGGCTCTGGGAGGGCGTTTTTGGCTTCCAGAGAGCCTCCCGGGGGGGGTGGGTGAGGGAGGAGAGTGTTTTTACCCTCCTCCAGCTCCAGGGAAGCTTTTGGAGCCTAAGGAGGGCGAAACACGAGCCTACTGGGCCCACCAGAAGTTGGGAAACAGGCCATTTCTGGCCTCCAGAGGCTTCTGGGGGATGGAAGAAGCTGTTTTCGCCCTCCTCAGGTATTGAATTATGGGTGTGGGCACTTGCGCATGCGTGATAGCAGGTGTGCATGCTCTTTCGGCACCTGAGGGAAAAAAGGTTCGCCATCACTGGCCTAGAATCTTATGTAGCCACAAGAGAACTAAGTCCAAACTCCCTTGTGTGTCATTGACCTTTATCTAACTATAAGTAAGTGCCGATGTGAGTTGAGAAGATTAATGTCATGAGTGAAAGACCAGGTCCACAAATGATGGTTCAATTAAATCGATTTATTACTAAAAGCCTATGCACTGGAATCTTCTCAACTAATAGTCAGCTAATAGTTTCAAGGACACTCAAGGAGGAATGGACTTACCAGTAGTTCTCTTGTAGTTATGTAGGGATTCTAGACTGAATCCCCTTTTCATTCTGCCCCCAGGTTCTGCCACCCTATCCCTAATTTTTTTTTTACTAAATTTTGGATAATTTATCTAGGTCTAGGAACCAGTGGGTTAGATTCACTTTTCATTGCTCAGTAAAATTTCTGGTAAGGAAAAGAGGAGTGGAACAAAGTGATTTAAGTCTAAGTTGCTTCAAAGACTCTACAAACATCCACAGGAAAAATATTTTGTTTGCATTTTAATTTTGCCCAGAGGAAAGAAGGATTCTTGAAGTAAAATATGGTATTCTATGTATATGATATTTCCATTGATTCATTTCCTTAGTTATTGGCCCAATGAAATTATTATTGGGAACTGCCCTGATTGAATCTGAAATTGCCTTAAAAGTGATAAAATTGTATTTGTCCGTAAACACTATTTCAAATAAATGAATAATTGAAAACTGTAAAAGAAAGAAAAGGATAAAAATGCAATTCTGCATGCTTTTAATTTATCAGCATTGCTTGATAAGTAAATCTACTTAAGTGAATGGAGAAAAATAGCTAATAGTTCCATATATACTATTCCTATTTTAAATATACAGGGCTTTTCATTTGTAGCCTAAAACCTGTAAACCATTTCCTTTACATAACACTCATGGGGTTTAAAAGCTAATGTATCGAATCAGAGCTGGATTCTAACTTATCTCGCTGCTGGTTCGCTTCCCCCAAAACAAGATGGCGACCACATGCACTGGGCTGGAAACTTGGCTTCTGCACATGTGCAGAAGAAAAACCCCAGAAAAATCTTTTAAAAATCCATTTAAAAAAAAGATGGCGGCACCCATGGTCTGGCACTGACCGAACCAGTTCCGTGACTTCATTGTGACATCACCAGTGGGTTGTTACCAGTTCAATGAACTGGTCTGAATCAGGAGGAACTCGCCTCTGGATCCAATATACCACCATTATTTTTTAGAAATGCCATTTTGTCAATCATCCATTTTTATCTGCCACAATTCTCCATGATCAGTACTTCTGCCTGTCTGGCAAAACTGGTCCATGCAAGAAATAAGAATATTAATGAAATGCCTCTCTTTCATCTCCTCCACCCATTTCATCTTTTGCACTCTTGTTGTAAAACAGAAACAAGCAAGTTTCCAAATGTTTCTTCCCCAAACATGTTTATGGAAGCTGTTAAGAATGAAGGTCAGCATGTGTTTTAAACAGGCTTGTCACTTTACTGAATCCCTTGTCAATGTAAGATATGTTGAGATTAATTTCTGCACTTTCAGAAGGAATCATAATTTGTTGGCACTTCTGCTATAAATAAAGATATATCCCAAACCTCAGAGTTACCTTTCCTTTAGGTTTTCTTCATTTAGAAGAAATCGTTCTTTTCATTTTTTTGACTGATGGTTACAGTGCAAATTGAAACCTCAAGATTTGCACCTTCTAATAAAAGGAAGAGTATCTACACCTTGGGTGCAGCTGAAAGCTCTGTAGGCCTAAAGCTAGTAAGGACAGTATTTTAGATGATTATCACTTCAAATCAGGGGCTTCTGTTTCTGATTTGATCTTTGTCAACAGTAGCCTAAGGATGGTATAGATACTTTCTGTCTTGTTGGGTAGATGGAGGATAAAACTAATTAAAATAACATTAGTTTTTTTTTTCTTGTCCCATCTACCAATGCTTATCTATTATCCTTCAAGCAATGAAGTAAGCCTTCATTCAAGTTCTCTTCTTCAGCAGTTTGCGATATTTTACAAGGGAAGTGACAGATCCAGAATGGAGATGCAAAGAAAAATGAAGCGCTGTCAATGAACTGAAGGATAGTGTACTGGTTAGAATGAAGGTACTGATAGCGTTTGTTGGTGGTCAAGACAAACGTCTATCATCTTAATTCTTGTTTTGGCAGAATGATGTCAAGAGCAAAGCACATGGGAAGAAAATATGTCCCATGACATCATATCTCTAGGCTGAAAGAAAGAGGAGCCCTCAATCTTCTGGGCAGAATTGAAAGACTTATACAGTGGTACCTCTACTTACGAACTTAATTCATTCTGTGACCAGGTTCTTAAGTAGAAAAGTTTGTAAGAAGAAGCAATTTTTCTCATAGGAATCAATGTAAAAGCAAATTACGCATACAATTGGGGAAACCACAGGGAGGGTGGAGGCCCTGTTTCCTCCCAGGAGATTCTTAGAGAGGCCCCACAGAGGCTTCTCCCTGCCTTTTCCGGTTACAGATTCGGAGGTTTGTAAGTGGAAAATGGTTCTTGAGAAGAGACAAAAAAATCTTGAACACCTGGTTCTTATCTAGAAAAGTTTGTAAGTAGAGGTGTTTGTAGGTTGAGGTACCACTGTATTTGGGTGACTTATAGCTCATTAATCCGCACCATGGATTTCAAGGTCCTCACTCCATTAAGAAAAGCTTAGTTACGTTTAATTTTGCTTAAAAATGTAAGATATTTCATACATTGCAGTCAGTGATGGGCTACCAAAATTTTTACTACCACACTGTGGGCGTGGCTTATGCATTTTGTTTCAACAATTTGCAGTGCAAATTGGGTGCTCTGGGGTGGAGTCCCAAATTTTGCTACGGGAACTGCATTCCTGACCGTTCCCATAGAAGCCCATCATTGATTGCAGTTAAGCATATCAGTTATTCTCAGTTTTTTCACTTTGCGTATCTATACAATTCAGTTCATTGGATCATTCTTTTTTTGTGTGTGTAAAATTCACACCAATTTTCCTAGTGCATTTTGTTGCTCCTCTTATGAACACCAGTTTTGTTTGCAGTTTTATGATATTATCGCCGGCCGACTCACCGGCTTCCCGGCGCTTTTGCTGGAGGGCCGGCAGACTCGGGCCCTCCCGATGGCGGCCGCCATCTTGGTTTCGGCCGAAATCTCGCGATGCGAGATTTCGGCCGAGAAGGCCCTGCCCACGTGGCTGGGCATGACGTCGGGTCCGGGCGGGGCCTGCTGGCCCTATTTAAGGGACAGCAGGCCGGGAAGAGAGCCTTTTCGCCCGGACCTGGTGCCTGAGCAGACACTTCTTGGGTGCTGCTCGGCCGCCATTTTGGGTCTCCCTCGTGTCGCGGCCGCCATTTTGTGGCCTGCCGAGGGGGCGAAAAGTGCTGTGCTCGTTGCGCAACGAGGTTATCTGGCTCTTCTTCTACAGGACGACGTGTGGCCTTATCCTCCCTTCGTGTGGCTGCAGTCTTCAGGATCCCCCTCGGGCCCGAGGGGGACTGGTAACCTCCTCCCGGCCGGGAGGAGGGCGTGCTGGGGGGTGCTTTGTCTGGGCCCCCGGTCTTGGGAGGTTGAATCACAGGCCTTGGAGGCCTGCCTGCGCAGGGAGGCTTGCCATTTGGGGGGATATCAATCAGCTAACACTGTGTCAATCTCTCATTAGTATTATTCCCAATAAAGGGGGTGAAGGGTTGCTGGGGCTTAGGCTCTAGGTTGGCCCCTGCGTTGGGGGAGTTGGGCCTGCCACCCGGGCGGTGGGTTGTGGCCTAGTTTTATTACTCATTGCATACAAGGAGCAGGGTGATGGCTCCTAAGAAGAGGCCTGCCTCTACTCCGATGGCTCCGCCAGCGGTGCGACCCAGAAGGGCCCTTAGGCCTTCTGCCCGGGCCCGGGCCAGCAGGGAGGGGACTGCGGGGGTGGTCCCTGACCAGGGGGGGGTGGTCGCGTTGCCTCCTGCCCCTCAAACTGATATTTCTCCTGCTTTGTCTTGGGCCAGGGTGTTGGAGAGGCTCGATGAGCTCGAGCAGTGGAGGAGTGGTGCAGTCCCCGGAGCGGCCAGCAACCAAGTTCCCGCAGCGTTGGGGAGGGAGCCGGCGGCGGCCCAGGCTGGGCAGCCGGCTCCGTTCGGACGGCAGGCCCCGGCAGGGCCGATGGCGGCTTTCCCGGGCCCCGCACCATTGGGCCCCCCGTGGATGTCTTCAACCCCGTACGGGGCAGGTGAGGCTGCACCACACAACACATCCCTGTCTTTTCTTCCTCCCCCCGCCCCGGGTTTTCCCCCGGCGGGGGTCGGGAGTGGGGCCAGCTTTTTGGGGTCCCCCGCGGGCACCTGTGGGCAGGTGTGGGCTCCGCCGGTACCTCCTCCGGGGCCGCCGGCGGCCAGCGCTGCTACGGTGTCTGGGACGGGTCCTGTGGGGACACCAGCGGTGTCCGGGGCAGGGGGGTGGGTGCCTCCGGCCCCTCCTGTCATGCCCCCGCTCCCGGTTTTCCCCTATCCCCATGGGGCGGGTGTGTTTGGTGTGGCGGCCAACTCGGTGTGGGACCCCTTCGCTTGTATTAAAGCGGGGGCCATACCGTGCGGGCTTCCATCCACCCCTCTAGGTTGCCACCTTCACCCGTCGGTCAAGGAGGCTATTTGGCGGGGCGAGTATGTGGATCTCTTTTCGCTGTTGAACCGCGAGGTTCCCAAACAGGAGAAGGAGATCGTCCCGGGGGAGAAAACGAAGAAGACCAAGGTAACGAAATGCTTCAGCTCATGGCTGTATGCCTTTCTTACCTATGGGTCGGTAGTGATACAACGGCAGCCGGCTATGGCCTCTGCCATGTTTAAGTATATAGACTTAATCGCCAGGGCCCATTTTGAATATAAGGGCACCATCTGGCGCCATTATGATAAGGGTTTCCGCATGAGGATGTCTGTGGAGCCCAACTTGCCGTGGGATATGGTGGTCCCGGACCTGTGGTTCCGGGCCACGCATATGTCCGGGAAGGAAGGGTGTGAGCGCACGGATAGTGGGCACTTTATGGAGGAGGAGCCCGGCGCGGCTTCGCCGGCCAAGGCGACTCCTGGTGTGGCTGGCAAGGGGGCCTCGCCCGCTTGTCATGAGTTTGCTGCAAAAGGGGCGTGTTTTCGTCCCTTTTGTAAATACAAGCATGCCTGCGGGAATTGTGGGGGGTCCCATGCAGCTTCAGTCTGTCCCCGCCCCAAGAAGGGGGCGGAGAAGAAGGGCGGGGGTCCAGGAAAACCTCCCCCTCCAGCTGGGGGAAAAGGGGCCCAGCCCAATTAATGTTTCTGTGCTAGAGGGTTGGTTGATCGACTACCACCCTCGCCCGAGAGCCGAGTTGCTCTTGAGGGGCTTCTCTGAGGGATTTAGGATCCCTTATGTGGGTATTAGGAGGGCCTTCATGTCCGACAACCTCAGGTCGGTTGTCGGGCATGAAGACATTGTACGGGCTAAGATTCGAAAGGAGGTGGCCGAGGGCAGGGTCCTTGGGCCCTTCCCGGAGCCGCCCTTTCCGAATCTTCGTGTGTCCCCCTTAGGTGTGGTCCCCAAAAAGGCGAGTGGTGAATTTAGATTGATTCACCATTTGTCTTTTCCAAAAGGGGAGTCAGTGAATGACTTCATTCCTGACGAGCTTTGTTCCGTCCGGTACGCATCCTTTGATGCGGCCGTGGCTATGGTTAGGGAGTGTGGGGTGGGAGCCCTTATGGGTAAATGCGACATTAAGTCGGCATTTCGGCTCCTCCCCATTCACCCAGGCGACTTCGAGCTGCTGGGCTTCCATTTCGAAGGTGGGTTTTATGTGGATAGGGCATTGCCGATGGGCTGCTCTATTTCCTGCTCCCTCTTTGAGAGCTTTAGTACCTTCCTCGAGTGGGTGCTCAGGAGGCGGAGTGGCCTGGGGTCTGTCGTTCATTACCTTGATGATTTCTTGGTGGCCGGGCCTGCGCAATCTGAGCAATGCTTTGCTTTGATGCGGGACTTCGAAGCCCTTTGTGCTCAATTGGGGGTGCCTTTAGCCTCCGAGAAGACCGAAGGCCCTGCCACCAGGATTACCTTCCTGGGTATTGAATTGGATTCAGTGGAGCAATCTTCCAGATTGCCCCTGGATAAGTTGATTAAGATCAGGTCCAAACTTGATGCGGTCCTGGGCTGCAGGAAGGTTACTCTTCGGCAGCTCCAGGAGTTGGCTGGGATTCTTAATTTTGCCTGTCGGGTAGTGGTGCCCGGTAGGGCTTTTTCTCGCCGGTTGTATGATGCGATGAAGGGGCTGAGTTTGCCCCACCATCGTACCCGCTTATGTGCAGGGGTCAGGGCTGACCTCTGCGTGTGGCGGGAGTTTTTGGAACGTTTTAACGGGTTGTCGTTTTGGCGGCAGGAGCTTCTTTTGGAAGCGGAGCTGCAGCTGTGTTCCGACGCCGCAGGGACTTGCGGTTTTGGGGTAGTGTTAGGTGACCAGTGGTGCTGGTCGGCATGGCCTCCGGAATGGAGTGCCTGTTCATTGGTTAAGGACTTAACCTTTTTGGAGCTTTTCCCCTTAATAGTGGCCTTAGAGCTCTGGGGGGAGCAGTTCAGGGATAAGACTGTGCATTTTTGGTGTGACAATCTAGCGGTTGTCCATGTTGTGAACGCCCTGTCCTCTAAGAGTGACAGGGTGATGCGGCTTGTCCGCCATTTTGTGCACAGGTCCTTGTCTTTGAACGCTTTGTTTTTGGCTAGGCACGTCCCTGGTTTAGATAACGGGGTGGCTGACGCCTTGTCCCGTGGTCAGTTGTCCAGGTTTCGGACCCTGGCCCCGTGGGCCCGAGAGTCGCCGGAGGTGTTTCCAGCCCACCTGTGGAGCCTGGGCGGGCTCTCGAGAGCTGGAGAGATGAGGCCTCCAGGGCGATCGCCTTATCGGTAGCTCCTAGTACCCTGCGAGCTTATCAGCGTGCAGGTAAGGAGTTTGGGGATTTCAGGCTGGGTAAGGGTTACCCTCATTGCTGGCCTGCCCCGGTTGAGCACCTAGCTGAATTCTGTGTCCTGCTGAAGGGGCGTGGCCTTTCAGTGAGGACTATCAGGGCTAGGTTAGCCGGCCTCGCCTTTCTGTCCAAGGCGGGGGGGTTTGGTGATTTTACGGGTGATTTTCGCATCCGGAGGATGCTGGAAGGTTGGGTGAGGGAGCGACAGGGGTTTCCCGCTGACGCTCGTCGGGCCCTGACGGTTCAGCAGCTGTCTCTGATTAATCAGATGTTTGGCAGTCTGTGCGCCTCTCCTTATGAGGCTCGGCTGTTCAGGGCAGCGACTTGCGTTATGTTTTTCGGGGCCCTCAGGGTCAGCGAGGCAATGGCCTCCTCGCAGTCTGACTTGTCGCTCCGCGCCTTCCAGCTCGCTGATCTGTCCTTTAGACAGGGGGGTGTCTCCCTTTTGGTGAGACACTCCAAGACAGATCAGTTACACAGAGGGGTTAGACTTGAACTTAGTGCAGCCACCGATAAGTCTGTTTGCCCGGTGGCTGCTTTGCAGCAATTTTGTGTTTTGCGTGGGTCAGGGCATGGGTACCTTTTTATACACCAGGATGGTTCCCCCCTGACCCGGTATCAATTCTGGGCGATAGTGTCTAAGGCTATGTCTCAGGTAGGCATGGATCCCGCCGGTTATGGAACGCATTCGTTCCGTATTGGCGCCGCCACTAGCGCGGCACTTTCTGGTCTCCCGGCCCAACGGATTCAGGAGATCGGCCGCTGGCGGTCAGCGGCATATTTGGGTTATGTTAGGCCCGCTGAGGATCCGGGGCAGGGTTTAGGCTAGGTAACCTCTCTGTGTGTGTCCTCTTCCAGGTTCCCAGTCCAGGCAGAAACCGACGGCGCTGCTGTGTGGCCACAGCATGGTCTTCTGGGCCGGCCGCTCAGCTGCCAGAAGTGCCATCGGGACCCAGCTGTCGTTGGGACGGTGGGTCAATGTTGTTTGGATGGGCCGGAGGGGTATGCGGTGGGAGGGCCTCCTACCGACGCTGCTGGGTACGCAGCATCTCAGGGCGGTACCCGGCGCTGCTGGGCGGGCGGCTACCCAGGGTCGCGCCCAGATGGGACTGGGTGGTCGGCAGCCCATAGCCGCACCCAGATGGCTGGTCTTGCACCTTGGTGGCAATGACCTATGCCTGCTTGGCGGTCTACCGTTGATCGTCCAGGCGCGCGAAGACCTGCGGCGGCTTCGCACGTTGTGGCCCACCACGCAAGTGGTGTGGTCAGAGATCCTTCCAAGGATCGTTTGGAGGGACGCCATTTCCCTTAGGGCCATCCACCGGGTTAGACGTAGGGTGAATAAGGCTGTGGGAAAGACTGTCAAAGAATTAGGGGGGATTGTAGTTGCCCATCCCCTCATCACTGTAGATCGGCCGTGGCTTTACCGGGCCGACGGCGTTCACCTGTCAGAACAGGGGAACGCCATTTTCTTACAGGACCTGCAGAGGTCTCTGCGTGAGCTGGCGCAGATAGAGGGGGGAGTCGGGGGGCCAAGATAGAGATCTGACCCCCGCTCCGTGGCAGGTTAGGGGCGGAAATCTGGGTGGTTTCAGCAACTGCGCGTTCTCCCTTGGGCATCTTTGGGGATGATTGACAGGTTCTCTCCAAGACCATGGTGGGTGCTACCTGCGCACTTGGGGGGAACCTGTCTTTGGGTCCCGCTATTGAAGTCCCAGGGTAGGGGTGAGCCGGCGGGACCCCCCTCATGCGAGTGTATGGCAGGGTCTCAGGTGAGGGAGAGGTCCCTCACCTGGACCAGCATCGATTACGCCCATAGTTGCCCAGGAATGTTGACCTTTTACGTCATTTCCGCCCCGGAAGTGTTTGTTTGACCCTGCAGGTCCATTTGGTTCCGGGTCATAGTTCAGTATGTTGATTATGCAAATTATGCTAATTTATGCTAATTTAATTAATAAATTATGCAAATTTATTATAATAAAAATGACCCAAGTTTAAATCCAGCTCTGGTGTCCGAGTCGTTATTCCGTCTCTTCAGCAATATCGCCGGCCGACTCACCGGCTTCCCGGCGCTTTTGCTGGAGGGCCGGCAGACTCGGGCCCTCCCGATGGCGGCCGCCATCTTGGTTTCGGCCGAAATCTCGCGATGCGAGATTTCGGCCGAGAAGGCCCTGCCCACGTGGCTGGGCATGACGTCGGGTCCGGGCGGGGCCTGCTGGCCCTATTTAAGGGACAGCAGGCCGGGAAGAGAGCCTTTTCGCCCGGACCTGGTGCCTGAGCAGACACCCACCCGCCCTTCCCTATTTTGCAGTGTGCTTCGGGGTCGCCTGCGGGGGCCGAATGGGAATTTTTTGCAGCCTCGCCCATTAGGCCAGGCTGTTTTTTCGCCCATTCCACACTGGGGAGATGGATGGGCGGTTAGGGGGTGTTGGCATTTAATTAGGTTAATTGGCTTACCTCTGGTCATTGGGTAGGCAGGTTAGGGGCGGAAATCTGGGTGGTTTCAGCAACTGCGCGTTCTCCCTTGGGCATCTTTGGGGATGATTGACAGGTTCTCTCCAAGACCATGGTGGGTGCTACCTGCGCACTTGGGGGGAACCTGTCTTTGGGTCCCGCTATTGAAGTCCCAGGGTAGGGGTGAGCCGGCGGGACCCCCCTCATGCGAGTGTATGGCAGGGTCTCAGGTGAGGGAGAGGTCCCTCACCTGGACCAGCATCGATTACGCCCATAGTTGCCCAGGAATGTTGACCTTTTACGTCATTTCCGCCCCGGAAGTGTTTGTTTGACCCTGCAGGTCCATTTGGTTCCGGGTCATAGTTCAGTATGTTGATTATGCAAATTATGCTAATTTATGCTAATTTAATTAATAAATTATGCAAATTTATTATAATAAAAATGACCCAAGTTTAAATCCAGCTCTGGTGTCCGAGTCGTTATTCCGTCTCTTCAGCAAAAAGAAATCTTTTTAATATTTTCACTAAATTTCGGAGTTGCATTGAATTTCCTGCATTTCAGAAGAGAGCTTCTTTTTCTATTGAACTTTTTTAAACAGGCAAACCACATGGCAACATTTTGAAAAGTATGAATTTAAAATGAGACCTAAATTTTGACTTGTGTGTTAGTTCAAAAAGGCAAAATAAAACATAACTGTATTGTAAAATAATTTATTTACCAACTTTATTTGTTGTAACACATAAATATTTACCTCTGGGCCACCAGATGTTAATCAGTATATGGCTAGGTGGCTCCAGTAATAATTTTCCAATGTTTGTATCACAATCTACTGCAAGGTGCATTTCCTTTCCTAACCTAAAGGATTACAGGTACTCTCCGTGACATAGTGTTGATAGTAGAGATAGATTTGTATTATTTCAATATTCTCCACAGTGTTGTGTCTGTCTAAATAAGGTCTGAAAGGAAGAATGGCAGAGTGTGGTATCAATTGACCTCTCTAGCTGCTACTTCTCCACATTCAGTGTTTAGCTTTCAAGAATAATATCACAATGATCACAAAGATTCGCTTGAAGTCATATTTTCCCCCCATCTAATCTAATGATCTTTGCTGTTTTTCTTTTGTAAAAAAATATATACATGCACTGTAGTTGACTTCCATTTTATGAATAGTAATGTCCCTTCAGAATTAATTGATGGATCCCATCTTCCTATCCACCAAGGATTTAACAGATTAACAGAGTTGGAAGGGACTGTGCAGGTCATCTAGTCCAGTGATGTCGAACCAGTTTTCCTTGGGTGCTGAAAGCACGTGTGCGTGTGCTATTGTGGTTGCACGAGGGCACACACCCATATTTCAATGCCTGAGGATGGTGAAAATGGCCTCCTCCACACACACCCCTGGAGATCCAGTCCATTTCCCAAATTCTGGTGGGTCTGGTAGGCCCATTTTTCACCCTCCCCAGGTTCTAGAGGCAAAAATGCCCTCCCCCCCAGAGACAGTCTGGAAGCTGAAAATGCCCTCCCAGAGCCCCTGGGTGAATCGAAAATCATCTGGCCTGCACACACATGCACATTGGCACTGAGCTAGGGTAAACCTCGCATGCCAGCAGGTATGGTTCCACTTGCTCCCTGATCTAGTCCAATCCCCTGCCCAAGCAGGAGATCCTACATCTGCCTCTACCTAGGATCGAACTGACAACCTCCTGATTGTGAGGCAAGAGCTCCACCTCTAGGCCACAGCAGCTGGACTTTTAATGTTCAAGGGTGGCTAATTAATATTCAATTCAATTCAATTTATTAGATTTGTATGCTGCCCCTTTCCGAAGACTCGGGGCGGCTCACAACAGTAATAAAAACAGTATAACAATGGAACAAATCTAATAATAAAATATATAAAAACCTCAACAATATGGAATAAGTAAAATCATAACACAATTAAAATTGAATTAACAAACTATTCCTGAATAATGACATCAGTAGTTGGACAAGCCAGGTGGCAGAGGTTTGCAGTGACAGTCTTACTAAATTGGAGGATATGAAGAGCTAAAGGCAATCTCTGAGAAAGTGTAATAATTTGACAGTAATATAGGAAAAGGCCCTGTTTTATGCCTGGCATATATGGAGCTTTCCAAATGTCCATAATCAAAACAGCCTCTCCTGTAGATTTTAAAGTCTCATGAGAGACACAGGTGCCTCAGAGAGACCTCACCTAAGCCTGTTGCAGCTTTAATGATGAAAACAAACACAAATCACACCTTTAAAAAATAGTACATTATTTCAGTTTCAGTGTCTTCTTTTTCACTACCAGGAGAGGGTGCTATGAGGATTAAACTACATGCTTCCTATCCTGATAAATCTTCTGAAAGGAAAAACAAAAGTCATAAGTAATTTATATGGATTTGTCTAAAGAAAATGAAATGAGGTTCTTAAGGGCATCTCTTCACGCTCATATAGTTAATGAGATATCTTCACATGTTGTTATGCAAATGGGGTAAATTTGTAGCAAATTCCAATATTGCGTGTTAAACTTTAATCTACAGCAGTGCTTCTCAATTGTTTTCCGTTACACCCTTCCTAGGAAGACATAAACATTTTGCGCCCCCTCCAACTCTGGATCTGGGCCCCAATATAATTTTGGTGTTAATATTTATTATTTTGCTTATTATAAGCTGCAAGCAAACAATTGGCTGGGGAAGGCTGCTCTACCCACTTACCTGGGAGTAAGTCACACTGAACTCAGTAGATCCTGTTTTCAATTAGGCAGGCATAGGCTACTGTGATTAGGGCTTTCTTTTGACATGGGTCCAGGCCAATTTAAGTTCATGGCTAGTGTTGGGCAAATCCAACGAAGTTCCGGTTCGGCGAATTTGGCCAAACTTTGCCGTGAAGTTCAGGTGAGTTTGCCAAACCCGAACCTGGAAAGCAGCAGTGCTGCTGCGGCGTCCTTTTCCGTAAAAATAAACAAGGAAGTGGGGAATGCCCCATCTCCTTTTGCTTCCTTTTATTTTTACGGAAAAGGATGCCACAGTGGCGCTGCAAGCAAGAAGAGGTGGAGAATCCCAGGATGGGATTCTGGGGGCGGGGCTTTGATGTCACGGAGACTCCTTCCTCCCCATTTCGGCCGGCCAGGAAGTAGTCTCTGTGATGTCAAAGCCCCGCCCCCGGAATCCCATCGTGGGATTCCCCACCTCTTTTTGCTTGCAGCGCCGCAAGCAAAAGGAGGTGGGGAATCCCACGATGAGATTCCCCACTTTCCTCCCGGGCGGGGGCGCTTCGCGGTGTTCAAGTGAACGCCAAACCCTGCAAAGTTCGTCACGAACCCAAACTTTGCAAGTTCGATTCGCCCAACACTATTCATGGCTACCACGGTGCCTGCCGAGAACAACAAGAACCCACACAGCCGCCTTGCATTACCTGGCTGCCTTCTCTTCGGGTCTCGGAGCAGCGTGCAACTGGGAAAATACTTCCCATCTGGGGGAATTGATAGAGAGGGACCAGGTATTTTCCCCGGGATCACACATGTCCCCCCTATCATCACTCTGCATCCCCCCCAGAGGGGCGCATTCCATATTTGAGAAGGACTGATTGACGACTTTGTGTTACAAAATAGTGCCATTTAAAAAAAATGTCCTAATTCTTATTACAATAAAAGCTGCAGTAACTATATGTCAACTAGTATATGTTTGGTATTAACAGTGATACCTTAGATAAGGGGTCCTCAAACTCACTTAATTGAACCTGTTAAATATGCATTGAAGCAATGTAAATAAGTTGAATGTGGACTAAGCGTTCTGATTGGTTGAAACAATGACAGTTGAGTTTAGGCGGGAAAGTAAAAGTATATAAGGAGCGTTCTGACACTGTTACAGTCAGTCGCGTTCTGAGTTGAAGTCACTTTCCAAAAAAGAGCTTTCTCCTGCTGAGCCAAATAAAGAATTTAAAAGAACCGACTGCCTCAGTCTTCTTCAGAACCCTTTATAATGTTTTGGATTGTTCATCAATCCACAAACATTTATTATATTAAAATAATGTGATAAATACAAGTTTAATTAGTGATACTGTGAACAATAATGATAATAATGGACCCCCATTAATAGATAACAATGAACCTCCCTTGAGGGTCGGTATTGACTACTTTGGGAAACTTGGCTCTAGACCTTTTTCCTCAGATATAAGTTATATATTTTTTCAATTGGATTTACCCCCAGGTTAAGGTGGCTAGAAGTGCAGCCTTAGCAATGTGCCTGAAGGAAGAGGAGGAAAAATACAACCCAGAATTTCCATTCATTTGTCAAACAACCAACATTAATTCACATGAATCTTGCCTTATATATTAGCCTAGCTCCTTTTTCTCTGCCATGATTTTCTGTGCCATGAATGACTTTTTAATTTTTTTGTATGGGTACTTCTTTTACCTTGCTTATTTAGCAATAGTTTGATGCTACAATGGTGTTCTAACAAACGTTTGCAACCAATCCTCACATTTACCATGTCTGTGGCATCCCACAGACATGTGATCACACCCTGGGTCTTTACAACCAGTGCACATTTATGTCTGTCACAATATGCTGCAATCCATGATTGTCATTTGTGTGCTTCCAAACTATTTATTTTATTTATTTATTTATTCATTTGTCCAATACACAAATACATAGGAAGAAAAATAGACATGTAGTAATATATATAAGGGTAAAGTGAACTTAGAGGAGAGGATATATGAAAGAAAGAAAATATATATGGTAAGTGAGAGAAAGGAAAGACAATTGGACAGGTGACGAAAGGCACACCAGTGCACTTATGTACGCCCCTTAACTAGTTTGAGACAAGCAAAGTTAATGTAGATCACAGTCATGTGATGTCTCACTTAGTGACTGCAGTGATTCGGTAAACATAGAGGAACGGATGGTGTAAGCCTGTTACACTGTGTGATTTTCTGTTTAGCCACCACATGCAATGGAGCCACAGATACCTATATTATTAGCCGAAACCCGAAAGTACAAAGTTTGAAATGTTACGTAAGTGCAATTCTCACTGAAATAGAAATTTCTTCTTTATATTCACTGCTCTAATCCCAGTTACACTGAAGGAGTTAAGGGTGCACTTGATTAGACTAGAGCAGGGGTAGGGAAGTTGGCTCTTCTATGACATGTGGACTTCAACTCCCAGAATTCCTGAGCTAGCATAATTGGCTCAGGAATTCTGGGAATTGAAGTCCACAAGTCATAGAAGAGCCAACTTTACCTATCCCTGGACTTGAGGGATTGTAGCACAAAATGTTTAAAGCTCCAATAGCTAAGTCATAATTGGATTGCCTAGAGACGTGGAATGATGTCATGGTCACTTCCTGTTTCTTAAATGCTATTGAGGAACACTTGCATTAATTATGTTGGTGGTGGTCTTTATTTCAAGATTCAGAATTCAGCAGTTGTTAACTTGTGAGTTCTTCACCTCATAATGGCAGTAAATGTGTTTGAAGCATTTCAGAATGTGATTTTGAGGTGTTAAAATACAGCCATTCCCCACTTCCCCTTAGGCTAAGAGCTGTCCATTTAGATCACATTTACTTAAGTAACCAGCCATTTGATTCATCCCTTGAGGTCATTTGGTATGGTTCCTTTTTATCTTCTCCACAGTTTGCAAATGAATCCTTGAAACTTTAGAGTTAGTATTTGTATTTAATCGGTAAAAGCCTATACAGTGCGTGGTGAGCTAAATCGAAGCAAGGTTTATAAACTTCCATTTTAAAAGTCTGTGTATAAAGAGACAATTATTACTCTTTATTTATTAAGAAAATTTATACGGTCACCCAACTCACACTTGCTAACTCTGGGAAGCTAACAGAAGCTAAACCACAAATACAAAACTCTTCATCCCCCCTACACACAGTTACATTGACAAAAATCAAACAAACCATTTAATGGGCTCCATATCACCCTGTGGCCTGCAGCACCTTTTCTCACTAATAAAATTTGTTAAAAGGCACAAACTTTAGTGAGTTAGATGTCACTTCATTAGATGCTCATGAACGTGACTTCTGGGGAAGAAATGGTAAACTGAAGATGGCGCCACAAAAATGGTGGATTGAAGAATTGACAAGTAGAATGGCTCTTCCTAATCCCTTTTTGGACAAGGAGAAGACTAACCCACAAGCACTCCACAAAGTTGTTCCTCAGGAAGAGACTAATTGATCACAGGTGGATTTAGAGCTCTGGGAGGTGAGGAAATATCCATCTTGCGCAAATTGTAGGCAGTTTCTTTGAAAGTATAATGGGTTCTCACATTTCCTTTTCTAATCAGGTTTGGAGATTGCTTGTTAACTACTTTTAGAAACTTTTGGATCAACAAGTTTTACAGCACTGGATGAGTTTCCTTCAATCCTTAGCAAAATAAATTTTAAATACAAGTTTAAGGACTTTTTATGAAATAAATAGCAAATAGGTGATTAAAACTTTCATTTAAGAAAGTTACAAATGGACTGGACTAAGGATCCAGATAAATTTGGAAGCTGATTTTGGAATTATTTATAAAAAATCTCTCCCACGGAAATGTTTTGAATTCTTTAAAAAGAAAAGAGAAGACTTTAAAAGATGGACATTAGAGGGAACTAGAAGAAACTAAATATTGCAATTAAAGAGTTGAACACTCATATTTGACTTACTAATTCCAAATGAAGCAAATATTTTAACTTCGGCCAAACTGAAGGTCTTTTTAAAGGTCAGTCCTACAAGTTATTTTCAAGAATGTGTTTAAAAGATGCTGTTAAAGAGGAACAAGTATTACCCCAAACAATCAACGTGTTACATTGGTCATACAACAACAACAACAATTGTCTGATGTTCTTAATAATGAAGAGGAATACACAAATGACAAATGAAGAGAGTGTCCTGATAATTTTCCTATGTTAGATTTACAAAACATGCTTTTTAATGTGACACAGGTCAATGAAAAAAAAAGGAAAAAAATCAAGTTCTAGGAGATTATTGAAAGGGATTAAAAAACAAAATTTTCAGAAGTAAAAGGAAGGAATATGAAGTTGGTATTAGATTAAGGTTAAAGTTGCAGCTCCCCCCCACAGATTTTACTCTACTAGTTGTTGCTAACTACAAGTATAATAGGCAGTGCTCATCACCCTTTCAAGGTCATTGAACCAGTGTTGTCCAAAGACATTTCTGTAGTCATGTGACCAGCAAGATGTCATAGACTGTTGTTACCTTCCCACCAAAGTGGTACCTATTTATCTACTCGCATGAACTGCTAGGTTTGCAAAAGTTAGGGTGACCGCCATTGCATGCAGCTCAGGTCTCTAAGTTGGGCTGCTAGCTTTGCAGCCAACAAGCTCAGTTGTTTAAGTGCTGCCATATTTAAAGTACATATGTTCTGAGGTGGGTTCCTCCCATTTTGGACCAGTTGTATAGAACCAGTAATAACTTGGGGGCCTGGGTCACTAGAATCGGCAGAGACACAGGCCTGCCATGCCCCTGAGCTGGTTTTCCCACCAGTTCATCTTGTTTTTAGCTTCTGAACATGTGCAGAAGTTTTTCTTAAGTACTGTGCATGCACATGCACCCCTATGGCGCATCCCTGGACGAACAGCAGCAAAGAAACCGGAACCCACCCCTGGATATGTTGTAATCTCTGGTAACAATGGACTTTTGCTGACAAGGATTGATTGATGAGGCTTTAAGGATTTGTTTATAGATAAGAAATGGGACTTGAGAAGAAGAGATTATTGTTGCATTTTAAGATAAGATGATAAATTACTAAAATTGTTTATATTTGTTGTGATGAAGGTGGACATCATTTCTTTATATAGTTTTTTCTTTTTTTATGCACTATATTCTTATTTTTTCTTTCTTTTCTATTTTTCTCTCTACCTTTTCTGTACCCTCTATATTTTATTATTTTCTTTTTTAGATTGTATTACAGTAAACCGTAGTCTTTAATATAATAATTATTAAAATGTTTGTGAAATAATTTGTCTTTTAATAAAAGTTGTAAATTGAAAAGGAACTACCAGATTCCTTCTGATTTTTGGTTATTATAGATTACAGTGATCTCTCGATTAGCGCGGGGGTTACGTTCCAAGACCTCCCGCGCTAATCGATTTCCGCGTTATAGTGGTGCGGAAGTAAAAAACACCATCTACGCATGCGCGCCATTTTTTCATGGCCGCACATGCGCAGATGGTGGAGTTTGCGTGTGGGCGGCGGGGAAGACCAAGGGAAGGTTCCTTCAGCCGCCCAACAGCTGATCTGCTCTGCAGCGCGGAAGCAGCGAGGAGCCGAAGATGGGGTAAAGGCAAAGGGGAAACCCCATCTTCGGCTCCTCGCTGCTGCCGCGCTGCGGAGCGGATCAGGTGTTGGGCGGCTGAAGGAACCTTCCCTTGGTCTTCCCGCCTCCCAGGCAAAGGGGAAACCCCAAGATCGCTTGCCGCTTGCCGCTTGCTGTATTGCAGCTTGGAGCCTTGCTTCGCCTCCTTCGCTGCAATACGGCAAGCGGCAAGCGGCAAGCGATCTTGGGGTTTCCCCTTTGCCTGGGCAGCGCTGGGGCCATGCGGAGCCGCTCATCTAGGGGGGCGTGGACCGGCAAGGTGCCCTCCGCTCTCTCTCTTTCTCTCCCTGTTACCGGTGTGGTATAAGAGAGAGAAAGAGAGAGAAAGGAGGGCGACTTGCCAGTCCACGCCCCCCTGGATGAACAGCCTCGCATGGCCCCAGCGCCGGGCTCCGCTGTTGCCTCCGCCCCCATTCGGCTCTGCAGCTGAGAGGCAGTAGCTACGTTCAGTCCTTTGTCCTCCCCAGCACCTAGTGTCCGGCCCCACGCCACCTCCAGCTCCCGGTAACACACCCGACCTCTACTTGCAGGAACGGGTGGTGGGGCGGCGCAAAGGGGCAAATGTTTCTGTGCAAGGTGGTCGCACAAGCAGCTTAGAAGGAACAATAACGGCGCGGCCACCTCGCCGCTGACACAGCCCTTCCCGGCAGAGCCCTCCCCAACAGCTCCCGCCGCCAGCGCAAAAAAGAAAAGAAAAAAAAATCCCCAAAAGAGGCAGGCACAAAGCGGGGGCACAAGGGGAGCTGCCCGGCAGAGGTTGCTTTTTTTCTTCTCGTGGGCAAGTGGAGGGGGGGGGGAGAGAGAAGGGAGGAAGAGAGTGTGAGAGAGGAAGAAAGAGAGAGAGAAATGATAGAAAAAAGGGGAGAAAAAAAGAGAAATGAGAAAATGATTGAAGCATAGTGACAGGAAAGAAAGAGAAAGAGACAGAGAAGTGACTCTTGGTGATGACGTATGACGTCATCGGGTGGGAAAAACCATGGTATAGCAAAAAAACCGTGGAGTATTTTTTAATTAATATTTTGTGAAAAACCGTGTTGTAGCGTTTCGCACTAATCGAGACCGTGCTAATCGAGGGATCACTGTAATATGGAGCTGGAGTGGCGCAGCAGGTAGAGTGCTGTACTGCAGGCCACTGAAGCTGACTGTAGATCTGTAGGTCAGCAGTTCAAATCTCATCACCGGCTCATGGTTGACTCAGCCTTCCATCCTTAGGAGGTGGATAAAATGAGGACCCGGATTATGGGGGCAATATGCTGGCTCTGTTAAAAAGTGCTATTGTCAACATGTTGTAAGTCGCCCTGAGCCTAAGGAGAAGGGCGGCATAAAAATTGAAGAAATAAATAAATAAATAAATAAATAAATAAATAAATAAATAAATAAATAAATAAATAAATAAATAAATAAATAAAAAATATGGTCTTTCTATGTGTTCTATAGGCTTCTGTTCTCCCTCCCTCTCCCTCCCTCCCTCCCTCTCCCTCTCTCTCTTCCCCTCCGTCCTGCTCCTCCCTCTCTCCTTCTCTCTCCCCCTCCCTCTTTCCCATTCTCTCCTTCTCATCCTCAGCTTCTGAGTTTCAGCTTTGGTAATCAATTAGAAATGTCTCCCACTGCCCTGCCAGGATTCTGAAATCCTATTAATCTAAAATACTAACATACCAACAGATGTAAAAGGGTTGTGTTATAGACTATGGTACAGTTTTATGTTTTATAACCAGATGGTTTGGCATGCATCTTTGTTCTTGTACTGACAACCCATTAATTCTTTATTTTCAATTATTATATATTTTAGTAGTGACATTGATTAATTCAACTATAACTGTTTCTGTTGAGCAAATGGACATAAATTTTCATCCGGAAAATAAATAAATAAAAGATTCATGACCCAAATAGCCAATTAAAAACAAACATAATAAATAGAAATGACAAAATCTCAGAAATATGAAAAATAGGATCCCAACCCAAACTATGCAACTTACTTTGATCTCTTTTAATCAGTAACCCAAATTTCTATCTTTTGATGCAAAACTATAGATATTCTATGTATCCATTCCAATAGGAACCAAGGAAATGCCTTACATATCAGTTATTTTCCTAATATCATAAAAAATAAAGACGATCAATGGTGGAACTAGCACCCTGATGATTGTTTTACAGGGAAGTATTTCTTTCATCCTCTTCAAGGAATTCCAGATTTATAATCTTAAGGACTAGCTTCCTTAACAGGATGTATTTGAATTTCATTAAAAAGGGAAAAACAAATAGCTGTGTAGCTTCGCTAATGAAACACGCTTGACCTTTTCACTTACTTGATTGTCTCATCTAGGATTTTGTTGATGTGACTAAATGCTTTAATAAAGTGCCTGTTCATGTGTTCAAAGAGGTGGGGTAATTTTGCATGCCTGCAAGTTGGAATCAGAGATGGTGGGGGGATGATCTTTTCCATCCCTTCTTAGAGCTGAATTAATTAACCTACCTCCTAGCTCAAACTGCCCATAAACAAAAGCCTTTGTTGTAGGCCCAACAGCTGTTCTATATCAGTAGCAAGTAAAACAGTCACAGAATTCCAGAATACTGCAAGACTTTTTATAAGCACTGCAGTAAAAGATAACTGAATTTATACCTCCTTCTCCTATCATACAACCTATCCATTCCTACGCATCTCCACAACACAGAACATTTGATATTGGTTTTAAATGTATAAAGTTAAGGGGAATCATTATCTAGATGTTGCCACATTTTATTTTATTTTATTTTATTTTATTTTATTTTATTTTATTTTATTTTATTTTATTTTATTTTATTTTATTTTATTTTATTTTATTTTATTTTATTTTATTTTATTTTATTTTATTTTATTTTATTTTATTTTATTTTATTTTATTTTATTTTATTTTATTTTATTTTATTTTATTTTATTTTATTTTATTTTATTTTATTTTATTTTATTTTATTTTATTTTATTTTATTTTATTTTATTTTATTTTATTTTATTTTATTTTATTTTATTTTATTTTATTTTATTTTATTTTATTTTATTTATTCCAATACATAATACACATTGAAGAGAAAGATATGTAATAATATAAGTAAAGAAAAGAATAGAAGATAAGATATAAAAGTATAGGTGAACATATTTGAAAGGAAGAAAAGATAAATGAGATAAGGAGAGACAATTGGACAGGGGACGGAAGGCACACTGGTGCACTTATGCACGCTCCTTACTGACCTCTAAGGAACCTGGAGAGGTCAATCGTGGATAGTCTAAGGGAAAAATGTTTGGGGTTAGGGGTTGACACTACTGAGTCGGGTAATGAGTTCCACGCTTCGACAATTCGGTTGCAGAAGTCATATTTTTTACAGTCAGGTTTGGAGCGGTTAATATTAAGTTTGAATCTGTTGCATGCTCTTGTGTTGTTGCGATTGAAGCTGAAATAGTCATTGACAGGTAGAACGTTGCAGCATATGATCTTGTGGGCAATACTTAGATCGTGTTTTAGGCGACGTAGTTCTAAGCTTTCTAGACCTAGGATTGATAGTCTGCTTTCGTAGGGTATTCTGTTTCGAGTGGAGGAGTTGAGGGCTCTTTTGGTGAAGTATCTTTGGACATTTTCAAGGGTGTTGATGTCCGAGATGTGGTATGGGTTCCAGACAGATGAACTGTATTCAAGGATGGGTCTAGCAAAAGTTTTGTATGCTTTTGTGAGTAGTGTTAAATAAGTATGTAAGTAAGTAAGTAAGTAAGTAAGTAAGTAAGTAAGTAAGTAAGTAAGTAAGTAAGTAAGTAAACCTAGGATTGATAGTATGCTTTCGTAGGGTATTCTGTTTTGAGTGGAGGAGTTGAGAGCTCTTTTGGTTATGGTTTTTTTTGACATTTTCAAGGGTGTTGATGTCCGAGATGTGGTATGGGTTCCAGACAGATGAACTGTATTCAAGGATGGGTCTGGCAAAAGTTTTGTATGCTTTTGTGAGTAGCGTTAAGTAAGTAAGTAAGTAAGTAAGTAAGTAAGTAAGTAAGTAAGTAAGTAAGTAAGTAAGTAAGTAAGTAAGTAAATAAATAAATAAACCTAGGATTGATAGTCTGCTTTCGTAGGGTATTCTGTTTCGAGTGGAGGAGTTGAGGGCTCTTTTGGTGAAGTATCTTTGGACATTTTCAAGGGTGTTGATGTCCGAGATGTGGTATGGGTTCCAGACAGATGAACTGGATGGGTCTGGCAAAAGTTTTGTATGCTTTGGTGAGTAGCGTTAAATAAGTAAGTAAGTAAGTAAGTAAGTAAGTAAGTAAGTAAGTAAGTAAACAAACAAACAAACAAACAAACAAACAAATAAATAAATAAATAAATGGTGAGTAGCGTGACATAGCTGGAGATATAACCGAGAAGTGGAGCTTTTCAAATTCAATCAATGCAAAAGAGAAAAATAAAACCGAAACACACACAAACATAAATTCTTTGCCCTTTTTCAGTGTAGGGCATAACGTGTACAATACGATTACATGTAGTCCTTGACTTACAAACAGTTCGTTTAGTGATCGTTCAAAGTTATAACGGCACTGAAAAATTTGACTTATCGTCATTTTTCACAGTTATGATGGTTGCAGTGCACCAGGGTAATTTTGCGACCTTCTAACAAGCAAGGTCAATGGGGAAGCCAGATTCACTTAACAACCATGTTACTAACTTACCAACTGCCGTGATTCACTTAACAATTGTGATGAGAAAAATTGTAAAATGGGGCAAAACTCACTTAATAAATGTCTTGCTTAACAACAGAAATTTTGGGCTCAGTTGTAGTGGTAAGTTGAGGGCTACCTGTATTATTATATTACAGTTAAATCTGTATTATAATTCATTGCTAAATTCCAGTTAAATTTCAGAATCACTGCCATGTTAGGAACTCAGAAATGTACATTTAGTTGAGTATCTGATTCAGCAGCTGCCCTGCCCTTCTGGGGACATTTTAAAAGAGTGTCCTCCTCCCGACTTTTCCTATACATCTCACCACCTGAAACTGGTTTAACTGTGTGTCCCCTGTCTATGTATAGTTCCGCTTTCATCTGAAACCTCTCCATTAGCACCAATGCTGGGTTGTAAATAATTTTGTCACCGCATGCATGCACCACTTCTGCCCATGTGCAGAAGTGTCCTGGGCGGGTGGGCGGAGCCTCCTGCCGCGGGTGCTACTGGTTCTAAGTTCCTGTTCTAAGAACCGGCAATGCTGAACTGGGAGCAACCCAGCATAGATTAGTACCAGATGAAGGGAGACCAACCACCAAGAGTCATTAAGATAGTCGCATCCTCTTCTCTCTCCACTGAGTGAATTCTTTCCATTTACCATTTGCTCTTATAGAGTCGTGGAGACTGAAGTCACGTCTAGGAATTTAATTGCCAGTTTATTGCTCTACTAACCCACTCCATTTGGGAAAAGTGTGCCTGGAAAAGCGTTTCCCAAAACAACCACTTTTCTCCTGGGGCAGGAATTCTAAATACTTCTGTTCTGTCAGGCTCTCTGGTAGACTCCTCCCAAAAATTCACAGGTACAAATTTCAGACACACACACGTTTGAAAATTCAAAACAATGTTCTTTATAATGAAAATTCACTTAACCTAAGTCCTCTTTTGGTATAGCAAAGAGCACTGGTCTCCAAACAAACTGGTAATTTGTACAAGTCCCTCATCAGTTCTGTGATATTTATCTTGCAGCTGTGAGGCAATTCACAGTCCTTCTTTCACAAAGTGAAACACACTTTGTCCTGGTTTAGTTTCAAAGCGGGGAAAAATCAGCACACAAAAGGTCAAAGTGAGGAAAGCAATCACTAAACACAACGATCAGATAATCCTCCACAATGGCCAAACCCACAGGCTGCTCATAATAGCAGCCTCACTAATTACCACAGCCCCACCCAACCACAGGTGGCCTCATTTTCTTTGATAATAATCTCTCAGTTTTTGTTGCCTATGCATCGCTCTCCGCATGCGTGGCTGTATCATTAACTCTTGTTCTGAATCCAAGGAGGAACTAGATAATTGATCTCCTTCTGAGCTGTCTGTCCCACTCTCCTCCTCCCTGTCACTCATGTCTTCTTGGTCAGAGGAGCCTTCATCATCAGATTCCACCGGGGGGGGGGGGCAAAAAGGCCTGCAGCATGTGGATGTCTCCCCCACATCCACAGTCCTTGGGGCAGGAGCTGGGACAGAGCTAACGACAACAACTTCCAGCTTAAGTGCACCTTACATATCAATTCTTTGATAATATCTTAAAGTGACACAATAGTCATACACTTTTTCAAATCATTCAAATTATTTTGTTAACCCTCATATGTAGTTTCCATATCTGCAAGCTTCTCTTTTTATGCAGCTTTGGGTATCTACAAGAGCCATTCTTTGCATTTCGGATAGAGGTGGCTTTCAGTTTTTAGGTCAGAATGAACACGGCTGTGACTAAACATTTTGCTTTCTCTCTGGACTATTCACATCAAATGGGAAAACATCGGAGTGCCTACAATTGCAGTTTTTTCACCTGTCATTTTGCAAATTACTCGAGTCACTTGAAAACAAAATTAAAATTGAAAAATTTAGAATAGGAACAGAAATCGTATTGTGGGCCTGGTTTATAGATGTCTCATTTCTGGCTGCTGAACATAATTACTTGCTATTCTACTCGGTTTTTAAGCAACTGGGAAACATTATATGGAACAATCTGAAAATTGCCTGTTAATGCCATCCATTTTCCTTTATTGGTTGTCAAGGAGGCTAGCTTATAGTAGCCTAATGTAATTTTTTCTTTTAAAAAAAATAGGATTCCTACTTATCTTTTAAAGTCTAAATTGTTAAAATGTCTAATTAGTAGTGATGTACTACTGTACTGTCCAATCCTAAGAACTTGTGTTCCCTAGTTAAGTGGAGGCAGCAGTTGTGTGTGTGCGAGCGTTCAATGTTTCCTTGCTATTGAATGAACAATACTTACCCACACATCTTTTTCCTGCCCAGAAAATCTGAAGTGTGATCTTTGACAATAGCTCATAATCCTAAGAAACCCAGAATTTTATCTATTTATTTATTAAGAAAATTTATATGGCTGCATAACTAACTTACAGTAACTCTAGGTGGCTAGAAACAAAAACCTAAATATATTATTATTATTATTATTATTATTATTATTATTATTATTATTATTATTATTATTATTTAGATTTGTATGCCGCCCCTCTCCGTAACCCCCACCCAACCCCATTCACCTCACCACAACAATCAAACAAACAAACGAACGAACGAACTATTTGCTAGCTCTGCCTGGAGTCCACAGGCTTCCTGGCAAAACCATATTTTCAGGGCCTTTTGAAAGAGGGTATCAAGATGAGGGTCAATCTTATCTCCATGGGGATAATGTTCCACAGAGAGGGAGCTACCACAGAGAAGGTCCTTCTTCTTCGTCCCACTAGAGAGGGGACCTATACACACTGCCTCCCTGCTATGGTGTGTCGAGTAGAAATAACTGGGAAAATAACCTTCAATGACCCTAAATCATGTAGGACTTTAAAGGTGACAAACAGTATTTTGGATTGGGCATACCAGCAAATAGACAACCAGTTTAATGGCCTGTTGCAAGCTGCTTGCTCTACAACATATTCTGCTACTTTTTGGAAGAAAAGTTTGCGATCCATTTATCTTCCATAATGTGCCAGGTTTGTAGATACCCATTGTTACAAATTTCATCAAGTGCTCGGGAATTGCATCTAATGAAATGGGTGTCAGCTCATTAAAATTGATGCTCTTTGATAAAATGCATTAGTTTGAAAATGTGCTACGAGACATCTACCGATTTTTGTCCCTTCCTTTGCTTCCCATCGCAGAACATGGGCAGGGCGGGGGCATTTCCTTTGACAGAGAAGAGATTTTTTATTTTTCTAGGATCATTATAAACCCAGATGTCTCTGAATGAAGGTCTTTTGCACTGTTTTACTGGTTAACTAAAGGGAGCATCAACTGGCTCATAGCGATATCAACCTGTTCCATGTATTTTGCGGCCAGCAGCAGTGAATTCAATTAAAGAGCAATTTCAATATGTTTTGGGTAATTGGATGTTAACATTTTGGTTTTGACAAAATATTCTATATTACTATCTCTGTCTCTATAACTCCCCTTCATCTACAATTCTTTTATAACTATCTCTGCTGCAATAAATCACAAGTCATAAGGAAATATTTCAGGTTGACGTTCATTCTAAATCTCTGGCTAGTAACTAAGTATGAATATTACAAGTATTCAGATAATTAAGTATTCATGAGGATTTGATAAACTTCTTGGTTTGAGTATCTACCTAGGTTTGAAGAAATGTGAATAGATTTACCAAGCCTTTGGGAAAAATTTGGATTTGCTGATAATAGCAAAGTCACTGTTATTTTTTTTTAAAAAAGAATTCCAACTGAGGGTTGCTAATCAAGAGTGAGACTGAAAAGATTTAATTTTTTTATCTTTGCAAGTTATCTACTAAAATTGACAGTTGCTATAAAAGTGTCTTCTGGCTCAGTGGAAAAAGAGGAAACTGTCGCATCTCCTTTGGTGCCACATCCCCAATTCAGAACAGGGTCTCCTGTAGATAAGCCTTAAGACACAAAAACCAGAAATAAAATTAATTAATTTATTTATTTTGTCCAATACAAATTGAAAGTTAAGGAGAATAAAAACGTGTAGTAATAAATATCAGGGAAGGGATAGAAGAAGAGATATGAGAATAGAATACATCAATGAAGAGTAGAGGAAGGATATATGGATGGGAGAAAAGATATATAAAATATAGGAGAGACAATTGGACAGGGGACGCAAGGCTTAACACCATATTGTGGCAAGGTCTACATGAGCATTTCTTTGTGTTCTTCTTCTCCATCCCATTCTCCCAGTAATACTGTTGTTTCTTGTTGGCACATGTAAATGACACCTGTGAAAAGTGGTTGAAATCAGAAATATAAACAGGCTTGAATATGGCTAGTACTTGGATAGGGATCACCAGCGAATCACAAGGCTTGGAGCTAGACAAATGTTTTTCTTTTTTTCAATGTCATAAAAATGTAATGGCAAATCATTTCCATGTTGTTGTCAAGAAAACACCATTGTGTATATGAACTACTATGAGCTGAATTTGACTCAAAAAAGAAAAAAAAACCTATTGCCACAAACTTTTAAGTTGATAAATGTGCCTAACTAGTGTAATGGAAAGTTCAGATGTATGGAGCACGAAACTGCGGACAAGAACCATGTCTGTTGGGACAATCATTGGATGTTGCTTTTGGATGCTGGGAAATTTCGGTGTTAAAGGAGATGAAACATTAACTATTCTTATAGAGAATGGATCACCAGGGTCCTATTTTTTCCAATTAAAGTCATTAGGTGAGAACTAGTATAAGTTGGTGTGGTCATGGGGCTTTCAATGTTATTCATTTATTTCTTTATTAGTTTGTCAAACATGTAACAAGCTAGCAGGTATAAATATGAACATGGACATGAACAAAGGAAATATATACAAATAAATGGGGACAGTAGGACATGCTGGTGCACTTATGCATGCCCCCTTTATGGACCTCTTAGGAATGGGGTGAGGTCCACAGAAGACAGTTTAAGATTCAAGCTGTGAAGGTGAATTTATGAACGCATCACTTAGTGATGGAGTAGCCAGTCCCTCTTGCAGTCAATAAATGAGGACTGTACTTCCAAATGTTCTTATGCCATTTCAATCATATGCTGCAACGTCCTGCCTGTCGGCGACTACTTCAGGTTCAACCACAACAACACAAGAGCACACAACAGATTTAAACTTAATATTAACCGCTCCAAACTTGACTGTAAAAAATATGACTTCAGTAACCGAGTTGTCAAAGCGTGGAACTCATTACCGGACTCCATAGTGTCATCCCCAAACCCCCAACATTTTACCCTTAGATTATCTACGGTTGACCTATCCAGATTCCTAAGAGGCTAGTAAGGGGCGAGTACAAGTGCACTAGTGCCTTCCGTCCCCTGTCCTATTGCTCTCCTATATCTCCTATACATTTCTTCTATTCCTATATCGTCTTTTCTATTCTTTCATTGATATGTTCTATTACTATACCTTCTTTTCTATTATTTCTTAGATATATTTTACTATGAGTATCTCCTCTATAACCTTCATCATGTATTTTACTATGTGTATATAGATATATATACCCACTAAAACCCTCATTGTGTATTGGACAAAATAAATAAATAAATAAATAAATAAAATAAACAAACAAACAAACAAATTTTAAAAATAAAATAAAATCATTCTGACAATCTAAACAACTCTTAAGCAAGATCCCCAATAAATATAATACTAAAAGCATCATAATTATTTTATAGTGGAGTAGTGCAGTTAGAATGCAGTATTGCAGGCTGACTTTGCCCACAGTCTGGTTTTGGAGTTGGAGCCTGACTGGTTCAAGGTTGATTCAGCCTTCTATCCTTCCAAGATAGATAAAATGAGGAGCCAGATTGTTGGGGGCGATATGCTGACATTTGTAAATTGCTCAGACAGTGCTGTAAAGAAGTATGGAGTGGTATTGCCAAATCATAAATCAAAACACAATAATCACAAACCATACAGTGTAGTCGTATAGCATAATCTGTACTAATTCTAGCATCTTCCACTGGGTCGATAATTCAGAGAGATATAGAATAGAAAATGAATACAAAATCAGAGACAGCAAACATAGCTGAGTAGTAGAACTAAATGACAGAAATTCATGAGTGCTTGCTCCATGGTGAACTATCCTAAGGAATGTAGTCCAATTTGGAGAGATATAGCTTTTCCATTCCAGTTTAAGGGAAATAGCAAAGGAGAAAGGATATACCAGAACTAACGGGAAATAAAGGGAATTCAGGCAGATCCTAAAGTACAGGAGAAACTATATGTGTTTCTAGGTAACATGGAATAGGCAAGTGACATGGCGGAGAGACACCCATGGATTATGCAAGTGATGGAAAGACTTGATAAGTGAAAAATGGGTTTTGTGTTCATATGTGGATGGGAAAGTACATTCATTAGTATGGAATAGAACATCAAAGCTGTGGCTTTAAATTTTTTAGTGCTGATATATTTCTCTTGTTTTTCATAATGGCTTCATTTATTTGGTTTGGGCTTTGTCATTTTCCTTGTTTTCTAATTGTGGCTCAATTCAATATTGTGGTAGAATATCTCTTTAATCATAGGACTTGGTTGCCACTGTCATTGTTTGTAAGGTAGCTTTTAGCTGACAAACAAATCTTTGATTTTATTTGCAGTGCATTGTTGTCCTCCTTCATATTTCACAGTTAAGATGCATCCAGACACTTCCCTGTTATGTGAAATAGGAATCTGTGTGGTGTTTGATATAACACATAATTTATTTGACAAGGAAATATGAGAGAGTGCCTTGAATCCACATTTAATTGATGGATTGAGAGTTTTAAACTTTTCAACAAGATAGATTCTCACCCTGAATATCATATTAGTGGCATTTTCTTAATCTGCTCTTCTGTGGATTAAATAGAGATAGATTAATAGATCTATATATATATATATACTATATATAGATATACATTTGGATTCCATTCCCAAAAACTCTACATGTGAGATGGCATTTTTTGGGATGGCATTTTTTGAGTCTTCGGAGAGGGGCGGCATACAAATCTAATTAATAATAATAATAATAATAATAAATAAATAAATAAATAAATAAATAAATAATAAATAATAAATAATAAATAATAAATAATAAATAATAAATAATAAATAATAAATAATAAATAATAAATAATAAATAATAAATAATAAATAATAAATAATAAATAATAAATAATAAATAATAAATAATAAATAATAAATAATAAATAATAAATAATAAATAATAAATAATAAATAATAAATAATAAATAATAAATAATAAATAATAAATAATAAATAATAAATAATAAATAATAAATAATAAATAATAAATAATAAATAATAAATAATAAATAATAAATAAATACATAAATAAATAAATAAATAAATAAATAATAAATAATAAATAATAAATAATAAATAATAAATAATAAATAATAAATAATAAATAATAAATAATAAATAATAAATAATAAATAATAAATAATAAATAATAAATAATAAATAATAAATAATAAATAATAAATAATAAATAATAAATAATAAATAATAAATAATAAATAATAAATAATAAATAATAAATAATAAATAATAAATAATAAATAATAAATAATAAATAACAAATAACAAATAACAAATAACAAATAACAAATAACAAATAACAAACAACAAAAAATAAACAATAAACAATAAATAATAATATTTTTTCCCTTAGAAAAAAAAATCAAGCTTATAGATTTAACTAACCCACACTAACTCATAAGGGTCTGATTCAGAACAGATGCTGAGAATCATTCTGCTTTTTCAGAGGCCTTTTCTTAGAATTTGGTGTCTAGTTGGCATCAGTTATCTCAGTTGTTGTGGCCCCCCAGCAGCCCCTGCAGCTGGTAGCTGATTCGAACAGTGAAGAGACTGTTGTGATGTGACAGTGGCCTGTGCAGTTGGCACCTGAGTTAGACAGTGAGGAGGCTGGAGAGGACTCGATGCCAAGCCGAAGATTCAGTCAGGGCTTTCAGAATCTCCCGAATCTCCCATCAGTGACAAGGAAGAAGAGGAGGAACCTATTCTCAATGCAAGGGCACGGAGAGCTGCCAAAAGGCAGAAATGGTTCCTCAGGAGAAGGTTTCCTTCAGAGTAAAGCTTGGGGCTAATTGGCCACTCCCCTATCTTATTTAAGGGATGATGATGAAGGAGCCAATTTGCAGGAAACAACTTCATTCATATTCCTTCATGAAGCATCTGATAGGCAATTGTTCTCTCTCTTGACATTTTTCCTACAAATTGCTTCTGGGCATTTTGTCAACCACCACAAGATTGCTGTTATCTACAAAACTGTTTACTTAATATTGAGTTATTATTTCGTGGACTCGTACTGGCTGATAATGAAGTTGAATTGACAGCCGGTGTTCAGAAAAGACTGCTTTAAACTGTATTTGTGTTTGACAACCACTAAGAAATCTTGTTAGTAGTCCTTAATTAGTAAAATAAGGCTTGTACAGACTTTGTGTGTGTTGTGTTCTTTGTGGTCCGTAACTGGGGGCAGAACACTAGCTGGGTAATTCAAGTTTTGTAGAATGAATAAGTGAATGAGTGAATGCTTAACACCATATTTTTAGAAAATTAAACAGTGTATGATTCTAACAGCCCAGGCCTTTTAATGGGATGCTTCCCATTAAGGAGGTGATAGGAATTCAGGAAAAAGTGTGATTTGATGCAGGCCAGGTTTTCATTGTTTTCAGATTACCTCCGGAACCACCTGCTACCGCACGAATCCCAGCGACCGATAAGGTCCCACAGAGTTGGCCTTCTCTGGGTCCTGTTGACTAAACAATGTCGTTTGGCGGGCCCCAGGGGAAGAGCCTTCTCTGTGGCGGCCCCGGCCCTCTGGAACCAACTCCCTCCGGAGATTAGAATTGCCCCCACCCTCCCTGTCTTTCGTAAACTACTCAAGACTAACTTATACCGCCATGCATGGGGGAGTTGAGATATTCCTCCCCCCTAGGCCATTACAAGTTATGCATGGTATGTTTGTGTGTATGTTTGATTTTATAATAAGGTTTTTTTAGTGTTTTATTATTGGATTGTTACATGCTGTTTTTATCATTGTTGTTAGCTGCCCCGAGTCTACGGAGAGGGGCGGCATACAAATCCAATAAATAGAAATAATAAAAATAATAATAAATAATAAATAATAAATAATAAATAATAAATAATAAATAATAAATAATAAATAATAAATAATAAATAATAAATAATAAATAATAAATAATAAATAATAAATAATAAATAATAAATAATAAATAATAAATAATAAATAATAAATAATAAATAATAAATAATAAATAATAAATAATAAATAATAAATAATAAATAATAAATAATAAATAATAAATAATAAATAATAAATAATAAATAATAAATAATAAATAATAAATAATAAATAATAAATAATAAATAATAAATAATAAATAATAAATAATAAATAATAAATAATAAATAATAAATAATAAATAATAAATAATAAATAATAAATAATAAATAATAAATAATAAATAATAAATAATAATAATTATTATTATTGTAAAGCAGTCTCTTGGACCAACCAAAGTGAATTAGACTTGTTTTCATTTAGGGTCCCACCCCCCTAAAATAGGCAGATACAGTTTGTTTTTGTACTTGAAACAGAACATATTGTAGGTATGTTCTGTTTCAAGTGCAAAAAAAATATCTGTACCTGCCTCCTTTAGCAAACTAGGAAGAAATACTAAATGAAAACGGGCCAATTGTCTAATTCACTTTTGTGGCTTGTCGAAGAGCCTGCTTGCAATGTTGCAGCTTGCTTGGAGTTACCGAATAGAAGATATCTGCTCTCAAGAAAACTCAGCTGACATTGATCCAATGGCTTACATGTGAAATGCACCATATATCCATTACTAATTCCCTGAGCCAGCCTATCTCCATGGAGACCCTTCCAGAGTCTTCCCCAAGCTCGTATTATTTCCAAGCAATCTTTCAGTGCTACTGATGACTGTGGATCAGTTTCAGCTTTCCTGGATTTCTGATATTTGACAAATATTAGGACTTAGAGCCTCAAAAATAAAAAAAAGAGTAGATATCCCAGTTCTTCTGCTGTGATGTGATTTTCCTTTGCTTGGAATTCTCAATATTATTCAGGAAATTGGAATGTGCGTAATATTTTTTTTTTGAAGAATCAAATGTGAACTTTCAAACTATTATTTTCTGAGTTCTTTATCATGCAAAGATATTGAATACACTTAACGCAGTGAGGTTTATACCTCTCAAGCAGTTCACCACCTGTAAATTCAGGTTATTAATTCTATTTAAGAAAGATATGCATTTTTAAAAAGCACATGTACTTTTCTGCCAGCTCAAAAATCTGTGTGCCACAGTAATTGAGGAAAAGGGCATGGTTGCGGCCGCTGTCAGCGTCTTTCATGCTGGCCGCTTCAAAAAATATTTCAAACTTCGCCATGTAGGCTGTCCAGGTCATTCTTTCTGGGTCAAAGAATTCAGGTGGCTGGACTACCGATGGAGTAGCCATGATAGCACACGGAGGGTTGATTTCCTCGTCGCCAATGTAATAACTCTCAAAGCAAGGTTGAATCAAGCAAGGTTTATTTCGCTAACAGGACAAGGAAGTCAATTCAGTCAAGAAGCAATGGAGTATTGAGAGCTCTACACAATGACAATTCTCCTATTTATACAATCTAGCCCAGCAACAGGCAGTTTTACAAAGATACATTTTAAGCGTCAAAAGAAGGCAACCAATCAACATGCAATAAACAAATCTGAACTTTTGACTTTTACCCTGTCTGGGTAGGTCATCCAGGCAAATAGCTGCAGAACAGGGGTCTCCAACCTTAGCAACTTTAAGACTTGTGGACTTCAACTCCCAGAATTCCTCAGCAGACAAAGTTGGCTGAGGAAGTTTGGGAGTTGAAGTCCGCAAGTCTTAAAATTGCCAAGGTTGGGGACCCGTGCTGTAGAATAATATATCCTAATAAACTTAGGATTGTTATGAGCCCCGAGGCAAGAATAATTAGAGGGCAGAGTGTCCCCCGCTTGAGCAAAGATGGGAAGACAAAGATAACTGATAGCTCATGCCATAATATGGTTGCTCCAAATGTAAGGAGGGTGAAGATTCTCCCCTTTGATTTATATTGCATTTTTCTTTACCCACTAATCCAGTTTAATCCTTCCTAACTACAGCTGCATGTCCGAAGTGCTCTTCTCTACTACCGTGGATCATCTGTGGCAAAGAAGGAAGAATAATTTGCTGGAGTATAATGTCTTTTAATGGAAGGAGGAGTCTCAATAGCATGTGGCCAGTGATCATGCCAACTTCTTATATTACTTCTTTTGCACAGAGAGAGCATTTCAGAGACGATGCATTTTACAGTTTCCTTTTTCTTAAGTCATCACGTGGGGAAGCTCTACAGATTAATGGATAATGTTCCTAGATCAGTGATGGTGAACCTGGGCTCAGCGTATCAAAAAACTTGGAAAAAGCCTAACTTGACTCTGTTGGGATGTCAACCCACCTCTCCTGAATGAAAGAGAAACAATTTTTCTGTTGAGACAGTTTTCAGAACAATGGTTTATTGGCAACTCTCTGTACAACCAGCAACTTGCAGTCTGACAGCTAGCTCTTTAATAGGAAGCTGTCATATGCTTTAACCCAGTGATTTTCAACCTTTTTTGAGCCGCGGCACATTTTTTTACATTTACAAAATCCTGGGGCACACCACCAATCAAAATGACACAAAATGATACCCTAAGACACTCTTCTCTCTTTTCCCATCCCTGTCTCCTCCCCCCACTGTGTGTGTGTGTGTGTGTGTGTGTGTGTATACATACTCTTGAACCATTTCGAAAAACAGGTGAGGGCTGGGGTTTTCTTCTCTCTAATTCTTTGGGTGCTTTTTATCATGTGCTTTAAATCAAGAGTCACTTCTCTCTCTCTTTTGTTTCTCTCTCTTTCCACTCATTCCCTGTCTCAATCATTTTCTCATTTCTCTTTTTTCCTCCCCTTTTTTCTCTCATTTCTCTCTCTCTCCCTTCCTCTCCTTTTCTCTCTCTCTCTCTTGCTTTCTCTCTTGCTTTCTTTTCTCTCTTTCGCTCTCTCTCTTGCTTTCTCTCTCACACACACTCTCTTTCTCTCTCTCTTGCTTTCTCTCTCTCTCTCTCTCTCTCAGCAAAAAGTTGTGAGACCGGAAACTGAACTTCCTTCTTCGCGGCACACCTGACCATGTCTCGCGGCACACTAGTGTGCCACGGCACACTGGTTGAAAAACACTGCTTTATGTTATGTCTGGGAGTACCAACGACAGGAGATGCCTAGAAAGGCTCCATACAGGAAGTGTTATGAGAACAGGAAAGGGCACCGGGAGAGGGGCGGTAACCTAGCGACCGGGGAAAATAAGGGACAATCATTGGTTCGTTCCTCAGCCAGCTGGTAGTTAAATAGGGAAACCCCGAGGAGGTTTGACAGTTGAATACTGACTGTTGTATTAACATTATGTTTATGTTGGAATAAAGCAGTTCAAGCAAAGCCGCAATTACGTGTCCGAATCTGTACAAAGCCACTTCATTGGCGACGAGGATTTCCACGCAAGTACACAATCTAAGAAATTAAGTTAAATAAAAGGAATGATGTCTACACAACTTAATTTTCCGCCTTTCAACCCTAAGAGTGAAACATGGGATTCATAAGTGGCCAGATTTGACTGTTTCCTTATTGCTAATGGGTTCACAGAAATCTCAGATGACAGGAAACGTGCATATTTTCTAGGGTTCTGTGGAGCCGAAATGTTCGAAACAGCATGAGCCCTATTTGCCCCCACCCCAATACATGACATTCCATGGCAGCAGTTCTTAAATACCCTCCAGGAACATTATGCCCCAGCACCTTCCCGTTGTGCCAGGAGATATAAATTCTACCATCGTAATCAAATAGAAGGAGAATCAATAAATGATTTTGTAGCGGCTCTCCGATGCGCAGCATTATACTGCGAGTTTGACAACCTAGAAGATTATTTACTAGACCGATTTGTTTTTGGTGTAAGAGACGGCCGTTTAAAATGCCATTTATTGTCAATCAGAGACTTAACGTTCAAGACAGCTTTAGCGGAGGCTAGGGCTTTCGAGCTCTCAATGCAGTCATTAGCAGAGATGGAAAGCACTGTAAATGCCACCACATTACTTCCTGATGTTAATGCAAAACAAATTCCACAAGAGTTTGAAAGATTTTTGGGGTTAGAAGAAGAAAAGGTCTGCAAATTAGCTGTTGCAAGAAACAAAGTCCAGCCAGTTGAGCGAGTTAGACGATCACCATCTCCATGCAGAGGGTGCGGAGGAGATCACTTTAGATCAAATTGCCCCTTTAAAGACTTTATTTGTCAGAGATGCGGAGGACGGGGCCACATAGCCAGAGCCTGTCAATTCCACCGACAGCAACCTTCAACAGCCTCAAGCCAGAAGCACAATAGCTTTAGCGGAGGATGAGGGAACTACAAGGACTCGAATTACCGACGTCAAGATTGCAACGTAATATACACGTGTCCATCGCAGAGGTCTACGGTTGTCAGTGAAACTTCCTCATCATCTGAAAAGATTACAGTGGTTGTTCGCCTGGGCCACATGCCGTGCAACATGCAGGTTGACACGGGTTCGGCTTGCTCACTGGTGTCGTGGTCTACAGCTAAGCGGTGTTTTCCGAAATTGTCAAAAAACAGGTTGTTACCATGCCGATTGAATCTGCGAGATTATCAAGGCCGCGCTATTCCAGTTATAGGAGAAGGACGCTTTGCCGTTCAGTTCAAAAAATTTAAGGGACAATTACCATTAATAGTGGTGGATGGGCCTTTTTCTAATCTATTGGGGTTGGATTGGTTCCAAGCATTGGGCCTAGAAGTAACGGGAATAAATATGGTAAGGGGGGCTTTGTCATTCATGACCTTGGCCCAAGAATTCTCAGATGTGTTTGATGGGAAACTAGGCTGTTATAACGGTTCACCTATTTCTTTCAGCTTGGATCCGAAAGTGCCTGCACTACGCTTAAAGCCCCGCCGAGTACCTTTGGCACTCAGACCAAAGGTAGATGAGGAATTAGATAAGTTAATAGCCCAGGGAGTTTTAGAGCCAACAGATCAAGCTGCATGAGAAACTCCTGTCGTAACTGTAGTAAAGGCGGACAGAGGAATTCGTATATGTGGGGATTATAAATGTACCATAAACAAGGCATTAGCCCACCATTCTTACCCCCTTCCAGTAGTACAGCATCTTCTGCACTCACTGGGGAAGGGTATTGTATGCAAAGTTAGACCTATCGCAGGCCTACCAACAGCTTACAGTGGACCGTGAAACTGCAGAAGCACAAGCTATAGTCACACATAGAGGGGTGTTTCGTTGCCGAAGGTTACAGTTTGGGGTTTCAATAGCCCGGGAATTTTCCAGGGCTTCATGGAGAGGCTTCTTTATGGATTGGAAGGGGTCGTGCCATACTTCGACGATGTCCTAGTATCCGCCTGCTCGGAGACGGAATTATTAGCAAGAGTTAAATCGGTCTTAACAAAATTTCAAGAGAAGGGTTTGAAGTTAAAATTGAGTAAGTGCGTGTTGGGAGTTACTAAAGTAGAATTCTTAGGGTTTATAGTGGATGGACAAGGTATCCATCCTACCCCTGAGAAAACCAGAGCCATCAGGGAAGCCCCTACTCCTCAGTCTAAAGTGGAATTACAAGCTTTTTTAGGATTGCTAAATTTCTACGCTGTGTTCATTCCACACAAAGCATCAATAGTGGAACCGTTACATCGGTTATTAGATAGTAAGACACATTGGCACTGGGGACCCAGAGAAGAGGCCACTTTTGCGGCCGTAAAAGATGTTCTGACTTCCAGTACTATATTGATTCAATATTCTCCAACATTACCATTGGTTTTGACTTGTGATGCCTCCCAGTTTGGAGTAGGAGCTGTGTTAAGTCATAGACTTCCTAATGGGTCGGAGGCCCCATTAGTGTATTTTTCTAGAACTCTTGCTAAGGCTGAGTGAAACTTTGGGCAAATAGACAAAGAAGCATTGGCCTTAGTGGCAGGGGTGCGAAGATTTCACGATTATTTGTACGGAAGAAAATTTGAACTTGTAACTGATCATCAACCCCTATTAGGAATTTTAGCAGGAAATCGCCAAAGTCCTATAGTTCTTTCACTCCGCATGGCGAGATGGATTATATTCTTAGCAAACCATACTTACCGGTTGGTGTACTGGCCGGGAAAGCACATTGCCCATGCCGATGCGCTAAGTAGATGTCCGCTTCCAGATATCTTGGATGACCCGGCGCCAGTGTCCTCTGTGTTAGCCATTGAGGAGAGTCCATTAGTTTTAGTCGCATCAGAGGTAGCGAAACAGACAAGCAGTGACCCAACGTTGGCTATAGTAAGACAGTGGGTGCTCCGGGGGTGGCCTAAAAAGGAGCAAGCACCTGAATATTCCTGTTATGGGAGGTGCCGTTCGGAATTATCAGTGGAAAAGGGCTCTTTATTAAGGGGGTCCAGAGTAATTATTCCACCCTCTCTTAGGTGCCAAGTTCTAAGTCTTCTCCACAAGGGTACCCCGGAATTGTAAGGATGAAAGGCCTAGCCTGAGACTACGTGTGGTGGCCGGGAATAGATCACGAGATAGAAGAGTGTGTAGAGGCATGTCTAAGGTGTCAAGAAAACAGTCCCTCACCTCCTAGAGCATCACCACTAGTATGGGAACCCCCTGCAGGCCGATGGGCTCACCTCCATATTGATCTAGCTGGGCCTTTCCTGGGTCAAAATTTTTTAATAGTTGTGGACGCCCATTCAAAATGGTTGGAAGTGGTGCATTTACATTCTACCCAATCATTTGCAGTTATCAATGCGTTGAATGCATTGTTTGCAACCCACGGGTACCCAGATATTGTGGTGTCGGATAACGGACCACAGTTTACATCGGTCCTATTTGAAAATTACTTAGCGGCTGCGGGAATCCGTCATGCCCTTATGTCACCATGGCACCCGGCTAGTAATGGACAGGCGGAGCGAATGGTACGGTCAGCGAAAGATTCACTTAAGAAACTCCCACAAGGGTCTTGGTCATTCCACTCCATCTGTGGCCACTTAAAAAAACCCAGCGGAGCTGCTTATGGGTCGAAAATTAAGAATAATTTTGGACAGGTTACACCCATGGTATGAAAACAATTCTCCGTGGCCGGAGGCTCCTCCTAGAAACTTGGAAGTAGAATCTCAGGTTTTTGCCCGAGCTTATGGGGAAGGTCCAACCTGGGTTCCGGCCACCATAGTGAAAATGTCGGGTCCTCGTTCTTATGAAGTCGAATTAGAGGATGGCAGGGTATGGTGTAGACATTTAGATCAGGTCCGTCTCCGCAAAGCAGAGAAACTCATGGAAGATAATAGTTCCATTCCGCAAGAGGATAATGAAGTACGTTTGGAAATGGCAGATCCAGGGGTCTTGGACAGTAACGTAGATACTCACCTTCTGTCCCAGTTTACTGTTCCTTTAAGTGCAGAGCCAGAAATCCACGAACCTCTGCGAGGTCAGGTAGCAGGGGAAGACGGACTACGTCATTTGGGTAGAATAATTCGGAAGCCAACCTACTTAAAGGATTATGTATGTTCCAGAGTAAGGGGGGGAGGAGTGTTATGTCCGGGAGTACCAACGACAGGAGATGCCTAGAAAGGCTCCATACAGGAAGTGTTATGAGAACAGGAAAGGGCACCGGGAGAGGGGCAGTAACCTAGCGACCGGGGAAAATAAGGGACAATCATTGGTTCATTCCTCAGCCAGCTGGTAGTTAAATAGGGAAACCCCGAGGAGGTTTGACAGTTGAATACTGACTGTTGTATTAACGTTATGTTTATGTTGGAATAAAGCAGTTCAAGCAAAGCTGCAATTACGTGTCCGAATCTGTACAAAGCCACTTCATTTTAACCAATAGTGTTTGAACATTCTCCCACTCAAACGCTGGACCTGGATGAAACCATGTTCAACTGTCAGTACATAACACTTTCTCTCCACTAACCACCATTTGGGATATCCTGAAGAGTGTCACTTGGTGGCAGCATGAGGCTAGGCATGAAGTTGAGGCCTGGGACTCATATTTGAGTGTCACAACTGCCACTCAAAAAGTCTTTACCTGTTTGTCTTCAGATAGTGTTCCCTTTCCATTGTGAGGTTTCTGTGGTTTACTCCAGGTTGCAGAAGGCCTTCATTCTTGAAGCAACTTTGGACAATGCTCTTCTATGGCCTCTGCAGTCTCTAAAACCCGTGCACAAGCACACCTTATCCATGGCAATTTTTGGAGGCTCTGAAGGCTGAGCAAGTACATGGCCTTGTGTCAATTCTGAAGGTTCCAGCAGCCAAATCTGAGCAAATCCAATTCTCATGTGGCTTCCATAGCCTCTGAAAATTTCTTGAAACTGGGGCATACTTTTCGGAATAGCTATGGTCAGATGTTGGTGAACAATGGCACACCATCCAAAACGTCATGGCAGGACACCTTTGATACATGTGTCATAAATTCACCATCACATGTCATCAGCAGTGGGCTACGAGCCGGAATGCTAAATTGCACTCACCGCTGTGGCTTGTAAGTTCTTGCAGGGCCAGCGCGATTTTGCTGCAGCACCTGTAGAGGCAGCAAAATCACGCATGGAGCCGCAGGTGTGGCTGTGTTTTGGTGAGGTTTTTTGCTTCCACGCATGCCAAAACACAGGCGCATTTTGCTGCGCTTACAGATGCAGCAGCAAAATCACGCTGGCCCTGCAAGAACTTATGAGCCATGGCAGCAAGCACAATTTAGCATTCTGGCTTGTAGCCCACTGCTGCGTGTCATAGATGATGGGCTTAGATTCTGCCAAAGGAAGAAGTCCCGTTGAGCTGGTAGGCCACATTCCACAAGGAGAATGTTGAAGCCAAATTGTGGATTGTCCTTGGAAGTGATAACGCCAAGCCGTTTTCCTCTACAGTATTTAGAAATTATGCTCCAGTTGTTTGGGAGCCATTCAGAAGCAGATCAAACCATCTTGAACAATAAAACATAGAAAGGAGTCCTGCTAGAAATTTAGCATTCTTTACTGGTTTTGGAGAAATAATGATGACAGGGCATCCTTTAGAGCTGGGTTGTACAAATAAAAAGCGGGCCAAACTATATTAGTCAGGGAAGCTGGCTTTTTATTCTAAGCAAGTTTGTTCCCAACTTAATCTTGAATCATCGGATGATCAGCAGCTGCCACCGTGCCACTTTTTCCTGGCTTTAGCAATGGAATCACTTCCTTGGTGACTTTATTCACTGCAATAAGAGAAATCATAATAAAAGAGTGAGAGCCATTGGCTGAATTCATAAAGCCAGGCCTTCTTTAAAGGTTTTATTATAGAGCCAGTGTTTAGGCCATGATGAATTGCTGAATGGCTGATTTCCTGAATCTGTTTCTCACTAACCTTACCTGACAGCTACTGGATTGCTCTGCCCGGTAATTTGCACAATCGTAATGACTAGAGTGAGATGTCTCCTAACTATTTCCTTCACTTTTAACAAGGATTCTGAACACCCTCTGTAGGTGACAAAATGCAATTACAGACTTGAAGTGTTCCCTTGGGGAGGCAGCTGTTCAGAAGCTACCAAATCTTTGGCAGCACAACTGTTTAAAAAAAGAAAGAAAGAACAGGGGCTGATATAAAAACCAAGTATCGAATTCTCTAAATATTCTGTCCAAATAATAAATAATAATGAAAAGTTATGAAGGCATTTCATTGATTAACAATCTTGGTAATTAAATACTGTCATTGGCTAATTTCCCCCCCTCTTGAATTTGTCCTTCCTTGGAGATCTCTAATTGTTGTATGGCTTTACATTTATTGATAACTCTGTTTGATGAATACAGATGCCACCTTTTATAGCCCTCGTTGACAGAGTAATCATATTGTGAGAAACACCAGGCTTATGTGGTAACAGCTGTTGCCGTTAGACATGCTGATATCCACTGGGAAAGCATGTTTGCTGCTATCCTGGGCACACAATAAATGGAAGGTGCAATAAAGCATGAGCTAACATTTTGAAAATCCTTACAGCTCGAGGAACTTTATTGCAGATTACCAGCACTTTGATCTCCGTCCAGTACTTAAGTCTTAATTATCAGACTAATTGCACAGACTATGTTCATTTTCAGTGGTAATCCTTTTGTGATTAGCTTCTGTGTTCAATAACTGACTTATCCCTTAATTAAAAGGACTATTAACCTTAAGGATGTTGCTCCAGTTAGGGATTAAACCTATGCAGAATTAATATTTAATATCATTGTTAAAAGACCTTGGTGTACAGCACAGAATGGAAATATATACAGGGATCTGCCTGCTCTTGTCAGTTGCTGGACAAATGAGGAATAAAGCTATGTAGGTTAACAAGTACTTTCCCTGGAGAGCCTTCTATATTACATCCATAAGGGCACATTCAAGTTATTCCAGCAGGTCCCGCAGACAGGATAGCATCTCTCCGTTTGTATATTAATATAATATCAAGGGCCAGAGGGAAGACAAGACTGAACAGAGATGTTCTTTTCATGCCGCATGCGTTAATCCCTTCTATAGACAAAAACACTTAGATGGTTCACAGAACGCATGTGTATGAAAAAAAAATATGGGACACTGGTCATTTGCTCTCAGCTACTTTTCCAATGGCAAATTTGCCTGGCCAATAACCAGCCAAGACACAGTGAAGACCTTTTGTTTTGTTTATTGCAATAAACGGGGAGAAGCTATCATAACTTGGTTCTCTCTCCAAAGTTTCAACTCAAACCATTCCCTTCTTTATATATACAGTAGTACCTCTAGATACGAGTTTAATTCGTTCCAGAATGGAGCTTGTATGTGGAACAACTCGTATCTGGAACAAATGGCGTTAGACTTTATTTTTCCCCTCCGATATAACCAGAAGCAAGGATTCTTGCGTCACCTAGTGGACGCTCGGCTCGTATCCCGAATTTGAGCTCGGGTCTCAAAAAGAAATTTCTCTCCCCTTGTGGCTCGTAACTTGGAATACTGGCATGTGGAGCAGCTCGTATCTAGAGGTACTACTGTATTCCCTTCTTTATACAGTGTTCCCTTGATTTTCGCGGGTTCGAACTTCGCGAAAAGTCTATACCACGGTTTTTAAAAAATATTAATTAAAAAATAATTCGCGGGTTTCCCCCCTATACCACGGTTTTTCCCGCCCGATGACGTCATATATCATCACCAAACTTTCATCCACATTTAATAAATATTTTTTTAAATAAACTTTAATAAATAAACATGGTGAGTAAATATCTAAATGGTTGCTAAGGGAATGGGAAATTGTAGTTTAGGGGTTTAAAGTGTTAAGGGAAGGCTTGGGATACTGTTCATAGCCAAAAATAGTGTATTTACTTCAACATCTCTACTTCGCGGAAATTCGACTTTCGCGGACGGTCTCGGAACGCATCCCCTGTGAAAATCGAGGGAACACTGTATATCCCTGTTCCACCTGCCACATCCCTCCCATTCCCCATTGGCTGAGGTACCATGAGGTTATATTTTTTTCCTCTTACATGTTTCCTGAGACTTTCCCTGAAGCTACTACATCACATATCACATGTGATGTATAATCTCGAGGCTCGACTACTGCAATGCTCTCTATGTGAGGCTACCTTTGAAGAGTGTTCGGAAACTACAAATTTATTTATTTATTTATTTATTATTTGGATTTGTATGCCGCCCCTCTCCGAAGACTCGGGGCGGCTCACAACAAGTGAAAAAACAATCCAATACATAATCCAATTAATTAAAATATTAAAAGTTTTTAAAAAACCCTATACTAACATACACACACACAAGCATACCATGTATAAATTCAGCGGGCCCAGGGGGAGATGTTTAGTTTCCCCATGCCTGACGGCAAAGGTGGGTTTTGAGAAGTTTACGGAAGGCAGGAAGAGTAGGGGCAGATTGTGCAGAATGCAGCCACATGAGCGGTCATAAGCCTACCCAGACATGCCCATGTCTATCCAACACTCTATGGTCTGCACTGGCTGCCAATTGGTTTCTGGACTCAATTAAAATTGCTGGTTATGACCTATACAGCCCTACATGGCATAAGACCAGATTACCCAAGGGAATGCCTCCTTCCACATGAATCCCAGCGACCGATTAGGTCCCACAGAGTCAGCCTTCTACGGATCCCATCAACTAGACCAGTGTTTCCCAACCTTGGCAACTTGAAGATATCTGGACTTCAACTCCCAGAATTCCCCAGCCAGCATTCGCTGGCTGGGGAATTCTGGGAGTTGAAGTCCAAATATCTTCAAGTTGCCAAGGTTGGGAAACACTGAACTAGACAATGTCACTTGGCGGGACTTAGGGGAAGAGCCTTCTCTGTGGGGGCCCCTGCCCTCTGGAATCAGATCCCCCTGGAGATTCATACGGCCCCCCCCTCGCCTTTCGTAAGCGTCTAAAGACTCATCTATGCTGCCAGGCCTGGGGTCATTACACACTGCCCCCTGGCCAATGAATGTATGGTGGATTAGTTGACTGAATGGATATGTGTGCATTTTAATTGGTTTTCTGGTTTTTAGATTTAACTCTTAAATTTAATTAATTGGATTTCGATGTACATTGTCTTTTTATATGTTGTAAGCTGCCCTGTATCCTTGGAGAGGGATGGCATATAAATCTGATTAATAAAATAAACAAACAAACAAACAAACAAACAAACATATAAATAAATAAATAAATAAATAATCGGCAGATTATACATGCAAGGTGTGTCAATAAGAGGTGGGTTCCTCCTCTACAGAACAGGTATCAAATCGCTGGTGACGTCACGGAGTTGGTTCTGTTGGTGCTAGTCCTTGAATGTCACCATTTTGGGGGTAGGATTATTTTGCTATTTTTTTCTGTGCATGCGCAGAAGTTGAGTTGCTGGCACTACTCATGCACTGCCATCTTGTTTTCAGCTTTTTTTGGGGGTGAATTGTCAGCATTACGCATGCGTGCCTGTGTGGTAGAAACATAGAAACATAGAAGACTGACAGCAGAAAAAGACCTCATGGTCCATCTAGTCTGTCCTTATACTATTTCCTGTATTTTATCTTACAATGGATATATGTTCATCCCAGGCATGTTTCAATTCATTTACTGTGGATTTATCTACCACGTCTGCTGGAAGTTTGTTCCAAGGATCTACTACTCTTTCAGTAAAATAATATTTTCGCACGTTGCTTTTGATCTTTCCCCCAACTAACTTCAGATTGTGCCCCCTTGTTCTTGTGTTCACTTTCCTATTAAAAACACTTCCCTCCTGAACCTTATTCAACCCTTTAACATATTTATATGTTTCGATCATGTCCCCCCTTTTCCTTCTGTCCTCCAGACTATACAGATTGAGTTCATTAAGTCTTTCCTGATATGTTTTATGTTTAAGACCTTCCACCATTCTTGTAGCCCATCTTTGGACCCGTTCAATTTTGTCAATATCTTTTTGAAAGTGAGGTCTCTAGAACTGAACACAGTACTCCAAATGTGGTCTCACCAGCGCTCTATATAAGGGGATCACAATCTCCCTCTAGTGTGGTGCAGCCACAAAGTGTGGAAGGTAGCGAACCGGCAGCAAGGTAAATTATAACCCATCCCTGGTGTCAATTAATATTTTAAGCATGCACTTTGCTTACTATTGTGATCCACTTCTTACTTCTTAGAAAAACTCTTATTTTTCAGAATATCAGGTGCTTGCTACAATTTACATGCCCCTCTCCCAGTGATGGGCTATCAAAATTTTTACTACCACACTGTGGGCATGGCCTATGCATTTTGTTTCAACATCTTTCAGTGCAAATTGGGTGCTCTGGGGTGGAGCTCCATTTTCATTACCCCACTGCGTTTCCCCCTGTCCGAGCAGTAGCCCACCCCTGATTATCTACTATATAAAGTGTATGTACATGCAGGCACACACAGCTCTTCTAAATTTATACACATTCAACCTCATTTCCTGCGATAGGAAAAATATACCCAGAGCCCAGAAGGGGAAAAAAACCCACCAATATTTTGTACTGGTACTGTGTGCCTGACCGTACCATCACTGCCCTCTCCTGTGGCTAAGCTAGCAGTTTCCTCTGGCAACTTTGTACTTTCTGAAGACCCTTGACTGATATTCTCTATTACCAGCTGAAATATTCCCCCCACACAGGGCCCAATCTAAAATGCAAACAATCTAATAGATTGCTTCATCTGAACAGAAGGGTTAGTGAGGGTTAGGATTGGTGAGAGCCAGTCTTCCCAACCTATTTCTAATCCCCTTTCTCAATCATGCTATTCATAAAACTGAAAAATGGCACTGTAGGTCTTCATATTGTTTTATTGGTTGAGGAAGGAAGGAAGGAAAAGTCCGTGTGTGTAACAGGAAATCATATATTCTAGTCTGACATAACCCAGGGCCGCACAGTCTCTCTAGCTGAAAGATTAGGATGGAAAAATAGGTAATTAATGCAACAGTATTTTATTTTCGTCAAAATGACAGATGTTGTTCGGTGATACAAGAAGAAAGCAAGATGTTGAAACCTAAACTGAAGATTTTTGAAAAGGAAACAAACAGAAGCTTTTCTTCTTTTTCACCCATGGGCATTGAATGAAATTCTTAATGAAAAAAATGAATTAATGAATTAATGGATGGATGGATGGATGGATAGATGAATGAATTTTAAAAAGGGCCTAGAGTGAAAGCAAACCCCCCCCAAAACCCCATCAATTTTTTATCAATTTATTGCATGAGAAGAAAGGATATAGAATCATATGGATTTTGCAGGTGAAAGTGAAGTCCAGGTATCTTATAAAAAGAAAGGAGATACTTTAATCTTGAAATCATGCCAGGCACATTGCATCCATCTCTTTCAAATCACTGCCTTAGCTTTTTGTGCCTTGGAAAATAGCAGATATGAAAATAATGGCAGCAGCCTTTTGTATGTTGCACTCCACCCAGCCCCAAAGTACAAATATTGGACATGATATGATCAGTAGTAGCAGGGGTGGACTACTGCCCTGACGGGGGAGGAAAGCAGTGGGGTAGCGAAAATGGAGCTCCACCCCAGAACACCCAATTTGCACTGAAAGATGTTGAAAGAAAATGCAGGGCATCCTGCATAAGCCACGCCCACATTGTAGTAGTAAAAATTTTGGTAGCCCTTCACTGAGTAGTGGGTTCTAAAATCATTTGCTACCAGTTCGCTTTCTCGTACACACAATGCTTCTGCATAGAAGCGTCCTGGGCGGGTGGGCAGAATCTCCTGCTGCCCATGTTACCAGTTCATAGAACCGGACTGAACCGGGAAAAATCCATGGCTGGGTATGATCACAGGGGAATGTAAAATTGTTTACAGAGCTTATTAAGTAGCAATTCTGGACTCATTGTATGGCAAAACCTGTGGGCTATTGCAACAAGCTCTACATGGATTGCCCTTGAAAAATGTTTGGAAACTTCAGCTTATAGGCAACAGAGCAGGCTATTATGTTTGGGTGATGCCTGGGTGTTGTATTGTATTTATTTTTAATTCTATAATTTATATATTTTTGTCTTTTTTAAATTGTAAGCCAAGTACGTGAGGTAGGCAGCTGAGGGTGCTGCAAAGTCCCTGAGGGGATTGATGTCTTCAAAGGGACTTAGAGCAACCCCAGCCATGGGGGGTCACTCACGAACGCCAATCCTAGAAAGAAGACTTGGACACATCTCTCTCTGGGTTAAATGATGCAGTATTGAGCTGTGCACCTCCTTTTATGGGGGGAATATGCAAATGGGAATGATTACACATACATGTCAAGTGATATACAAACATCCAATAACGTAATTCTAAGATACGACACAACTTCCGAGTCCCTCCTATCTCCATATGGCACGTAACCAGTTTTCCACTGAACAAATGTCTCTCATGGCCAATTTCCTGGGACCTTTTGTTGTTTAACACAGCTATCTCCTGTTTACCACAAAGCAAGGTCTTTTATCACAGCCTTCGTCCTGTTTACCCCAGGCAATGTAAATTGCATCCTTTGATCACACAGTTCTTTTCCTGCTGACACATTCTTGTTATCCGAGGAGAGTTGCTTACACCGTTTTATGGCCAGTCACTTCTTTAAGCAGATTTCACCAGAAATGCAGACTCACTTATGTGACCTATGTGCAGTCCTGTCCTGGCTAAATGGAATCGGAGTGTATAAGGCATTTATGTTAGAAGTCCAGATATAGTGTAATCCTATCCTAACATGCTATGGCAGCTACAGGCAGCTATATATATTGAAATAATAAAGGAATAGTCTTTGTATTCAAGAACAAATTGATATAAAGCCAGAAATGAGAAGATAGCAACAGATAGCAAATGCTGCCTCTGTAAAGAAGCTGAAGAAACAGTGGACCACCTGGTTTAACTGCTGCAAGAAAATTGCACAGACTACAAAAAATGGCACATGAAAATTGCAACAAAAATACATTGGAATGTCTGCAAGAAATTCCATTTGCCTGCAAGCAAGAACTGTTGAGATCATGAAATAGACAAAATAATAGAAAATGAAGAAGCTAGACTGCTCTGGGATTTTAGAATTCAAACAAACAAGCATCTACCACATAACACCCCAGACTTAACAATTGTTAATAAGTAAGATAAAAACATCTGAACAGTGTATATTGCAGACATTGGAGACAGCAGAATGGAAGAGAAAGAAGATAACAAAGTACAAAGACCTACAAATAGAAGTAGAATGACGGTAACAAAAGAAAGCAAAGATAGTACCAATAGCAATACTCATACAATCCCAAAACATCTGTAGAATTACATGAACAGCATCGAAATTGACAAAAATCACCATCAGTCAGTTGCAAAAAGGAGCTTACATCCTGTGACAATAATTTTAACACCATAAAACAACATCTGCCTATCCCAGGTCCTTGGGAAGGACTAGATATGTGAATTTTTTAAAAAATGCCAAATTCAGTTTAAACATCTGGTTGATTGTGCAACAACCATGACAATAATAATTTGATAATATCCATAGCGAGCAAAATAAAACCTAGTTGCAAAATAAAATCTAGGTTATAAAACATAGTCTAACATCATAGACGGAATATATTAACAGAAATCAAGCCAGCCCTCAAACCTAGCTCAGAAAACTTTTCTCCCTAACAAGATTGCCCATGGTACTAACATTTGAAACTCAGCCAAAACTTGTTAAGGCACCATCTGTCAGTGAAATCAAAGTCTCTTTATGGAAGGTTTCGAAGCCATGTATATGTATGTTTATTTCTGGGAGTAAAATTATAGATGTATTACTGGACCAATTGATAGGTGGAGAAATAGAAGATGCAGCTCAATTGTGACAATAGCCATTTGTGGCATGCATTGTGGCATGCATTGTGTAAGCGGTGACTTTCTAAATTCTTGAAAACAATCTGAAGTATCAGCTTTCTCGTTTTAAAGATAATTTATATGCTTAATCTAACTGTTCAAAAAGAATTTACAATTATAAGCAATAAGTAGGCAGTTCTCCTGTCATTCTTCTTTAAACCAGACTGTTGGGGTAAAACTAAAGAACAAATGGATCAAAATTGAAGCAGCAGGAAATTATATCATTATCAGTTGCTCCTTGAGGTCACCTCCGTGCTTATTCTAGTAGCAGTCCAAGCAAACTACACATGATTTGTGGGATACACAATGCAAGAGCAACAGGTACCTTACATCATTAGGGAAATAATATTATCTAACTGTGAATGTTTAAATTAAAGTTGGTGGACTGAATTAATCTTTATAATCATCATTTTAACCTGGACTGGCAAAAAATGAATGCTTTTTTTAAAAAATAGGAGTACAATCCCTTTTTAAAAAGCCCTGACATCTCTAGCATAATTTAAATCCATTTTGTCAATTAAAAGAATATCTGTGCAATAAATAAATAAAATAAATAAATAAATAAATAAATAAATAAATAATGTACACTGAGAACATATCCACCAAAGACAAATTCCTTGTGTGTCCCATCACACTTGGCCAATAAAAAATTCTATTCTATTCTATTCTATTCCATTCCATTCCATTCCATTCCTGCTGATTGGCAGTGGCTTTAACCTATCTGGCTAATATCACTGATTTGTCATACTGAATAAATAAACAAAATAAACAATTGGTGGCTGGATTATTAGACATTTCACCCCAGAGCACATTTGGCACACCTGATGACAAATTATTCTAATATGCAGGTGTTCTTTCCCATTATGTTCCTTCCTCAAAAAACCCCAAACCCAAATCTTTGCATTGTGCATTATATTCCATTTTACTACTGGTTGCTATTTTATGTGGACACATTCATTGATTTCAGAACAGCTCCAAGCAAGACTGCATCCCAAATGATTTCATGATTCAGTTTTGTACACATCAGCTTTGTGAATGTTGGGTTTCAAGCAACCACTTTATTTACTGTATGGCTATTAAAGTCCAGTTGACGAAGTGTGCATCACACGATTAGCACAATTTAAATTTATCATTTTTTCCCCTGACCCTGTGAATGGTCTGGCTGTTGAAATAGAAAATAATTCATATATTCACAGATTTCAATGGGGTCAAAACCATGTTACCTGCAAAACAGACTCCTTTATGGCTGGTGAAGAACAATGAACATACTCTGTCCAAAAAATGCAGCAGGAAGGATACATTTTAGAAAGCTGCATCCTCAAAAAAAAAAGTATTTTGCAGAAATTTTGCAGGAATGTATACTTGCAAAATTTTTCCAGAAATTTTGAATGGTATTGATATGTTTGGAAAAAATGTCCTGGAGTTTCCAGTGTTTTATCAAGTGTTTATTAAATTTAATTGTATAAAAGTTATAGATTGGAGGGAAAACTGATTATAAACATTAGGGGCAAGTGGGCCATACAGATGGATTCTTTAAAGCAAAATCACACAATGAAATCTGTAGAATGAAACGGGTGCTTCGCTGGCAATGGAAGTCCGGAGGTGGGGTTTCCCAGTGAGGGAAGCCTCAGCGAAATCGCAGCATTTGTGATGCTGCGATTTCGCTGTGGCTTTCCTCGCTGGGAAACCCCACCTCTGGATTTTCATTGCCAGCGAAGAGCCCGTTTTTGCAATGCTGGGATTCCCCTGCTGGGATTCCCCTGCAGCATCACAAAAACGCGGAAGTCTGCAGGTGGGGTTTCCCATGGAGAGGAGCCTCAGGAGAATCCCAGCAGCACAAAAATGGGCACTTCACTAGTAACGGAAGGTCTGGAGGTGGGGTTTCCCAACGAGGGGAGCCTTTGCCTGGCAATGGAAGTCCGGAGGCGGGGCATCCCAGCAGCGGCGGTGGGTTCGCAAGGTGAAAATAGTTCGGAAGAAGAGGCAAAAAAATCTTAAACCCCAGGTTCGTATCTCAAAAAGTTTGTATGATGAGGGGTTCGTTCACTGAACCCAATGGGCTTCTGAAACATTTCTGTTTCTGTTGCACATACAATTAAATTTTTAAATATGTTAATAGTGTTTTAAGAATATTTATCGAATTAAAAAAAATAAGCCTCTTGCCATTTTTTCAGTCGGAAGAACATGTGCCAAATGCTTACCAAACCACTCTCGAGTTAGCAAAATAAATTACTCTTGCCCACAAATTTGTCCTCAAGCCAGCCATTTTCAATGCCAACCAAGGAAATAAATGCAGCCCATATGCCCACTGTCCACTCAGACAAGCAAGAAGTCATCTAGCCTTGGCCAGCTGGAATAAAACCCCACATTGAAACCAGCAAGGGAGAATAATAGAAAAGTCCAAAATGTCTCCATTCTTCATTGGCTGATATATAAATAGAGAGAGGAATAGAGTAGGTTATTTTTGTTAGTTTGCATACTTGTTGGTCAAGGTAATACAGTGGTCCCTCTACCTACAAACGCCTCTACTTACGAACATTTCTAGATAAGAACCGGGTGTTCGAGATTTTTTTGCCTCTTCTCAAGAACCATTTTCCACTTACAAACCTGAGCCTTTGAAACTGTAACCAGAAAAGGCAGGGAGACGCCTCCGTGGGGCCTCTCTAGGAATCTCCTGGGAGGAAACAGGGCTGAAGAGGCGGGAAGAAGCCTCCTTGGGGCCTCTCTAGGAATCTCCTGGGAGGAAACAGTTCCAGTTGTTTAGTCCCCATAACATGCGCATCACATTTTTGATACCTTTGCAGCATGCTCTGTTTCCACTCCTTCTCAGCATACAAAAACCAACAAGAAACCCAGCTTGCAATCTGTCTCATTGATACTAAAAATAGTTTCCCCAGCTCTGGAGGTCTTGTACACACTGAAATTATATTCATTTTGAGATGGTCAACTGTAAACACCTATAATGCGTCATCATTAATTGTTGTGGTTCCGTCTGAGGCCCCTCAGGGAACGGCTGATCTTCTGTCGGTTTCCAGCTCAGAGGGAGAGGCTGAGGAACAGGAGGTGCAGACAGATGAGGAGGAGGAATCCCAGGCTGAAGAAGAGGGAGGACAGCCAGAGTCCCACCAGGGGGAGCTCTCCCCAGCAAGCAGCCTGGATTCCTTAGAGGAAAATGCACAAGCCATAATTGATCTGCGACAAAGAAGAGCTACTCAGAGAAGAAATCAATTGGCTAAGTACTTTCAGCATTAAAGAGGCAACAGCTGGGTTTGGGTGTGGTGCTCTTGGGAAAGGCTAAAAGGCAGACCCACCCTTCCTGGCTTGTGGAGTTTTATCTTTGAGAGTCGTGGGATCTGGCTGTGAACTTTGGCGTCTTGGAATCCTGGTTTGTGCCTTTGACTATTGAAACCTTGGGGGGGGGGGGTGCCAGCAAGAAGCTTGCTGTATTGTCTGGACATCAGGACCCTGCTGTAACGTATTATAGCCTGTCTGTTGGGAAGAACAGGTTTTCCTCTGTGCTTATTTTTTCCAGCTATAAAATACTTTTGGCTTTTACCAGAGTGTCTGGCTGTTTTTTCCAGTTGGTGTTGAGGTCTGGGGGAACCCAGACAGAACAATTAATATGCTTAGGAAAGGAATCTATTGGTGTCAAAAAAAAAGAATATAAATTTTCGCTGCAGTAGCTCTTCGGTCCACTTGTTTATATTTAAAATAACAATAATTTGTTAGACTTGTATGCCACCCCTCTCTGAAGACTCGGAGAGGGGTGGCATAATACAGCTCCTTTCTGGAAAAGCTGTGGGAGATATTATTAACTTGCAAGTGATTCACTGCTAACTCTGAAAGGAATATTGTACCTAACTCACCTATATGCTTCAGCCCTTATAGTTCCAATTAGAACTGACATCTCAAAAACCCTTATATAAATAGCAGCATTATTATTGTAGAGGTCTTTTTTTTAAGGATGTCTTCTATAAAGGAGTTTGGAACCAGTTCATATAAATGTTTTAAATACATACATAAATACTGTAGCAAGACAACAGAGAAAGGAATCTTAAGCCCAAGCCAAGGAGTTTACGAAAATGCTTCCAGCTGCCCCCTCCTAATTCACATAAAATCAAAGAGAGAAGAAAGTTAGCATATTCTAACTTGCAGGATTCTGCTGCTATCTGTATAGCTGTTCTAATAAAAGTAGTTTGGGATCTGCATGGTGTCCGCTTCTCAATCGGCTGTGGCGAGGAGGGTGTTTGCCCAAGTTCGCCTGGTGCACCAGTTTCGGCCCTATTTGGACAGGGAGTCATTGCTCACAGTCGCTCATGCCCTCATCACCTCGAGGTTCGACTACTGCAACACTCTCTATATGGGGCTACCTTTGAAAAGTGTTTGGAAACTTCAGATCGTGCAGAATGCGGCCACGAGAGCTATCGTGGGGCTTCCCAGATTTGCCCACATTTCACCAACACTCTGTGGCTTGCACTGGCTGTCGATCAGTTTCCTGTCACAATTCAAAGTGTTGGTAATGACCTTTAAAGCCCTACATGGCATCAGACCAGAATACCTTTGGAACCGCCTTCTACCACACGAATCCCAGCGGCTGATAAGGTCCCACAGAGTTGGCCTTCTCCAGGTCCCGTCGACTAAACAATGTCGTTTGGTGGGCCCCAGGGGAAGAGCCTTATCTGTGGCAGCCCCGGCCCTCTGGAATCAACTCCCCCCAGAGATTAGAACTGCCCCCACTCTCCTTGTCTTTCGCAAATTACTTAAGACCCACCTGTATCGCCAGGGATGGGGGAACTGAGACACCTCCCCCAGGCTTTTATATTTTAAGTTTGGTATGCGAGTGCTGCATGGTTTTAAATGGTGGGGTTTTAGATGTTTTTAATATTAGATTTGTTTCATTGTAATATTGATTTATTATTGTTGTGAGCTGCTCCGAGTCTTCAGAGAGGGGCGGCATACAAATCTTAATTATTATTATTATTATTATTATTATTATTATTATTATTATTATTATTATTTTGTTGTTATTATTATTAATAATAATAATAATAATAATAATAATAATAATAATAATAATAGGGCTGATGGAGTCTAAGTAGGAGCACTTCCTGTCTTGAAAACATTTATTCTGGAGTAGTATTTCACATTTTATTCCTGTAGTGAAGAAGGCTCTGGAAGTGATGCCCACACTGCTCCCTCCACCCTCCAATTTATCTTCCTTTCCTTTCCCACCCCCTGGTCATTTTTGTCTTCCTTCCACCTCATGCGATCCCTTTCCCTGCCTATTCTTCCTCTATCCACTTAGCAGCCATTTAGCTGACTCTTTAATATTTCAGAAATTATGAATATTCCCATCACCAATCTTCTCCCACAAATGGCTGTATGACTGTACCTTTGTTGCTTGCATCCTTACAATTTATATTGACTAGATCCTAATATGATTTGATTGCTTGTTTGTAGCCTATGACTACCATTAAGTGTTGTACCTTGTGATTCTTGACAAACTTTTCTTTTCTTTTATGTACACTGAGAGCAAGACAAATTCCTTATATGTCCAATCACACTTGACCAATAAAAAATTCTATTCTTACTAGTTGGCAAGGGACATTGCAATAATGCCCAACAATTGAATCTCTTCATTGGCGGATTGCAGGCTGGGGTAAGATAGAGATTCTACTATTTATTTTTAAGAATAAGTTCTATTACTATATTACTATTCTTTTCTATTATTTCTTAGATATATTTTACTATGAGTATCTCCTCTATAACCTTCATCATGTATTTTACTATGTGTATATAGATATATACCCACTAAAACCCTCATTCTGTATTGGACAAAATAAATAAAAAAATAAAAAATAAAAAAATTGTTAAAGATTGTTGGCTGTTTTCTAGGAGGCAAAAGGAATATCTGCCTGCAATCCTAAGCACTGGTATATTGTCTAGAAGCGGTAGAAGAAAAACAGCTCTCTAGTCAAATGGAATAATAATGAGGTTTAAGAAAAGAAACTGGACACCTTGACCTTAAAAACGGACATTAATTAACTACCAAAATAGAAAAGACAATATTAAATAAGATAAAACTAACAGGAAAAAGTAATAGGAAAAGATCTTGATATAAATAATGCATACGTTAATCTGAGAACCTCACAGATATGCTAAGAACTGGGGTCAACTACAGAAAAAGTACCAAAATCATCCTTCACAGAACTTAAAGAAAAATTGTACAGTGAAAAACCTATCATGAAACATACCCAATTGGCCTTCTAACCAATTGATCGGAATGTGGAAATGCTTCAGTATTTGGCCATTCTTCTTGCCAACTTTCAGCCAATTTCCTAGTGCTGTTGCGGTTAATCAATGGATGGTGACTTTGTACTCAGGCATTTGAACAGGTTAGTTCTTCGCTTTTAATTGACTCCTTGGAGAAAATGGGTAGTGATACAAGTAGGGCCGTTCAGCGTTTCTCCAGGGTTGTATCCTTGTTCCTGGACTCTCCTATGCTTCTGGTTATATGTTCTTTCCAAGAATGAAATGAAACCTTGGGCCAAGGCATGAGGGCTGTGCCAGGAGTACAATCTAAGACACAACTAGGTATAACAGCTCCAAGTTCCTCTCTGTTAGCATATGCTCTGTCCACATTCACCTCCTGTGAAACCAAAATGAAAGTTGAAAGGATGCAGAGTCCCAAAATCTGATCTGTACCAGATTTCAGAAATTACCATACACCCTCAGAAGAGTTTATTGGCAGGATAGCAATAGCATATCATTGTAGGTCTATATTAAAAAAAATGCCTTGGCATGGATTCCCTAAAAACACTTTCGGTTTGGCTGAATGCTTTCCTTGGTAGCCTCTCTGACAAACAGGACCCCATAATAGAGCTGGGATGACCCAACAGGTAGAGTGCTATACCGCAGGCCACTGAAGCTGTAGGTCAGCGATTCAAATCTCATCACCGGCTCAAGGTTGACTCAGCCTTCCATCCTTCCGAGGTGGGTAAAATGGGGACCCGGATTGTGGGGGCAATATGCTGGCTCTGTTAAAAAGTGCTATTGCTAACTTGTTGTAAGCTGCCCTGAGTCTAAGGAGAAGGGCAGCATAAAAATTGAATCAAATAAACAAACAAACAAACAAACAAACAAACAAACAAACAAACAAAAAGACAGTCATACAGACAGACAAACAAAATAAATAATAAATAATAAATAAATAGATAGATAGACAGACAAACAAACAAACAAACAAAATAATAAATAATAATAAATAAATAGATAGATAGATAGATAGATAGATAGACAGACAGACAGACAAACAAAATAATAAATAATAAATAATAAATAATAAATAATAAATAATAAATAATAAATAATAAATAATAAATAATAAATAATAAATAATAAATAATAAATAATAAATAATAAATAATAAATAATAAATAATAAATAATAAATAATAAATAATAAATAATAAATAATAAATAATAAATAATAAATAATAAATAATAAATAATAAATAATAAATAATAAATAATAAATAATAAATAATAAATAATAAATAATAAATAATAAATAATAAATAATAAATAATAAATAATAAATAATAAATAATAAATAATAAATAATAAATAATAAATAATAAATAATAAATAATAAATAATAAATAATAAATAATAAATAATAAACACTCGAACTTTTGGTTGAAGCTTAGCTTTAACTGCTTTAAAGGTGTCAGTCAATACTCATGCATTTTCTGCTGTCAATCTGAAGCTGAATATCTTCATGGCACAGGACAGTGCAGAGCTGACATTGTGCTTATCAATTTGTAAAGTCCTTGCTAGCTGCTCCCATTGGATGTGCATGGGGTGTATGTACGTGTGAGTGCAGAGGGCTCAGGGAAAGAAGACACGGGGCGCATGCAAGTGAAGGGAGGTCAGGGAAAGAGAACAGAGGGTACATATGGGCATGCATGGGTGCAAGCGCAGAGAGGCTGGAGAAAGTTGAAATGTGGCATCTATGGATAAAGAAAGAACAGGGGTCGGGAAGGCTTATCCTAGCAGCTGGTGACTTTCCCTACCGGCTTCTCCATTGACTTTGCTTTTGAGAAGCCATCAGGGAATGTTGCCAATGGCGATCACATGACCATGAGATGTTGCAACCGGATGTAAGGTGAGCTAGTTTGCCAAGCACCTGAATTTTGTACATATGACTATGGGAGTGTGCAACTGCTAGAACCCTTTTGTTTAGCGAATTTGTAATTTTGAAACAACACTGAACAAACGGTTGTAGATTGAGGACTATCTTAATGCCTTTGGAAAATAAGTCTAGCTCAGGGGTGTCAAACTGAAGGCCCACGGGCTGGTTCTGGCCTGTGTAGTTCTTAAATCTTGTCCGCGGATCTGGCCTGGAAATATCAAAGGTCTCGGCCTCTAGCAGCACTCTGCTGGTCAAAAATGGGCTGTGTGAAGGCCTTGCGAGCCCCCCGCACCGACTGTTTTTGGCCTCCACAGCCTCCTGTTTGTCACAGGCAGAGTACTGCTGGAGGAAGGGAAGGCCGAGAACAAGCCTTGCGGGTCCTCTATGTGGCCTGTTTTTGGCTGGGAGATTGCTGCAGGAGCCATGGAGGCCCAAAACATTTCTGCCAGCAGGGTATTGCAGGAGTCATTCATCCTGTCTCCTCCCTCCCACCCTGCGGGCCCATAGTGGAGACCTACAGTGCTGATGTGGCCCATGAAGAAATCTAGTTTGATGCCCCTGGTCTAGCAGGATTCGGAATGATTTGGCAGCTCCTGCTTGATTAGAGATAGCAGTGAGATATAATGGGGGCTGAACTCTTCTTATTTCATTTCATTCTTCTAACATTGATTTCTATCTCCAGCCCCAGAGTTATTTCCAGGGTTATACAATTACTGTACTATTCTTCATGCAAAAGATGTCTTTTCTCCCCTGCATATCTCAGTTTCACTGCAGTGAAGTCCTTTGGGTCAGATTTAAGAGAAGTATGGCGCTCTGGTTAAAAAAAGAAATAAAGGAGAAGTCCATTTCATAGGGAGGTGCTATTCCATCAGTAGAATGATATTGCGGGAGGCAACGATGGAATTTTTTTTCATTGCAAATTGTTTTGGTTTTTTTCTGAAAAGATCCATTTCTGGCAACCCAAAGTGAATATTGAAAGGTTCAACTACAAGTGGGGAGGTGGACAATAATTTATTTTATTTATTTATTTAGTCCAATACATAATACAAATTGAAGAGAATAGATATGTAATAATATAAATAAAGAAAAAAATAGAGGAAAAGATATAAAAGTATAGGTGAACATATTTGAAAGGAAGAAAAGATAAATGAGATAAGGAGGGACAATTGGACAGGGGACGGAAGGCACACTGGTGCACTTATGCACGCCCCTTAATGACCTCTAAGGAACCTGGAGAGGTCAATCATGCATAATACAAGATTGTGTCGTGGATTGAGTTTATACCAGATAAAGGAGGCTGGAATAAGGAATAAGAAGAGAGTGATATTGGCATGAAAAATGTCAGCCATGCCAGTTACTTCAATACAGTTTGTATCTGCCTAGTTAAAATGTTATTGTGTTCCATAATCACAGCTGTAAATCTTTGTCTGGGAAGGCTGAATTGGCAACTCTACACAGATCACATTCGGACAAAATAATGATCATTGCAAAGTATTTGTATCAAAGGAACCACTGACCGATGTGAGAGTTATTTGGGTGGAATATTTTAAGGCCAGGTTTTTAAATGTTAGTGGATATTTGGTGGAAGTGGTGATTAAAGTGATCAAAACGGAAACGTTTTTACATCTCAGCTAATCTTATTTTTCCTGAAAGGAGAAGAACTTCATTGCGTATGTCCTTTCAAAATGAGTTTATATTTCCACTTTAAATATAGCCACTTTTGTTTTAAGCTTAAGAAAAAAACTGTGCCTTTAGCAGCTCAATATATCCATTACCTTGAAACTGTAAACAAACTCAGATTTTGCATTGGACCCACCTATTACTTTTTGAACTGATACTGATGTTAGATTACTTAAAGAAGAAGGCTGCCACTTGGCCCAGGAAAAAAAACCTTAGATACCTCTGTAGTAATATGTCCCAAAGCCTTAATATTATGTAAAAGAAGTGTAATTCTCTGATCAAATATCCAAAAAAAAAAAAAAGTGGGGAAACTTTCATTTCCCAAATGTTGTATATATATGTTTTTATGTATGTTTTTTTCCTTTGTCTTGTATGTCACATTTGTAAAATAAATTAAAAAAATTTAAAAAAAAGAAAAAAAAGGGAAAAAAAGTAATATGTCCCAAAGCAAAGAAAAACAAATAAGGAAAAGCAAAAATAGTGGGGCGAGGCTCCTTTCCAGATGAAAAATTCAAACCTTCTTAACTAGCTCATTTGATTCCACGCATTTTTAACTTCCCAGCAGTATCTTTCTCACCTGTGGGAATGGGGAAGCATGGAGAGACAAGGTATTATAACAAAGGCACGGTTCACTGAATGGGTGAGGAGATTTTGTGCAAAGAGCTATTATTATGTAAAATTCCGGCTCAGCCAACAAGCCTTTCAAGCTAAACGTGCTAGTGATCGTTTGCACTGGAGTTCAACCTTTTTATTCTTGTTTGCCAGTGCCCCCTTCAAAATTTACTGCTACTATTAAAGCATTTGCTTCTCAGTTGTTAAGTGACTTGAGTACCAGGCCCTGAGGTCAACTAGGGATCTCTTGCTGAATACACGGGCCTTTTTCTTCCCCTTTGACAGATCAGAAGATTTCAGAATTAATTAAATCTCTTGATGTACTTGGACAGCTGGAAGAGTAAATGTTAAGATATTAAAGACACCAACTTGTTCATTTGATTTCATCTCTATAACCTTTTCAGTTTAATGTAGTATCTCCTAACCTCTCCGAGATTAATTACTGCACCAGTTAGTAAATCAGCTTATTACTTTTTCAAGTGTGGAGCTTCATCAGTAGAAATATAATTCAGCATTATGCCGGATTTATGTTCAAGCAGTAGTGGGAAAATTCACACACTCTCTATGGGACTACATAGAAACGTATTCTGAGGAGACTTGGACTAGATTCTTATTTGAATGCAATCCTTATTCTAAGGGGATTTACGAGAACAGCTTATTTTTTTTCCCAATGCGGTATTATTTGTATCTTAAAAGCCAATGGTACAAAAATGTATTGCAATTTACTGTGCTTCATTAATGAAAATGCCAATGAAATTGTGTTTCAATAGCCATATACTGGAATTGTATATGTATGAAATTTATTTATTTATTTATTTATTACTTAGATTTGTATGCCGCCCCTCTCCGAAGACTCGGGGCGGCTCACAACATGTAAAAAACAAATCATAAGCAATCAGATAAATTTAAAATATTTAAATATTTAAAAAACCCCATATGCTAACAGTCACACACACAGACATACCATGCATAAATTGCACATTAGGGGTACAATTTCCATAATTACCATCTTTTTCGGAGTATAAGACCCACCTTTTTATCCCCAAAAAGAGGATGAAAACTTGGATGCATCTTATACACCGAATGCAGCCCCACCCAACCACCCCCACTTTTTGTCCTCTGCCTCCTTGCAATTTACCTTCTTGCAGCAAACAAGCAACTTGCACGAGCAACTGATTACCAGCCTCCCGACCCACAGCTGATTCAGGAGGCTGCAGGCTAAAACTGAAAGTGAAACTAGCTGCAAGGAGGAAAATTGCTGGGAGGTAGAGGCAGAGGCAGTATTTTATTTTCTTGTGCTAATCAGACTGTTGAAACTGGATGCAAGGAGGTAAGTAAATAACTATAAATGTCCATAGCAGTAATGGTGAACCTTTTTTGGTTTGTGTGCCAAAAGGATTTGTGTGGGTGTGCTAGCATGCGTGCACATGCCCACACCTCTTCTCTTCCTCCCATGCATGCATACACACATCCTGTGCTTTGATTGCTTTACAATGTGTGTTCTGAGTCTGGTTTCTATGGCTGGGATAACTTTGAGGGCTGGTTTCCAGATGTCTGGTAAGCGGGAGGTATCATCCCGCTTGTTCATATTTTTGGGATGTTTTTCTATCTCGATGGCTTCCATGATTATTCTTTTGCTGTAGTGTTCTGTTTTGGAAATTAATTTGGTACTGTCAAAATCAATTTCATGTCCTGTAGTGTTGGAAAAGGGGGAAGGTTTTTTCTTTTTTCTTTAATGCATTCTTATGTTCTGCAACACGTGCATTTACACATTGTAAAGCAATCAAGTAGCCTGCAAGTTCCAACTACTCAGGATATCAGGCCTAATCTACAACCATTAACTAATCAGCATACCTCAGCTACATCAACGACCCCCAATTGTTACCCCACTGACTCACCAGGAAGTTTCTGCACAGCAGGCAATTGCTGAGCCATCAAACCACACCCAGCCACCAGTATTTATAGGCGAACACAAGGACAGAAACACCAGCTTCTGTCGCCTGAGAACAAGGACAGAAACACCAGCCTGTGTTCGCCTGAGAACAAGGACAGAAACACTAGCCTGAAGATGACGAGTGAGATCTCGTCGAAACGTCGCCAGAAATTTCCAAATCCTACACGGGAAGAAACCTGAATATACCAAGACCGTCATACCTGTACCCGTGAAAATCTACGAAAACACACACACACACACACACATATATATATAAAGTCAATCTAGGTGATTAAATGTAAAATCAATAAAATCCCTTGCACACAAACACATTATCAGGGGGGAAAAAACTATTTAAAAAGGGCCACCTACAAACCTACAAGTGATCCAGGTGGACTGTCCTCAGATTTGAAGCATGCAGTTTAAGATCAGCAAAGATGGTAGCCAGAGAGTCTGAAAGGGTAAGGGGAGGATTGAAAAGTTCCACTCTCTAAAAGTCCCACACAGCAAAATTCAGACTTCAGATTGCTGAGTTTGCGATCACCCTGGGGTTTTGTGATTACCATAACTAATAAGCAGTGTGATTAGTTGTTTTATTGTCCCTCATTGTCATGCTGTTTATAGTCCAAAACCAAGTAATTTAAAAAATACAGCACACTGTTAAAACATTTATAAATAACTATATATAGTCCATACATATATAAAGAACTAGTATGTATACAAGTAGTCCTCAACTTAGACAAAAATTGAGCCCAAAATTTCTGTTGTTAAGTGAAATATTTGTTAAGTGAGTTTTACAACATTTCTTGCCACAGTTGTTAAGCGAATCACTGCAGTTGAAAAGTTAGTAGATTGGTTGTTAAGTGAATCTGGCTTCCCCATTGACTATGCTTGTGAGAAGGTTGCAAAAGGGGATCACATGGTCTTGGGACAGAGCAACAGTCACATATAAGAACCAGCTGCCAAGCATCTGAGTTTTAAATGAGCTGGGGTGGCACACCAGGTAGAGTGCTGAAGCTGACTGTAGATCTGTAGGTCAGCGGTTCAAATCTCATCACCGGCTCAAGGTTGACTCAGCCTTCCATCCTTCCAAGGTGGGTAAAATGAGGACCTAGATTGTGAGGGCAATATGCTGGCTCTGTTAAAAAGTGCTATTGCTAACATGTTGGAAGCCGCCCTGAGTCTAAGGAGAAGGGTGGCATAAAAATTGAATGAATGAATGAATGAATGAATGAATATATAAATAAATAAATAAATAAATAGACAAAAAGAGAGATAAATAGATAAATAGATAAATAAATGAATGAATGAATGAATGAATGAATGAATAAATAAATAAATAAATAAATAAATAAATAAATAAATAAATAACATGATCCTGGAGATGCTTCCAAAGTTATAATGTGGAAATGATGATAAGTCACATTTTCCAGTGCTGTTGTAACTTTGAACAGTCACTAAACAAACTGTTGTAAGTCAAGGACTATCTGTAATGGTTAAGACTGCAGGCTAAAAACCAGGAGGCTGTGAGTTCTAGTCCCACTGTTCTGTGCTCACTACACTTTAATCTGCTTGACATGCAGCTAAATCCATCTATCCTCCAATAAAACAGATTGTGTTTGCAGACCTGAATGCTTTATTGAAAGAAAAGGTTATGGTAAAACTGGGAAAATAGGGATACATACAATGAGAACCAAATGCAGGATAGACAGTATTGAGTTACTGTTGAGTATAACAATTAATAAATACAAGCAATTTAAATCTCACCAGCAATGCTATGGGTGTGGGATGGATTTATTCTTAGATGACCATGTGCCACAGATTAAGAGGAATTCTTCTTTGTGCTTCTTTCTTCTCCAAATGCTAAAAGAAAATGGAGCCTCAGCGTGAAATTGGTGTGAGAGTGTGGATTGATAGGTAAGTGGGTTGGGTAAGCTTCAAACAATATACAGTGGTACCTCGTCTTACGAACGCCTCTTCATACGAACATTTTGAGATATGAACCCGGTGTTTAAGAATTTTTCACCTCTTCTTCCAAACTATTTTCACCTTACGAACCCGAGCTGTCGCCGCTGGGATGCCCCGCCTCCAGACTTCCATTGCCAGCCGAAGTGCTGGGATTCCCCTGAGCCTCCCCTCGCTGGGAATCCTCGTGCCTGGACTTCTGTTGCCAACCGAAGTGCCTGTTCTTGCATTGCTGGAATTTCCCTGAGCCTCCCCTTGCTGGGATTCCCTTCGTTTTTACCAGCGCTGCTTTGAATCCCAGCAAGGGGAGGCCCAGGGAAATCCCAGCAACGCAGGAATGGGCGCTTCGGCTGGCAGCGGAAGTCCAGAGGTGGGGCTTCCCAGCGAAGGGAGGCTCAGGGGAATCCCAGCAATGCAAGAACAGGCGCTTCAGCTGGCAATGGAAGTCCGGAGGTGGAGCTTCCCAGTGGCGCAAGGCAAAAGGGGTGACTTTTGGGATGGGGTTGCATGCATTATTTGCTTTTACATTGATTCCTATGGGGAAAATTGCTTCTTCTTACGAACTTTTCTACTTATGAATCTGGTCACAGAACGAATTAAGTTCGTAAGACGAGGTACCACTGTACTTGGCATTTTATTGCATTGGCCACTAGATGGGACTAGAGAGCAACAACACTATATAAAAGTTATATACTGGGGAATGATACCCACCTTAAACACAAAACACAAAGGTGAACTTAAGACAGTCAAACCTAGGAAACTGGAAATGGCAAATGACTTTCTAAAACTTTTGCCAAGTAGGGACTAGTCCAGACAGTTGCCAGGAGTCAAAAACTGACTTGATATATAATGTTCAAATTAGATTAAAATTGCATTAAGTACACTAGACATTGGGCTATTATAATAAGCCAAACCAACTGTGACTAAAGTTTAGTAACCTGGAAATGCAAAAAAAAAAAAAAAAATGTCCTCAGGTAGAGTTCAGGTTTTGAAGATTTCATGGCAAAACATATGTACTCTTTGTAGTATCAGGATAGAAGCGATTTTTCATTGCTGTCATTGTTGCACCTATTTGATAACATGGGATTAAACTGTAAACCATCAAGATAACAAATGGCTAAACTATATCCCTAATACAACATAAAGATTCACAGCCTTTAAAAAAACCAGGAGAATGAAGAATTAAGAGGGAGACTAATATTTTAATATAAATCTATAGGAATTCCTAGCATATGAGAAACTACCCTTTGCACCATTGAGTTGCATCCTGAAATACCTAAGGTCTAGGTATCCCCTTATTAATGGACTTTTAAGTCAATGTTGTCAATTGACAATCTCCTGGGCTAGTCCTCTGGCTTTTAGTCTGATGCCTTACCTTACCACTACACCAAATTGGCTCTCTTGAATATTGAGGATACTTAAAATTTGCAAAAAATTAATCAGAGATGATATGTTCCTTTTTTTCCAAACCTGAGCATTTCTCAAGACCCATAACAAGCAAGAACCGTATTTAAAAACAGGAATAATAGTTCAGAAATCTAGACTCTTCATGCTTTGAAACAAAGGCCACTGCAATGTGATAACGGTAGAAGTAGCCATTTTTAATTGGATTTTAACTTTCAGTGCAACTGTTTAAAATGTAAGCTCTCTCTTAGGGTCTGGATTTGGCAACTTCTACCAATACCTGAAGCCAACTCAATTTGAGCAACTAATTAAGGCTGCAATCCTGTTAACCAACTTAGAAGCTTGTGATGCTTACTTGATGTTATCGAAACATGCAAGATTATATGCATTTCATGACTGGGACTATGAGATCAATTCTGTGCCAACCTCTTAACTATCAAAAATTAGATTACACCTGAGCCATTACAGAATCTCACTCATTTTGACATGGGAACATGAAGATAGCCTAGGTAAATAGTGTGCATCTTGTAGTGGAGAACGGATGTTGTGTTCCTTTATTCCTTATGCATGAATAAAAACTAACCTGATGATACAGTAGCAAAATATGACTAAATAAAATGTTTCCAGAAATACCAGAGCAGCTGATATGCCTTAGCTAGCGGAAATGATGCTATGATTGAAATAAATAGGACATAGGCTTGAATTGAATTTTATTTTGCCTTTGCACCATTTACATTAATTTAAATTTAATTTCAATAGAACATAAAGGAATTTCCAAGAGAATTGAATCTTTATACAACTGGACTACTATTCTTGGGATTCCCATCCAATATGTCCAATACTTTTGTTGACTGGAATTTATGAAAATTTATGGTGCTCCATAACTTGAAACGGGTGGGTTCCACTTACCTTTGCCACCAATTTGGATCTCGACATTTCCTGCGCTTCCTGTCATGCAATTCTGCTTCCGCACATACTCAGTAGCTATAATCAGCCCGAAACACAGCTAAGGAATAGCTTCAGGTTAAGGAATAAAGTATAAACCTGGGGGCTTGTGAGAGGACCCTTTTTCAAGCAGCAGCAGAGGAAAAAACTACAAAACAGTTAAAAAAAAATTGGAAAAAATTTCCCCCAAAAGATGGCGGCACCGACCAAACTGGATCCATGACACCATTGTGATGTCATCAGCAGGTCGCTACCAGTTCAGGCGATCCAGTCTGAACCAGCAGGAACCTACCCATGCCTTGAAAGTACTACTAAAAATGACTCTGGCTGCCTTCATGATTAAAAGGCTAAAGAACACCATTATATGGAAAAGAAGCATTTGTAAAAATGCACATGTATTGTGACGGAATAAATTAACATCCCATTAAAGCTAGGAACCATAAGTTCTAAGGGGCGGGTAATGCCCTTAAAAAAAGCATGCTTGCTTCCTGGTGTCACTAGATGGCACTGTGTATCTGACAGGACATTGACCCTGTTGGAGCAAATAATATAAGCAAACATTATATATCCAAGTCAATTATCAATAAACAAAAATGCAAAAAGCATCATTGTTTTTCCCTTTAATGAATACTGTTCATAACTCTTATCTTCCTAGCCGATAAATGATCTGGACTGGTGGAAGATCTACTCCAATATATATCTGAATTGGAATATTTGATCAGAGACCCTCTCAGAGGACTAAAAGACTCCTCCGATAATCCTATTACACTGGTCAACACAAAAAAAATCATCAGCAAAAGTAATACAGTATGTCTGTTTTGTGGAGTTTGATGTGCTGATTCCAAAAATATGCTTAGTTTTGCTCTATAACTTAAAGTGTTTGATATAGAAGCATTTTTGTTATTACGTTATTTCTGATATGTAGATGACTGTTTTCTTAATGTCGCTGGTATATTTCCTATACCTTACAATAATGATGCTGCTCTGTGGAAGCTATACCTGTTATAGAAACACCATATACATTTTTGAACTCAGAACAAGAAATGATTCAGAAAAGTACAAGGTCAACTGTGATGATTACAAAAAATATTTTTTTGTAGACCTGTATTATGGGAGGAGGATGGGAGGGTCTTGTTCTCAGTTTGAGAACATTTCCTTTTCACAAGGAAAGTTTCAAGTTCAACTTCTGGCATCCCTCATTTGAAACAGATAAGTTGTTGTTGTTGTTGTTGTTATTATTATTATTATTATTATTATTATTATTATTATTATTATTATTATTATTAGTTATCTCCGGGACCGCCTTCTACCACACGAATCCCAGCGACCAGTTAGGTCCCACAGAGTGGGCCTTCTCCGGGTCCCGTCAACTAAACAATGTCGTTTGGCGGGACCCAGGGGAAGATCCTTCTCTGTGGCGGCCCCGGCCCTCTGGAACCAACTCCCCCCGGAGATTAGAATAGCCCCCACCCTCCTTGCCTTTTGTTTCCTTTGTTTCCTTAAAACCCACCTCTGCCGTCAGGCATGGGGGAACTGAGATATTCTTTCCCCCTAGGCTTCTACAATTTATGCATGGTATGTTTGTCTGTATGATTGGTTTTATAACAAGGGTTTTTAGCTGTTTTAGTATTGGATTGTCACATGCTGTTTTTACCACTGTTGTTAGCCGCCCTGAGTCCACGGAGAGGGGCGGCATACAAATCCAATAAATAAATAAATAAATTAAATAAATCCATATTTCCAGCTAAAGGAAACAGCCCTGCCCTGATATCAAACGATACAACTCTGTAAACTGATAGCATTTGGAAAAGAAACAAAAATGGCAAAGGTCATAATTGTATTTCTAGACCTATGATACAATTACATATCAAATGCAATGATATCCTACCTCTCCCTACATCCCTTCCCCCTGCCAAAAGTCTATTGTTAAGTTGGACCTGGCGCAAAAGAGGACAACCAGCCAAAATGAAGAATATATCTTTTTCTTTTATGTACACTGAGAGCATATGCACCAAGATATATTCCTTGTGTGTCCAAAAAAGAATTCTTGGCCAATAAAGAATTCTATTCTATGTAAGAGGTGGAGCAACTGCCTAAGGTGGTAAGTCATAAGGTCTGTTTAGTTCAGAAATAAAAAGAATGAGAATACAGACAATAAATATATCAAAATATGCATATCATAGAGAAAAGGGGGAGGGACTTGGAAGTATAATTAAATGTGATTATAATAAGTAAATAGGAGGAATATCCTATTCTTTATATTGTAATGAAGAAGGGCAGGAGGAGGAATTCCAGGTGTGTGTGTACTAGGAAAAGTAGATTAGATATTGGTGGAGTCTTTGGTTCTTTCTGAGCTTGATTATTTTCTTGGAGATGTTTTATTATCAACTAAGCAATATCACCAGCCAGTGAGTATAGGATTTGCTCCCTGTTTATATATAGTAGTTTACCCTGTAAGGGTTGACAGGAGTATGTTTTTTCTCCTTTCTACTTACTTTTGATTAGGATATTGTTTTCTGCTTGTTTTTCTGGTAGTATTCCCTGCTATCTGGATGCTGGTTGCTGGAGGACTGTGTTCTAGATTTTTTTATTTCTTAGTTTTTTTATTGTTCTCCTTTAGAATGATGTGTAAATGTGGTTTATCTCAATATGTCTGTTGATTGTAATGATTAATATTAAATTATGCTACCTGGATTCAAAGGGAAAAGATTATTGGCGCCTGCATGGGTATATATTACATCTTTTGTCACTTACTTTCATTGAGCATGTGTTTTCTGAAATCATAGCAAACCTGGGAATAGAAGCAGCTTTTTAAATGTGTGCCAAAAAAGTACAACTTGCACACCTAATATAAGACAAGATTTTACTTTCATATCCTGATCACTGCACAATCCAATATTTAATTACTGTAAATACACAAATGGTGGCTTTTCTGTGAAAAGTCCAGTTTATAAAGAAGAAATGGAAAGAACTACAGCACTCATAATAATAAAATAAAAGACACTTGTTGCATCAAGCCAAGTATCCATCTATTCTGTGTCACCTGACACCTAATCAAATGCTTCCTGGAATTCCCAGATGCACCTAGCAGAAGCTGTTCTCCTCTGTGGCTTGCCAAAACCCAGAAGTTAAGAAATGCTATTTTGATTCAGTAGGTTGCATGCAGCCATTAAAACCAATAATCAGCAGCAGCTGGAGTAGCAAAATGATGATGCCAAAATGATGACATTGTGTGGTGATTTTTTCTTGCTTTTTGTCACAAAGATGCAAGTTGTGGCATTTGTGGCAGGATAAGAAGCATCAGATGGAAACTAATCAAGGAGAGAAACAACCTGAATTTAAGGAGAAATTTCCTGACAGTGAAGATAATTAACCAATGGAACAGCTTGCCACCATAAGCTCCAATATTGGAGGTTTTAAAGAGGAGATTGGACAACCATTTGTCCAGGATAGTGATAGAGTCTCCTGCTCAAGAAGGGCTTGGACTAGAAGACCTCCAAGATACCTTCCAACTTTGTTATACATTTATTCATAGGGGTGGGCTGCTGCCTGGATGAAGGGGAAAGCAGTGGAGTAGCGAAAATGGAGCTCCACCCCAGAGCACCCAATTTACACTGAAAGATGTTGAAGAAAAATGCAGGGCGGTTCTGCATAAGCCACGCCCACAGTGTAGTAGTCAAAATTTTGGTAGCCCTTCACTGGTTATTCAATATGATGATTTTGTTATCTATGTTTTGCAATCTGGCTTTACCCCGAACACCTATCTTCATAGATACTTTTTTGAATGCTATCCGCATTTCTAGCTAACTGCAACCAATTGCCACAGTGTCAAAAATTACCCTTTAATTGGTTATGAATTACCCTATCTTGAATTTGAATAGATGACCTTGAGTTCTATAGAACAGTTTCAGTTTATTGAACGCACAGATAGTAGAGTGTTATTGTTCTGCTTTTGGACTTTGGATAAGTTTTTATTGGCCCCCATGTGATACAGAATAACCAAAATGCTGGGGCAGGTAAGTCTTTGGTCTGATCCAGAAGGGTGCTTTTTCATCTTCAGGTTAATTCATTTTTGAGCAGCACCTCAATACCATACCATACCTTGCAGTGTGTAGGAAGACAACATCTAGGAGACTTTGTGTCCTACAGTTTTTGTTGGAAATACAATGGAAGAAGCCAACCCTTCTACTTGTCATCAGTATTCATAATCCTTAGCTCAAAGAAATATAACTTGCCGCCTTTTCAAACATTCAGTATTCTTCTGCATGTTCTCTTTAGACAGCTTTCCTTCCAGAAGCCATAACAACAAACATATACAGTGTTCCCTCGATTTTCACGGGTTCGAAGTTCGCGAATAGCCTATACCACGGTTTTTCAAAAAATATTAATTAAAAAATACGTTGCAGTTTTTTTCCTATACCACGGTTTTTCCCACCCAATGACGTCATATGTCATCGCCAAACTAATAATTTTTGCAAATAAATGACAAAATAATAATAATTGTTAATAAATAATTATGTTTATAAATATCAGGATCACTAAGTGTCTTATTCAATGGTGAGTACCAGTAATAATGGTGAGTAAATGATTGTTAAATGGTGAGTAAATGGTAATTTAGGGGTTTAAAGTGTTAAGGAAAGGCTTGTGATACTGTCCATAGCCAAAAATGGTGTATTTACTTCCGCATCTCTACTTCGCGGAAATTCGACTTTCGTGGGCGGTCTCGGAACACATCCCCCGTGGAAATTGAGGGAACACTGTACACACGTTCACCTGTAAAATTAAATGTAAAACCACAATTGGCATCTTTGGCTTTTTAAGGCACCGTGTGTTTAAAAGTAGCCTGAGTAACAAACCATTATGGCAATGAAATCATTAAAATCCTGTAAATGCTTAAAGCGTGTCGGCCTGGGAGATTATAGTTTCATTAGAGAAAAGGCTATAAAGTTAGACCTAGGTAATTACCTTTCCCATTAATGCTGGAAAATTCTTTGCTCCACTGAGGAGAGATTGTGGTGCATCAGGCCTTCTGTGCTTTTACGTTCCAACGGCAGGGGCCTTGATTTCATCAGCACAAAACTGCAAGGAAACAGCAGCAGCTTTCCAGGTGTACTTTGCAAATTGGGGTTTAAATGTGTAACACATCAAATTAAAATTCAATATTAATTATTTTGTCTTGCTAGGAGCCTGAGTAGTTTAAAGCAGCAAGGGTAATTGTCTAATTCATTGTGTGAGTCTACAGCGAACTTAATCATTATGTCAGCTTCCTAATAAAAGGTTATTATAGAAACAAAGATCCCCATTTTACATATGGTAGGCAAGGGAGAATTCGAAGAGCGGGTCTCCAAGGTAGATTTGAGGTTCTTGACAAATGACGTCCATGCTGTGATCAGATACTTAACAAGGAATCTCGTTATTAACTAGGCCTGTATAGATAATTAGCACTTGAGCTTCAAATTTTAAATCTGGCTTGAGATGTATAATTTATCAAATGCCCTTGCTTGCTGTCAAAGCTCCTATAATAAGGCAGCGTTATTGATGAATTGAGATTAAGAGCAGATTGAAGAGAAAATTAGGCCACTAGTTAGCCTGAAAAGTCTGATTTCAATATTTACACTACTAATTTGGCATTATTTTGGTAAATGAATACAGTCCCAAAGTGCAGCACACAGTATAAAAGGAAATCAGCTATGCATCATTATATTATAACAGAAACAGTCATATGTTTGCTGTAGGCTGCTTTTTGCAGCATTAGCAGTCTGGTTAATAAGCTTTCTTTATGGGATTCACGTACCTGCTTTTATAGCACACATTTATTATAAAACATTCAGCAGGCAGAGCTTTTAAGCAGCGGTAGGAAATGTCTCTCTTTTTATACTAAGAAGTGATATTATGTTGGACTAATTGTGTTGGAACAAATGGAGCCCTTGACTTAATCCCTTTCAATTACATCTTTAAATGGCCGCAGTGCTCAATTGCTGTTGAAATACAATCTTATACATCCAAAATGAGAAATCTTTTCCTTCCTTCCTTTTTTTTTCTCTTTAAACTGTTTTCACTGTATAGTTAAATAGCTTCGGGGAGGGGAGCAAAAATATGAAAAGGGTGACTGTCTGCAATCAATCTACAGTCAGCTTGGGAACTGCTCAGAGTTGGCTGAAAGATGGGCAGTGATATAAATGTTATAAATAAATAAGTAAGTAAATAAATAAACAGCCACAAAGGTGTTTGGGTCATCTTTCTTGATGCATTTAATAAAAAGGTATTTGAGACGAGAGCTGCTTTCAGGGATTATATTAAGGAAAACATAAGGGTAGCAGGGTTTCTGTTCCTGCTTTCCCATTGCCAAAACACACTAAAGTATTTAGTGCAGAAATCGTTTGATTATATACAGCTGATGCCAACATTTTACTGTGCCCTAACCAATGTATCAGCTTTGCTGGCTGAGGAATTCTGGGAGTTGAAGTCCACAAGTCTTAAAATTTCCAAGGTTGGAGACCCTTGCTTTAGGGAACTTTTCCTTCTTTGCATTGCACTCTCAAAATAGGAGGAGGAAGGTATGATGGTATGATTGCTGCCTTGAATTATTTGTAAAAATAATGGTGAGGTATTGAATGGATGAACAGATGGATGGATGAATGATTGAATGAATGAATGATTGAATGAATGAATGAATGAATGAATGATTGAATGAATGAATGAATGAATGAATGAATGAATGAATGTTTTCTGAGTTTCAAACCACACACTGTTCCCCTATATCAGGTTACTTAAACACCCATTTATTTTCATGGAGATCCTATGTATCACTGAACCATGGTGGTGTAGTGGTTAGAATACAGTATTGCAGGCTAACTCACTGCTCACTGCCAGGAGTTTGATCCTTATTGGCTCAAGACTGACTCATCCTTCCATCCTTCTGAGGTCAGTAAAATGAGGACTCAGATTGTTTGCGGGCAATATGATGACTCTGTAAGCTGCTTAGGAAGGGCTGTAAAGCACTATGAAGTGGTATATAAGTCTCAGTGCTAGTGCTAATTCTGTAGAGTTCAATGGGTTTCACTTACCACTGGAATCATAAGGTTGAGAGGAAAGCCATGTGGATTCTGTAAGTAAACAGATCAATAAATAAAGTGTTGCATTAAGGTTTAGGCCTGTAATGAAGTGTGTGAGACTTGCATTTCATGTTAACCATATTTTTAAAGATAAGTTTATTGAATAAATTGCAACTGACTGGGTTCATATAGCATGCTAAATCCTAAACTATGACTTTCACCATAGAATCACCATGCACAGAGCTTATACAATATCATGCCCTCAAACCAAATACAGTGGTACCTCTACTTAAGAACGCCTATACTTAAGAACTTTTCTAGATAAAGAACTGGGCATTCAAGATTTTTTTGCCTCTTCTTAAGAACCATTTCCTACTTAAGAACCTGAGCCCAGAAAAATTTCCCAGGAAATTTGAGAGCAGCACAAAGGCCCGGCCAGTTTCCTGTCATTCCCCCTGGGTTTCTCCCTCTGGTGCAGTGTATGGGAGGCAGCCTTGTGCTGGGTGTATGGGAGGCGTGTGCTCCTCCTTGCTGCCTCAGAGTCCCCCCCCTCTTTTTAAGCCTTAAAGTTTTGGATTTTTTTGATTCCCATCACCTCACCTTCTTCCTTCTGCCACGACTATCCTCTTCCTCTTCCTCCTCCTCCTCCCACCCAAATTCCGAGCTTTTATTTCTTTCCTAATGGGTTTGCACACAATATTTGCTTTTACATTGATTCCAATGGGAAAAATTTCTTCTACTTACAAACTTTTCTACTTAAGAACCTGGTCACGGAACAAATTAAGTTCTTAAGTAGAAGTACCACTGTGATTACATTTTGGCTTACAGTATTGTGATACGTGAGTGAACTCAGCATTATGTATATAATGTTTGTATTTACCATATGGCTGACTTTGTACTTAACCCATTTCTCCATATCTCACTCTGAAGACAGATGAAGACAAAATATAATTATAAAGATTTATGAAAAGAATTTGGGAAGTAAGCATGTTTGTATATGTATATTTTAGGGAATGAAAGGATCTTCAATCTTAAAAAAATAATAAGAAATTAGTTGATATACAGAGCTTTACAGTTTATTACAGATTTGACCATATTAGCATCTTCCATTCCAACTTACCTCACAGAAGTGTTGCAAAGATAAATAAGAACTGCAGAGCATATACTTTGAAAAAAATAATTCAGTAAGTATTATTTGAAAATGACTGCCAGAGAACTTTTCAGAGAAAAGTTAAGGGAGAAACATTTAGATTGCGATCCCAAATCAATATTAAATAGTAAAGTCCTATGCTCAGTACAGGGGTGGGCTACTGCCCAGATGAGGGGGAACGCAGGGGGGTAGCAAAAATGGAGCTCCACACCAGAGCACCCAATTTGCACTGGAAGATGTTGAAAGAATAATAATAATCCTGCATAAGCCATGTCCATGGTGTGGTAGTAAACTTTTGGTAGCCCTTCACTGGCTCAGTAGTATGTTAGAAGCAGAGCTTTATTTGTTTGTTTGTTTGTTTATTTATTTGACTTATATACTGTCCAATCCTGTGGGACTCAGGATGGTTTACAACAATATAAACACAATATAATACCATAATAGAAGAAGTCAATATTGATATTAAAACTAAACATTAAAATAATAAAACAATAAAATTCTATTTAAAAAACTCATGACAATCCAATCACTCAATATACCTAACCTATCAATACAATTCGGCCGTGACACATGGTAGTATTCATGGCTGCTAGGCCTGCCAAAAGGCCAGTAGGGTGGGAGCAGTATGGACATCGGGGGGGGAGGGGGAGAGGGGTGCTGGGTTCTTGCTGGTTCAGACTGTTTCCATAGAACTGGTAGTGGGAATTTCTCCCCATTCGCCGAAATAGCAGTGATGGCCCGCTGGACACCCCCCCCCGAACTGGTTCTCTCAGTGTCTCTGTCATCTTGTTTTTTTTAAATAATAATAATGATAATGATAATAATAATGATAATAATAATGATAATAATAATGATAATAATAATAATGATAATAATAATGATATTTTTAATAATAATAATAATAATAATAATAATAATAATAATAATAATAATTATTATTATTATTATTATTATTATTATTATTATTATTATTATTATTATTATTATTATTATGTCAATACAACACAGCAAACGAGATCACTATGCTGGATTTCGTATTTCATCACCAGTCAGGCGCTTCCCAAGCACCTAGGACTGCGTGATGTAGCGGCGAATTATGTTTGCCAATCCCAGTAAAGTGGCCTTTTGCAATTGACAGATGGAGATGCTGTCAATTCCGATGGTTTTCAAATGTGCGCTGAGATCCATTGGCACTGCACCCAGCGTGCCAAGTACCATTGGGACCACTTTCACTGGCTTATGCCAGAGTCGTTGCAGCTCGATTTTTAGATCTTCGTATTTCACTAATTTCTCTAGCTGCTTCTCCTCAACTCTGTTGTCCCCCGGGATTGCAATGTCGATGATCCATACTTTCTTTTTCTCCACAATCAGGATGTCTGGTGTGTTATGCTTCAGAATTCAGTCAGTCTGAAGTCGGAAGTCCCACAGTAGTTTTGCTTGCTCATTTTCAACCACTTTTTCGGGCTTTACCAGTTCTTTGCCACTGGTAAATGGTAGTTCCGGCACAAGTTCCAGTGGATCATCTGTGCCACAGCATCATGTCTATGCTTGTAGTCAGTCTGTGCGATCTTTTTTCAGCAGCTGAATATGTGATCGATTGTTTCATCTCTTTCTTTACAGAGTCTGCACTATTATTATTATTATTATTATTATTATTATTATTATTATTATTATTATTTATTAGATTTGTATGCCGCCCCTCTCCACAGACTTGGGGCAGCTCACAACGTTTTTGCTTCTGTGCTAGGTTTTTAGCACTGAAAATGCACCCATGTGATGCGCAACACATGTATGCTTACACAGCACATGAGGAAGTGAACAGGCAGTGAGGTAAGCCAGAACCTATCCTTGGTTAGAAGTATGTAACATACACTCTTTAGATATTTAATAATACTGTAGTTCCTATAATCTGAGTAGTCACTGGAGCTTAGCAATATTTGGAGGCCCACATATTGCACACTTCTGGCCCCTATTATCTCTGTAGGATTTTCAGTTTAAGGGAATTAAGTCGCTTCAATGTATGTTCCAATGAAGGTCTTTCTTTTTTAACTTAGAGGAACAAATGTTGATCCAGTCTGCATTCTTTGTATAACTCTTTGCAAATCTTCTATTATTTCAGAAGACTGCATGGAACACTACTATAAATTGATACACTCAAATATGTAAGAATCTCTAAAGTTGTAGCAAGAGTTATCATGAAACTTCCCCCTCCCATCAGCAATGAAGTTGGTTTTCCATACCAGATGTCATTAAGCTGGTTTTTAAAAAAACAAAACACCAGAAATAATAAAGTTCAATTAATGTTTTGAATTTATTATAAGAGTAATTTAATAATGTAAGGCATATATTGTTTGCTTTTTAATTTTTTTAAAAAATCCCCAAACTTTATTTGGCTTAAAAACAAAATGGATCTCTTGTATATGTGATCTGTGATGCAGAGATCAATTTCTGAAGCATAGATTCATATGCTTCAGTTCTTGCCTGCTGATTATATCTGACTTGGAATAGGAATGAAATAAAATTTAGACTGTGTAGACATGCAATTGTTTGCACCTCAGACAATTTATAACAATAAGTTAGCTGTAAAGAACTAATTGATTCATTTATGTCCATTTTAAATATACCTATTAGCTATTAGAATTAGAAATATGCAACAGACTCCATTAAATTTAGGAGCTACAAAGAGCTAAGCACTTTTATGAATAGTTTATTATTCATCTGTCTGACTATATAATGTGCCTAGTGTCAGAGGTGGGTTCCAAATTTTTTACTATCACTCTGTGGGTGTGGCTTATTTGTGGACATGGTCTAATTTTGTGGGAGTGGCTTGATGGTCATGTGACTGAGTGGGGGAGTGATGTTGTTCATGCGACTGGGTGGACGTGGCCAACTTGACATCACTCACATCAAGGGTTAGAGTTAGGGTTAGGGTACTGTTGTGATTCAGTCTGAGGCTCCTCAGGGAACGGCTGGAACTCTGCCGGCTCCATGCTCAGAGGGGGAGGACAAGGAACAGGAGGAGGAGGAGGAACAGGCAGACGGGGAAGAGGAATGTCAGGACGAGGAGGAGGGAGAACAGCCTGAGACCCCCCGGGGGGGAGCTCTTCCCAGCGAGTAGCCTGGAGTCATTAGATGAGAACGCACAAGCCATCATAGATATGAGGCAGAGAAGGGCAGCACAACGAAGGGGACAATTAGCCAGGTATTTCCATCCCTAATAGGCAACAGCTGGGTTTGGGTGTGGTTCTCCTCAGAAAGGTTGAAAAGGCAGGCCTGCCCTTCCTGTATTGTGGAAAGTTATCTTTTGGGAGTCCTGTGACCTTGCTTCGATCCTTGGCGTCTCTGATTCTGGCTTGTGGCCTCAAAGGCTGAAAACTTGGGAGAGGCGTGGGTTTTATTATCTACAGTGGTGTGTGTGCCAGCAAGAAGCCTGTTGTATTGTCTGGCCATCGTGACTTTTCTGTGAAGCTTCATAGCATTCCAGTTTGTAAGAACAGTTTTTGTTATCTGTGTTTGTTTTCAAAGATATAAAATGACTTTGCTTTTTACCAGCATGTCTGGCTACTCTGTTTAGTTGGTGTTGACGTCTGGGGGAACCCAGACAGAACAGGTACCTGGCCTCTTCACCACAAAGGCCTCAATGTGATGCAAATTCCCTATCTATTTACTACTACTGAACATCAAAATATACTATTTAATCCTATGCATATATTCCATATGTATACATACATATTACACACAGACACACAAAAATATACATTATCTACTATGTATACCGTATACACACAGAGAGTAAAAGAGAGAGAGAGAGAGAGAGAGAGAGAGAGAGAGAGAGAGAGAGAGAGAGAGATAACTCTTCTAAAACTATAGACATTCAACCTCACTTATTGCATTTGGAAAAACACACCCAGAGTCCACTTTCTGCCACACATTTAACCATAACATCTGTAAATTAGAACATTACACATGCCTTCAAATGTATTTCCCTAGCTTGCACATGATTGTTAGAGTCAGGAGATGTCATGGATTGAGTAAAATGTGGTGAAACTCACTTAACACTCTTGCTTTGCAACCAAAATTGTAGGCTCAATTGTGGTCATAAGTCAAGGACTATGTCTGCCTTCTTCTGTATGGCAGCCTTGTCCTAGTAAACTCCTTCTTCTTTCTGGCAATTTCCCTCTCTGTTAGAGGTACAAAAAAATCTAGACAATGTAAAGTTTCCCGCTGCAGCAGGGGTTGGACTAGATGATCTCTGAGATGTCATCCAGCCCTAAATTTCTGTGCTGTTTCAAAGTGTCTTCTGAAGCCATGTCTAGTACCAGGGTTTGTGGTGCTTCCTTCCTCTTCTCTCTCTCTTCTCTCCCTTCCTTCCTTCCTCTTACTTTTTTCTTTCTCTTTCTTTTTCTGTCTCTTTCTCTCCTTCCTTCCTTCCTTCCTCCCTTCCTTTCTTCCTTCTCTCTATCTCTCTCCCTCCCTCCTTTCCTTCCTTCCTTCCTTCCTTTCTTCCTCTCTCCCTCCCTCCCTCTCTCTCTGTCACACACACACACACACACACACACCCCTGGTGTGGGACAAATGGATCCAGCAAGCAGCAGTGGCAGGAGAAGGAAGAAAGTGGCACATCTGCAGGACCTGCTGAGGCAGATGGAGGCAGCATGCATGCGCAGTAACAAAAAAACACCTCAAAACAAAAAAAAGGTGAAAAAAAGATGGCGACTGTGTGCACAGTGCCAGAACTTGGCACATGCTCTGAAGGGGAAAAAAAAAAAAAGAATATTCAAAAAAAAAAAAGATGGCATGGACCGATCCAGCTCAGTGATGTCATCATGACATCACCAGTGAGTTGCTACCAGTTGAACTGGTCTGAACTGAGAGAAACTCACCCCTGCTGCACCAAGTGAGATAGAAAAGTAGTTCACCACAGGGGTGGGCAGCAGGCAGGATGGGGTGGAACACAGTTCCACCAGTGGAAATGAAGCTGTATGCACAGCTCCAGCTGACTGGCGGCAGTAACTTCCTGGGTTACCGGTCTCAGCTCAGTTCTCCTTTTCCCCCCTGCTGCTGCTGCTGCTGTGCGCTCCTTGCTTTTTTTCTCTTTCCACCTTCCTGGCCTCAGATGAGCTTCCCTCTCTCCTACTCAGCTCCTGTCCAGCCTCACACGGCCACCTCCCAAGGCCAGGAGAGCCATGCTGTGCCGAAGCAGTCTGGGCTGCAGTCTTTTTCCCCTCGTGAAGCCCTGACTCGGCCCACAGATGAGATGAAAAGGCATCGTGCAGCAATAACAGTTCACTTGAACAATGATGATTGTTCAAGCCACTCCCACCTGGTCACATGGCCAGCAAACCACTCCTACCCATTCACATGGCCATCAAGCCATACCCACAAAATAAGCCACACCCACAGTGTGGGAGTAAAAATTTTGGCTGCCCATTACTGGTTCACTATTAATCAGAACAAATGAAAATCATATAATAAAACCACCATGAAAACTATATTCTGGCCCAACCCATTCTCTCTTTCTTCTGTCCAAATTCCTCGAGCATATTCTTTAGCCAGGCCCCATTGTTTTGCTCTCCAGTTAAATAAATTTCAAAAGCAAAGGAATTCATCTGAATGTTCAATCCCTGAGGTTCTTCAAAGTAATTTAAAAGTAACACTTCCTCTGCATTCTCTGCACCAGTTTCCAAAAGGTTTCTGGGCCCAATTTCAAGAGTTTAGAATGACCCCCTAAAGCCCTGTAAGACCCAGCATTGGGTTACATTAAGGCACTGCTCTGCCGGAACTAAATCTTTAGATCATATAAGGACATCACTGAAAGGCCTGTCAAGAATCCCCCTCTCCAGTGAAGGGCTGCCAAATATTTTACTGCCACACTGTGGGCATGGCTTATTTTGTGGTGTGGCTTGATGGTCATGTGACCTGGTAGGAGTGACTTGCCAAACATGTGACCAGGTGGGCGTGGATTGACAATCATGTGATGGGGTAGCTTAAAGTCATGTGACTGGGTGGGAGTGGCTTACTGACCAAGCTAAGGTTTCAGATAGGTGCCTGGACTCTTTCAGTTGATTAAGTCACATTATTTGAATAGCCACAAAAAAGCACAAATGATAGACAGCATTATTTGTTGAGGAGCACAGTAACATTTTAAGGTTTTGTACTGAACCCACAAGGTTCAATATGATAACAGATTAGGCAAGTATAATTGCTTTAATTGCTATAAAAGTTCAGTTCTAGGATAATGATTAAAATAATTAAAGTGTTTATGGGTAAAACATAATATTTAATTATTTCCTATTTTGAAAGCAATTAGGGATCATACTAAGGTACTAGAGAAGAAAGGACAATAAAAAAACTATTAAGTATTCAATGAATAGTGCACAAACTTACTACCCCCACTGTGTCCCCTCCCATGGGGGCAGCAGCCCATTACTGCCTCTCACCCAGAAGTGTGGGTAAGTTGATACATTATCCCTAGGGTCTAGGAAACATGTTGCAGCTGACTCACCTTGGTCAACTTTCTGTGGGACAACTCATCATGGGTGAATAGCAGCGGGCCTTGCCTTGCTTTAGCTTTGAAACTTTCAAATTTAGAAGTCTTTAATGCTGGGATGAGCTTGAACATGGAGTCCCAGTGGCCCATCAGCCAAGCCATGGACTGTCGGCCAAGCCGTGAAGCAAGCGTGACACATCTGGGTAGTCTCTGTGCAGATCTAGGCCACAATTCTTCTGTAGTGATTTGTCCCCTAACCCTCAGCAAGTTAGCCATAGCAAATTGCTGATGGCAAATTGGCTGCAGTGAGTCATGCGCAGTGCGAGGCAGCCAGAGCAAATTGGCAGCTTCTTCCTTGTGGATGCACCCATGCTTTGGAATTCCAATCACCAGGGGTTTGCAGAGGTGTCTAACATAGTTTTTAGAACATCCTTAAAGACAGTTTATTTCACCTGATCTTCACCAACAACTAAGTTTTATCATAGTCCATCTTGGTAAATATAAACAAATGGCAAGGAAATAAACATTTCCTACTACAAATGACAAAATTGAAATAAAAATACAGAATCTGCCTTGAGAAGTGTTAGTTCATGAGATTAAAGCTCTTTTAGAGATAAGTAATTACCCACCAGGACTTGCTGTTTTTATCTTTTTTATAAATCTTTTTATTTGGTTCATAATGCTAACTTGAAAGAATGCATATACGCATTCTTCCCATATATGCAAACCTTCATTTTTGCATTAAAATAAAAATATTAGATCAGATGCCTATTTTTACTGGGTTTAAGCCAGTAATAGGTCTTCATTTTCAGACAAAAAAATATTTCACCATAATATCTTTATTAAATTACTCCACTTTATTAAATGTTTTCTTTTGTTGGGAGAAGACTACACAATGGTTACTGAATTGAAATCCAACTCAGTGCAAAATATGGAATTATAGAATCCATTAAAATCTGGCTCAGAATATTTTGTAGTGCAAATTTCACATGCAAAATTGCATCTTGGAGGGGCATCATATAGAAAATGTGTATATCACATTTATTTCTTTTAGAATTGTCCCCAAATTTAAGATGGTCCTCTTCTAGAAAAAGCAAAATGCAGCAGAAAAAGCACACCTGCCTCTATTATTTAATATCAGCAAATCTAAGACAACGCTTCTATTTTAAAACTGAATTATTTGGAGGGAAGGAAAAACTAGATTTCCTCTGAGAAAATACTTTCAGTTGGAGGCAGCTGCATTAAAATGAATGTATTTTACAAAAGGAGATGGTAAAATTTTAAACCCAGATTTTCCTCCTAGTTGATGTTTTAATTGCAGAATTATGTCAGATTGTGATGGAATAGACTTTTGATAGGATACACATGATATTAACACGCGCCAGATATCAACTGCTCTAGATATCTCTCAGTCCGAGCACCTTATCTCTTGAATAACAATTCTTGAATTCTCTGTTTACATTAGCTGTAATACAAATGCATCCATTGTTTTTAAATTAGACATATCACAAAATAAAATGTTGCTTTAAATATAATATTTTTTATTAAGCTGAAAGTACTATTTTCTTTTAAATGGAGCCTGGAATCCTACCCGGATTGATTTAGCAATAAGCTTCATTGAACTCAATAGAATACACTTCAAAGGTAAAAATAAAAAAAAATCTAAGTAAATAACATTTATTAGGAACAGCAGGTCATCTGCAATATCAAACAACTCTCCCAAAATATTTGCATCTCTATTTTCCAGGTCCAAGCACAGTCTTACTTACAGAGGGATAATTGTATTCAACCAGCAGGGAGTCCAAAACTAAATGACCCTCATCTGGATGCTGGGATGCTTTCTGTAATCACATAGGTTAGGGCGTATCTTGCTATGTATCAGTTTTAAAGGCTGCTGGGCAAGGGACTGAATTGTGACATATTGATGAAAGTGATCAGGAGATTCCCACTAATCCACCTGTTTCTTAATTAATATACAGTACCGGTATTTTATCTTTTGAGCATTTGCTGCCTGCTTTGAGTTTCCTCCTTAGAGAAAGGAAGGTTTTGTCTAATTTTACAATGCACACACAGAGAGACACACTTGCTGAATGCAAATGGTATGGATATATTTTAAGAGTGGTTCTTTTTGTTTTCACAGAGATAAAAATTAAAATACCACGAGGATCTCTTGGCCACTCTTGGATAGAAGACCGAATTGCTCTTCTCTAGATTGTCACTGTCCGATTCTCACCAATAGGGGTCTCCAGTGCATCACAGAACTATCGGTATGGGCAATTCACTCATGATTATTTACAGTATAAAATGTGGTGAGAGGAAGCGAGACGAGAGAGAATGAGGGGTGTCTCTGAGAAGTGCAATTCACATAATGGTGCTATTTTCAAGGGTCTGCATTGCATCAGTGAAGTGCAGAAAAGAGATGGACCCGATGCCGCAGGGATTGTTTTTAAACTCAGTATCTTCTGAGGACAGAAGATCTATCTACGTACCTGGATATTTGACATTAAATTTAATAAATAAACAAATATCTAATATATCGAAGGCTTCTATGTGTATACAATTAATACGAATTAAAGATTGGAGCACGCCACCTTCTGCCCCAGGTGCTGAAAACTGAACCCTTGCCATCTCCCTCAGCCAGAAGGATTAGTTAAGGGCAGAGACCACTACACTCCATGGCACGAGTGAGAAAATAAAGCTCCTTTTCTCAAGCAGTGTGGGGTGGAGTCTAAAGCTAACCTAGAAGTGGGGGCGGCCTGGTGCTTGCTGCTGCTTCTAGCTCAGGGAGAAGCAGTTCAGTAGAGCTGTTGGATCCGCTCTCTCTCCTTCCTTAGGTGGATCTGGTGGGGAGAGTGGGCTTTCTTAGAGAGCTTACTTGCCAGGTTGGAGGAGGGTAGGAGGCGGACCTGTTGCCCAAGTCGCCTTGAGTGGGCAGGGGCGAAGAAGAAGAATACTGGGTATTATGAGAGGGACTTATCCTAAAAATGTAAAATATTTAAGCTTGCATATAATAACAGCATCAAGGATTGTATTTGCACAGAACTGGAAAAACCCGCAAATACCTGAAGACAGCGAGATCATTACGAAAATATACGACTGCGCAGAGATGGACAGATTGACAATGGAACTCAATAATCGAAAAGAATCGGACTGCTATGAAATCTGGACAAAATGGTACCAATGGACAAAAAAAAGAAACTCAAACTAAACATTGAAACAAAACATCAAGAAATCTGAAAGCAATCAAAAGATAATGTTGATAGGAATGTATATATGATGTAGATTCATCTGTAAATACGATCATGTATTGTTTTTTTAAAAAATGGAAAAATTTAATAAATATTATTTTTTTAAAAAAGAAGAGCCGCTGCCCTTCTCTTCCTGTGGTTCCTGCCCAGCGCTCTCTCTTCTCTCTCCACTTCGCTTCCTCATGCTTGTTTACCCATCCCAGAGAGCTCTTTCCCTTCAGTGGTTCGTTTTCTTACCTCTAGGCGGCTATGCTGTCTTTGTCCATAAAGGCTGCCGCCTGGATGTAAGCACGTTGCATTTTTGACACTGTGCACATACGCAGATGGCTTTGTGCATGTGTGGATGAGGCTTTGCGCATGTGTGTACTCACATTTGTGACCCAGTAGGGAAGGTGAGTGAATACCACCCGGGTCACTGTATTTTTCGGAGTATAAGACGCACCGGAATATAAGGCACACCTAGATTTTAGAGGAGGGAAACAAGGAAAAAAGTATTCTGGACCAAATGGTGCATTAATATATTATTTAATAAAATACCAGTCAGTGTAGCAGAATACTTTTTACAACCATGTACACTTTTTACAAACTTCAAACTTGACGGCTTTAAGACTTGTGGACTGCAACTCCCAGAATTCCTCCACCAGTCATGCTAGCTCAGGAATGGGAGTTGAAGTCCACAAGCCTTAAAGTTGCCAGGTTTGAAGACTCTTGCACCCCTAACCCAGGGGTTTTCAAACTTGACAGCTTTTAGACTAGTGGACTTCAACTCCCAGAATTCCTCCACCAGTCATGCTAGCTCAGGAATGGGAGTTGAAGTCCACAAGCCTTAAAGTTGCCAGGTTTGAAGACCCTTGCACTCCTAATCCAGGGGTCTTCAAACTTGACGGCTTTAAGACTTGTGGACTGCAACTCCCAGAATTCCTCCATCAGCCATGCTAGCTCAGGAATGGGAGTTGAAGTCCACAAGCCTTAATGCTGTTCTGTTCGGGTCGTATGTGACCCGAAGCCAAGTTTGAGTCCCTGTAAAAAATTTTCCCTGCATATCTGAAACTTGAAATTTCATGACTATTTATCATTTCAGGGGTTCTCTCTATGAGAATTTTTTTTGGGGGGTGGGGGGCTTAGTTTTTGCTGGGCAAAAAAAGTTACAAATCTTATGTTCCCGGGTCACCCTGACCCGGACCGAAAACTCTTCATTTGCAGTGCTTATGTTTGGTCTTTTTGAAAGCTTTTTTCACTTGGAAAGTAGTCTGAACATTTCTGCACACAATGATATGAAAATTGAAATGAAAAAAGTAAATCTTATTGGTTTATTTTGCGGATATAATGCACGCCCCCCCCGTTTTTGTGAAATGTTTTTCAATTTATGGATAGTTTTGCTTGCAAAATGCATTCTACTTTACTAAAGTTGGTGTGAGATTGGTAGCTTGAACATTTCTGAATATAAGAAAAATATAAAGGAACTGAAAAAAATGATTCTTATTGGTTTTTTAACATCAGAAATAAGGCCTCCCCCCCCCCTTGGCTGCTTGCAACCATTTTCACTTTTTATTTTTTTATGCTCCAAATCCGAAATATTCTTTAAAATCTTAGGCATTCATTTACTCAATTTAACAATGCTGATCATCAAAAAATATTTTTGGGGTGGTGGCTAATTGTTTTCTGGGCAAAAAAAAATCATAACTTTGAATCTGTTTCTGTTCGTATGTGACCGGACCAAAAATAATTTTTTTAGGTACTTGAATTTGATCTTTTTGAAAACTTTTTCAACTGGAAAACTAGTTTGAACATTTATGAACATAATGATATGAAAATTGAACTGGAAAAATTGAGACTTATATTTTTATTTTGATCAAAAAGCCCCTCCCCCCATCCTTTTTTAATTTCGTGTCAATTTCTATTTTTTAAGGCTACAAATCCCTAAGGAATTTTTCCCCAAAAGGTTTGATATACTAAATTGAACATTTCTGAATATAAGAAAAATATAAATGAACTGAAAAAAATGGTTCTTATTGGTTTATTTTTGCCACAAAAGGGCCACCCCCCCCTCGGCCTTGCTGTGTGCCATTATTGTCACTGTTTATACATATTTGTCTAGAAATATTTGGAATATCCTTTTGAAAATCAACCACATTGTAGCCAGAGAACTAATTTTATGAAACAAATCCATTTTACTAAAAAAAAGTATGTAAGTTTGAAATTAACAGCATAATTTTTATATAAATTGAAATAATTGAGGCATACTTTATGTGCAAAATAAACCAATATGCATCAATTTTTCCAGTTCAATTTTCATATCATTATGTTCAGAAATGTTCAAGCTACCAATCCCACACCAACTTTAGTAAAATAGAATGTATTTTGCTAGCAAAACTATCCATAAAGTGAAGACTATTTTAAAAAAACGGGGGGGGGGGCGTGCATTTCATCAACAAAATAAACCAATATGCATCAATTTTTCCAGTTCAATTTTCATATCATTATGTTCAGAAATGTTCAAGCTACCAATCCCATAGCAACTTTAGTAAAATAGAATGCATTTTGCAAGCAAAACTATCCATAAATTGAAAAAAATTTCACAAAAACAGGGGGGGGCGTGCATTATATCCGCAAAATAAACCAATAAGATTTACTTTTTTCATTTCAATTTTCATATCATTGTGTGCAGAAATGTTCAGACTACTTTCCAAGTGAAAAAAGCTTTCAAAAAGACCAAACATAAGCACTGCAAATGAAGAGTTTTCGGTCCGGGTCAGGGTGACCCGGGAACATAAGATTTGTTATTTTTCTTAAACAGAACAGCAGGGTTTTAAAGTTGCCAGGTTTGAAGACCCTTGCACCCCTAACCCAGGGGTCTTCAAACTTGACAGCTTTTAAACTATTGGACTTCAACTCCCAGAATTCCTCCACCAGTCATGCTAGATGGGGTAATTAGAATGCAAAAACACTCCTGGATTTGCAAAAAATGGGCCATTTTTTGTCCATTTTTTTCACAAATATGGGGTGGGCAAAAGGACTGGGAAGCCTGCAGGGAGCTCCAGGGTGCTGGAGGATGGCAAAAATGCTTCTGTTTTTGTGAATACCCAGGAGCTCTCTGCAGGCTTCCCAGATTCTCTATCCACCCTATTTTTGTCCATCTTTTGCAAAAATGGTACAGGGGGCGGGGCTTCAGAAGGCCAAAAATGGCTGTATTTGATGTATAAGATGCACCAACATGTCCACCATCTTTTAGGGGGGGAGTGTGTCTTATACTCCGAAAAATACTATCACTCATTCAGCACTATCATTTGTTTGAACAAAAGATTGTTAACTGAGAACCATCTGTAGTGAGGTCCCAACCTGTTCTGTCTGGGTTCCCCCAGACCTCAACACCAACTGGAAAAAACAGCCAGACACGCTGGTAAAAGCAAAAGTACTTTATAGCTTGAAAAATAAACACAGAGAAAAACCTGTTCTTCCCAACAGGCAGGCTAGGAGACTTCACAGCAGAGTCCTGATGTCCAGACAATACAGCAAACTTCTTGCTGGCACACCCACCACTGTAGAGCATAAGACCCCCACCTTTTCCCCCCAAGGTTTCAGTAGTCAAAGTCACAAACCAGAATTCCAAGACGCCAAAGATCACAGCCAGGTCCCAGGACTCCCAAAGATAATACTCCACAAGCCAGGAAGGGTGGGTCTGCCTTTTAGCCTTTCCAGAGAGCACCACACCCAAACCCAGCTGTTGCCTCTTTAGTGCTGAAAGTACCTAGCCAATTGGTCCCTTCTTTGTGTTGCTCTTCTCTGTCGCAGATCGATTATTGCTTGTGCATTTTCCTCTAAGGAATCCAGGCTGCTTGCTGGGGAGAGCTCCCTCTCGGGGGCCTCTGGCTGTTCCCCCTCTTCCTCAGCCTGGGATTCCTCCTCCTCATCTGCCTGCACCTCCTGTTCCTCATCCTCCCCCTCTGAGCAGGAAACCGACAGAAGATCAGCCGTTCCCTGAGGGGCCTCGGACGGAATCACAACACAACCTAGGAGAGGTAGCAAAAGAGACTAAGAGTTTGGCAGTGCTGTGGTAGAGTAGAACCATTTTTAGCTGTTTATTATTTTTTTTAACATGTGACAGACTCCTCTAGAGATAACTCCTATGGGACACTTACAAAAGGCAGCAGGGAAAACAAATTAGATTAAAAAGAACAGGATTTAGTTAAGGATTGATCAAATTGAGCCCATGTACTTACCTGAGATTAAGTACCACTGAACAAAGTGAGACACCATTGAATAAACTGCCAATGAATTGGCTGAACCTCTTAAAGAAAAAAAAAGGTCTTTGGGACTTTATTATGACTTTTAAAAAGGTTTTTAAAATTTGTTTCAGTGGGGAAGTCTAATGGGTTTCAGTGGGCTGCTGGGGCCTGTATTATAAAAATATAGATTTGTGATCTGGACTGATAACATGACATTTGACTACATGCTATTCGGTAGATGATATCAACAATATAACAAGTAGGCATTTGAAAGTAGAATGTCCTGTCACAAATATAGAATTTGCAAATCCAAGTAAATGAGAACTGTGTATTTGTGGAGTGAAGTCTTTTGATTAATCAGGAGCGGCTGACATTCTGTGAAGGAGTTTAAGCTTTTCTTGTTGCTATTTTTTTGTGTCGATCTGATATGTTCTTAACCCAGATGACTTATTTTCTCCCAGATTTAAGTTACTAAATAGGGCCACTATCCCCAAAGCTTGAGGGGATCTCCGGCCTCAGATGCCTTTTTCTGGGCTGTGACAATACACAGTGGTTGATGAGTTAGTTCTAGAGGCTTCTGAATTTTAATGATGTTAGAGATGATATTGTGTGTCCTTCAGCTTGTTAGAGTGACACCAGCACTCCATAAATCATAATACCTGTGTATTGTAAAATCAATACAAAAGTGCTACCTCAGCACAAAACCTTAATAAGTTTTCTCTCCCCCCCCCCCCTCGATGCTTCTAACTGCTTTAACTTTGCTATAATACAGTTGGACCTGCAGACTGAAGGACCATCACCTGCCTAATTCGTTTGGTAATAGAGACTTTTCTTTAATGAAGAGGCGATTAGTAGAGCTTTGGTTGCCACTCTGGTGATCGGTTGGTAGAACAAGCCTCTGCAATTAAGCTCATGTATCTCTGTCCTGAAGCCAAAAAAAAAAGGACCAAAAAAAAAAAAGATGAAGAAAAGAGGGAGAGACTTAAACAGTCAATATATGTTAATCCAGTCAGAACCCTGTGTGTGTTTTTGAAGGCTACCCATGAGGGGCTTTTTAAACCACATTCTTTTCATCACACTTTAAGTGCAATTGTCCCCCTAGACCTGATATCTTGTGTACAAGGCCTCCCACTGTTCTGTAATAAGACCTGGCGTTCTAACATTATTCTATAAAGATCTGTCACCCTCAAAGCCTGTTTGTTCTTTCTCTTCTGGCCCCTGCCCTTCTCCATTGTGTATAAATCCTTTAAAAAATATATATATTTTGCTTCTACAATCTGAAAACTGGAGGAGGAAGAGGAAGAGAAGAAACCATCTTTTATCGAAGCAAGATGATATCTGTTATTCAATTTAAAAGAAAAGAAAAAAGGCAGAACATTTTTAGAAATGTTTTTTTTTTCACCTCTGCCATTCTCCGGTAAACCTAGTATGGCATGCCCACTCAAAAGTGTGTTCAGAAGACTTCTTTTAAAAGAGGAAAGACAAACATTGAGATCTCAGAAAACAGTTGGGTCTCCTAAATTTACCAGACATTCAGTTCACACTTTCTAAAGTTCTGCTTTGAACCTTTCCACCTCAGAGCAAAGTTGATAAAAACAGGTTGCTATGGTTTATTATAAATTAATAGATAAAGCTGTCCAGAAGCTCATATTAACACTGCCCTTTATAATTGCGTGTAACAAAGTAAATTATGGGAAATGCTGCACAATTCAATTCACGTTGACTGGCTCTTACTCCTATGTTTTTTCCTCCTATTTTTTTTCCAAAGGAATTGCATTATATTTCATGAATATCAATAATCCAGACTGTGTTATCTTTATCAATGCATCTACATGTGTGTGTGTGTTTTGCTATAAATATAATAGGAACATGCACCAGAGAGTATAGTATAAATTGGTCTAATTATAAATGGCATTAGATTTATGATGCTTTGTATAACTCAGCTTGTGCTCATTAGAAGCAAACTTAAAAAGGGAGAAAGTAACCGCCTCCATACTAAGCACAACGTAGTGTAGCTGAGGTGAGTAAATGTCACAGTAGAATGCAATGTAGACAACGGAATAATGTATTTTAATGCTTTATATTAAGTTAGGAGAATGCACCATTATCTTTTGCTGATTGGTGGCATATTTAACATCAGTATAATCTATGTTTTCTTTTTTTTAAAATGTGATTTAATTTTTTTTTAAAAAAGAAACTAACAAGAATTAATGCAAAATAAAAAGAAAACAAAGAAAAAGAAAATAGGAAATAGTATAGAAATAAAAAATAGAAAGAAATAGAAAAGTGAAGTTTTTAAGTACATACGCAAAATTATCTCTTATTCTGTACTTACCAAAACATTTTTTTCCATTTTCCAAATCTATCAAGGGTTTTCAGTCAGCAATAAATGCAGATACAGTATAGGCTTTTCTGTGATCAGGAAAGTCAATTAAACCATTGCTACAAATTCTATCAACTTCACAAAGTTATGTCGAGTCTTTTCACTTATGTGCATATAATAACCGTGCTGCAGTTGTCATATATAAATACACAGTTTCATAACTCCCCCCTCCCACCGTTTTGCCAATCTCCAAAGAAAATCCTTCAGTTTCAATTGTATGTTCATCTGTACATTATTTTAAATAAGGGCATCTAATGGACTTTATGAAGAAAGTAAGATACAAAATTGAGAAGAAAGTAAAATATTTGGGTACCACTCTGACAATATGAAATGTATGTTATTTCAAAACAATTATGTTAAGATACAGAATGAAATTAAATAACATATGTTATGGAAAAATATTCAATTGTCATTATTGGGAAGGATCTCTGTGATTAATTTTACTTAAAATGTTATTTTTGTGTAAGATAATACCTGCTTTGACAACTGATGCACTACTGTATATCCAAATTTGTATGGCCGGGGAAAAAGCCATGAGTTAAATATAAGGAGTTACAAGATGCAAAGGAATGGACAGGATTGGGTTTCCCTGCTTTGAAATTATACTTTGCTTCTTGTTATTTAGCTTGGATAAAAAAGAGGCATGGCTGAGTAATAGAAAGCTTTTAGAGTTAGAAGGACCTGAACAGAATTTCAGGTGGGATAAATATTTGTGATATGATAAAGCCAATGTCCATGTAAATTTAAAAAATGTTGTTAGACATACCATATTTAAAATACGGACTAAATACTAAATAAATACACAAGTAAATCCATGTCAGAAAACATCTGTGTGGCTTTCAGCATACACAAAAAAACATTTTATAGAAGAGAAATGATAAGTAAATATGAATGTTTAACTTACTATTAGATAGTAGAATTTTTTTAAAGGGGAATGAGTGAAGATTTAACAGCAAAGGAATATACTTATCAATGGTAATTAACATAGAAACATAGAAGTCTGACGGCAGAAAAAGACCTCCTGGTCCATCTAGTCTGCCCTTATACTATGTTCTGTATTTTATCTTAGGATGGATATATGTTTATCCCAGGCATGTTTAAATTCAGTTACTGTGGATTTATCTACCACGTCTGCTGGAAGTTTGTTCCAAGGATCTACTACTCTTTCAGTAAAATAATATTTTCTCATGTTGCTTTTGATCTTTCCCCCAAACAACTTCAGATTGTGTCCCCTTGTTCTTGTGTTCACTTTCCTTTTAAAAACACTTCCCTCCTGTTTTTAAATTATCCTATGTACAATTGTTTGAAAAATTTAAAATAATGTATGGTATTGAACACTGTATTCTGTTTTGAACACTGAATTAAGAATATAATTTAATTCAATTTAAATTAAAATAGAATCCTGTACAAATGATGAATATGTAATTGCTAAAACATTTAAACATTTATTGAAATATAAAACAGAAGGGCAAATGAAATGAAGTATGATAAAATGGGCTAAAAGGTTGGTTGCAATGGGAAAATATATGGTCAAAGGGGTGAACTTTACATTATGTTATGGTCATAAAGATATTTGTTATAAAATGATGTGTATCTGTATTTACTACAGTTACTAGAGTAACTACTCTGCTTAGTGTAACCATCCATCTAGGTGAAGATGGGAGAGACAATCCTATTTAAGTCTATTCAGAAGTAAGTCCCATTAAATAAGGATGTTCATAAGTAAGGCGGCATAAGACACATGCTTATATTGTTAAAAGCAGGTTTGAAGACCTGCCAATCCTTCAACTATGATTTTAGGTGTTGCCCTCTTGTAAATCTTATTTTCAGGTAATAGGTGAAAAATCTTTAGAAGCCACACTATGTATGTAATATGGGTGGGAACATACAAGAAAAATCAAAAGACATTTTTGAAAGCCAAATAGCGCAATATGCAAAAGGGCTCAAGGATTTGAGTTATGCTCTGTGTAGCAGATAGCTGGAGAGGACACCTACAGTTCCAAGGACATCAGTGAATATATATCCTTAGGACACCTCCATTCTTTGTCTATAAAGCCAGAAGAGAACCAGTGGAACCTCTTGAGGTTCTAGAAATGTTGAAATCATATTGTCAAGATACAGTACAATACATACAGTCTTTCCAATACATTTTCTTTCAAAAAATGCCAGTGAGTAATGACTCACAATACTTAGTTTAGTAAAAGTATGCTAAATGGAATGCCAATTATTGATAGACATATTTTATGAATTTTGTCTTGAGCTTTCCAGTATTTGTGAGATCTTGAACTTGATGTTAAAACCAATTACAATCTAGCCATTTTTAATTTATGAATATGTGTGTGTGTGTGTGTGTGTGCTATAGATAGATAAAAAGATAGATAGACAGACAGAAAGTTATAGATATAGGTGTGTATGTGTATGTATGTTCTATATATGTGTGTATGTGTATATGTATGTATGTATGTATGTATGTATGTATGTATGTATGTATGTTCTATATATGGTTCTAGTTCCATTTTCTATTTCACTTTGATGAAAACAATTACAGTGATAACTCATCTTACGAACCCCTCTTCATATGAACTTTTCATGATACGTACTTGGTGTTTAAGAATTTTTTGCCTCTTCTTCCGAACTATTTTCACCTTACCAGAGCGGCCGCCGCTGGGATGCCCTGAAGCGCTGGGATTTCCCTGGGAATCCCCCCTCCAAACTTCCATTGTCAGCCAAAGCACCCCGTTCTTGTATTGCTGGGATTTCCCGAGGCTCCCCTCCCTGGGATTCCCTTCATTTTTGCCAGTGCTGCTTTGAATCCCAGCGACAAACTCCTCCCTTCCAAACTGCATGGGGAAAATGAGCACAGTGGGGTGGACAAAAATGGGAGGGAAAGACTCATGGAGCTCAAGAGAGGCTCTTTTCACCTTCCTTTGATGGGACTGCCACCTCTTGCCACCTCTCGCTGTCCCTCCCCCCACTCCGTTCGCCTCAGCTTTGTCTGCCCACCACTTTTTAAAAAAAGTCTTAATGTTGTTCTGTCTGGGTGCCCCCAGACTTCAACACCAACTGAAAAAAGCATCCAGACACGCTGGTAAAAAGCAAAGTCACTTTATATCTTTGAAAATAAACACAGAGAACAAAAACTGTTCTTACAAACTGGAATGCTATGAGGCTTCACAGAAGAGTCACGACGGCCAGACAATACAACAGGCTTCTTGCTGGCACACACACCACTGTAGAGAATAAAACCCACGCCTCCCCCAAGGTTTCAGCCTTCAAGGCCACAAGCCAGAATCAGAGACGCCAAGGATCGAAGCAAGGTCACAAGACTCCCAAAAGATAACTCTCCACAATACAGGAAGGGCGGGCCTGCCTTTTCAACCTTTCTGGGGATAACCACACCCAAACCCAGCTGTTGCCTATTAGGGATGGAAATACCTAGCTAATTGTCCCCTTCGTTGTGCTGCTCTTCTCTGCCTCATATCGATGATGGCTTGTGCGTTCTCATCTAAGGACTCCAGGCTACTCGCTGGGGAAAGCTCCCCCCCAGGGGTCTCAGGCTGTTCTCCCTCTTCCTCGGCCTGACATTCCTCCTCCCCGTCTGCCTGGTCCTACTCCTCCTCCTGTTCCTCGTCCTCCCCCTCTGAGCATGGAGCCGGCAGAGTTCCAGCCGTTCCCTGAGGAGCTTCAGACTGAATCACAACAAATGTTGTGGGTTTTTCTAATGGGTTTGCACGCATTCTTGGCTTTTCCATTGATTCATATGGGAAACATTGTTTCATCTTACAAACTTTTCACCTTACGAACCTCGTCCTGGAACCAATTAGGTTTGTAAGACGAGGTATTACTGTATTTAAAAAACAACAAGGCATTTTCTTAAAACATATATTAATGTTTGTTTTGATTTCAATCAAATTACTAATCAAGCAAAGGATTCAGGGTGAATGTTTTCAGGATTTCTTTGGTGTAGATTAGTGGTCAAGATGACCTTGACTGAATTCAGATTGTTGTGTAGTATTAAAAGTAATACTAACTTCATACGCTCACTGAGAAAGGCTCATAGATATTGCCATGACCAGAAGTTGCATCGGAATCGCAAAAGGCTGTACTTTAGTAAGTTGAGCGTGTTTATTTTGGTTCAAATTTTCTATTTTTTACTTCATGGTTTGAGATGGCCAATTTTGTAAAATTCCAAACCAGCTGATTTGTACATTTTGTTAAATGTAGAAGTTTTTTTTAAGATGCTATTTTTGAACAGCATCTCATTACATTTTGAAGTTTCCAATAAATAATTTATCATTGATGTGCATTCATTCATTACTCCATGTCCTATTACTTTGGTGATGGTGAATCTATTTTCCATGAAGGTTTTAATTGTTTTTAATGGAAGCGTTGATAAAAGACTCGAGGATTGTTTACTGCAATTATCTCTGTGTTGTTGTCAAGATGATCTGTTGATTCTCCCCTCACCTTGTTTTATCTGAATGGCTCAAGTGCCACTAAATTAGGTGTTTATATATTATTAAAATCAGAGCTTTAACAATAAATTAAATGTAACTTCCGGGGAAATATTTATTATATCTTTGATGGTCTATAATTAATTAACTAATTCTACCATAATAATGATAGTGTAAGAGATCAGTCCAGATCATTGGCTAAATATATAATTCCATGCTTTATTACTTACAGCTTGGGGGATGTGAGGGAATGTTACAAAATAGAGATCCATGTTCACTTTTGATGCTGACTCTATCAGTTTTTACCATTTTATATCCCGGTCAGATTATTCCACAGGAAAAAAAAAAGCTGTTTATTTATTTTATACCTTTCTTCAATTTGTGACAATGTACAAGACAGGCACCACCATCATCAGAATTTATCAGTTAATTATAGACCAATAAAGAAAAATATTAAAACGTTTGATTTACAAAAAGTAAATCAAAAGATCAGAAAAATCAACAAAAAATGCATATCAAAACAAATAAGCAGGTGGCGGTGGGAGAAAGTTGGTACACTAGTTAAGCATTACCGGAATGCTCTATGGAAAAAGAAGGGGAAAGAAAGCCTTCAGCAAGACTATCTGATCTCTGCCTACAGAGGGTTCTACTGCATCAGTGTAGCCATTGAGAAGCAGTGGATTCTAGCTTTTGCTCCTTTTCACTGATGGAACTCTGGGGCTCTCACGGAGCTTCTCCTTGATGCTCTATTACAGGGATGGCAAACCTTTTTTGGTTCATGTACCGAAAAGATGTGTGTATGCATGCTAGCATGCATTCATGTGCCCTCCCCCTTCCCTCCCCCTACGCATGCTCACAGGCCTTCCTGAAGCCCAGGAGGCAGTGGTAGGTTCCTACTGCCAGAGTTAATTTTGAAACTTGTTAAAGTGGGAAGGATATCGGGCACTGGAAAGTTTCCAGAATAAAGACACTACAGCAGGAGTCATTTCTTCAAAAGATCTTTACTTCTTCTTAGTATCAAAACTATCTATCTATCTATCTATCTATCTATCTATCTATCTATCTATCTATCTATCTATCTATCCATCCATCCATCCATCCATCCATCCATCCATCCATCCATCCATCCATCCACTACAACAAACCACAGACCAGCCACTAACCAACCAGAACATCAACCACACCTATGCAAAAGTGCATTACAATACATACAAACATTGACCAATCAGGTCATAGCACATTCTGCTGATCCCCCATGACTCAGCATTCCTTCCACTTTACATTAATTACAGCATTTTCACTGTACCTGGAATATTACCTCGGGTTCTAAATCCTGACACCTACCACTGTGGTCCAGGGAGCCGCACCAGCAGGAACCCACTAATGATGCAATTTTTGGTGATTGCTTTTCCCGGTGTCTCCTGAGGAGGAGCTTCTCAGCTGTGCTTCAGACAAAGAATAAAGGTCAGCATTAAGACGAGGGTGGGTGGTTGGGTGGGCTTCTTTTGACATGGAAATGCCGGGAAAAAAACCATCATCATTGTGTTCCTACTGATGCAGCACTCTGGACTGCACTGGTGGGAACCCACCACTGGTTGGATGTGGAAAAACAACAACAGCAAAAATGACAAACTGGAAGTGCATTTTTCCAAACTTCTGCTTTGTCTATTGGGTGATTCCCCCCCCCCTCCGGGGCTTCAGGGAATCTTCCCTAAAGCGTCCAGAGGGTGAATGGCCTTTCCCAAAGTCAAAAATCAGCTAGCCAGCACATGAATGCACGCTGGAGCTGACACAGGGCAACACCTCATGTATCCTCTGATATTTTCCATGTGCCCCCTGTAGCACGCACGCCATAGGTTCGCCATCATGGGACTACTAGATGAAACTTTATTTATTTATTTATAAATAAATAAATTTATTTATTTATTTATTTTAAATAAATAAATAAAATAAAATACTAGATGAAACTCCTACCGGTTGAACAATGTGGTGCTGCAGGTTTTATAGGTTAAAAACAATACTGTAAATGGTACCCAGGACTGATTGGGAACTAATGCAGGGCTTGCAGACCAACAGTGATGGCGAACAGACCAGCTAACTCTGGCCAAAAATGTTCCTGAGAAAAACGGGGATTTGGAGCTGCAGTGGCCATATTTAATTAGTCTGTTCACCTTCTCTGGGGCTTGCAGTATCCATGTCATGGGCTCTCAGTAGAGGACCCTGTAGGGGTGTCAAACTCATGACCTGTGGGATGGATGCGTCATGTGCTATCCAGGCCCTCCCCCAGTTTAGCGAACGGGGAAAAAGTCACAATACATCATATTATGTCAATGTGACATTGCAAGTTTGACACCCATGCTGTAGACACATAGGCTGCTGCCTTCTCTACCACTTGTACTTCCCAAGTAGTCTTCAAAGGCAGCCTCATCTAAAGTTTTGAATTAGTCTATCTGGATGGTAATGAGAGCAAGGAGGCTATTACAGTCTAGACCAGTGGTTCTCAACCTTTCTAATGCTACAATCCCTTAATACAGTTCCTCCTGTTGTGGTGACCCCCCAACCATAAGTCTAGCACCAATTCTCCCAACAGAGCTTTAAGCTGATTGGCAGGAAGATCAGAGGGACAACACACTGTAAACACCTGATTGGTTGGATTATACAAATATTTTCCAAGGCACCAGAATAGAAGCTTTAGTTCCTAACACCATGGTAAATTTGTCTTTTCCCCTGGTCTTAGGTGACCCCTATGAAATGGTCGTTTGACCTCCCTAAAGGGGTCTTGAACCCAGGTTGAGAACCACTGGTTTAGAGAGATCAGCCTGAATCCAAGCAAGTGGGTATTGTTGCTTGAAGTTTGATTTTATCTATCAATATCTTAGTTGTTGTACCTTTGGATAGGCAGCCACTATTTATGAGGGAGAGAGGGAGAAAGACAGAGAGAAAGACAGAGAGAGGGGGGGAGTGAGTGAGGGGGTGTTTTTCTGGACTTATGGTACCTGTTTTAACATCCAGTAAAAGTTGTAGCTAGAGGGGCCTTTCCCCAGCTTTGTTAATGCTGATGCACCTGGTACAGGAGGAGCTGATGACAGTAACTTATGGCTTCATTGCTACTATATAAAAAGAAGAACTTTAAGACACCTTAAAATCAAACCAGCTTATGATTTCCCCCAGAAGTACATCTTGCTATTGATTTATCTTGGCAAATGTGGAATGGGAAATACACATTTGCTGAAGTAATTAGTAGTTCCACCCACAAGACCAGGCTAGATGAAGCATGGGAGAGCCACAATCAGCTCTCCTAAGATAGCTTTCTTTGATTAAAGCAGTAGCATTGACTTTAACTTGGGCTAAGGAAAGAAACGAGACTTTAAAAAAAAGTGGGTTATATTTCCCAAAGATGGGATTTTGATTTTAGATTTTATATCCAATATGCATTTAAAATGCTAAGAACACTACAGCACATAAATATTTTTAGTTATTTCAATTATTAGATCGTGCTGAGTTCTGAAATTATTTTTGTTATTTTTCATGGCTTGCTTCTATTTATATTCACATTTGTATTGAAGGTTTTACATACATCAAACAATATTCCAAGACAGGTACAATATGTTCCATAGTATCTTGCTTTTGCACATATATTTGTGGGGTGGAGGGAAGAAGGAAACATTTGAGTTCAGGTTACAAAATTCCAGTTTTTTAAGAAAGAAATCACTGTTTTTTTAATTTCTAGAATTCAAAGATAAATAGAGAAAGATGTATGAACAGTTGTGTAGAATAGTTATGTACAGTATTATATGCTTCTTTTTTAATATTAGATTTGTTTCGCTATAATATTGTTTTTTATTATTGTTGTGAGCCGCCCCGAGTCTTCGGAGAGGGGCGGCATACAAATCTAATAATAATAATAATAATAATAATAATAATAATAATAATAATAATAATAATGTGATCATGGAGAAAAAGAAACTATGGATCATCGACATCGCAATCCCAGGAGACAGCAGAATTGAGGAGAAGCAGCTAGAGAAATTAGTGAAATACGAAGATCTAAAAATCGAGCTGCAACGACTCTGGCATAAGCCAGTGAAAGTGGTCCCAGTGGTACTTGGCACTCTGGGTGCAGTGCCAAAGGATCTCAGCGGACATTTGAAAACCATCGGAATTGACAAAATCTCCATCTGTCAATTGCAAAAGGCCGCTTTACTGGGATCGGCAAACATAATTCACCGCTACATCACGCAGTTCTAGGTGCTTGGGAAGCGCTCAACTGGTGATGAAATACGAAATCCAGCATAGTGATCTCGTTTGCTGTGTTGTACTGACATAATAATAATAATAATAATAATAATAATAATAATAATAATTATTATTATTATTATTATTATTATTATTATTATTATTACATGGGGCAGGATTGGCAGAAGGGAAAAGTGTTGTCTGGGCGGATCAAGCATATAGAAACCCAGTAGTATCCCAGTATATTCAGAATCAGCACAAGATGGAGTTTGTGTTATAATTCTGCTTGTGAAAAAGGAAAACAATTGTTGTGTGGACACAAAGTCATTGGCTTCTATATTCAGGAACAGTGATAGGCAACAAAGATGGAGATCACGCATAGGCACAGATTTTGAGTAACCTGGACCAGCTTGTTGAAGTGATAAGAAAGCATTAGAGCAAGAGTATACTATGCTCTCATAAGAGTTTCATCTTAAATGCAATAAATCTTCAATTTAGCAGATGAGCGGTGGAAGGCATAGCCTTTAAAGCAGAATGCCTGGTGACTGCAAATGGGATTTTGCTCATGCACCGATTACACATTTGGTAAGATAAAATTTTATGGACAAGTAGAACATATAATATATGGAGAGATGTTGTCCTTAATCTGCTCAAACTGATCTCAATTAAACCAAGGATTTACTGCTTGCTTGTTCAGAGTTAGATGTTATTGTTTAGTCCAAACCCTTCTTATGTGATTAGAATTGTGTGAGCAATAAGAGCTCTCACTAGCTCTTCTTCACATCTTGGCTAACCCAATCCTTCAACCTTATGAAATATAAGTGATAAGTGCTTCTCCAGTGGTTTATTTAGGTGCATCAAAGGATATGGAACCTTTATAGTCAGCTCTCTATATTGTGTGGGGACCTTTTGTGAGGGCTCATCCCCTCACATAGCCAAAGGGGTATATTGCCTAGGGCAGTTCACTCTGTAGAGATCTAAAATTATGCCTCGCTTTCCAAGTCAAGGGAAAACAAACTTTTCGTTTTGCCTTCCATTTATAATTGCTTAATTTGCAATAATTGATTTGCCTTCATTTAGCTCAAGATCAAGTAACTCATCTTAATATGTGTAATTTGCCTAATTTGTTTAATGTGTCTAATTCATCTTTGCTAAAATGAACATGCAGCTGACAGAAACCTATTCAGCCATATCCAGAATCACTGCAATTATGGTGAGGGGCTCACAATATGCTACTAACTGATCATCAAGGAACTAGAGGAAGGCAGTCCTTTCTTTCTTTCTTTCTTTCTTTCTTCCTTCCTTTCTCTCTCTCTCTTTCTTTCTTTCCTTCCTTCCTTCCCTCCCTTCCTCACTTTTCCTTCTGTCCTCCGTCTCCCCCTCCCTCCCTCCCCCTCCCTCCTTCCTTCCTTCCCTCCCTTCCTCACTTTTCCTTCTGTCCTCCATCTCCCCCTCCCTCCCTCCTTCCTTCCTTCCTCCCTCCCTTCCTCCCTCCCTTCCTCCCTCCCTCCCTTTTTCTTCTCTTCTTTCATTGCTAGCTCAAATAAGCTGCCCAGCAAATATTGACCCAAATCCTCCTATGATATGATAATTTAGTCCAATCTTCGGCAATTTTGTGCTCTTCAGTTGTATCTTTGCCCCGTTAAAATTAGAAAAATGGGCTGTGCAATATATCCAGAGATTGAGGAACGATGATATTCTCCGCAGGTATCCTGGATTCCTTGATAATAGCTCCCCTTTTGGGGAACATATCCCACCCCCTCCATTCCCCAAGGAAATTATGTTTCTTCTTGTTAACTATCCAGGAAGTCCTTGGATATACAACTGCAATGAAGAGCGAACTCACGTGCTACATTATGTGTTTAATATTGGCACCAAATTCACCAAATTCTGGTTTTTATTGGTTTGTTGGTTCATCTGATTACATATTTTCAAACCAAGTTACCCTTCAGAAGCTACAGGTTTCTAAACATTACAATGAACAAAGGGGAGGAAAATTACTTTAAGAAATTAGGAAAACATATATTCAGAATTTATTTATTTGTTTATTTATTTGTTTGTTTGTTTATTGATTTGATTTGATTTGATTTGAGTTTTATGCCGCCCTTCTCCTTAGACTCAGGGTGGCTTACAACATATTAGCAATAGCACTTTTTAACAGAGCCAGCATATTGCCCCCACAATCCGGGTCCTCATTTTACCCATCTCGGAAGGATGGAAGGCTGAGTCAACCTTGAGCCGGTGATGAGATTTGAACCGCTGACTTGCAGATCTAGCAGTCAGCTTTAGTGGCCTGCAGTACTGCACTCTACCTGCTGCGCCACCCCGGCTCATTTGATTTAAATGATTTAAATGAATGATTTAAAATGAATGTAATATAGAATAATGTATTCAAATGAACTACATAAGCTACAAATGTTTGTAAAACAGGGTATACTAAGTAAAGTGGTAAACAAATATGAATTGAATTAACTGAGCTGAATTGAACTTTATTTGGTCAAGTGTGATTTGACACGCAAGGAATTTGTCTCCAGTACATCATCATACCACTAAAAGTGGGGAATAAAGTTAATAATGATAAGGATAAATAATAATACCACAAATACACTGAACGGGTAAATATACATACGGTAGACATTACATGGAACTGTAAGAATTCAGAATTCAGAAGTGTGATGGCACAAGGGCCAAAACTGTGTCTAATTTTCTTTTTGGCATGCAAAGTCCTGAAGACAGGATTTGAAACAGTTTATGTCCAGGATGTCAGAGGTCTGAGGATATTTCCTCAGCCCCCCCTCCATGCAATCTTACAGGTCTTCTATGAAAAATATCTTGAAAAAGTATACTAAAACCTTGGTATACTAATAACAAAAGATTTAAGTGCCAAAGCCCACTGCAACAATATAGTCAAGAAGGCTTCAAGAGTTGTAAACCTAATCCTACGTAGCTTCTGCTCTGGCAATCTCACACTACTTAGCAGAGCTTACAAAACTTTTGCCAGACCCATCCTCGAATACAGCTCATCTGTTTGGAACCTATATCGCATCTCAGACATTAACACCCTTGAAAATGTCCAAAGATACTTCACCAGAAGAGCCCTTCATTCCTCCACTCGAAATAGAATACCCTATGAGACTAGACTTTCAATCCTGGGCCTAGAAAGTTTAGAACTAAGACGCCTTAAACAAGATCTAAGTATTGCCCACAAGATCATATGCTGCAACGTCCTGCCTGTTGGCGACTACTTCAGCTTCAACCACAACAACACAAGAGCACACAACAGATTTAAACTTAATATTAACTGCTCCAAACTTGACTGTAAAAAATATGACTTCAGTAACCGAGTTGTCGAAGCGTGGAACTCATTACCGGTCTCCATAGTGTCATCCCCAAACCCCAGCACTTTACCCTTAGATTATCTATGGTTGACCTATCCAGATTCCTAAGAGGTCAGTAAGGGGCGAGTACAAGTGCACTAGAGTGCCTTCCATCCCCTGTCCTATTGCTCTCCTATATCTCCTATACCTTTCTTCTATTCCTATATCTCTTCTTCTATTCTTTCATTGATATGTTCTATTTCTATATCTTCTTTTCTATTCTTTCATAGATATATTTTACTATGAGTATCTCCTCTATAACCTTCATCATGTATTTTACTATATGTGTGTGTGTGTGTGTGTATGTGTGTATGTATATGTGTATATATATATATATATATATATATATATATATATGTAGATTGTTCTGTGTGTATATATATATATATATATATATATATATATATATATATATATATATATATATATAGTGTATATATATATACACCCACTAAAACTCTCATTGTCTATTGGACAAAATAAATAAATAAAGAAAGAAAGAAAGAAAGAAAATAAATAAATACAACTTAATACATTCAAATGCTAGTGTGGTGTGTATGTGTGTGTGTGCGTTTAATCTCTCATTCAACAATTCAAATTTGACTCCGATTCTGGAGCTGACATATCCATCCATCCCTCCTTGACTGGAATATATAATAACAAAGTGGGGTTGTACAAAATACGGCAAGTTGGTTTGATTTTTCTGCACTGACATCAAGCAAACAGACCTGTTTGAAGGAATTTGGATGTCCTTTCCCTGTACTGTGGAGGTAACTCAGAGAGTTGGCCTTTTTTTTTTTTCCAGGTTCCATCTAGCAAGAGAGCTCCACTGCTTCTCTCAGAGTCAAAAGTAATAACTGTCATTCTGCTTTCAGTCACCTGAAGGGCAGAACAGGAACACACTGTATATGGGATAGGCCTTGAATATGTTCTGAGGCTGCAGCAAATTCAAAGCCCATTGTTGATGGGAAGAGGTTGCTGGGTGTACCTCTAATCATTGCTCCAGGCCTTCACTGTGTACTGCCTAGAAAGAACAATTAATAATGATAGACTTGAATGATAGAAGCTCCAGCACCAGGCCACTTACATTTTGTTTAGCTATACAACTAAGAACTTTTAAATGGATATCTAAACTGGGGATGGGGGACCTTGTCCTTTCTGTGTTGCTGAACTACGACTGTCAGCAGTCCCTGCCAGAATGGCCAAAGTTGAGGGATGGTGGATTTATAGTTCAACAACTCTGGAAGGTCAGAGATATCTCTTCCTGAACCACAGCATAAACAATGAGAATGTGAGACTGATGCATATGCAAACAGGGCACATTCTTCAGCCAGGTTTGATTCCTTGGTGTGGACATTTTGGGAGTCAAAATTTTATTAAATGGATACTGCCTCCATGCAGTGCCTCCTTAAATTAATCCATCAGCACAGCATTTGTGTTGAATTAGAATACGAAAGGATGCCACCGGACAAACAGTGACTGATTCAACGAATATTAAAGGTAGAAGGAGTGCACAGCAATTCTGTACTGTAGAGAATGTCAAGATATTTTCTATTTACAAGAACTTCTAGTACTAGAAAATGAAATTAGTTTTATTTCCTGCCAACCTAGATGTTCAAAAGCATGCAAATTTGAGTAGATAAATAGGTACCACTTTTGCAGAAATGGTTATTATTTATTTTTATTATTTTTATTATTTATTCATTTTTTTATCCTGCCCTTCTCCTTAGACTCAGGGCGGTTTACAACATGTTAGCAATGACACTTTTTAACAGAGTCAGCCTATTGCCCCCGCAATCCGGGTCCTCATGTTACCCACTTCGGAAGGATGGAAGGCTGAGTCAACTTTGAGCCAGTGATGAGGTTTGAACCACTGACCTGTAGATCTACAGTCAGCTTTAGTGACCTGAACTACTGTACTCTACCTGCTGCGCCACCATGGCTCTTATGTTCCTGCTGCGCCACCACGGCTCTTATGTTCCACACTTTCATGCTGGCCACCTGTTGATGGAAGCATCTCTCAGACAACAGAGGTTCCCTTGGCTAAAAATTGGAGATGAGCACGGTCACCCTAGAATCAGTCACAACTGGACAGGGGAAACTTTAAAATCTTTATGGTCATTGATAGGTTGGAAGGCTATAGAAACAGATGAAATATCTAGAGCAGAATTCAATCAATGGAAGAAGAATCAATAGAAGCTCTACCCAAATTATGTTTATGTTTGTTTATGTTTATTTAGATTTGTATGCCACCCCTCTCCACAGACTCGGGGCGGCTCACAACAAAGTGCAAAAGACAATTTACAACAAATCTAAATTTCTACTAAAAACATTTAAAAAACCCCATTTCTAAACACACATACATACCATTCATAAATTGTATATGCCCGGGGGAGATGTCTCAGTTCCCCCATGCCTGACGACATGCCAGAAAATCTGGAAAACAACACAAGGCTTAACAGAGTGCACAAAAACTATTGTAAAAATAACCACTTCACATCTCAGCCAAGTAATGCTTAGTACCGTCCAATATAAATTAACTGCCCCAAAGATTGTCCAATACAGATTGGATGTCCAACATGGAAAGGGAGGGGCCAGATGTTCAAGCTGTTTTTTTAAAGAAAAGGACTAGCAATAAGAGACATTCTTGTTAGTGTATGGCGAGTAAGTGAGAAAGCTAAAAAGTAATGGAATACGTTGCTTCAATGATTATAGAAATGCTGTGTTGATCATATCAAGTTGTAGAAGAGTCATGGCGAACCTATGGCACGGGTGCCACAGGAGGCACGCGGAGCCATATCTGTTAGATATTTGCCTGGGTGACCTACCCAGACAGGGTAAAAGTCAAAAGTTCATATTTGTTTATTGCATGTTGATTGGTTGCCTTCTTTTGATGCTTAAAATGTATCTTTGTAAAACTGCCCTGTTGCTGGGCTAGATTGTATAGAGTTCTCAATACTCCATTGCTTCTTGACTGAATTGACTTCCTTGTCCTGTTAGCGAAATAAACCTTGCTTGATTCAACCTTGGTTTGAGAGTTATTACATTGGCGACGAGGAAATCGACCAACGCGAGCTGTTGCCCTAGCTCAGCTCCAATGTACATGTGTGTGCTGGTCAGCAGATTTTGGCTCGCACAGAGGCTCTGGGAGGGCGTTTTGGGCTTGCAGAGGGCCTCCGGGAGGATGAGGGAGGGCATTTTTACCCTCCCCCGGCTCCAGGGAAGCCTTTGGAACCTGGGGTGGGCGAAACACGAACCTACTGGGCTCACCAGAAGTTGGGAAACCGGCCGTTTCTGCCCTCCAGAGAGCCTCCAGGAGGATGTGGGAAGCTGTTTTTGCCCTCCCAAAGCATTGAATTATGGATGTGGACACTCACGCATGCACAATAGTGCACACACACACTTTTTTGGCACCTGAGGAAAAAAAACGGTTTGCCATCCCTGTTGTAGAATGTCTTTAGGAAAATGGAAATCCCAGAACAATCCATTTTTCTTATAAGAAATCTATACCCAGAACAGGAAACGTTTGTCCAGATATATCCTAGTACTATGATGGCAAACCTATGGGGGATCATTGGGTCTTTATTGTGCATGCGCAAGGGATGGGGCGCATGCAGGGGGCATGTATACATGTGGGGTGTGTGAGGCATGTGGGGGTGGCCATGCGTGCATGCACAAGGGGTGGGGCACTTGTGGGGGCCATGCACATGTTGCATTTTGGGGGTTCAGGCATGCACGTTCACATTTGTACACACACTTTGGGCACACACTCCGGAAAAGCCATCACTGTCCTAGTGAATAACTCCAAATTGGCAAAAGAGTTAAACAAGGTTGTATGTTCTCTCCTTATTTATTCAGACTATATGCTAAAGTGAGAGAGGCTGGATGGGAAGAAGAGGAAGGTGCTTTAAAATTGTAGGAAGAAACATTAATAACTTACTCTACTTGATGAAAATGCCAATGATCTGGAAACTATAGTAATGAAAGCCAAGGAGCGCAATGAACAAAAATGGGACTATTATCAAATATAAAAAACAGAACAAAATGATGACAACAAGTATGACAGTCTGTCATACAATTGATAATGTGATTGGGGACAGATCATCTTGGAAAACATACATCTACAGTATGTGGTAAATAAAAGTCAACATCAGCTTGATGGCAGATAATCAAACAATCACAGCACTATTAATCAGCAACAAGCTGGTGTGTGCTAGATCAATTTGCTAAAATACCTAGGATTATCCAGGCTGGCTGTTTAATGTGAGAAATAATTGGGGACGGATAGTATGTTGAGATGTGCTCAATTCTTACAACCGGCTGTAGCTTTTAATGTTCAGACAGAGCTCATCTTGCTATCAAACATGGTGAAGTGACCTGTTTCAAGTTATACTTTTAAGGAGAGAAATTAAGAGGACAGAAAAGGTTCTGAACTCTGACCCTAGTAGTGGTGATAGGTAGTGATGGGCGAACCCAACGGTGTTCGGGTTCGGCAAGTTCGGACGAACTTTACGCAAAATTCGGCCGAACCCAAACCGAACCCAAACCTGAACCCGAACGTGGAATCCCTCTCATGAAGAGATTCCGTGGGCGGAGCTTTGATGTCACCGGCAGGTTGCTAAGGACGCCAATAACAATAATAATAATAATAATAATAATAATAATAATAATAATAATAATAATAATAATAATTTATTAGATTTGTATGCCGCCCCTCTCCGAAGACTCCAGGAAGTGATCACCTTGGCGTCCTTAGCAACCTGCCGGTGACGTCAAAGCTCTGAACGCCGAACTCAACTCCGAACTTTGCCTGAAGTTTGAAAAAATTTTGGGTTCATGTTCGGCATACCGAACACCACAAAATTCAGTACGGACCCGAATTGTGCGGGTTCAGTTTGCCCATCACTAGTAATAGGCAGTGAAGGGGTTCAAAAATTTTTAACACTACACTGTGGGCATGGCTTATTTTATAGTGTGGCTTGCTGGCCATGTGACCAGGTGGGAGTGGCTTGATGATCATATAACTAGGTGGTGGCTTAAAGGTCATGTGACTGGCTTAAAGGTGGCCAACTTGACGTCATTCACATCAAGGGTTTAGGTTAGGGTGCCTGGCCTCTCCTTGTCTTAAAGAGATACAATTTCCCTCTCTATTTACTATTACTGAACATCCTAAATATACTATTTAATTCTATGTATATATACCATATGTGTGCATACATATTACACGCAGGCACACAAAAATATTCACTATCTACCATATAAACTGTATATGCATATACACACAGACTCACATGAACAGCTCTTCTAAAATTATACACATTCAATCACATTTACTGCGATAGAAAAAAACATACCCAGAGCATAGAAGGGAAAAAAAGAAAAAAAAATTCAAAATATTTCTACGGTTCTGTGTACCTGACCGTAGGAGCCCATCACTGGTGATAGGCAATTTGGATTTTGCTTCAATTAACAAAATAACCTCTGGGCTATTACTTGAAAAGAGCTTAGGAAAATCTGATTTTAGTAAAAGTGGTAGGATGAAGGTAGAAATTAACCATAAAATAGTTAGCTTGCCTGTACTTGTTCTATTAATGCATCCCTATTACAGGCTCTTTTCTTGCTTCCATTAGCAGATAGAAATACTGTAAAGGAAGAGTCTGCTCTCTCACATCAGACTTCTGAATTCAATTCAATTCAATTTATTGCATTTATATGCCGCCCCTCTCCGAAAACTCGGGGCGGCTAACAACAGTCATGAACAATATACATGAACAATATACAGTAAAAATCCAATACTAAAAACTAACTTAAAACCCCTTAATGTATAAAACCAGCATACGTACAAACATACCATACATACAGTTGTATCAGCCTAGGGGGAGAAGAAGTCTTAATTCCCCCATGCCTGGCGGCAGAGGTGGGTTTTGAGTAGTACCTCTAGATATGAGCTGCTCCACATGCGAGTATTCCAAGTTACGAGCCGCGACGCGAGCGAAATTTCTGTTCGACACCCGAGCTCAAATTCAGGATATGAGCCGAGCTTCCACTAGGTGGCGCAAGAATCTCCTTGCTTCCGGTTATCTCGGTGCGAAAAACAAAGTCTAAAGGCATTCATTTGAGATGCGAGTTGGTCGACTTACGAGCTCGGTTCTGGAACGAATTAAACTCGTATGTCAAGGTACCACTGTACAACCCCCCTCTTTCTTTTCTAAACTGGTATTCTTCTTCACCCTCTCTTCTTCCTCAGCATGGGCACCTCCAAATATATGGATTTCATTACTCAGAATTCTCAGCAATGGTTGTGTTGGCCTGAGAACTTAAGAAATTGAAATGTATAAACCTGGTTGAGGAAGATTAGTCTGTTTTCTTCCCTTACCGATACCTTGCTTAACCTAATTTTAGTTAATATCCATTCAAACTTAAGGTGCTCTTCCCAACTTAAGGCTTCTCTCTCATTTTATATTTCTTTCTGCTCAAGAAGGCTATCAATGATTTGTTTATATTAGAAGACATTATTTCCTTGCAAGAGTAACAAAATGAATATAATTCATTTCAAAACTGACGACGAGACTCATTGTTTTCATTTTATACTATGATTTCTTCAGGGAACCAGTTAAAAAACAAAGCATGGTGAAATTTAATTTTAATTTGGTAGTTAGCATGCTGCAGAGATCCAGATATTACATGTCAAAAATCAGTCAAAAGCAAGGGATTTTTTAAATACCCAAACTATAAATCTCATAAAAATAAGTTTTATAATGTTTATGAAACTTCAGCTTCATTTGCTGCTTACTTAATCAATATGAACATTATGTTTATTTATTTTGAAAATGTATATGAACGCCTATCTCAAATAATATAATGAAGTCTCTAATATTCAGTGAAAGGACATTAAATTAAAATGGTTGTCACTCTCTAATCCAGATACCATACAATTTAACTGCACATATCTTAGCTAGATGTGGTGTGTGGTGCATGTTATATACTGTATACAGAGAAAATTGTAATACAAACATTGACTTTATTATAACTAATAAATATATCATGTTTCCAGTTGTTATTCTGATGGCCATTATATTTTCTGAGTGGAACAACTAATTATATATGTACATAAAATCTTCTGTAAAGATGCATCCTATGTACGAATTCTAGGAATTGCATCAAATGGAACTTTGTCTCTCTTGCACTAATATTGAGTCTGGTTATTAAAGAAGAATAACAAAAGTTCATACTTATGCACATGATGATAGCTTCCCTTGAAAACAAGAGCATATAAGTAGTATTTACAGATAGACTTTCTCTCCTTTGCATACCTTGTGCCTTGGGAATGGTTTTCTGATATCATGGTGAAAATCCTTATTATTTTTCTATGGTATGAATATTCAACATCATTGTTTCCTGCTTTCCTTTTTGTTTGTCATTTTTCATCTTTGTATTTGACAATATTCCTGGTGTACTCAGTGTACTTTGAAAAAGATGTGAGGTTCACTTGGGGCTACCAGCACCAGTTTTAGCAGTGCTTTAACTTCTTTCTATAAAGCCCCTGTTCAATTATGTGCTGGTAATGTTTAAAGAATGGCTTAAATAAATAGAAGACATGACACTAAGAATTTTAAAACACATTATATTATTTCTGTTTACCTCCAGGTCCCCATGCTGTTATCATGTATGTTCATGTGATAGAGTACAAGTATATTAGGATGTCTGCTTGTAGCACTCTTCCAAGGCCATTGGTCTCTATTTCTATTCTACTTCAACCCCCCAAAATTTCAAGACTTAAAGAAAGCATAAAAATTAAAGGCTCACACATCTGAAAGTTGCCAAGCGGAGAAAGGCTAGCCCATGACTTTGTTGTCTTGTAGTCTTTCTTCTGTATTTTTCATTTTCTACTCAGAAACAATTCTATACATATGAGAATTCTGGAATGAGCTGTGAAGACATGATCCACACTTTGATATGGATTTATCCCACTATCAAGCCATCCTTTAACTGTTCATCCCATGATTGCCATTTCCAGCACTAATGTTTATTGCGACTGAAGGCGACTGTTTAAGCAGGAGGCCTTAATAATAAAAAATAATAAAAATAATAATAATAATAATAATAATAATAATAATAATTTATTAGATTTGTATGCCGCCCCTTTCCAAGGACTCGGGGCAGCTCACACAACAACAACAATAACAATACAGTACAAATCTAATAGTGAAAACTAAAATTAAAACCCCCTATTATTAAAAAACAATCAATACTACACAATCATATCATACTCAAGTGTTACTAGTCAGAAGGGGGCACATTAGTCTCCCCATGCCTGGCGACATAAATGGGTCTTCAGAGTCTTGTGGAAGGCGAGGAGGGTGGGGCAGTTCGAATCTCCAGGGGGAGTTGATTCCAGAGGGCCGGAGCCGCCACAGAGAAGGCTGTTCCCCTAGGTCCTTCCAGATGACATTGTTCAGTCGATGGGACCGGAGAAGGCCAACTTTGTGGGACCTAATCGGCCACTGGGATTTGTGCGGCAGAAGGCGGTCCCATAGGTATACTGGTCTGATGCCATGTAGGTCTTTATAGGTCATTACCAACACTTTGAATTGTGTCTGGAAACCAATTGGCAACCAGTGCAGGCCGTGGAGTGTTGACGAGACATGGGCGTATCTGGGAAGGCCCATGACTGCTCATGCAGCCACATTCTGCATGATCTGAAGTTTCGGAACACTCTTGCTGTGGCCTTCAGGCCCTGTACCATTTCTGACAAATGGTTGTCCAATCTCTTCTTAGAAACCTCCATGCTGGAGCACCCACAACTTCTGAAGGCAAGCCGTTCCACTAGCTAATATTCTGTCAGGAAATTTCTCTTTATTTCTCTTCAGATCATTGTTTGGCTGCCTGCATTCCTAGACAAGGGCAGCCTGGCTACTTCAGGCTTTGCTAAATGATTGTGCCTCCTCTGTGACCCCTTCTTGGAGTAGAAAGCTGCCACTCTTGCAAAATGGATAGTGCATTGATTGCGACGCACAAATTGTTCCTCTGCTTTCAGGGCAGATTCAAAGTAATAGAAAGCCATATACTGCCAGTCAAATAATTACTTCATTTATATCGGCTCCCAGATGGTATGAACTTTGAGAGAATTCATGTTGTCCGAACTTTGGTTCATTTGATGAGAATGTAGAGACAGGGTCTCTCTATGGGAAGAAATATTCTGTGAAATTCCCTTTAGACCAGCGGTCCCCAAACTACGGCCCGCGGGCCGGATGCGGCCCGCTGAGGCTATTTACCCGGCCCGCAGCAGCATGCAAGATTTTACCATATAATATACTAAGTTCCCGAATCTCCCCTCCACTCTGCTGCTGAGCGTCTGGCGGCGGTAAGGAAGAGGAAAGCCAGGGGGCGGGGAGGAAAGCACCCTATGGCAGAGCAGCAACAGTTCTTCTCCCTAAAGGTGAGAAAGAAATTGGCCAATTGCTTTCCTCCCCACCCCCTGGCTTTCCGCCTCCTCTCCAGACACTCAGCTGCAGACCGTCTTGGTCCCTGCAGTGCCGCTTTTTTTTTTTTCATCGGTGAAGTTTGCGCGCGTTTGGGCACTTTTGGTGTTGGGGGTGTCTGCTGCGGAGAGGGAGAGAGAGAGAGAGAAAGAGGGAGACATAGAAAGGGAGTGAGAGAGAAAAATAAAGCAAGAAAGAGAGGGAGAGAGAGAGCGGGAGAGTGCTGCTTTTTTGCTTCTTCGCTGCCCCACAGGGAGCCTGGAAGCCCTGCAAGAGCGTCTGGAGGGGGCAGTAAACAATTTATCAGGACCCCCCCCGCGCACTAACTTGTTAACGGCCACACCGTCCTGGCCAGGCGACGGGGAGGCCCTCCCGATGCTTGCCCGCCGCCCAGGCCCCGCGCTTGGAGCCGGGGACGACGGGCCTAGCCTCGGCTTACTTGGCCCCGGCGCGGCCGAAGCGCGGGGCGGAGTAAGCGGCGGCGGTGGCAGCTGCTTCAGGCCCACCCCCGAGCTGAGCTTCCTTTGCCTTCCTTCGAGGCAAAGCTGCAAAGCTCACCTGCCGCCTCGAAGGAAGCCAAAGGAAGCTCAGCTCAACAAGGACCGGCTGTTGGTCCCTTGAAGCTGCCGCTGCCCACTGCAGAGATCCCCTCGCCCGAACGGAGGTGGCGACGGCGGGCTCAAGGGACCAAGAGCCGGTCTTTCTCGGCGCTGAATTGTTGCAGCCTCTGAGGCCGCCTCCGCCTCCGGGCGAAGGGATCTCCTCGGGGAGAAAGGAAGGAAGCCAAAGGAAGCTCAGCTCAATGAGGACCAGCTGTTGGTCCCTTGAACCCGCCGCCGCCGCCGCCTCCGTTCGGGCGAAGGGATCTCCGCAGTGGGTGTTGGTGGCGGTGGCAGCTTCAAGGGACCAACAGCCGGTCCTCCTTGAGCTGAGCTTCCTTTGGCTTCCTTCCTTTCTCCCCGAGGAGATCCCTTCACCCGGAGGCGGACTCAGAGGCTGCAACAATTCAGCGCCGAGAAAGACCGGCTCTTGGTCCCTTGAGCCCACCGCCTCCGTTCGGGCGAAGGGATCTCTGCAGTGGGCAGCAGCAGCTTCAAGGGACCAACAGCCGGTCCTCGTTGAGTTGAGCTTCCTTCGGCTTCCTTCGAGGCGGCAGGTGAGCTTTGCAGTTTTGCCTCGAAGGAAGCTCAGCTTGGGGGCGGGCCTGAAGCAGCCGCCGCCGCCTACTCCGCCCCGCACTTCGGCTGCACCGGGAGCTCTGGTGGGCACGGGGCAGCAGGGCAAGCCACGAAGGTGGCGCAGCGTGGGTCAAGCGGGAGGGCACAGCAGTAGTCGTAAGGCGGCGGTGGGGTGGTTGGCTGCAAGGCACCGGCGGCGGCGGCGGCTTGATGTGTTGCAGGACGCCGTACATTGCTGGCGCTGCGCTGGGCATGGGGCTGGCACCTCCATCCTGGGCCAGCCAGCGGGCCAGTGCCAGCGCCAGCAATGTACTGCGACCCGACGTCGGTGCCACCGTCTTGGGAGCTTCTGCTTGCAGCCGACTGCCCCGCGGCGTGTTGCAGGGCAGAAAAAGAAAGAAGAGAGGAAGGAAGAGAGAAGAAAAGGAGAGAGAGAGAGAAAGAAAGCAAGAGAGAGAAGGAGAGAAAACAAGTGAGGGGGGAGGGAATGTGAGAGAGAAAAATGAGAAAATGATGGAGGGAAAGAACGAGGGAGAGGGAAAAAAACAAATGAGAAAGAAGGGAAAAAAGGGAGAGGGAAGAGAGAAGAGAGAAGTGGGAAGGAGGGAGGGAGGGAAAGAAGGAGAAATGGCAGGAAAAGGAAGGAAGGAAAGGAGGAAGGAAGGAAGAAGAAATGGAGGGAACAAAGAAGGAAGGAAGAATGAAATGAATGGAGGGGGCGGAAGGAAGGACTTTTTTGGGCGGGGTGTGTGTGTAAATTTTTTAAAATTTTTCTCAACATACATTCAACCAATACAATGTACCATCTAATTTTCCCTGAATAAAATGCGGTATTTTGTCAGTAACTAATATCAATCATCAAAAAAGTTGCAAAAGTTTTTTTTTCTAATGTTGTCATCCAGGTACATACTTTTCTTTTAATTAAATTCCCTCCTTAATGTTCCTTCAAGAAGTACAACACTAATTATATTTCCAACTTATTAATCACTATGCCAAAGTGCTTCCTTCTTTATATATTTTTCTATAAATATTTTATACATTTTTCTATAAACCAAGAAAACCTTGTTTAGCCAATCAGATGTTAACAAAAGAAAATTAAAAACAAAACATAAACATGTATGAATTTCAGACTTCTTCCCCCCCTCTAAATAGTACATTCCCATTTTGTTTTTTAATGTTAAAATAAGGTATGTGCAGTGTGCATAGGGATTTGTTCATAGTTTTTTTTTATAGTCCGGCCCTCCAACAGTCTGAGGGACAGTGAACTGGCCCCCTGTGTAAAAAGTTTGGGGACCCCTGCTTTAGACCATGCCCCAAAGTTAGTCTCCAAAGACATAAATTATATGTCACTTCTTTCACTAAATCTTTTAAATATATTTGGGTCCTCTGGAACCAACTCCCCCCAGAGATTAGAACTGCCCCTACCCTCCTTGCCTTTTGTAAACTTCTCAAAACCCACCTCTGCCATCAGGCATGGGGGAATTGAAATATCTTCCCCAGGTCTATATAATTTAGGTATGGTGTGTTGTGTGCATGGTTTTTTTAAATTATGGGTTTTTAACTTCGTATTATTAGATTTGTATTGTACATTGTTTCTATCACTGCTGTGAGCCGCCCCGAGTCTATGGAGTGGGGCGGCATGCAAATTTAATAAATAAATAAATAAATAAATAAATAAATAAGCAAGCAAGCAAGCAAGCAAGCAAGCAAGCAAGCAAGCAAGCAAGCAAGCAAGCAAGCAAGCAAGCAAGCAAGCAAGCAAGCAATGAATGAATGAATGAATGAATAAATAAATAAATAAATAAATAAATAAATAAATAATGTATTTTATAAGAGCTTTTTAAAAAATGGTAAATTTCTTCAGGAGTTACATAAATGCAAAGTAGCATATTTAAAAAATGAATAAATACAATAAAACTCCCTCCTTTTGCTGCATCTCCACTATTGTTGACATTATAATCTTTTAAAAGCTGCAGAAGAATCAAGCCAAGTATGTGTATGTGGAGGGGGGGGGGCTCAGGTTTGTTTGGTTTACTTTCATTGCTTTACGTGGGTGAGGAATTGCTTTCCCCTGATCCTTGGTGGCACTCACCACAAAGGTTTCAGGAATGCATTTAGTGTGTCTGATGCGATTACATTAGACTGTGGCAGGTGCTCCCCACCATCTCCTGCAAAGTCCTCACTGAGGTAGCCTGTAATGCTTGCATTTCTGCTTGTTCAGCAGCACAGTGTCTCCCTTCCCCAATGCAAGTTTTATTTCCCAGCCTCAAAATGGACGGCATCTTTTCAAGATTGACCTAATGACTTGGGGCTCTGAGATTTGACTCAACCAGATCTGACCACACCAGCAAGACTTACAATTAGATTGCAGTCTCCTGAGTGCATTAAGATCTACAACCTCCTACAGCTCCATTAGTCTGCAGAACCACCAGAGTAGCTCTGATTGAAATTACCATTTTGATGCTTCTGGCCTTCAGATCTATTAATAAAAATAGAAAACTACCTATCTGATTGTCCTCTTTTCCTGCCGTAGTCAATGATACACAGCTAAGAAATACAATGTGGAGAATTACAGGCCTTCCACAGTAATATACCAGGTGTAATAAAATAAAAATACCAGGATGTAGGAGAATGGAATCCAATTTTCTAGGCACAAAAGAGCAACGGGCAGTTGGTTCCCTGGTGCTTAGCATCATGTTTAAAAAAATATATATATAAAGGAAAGCATGTCCCTCAGCAGAATGTGGAGGAAATTTGTTTTTCCTGTGAAATATAATTTAGTTATAATTAGTTACTATAGTGTTGTTATCATAATATCTTTCTGAGGTTAAAAAAATGGAACCACAAACAGGTTCTTTACCTTTGCCAAAAGTCTTATTTAAGGTAGACATAAAGTAAAGATGAGGATAAGGCAAATATAAAATACAGCTGATGATATATTTTCAAAGGGAAAACAACTCAAGAAACTTGGTAAATTTTGAAAAATGATATTATAAAAGCCCAGACTAGCACAATACCAACGAAGAAGAAAAATAATAGGTCACAAAAGAAATCAACATGGCTGCATAAAGAATGCTCTGACAAACTGAAAGACAAAAAGGACAAGTATAAAAAGTGGAAAGAAGGGGAAATAACTAAGGCAAAATGCCAGCAAATAGCCCGAGCCTGTAAAGATAAAGTGAGGAAAGCTAAGGCTCACAATGAAACAAGGCTTGTGACAAAAGTAAAACGTAACAAGAAAAGGTTCTTCCAACATTAAAAAACAAGAAAATTTAAAAAACATTTAAAACATTAAAAACAAGAAAAAAGTAAAGAAAACAATTGGTCCATTGCAGGGAGAAAGTGGCAAGAAGGTGACAAGCAACAGGGAGAAAGCAGAGTTACTTAACACATTTTTAAAATCTATCTTTACACAAAGGGAAAAAACAGTCCAACCTATCAAAAACAGCATCACAAAAAACATATTAGGAATACAAATTAAAATAGGGAAGAAAATGGTAAGTGAACACCTGTCTACCCTAGACAAATTTAAATCACCAGGATCAGATGGATTACACCCCAAGTTTCTGAAGGAACTGGCAGATGAGATCTCAGAACCACTGAACTATATCTTTCAAAGATCCTGGAGCACCGGGGAACTGCCAGAGGACTGGAAAAGAGCTGATGTAGTTCCCATCTTCAAAAAAGTGGGGAAAAAAATAGTTTTCAGGAAACTACAGACCTATCAGTCTGACCTAAATACCAGGGAAGATTTTGTAATAGATAATCAAGCAACAAATCAATGAACAGAAGCAAACAAAGTAATAACCAAAAGCCAATGTGGGTTTGTCAAAAATAGATCATGCCAGACTAATGTTATTGCATTCTTTGACAAAGTGACAAAATTAATGATCAGAGGAATGCTGTCGATGTGATTTATTTGGACTTCAGTAAGGCATTTAACATAGTAGACCATAACCTACTACTAGATAAAGTAGAAAAATGTAGGATGGAGAGCAACACCACCAAATGGATTCAAAACTAGCTAACCAACTGCACTCAAAGTACTCAATGGAACTGCATCTACATGGAGAACCCCAAGGCTCCGTTTTAGGCCCAGTACTCTTCAACATCTTCATCAATAACTTGGATGAGGGGATAGATGGGGAACTCATCAAATTTGCACATTTGACATCAAACTGGCAGGAATAGCCAACACTCCAGAATATAGGCTCAAAATACAGAAGGATCTTGGCAAACTTGAACATTGGGCGCTATCTAACAAAATGAAAGTCAATTATGAAAAATGTAAAGTTCTACATTTAGGCAAGAAAAATAAAATGTGCAGGTACAGTATTTGTGGTACATTTCTCAACTGTAGTAACTGAGAGGAAACTTGGAGTCCTATTGGACAACCATTTAAATATGAACCAGCAGTGTGTTGCAGCTGCCAAAAAATCCAACACAGTTCTAGGCTGCATAAACAGAGAGATAGAATCAAGATCACATGAAGTGTTAATACCACTTTGTAAGGCCTTGATAAGGCCACATTTGGAATACTGCATTCAGTTTTGGTCGCATTCCTTTTTGCATTTACAGACGTTTAACTCCATGCTGCCTGGCTTGAGAGACATTGTCTGGTTGCAGATCTGCACCAGGTGTAATATTGGCATAGTTTACATCTGTTCTGAAGGATAGACCTGTGCTTAAAACATTGACTTCCAATGTTAGAATCTGCTTGGATATATCTAGGAAGCAGCAGAGGTAGTTTAAAGCTTCTAAATATCATAAGGCAAGCTTGTAGTTCACAGCATATTTAGGCTTAGGTGTTCATTTCTTGTAATAAAGAAGTGATTAAAATGCTTTGGGATGTATAAGCTAACCTTCTAAAGGAAACCAATTTAGCAGAGGGCACATTGTTATTATTATTTTGCTGTACCTTTCCACTGTGAGCGCAGAACAAAAATCACTTTTAGTACCAACGTGACATAATAGATACAGATTTGGACTAAAGGGAGCTGAGTTGAAATCCCCAGCCATGTGAGCAAAGATCATTTACTAACTTTCAGACTAAGCTATTGTTCTAAAAGAATGAGATAAACTGTGCACACTGTCGTGAGTTCTTTGGAGAAAAGGAAGAAGGGTACCACAATTTTGATACATGAATGCCCACATTTAATAAGACATAGCGCAGTTCTGCTGAATACAGGATTAAAAGTACAACTATAATTTAGCTTTTGCTCTCACTGCTTAAAACACACACAACAGAACTGCTTTGTGTGACTTATTCTTTAGTCCACTTATTGCTTTGATTTAATCCTACTTTTCTTCTAGGAGTCTAAGCAGCATACATAATATTCATAATTTTATTTCCATAAATACACTGGGAAGTAGCTTGGCTGAGAAGAAATAACTACCTCAGAATCACCCAATGAGTCCCATGGCTAGAGATGAATAAATTCTCAGTCTCTCGGGATTGAAATATAACCTCTACACTCCATGCTAACTGCAGTCACAAAGGGCTACATGCTAAATGACCAAGGTAGGGGTTGCATAGGTTCGTGTGGTTAGGACTCTGAGTCAAAAGACCATTGAGAGGTTGATAGCTTGTCAGGTTCAAAACCCAAGATGGAATGAGTTCTCATCAATTTGCCCTAGCTCCTCCCACCTAAGCAGCTTGAAAGCATGCAAATGCAAGTAGATAAATAGGTACCACTTTGGTGGGAAAATAAAAGATATATATAAGGAGCCCCTTTGGGTATCCTCTGGGCAATGGAGATGTCATTAGCTAATCTTTTCAACCCAGAAGTGCCATGGTAGGTACTTCTGAAATGAATGTAGTAATGACCAAAGTCAGAATGCCTCCAGAACTGTAGTTAGATATTGTATCATCACTATATTGATCAGAAGCTTTTATTGCTTTTCTAGGTGTATTTTCTACAGGCATGTACAAGGTTCCCCTGCCCCCAAAATATTGAAAGCACTGTAATGATTTTTTCCCCAAATGTATCTATGTTTGGTCTATGAAAGGTACTTTAGTAAATGTAATTGTTAAGATTTGACAAATCTTATAAATATGACCAGAAGAAAGTTGAGTATAAAACCACAAGGCAGGACCAATCTTGAAGGGCTGGGGCTTGGTTTTCAGTTCTTGGAAGAATCACCTTCCACCTTTAACCCTGCTGGACTCTGAAAGAAAGGAATTGTCAGCCTGCTTTCCAATATTCTTGAAAAGAACATTCTGTTTTTGGTAGAACTCAAGGCTGTTGGTCTGGAGAAAACTATTCCTCCAAATCAAGCCAATCAGTTTAATGTTATCTGCATTGAGCAAATATGTTTAGGTAAAGACCAGAATAAAATCCTTTAATTTATTGAAAAAGGATGTATTCAAATTTGAAACAACATCTAAGAGAGGCTGACCTAGAAAACAATCCTTACTGCAAATGCTAAGACAGATTAACTTCTACTAGACTAAACAATTGCCTAAGTCTTTGATCTTTGTTATAGATACTGGAGTCATTTGTCCTGAAACTTTCCAACTAGACCTTGACTGCAGTTTTGTCTAATGATTCTGTTGGAAGTACAAGTTTCTGGCCAGAGTGCTCTATATGGCTTCAATTGGCAAATGAGGCTTAAGACAGGGTTCTGGATCAATATTATGACTGCCTCCACCCCACATTGCACTTAATTGACAATAAAGGAAATAACTGGAACACCGATAACAGCAGTGATCTGTGCCAAATATCTCTCTCTGTGTGTGCAGCTGAAAATATTCCAAATGTGAAATGTGGGATCTAGGACTTCTTTATGAGCATTATTTTAACTGAAACTGCAAAGATCATATGCAAGACACAAGAGCGTAATATTCACCTCCACCCAAATATTTTTTTGAGAGAAATAGTGTCAAGGAGAGATCCTTGGAAATCTCTAAGAAATTAAGATTTAAGGAATCATCAAAATTGAACTTTTTTTTCCAAAAAAATTGAACTATTGACATTGACCAATGCACCTTTAAAAAGTACCCAATGAATTGCATTTTGTAATATTTTTATTTCAACCTCCTTTTTTTTCTTTCAAAATTGTTTGGTTTTTCAGTCACTTCTGACTCTTGGGAACCACTGGATATAATTTCATCACAAGAATCTGTCAATAATTTCTTTGAGTTCTTGTAAGTTCTGCTTGTGTCATCAGTGATAATGCTAAGCCACCTTGATCCTCATCATCCTCTTATTAGCATTGTTAATGTCATTCTTTAGATAAAGCTATGACCCGAAGAAATAATCTCATGCCAAAAAACGTAACCGAGGCTAATGATACAATTCAGGAGAAGGTTGTTTTAAATTGCGCCAAAACATAATCAGTATTCAGAAGCACACAAAATAATTACTACATTAAATGAACTGAAAGAGGTGCATTAAGAAGTTAATGGTGGTTTACTGAGGGCTATGGGATATGCAGCAAACAAGATTCATTTATAAGGACTTTAAAACAAATAGTCCTCGACAGCTGAACAAGTTTTATTTATTTATTTATTAGATTTGTATGCCGTCCCTCTCCATAGACTGTGAAATACATTATAACCAAAATGAAAATATGTGGGAAGAACATTCTTGGACGAACAGTATGTCACAGAAATGAAAAGGTTTGCAAGCAATTTTTCTTCACTGGTGTAAACCAACACATTTACGAAGAATCAGCTTTTGGTATTTACGCAGTGTAACACAGAGGAACCAAAAGTGTAAATCTCCAGAAGCGATGGAAGAAAACAAACTCCCAGAATTTGAGTTTCAAGCTTCTGATGTGCAAACATCTTGCTCCTCAAGAGTTAGAAAGAGTATACTTCTTGAACCCTGTAGGACACTGATGGTGTATCTTTTTTCCCTTGGATGCCAAAACAGTGTGCACATGCACTATTGTGCATGCGCAAGTGCTCACACCCATAATTCAATGCCTGAGGAGGATGAAAACAGCTTCCGCTGCCCCCCAGTAGGCTCGTGTTTCGCCCTCCCAGGCTCCAAAGGCTTCCCTGGAGCCGAGGGAGGCTAAAAATCCCATCCCCCTGGATGTGCTCTGAAAGCCAAAAATGCCCTCTCAGGGCTTATGTCTGAGCCAAAAATCAGCTGGCTGGCACACACATGCATGTTGGAGTTGAGCTAGGACAATGGCTTGCATGCCAGCAGATATGGGTCCACGTGCCACTTGTGGCACCCATGCCATAGGTTCGCCAACACTGCTTCAGGCTACTGCTACATAAGATGCTACCTCTTCTGCCTCTGTTAATGGTATGTGAACAGTGGTACCTCGGTTCTCGAATGCCTTGGTTTTCGTACATTTCGGATACTGAACAAAATTTTCTGCAAAAATTTGCTTCGGTATCCGAACAAAAATTCGGATACTGAACAGAATTTTTTTTTTACTATCTGAAATGTGCGACCAGGGCAGCTTTGCAAAGCAGCTGCCACAAGATCTGAGGGGACAGGGTGAAAGGGAATGGGAGTCGGGATCTGACATGCCCCTCCTGGCCGCCGGCTTAACTTTTTCCTTCCCGGCGGCTTCACTTCATCACATGACATTCCTAACGCTGCTGCTGCTCCTCAAAGGGAAGCCGCTGGAGCCGCTGCCACCGGGAAGGAAAAAGTTGGTGCAGCTGCCTGGAGGTAACGAACTGAACCACTGAGGAAAGAAACCCCCCAAAGCTGCCAGTATTGCAGCCAGCCCTACCCTTCCTGCAGCTTGGAGCAGTTACATGGTAGAGACTGGGAGGCTCTTAAGAGGGCAGCCAGGAGGGGCGTGTCGGATTCCGACTCCCATTCCCTCTCACCCCGTCCCTTCAGATCTTTATCCCATAGGAAATAGAGGAAATTCTGTAGATTTAATTGGTTTCCAGCAAGTCAATGGGCTGGGAACCAATTAAACCCATTTCCATTATTTCCTATGGGATAAATTAATTCAGTTCTCGACCAAATCGGTTCTCGACTACACTTCTGGAATGAATTGTGGTTGAGAACCGAGGTACCACTGTATTTTTATTGGAGGCATATGTAGCCTAATTATCTGTTGTAGAGTGTATGTTTGAGATAATTTGAGTTTGACTGTGGCTGCAGATCCACCTTATGGTGATTCTTGCAGCATAGGCTAACCATTCCTGGGGACTGTGAAAAAATAGATACGACCAATTCAGCTTAGTTCATAATTCGGCTTCCTCCCTAGTTTTCTCAAGAGAATGTCACAATTTTTCCAGGCTGCCTCTAAGGTTTAATGTTGATGCCTTTGATGGACTTATCTAGACACCTTTGTACACAGGAAGTATGGAATGACAGTTAAATGTTGGTTTAATCAACAAGGTATTAAATTTGTGTTAAATCTTATCAATGAATCACAGAATAAATGGACGGATGGATGGATAACAAATACCTTTGCGTGAAACAGAAAGAAACAGGGCAGGTATTATAATATTTGGAGGAGATAATTTTTTTGAAACCTATTGTTTATGAATTTTAGCAAGTAGGTTAAGAAGTTAACACATTTAGACTGCTTTATTTATTTTATTTATGTATTTATTCGATTTTTATTTATTTATTTATTTATTGGATTTGTATGCCGCCCTTCTCCTTAGACTCAGGGCGGCTTACAACATGTTAGCAATAGCACTTTTGAATAGAGCCAGCATATTGCCCCCACAATTTGGGTCCTCATTTTACCCACCTCAGAAGGATGGAAGGCTGAGTCAACCTTGAGCCGGTGATGAGATTTGAACCGCTGACCTGCAGATCTACAGTCAGCTTCAGTGGCCTGCAGTACAGCACTTTACCTGCTGCGCCAACCCGTCTTTGTTATTTAAGCCAAATTTGATCAATTAAAGAATTCTCTTGGAAAACAGATTTCCTAATCTTTGGCTGGAACATCTACAAAGTCTCTTATTTTCACAACAGCCTTTATTGAGGAGTGGGATTGGGGGAGTGGTCTCTAGAGCTTAGACTAATATGACTATGGCTTCTTTCTCCTTCTGTCTCTAAAGCTGTACATTAAATAAACAAATCAACCCAAATTTTTCATTTGAGGTACAAACGACCAGGTTCAACTTATCAGCCTTTGGACACATCAAATAAATAAATAAATAAATAAATAAATAAATAAATAAATAAATAAATAAATAAATAAATAAATAAATAAATAAATAAATAAATAAATAAATAAATAAATAAATAAATAAATAAATAAATAAATAAATAAATAAATAAATAAATAAATAAATAAATAAATAAATAAACAAACAAACAAACAAACAAACAAACAAACAAACAAACAAACAAACAAACAAAATATGAAGACATAGCTATTGAGAAGGAGTCTTTAATATTGTAAAGGGTTAAAGATAAGAAGACCTGCAAAGTGAATGGACTCAATTACAGTGTAATGCATGCACTGTTGGAAGACCTAAAGGACCAGTTGAAAACAGAATTTGGAAAAAATCTATATGGTTGTTTTGATGGTATACAGTATTGTCAATCAACCAAGCAAGCAATCAAAAATGGCATACTGGTTTTCAGAGCCATAGCTTCTGGGTGAGAACAAACCTTCAGCTTGCAAAAAGTTGCACACTCCAAGATTTAGTGTAAGTATCGAGAAGGGGGTCTAGGATAACTCTCCACGGCCAATTCACTGTGACCAACTCACCACAGGACAACCAGCTGCAGGATGATTCCATGCTATATTAATCATTTCATTCAGTTACTTGTATTATTGGTGACCGTGTTTTCATCAAAATTATTGTAGCCCTTGTATTTCTGGATTGATTTTCTTTATTTTATTATGGTTGGTCATGGTTCCATCAAAATTTTTGTATTTGTTGAATTGTCCTGCGGTAAGTTGTCCTGTGATGCCCATAGGATAAAAATTGTATTATGATGACACAACACAATCCCTGTTCTTTCACCAGTGTTTTTCATTGCAGTGTTAGATTTAAATCAAAGAGCTCTGTGTGGTGTTTAAGAAATAGCCAAAACAAACAAATTTAATCATAGAAAGAAAAAGTTGGGGTTAAATTGTGTTGGGGGAGAGATCTCAACCCTTTTTATGTTTTGTGGTTGAGGAACTCCCTTTTTACAATATAATCTGTGTTGGCTTTGTGGGCAAAACAGCTCATTTTTGGACCTTATAAGTTCAGGGCAGAAAGTCATGCTTTGGTGCAGCTGCCCCAGCAGGGCAATAAAAAGATGATAGTTGGTAATTAGATCAGTTTTGCACTGCTGAGCAGATGTTTCTGCAGATAGATTTTGGCTGGCATTTACGGAGTCTCACAAGTGAATCTCATGGCTCTCATGGTGGGCTGTAAGTGCACTTGGAATAAATATTATGGATTATAAGGAAAGCCTCCGTGGAAATGTTGCTGCTCCCTAAAAATGATCCATTAAGTTGGATTGAAGGCTGACAAGAAAAGAAGGAAGGAAGGAAGGAAGGAAGGAAGGAAAGAAAGAAAGACGGAGAGAGACCAGTAGAGAAAGAGGGAGGAGGGGAGGAAGGCAAGAAGGAAGGAAGAAAGAAAGGAAGAAGGAAAGAAAAGAAAAGAAAGGGAGCAAAGCATTGGGATGTGAAATGAGCCTGGGGGGAAGCACTTTTTTTAAAAAAAGCAGTTCCCTGCAACTCCCTGCCCCCACTTCAGCTCTAGGGTGACAGGATTAAGACATGACTCTCGGGACATGATAGAATTAGCCCTCTACCCATGTCCGGGACCGCCTTCTGCCGCAAGAATCCCAGCGACCAATTAGGTCCCACAGAGTAGGCCTTCTCCGGGTCCCTTCGACTAAACAATGTCGTTTGGCGTGTCCCACGGGAAGAGCCTTCTCTGTGGTGGCCCCGACCCTCTGGAATCAACTCCCCCCAGAGATCAGGACTGCCCCCACCCTCCTTGTCTTTCGTAAACTTCTTAAAACCCAACTCTGCCGCCAGGCATGGGGAACTGATACATCTCCCCCGGGCCTATACAGTTTATGCATGGTATACTGTGTGTATGTTTTCTTTTTAATAAGGGGTTTTTAGTGACTTTTAATTATTAGATTTGTTATATATTATGTTATTGTTGTTGTGAGCCGCCCCGAGTCTATGGAGAGGGGTGGCATACAAATCTAATAAATAAACAAATAATAAATAAATATTTTAATTATTTTCATCCATTCTAAACCCTAACAGAACTAGTTAAACTTCCCCATGGTGATTTTAGACACCTCAGCTATTGACTTTTCTCCTTTAGCCCTTCTCTGCTGCATCCCAGCACATCTCTTTGCCATTTTGCCATTCGGGCAAGAGTCTATTGGAACTGTTGAACTCTACCTCTGCTTGTCAAAGGGCTGGATGTCTATCCAGCTGAGTTATGGTTCCATGGATGCAGATGAATGTTTCATGAGTTCTCTGATGTGGTTGAGAGATCCCCTGATTTGTAGCAAAGAATATGGAGGAGCTGTAAGGGAGAGCATTTGTTTGCCAGGTTATGTGTGGAGACTGTTAAAACCTTAATAATGTTTCCTTTTCTGTTGGCGCTTTGGTATTTCGGTTGGTGTTTTGTTTTAAAATGAATTTAATTTGCTGCCTCTGTATTTGGCAATTGCTTGAGAATTCGGCTCCATTTCTGATCTCACCGGTTCCTTGATTTTCATCATCATCCCTGAAATAAATCCTTGTTCTCCCTCTGACAAGCTGAGGCTTAAAAAAGACGGTTTGCCTTAGAATTGACACTTGACTTGTGATATGCCTGTGCCCTAGGCAATCAGTGCTTTGTGAATGAAGGGATTCATTGACAAGGTACATTTAAAAAAACAATACATTTGCAATTAGATTAGAATCTGTCCCGATTTATTTTACTTCTTGTGAAAATGCTGACTTACAAGAAGGACTCTCAGCTTTTTGTTGAGCCGGGTTGAGTCTGTCTGAACGGGCAGCGTTTGCTTATTGGGTAGAAACGGATGGGTTTCTAAATCAGGAACGTGGGAATGGGGCAGAGCATCCACTTTACAGTATTTTAGGTTATGGATGGATTACGGTGCTCCTCTCTCTCCCTCCTATTTCATTCAAGGGGAAAGGTATCCCACTCAGACTTTGGGGAAATAGTCTACCTATCCCTTTCTTTGAATTTGCATGCTTTTCCTTAGTTACCTTTATGGAGCTTACAAATGTATTGCTATCAATTCATTGCAAAGCTGTGTTTATTATGTACCAGAATTCAGGGCTCCTGAGCTTTAATTAAATGTTTCTTGTTTGCAAACCTTGGCCATGTGTTTCTATGCTTTCTGTTGATTACAGCATAGCTAGGGAGGTTAGTGATGAATAGATTCATAACTATCCCCTGACTAATTTATATTAATTGTCCTGATACCAGTATTACAAAACCTTTGTTTCTGCAAGGTTTGGAGGAGACTTCAATCCATTCTTCTTCTTCTTCTTCTTCTTCTTCTTCTTCTTCTTCTTCTTCTTCTTCTTCTTCTTCTTCTTCTTCTCCTTCTCCTCCTTCTCCTCCTCCTTCTTTTTCTATTTACGGTCTAAAAGTAAAATAGAAACAACTTTTGTATAAATGGAAAAAAACCAATTACTGTATACATAAAAAACAAAACAAAGGGAGCCTGAAATTAGAACTTCAGTTCTTCCAAAGAACAGAAATTATTGCAGGGTGATTAAGAGGTTATTCCCAGTAATCATCCAGCCACAGTTAATAAGAAAACTGCAGAATAGCAGGGTTTATGAAATGAAATTTTTAATTAATACTACAAAAGTCCTTTACGAGTGGGATTTATGTCTAAATAAATTCACAAACTAATAGAGACTTCTAGTCGTATTTCTGTAAGTGAAATGCATCAAATTTCCCTCTGCACAGTCAGAATTAGAAGCTCTGATTAACAGTATTAGAAGGTTAAGGTTAAAAAGATTAAAGAATAAGGACAATTCCAAGGAGTAACTTACTTTCAAAATTACTTTTATATAAGCAATATGAGTAAAACTCCTTTCATTTCTTCTGATTTTTATATTACAAAATACTGAAGCTTGCCTCTTTTGTGAAGGCAGAACAGACTGCATTGCTTTAATACATGCTGCTAGATACCTTATTGTAAAAAAAAAGAATTCTAACAGGTGGTAGCAAATTCTAATTAGTGAGCAAGATTTTGGAGGAAAATCTTGCAAACCATCCTCCTCAAAACTTGTATGGAATCGTTCTTCTGAAGTGTTACTTCTAGGTCCTTTAAAAATAGCTAATCCGTAATTCTCATCTACTGTATCTGGTGGTACAATAGTAAATACTGATGGAGACTAATAGGTCCTTTAAAAATAGCTAATCTGTAATTCCCATCTACTGTACCTGGTGGACAATAGTAAATACTGATGGAGACTAATAGTTTTCTATAGAAATATGGTCTGTATTTCTTTCCTATCCATAATCTGGATTTTTCTTGGATAATTACCATACTTTATTTTAAATTATTTTTGGGTGATACAGTCAGAGGGGGCAATTCCACTCCTTTCTTTTAACTTTTGGTGAATCCTCAGATCTAGTCGAATTCCAGTCCTATGTGGAACTGCATTTTTATTCCACTTCTACCTAAGGGTGGAAAAACAAGACTTCAAAATCACCTGAATATAGAAAACAGCTTCAGTTTCAAGCATTTAAAATTAATTGTACCAAAAATTACAATTAGGTCACAGTCTGCATGGTCATTTTCAGTTCTTGATCCGCTGTCTTGATTTTTAGAGAATGGATAAAGGTCTAAAAACTTGAAGTGGTTATATAGTGACACATTATTTTCACTATAAACAAGACAGCATGTTAAGAAATGAAAATAGGGTATATTGATAAGAATGTCATTAACTGATATCTAAGTACTTTTAAAGGTTACAGATATTGTGATGTGCTTGCTTAAGATGCAAAAGTTTTATAGAAAAAAAATAATTTAAAGTTTCAGAAGTGATATTATTTTGTTTCCACTGTAAAAAAAAGTATTTTGGGGTCCCTCCATGGTTTCAATTTCTGTTTCAAGTTGCATTAAATTGGTTTCATGAATATGCAATAGTATCATGTAAATATTTAAAGATGGAGCAATAATGCCCATTCATGTCCAAATTTTAATATTTTCTTAATGCTTTAGATGAGTATATAACTGCTATTTATACTGTTAACTAAAGGCAATTCACATACATTGTTTTCATCTTAAGTGACCCAGGATAATTAAGTTGGCCTCATATATGCCATGTATATAATTTGCAATAGGTTTTCCTAGCAATCATTAATCTTTGTCATTTTCCTTCTACACTATCCAAATTGTACTACACCAGTTGACTTTTAAGGATGGAAATACATGTTATTTCTGATACAGTATTGTCACTGAAATGGCACTTCCATATTTATTCCATTCACCCCCACTGGTAATATTCCAATATTTCCATATTGTGACATGATAATCATAAGTGGTTTGGTTATTCTTGCTGTCACTTTCCAGGCAGAATAGGATGCACATGTGTATTTCCTCCTTATACCAATTGGCAATACTTTTATCTGTGAATAAGTCAAGTCACTGTCAGAGCAGAGACACACTCATTACAAAATGTGTATATATCAGGGGTGAGTTCCTCCCAGTTCGGACCAGATTGCCTGGTTCTGTTAGTGCTGGTCTTTAAAAAGAATTCTTTTACTTGTAAAGAAGGATTGACTGCAGAACTGACTCTTGTCCGGATTCTTGTTTTTGTTTTGCTTTCCCATGAGATAGATAGATAGATAGATAGATAGATAGATAGATAGTTAGATAGATAGATAGATAGATGGATGGATGGATGGATGGATGGATGGATGGATGGATGGATAGTTTTAATCTATCTATCTATCTATCTATCTATCTATCTATCTATCTATCATCATCATCATTATCTATCTATCTATCTATCTATCTATCATCTATCTATCTATCTATCTATCTATCTATCTATCTATCATCTATCTATCTATCATCTATCTATCTATCTATCTATCTATCTATCTATCTTTCTATCTATCTATCATCTATCTATCTATCTATCTATCTATCTATCTATCATCTATCTATCTATCTATCTATCTATCTATCTATCTATCTATCTATCATCTATCTATCATCTATCTAATTGATTTCTAGGCCACCCTTCTCCTGAGACTCACATCTGTTGATTATGTTTGTTTGCTTGTTTAGGTTTCTACTCATCTCCCTCCTTCACCCATTAGTTAGGGTTAGTATTAACAGTCCATGATTGACAGTTACTTCCCTGAATCTATGTGCCAGCAATATAATTATAGCAAGGATATCAATCAATTTATGGTTAATAAACAGTGAGCAAAAATCTTTCTAACAGGAGATTTTAACAGTAGAGCAGAGTTTTAAAAAAGCAACACAATCTAGTTTCTTCAATAAACCATTGTTAAAACATGCAAAAACCTAAGCATATAACCTGTCAGTAACTCTGGTAAAGTAATTCTGTATTCTTACTAAAGTATGAAGTAAAAGTCTTTCTTTTTGCTTCTTTTCTTCCCATGATGATTGATATCCAAAACTGAAAAATTGAATTAGAAACTTTTACAAGGATGCAAAGCAAGTGGTTTCCTTCAAAATGCTTCTTCAAACCTTCAGCTGGACAAAAGAGCAAAAAAAGCAGCAATTTCCAAGAGAAATATGAATTTTTCTTAACCACTCAAAAATCAGCCTCTACATTCTTCCACATTCTCAGTGGATTGTGGCTTCTTCTTTTCTTGTTGCAGCCTGAAACATAAGAGCAGAAAAACAACAACAACATATGCCCTAAACTCAGGTTTACTGGTGAAGTGATTAAATAAGGATCATTTGTATGATTAAGTGCTGAAAAGGAAAGTACTTTCCCTGTGAACCTGTTGTGCAGTTCTCATTACCCAGAAGCACCACATATTAGTTGCAGCAAATTAGCATTCAAGCACTTTCTGGAGTGGCTGCTAATCACAAGCTGTTAATTACTGTCATTAGGTTAGACTGCTGAAGAGAGCAACTGAGGAATCATTCTCATGATCTTGGTAGTGGAGAGTGATCTTCACCAATAATAAAAACACACGTCAGACATACAGATATTGCAAATTGCCAAACTGCTGACGCGGTCAAAAAAAAAATCCGCTGACTCTTAAGTGGGATAGTGATGGATGCATTCTTGACACAGACTCAGTGTTCGGGCTTAGGAAATAATGAGTATCAATGTCCTAGCAAGGGAATATGCAAAGATGAAGGAGCTCTTTGTATCCTTAATTAAGGAAAATAGGAGCACAGCCTGTTCACAGATAAGTGACTGTACATAATAATCATGTATTTATGTAAGGGATTGCTATCCCATATTACTGTGGTGGCAATTAAGCTCTCAGAAAGTAGTGTTAATAAGGGATGTACTTGAATAAGGAAGCACATAATTACCCTGTAGATTAATTGGGAGGAGAAGCAAGTTTTAAAATATTTACTGTAGTAAGATTCAGTATCTCAAGTGTCTACCAGCAAAGTCTTGAGTTGCTACAGCAGGACTTGCACAGATGAAATCCTTTAGGATCTGGTGGTGCATATATTATAATTTTATCGCACTAGGGGCAAATGTACCTAGTAAGTGGACATTTTGTAAGCCCTGGGCTTTTTTAAAAAAGTGTGGGTGCTAGGGTCTGCTTATGTCCATTTTGGATGATTAATAATAATTCAGTATTTTAAGTAATAAATCTAAAATACACAATGTGTTTGATTCATTTTTATAAGATGCATAGAAACGTCACAAGAAGCATCATCTTAACACGAGCATTCTATCCTGGGTGCAAGAAAATTCATCCTCCACCCTTTCCTCTTATAGCGTGATCCTGATGGTGTTATTGCGACAGGGAGTGGAGCTAAAGATACGTAAGTACAGTGAAAGCTCATTTTAATGGACCACTTGGGGAAGGAGTGTCTGTTCCTCTCAAGTGACTATTAAATAGAGAATAACATCATTTGCGTAATGAAGTCATTACATAAATGATGGAACTCACCACAGATGTCATAAAATTAACCTAGGTTTAAATGCCTGGATGTTTTCAAATGCAAGGAACTTGGCTGCTGTTTAGGAGGAGACATGGAAGGCAGTGTTGGGGAGAAATGTCCATCTGGGTTCAGTTCTAAGTAGGAAGAAAGACACTGAAAACATGGAGGCTGGAGAGATGATTTAATGGTGAATAGGACCACATGGTTTGAGGTCTTGGGCAGTTGATCACATGGAAGTGAAAGAGAGATTTATCCCCTCTCTTGGGCCCCACCTTGGCGCTTCCTGTTATTGTGTAAGGGCAGGTATCCCATTGGTTGCTGTAGGGGTCATTTGCTAATCCTAGGAGTTTGTCTGAGATAAATCTGGTTGAACTGTGGGCTGATGTAATGTCCCCAAGTGATTTTGCAATGAAATGAGCCCTGCTGTTTATTTATTTATTATTTATTTATTTATTAATTAGATTTGTATGCCGCCCCTCTCTGTAGACTCGGGGCGGCTCACAACAACAATAAAAAAATTCAAGACAAATCTAATAATTTAAAAACATTAAAAAAAACCGTTATTAAAGCAGACATACACACAAACATACCATACATGAATTGTATAGGCCTGGGGGAGATGTCTCAATTCCCCCATGCCTGATGGCAGAGGTGGGTTTTAAGAAGTTTACGAAAGACAAGGAGGGTGGAGGCAGTTCTAATCTCAGGGGAGAGCTGGTTCCAGAGGTTCGGGGCTGCCACAGAGAAGGCTCTTCCCCTGGGACCTGACAAATGACATTGCTTAGTCAACAGGACCCGGAGAAGGCCAACTCTGTGGGCCCTAATTGGTCACTGGGATTTGTGCGGCAGAAGGCGGTCCCGGAGATGGGTAGAGGGCTAATCCTATCATGTCCCGAGGGTCATGTCTTAAACCTGTCATCCTAGAGCTGAAATGGGGGCAGGGAGTTGCAGGGAACTGTTTTTAAAAAAATATGCTTCCCCCCAGGCTCATTTCACATCCCAATGCTTCACCCCAGGTATGATAATGCTTCCCCCCAGGTATCGCAGTACCGTGGGTCGTAACCTAGCAAAATACTGCACCCATCTTACTTGTTTTGGTGACAGACACCATGGTGTTTATATAGCCTTGAGTTTTTTGTAACCCATCTACACCTCAAATGCCTGCTAAGGACTGTTCAGGGATCTGACAGGCTCGACTGGTGGTTTTGGCAAGTGATCTGTGATTGTGATTTTAACAGCTGCTGTGGGGTACACTCTGCTGCTTGATGGCCAAGAAGTTGCAATGGGGACAACAAAGTGAGGGCCAGGCAGGTGGGCCCGGAGCCCGTGGCAAAGCGACACTAGTTCATTGGCTGTCATCTGCCTGTTTGGTTTTCGGGGTCTGTTGTGATTCCGTCTGAGGCCCCTCAGGGAACTGCTGATCCTCTGCCGGCTTCCTGCTCAGAGGGGGAGGATGAGGAACAGGAGGTTCAGGCAGACGGGGAGGAGGAATCTCAGGCTGAGGGAGAGGGAGGACAGCCAGAGTCCCCCGAGAGGGAGCTCTCCCCAGCAAGCAGCCTGGATTCCTTAGATGAAAATGCACAAGCAATAATCGATCTCCGGCAGAGAAGAGCAACACAACGAAGGGGACAATTAGCCAGGTACTTTCAGCACTAAAGAGGCAACAGCTGGGTTTGGGTGTGGTGCTCCCAACAGCTGGGTTTGGGTGTGGAAAGGCTGAAAAGGCAGACCCACCCTTCCTGGCTTGTGGAGTATTATCTTTGGGAGTCCTGGGACCTGGCTGTGATCTTTGGCGTCTTGGAATTCTGGTTTGTGACTTTGAATACTGAAACCTTGGGGGGAAAAGGTGTGGGTCTTATTCTCTACAGTGGTGGGTGTGCCAGCAAGAAGTCTGCTGTAGTGTCTGGCCATCAGGACTCTGCTGTGAAGTCTCATAGCCTGCCTGTTGGGAAGAACAGGTTTTTCTCTGTGTTTATTTTTCAAACTATAAAGTGCTTTTGCTTTTACCAGCGTGTCTGGCTGCTTTTTCCAGTTGGTGTTGAAGTCTGGGGGCACCCAGACAGAACAGGGTCCGAGTCCCAACTCCCTTGGCTGGAATTCCTGCAACCCAGTATCCAGTTTTATAGCAGCTCAGAACCAGTCTTGTATATGATATGAAAGATCCCAGGACACTCAGGCTTGGCAGCTGTCACGATCCTGCCCTGCCTGGAACTGATGAACCAGGAGATGCTCTGGTGGGGCTGCCCACCTAGCTGGCTAAACTCCCAGACATATTCTTTCACTGGCCAGCCTTGTTGCTTTAAATATCTTAACTCCTCCTCTGCTTGCTGTGTCCAAGACCCATCCTCAAATCGAGCCCTCAATGCCTCCAAGAATAGTATCACGTCCACCAGCTATTAGAAAAGGAATGTATGAACAGAGGATAGCAAGTCTTTCTTTGTGTCTCAGTTTTGTAGCATGGTAATACTAAGGCCATTTCAACTGAAGTTGTGAAACATTCCAAAGCTTTGTACAAAAATAGATGGTGGGTTGCAGTGGTTGTCTTCTTTAATGGAGGAGCATGGGCTTTCCCCCCCTAACCCAGGAGTCAGCAACCCATAGCTCTGGAGATGCATGTGGCTCTTTCAACCCTCTGCTGCAGTTCCCTGTCACCAGTCGGCACCACAATTTTGAGAGGAGCTTCTAGTTAAGGTGTGGGGGAAGCAGGGCATGTCAGAATGAGACTCTATGGCAAGGGGCAGGCTTTCCAGTCAGCTCCCCAGTTGATAGGTCTTTCAGTTAGGACAGGAAGAGGAAAAAGAATGCTGTGCTAGGAGGAGACTCTATGGTGGGGAAACTGGACTTCCGGCCAGCTCCAGAATTGAACCAGGGGTTTCTGGTTAGGATCTTTGTGGCTCTTTGAGTGTTTAATGTTGCCGACCCCTGCCCTAACCAAACAGGAGAAATGTGATAGCACTTTCCTGTTCAGCCATTCTCTCTGCTAAAAATGTGATCTGGATTCAACCACTGCAGGTTCTGAAGGCCCTTGGTGCTACTGGGTAGAGGAGGAAGCCCCAATAAACCAGCAGTTGACACTGAGAAACAAACAATTATGTTAAACAATAGTCCTGTTAGCAATAGATTCTGGACAAGCAAAGTAATGTGATGTAGTAGAAGGAAAAAGGACACTGAGATGATCCATTAGCAAAACCAGTTTCTGGAAACTGTTAGATGAATGGATTGAAGTTTGATCTATTAACAACTGTAAATAATGACAGCTCACATCAAAACGTGATGATCATCAGTTCAGCTCTGATTAGGAGACACTGGAAAAATAGCTATTACCAGCTATTTTTGTCCTACGTTGGAGATCTTTGCATATTCATACACTTTTTTTTTAAATGTAAAACAAATATTTTAATTGATTAATGTACATTTATTTAAATTTATTTACACTTAACACTTGCCAGGCTTTATCATCATCATCATTATATTAAGTATGGTTTGGGTTTTTTACTATTTAAAGTCATAGAGACTATAGAAACCAGTAACTGCAAACAGAGGAGTGTCACCCCTTGCAAGATGTGACATGTCAAGGCCAAAATGCCTACATTGAAATAAAGTTGACATATACAGTATATATATATACCTCCACACGTGTGTAGCTATTATAAATGTGGGACAGGATATTCAATGTTAGATGAGTGTGGAAAGGGTATCAGATGTCAGCCTCAGGACCTAAAGGCATGAGAAGTTAGACAAGGTCAGAGGCTTGTCACAGAAGTTTGAGTGGCAGCTAAGCACAAGCCACAAAGGCTGATAGGAAGCATGAAGAGAACACAACCCAACTCAGCTAGTGTTTGAAAGGATCATGTTCATATTTGCAGTTAAAGAACAAAACAAAGGAAAACAAAGGATTGCTAAGAACACAAGATAACCCCAATATATTTGTTAAGATACAGCTGATTCAAAACAGTTAGAGAAATGCCTGATTATCATCCAAGTGAATAATTCATGAAAGACTCCAGCCAAAGTCTAAACCAAAATCCTATAAATTTAAGAAAGATCAAAAGGACAAGTTGCTTCTTGTGTTGGGAGGTGCTGTATAGATGGAGGAAGTGAATCCCTATTGGTCTTCTTGACAATTCCTTTATTTGTCTTGCTTTCTCCAAGTTGAAACTTTGTAAATGTTGCTTTCTGTATATTATTATTATTATTATTATTATTATTATTATTATTATTTATTAGATTTGTATGCCGCCCCTCTCCGTAGATTCAGGGCGGCTCACAACAATAACAAGAACAATGTAAGAACAAATCTAATAATTTAAAAAACGCTAAAAACCCCATTACTAAAAGCAAACATACACACAATTATACCATGTATAAACTGTATAGGTCCGGGGGAGATGTCTCAGTTCCCCCATGCCTGATGGCAGAGATGGGTCTTAAGAACTTTACAAAAGGCAAGGAGGCTGGGGGAAGTTCTAATCTCTGGGGGGAGCTGGTTCCAGAGGGTCGGGGCCGCCACAGAGAAGGCTTTTCTCCTGGGTCCTGCCAAATGACATTGTTTAGTCGACGGGACCCGGAGAAGGCTAACTCTGTGGGACCTAACCGGTCGCTGGGATTCGTGCGGCAGAAGGTGGTCCCGGGGGTACTTTATTATATATGGCCTTATTCACATGGTACCATATTAGCCCAAATACACCAAAAAAAGTCTGTATTAGAATTAGCCCAAAATGTCATCTTTTTGTATGAACTGGAATCAAACGTCAAAGCCTGTCTTCAAATATTTCAGAATGTCTTGCAATCATTAAGGGTAGAAAATCAATTTTTTGAAAAACTGACATTCCTCACAATCTAATCTGTCGTACAATTGATGTGTTTTATATTAGAACTCTTCTTTATAATTTTGATAAAGACCAATTGAAAATAACAAAATGCACACACGTAGTTTCTACAATTGATTTCGGGACTGATTGAAGCCGTTTTCTTCTATTTCTTTAAAAGAGTGATCAGTGAAATCTACGATTTTCTTCTAACCTTTATTTTTTTTAAATCCATGATTATTGCATTGCCTATGGAGTGGAGAGATAGGTTGCAGAGATAACATTCAGAGATGAACAGTATAATTGTGTGTGTGTATGTGACTTCAAGTCAGTATTGATTCCTAATAATTTCCTGGATTAACCCCTGCAGCTTTCTTGGCAAGATTTTTTGGGAAGTGGTGTGCCCTTGCCTCTCTTCCTACGCCTAACCTACCAGCAATGGGTTGCTCCCAGTTCAGCCCAGTTCTTAGAACCAGTAGCGGCAGTGGCGGGAGGCTTCGCTCATCTACCCAGGATGTTCCAGCCACCCGTTTGGGATGCTTCTGCGCATGCACACACACAAACCAGCAGTAAAGGGTTTTAGAACCCACTACTGGAATGGACCCAGCAGTTTTTGAACCCAAGGAGGAACATGAACTCAGGGTTCCCCAGTGCCCTAACCACTTCACTAAACTGGGTGTAATATAGCAAATCAAAAGACCACCAGGGAATGATGGAGAATGACATTATATAACTCAAGTAAACAAACCAGATCAAACTCTGAAATGAACCCCAGAGAGGTAGCCTAAGCCACAAGTAATAGATTCCCAAACACTGTTAAATGGCACTTCAGGCTCAAAGAAGGGCTGGTTCATTGCCATTATTTTAAACCCAGCCAGTTGCAGGCTATGCCTCTTATGTTTTGGCTTGATTATTAGGCTAATGATCTGTCAGCCTCTGAGGTCTTAATCCTTGGCAGCAGAACCAAGCAGAGACAAGCAGGAGAATGGTGCCTAGATTCTCTTTGGGTTATTGTGCTGTCCTACAGAGCTTATAGTTTCAAGGGAGATATCCACAGAGTGGTCAGGGAGAAGGAGTCAGCAACTTACCCCATCAAATTGGCTGAGTTTGCTGTTCTGATGAGCAATGGAGTGACATAGGCAGGCAGATTCTTCACAACTGGCTATCCTCCCAAGTAAACTCAGGTTTTGTTAGATTCACATGCAAATGAAGTCGCGAGCTTCAGTAACAGTTCAACACGTTATTTCTCTCCAACCTGTATCAGGAGCAGAACTGCTGGCAGGCTTCAGGGAAGCCGCTTTTAAGAGTTTCCCTGAAGGCTGATGGATGGCCACTGACAGTCATTCAAAGTTCCCACCACTCGACAAGCCAATCAGCAGCTAGTATGCAAATAATTTAACGTATGTATGTACATACATAACAGGCTTACTTTAAAGCAAAGTGTTGGTTATGACTTATAAATCCCAGCGACCAATTAGGCCTCACAGAGTGGGTCTTCTCCAGGTCCCGTCAACTAAACAATGTCATTTGGCGGGGCCCAGGGGAAGAGCCTTCTCTGTGGCAGCCCTGGCCCCCTGGATCCAACTTCCCCTGGAGATCAGAATTGCCCCCACCCTCCTCGCCTTTCGTAAGCTCCTTAAAACCCACCTCTGCCATCAGGCATGGGGGAACTGAGATATTCTTTCCCCCTAGGCCTTTACAATTTATGCATGGTATGTTTGTATGTATGTTTGGTTTACAATAAGGGTTTTTTAGTTGTTTTAGTATTGGACTGTTACATGCTGTTCTTATTACTGTTGTTAGCCGCCCTGAGTCTACGGAGAGGGGCGGCATACAAATCCAATAAATAAATAAATAAATAATAAATAAATAAATAAAGCAGCTCTTCCTTGTATTCTAACACCTTTTCTGATGTTATCCCAAGTAATCTATACTTGGTGAACTCAACATACATTTTCCAGTGTGTGTGTAGGCTTTTGAATTCAGGAGGTTCTGTTTTATTCTTAGGGCAATTCACCCAGAGAACTCTATTATTTAGCCTGCAGTCCTAAATTAGAAAGGGCCAATCTAGTGTCATTTAGCAGTTAGTAGAGGATTGCACTGAAAATGTGCTACTTTTCTTTGAGTATGTTCTTTGCATTAGATCCAGACTTAATCATATTTAGAAGAAATCAACTTAAATCAGAATAGAATACAATAGAATGGAATTCTTTATTGGCCAATTGTGATTGGACACACAGGGAACCTGTTTTGGTGCATATGCTCTCAGTGTACATAAAAAAAAATAGATTTGTCAAGAATCATGTGGTACAACATTTAATGATTGTCATAGGGGTCAAATAAGCAAGGAAGAAACAATCAGTGATATGTTATTAGTGATGAATAAATCCCACTATGTTATTAGTGATGAGATCATCCAAGGGCATGGGGTGAGGTATCATCAGTATGCTGATGATACCCAGCTTTACATCTCCACCCCATGTCCAGTCAGCGAAGCAGTGGAAGTGATGTGCTGGTGCCTGGTGGCTGTTAGGGTCTGGATGGGTGTCAACAGGCTCAAACTCACCCCTGACAAGACGTAGTGGCTGTGGGTTTTGCCTCCCAAGGACAATTCCATCTGTCTGTCCATTATCTTGGGGGGGGGAATTACTGACCCCCTCGGAGAGGGTCTGCAACTTGGGTGTGCTCCTCGATCCACAGCTAACATTAGAGCACCATCTTTCAGCTGTGGCAAGGAGGGCGTTTGCCCAAGTTCACCTGGTGCGCCAGTTGCAGCCCTACTTGGACAGGGAGTCACTGCTCACAGTTGCTCATACCCTCATCACCTCGAGGTTCGACTACTGTAACACTCTCTACATGGGGCTACCTTTGAAGAGTGTTCGGAAACTTCAGATCGTGCAGAATGCGGCTGCGAGAGCAATCATGGGCTTTCTTAGATATGCCCATATCTCGTCAACATACCGTGGCTTGCACTGGATGCCGATCAGTTTCCGGTCACAATTCAAAGTGTTGGTTATGACCTATAAAGCCCTAAATGACATCAGACCAGAATATTTTTGGGACCACCTTCTGCCGCACAAATCCCAGCAACTGATTAGGTCCCACAGAGTTGGCCTTCTCCGGGTCCCATCGACTAAAAATGCCATCTGGTGGGACCCAGGGGAAGAGCCTTCTCTGTGGTGGCCTGGCCCTCTGGAATCAACTCCCCCCAGAGATTAGGACTGCCCCCACCCTCCTTGCCTTTCAAAAGCTCCTGAAAACCCACTTATGTCACCAGGCATAGGGAAACTGCTATGCCCCTTAGCTACTATGGTTTATGTTGTGTGTTTGTTTTTTATAATAAGGGTTTTAAATTGTTCTTTTAACATTAGATTTGTACATTGTGTATTGTTGTTTTGAGCTGCTCCGAGTCCTCGGAGAGGGGCGGCATACAAATTTAATAATAATAATAATAATAATAATAATAATAATAATAATAATAATAATAGTTATTGTTGTTGTTATTGTCATTGTCACTGTCACTGTCACTGTCACTATCACTATCACTATCACTATCACTATCACTATCACTATCACTATCACTATCACTATCACTATCACTATCACTATCACTATCACTATCATCATTATCATTATTATTATTATTATTATTATTATTATTATTATTATTATTATTATTATTATTATAAAAAGATCTACGGTTGAGCAAATTCATGAGTATCTATAGATTATTTTACAGGGTACATTGAACATGTTTACTGAATTACTGTGCTCAAATTTTCTGAATTTGCATAAAGTTTTAAGTCTTAAATCAGTTATGCTGCCTGACTTCAAATAAAGGACTTGTATCTGTTTATCATTACTACTATTTTGAAATACTACTTGTGTTTCAATATATGAATGGATAAAGTATTGGTGCATAATACACCATATTTAATTGTGATTGGAAAGAAGAAAATTTGGTTAATTGATGTAGCAATACCAGGGGATAGTAATTGAAGGCAAAAGATTGGAGAATATCACAAAGTATCAAGACCTGAATATTGAAATAGAAATATTGTGGCATAAAATGGCTATGGTGGTGTCCATGGTTATTGGCACACTGGGTGCCATATCAACAATCTTGGATAGTACTGAGAACATCTGCGTATTGACAAAATGTCCATCTGTGAATTACAAAAAGCCACAGTGCTTGGATCCACACATATAATATACTACATCGATACATAACAACATCTTAAATTCTTGTGAAGAGATCAGTGTGCATGAAATCCAGTGCCAACTAAACAACCAGCCAGCAGTTGTGATTTCCCATTTTTTGTGTACATATTATTATTTTATATGTGAGGGGGACTCATCAATACTTGTTAAATACTGTGAAATTTAGAGCATGAGAAATAGATGCAATCTAGACAAGTTTATTATCTATCTGTTAATTTCTAAATCATATTAAAATTATAACCGGATCCTAAATGTATTTATTGAGAATTAGTTCTGTGGAACTTTCCCCAGTTTAATAATTTGGGATGACAGCTAGTATGTTTAAAATCTCGGTGTTCAGGCAGAATGGTTCTTGGAATATAAGTATCTGAAGAAGGAAATCTGTTTAATGAGACCATCCTCTGAGAATACAATTCCCTGCTATTAGGTTTTTTGTGAATTAATGAATATCTCAACTAGAAGATCCAAATCTTGCCCTTGAACTTGAATTTGCAGCTCCTCCTCCATTTAATTAACCAAATAGCTTATCTGCACTATAGTTGATCAAAGGTTACTTTAAAAGATTCTTTGAAGTGAAGCATATATTTTTTTATGAATCTTATCTTGTCTTGAAAACAAATAAATCACTTCAACAAATCTCTTTAAAGATTCTCCTCCCACACATTATGTGCTTATTTAAGGGGTTGAGCTTAAGTTGAAGACAAATTTAATACCCCTCCCTAAAAGCTAGCATTTAAGGTTAATAAATAACTTGAATCCATCTTGGTGGTGCCAAGAAGAATTAGATATGACACTTGAAATAGTTTTGATTTAGGCTTGACTGGTATGAAAAGACATTCTTTTCAAATCATGGCATGTTAAACACACCATAGCAGCCTTATATTAATTGCCTGATGTTGGAAGCAAAGAGTTCATGTTACTATTAAACATTATCTTTGGACCAGGCTAATAAGTAACATGTATAATTCCAGTGTGCCTGAAGTCTGAAAATCTAGTTTATATGGTTTACATTTATTCTCTACTACAGGTTTTTTTAAATTGTGATTAGACCATTAGATAACATCTTTGTTGTATTTCCACATGATGAGTTAATGGGTCTTTACTGGGTTTTTAAAAACCCTTTTGGCAGATTATGGTCTGTCTTCTATGCACTTAAAGAATGAAAAACACAAGGTTTGCTGAAATAGAATAATATAGTTTGTAAATAAGTCATCACAGAATAAACATCACAGATACAACTTCCATATTATTTAACTATGTTGCTTATCGGGTGGGCTGGTTCATATATCCTATTGCTTGTCTTCATGAGAGGAAAAGTAATGAGAAATCAGTTAAACAAATAGGAGACGCAATGCATTATTACCCTAGGTCATTTAACGTGATATGTGAACAGAATGATACAAGCTTCCTTCTTCTGTAGTTTCTGGACGCTCTGAGTTCTTGTTAAACTGGTTTTGAATTTTTTCGTGTAAAATAAATTCTTTAATTGGCACACTTATTTTATTTAGGCCAGTGTTCCCCAACCTTGGCATCTTTAAGATGTGTGCACTTTGTGTCTATGGAGATTCTCTATCATCCAGGTGAGGGGGTCCTCCAACTTGGCAACATTAAGACTTGTGGACTTCAACTCCCAACTCCAGCTATGCTAGCTGGAGAATTCTGGGAATTGAAGTCCACAAGTTTTAAAGTTGCCATGTTTGAAGACTCAGGTTATAATTGTGATTCAGGTCATAATTGTCCCTAAGGTACACTTCCAAAAATTAACTGCTTTCTTGGTTTTCCCCTTGAAAATGTTACACTTCTCATCCAAGAACTGAACTGAATTTTAAAACCTTCTTGGATGAGAAGTGAAACATTTTCAAGGAAGAAACCAAGAAAGTCCAATAGCCTTTTCAAAAGTATGTCAAGTTCATTTCCCAGAATTCCCAGCCAGTCAGGAAACTCTGGGAGTTGACATAATGAGCCGGGGTGGTGCAGCAGGTAGAGTGCTGTACTGCAGGCCAATTAAGCTGACTTGTAGATCTGAAGGTCAGCGGTTCAAATCTCATCACCGGCTCAAGGTTGACTCAGCCTTCCATCCTTCCGAGGTGGGTAAAATGAGGACCCGGATTGTGGGGGCAATAGCCAAGCTCTGTTAAAAAAGTGCTACTGCTAACATGTTGTAAGCCGCCCTGAGTCTAAGGAGAAGGGCGGCATAAAAATCAAACAAACAAACAAACAAACAAACAAACAAACAAATAATGATGTTACGGTTGAAAAGCACTGATTAAGGCATGTATGTAGACATCTTTATTATGTAAAGCTCCTTTTTCCTTCCAGAGTGTTAGGAAGGGGCTTTCAAGATGAACCAGGCTCATCCCTTCTAAGACCAGCAGTTTAGGAGGGGGGGGGGGAAATGTCATTTTTGAGTGATGACTGTCAAACCTTTGCAGAAGGGTTGGGACTGAGATTAAGGCAAGGTAAAAACAACAGTGGCCCAATGCGTTGCAAGTTGTGCCCCTTCTGTAAAACCATTGTGATGTCACTAGCATACCAAAGCAGTATAGCTTGAGCAGGGGTAGGCAAAGTTGTATCTTCTATGACATGTGGACTTCAACACCCAGAATTCCTGAACTAGCATGATTGGCTCAGGAATTCTGGGAATTGAAGTTCAGAAGTCATAGAAGATCCAACTTTGCCTACCCCTGGCTTGAGCCATGAGAACTCAATATTGCTTTTGTCATTTGATAAAAACAATGAGGTCTCTGGTGCTTAGCTAAATACTGTTGAAAAATAATGCCACTATCAAATGCTGCTATGAAACTAGCTCTCAATGTTAAGATATTTTGCCTGATGTTTTGCTAGCCCACCCATTGGTTCTGGTCCTCTCTGTTAGAGCAGCAAAGCTGGTTATCAAGGGTCTCCAACCTTGGCAACTTTAAGAGTTGTGGACTTCAACTCCTCGAATTCTGGGAGTTGAAGTCCACAAGTCTTAAAGTTGCCAAGGTTGGAGATCCCTGCTTTAGATATTTAGGGACCAATGTCATATGCCCTCTTTGATTTTTCTTTTGATGGCTACCATTCATTCAGCAAGCCTGGCCTTGCACAACATCAGCTGAAGCCAGCCCACATTTCTACCAAGATTTCCCCACCTTTTAATATCCTATTATGGTACTTGGGATTTGGGTGATTTTCTTTATCAAAACAAAAAACAAAATCCATGGTTGCTGCTGAAGGAATACAATTGAAATGCTTGCATGAATTGGGAAATAGACTAGACAGGATTTTTTTCTAATGGCCAAAGTTTAATTTGGAAAGATGGCAACCCAGTTTCTTAATGGCATCATTTTAATTTGCACAATTAATATTTTGGATGGGTGGAAATTCGCTGGATTACACTTGCATTATACTTTTTCCTCAGTTTAAATGATGTACAGTGGCTCATTACATGGCTGTGCTAAAAGTTCTGGGCCGATGGACAATGCGTCCTGGGAACCGTAAGGCATTTTTCTCAGTATTTGTACTCAAATTACTTTACTTATAGTCCATCATGGGAAGAACCGAAAATGGAATCGCCAGCATCATTGTGATGCTGGGACAAGTGCAGTTCTCTTCCCAATTCCATGTCACTTCTGTTATCAGCTTCATTCTGGGAGCAATTATAATGTAATTGGCTTTCAGGCAGATGATGATGGTGTTCAAATGGCTACGCTACTTCCCAAACATTAAGTGCATGGTCTGATCCCAGTGCATATGCTCGATTCCTTTCTTTCTGCTTCTGTTCAATTTTAGAGCCCAGATGATGAGCTAATCTTCTTCACAGAGCAGACCTAAAGATGCGTCTGGTCAGTCTCATTGTTGGCAGAGTCCAGGTCCAGATGCAGTCAGGAATCGGGACTAGAAACCTGATGAGACCCTTCCAGCAAATTTGGAACAGAATGAACTTTCCCCTTATACTCACAGGCTGGTTGTTTTAAATATGGTGCACATGCAAAACGTGGTTTGCTTTTTATGGCTTTGTGCTTTGTGAACCTAGACCCTTGATGGTGAAACTATGGCATGTGAGCTCAGGTCCGGCGTTGGCCAACTGATTTCGGGGCCTTCTGGGCATACTGGGAGTTGGGAAACAGGTTGTTTCCAGCCTCTGGATGGGGTGAAGATGGCCATTTGCATCCTCCCCAGGCTCCCTTGAAAGGCTCTGAAGCCTTTGAAGAGCAAAAAAATGGAACTTCTGGTCCAATCGGAAGTCACCAAACAAAATGTTTCCAGCCTCTGAATGACCTCCAGGGAGGGAGAGTGGACACTATTGTCACCCTCCCTAGGCTCCTAGAAAGACTTTGGAGCTTGGGGAGATAAAAAAAATAGGCCTTCCGGCTTAATCAGAAGTTTGCAAATGTGCCATTTTCTGCCTCCAGAGGGCCTCCAGGGTGGTGCGAGAAGGCCATTTTTGCCCTCCCCTGTCTCCTAAAAAGGCTCTGAAACCTGGAGAGAGCAAAAAACTGGTGTGCCATCTCATGCTGGGAGTGGGGGAGGGGGGTGCAAGGAATTATAAGTGTGGGCACACATGCATGCAACTCCCCTGCCTCCCCCCTTTTGGCACACAAACTAAAAAAGGTTTGCCATCACTGACCCAGACATTTTGCTTTCTATACCAGGGTTAATGGCTTATAGTGTGATCCATAGCTTTGTCAATTGGTACTTCCCTCAATAAATCTTTATTAACAATTAACAGCTTGGAATGTAAACTCAGGTATGGTTTTAGATCCCTAGTGATGTTCGTCCATCGTGTTTGAAGAGGACCTTGATATCTAGCAGGTTGTGGGCTGTCTGCAATGTGTAAGGCCTACATGGGCACAAAATGTTCTGCCACATGTTGAGCAGATATATGTGGGCACCATTATTTAAGCATTTGTAGCTCTGACTTTGCGGAGTGCTCATTTCTCTTCTGGTATGAATGTTCTTCTGTCCTCAGATGTTGGTCAATCTTGTGCCAGGGTTCCCAGGAGGTGGTGTCGATATCGAGGGACTTGAAGGAGGCTTTCAACGTGTTTTAGTATCGCTTCCTTTGTCGCCTGTGCAATCACTTTCCTTTAGACAGCTCACCATAGAGGAGCTGTTTGGGGATGTAATGGTCTGGCATCCTAGCAACATGGCCTGCCCAGTGTGTCTAAGCTCTCATCAGCAGGGTGGGAATTAATGGCAGCCTGCTCTGGAGAGGACCTCAGTGTCAGGCACCTTATTCTGCCACAGGATCCTCAGGATTCTATGGAGGAAGGCAGGGGTGGGCTACTGCCTTGATGGGGGGGAACGTAGTGGGGTAGCGAAAATGGAGCTCCACCCCAGAGCATCCAATTTGCACTGATAGATGTTGAAAGAAAATGCAGGGCGTCCTGCATAAGCCACACCCACAGTGTGGTTGTAAAAATTTTGGTAGCCCTTTACTGGAGGCAGGTCATGTGGACGTGGTTCAGTTGTCTAGCATGTCTCCTGTATACAATCCAAGTCTCACTGATATATACCAGAGTAGTTAGCACTACTGCTCAGTTGATTTTGAGCTTTATAGCAAAGCTTATTTCACGTCAGTCCCACACATTGGTCATTAGTAAGGGGCGAGTACAAGTACACTAGAGTGTCTTCCGTCCCCTGTCCTATTGCTCTCCTATATCTCCTATTCCTTTCTTCTATTCCTATATATCTTCTTCTATTCTTTCATTGATATGTTCTATGACTATATCTTCTTTTCTATTCTTTCATAGATATATTTTACTATGAGTATCTCCTCTGTAACCTTCATCATATATATATACCCACTAAAACTCTCATTGTGTATTGGACTAAATAAATAGATAGATAGATAGATAGATAGATAGATAGATAGATAGATAAATAAATAAATAAATAAATATAGTCTGCCACTTGTAGAGGTGTAGAATGGACACATCTTTCAGTTCCTGAGGAATGGATCCTTGATTCCAGAAAGACTGGAACATCTGACCTTATAGACTTCTGCTAGTGTTGCATCAGATCCTGGGGCCTTGCCACTGGACAGCTGGTTGATGGCCTGTAGGGTTTCAATCTTAGATGGTGGGGAGTCCAAGCTGTGGCTGATATCCATCTGGAGTATTCTGTCGATCGCCTCGTTGTTGATGGAGGATGTGTGGTTCAATACAGACTGTAAGTGCTTGGCTCAATGCTGTAGAATCAAGGCCCTATTTGCTGAAAAGCACAGTCTTCACTGTGCTTATCAGAATGACTCATCATCAACAGCTAAGAAAAATTCCTTCAACAACACTCGCAGGATCGTAGGAGCTGGCTCTCCGACAACTGACAAGTGCAAGCAAACCAGGAGCACTTCACCCCTGCAGTTTCTTTATTGTATAGTGGTTTTGTATAATATTACAGTTGAGGAAATAACAGCAGAAGCCTGCTCTTCAGTTTGAAGGCTCCCAAAATGGATAACAAAATAAAACTGGTTAAAATACAGGCAGTATAATCTTTAGTATGCTTACTCAAAATTACACTCCTACGATTTGCTTGACACTTTGTTTTAATACCCTAAACTACCTAGAGTACCTGAAGCAGGAATAAATCATACAGGTCAATAAATAAGAATAAACAAAATATTTTAAAATAATAACTGGATTCACACAACATATTTAGCCAGGAATCAAGTTTACCAACTTCAATTGTAAAACATGCTAAACAAAAATCAAACATGTTACAGTATTATATATGAATCCACATTGAATGCTGTTACCCACCAACACTGTTAACCCACCATCACACTCCACAAATATTGTGCAATCTCCCTCCTCCCCACATACTTTTCTAATGAGCTTTAATCTGGTCTATATTAACTCCAGGCTACTTCAAGAAAAAGGCTGGGTATATTTGCTTAACTAATATGGTCAAATGAATCTCAATTGGGCAGCTGCAACATTATACCTTGAACCATGATTTACAAATCACAATGGCCGAATTGACCCAATGTGTTATCAAGCAGATTAGATTATGATCAGTGCAAGGTATGGACTTAGCTGAGGTTAGTTTGGAACAACTCTCCCCAATTAGTACCGTGCAGATGTTTTGAAATCTAGATACCTGTTGCTCCTAAAGGACGGGTATTGCAAATGTTAAAGTCCCAGCACACTTGAAGCTAACAGAAAAGGAGGTGGTTGTTCCCTTAGAAAATCAATCAGGTGTTACAGGGGCACCTGCCCACTTTATGCCAGTAACTAGTAGGAGCCCCTGCTGTTTAAGAATGAGCCAGGCAATCAAGCCACCACAGCCACAAAAAAGTGTGGAGCATCCTTCTCTGCAGCAGAAGGCAAACAAAAGTATTTTAGCGAGACGGTCCTTATCTCTGCAGTTGAATGCTGATGGAATGCTGATCCCTGCTTGAATTGCCTGCCAATGCAGAACCTCCTTGAAATGATTCACGGGTCTGACAGATGTCTAGTGCATCTGGATGTGTCCTTGATTATCCCAAAACTCTGGACAGCACTGTCATTCGCCATTGCCCAAATTATCTCTGTATTGACTGCAGAACCCTCAGTGACAGTACTGTAATGGCTAATTACCCAGGATACCTTTGATACTTATTTTGCAGCGGTCTAGAAGAATAAGCAGAGAAATAGCATAGAAGGGGAAGAGATGAAAAACACTCTAATAAATAAAAAGAAAATCCCAATCTTGTTTCTTTTGAGGTAGAGGGGGTGTAGGAAGTAAGGGGTGGAATTGAGATGCTGTTACAGTCATTAAAATATATATTTACTGTGTCTGCATCGGAGATCCATGAAGCTCCTTTTAAAAGATAGATTTCCAGTGCAATAGATGATGCAGCAATAAAGATGAAGAAGTCTGACACTGATAAATTATGGACCAGACAAAGAGCTATTAAAGAAGTAACATATTTGGGATAAAAACTTAAATCAACAACCATTTGCTTATCTCATATATCAAGGGAGAGGAGAGCAATATACCATTTCACAAACAATGGAAGAAGAACCTGAGGGGAGTGTGAAATGTGCTGTTTAAAGATTCGGATAGTAATCTCACATAGAGTTATTTATGAGTAACCTCTACTTAAGGCAACCGAGTTTACTTCAGAGAAGCAACATATAAAATTCTATTATAAAAACTGAGGAAAAATCTCAAGCCCAGGAATGTCCTTTTTCTTTCACACATTGATACAAATTAGGGCCTTTTGACAAATGTAGTTTTAATAAAGCAGATATGTATTAGGAGGAAAGGTGAGGAGAGAGGAGAGACCAAATCTCATTTTGACTTTTAGTGAAGATGATGAGCTCCCTGGAGAGCCAATGAGGCAGAGTTAAAGGCAGTCTTTTACACAAAGCATACAGCAATTTGCCACTTCCTGTCCATGTTCTGGTGTCATCCCTGCCTTAAGGAGGGAAGTGTTTTTAATAGGAAAGTGAACACAAGAACAAGGGGACACAATCTGAGGTTAGTTGGGGGAAAGATCAAAAGCAACATGAGAAAATATTATTTTACTGAAAGAGTAGTAGATCCTTGGAACAAACTTCCAGCAGACGTGGTAGATAAATCCACAGTAACTGAATTTAAACATGCCTGGGATAAACATATATCCATCCTAAGATAAAATACAGAAAATAGTATAAGGGCAGACTAGATGGACCATGGGGTCTTTTTCTGCCGTCAGACTTCTATGTTTCTATGTTAATTACCCCGAGTAACAAAGCAGGTCCCTATTACACCAAACTTCCACTATCTTCATTTATCAGCTATCAGAAAAGCACAAGTTTTCCTATCCTATTCCAGGAAGACTCACAAAAAATGCTTAGGCCCCCGAATGTGGTTTAATTGAGGTTTTTAAACTGTTGCTATGATGGTGGAAAACAGAGAATGAAGTAGGAAGACAATGAGCTTTTTCAGGAAAATTGTCCCTAAGAACAACTGGAAGAAAAATGCCTGTTTGATTAGTGCTAAGGGGTACTCTGGAATTTGAAGATTTCTAGTGCAATCCTGTTTATCTATTCAAGTCCACGAGTCTTGGGCTGGTTTATGCAGTTCTGAATTTTGTAAAAAGCAGCTTAAATCTATCAGGGTTCTCGCTGCAGAGGTGCTGCTGTAGGCAAAGAGCTAGACATTTAAACATAGGAAGGCAAAGAAGAAAAAAGAGCATATGCCATGCTTTCACATTCACATATTTTATATTTCAGTCTTAATGCTCCTACAAGGCAATTTTGCCCAATTTTATATGCTATATTTCTATTCTGAATGCCTCAAATCTGAAAGCAATCACTTCAAAACATGAATGCATACACATCTACCTATCACACTGCTCTTTTTCAGGATAAGTAATATTCTGAAAACAACAGAAAAAGCTAGCAAAAAAAAAAAAAGCTAAATCCACTATAAACCTGCAAACCTTGTGATTTTTTGCAGATCACCCTTCCTTCAGCCATATCCATATACCGCTTTAGAATATTGCCTTTTAAACTGTTTATACTTATTGACTCATTCCAACCATGACTTTCTTGGTTTTCTCTTCATTCTTGACTCATAGAATAGAATAGAATAGAATAGAATAGAATAGAATTTTATTGGCCAAGTGTGATTGGACACACAAGGATTTTGTCTTGGTGCATATGCTCTCAGCGTACATAAAAGAAAAAGATACATTTGTCAAGAATCATGTGGTACAACACTTAATGATTGTCATAGGGGTCAAATAAGCAATGAAGAAACAATCAATATTAATAAAAATCTTAGGATACAAGTAACAAGTTACAGTCATACAGTCCTAAGTGGGAGGAAAAGGATGATAGGAATGATGACAGTGTTGAGGGAAATATTTGTTTAGTAGAGTGATGGTGTTCGGGGGAAAAACTGTTTTTGTTCTTGATTATTATTCCATCAGGTTTTGTTTAATGATTTATTTTAATTAATTCTCTATAAATATATGCCCCCAAAGAACTTTCCTCTCTTTTTTAAGTGTTAGTCACATATTTTACTGGTATCCTTTCATTCTTGAACTTGTCGCTTGTTGTTTTACCACATATACCTCTTATGTGTCTCTCCCATTATATAGCTCTCCTATTATAACTAAGAAGCACACACTTCTGTTAAAATATACCACTACCCACTATCTTTCCATCAGGATTTGCATATCTTGAACTATTCCCACCCTTTTCCCCATGTTTACTTTTTTAAATTGCCATGGTGCACAAATTAATGTATTTATTCCAGTTTTTCATTAGGAAAACATGCAATTCTTCACTCCATTTTTCCTGTGAGAATTTTCTTGTTTTGAAACATCTAACTTTCTAACCCAGGCTCTTTGCTGCATCATACAATCTACCTAACATTCAAGGCAAATTGTTCAGGTTCTTGGGCGACATTGAATTGTATAATTATTTAGTTTTTTAGTTATTGGATTGTTACCATATATTGTTCTTATTATTGCTGTGAGCCGCCCCGAGTCTTATTATTGCTGTGAGCCACCCCGAGAGAGGCGGCATACAAATTGAATATATAATATATATATATATATATATATATATATATATATATATATATATATATATGTAGATTGTTCTGAGTTCGGGTTTTGCCCCATGTAATATTTTGAGTGTCTATGAGACGTTTCGGTGAAATCACATTCACCATCATCAGGCTGAAGTTATAAGCTTTGTGCTGCTGTAAATATAGAATATCTATATTTATTATTTACTATTATTATTATTATTTATTATTATTAAGTTATCTATATTTACAGCAGCACGAAGCTTATAACTTCAGCCTGATGATGGTGAATGTGATTTCACCGAAACGTCGCATACACACTCAAAATATTACATGGGGCAAAACCCGAACTCAGAACAATCTACATACATATACCCGTGAAAATCTACGAAAACAAATATATATATATATATATATATATTATATATATATATGTGTGTGTGTGTGTGTGTGTGTGTGTGTGTGTGTGTGTGTGTGTGTGTCACATGTTTAAGCTGAATTTGAAAATTAAGGGAGACTAGGATAGATCTATTTCGGCCTTATTTTGGCCTCATCAGCTAGCCATACCCACTGGGACTTGAACCTGCAACCTTTGCCTTGTAAGGCAGAGAATTATCCTCTAGGCTACAGTATCCAATCCCTTCAGCTCTGTACCAGGGAAGGGTTACATTTTGTGTCGAATCACCTTGGTATATTGAAGGAACATCACAGCTCCTTTTTTGCCTCTCGGCCCAACCCAGGGCCATTTCCAAGGCAGTTAATTTTATTGATAGCCGACAATTCTATCTGTATGTGTCACATGTTTAAGCTGAATTTATATATATTCATTTCCACAGCCTTCTAACAGTACTTCAGGCAAAGATAGAATGGAATGGAATGGAACGGAATGGAACAGAATACTTTATTGGCCAAGTGTGATTAGAAACACAAGGAATTTGTCTCCTTGTCTCCTGTATATTTATATATTTATTAGGTATTTGACCATAAATACTTTATACATATCACTTATCCATGTGTTTTGCCCTGCTCAGTGTTGAAACATTTGTTAACTTTCCCTTTATTCTCACACATGCTTTCCATTTCCCCCCCATGCTTATCACATTCAACCATCAAACTTTAACTGTATTGCTGCAAAAAATTATATACATCTGTTCACATCTTGATATGCTTTCTCTAAATCAACAAACATATAGGACATTTTCTTTTCCACATAAATTTAAGAGGAAAAATTTGGCCTTTACCCAGCATAAATTCATTTCTGTGTTTGAAACATTCACATTAATTATAGGACATAATGATTTAAAAGCAGTTGTATAGTTTTCAGAATGACCGCATAATTACATGCTGAAAAAAATAATATATGAAACAGACAAGGAGATGGTTCCTACAGAATTGAGAAAAGATATGCAACACCATTAACCATCAAATTGCTAGGCAAATTGTGACTTGAAGTTCAGCCTGAAATCAATGGGGTTTTGATTGATCTAAATTTATTCACTGATATATTTCAAATGTGACTAAGGATTCTTCCTCATTGCCTGTGGCGGTGCAGAGGTTAGAATGCATAGTATTACAGGCTAACTCTGCCCACTGCCAGGAATTCAATTCTCAGTCAGCCTTCCATCCTTCCAAGGTTGGAAGTCTGAGGACCCAGACTGTTGGAGGCAATATGCTGAGTCTATAAATTGCTTTGGGAGGACTGTAAAGCATTGTGAAGTGATATATAAGTCTAAGCGCTATTGCTATTTTATATGCATTCTTCCAGTTCTTCAGCCATCATCATTATCATCATCATCTCTCCTGATGGCCAATAGATCTATTCTACTTTAGTAAGAAGATCAGGGAGTGAGGGATTGTCAATGCTCTTTTAAAGCACAAGAAACTGAGGATAGTGATGGCTGAATATTCCAGATTCATTTCCAATCCCAGAGTATCACTAGTCAGTGGGAAAAATGATCAATCCCTATGTCCACAGTAGCTTGACTATAGGTTATGGGAACAGGAGAGAGATACTGATGAGTGTTGGAATTCATGGTTGGAATTTATTTCTATGCAACAACTATAATAGTATTCAGCCAGTAGATGGCAGTATTTATGAGTCTGGATCTATGATATATATTCTATGCTCTTTTGTTCTGAGTAGAGTTTCCTGTTTCCTCTTACAGTTATATAGTTTAGCAGTAAAGTACATGGTGACTGTACTTTTTGTTTGCTCTGTGGTGTTTTATATAAACAGAACTTCTAACTAAAAGTATTGGAGGCATTCCTTTATATGTTATCTTACACTCCACAGCCATCTCTGTCACTTGTTACTCTGGTGAAAAAAGGAAACCGATAGAACTCTTGTCAAGTAAAGAAAACAACAAAGAAGAATGGAGTGGAATTCAATTTAGACAAGAGTGGGAAAACAACAGGAAATCAGTTTTGTACAGGAGAACAAAATGTTGGTGATAGTTCTGGAACAAATATTTATGTAGAAGCTGACTATGGAAGAGCATCAGATCCAGGTCTTCTGCAAAAATAATTTTTCCATTTGGAAGTATACATTTGTACACATTTCTCTTAAATTTAACAGGTGACCTGTTTTTAAAAACATATTTTGCCTCCAAGTTTTAATTTATTTTTATTAAAATGTTCACACCAGAATACCTGTCAATATATTTTAAATGGTAATTAATAACAAAGCTATTAAACATGATTTGGATAAGTCTGTCAATCAGTACATTTCCAAACTGCTGAATCTGATTCACAACACAATTCCAGAAACACACAATACAATAACATACACAGATTCATTCAAGAAATTATGCATTTTCAATTCAAACAAATTGTAGGTGCAAAAATATATTACCACCCTTGAGCTAGTAAAAAAAAAAAAATCCCTAAAAACATAATTTTACTGTGGGGGTGGGGGGTGGGGGAAATTGACCAGAGTTTTAGATTCCTGATTTATAAGAGAAAATGTGAAAAGTTGGGTGTTTTAGAACTATTTGAAATCTATGCATAAAATGATACATTTTGCAACATATTTTCTAGGATAAAATCATTAGCCACAAAGGAAATTCATTTGTCTGGGAAACTGGACTTCATGAAGTGTTTTTCACCTAGCAAGCATATAATTACTCATTAACATACTGCATCATATTACAACATAACAAATCCATATTTATTGATATTATTGATAATCACTGTTAAAACATGCCCTTTTATTTGGCAGGAATGCATAAACTGTATAAATCTGGTATAATCTCTGTAGGTAGGAGGCACATTGGATAGTGGCATATAAATTTAATAAATACATAATTTATATTTATTTTAAAATATAAATTTAAATTTATTTATTTATTTATTTATTTATTTATTTGTTAACAGCATTTCACATATCTACAGTTGTTAATATGGTTGATTTGGAAATTAAATTTGCAAACAATCCCATTCCTCTCTATTAAATTTTATTGGTTTCATTTGGGCAAAAACTGCATTATTTTGGGTATCTTTTACATTAACACCTACATCTTCAGATAGGGAGCAATTTTATAACCCTTAAATACACCAGCCTTTGTGCTGCAAGAGGTTTCAGTCATAAGGTTCCTTACATTTTTCATTTTATATCCTCCATCCTCTGGACTACTTTGCTCAATGGAAAAATTGGAACTTAGCTCAGATTGAAACAGAAATAAACGTGTGAAGGCTTTTAATCTCTTGTGCCCCCATTTGCAATTTATAGTGTTGGGTCCTTGACCTCTCTCTCTCTCTCTCTCTTTTTTCTCTCTCTCTCCACTCTCATCAGTCAGTGTAAGGGACAAGATAGAACTCTAAACCAATCCAGTCAAATGGATTATCATTTACCATTTTGTTTCAAAACTGAGTCATAGTAGAATTTGTTTACGAGGATTATTATACCTAATTCAGATTAAATTTATATTGGCACCATAAGATCTAAGTAAGTTCCTAGAATTTATTTAAGTATGCCCCAGAGTGTCAAAAATAGACCTAAAATAGATGACTAACAGTGCTAAGTCTCCACTGCTAAGTTACTGCTAGTTTTAAAACTAAACAATGTGATAGAAAATTGGCGTATTAAAAAACCCTCCTTTCTTCAACCATTATAAAGAAAAAAATATATCAGCAGCTAAGTAACAAGCTCCAAAAGACCTTTAAATAACTCAACTTTTGTAAGGTTTATTACCCTTCCTTTGTTTTATAGCATTGTCTGTTAGGAAAACGGAAGGAGATTTGTAGAAAACTATAGCATTTAAGTCATTACATTTTATAGCTAATTTCTAATGTGGATTTGATTTTTTATGAGCAGAAAAAGAATCTCATTTGCATTAGTGACAGCAACTAGAGAAATTTAACACCTGGCATTGGTAGTAGCAGAAATTGAATATTAGCTGTGTGGGTGCTAAAAACCACATTACATATCTTCAAGGGAGATTTTTCATTTATTTATGCACTTTTCTAATGTTCTCATTAAAAACTATTCTTTCACCATGATGGAAGAAAACTTCCAGAAATGAAAATGCATCATACATATATAGCTCTTGACAAAAAAGAATTCCAACAACAAAATGAATAATTTGTGATGTTAAAGGATATACAACTCATTCCCTTTTTTTCCATGTGGAAAAACAACAACTATACCTCCAGTGAGAAATAAAAATGCAGGAGGGAAAAAGCCAATTTCTTTCTTCAGGCCATTTAACATTAATGCGAAATACCACTACTTAGCCTCCCACTTCAAAATATCAGAATTCTCCCCTCCCCCCAAAAAATAACCTTAAAAAAGCTTCTGTGCCCAATATAAAAATGCTGCTGGTTCTTTTTTTTAGTATGACTAAAGAAATGAACAATTTCTACATTTGCAAAGTACAGAAAATTAGGGGAATTGCAGAATCTGCAACTGCTGCTTGGAGGCCAAAGATACGGGAAGTGACACTTTGCATAGCTGGCTACAATTAACACATTGATGGCATTTCGTGAGGCTTCTTGCAGTGATAATGCTCTTGTCAAATGTGTTTAGTGCACCAAATCTCCTGGAGCCTTCAGCTAGGCAGCCAGCTTTTGACAGATTGAAGGTTCAGAGATGGGCTCTCCTGACAGATGGGAACTGGCACCGATGTTCAGCTTTCGCCAATCACTGGGGACCTGCCCCCCTTATTCTACAGGGCTCAGCTCCGCAACCTTCCCCCTTCTGATGAAAGCAGGAGATGGCACTGCTAAATACGGCATCTGTGTGAGTTAGACTACTCTGATGGAAGCATAAGGCAGACTCTCTGCAGAGCAAAAGGCAGCTTCTGCTCTAGCTGCATTTGAGGTAGATTTGAGAAAGGTGAAATTTTGGTGCCTTTCAGAAAGAAGGAGGAGGGGAAGAGGCAAATGAGGAGGAGGAGGCAAAGGAAGAGGAGAAGAGGAGGAGGAGGAAGAGAAAGAAGGAGGAGGAGGAGGAGAAACATAGAAACATAGAAACATAGAAACATAGAAACATAGAAACATAGAAACATAGAAACATAGAAACATAGAAACATAGAAACATAGAAACATAGAAACATAGAAACATAGAAACATAGAAACATAGAAACATAGAAACATAGAAACATAGAAACATAGAAACATAGAAACATAGAAACATAGAAACATAGAAACATAGAAACATAGAAACATAGAAACATAGAAACATAGAAACATAGAAACATAGAAACATAGAAACATAGAAACATAGAAACATAGAAACATAGAAACATAGAAACATAGAAACATAGAAACATAGAAACATAGAAACATAGAAACATAGAAACATAGAAACATAGAAACATAGAAACATAGAAACATAGAAACATAGAAACATAGAAACATAGAAACATAGAAACATAGAAACATAGAAACAGAAACATAGAAACATAGAAACATAGAAACATAGAAACATAGAAACAACATAGAAACATAGAAGTCTGATGGCAGAAAAAGACCTCATGGTCCATCTAGTCTGCCCTTATACTATTTCCTGTATTTTATCTTAGGATGGATATATGTTTAGCCCAGGCATGTTTAAGTTCAGTTACTGTGGATTTATCTACCACGTCTGCTGGAAGTTTGTTCCAAGGATCTACTACTCTTTCAGTAAAATAATATTTTCTCATGTTGCTTTTGATCTTTCCCCCAACTAACTTCAGATTGTGTCCCCTTGTTCTTGTGTTCACTTTCCTATTAAAAACACTTCCCTCTTGAACCTTATTTAAGCCTTTAACATATGTTTCGAAGAAGAAGAAGAAGAAGAAGAAGAAGAAGAAGAAGAAGAAGAAGAAGAACAACAACAACAACAACAACAACAACAACAATAACAACCACAACCACAACATTGTTCTTATGGAGGTTTTCTCTCCATGGTCTTTTTTTCTCTTAGTCAGTCTGAAGAAATATGCTAGAACAACAACCATTTTGCATTTTTACAGACTTGTATAGATTTATTTATTTATTCATTCATTCTTTTATTTACTTACTTACTTTTATTTATACTTCATGCTTCTGAACTGCCCATCTCCCTCAAAGCTGGACTCTGAGTGATGTACAATAAAACACTGAAATATAAAACAATGCACAACATACTATTACTGCTGGGTTATCACTGCACTGATGGTAGATTATGCAGGATGGACTATTTTCAGAGCATCCATCATCCCCTGATGAGTGGGAGGCAGAAAGGACCCTCTGTGAGCTGGAGAGTATATGATCCTATTGCTTTGGAAGCCTACTCAGTTATTCAGCGGGAATAACTTAGACAAAGTTTTCCCAATAATGCATAGTGGTTCCAGGTTTCTGTAGTTCTGCCCTTCCCACAGCTGGGCATAAACAAGCCACTAATAAAGTTCATTAACCTTTTGGCCTCCCGCTCTTTTAGATGAAAGCCATCTGTCATTTGAGTCCATTGGTTTGGGGTTACTTTAAAAGCAGAGGCCCTGGCTATGTTTGTTATCTTTAACACATTCTACTTCAATAGGACTCTCCCTCTCTCTCTCTGTCTCCCTCCATCCCTCTCTCTCCCTCTCTCTCTCTCCCTCCCTCCCATTTTCTGTCTTAATCTTCAATTCTGCTCTCACCGATACAGCTTTTTGGAGCCCGCACACTGCAACCCATTTGAGGTATGATAATCAGCTGATTAGCTGGTGAAGTCGTTTTCCCTGAGGCTCTTTTGTGTGCAAAATCCTCACACTCAGTTGACATGTGGACATCATAAAGCTGATGAAATGCAATTGTAATGAACCGACCAGAGAGGCATCTGCGGAAGGCAAAATGAAGGGCCCTTCCCTCTCGACATGCTAATTCAGAAAATCTGCTCTTAACTTGTACTCCCTCTGGGTTCCCAATGAAGGCAGAGCTCCATGAATGCATATTCAAAGAGTGCATTAGTTGCAGCAGCCTGTGAGAAAAACCAAGCATGGCTGGGCCAATTCTAATTTCAAGACAGATTATACTGCATCAAACGTAGTCATGATCTGACAGTTCATCGGTGATGAGACCCCTACAGTCAAGGTTTAATGCCTGGTCAGAAGGAAGTAGGCAGGAAGACCACTAGCCAATTGCAATGGGCTCTCAGACAAATTGAATGAACCCAGTTAGGAAGTCTGACACACCAGGGAAAGCTGAAGACATTTATGAAATGAATGCCTTCAAAACTGAATTGGACTGCAGGAAGCCTTTATGTTGATAGGCTCCATATGCAAATATGCAGCCTGATCCTAACCCTAGTGGTGATAAGTCCCAGTTGTTTCGAAGATACAGTATTTGAAATAAAAGCAGATTCTTTGGGAAGCATTGTTGTTTTCCAAATGAAATCTTGGGAGTGTGAAGTTCTTAGGCAAGGGAGGAGTCTCTTTGGAATCCAGTAAAAGTACTGAGGACATAGAAGGCAACAAGATGATGGTAGTAGTGACAATGTTGGTAACAATAATCAGAAGTATGTTTAGCAAGGACCAAAACCTAAAAAGACACGCTCAATTTATGAGGGCTTCTGTATGCTTGCCTTTTCTTTCCATATCAGCAGAATACTGTGCCAAATCACATATGGTTTTGAAATACCTTTCTGATCGCTTTTAAATGCACATTAAAATCTAAATACTTACAATTTCTGTGCTAGTTTCCTTCTCTTTCCATTCCAAAACATTTGCTAAACTTTAATAATCGTTTCTTCACTATCTTCATCAGTGCTCTTAGGAATTGCTTTAAATCTGAGTCTCCGGCCTCAGGAATTGTTTTTAATGTCAACTTCAAATCTCTTCTCTGTTAATTCCAACAGGGGCCAACTTTTTGATTTTCTTTCAAGTCTCCATCATAAATTCTGTCTTGTTCTTCAACTTTTCCACTTTCTCATTATTATTTTTTAACTTCCTCTGTCATTTGTTTTAGAGAACTTTACACTTTCCTAACTTTTTTGACCTCTTCTCTCATATTTACACATTTTTCATTCTTTTTTCAAAAGCTGTCAACTTATTATCCAAAGGTTCTAACTTATTACCTGTTTTTGAATACTACAAATCTAATGTCATTGCTCTCTCTGCAGGTTCTTCTAACGAACCCTTCTCTGAGCCATTTTACTATGATAGTTCAAAGGCAGAATTTAGTCAGGCAGGGGGAATTTAAAAAATGATCTTCCACCTTTCCTTCTTCTTCCCCTTATTTTTCTATGCCTTTAACATTATTGTATCTGAGAACACATTCTATCGTTTCAAACCACATTCCATTCCATATCTCCTTAGCAACAGAGTATTACATTTTGGCTCATGTTATCTTATTTTTCATTTTGTACCACCGACCATTCTTTGCATGCTTTAGATGTAAACAGAAAGCATCCCTACAGAGCTCTGGTCCATTGACTAGTTTAATTGAAATTATACAAACTTTCACTCAAAATAAAAATAAATAAGTTACTGTCCCATTTGTCCCTTTATAGGTCTCTTTATCAAGATTTTTTTAATTTCATTTATATTTTAGATTACTGTATTTTTTGGACTATAAAACGTACTCCCCCCCTCCCCCCAAAAGTGGGTGGAAATGTCTGTGTCTTATAAAGCAAATGTTGCTAAAGCCCTGTCCACCTGCCAGCCACCATCCTTCAGCCTCTGCCTCCCAGGAATTTGCCTATTGCAGCAACCAGCCTGGTCAGCTTCAGCACTACCTAATTTAGCATGTACAACTGATTGACTGTTGGAATACCACCATTCAGCTGTTCCAGGCTTTGGGGATCACCGCCATCGATTGGTGCCATTGATGGACCATTGCTGCGTGCCCCAATTTCAGTCTCACATGCCCCGTTTTTGGCCTCTGCACATCCTCTTTTCAGCCTATTCCAGGCAGTGTGGCCTGCCTGGAACGGGTCACAAATGAGACACGTAGAAGCTGCAAATGGGGTGCCCATGGACGGTGATAGGTGGCGGCAATCCCCACAATCTAGAACAGCTGGTCATCAGTATTCTGGGAGGCTGATCCAACTGCCAATCATCTGATTGTGCTAAATCTGGCTGTACTGAAGATGACCAGGCTGTTTGCTGCAATGAGGCAAATTGCTGGGAGGCAGAGGCAGATTTTTTTTCTTGTTTTCCTCCCTAAAAGCTAGGTGCTTCTTATAGCCCTGAGCATTTTATAGTCTGAAAAATATGGTAACTAAATCCAAAAGTGGCTAAGAAATTAGGATGGCTTGTTTAAAAAAAATATAGGCTACAGTTAGTCCTGAATTACAACCACATTTGAGACTCCTATTTCTATCACTAAACAATGTGGTTGTTAAGTGAATAGTGCCCAATACGATTATATTTTTTGCTGTTAAGTGAATCAGTCAGTTATTAAACAGATTCAAATTCTCCCATTGTCTGAAGCCCCTAGTAAGGTCATAAATGTTAGTCACGTGATCAGGTGCAACTTTTATAAATACATTCCAGTTGCCAAGTGTTCAAATTTTGAACATTTGATCCTCAGGTCACAATAATTATTGTAATGTTGATGAACAGGATGTAATTCACGTTTTTCAGTGCTGTAACTGAATGGTCATTAAAAGAATGTTTGTAAGTCAAGGGCTACCTATGAATTGAGCCACAGTGGTGCAGTGATTAGAGCGCAGTATTGCAAGCTACTGATGCCTGCTGGCTGGCTGCCTGCAATTTGGCAGTTCAAATCTCAGTTGACTCAGTCTTCTATCCTTCCGAGGTGGGTAAAATGAGGGCCCAAATCGTTGGCGGGCAATATGCTGACTCTGTAAAATGTTTGGAAAGGGCTGCAAAGCGCTATAAAGCAGTATATATGGGTGAAGACGGAATTCTGCAACTCCAACCTGCTTGACTACAGAGCCGAATACAAAAAGTTGCATTCCAGCAACTCACTCCCAAGGAACTGTTTGTAGTATCAATGGACTTATCTTCCGAATCTCTCCTTGAACTGTAGAGATTTCACTGGCCAGCTACCACTCTCTAGCCAGCATTTCTTAGCTCTAATGCCGTTTCCCCCTCCTTTATAGATGTCTAATTCATCATTAATCTTACTAGAAATCATCACCTAGATGACAACCTATTTGCCCTGGAAGCAGAGTAAAGACGCTGAGACATATTGTGGATTAAATAAAGGGTCAATTTATTAAATTAACATAAATTTAAATAACGTAACTTTAATTACGTAAATGTAAATGTTTAAATTCACATAACTAAGAACCTGCAGAGGCCAAAACTAACGGGGCGGAAATTCCTACCAGAAACTTCCTTGGCAACATTGGGCAAAAACTCCTTGCTGAACCAGGTGAAGGTAGCCACCTTCACCTGGATCCAAGCCACACCCCTTCTTCGTGTGGGAGCAGTTCACCCTCCAATCCCCGTGGGAAATTGGATCCGGTGATTCCCATGGACATCCTCTCTCCAATCCCCGACGTTGTTCCAACCTCTAGTTCCTGGAGAGAGGCAGTCCATCACCCTTTAAAGGATGCCCAAAGGAGCATGCGCAGTCGCTTCTAATTGCCCATTTCCGCCCCTAACCTGCCAAACCCCAGTGACCAAAGGGAGGCCTATTCTGACATCTATGTGCGCCACACCCCCTAGCCAATCCATCCGTACTGTCAGTGTGGAATAGACGAAAAAACGGCCGCCTCTAAAGGGGAGGCTGCAAAAGATTCCTATTCGGCCCCGAAGCGACCTCCTAAGGACACACTGTTAATAGCGGAGGGCGGGCGGGTGTTCGCTTCCAGGGGCAGGAAAAGCAAGGAGGAGGTCCTGCTCAGATCACCCTTAAATAGGGTGATCAAGGATCTCCCCCTGCACCCAAAATGCAGCGCGCCTTCCTGGCACGCTGCCAAAAGCCGAACTTCTGATTTCACCGGAAACCGGAACGTTCGGGGCTCCGTAGAGCTGCCAGTAGCGTCCCCCTGCTCCAGGGGCAATTTCAGCCGGTGGTTTAAGCTGCCAGTCGGGGCATTTCTGATACATCAGATCCATTGCTAAAAATGCCAAAATGGACTCCAATACATGCACAATGCAGGCACAGTGGCCTTTTCCTGAAACAATGAATGATACTCCATATACAGAGGTGAAGCAAAACACTTCATTAAGGATAATTGTTTATCTCCATCTTCTAACATGCTTCACTGAGGTAGAGCCAAGCCAGGGGCCTACTAAATGCACAATTGCAAAATTATTCCTGAAAATTTAATTAAATTATCCTTAACATCAAGGTTCAGTCAGCATCACTTGTACAGGCACCCAAAGATCTATATCCCACAAGGAGACCACGTAACAAACTTCTGTCAACCTCCAAAGATTCTGGAATAGTGATACCTCACAATAAGCATTCACAGTTCTAATTTAGTTTCATGTTTTGATTCTCCCATCATCACTGCCAGCTGCAGCAGAAATTCAGAAAAAAATGTACCATTACTTGAAGATGTTCCTGAGAACTAGATTTGGATATCATCAGCATATTGATAATGCCCAACTCCAAATATCCTGATAATCTTGTGATATGTGATTTGATAGAAGTGTAAGAAAGTGTTGGAGGCAGAACACAAGACCATTTGAAATTTGCCTGAGAGGAACTGAACCACAGCCAAATACAGTGATACCTTGTCTTACAAACCCCTTGTCATACAAACTTTTCGAGATAAAAACCCGGGGTTTTTCTTCCAAACTATTTTCACCTTACAAACCCAAGCTGCCGCCACTGGGATGCCCCACCTCTGGCCTTCTGTTTGCTCAGCAAAGTGCCCATTTTCGCGCTGCTGGGATTTCCTGAGGCTCCCCTCCATGGGAAACACCACCTCTAGAATTCTGTGTTTTTGCGATGCTGCAGGGGAATCTCAGTAGCGCAAAAACGGGCACTTCGCTGGCAATGGAAGTCTGGAGGTGGGGTTTCCCAGTGAGGGGAGCCTCAGCGAAATTGCAGCATCACAAAAACAGGGAAGTCCAGAGATGGGGTTTTGAGGACTTCCGTATTTTTGTGATGCTGCAATTTCACTGAGGCTCCCCTCACTGGGAAACCCCACCTCCAGACTTCCGTTGCCAGCGAAGCACCCATTTTTGTGCTGTTGGGATTCCCCTGCTGGGATTCCCCTGCAGCATCACAAAAACACGGGAGTCCAGAGGTGAGGTTTCCCATGTAGGGGAGCCTCAGGGGAATCCCAGCAGTGCAAAAACGGGCGCTTCGGCTGGCAAAAGGGGTGAATTTTGGGCTTGCCTGCATTAATCGCTTTTCCATTTATTCCTATGGGAAACATTGTTTCATCTTACAAACTTTTCACCTTACAAACCTTGTCCCGGAACCAATTAAGTTCATAAGACGAGGTATCACTGTAGTACCTTAGGAATGAAGGCAGATCAGTGGTGAAATCTAATTTTATTTTTACTACTGGTTTTGTGGGTGTGGTGTGACTTGGTGGGCATAGCAAATACTGCAAAATCTGCATTCCCACCCCAGGTGGTATTTGTTAGTTCTCTGAACTACTCAAAAGTTTTGCTACCAGTTCTCTGAACTACTCAAAATTTCCAGATTGAATCTTGCAAATAGCACCTTCCATTTCCAGATATCAAAGCCAGAAGGGTATTTTATTGACGGTTCTGAAAGCTACTAAGATGTCAAAAAGAATAAACAGAGTCACGATCAGTCATTTTGGAGACAAAGATCATCTACAGACTGACCAAGACTGCCTTAATCCTACAGCATGCTCTGAACTCTATCTTTAAAAATACGGAGAGGATCTATAAACTCCCAAATGTGCTTTTTCAAGAGACAACTGAACTTTCTGGATTTTCTTTGAAGATGTTTCACTTTTCACCCAAGAAGCTTATTGGATAAGAAAGCAAAAAGCACCTTTGGGGCAACAATGACCTAGATGACCAAGCACAGACATTTAGTTCTATATACCCCAAGACTGCATACAAGCTGAGAAGCTATCGTTAAAGACTGTCCTGTAATAGGCTATCTCCACAATAAGATGAGGATACCTAACTCCCCCCCCCCCCAAAGTTGTGGATAGCCACATAGCCTTTTTAGTAGAGCTAAAACAAGAATAAAGCAAAGGGAAAAGGCTCTTTTGTTTTTGGAAGCAAGGAGACCACAGGAGTTAAGCTTTGCTTGACATTTTTGTGGAATCTCCTCAAAAATCTGCAAAGCCCTACTACTGAACTTTTACTGACTTTTAAGAGCTGTAGAATTTGATTGGTTTACTTTAGTAATAACTTCAACCAATGCAAAATAACAAAATTCTATGTCTAGTTCCTTAATTGCTATAGAACATAGGTGTGGTTAATTCCTACTGGATTCACTGACAGTGGATAATTTGTCTGTTCATTTTTTATGTGACAAACACAAATACTATTTCAACCACATACACACATTGCTCCCTTCTGAATTTTCCATAATAATTGCTGTCATGTAACTACAGCTGGGATGTATAACCTTTCTTCCCCTAGTTATGCCATGATGCAAAATATCTGAAGCCTAACCATGGTTGAGGACAGGGCTTTAATGGTTATATTTGCATGATGTCAGGATGCATTTAAATTAAATATTCACTTGTGTAAGCAAACTGGTGTAAGTTCTCTTACAGGATAGTCAGTGAAATGTGAATTGGCAAATCTTATAATTAATTGTGGGTTTAAAAGTTTTCAGGCAACTTCAAACAACTGCTTTATATAAACAGAAGAAAACATACAGTGCAAGTACATTTAAACCAGAGGTGGGCTACTGCCTGGACTGGAGGAAATGCAGTGGGGTAGCGAAAATGGAGCTCCACCCCAGAGAACCCAATTTGCACTGAAAGATGTTGAAAGAAAATGCAGGGCATTCTGCATAAGCCATGCCCACAGTGTGGTAGTAAAAATGTTGGTAGTCCTTCACTGATTTAAACCCATGAAATTCAAAGAACGTTTATTACCATTGCTTTGTTTTTAAGTACAGCAATGAGTACCAGTGTGTATGAAACAAACAGTAATACACATTCACATAAAAGATTAATTCATAGTCAATTCAATGCAGATAAATGTATTGGATGAATGACTATTCTTTGCACATATTGCCATAAGCAAATAGTGCAAGAAGTGTACCCTTTTGTTTTCCTTTATGCTACTTCTGCAAGTCTCTTATCTATTTTTGCTCCATTAATATTGGCAATCACTTACCTGACAATCTTTTATAAAATATACCCGAGCCTTCTTTCTGGACAGGTGTGTGTGGCATTGTGCTGATGAGGTTTTCAGAGTCAGAGAATAATACACCGTTTCTCAAGAAAACTTGATTCAGAGAATCCTCCTAATGTTCCATTTATTGTAGCATGATGACAACCCATTGTCCTTCTGACATGGTCCCATTGACCGTGAACTGCAGAAACATTCTGAAGTTGTTTTTCTCCTGTTCCACTGCCATGGATATTCTTTCCTTCTTGTGATACAAATCCTACCAAATAAACAACAACCTACAAGGTATTTTTGATGCTGCTGGTGATGTTGATCTGTTCCCATTGGTTACTTCAGTTGCAATCATGCTTCCTCATTGTGCAGTCATTGGGTTCTGTTCTGCCTGACTGGCTCAGGCAATGCGTAATAGTCCAAGGAAAAGAAATCAAACACACACGTGCTCTGCTAATCAGCAAACTTGTATTAAATAAACAAAAAAGGGTTACTCAAAACAGTTCTTAGTGTCCGAAAACAATGATAGTGCAAGGCTTACTTCAGCCGCATACAAAAATACAGGAAAAAACAAACAAAGACAACCTGGAATGAACAAAGACGTTTCAGGAGTCCTTTTGAATCTTTGAAGCAAACAGCAAGTCCCAGAGTTTTCACCTCCCACTTGTCTGAAAAAGCTGGGTTGAAAACTCCAACGGCACGGAACAGAAACTTCAGAGCAGGAACCACAAAATAACAGAGATAAATAGACACAGTTTGCCTTGGGCCTCTGTTCCCTTTTATCCCTTTAGCCCTCATTAAGAAAACCACACCCAGCCCTCAGTATAAGAACCACACCCAGCCCAGGTGCTCCTATGATGACTTTTAATACTCCTTCAGTCTATCCCTTCTCTGCATAGCTCTTCTGCTATGCAGATCAATATATTGATCTGCAGAAGAATCCAGAGACGAAAGACTGTCTGAGGGACTGTATGCCAAATCCCCTGGTCTGTCTTCTGAATCCTGTGTACCAGTGGCCTCGTTCTCCTGGCTGTCTGCCACGTCTTCCTGGCTGTCTGCCACATCTTCCTGGCTGTCAGCCAGGCTTTTGCATTCAGTGTGTGCCGCGTCTCTCCCATCTGTGGGAGCAACAGCTGGCCCAGGCCCAAACACAACAGGTTCTATCCTATTTAGTCATTCTAGTTTCAGATGGAAGAAAAACTAGACTCCTGGCAGATACAAGCGTATCTGCCTCACAAGTGCTTTAGAAGTTAGTCACTATATGGGCTCATTGTACACAAAGAGCTGAGGTGGCTCAGTGGGTAGAGTGCAGTATTGCAGGCCACTAAAGCTGACTGCTAGATCTGTAGGTCAGCGGTTCAAATCTCATCACCGGCTCAAGATTGACTCAGCCTTCCATCCTTCTGAGGTGGGTAAAATGAGGACCCAGATTGTGGGGGCAATATGCAATATGCTGGCACTGTTAAAAAGTGCTATAGCTAACATGTTGTAAGCTGCCCTGAGTCTAAGGAGAAAGAAGGCATAAATTTTTTTGAATAAATAAAAAAACACTTTTTTTTTAGAATATTTATATAGTCACCCATCTTGAATCCAATTCTGAGCGGTTTCCAGTCCACAGTTAAAGCATCAATAACATAACAATGTAATAAGTACACATACTTATTAAAACCATGACATCAAAACTGGCACTAAGTTACTCTTTCGCAGGCAGTTTATCATTAAATCTTCTTGTTCACTTCACCCTACCTAAGCACCTGGAAGAAAAGTTAAGTCACACAATCATTTCCTAAAACAGGGGTCTTCAACCCTAGCAACTTTAAGACTTGTGGGCTTCAACTCCCAGAATTCCTCAGCCAGCTGGCTGGGGAATTCTGGGATTTGTAGTCCATAATTCTTAAGGTGGCCAAGGTTGGAGATCCCTGTTCTAAAAGTCTGGGAGAATAGGGCCTGCCAAACATGAAACTATGATTGTTTGGAAGACCAGCAGATCTGTTCTTAAAGAGTGGTCTTGCAGAGATTGCTAGGAGTCTGTGTATAAGATATACAGTATAGCTTATATTTATCTTCCGAATAAGTGTTGTTACCGGTTTGTTACGTACAGGGGCAGGTTCCACTTACCTTTGCCACCGGTTCACATCACATACAATTCTGTTTTCATGCATGCTCAGTAGTCCAAAACATAGCTGAGGAGCTGATCAGCTGTGCTTCAGGCAAAGGATAAAGGTACCGTAAGTATAAACCCGGGGGCAGGTGGGAGGGCCCTTTTTTCAAGCAGCAGCAAAAGAAAAAAACTTAAAAACAGTAACAAAATTGGAAAAAATCAGAAAAAAGGATGGCAGCACCCACAGACCACTGACCAAACCAGATCCATGCCACCACGGTGGCATCACCAGCAGGTTGCTACTGGTTCGGGTAATCTGGCCTGAGCTGGCAGGAATCCACTCCTGGTTACATAGTAGAGAAGAAGATATAGGTTTTATTTCTAGTAATTGCTTTACAGATGCATGGGGGGGGGGGACTCTTAGGTTTCACTAAAATTTATTATTAATTGGATTTGTATGCTGCCCCTCTCCGAGGTGATTAATAAAACCTTAATCCTAACTCTTATACCACTTTAACTTACACTCCTGAAAGTTTCCTATCAATCTCCTAAGTTATTTTTAGAGTCTTCAGGGTTTTCTCTTAATTTGGTCAAATGAGTTAAAATAATGCAGAGTTCTGCTTTAATTCTTGCTTCTGCTTCTCTAAGTCTTGTAGAGATTCCTCCTCCTCCTGCACTTTCATGGCCTTTTTGTATAGTATTTTCTTAGATTACCAGCTCAGACTTTAGTTCTATTTGTTTATTCAACACACTTCTACCCTGCCACAAGCAAAACAACTTTCAGCAGATGGGTAAGTCACACAGAAGTAAACTTTTATTTCAGTGCTTGTAGACCAGATGGTTTCTTACTCACTTTGCAAGTCCCTTCCAACTAACTCTGCTCTTCTTTTGTTGATCCAGTGATGATTCAATACTTCTCCTAGCTATCCCGACATATATCTTCTGTCATCTGTGGACAAATTGCTATGCTCCAAATTCAATTATAGAAACATCTTCTCCAAGACAAGACACCATCACTAGCAACTCAGCAGTGCAGCCATCAGCAGATTCGTCTGAAGCCATTCTCTCTATTTTGGTCACAGTCTAATGAATGAATTTGTACTTGAATTTTTTTTAAAAAAGGGGGGGGAGTAAAGCGTTAGTTGTAGGCACACATTTGGGGATCCACAATCTTACCCATGATAGTGGTCTCATCTACCAAAATCCATCATGGATTTTTCCTTTCTTTCAGCAAAATAATGATGATTAGGGAGGAGAATGAAAAACCAAAAAACTCCACCAATTGCTGATCTAAAATTTCAGGTCAGCAATTGGTGGAGTTTTTTGGTTTTTCATTCTCCTCCCAAGTCATCATTGTATGTGTGTGTGTGTGTGTGTGTATTATTTGTTTGTTTGTTTGTTTGTTTGTTTGTTTGTTTGTTTGTTTGTTTGTTTGTTTGTTTGTTTATTTATTTATTTATTTATTTATTTATTTATTTATTTATTTATTTATTTATTTATTTATTTATTTATTTATTTATTTATTTATTTAACTTCTATGCCGCCTGTGCTGTCCCCAGAGACAGAGATAGTTGGACTGTATTTAGGCATGTCTCTTTAAGATATTGCATTAGGGGAAATGTAGTGAAATTGCACTCTGGGTAATGTAGTTCTACATGTGACCTCATTTGTGTATTCCTATGGGCTCTGACTCAGGATGAGAGGTAATTAGAGAGAACATTCCAGAGGGTCTTTTGTCTTCACTCTTTCATTAAGCCAGCCAGCATGTAGATGCTCCACCTAGAGTCTGGGTCAATTCAACCTCTTTTTACCTGCACAATGGGAAAGATTATACTGCAGAAGAATCGCATCATAACTGTGAGTTATTGTGAGAATGCCTGTAATAAAATGATCTGTGATATTTCATTGTGCTGAGTTATCTGACTGGGAAAAGTTGAGCTTATACCAGAAAACCGCCCAATCCCGAAGGACTCAGGGCGGCTTATAACAGCGGTACAAATACAATAAGAATAAATACAAAACAGTAAAAGAAGTCAAACAGTTAACTGAGGTTAAAACATAACAAACTAAAAAAACCCCCATAAAAAGTTATTATGAAAAGAAAATCACACTCATATACATACACACCATTGTTACAGTTGGCCATTGAGCTGTGAATTTATGGCTCCCAGGCCTGTCGGCAAAGCCAGGTCTTTGTAGCTTTGCAAAAGGCCAGCAGGGTGGGAGCAGTACGGATATCGTGGAGAAGTTGGTTCCATAGAGCCGGGGTGGCCACAGAGAAGGCTCTCCCCAGTGGTCCTGCCAAGCTGCATTGCTTAGTCAACGGGACCCAGAGGAGGCCAACTCTGTGAGCTCTTATTAGTCTCTGGGAGGTATGCAGCCGGAGACAGTCCCATAAATAGTCTGGCTCTGAGCAATGTAGGGCTTTATAGGTAAAAACCAACACCTTGAATTGTGCCTGGAGACTAATAGGAAGCCAGTGCAGCTCGCAGAGCAAAGGTGTTATATGGGTGTACCGAGGGGTGTGTGTGTATGTGTGTGTGTATAACATAGTTTTGCTGATAATGAAAAGGAAGGGAGACTAATATAGATCTATTTTGAACTTATTGGCTCTCGTCAGCCAGCCGTACCCTGGGATTTGAATCTGTAGTCTCTGCCTTGTAAAGCAGTGGCCTTAGCCTCTAGACTACAGGCTCTTCTCCTTATCAGCTTGTACCAGGTGTGTGTGTGTGTAACATATTTTTACTGATAATGAAAAGGAAGGAAGACTGGTATAGATCTATTCCAAGCTATTTTGCTCTCGTCAGCTAACAGTATGCTCCCTCCAATATTTGGGTATACCAGATAGATAGATAGATAGATAGATAGATAGATAGATAGATAGATAGATAGATAGATAGATAGATACTGTAGATAGATAGTTATAATTTGCATTGTGGAAATTATAGGAAAATCCTTACCAAGTTACAAATAGATGACTGTATAATGTACTATAGCTCTTCCATCATTCATTCATTCATCATTTATCATTCATTCATTCATTTTATTTGATGCTCATCTGGTAATGACTTGGTACCGCTAAGTACTTCTTCAGTGCATGTACTTAATAATAAAAGAATTGCAAATATTGTCACTACTACTCAATCTGTACTCATTTTCATACTCCTACTTTTAAAGTGGTTGAAGTGCATTGCTTTTTTTAAAAGTGCTATACAACTTCAGAGGCTACACTATTTTTGTGCCTTGTCTTGGGCTAAAGCAGTAGTGGGTTCTAAACCCTTTGTTATCAGTTTGTGCTCGCATACAACACTTCATTTAGCCCAGTGGTAGGTTGTTCCTCGTTTGGCCCAGTTCTAAGAACTGGTAGCGCCAATGGTGGGGGGCTCCACCCACTAACCCAGGACACTTCATGCAAAAGTCTCCTGGGTTGGTGGGCAGAGCCTCCCACCACTGGCGCTATCAGTTCTTAGAACTGGGCCAAACAAGGAACAACCTCCCACTGGGCTAAAGGAAGCGTTACCAATCATTACAATAGATGGAGCTGAAATTGTGACCTTTGTTTATCCCTTCTTGGAAAGCTTAAATGTTTCCTTTTGCTCCTTAATTCCTCTAATGGGAAATATCAACCTTTTAAACGTTTTATGGATGATATTTTAACGGGTGGGGGAAAGGGATGGATTCCTTTAATCTCTGAAAAGCTGGAGCTACCCATTTTCCCCCTTTGAAAGCTTTTTCCACCCTCCAAAATGTAGAAAGCCCTCAATTGCTTGTGGGAGAGATCTAAGAGTTGTAGATGGAAAGATTAAGCCACATATGGCCTGCAGACCGTGGGTTTCCACCTTTCGACAGAGTCGGCTATAACTTTAGAGCCAGCCCTGAGTTTGAGGCTGGTTTCCCTACACTTATATTCCAAGTGGAATCTCTTCCTATAAAATCCATTCCCCTCATGTCTGTTCCCAAACCCCTTCCACCAGTGGAGGGGGGGCACTCTAAGAAGTATCCCCTCCATCCTGAGGCACCCTGTAAGAAAAAGAATATCCCTTCTCTAATTGTGAACTCTTTACTTATGTTATTAGACACGGTATGCAGATGTATGAAGTATACAAATTGGTACAATAGGGACTTTAGACATTATACTAAACAGTCCAGACAGTCATAAGGAAGCTCTTTCTGATTTTTACAGATAAGGAAGCGTAAATCAGGAAGATTTCACACTGCAGGAAAAATGTGCAATGAAAACACCACCACAAGGAGCATGCTCTACCAAAGATAAAATAACAAGGAGAGTCTCAAAGAAATTCTCCAGTACAGTGGTACCTCTACCTACAAACGCCTCTACTTACAAACTTTTCTAGATAAGAACTGGGTGTTCAAGATTTTTTTTGCCTCTTCTCAAGAACCATTTTATACAAACCCAACCCTCCTAAACTGTAAATGGAAACGCTATGGAGAAGCCTCCGTGGGGCCTCTCTAGGAATCTCCTGGGAGGAAACAGGGCCAGAAATTGAGAGATTGAGAGATCAATAATTCTATGACGATAACTATGGGGATTTTTATCATGTAATTTTATTTAGATTTCTAACATGTTGTAACAGCCGCCCTGAGTCTCAGGAGACGGGCAGCAAAGAAAACAGATAGATAGATAGATAGATAGATAGATAGATAGATAGATAGATAGATAAATGTAGTATGCTCAAAAGCTCTTGTGCTATTTTTTTCCCAAAAAGCTTTTCACTCTCTTGAATCTCAAAGAGAGGCACCGCCTTGGGAAGGGATCCTTGCTTGATTTCAACCTCGAAAACAATGTAAGTGACAAGTCCTTGCTTTCCTCCTGTCATCATGATGCACTGATGAGCGAAACACATTTGAACTCCTTCCAGGAGTCTCGGCTTAGAAGGAGTGAGGTTCCCTTATTAGGCATCCGGCTCTCGCGACCATCAGCAACTCCAGCTGATTGGGATTTTTTCCCCCTGTTGTTTTTGTTTTGACTGCCACGTTTGCTTTTATTCCCAGGATTGCTCAGTACAAATTCCCTTGTTCTGAAACCAGCCCTGTCCTTTCCCTAGTGGCAAATCCATTGTAGCTGCCTGCTTTGGGGAGTTATTGTAGAAAAAATCATTAAAACCATCAGCCCAGTGCACAGCAACCGAAGGAGAGGAAACGTGATCTGGAGTTGTATTAGCAGGGGGATACGATGCTAACCGAGGGGTGAGCGGGGTTCTACTTAAGAACCTTATTAGTGAGAAGCTATCTGGACCTCTCTGCAGGGTGGTCACTCAGAAAGAGGATGGATATGATTGCTTTGCAAGGGAGGCAATGCAGGGCAAGCAAGATAATATCAGCTCTCTAAAATCTAAGTTATGAAGAAAGGTTAAGGGAGTAGAGTTTATTCTCCCTGGAAAATAACAGGCAAGGAGGTGACTTAAGAGAAGCCTTCAGAATTGTGGATGCTATTGATGAAATTTACCACAGATATATTTTTTACAGGGACAAAATGTTCAAAAAAGTAAGGGATGTAAAAATTATAAAACTCACTTTAAACAGAATGACTACTCTATCAATTGGTGCCTTGTGTTGCCTACCAGTAATCCTCTTGCCATCGGCAAATCTTTAACTGGTATCTTTTCAGATGACGTTTTTGGTGATGATGATGATGATGATAAAAGCCCAATTTATATCAATATAGCTGTTGCAAATAAATAAACTGATCCATGTGGCTACAGAGAGGCCCTACAAAATGACTAATGTAGCATTAGAGAATTTGATTTAGGTGTATTTTTTGAGAATAGCCACATGCCTCTAAAACTCTGTTATCATTTCATGAGCCATTTAAAACTATTGAACAATGTTAAAAGTTTCTCATTAGACACTTTCAAATTCTCCAGAGTGAATAAAATTTTTTTATTGGCAAATAATATGCTAAATCTGAGATTTGTTATGACATGTACATTGATTTTACATGCAGGAAATATATTTCAACCTATCTTCAAAGCTGGAGTGAGACTAATTGCTAATTAATGGACATGGAACACACATTAAAGTGCAGTTAATAAGTGCAAGCAATGTCTGGGTCAGGGTTTCTCAATCTTGACATCTTTAAGATGTATGGACTTCAACTCCCAGAATTCCCCAGCCAGAATGCTGAGAATTCACCAGCTGGCAGGTCAGCTGGGAAATTCCAAAGATGAAGTTACCAAGGTCATGAAATACTTCTCTAGATGATCTCTTGAAAATATAGTCTACATGAGTTCACTTGCAACTGAAGAACTAATTAGGAACTTTGGTATAAAGACCAAAAGTCTTGTTTTAGATTGGGCACAGTTATATCCAAAGTGTGTATAGCCAAGGCTATGATTTTCCCAGTTGCAATGTATGGTTGTGAAAGTTGGACCACAAAAAAGGCTGAGTGCCAAAGAATTGAGGACTTTGAACTACGGTGCTGGAGAAGACTCCTGTGAGTCCCTTGGACTGCAAGGCGATCAAACTGGTCAGTCTTAGAGGAGATCAGCCCTGACTGCTCTTTAGAAGGCCAGATCCTGAAGATGAAACTCGAATACTTTGGCCACCTAATGAGGAGGAAGAACTCACTGGAGAAGAGCCCAATGCTGGGAAAAATTGAGGGCAAAAGAAGAAGGAGATGACAGGGAATGAGGTGGCTGGATGGAGTCAGTTGAAGCAGTCGGCATGAGCTTTAATATACTCTGGAACAGAAAAACCTAGAGGAACATTGTCCATGCGGTTGCGATGGGTTGGATATAACTTCACAACTAACCAGAACAACAGTTATATCCTAAGGCAGGAGTGTTAAACCCGTGATGTGACGTCGTCACCCGACGTATCATGACTCCATTTGCTAAACTGGGGGTGAGCATGGCCAGTTCATGATGCAACTGCTCTGTGGGCCGTGAGTGTGACACACCCATCCCAAGGAGTTGATATATGCGAGTCTTCTTTACAAATAAAGATAATTTAGTGATGGGATTCTCAATGAATCTTAAATTTGCCTATCATCATTTAGGATTGACCTAGCCCAGAGATTTCCTGATTGCAGTTATCTCCACTGCGATGAAATGTATTATATTTCTATTTAAATTAAGGAGAATGAAAAGAAAAAACTATACAGGCATCCTTGAAATTCTGGAAACCTTGATTTCCACAATTGTTCTTGCTCCTTTCCCATGCCATCATTTTTTTCAAGTGGCCATGAAGTTTCTCCAGAAAGAATTTTATTCAAATCTACCCCATTTCTTTTCTTCAGACCTAGCTATAAAAATTAGCACCTTGACATAACAAAAGATAATTAGCCATAGATAACAAATTATGTAGGTTCTAGTAAATAGAAAGCCTAATTATTAAGAGCATGGCTGCAGTCAGCTGTAGGGTCCTCCATGACATACTGACGGAGTGCTCAAATCTGTGGTATAGATTTAACTACATTATCAAAATTGCAAAAAATCAGAAAGAAATATCCATATAACAACACAAGTTAGAATATGCAGACTGAAAGTAGTCTACAGGCAGCTTTTCAAGGAAATATTATTTCATATAGAAATATCTTTTATATATAAATTTATACTGTACATGCTTTTTTGAAAGTTTGATTGTCCAAACCAAACCCCTCAAAATATGAAAGTGCAAATACATATAACGCAGCCTCTCCATCCAATGAGTTGCCACAGAGAGGAAGTGGTTCACACTGTTTTCCAAGGCACCAGAGGGCCAGACGAGGAACAATAGTTGGAAGCTGACCAAGCAGAGATTCACCCTGGAAATAAGGAAGAACTTTCTGGTGGTCAGAACGATCAACCAGTGGAACGACCTGCCAGCGGAGGTTGTGAACACCCCAACTCTGGACATTTTCAAGAGGAGATTGGACTTTCATTTGGCTGGGGGGCTGTAGGATTTCCTGCTTAGGCAGAGGGTTGGACTTGATGACCTGCAAGGTCCCTTTCAACTCTAATAATCAATCAATCAATCAATCAATCAATAAATAAATAAATAAATAAATAGAATAAATAAAGAAATAAAGAAATAAATAAATTGAATGAATGAATGAACGAACGAACGGACGAACGGACGGACGAACGAACGAACGAACGAACGAACGAATGAATAAATAAATAAATGATTTTAAGACATATTTGATAAACATGTAATAGCTACCTTTTTATCCAGGTTTGGAACTAACTTGTGAGTTTTTTTTCTCATTCAAAACAAACAAGATCTGTTTGACTTTTGGAACACTCCAAACGATTGTTTTTGGGGTGGGACCATTTTGAGGACTTAGAGATTTGCACATTTCATGGACAAAGCTTTCCAAAGACCTTCACAAAGCCGGTCAGTGTGGTGGAAGCACCTCGACTTAATATGTCAAAGGCTTGTACAGCTCTCCCAGTTCCTTCCCGAGCCATCTCCACTGGTAGGAGCCCATCTAGCTCCTTTGCTCTGCCTCTCCTTGCATGCATACTGTATGCATGCTCAACTAACTGAAGACAGCTATTAAAGCAGCTGTATCTGCTTTTCTGATTGAGTTTTTTCAAAGGATGCAGCTGCTTTAACAGTCTGAAGTGAATTCTTTGTTCATGCATTATATCATCCATTTATCCACCAATCCATCCATCCATCCATCCATCCATCCATCCATCCATCCATCCATCCATCCACCCAGATCATCCAGCTGACTCTATGCAAAAGGTAGGAATATTGTAAAACCAGTGATGGGCTACCAAAATTTTTACTACCACGCTGTGGGCGTGAATTATGCATTTTGTTTCAACATCTTTCAGTGTAAATTTGCATTCTCCCCTGTCCGGGCAGTAGCCCACCCCTGATTATCTACTGTATAAAATTGTATGTACACAAACACACGCACAACTCTTCTAAAATTATACACATTCAGACTCATTTACTGTGATAGGAGAAACATACCCAGAGCCCAGAAGGGAAAAAAAGAAAACAAAAATCAAAATTTTGCTACTGCATACCTGACCGTACCCGTAGGAGCCCATTGCTGTGTAAAACTCATAGTTTCCCAGTTTCAAACTACTACACTAGACTGGTTATGCCCTATAACCACAAAATAATTCTTTCTGAAAAAAATCAAAATAGTCCCACACAGTTAAGACAGACTTCGCAACAGAGCATGGACATTGTAAAAAAAAAAAAAGGTACCTAGTTACACTGAACTTACCCAAGCTGTGTAAAAGGTAATTTTTCCAGCTGAAGTTTCAAGAGAATGAAAGTTGTTTTAAAAATATGTCCTACAATAAAATAACATATTGCTATTTTAATTTAATTGGTTACGAATATGACCTGAATTATAACTAAAAAGAATTAAATAATAATACTCAGTGTTAAAATATAACAGAAGTCAACAACAATTCATATAGGAAATAGAATATAAATAGACATTTATTTGTTTGTTTGTTTGTTTGATTGATTGATTGATTGATTGATTGATTGATATTTATGCCACCCTTCTCCTTAGACTCAGGGCAGCTTACAACAGAGTATTGCCCCCACAATCCAGGTCCTCATTTTACCCACCTGGGAAGGATGGAAGGCTGAGTCAACCTTCATATATTAAACCATAAAAACAATAGAAACAATAATAAATATATAGCAGATGAGATACTTGGCCAGTTAGCACCACAGCCAGGAAACAGGGCCCTTAACACATTTAGAGCCCTGGGGCGGGAACATAGTCAGGTTTTCAGGGCTTATTAAAAGCTAACAGAGTTGGGGCCCTTCTAATTTCTGAAGGTAGGATGTTCCATAGAATAGGGGGCACTGCAGAAAAAGCCCATATTCTAGCCCCTACCCACTTGACCCTCTTTGATAGGCAGGATCTGCAACATGCCCAATCTGCTAGATCTGGTTGGATGGTGTTGTGGTTAGCTCTGCCCCAGCTCCTGCCCCAAGGACTGTGGATGTGGGAGAGACATCCACATGCTGCAGGCCTGTTTTCCCCCTGGTGGAATCTGCTGATGAAGGCTCCTCTGACCAAGAAGACATGAGTGACAGGGAGGAGGAGAGTGGGGCAGACAGCTCAGAAGGAGATCAATTATCTAGCTCCTCCTTGGATTCAGAACAAGAGTTAATGATACAGCCATGCATGCGGAGAGCGATGCATGGGCAGCAACAACTGAGAGATTATTATCAAAGAAAATGAGGCCACCTGTGATTGGGTGGGGCTGTGGTAATTAGTGAGGCTGCTATAAATAGCAGCCTGTGGGTTTGGCCATTGTGGAGGATTATCTGATCGTTGTGTTTTGTGACTGCTTTACTGACTTTGATTTTTGTGTGCTGATTCTTCCCCGCTTTGAAACTAAACCAGAGCAAAGTGTGTTTCACTTTGTGAAAGAAGAAGGACTGTGAATTGCCTCACAGCTGCAAGCTAAGTATCACAAAACTGATAAGGGGCTTGTGCAAATTACCAGTTTGTTTGGAGACGAGTGCTCTTTGCTATACCAAAAGAGGGCTTCGGTTAAGTGAATTTTCATTATAAAGAACATTGTTTTGAATTTTCAAACGTGTGTGTGTCTGAAATTTGTACCTGTGAATTTTTGGGAGGATTCTACCAGAGAGCCCAACAGAACAGATGGGTAGCATTCAAAATTGATGGATAACATTTCCCAAAATTTTATTCCGTTGTCACTAACTGTTATCCAGGCAACAGTATGATGGGACCAAAGATCACATATATTGTGTGTTGATAACTCTAGAAATAATTAGTAGGAGCAGGCAGAAGATAATACATTTCTGAAAGGGTTGTGATTGAAGCCCTGTGGAAGCAGAAGGACATAAACATTTCGAACATGTAATCATGAATTATCTGCTTTTATCCATTCAGAAAATAACTGTCCTTGAATTAATTTGCACAACAGCAGGTAATAATGAAAAATGAAGCTGCCTTTGATGACAAGGGCAGCCACTGAGCCACCAGGCTTTTGAAGGTGCCTATCCAGTCACCCACATATATTCTGTCACTGACAGCGAAAGATGCATCTCAAAAAAGATACGCTGGGAAGCCATGCGGAGGGGAAGGCAGAGGACACTGTATCTCAAACACACAGGTAACTTAATTAGTAAATACGGTGTATGCTGTGAGGTGCTGATGTCTCTTCAGTTATTCTGTTACAAAATCAGAAAAGACCTGCTGGTTAAATAAAGAATGATGCTTATTTTTTTGTATCATTGTAATGCTGTAATGATATTCACAGACAATTGGGGAGATTGCATTTTCGGATATTTCCACAGTAACTGAATTTAAACATGCCTGGGATAAACATATATCCATCCTAAGATAAAATACAGGAAATCATTTAAGGGCAGACTAGATGGACCATGAGGTCTTTTTCTGCCGCCAATCTTCTATGTTTCTATGACATGACAACAAAGCTGTTGCCAAAATGGTATATTGCAGAGGTGACTGCTGTACATTCAGTATTGGACTGACTGTTCAATGCTGCTCACTGTTCGGGTGACAATCAAAGGTGCACCCACAGCATCAAGATGTTAATGGTTGATTCATACTTAGTCATAACTCAATGAATGATCTGCTAATCATTGGTAAACTTTAAGTACACAGGGAAATTTGGAATGGATTTATTTGCTATGAATGTCTGATCATGTTGGCTATGCTTTCTGAAATATCTAGAACAAACTCAAAGCCCACTGTCCAGATGCAGTCCACAGGGTGCTTAGATCTGACCCATGGGGCTGCCCTGGAAACAGGTAAGGTCCAGCTCATGGTGCCCCTGCCAATGAAAGCAGAGCTTGGGTGGGACACATGCACATCCTTTCCCAAGCTCCATTTTCATTGGCAGAATGATGGGGCCACAGGAATTCCGACACGAATGACATCAAAGTGGCCATGCCCACCCTGGCCATTTCCCCCCTCTGAAGCCAAACAGAGTCCTCAATGAAAGTGGCCACGCCCACCCTGGCCATTTCCCCCCTCTGAAGCCAAACACAGTCCTCAATGAAATTGAGTTTGGCATCCCAGAGCTAGAAGGTGACAGGGAAAAGAGGAATCACACTTATAAGGAGAAGGTTTTTAAAAAAATAGGATCCTCCATCTCAGCTTCTGTGTTAAACGTAAGAAACAATGCTTTCAACTCAAAATATATTAAGCTAGAAAGACATGGCAAATCTATGTTACAGAACTGTAAAAAAAAAATATTCACTCTGTTGATAATTGTGTCATATCTTTGTCTCTGAACATTGTTAGAAGTTCCTCTGCATCCTGTTGGAGCCTGAGCCCAGGTGGGGTTCCTACTGGTTCTAACCAGTTCTATAAAACAGTTAGTAAATGTTGGCTTGTCTCGGTTTAGCTAAGCTATGAAACCTTCGACAATGCTGAGCAGAGAATTTTAACAGAGCGTGGATGTGTGATAAAGCCAAGACACAGACTTAGTTAAATAAGTATTATTTACATATAAACAAAATATAAACAATCCAGAATAAGCACGAAGCAAATACAGAATAATAAGCACTGAGCAATTACAAGATTAGCACAAAGCAAAATACCATGTAGATAATAAGCACGAAGCTTATACAAGCACGAAACTTAAACACAACTCCCCCAGGCAAAAGTAAAGGAAATGACCGAGCAGAATAATGAGCTTTTATAGCTTCAATGAGGAAGTGACGAAACAGCCTTGAATATTAACTCTTCAAGTACAAGTTAACTCTTTAAGTGACAGTACAGTGTTACAGTAGCAACTGTAACAAGTGACAGTACAAGTTTGGTACAGTGTACAATATGCAGTTTACAATGGCAATTCCTAACAACCATGTACCCTGTACTAACAGTAAACCAGTGGTGATGTCACATAGTCGATTTTGTCGGCACCAGTCCGTGGCCGCTACTATCTTCTTTTGGGGGGCTATTTTTTGTTTGCTATTATTTACTGGATTTTGCTTCCGCGCATGCGCAGAAGCCGAGTTTACAGCACTTTCTATCCACCATTTCTTTTTTTGGTTTTTTGGAGGGCTATTTTTTGCTATTTTTTGCTTCTGTGTGTACGCAGAAGCTGAGTTTTTGGCACTGTGCCTGAATGAACATCTACATGGTGCATAATGCGTGTATAGCCACGCGGCATGGGAGGAGGTGAACTGGTGGCGAGATAAGTTAGAACCCACCCCGGAACCTGGGCAAGCAAATAGCACCAGTGCTTGATACGTCATAAACAGTCATTCAATATGCAATGTTGCATTTCATTAACCTGAATAATCCTTTTTTAAAAAACAGAACTGTACATGATCTTGACCCGAGGCAAGCTCGTGTTCTTTTGCTTCAAAAATTAGGATTTGAATGGTGCCCCTCCCCATTTCTTTTAAATAAGGTCTTTTTAAAGTTTCAGAAGTTCAGGATCAGAATGTTCATTCACACATCGGACCCCTCCTGTCCTCTTGTTCTTTATCCTGCAAGTTCCAAATACATTTTCCCCTCCATTGCATTTATGAGGATTAAATAGAGGCAGTCCTTATTTAGCAAGCACAAATGGGACCAGCAACTCAGTTGATAATCAAAGTGGTCCCTAAAGAAACCCCAAGGGTGCTTCTGATCTTACTTCAATTTCCCTTTTCTTTACAGACTTTCAAAGATAGTGAATTCAAGGATAGGTCGGGAAATTATTTTTTTAATCAGTAAATGACTACCTGCAGCATTCAGAATTGTGTGAGGATACATGCAAGGTTGAAATAAACATTGATCCCACATAGTTTTTGATTGGTTAACTTCCTAGAATGAAAAATATTCCATGTATTGCCACGTTAGGCCCTGTGTCAATTTTCGTATGGGCTTCATATGACTTGATCCTTGTGCATTTTCTCCACCACCTTGTCTTGTAATTCCCTTGTGTTTGTTTGCTTTCTAGTCTTCCTCACTCAACTACAAAAATGAGTATATATATTTTTAAATGCTATGATTTTGTCATGGTTGAACAATCAAGAAGCACATGAAAGCTAGTAAAAATATAGATGGACCATGTGGGCTCTTTGTTTCTCCCACATTTACCCTAACTAGTCATCATGCCAAATGGACCTGATGTAATAACTACTATATCTTGCAATAAGTACTATACTACTAGTATTATTACTACTACTACTAGTAATAATAATAATAATAATAATAATAATAATAATAATAATAATAATAATATAATAACTACTATATCTTGCAATCAAAGTAGAAGGGCAAGAAACTATCACCACAGCAACACAGAAACCAGTTGGGCTACATACGTACTACTTATCAATTTATTCCTCGGATATTATATTTTGACATTGCTGGTTGAACTGACGGGATCGGTTTTTTATTGTGTTGGTATTTATCAAAAGATCTAGCTGAGTTTCTATTCTTATGGTAATGGCCAAATCAAACAACAAAGCGTGCATACTTCTGATGCAAAAAGTGTGTGTGAGTATGTGTGTCAATATGCACACATATATATGTACAGGAACGTGTGTGTTTCAATTTATCCTCCAGCTTCTGTTTTTAATACAATTTTCTGCCACTATGCTTATGACAGAGAGAAGCCTCATATGTAAATTCACCCTTCTAGGCCAGTCCGTCTCTGAGGGATTACAATGAAAATACTTTAGGCATTGAAATTGCATTTATATTTCTCAGAACTTGGTAAAAAGTAGAGTGCTTATTTAAATACCTATGGTTGTTTATTCCTAACCCCCCCTTTTAACAATAGGCAGCTCTGAAGTGCAGTTATAAGTCTGTTTACAGCGCACAGATATCAAATTGACTTGCTAATGCTAACTTTTATTCGGTATCCATGGGTTACTGTGTCATGTGATTTGACATCAAGTACAGACAGTGCTGATTAGTAGCATCCAGTTCTGTCCATCTCTGTGCATCACTGAACCATCTGGTCATTTATTCACTAATAAGCCCCTAATGGCCCAAATATTCACCGGCCTGTCATTGTGACATGGCATAAAATGCCTACATCTTTCAACTTGCTTTGACATGTTGCTTGTTTCACATCAAAACCCGTCATTTACAGGAAAAGAGCTCAGAGGGGTAAAATCTTGACCTAATCTGCAGTGTTAACACAAAGACAGAGGCTTTGTTATCTGGTAGCCTGCTGAAGGCATGTAAATGGGCATGAATTCATTTTGTACATTTTCTCCCATTCTCATTTTACAACATTCTTTAAGTTTGGTATACTGGTCCTAATATGGCTGTTTTAAAAAAGGCAGAGGTATGTGTTACTTGAAATATCGTTTCTTTATCTGTTTTTGCATTAAAGAAAGCTTCAAAGGGAAAGTCGCATAGACTTTGGCACATTTGAAATATCTGGAGAAAAGATGTGCTTTTGGAGAGATCCTCAGTTTTATTAAAATATTCATAATTATATTTCTGAACTTTCAAGGAGCTATATCATATGTACTTTTCTTTCCATACCACTTCACCAAGATAGTATTTCTCTCTTTCTAACTTTACCAAGATAGCATCTCTCTCTTTCTAACTTTACCAAGATAGCATCTCTCTCTTTCTAACTTTACCAAGATAGTATCTCTCTCTTTCTAACTTTAGACTAAAATGGTTGCTGCCGTTTAATTTGTCCTTCTGATGATATCTTCGCTAGGAAGTCTGTTCTTGCTCATAGCACACGAGTGAATACCGTGCAACTGGGCACTTCTCTAATCTAAGCCACAAAATTGTGAAATTTACTAACCAAGAAGTTTCAAGGAACGCCTTATTTACATCTCCTCAATTGTACCTGCGAATAATTAAGTTGGGTTTGCTTTAAAAAAACATTACGCTAATTGCCATTGAAATCTTTATTAATACTTCATTAAAATGCGATTAAAGCTTGATGTAATTGATTGTAACTGGAATAGTTAAAGGGGTTTTATGGCCCCAAAGTCATTGATATGAATGAGCACATAATTCAGGCAGAATGTTGCAGTCTCTTGGTGAGCATCTTAAATAGTACACTAGGCTATTGGAATCTATCAAAGACCCATATTTAATGCCTGGTGACTACTTTCCTTTCTTTTCTTTTGTGACTGTATTGTAGATCATCTGTCAAGAGTGAAGTGTGGGGAAGAGAAAGGGCATTCACATTCAGAAGGTCTGTGGTCTCAAAATTCAACAAAGTCCAAAGGCCCTGTCTCTGGAAAAAATTCAACATTTTAAAAACGTGTTGGTTAAATAAAATGTATTTCACGAATGTCTGTTGGTATCATTTTTTATTCTTTTCACACCTCGTGGGTGTATAGGAACATAATTCAGCTAAACTGATCCAATTCAAAAGAGAACAGAGGTTCTGCGTTTTGATCGCTACATGGAAAAATACAGATACAGTTTCCATCACAACTCACCCAGTTGGAATTCCTTTTTTTTCTCCCCCTTCCCCTGCACAATTATCTTCTTTTCATCTGCCAATCCTATTCTCAATGCAAATAAAATAATTATGCTGCGATATTATATAGCAGGATGAGGAGACAGGGAGGCTAAATTGCCCCTTGGCAGAAGATGGCAGGGAAGAAAATGGGGTGATTGAAACATGAAAGGACTGACCTACAATCACATCATTTGTTTGAGGAAAATAATGACTTGTGGTTTGAATTGAATCTACTTACTGGAGCTTTCCCACTTATCTGGGACTAAGCTCCACCGAGCTCATTGTGGGGCTTCATATCCAAGTACCAGAACTACCACATCCCAGTATATATTTCCACTCATTTATCATAAGACATGTACAAAGTATACACCCACTACCTCAGTCAGGATTCTGACAGAAGGCATGTGTTCAAGTTTGTTAAAAAAAAATTTAGATAAAGCTCTGAAATATATTTTATTCTATTGTCTTGTTTTATGACATTCCTCAGTTTATTTATTCTTCTTCACTGAAATTGCCCTTCATTAAGAGGTAATAATAATAATCACCATTAAGAAATCAGTGTTACATACACGAAGAGAATAAACTTGCCACCCAACACATTTTATTTATGTATGTATTTATTTATTAAATTTGTAGGCCGCCCTTCTCCGGGGGACTCAGGGCAGCTTACAGCATAAAATCAATACAAAATTACAGATAAAATTATACACCCCACCCTAAAAGCCAAGACTTAAAAATTCCCAACATTAAGCCCATTCATCCAAGTCATCCAATCCCAATCATATACAGTGGAACCCCAACATAAGAGCTGCTCTACTTAAGAGCAACTCGAGATAAGAGCTGGGAGGGGAGAGATATTTTTGTTCTACTTACAAGCCCAAATTCGAGATACAAGCGCCAAGGAGCTGTCTCCTGAAGCCAAACGCTAACTTCCGCGTTCGGCTTCAGGAGACAGCTGCGAAGCGGCGCGTGTGTTTTAAAAGGTTGCAGCCGGCCTGGGGGGCTCAGGGGGGTGCTTGCAGCTTTCTTTCTTGCTCTTTTTCTTTCTCTCTTTTACCTTCCCTTCCTCTATTTCTTTTTTTCTTTCTCCTTCCCACCTTCTTCCCTCCCTCCCTCCCTTCACTCATTCCTCTCTTACTCTCCCCTTTCATAAGTTTCCTTGCTTCCTTCCTCTGTTCCTGTCCCTTCCCCCTTTCTTTCTTTCTTTCTTTCTTTCTTGCTCTTTTTCTTTCTCTCTTTTACCTTCCCTTCCTCTATTTCTTCTTTTCTTTCTCCTTCCCACCTTCTTCCCTCCCTCCCTCCCTTCACTCATTCCTCTCTTACTCTCCCCTTTCATAAGTTTCCTTGCTTCCTTCCTCTGTTTCTGTCCCTTCCCTCTTTCCTTCCTTCCTTCCCACCCTCCGTCCATTCATTCACCCATTCCTCTCTTGATCGCTTAAAGCCGGTCCCTGGTGCAAAAAGGGTTGGGGACCTCTGTCCTACAGGATTGGGTGGCAGAGAAGTTGAACATGTGTAAATTTAAAAGTTTAAGAAAGTTTACAAGTTAAGTGAAAGAAACTTCATTATTCATTTATATGTACATGTACATTTCTTCATTAAAAACATGTCTTTCTGCATAATTTAGACTAACTTTGTGAGTTTTTTGAGGGCTGGAACCAATTAAAATTATTTACATTAATTCCTATGGGGAAAAGTCGTTCGAGATAAGAGCTGCTCGACTTAAGAGCCCAGGTCCGGAACGAATTAAACTCGTATCTCGAGGTACCACTGTACTATTGGCCAGAGCAAGAGGCCTGTCAGCAAAGCTGTGTCTTCAATACATTTCAAAAGGCCAGAAAGGTGGGAGCAGTGCAAATCTCTGGGGGGAGTTGATTCCAAAGGACCAAAGCTGCCACAGAGAAGGCCCTTCCCCTTGGCCCCACCAGGTAACATTGCTTGGCTGATGGGACCTGGAGAAGGTTGACTCTGTAGGACCTGACCAGCTGCTGTGATATGTGACGCAGGAGATGGTCCCATAAGTAATCTAGTCCGAAGCCATGTAAGGTTTTATACTCTTGATGAATAATGTTAAATTTAAACTCTATGTTTAAATTTTGATGAATAATGTTAAATTATTCTTGATGAATAATGTTAAATTTAAACCCTATGTTTACCTTTCGTATTCATCCTTTGGTTCATTTTGTAACCAAAGTTGTCGATGAAGATTCTTAGTCATTCAGTTGAGTTCTCTGGAAATTGGGTCATGGCAACTGGGTTTCTTTTATTTTGGGGTTTGCAAAATTTCTCTGATTTTTCCAAGTAGCTTCTTTAGCCTAATCTAAAATTATAATTGGAATTACATCGTAAGCTTTATTTGTAAATCGCCTAAATACACTCAGGTGAGATGGACAGTGTCAAAATTTGACAATTAAGTAAATAAAATGGTTACAGGACCAAATCTTTATTGTTACAGAAAATGTCCTTCAAAAGTGGACATTTTGTCCATTTTGTCTTAGGGAACGGAAGCCCTCCACTATCCTTCTTTTCAATTAAAAAGAAGGACATTGGAGTCAGTGTTCCCTCTAATTTGTTTTTGGGGTGGGCGGAAAAGTATAGTGTCTGAGCAGCAGTCCCTTCGGGACTGGGCGGCACAGAAATATTAAATAAATAAATAAATAAATAAATAAATAAATAAATAAATAAATAAATAAACAAACAAACAAACAAACAAACAAACAAACAAATAAAATACCCACCCTCTTTTGCCTCAGAGAATTTCAAAATAAAATACTGTACTGTGTGTCTATAACAGTGAGCTCATAATAGGGCAACTCTATCAATATCAAAATGCCACTTAAATAGTTGAGCTAGTTTCAAACTAGATTTTGATTTTCTTTCTCTCTTCCTTCCTCCCATTCTTTTTCTTTCTCTTTTCCTTCCTCTCTTTTTTCTATTTGTTTCTCTCTCTTCCTCTCTTCCTCTCTCTCTCCTTCCCTCTCACTCTTTCGCTCTCGGCTTCTGGGCAGGTTTGAAAAACTCTGAGTTGATGATGATTTTTAAGTGAGCGATTGCTCACTGCTCAGCTTAGAGGGAACTATGATTGGAGTGCTTCTATTCTCTAAAGACAAAATGGAAGATTGCAGTTAGCATTGGGTTCCTTGATCCCTTCTCCTTGGGAAATCCAAAGTCTGGTTTAAGGGCCAAATTATTAGCTTTTCCCCCGTAGAGATAAACAGGAGTGATGAGGAAAAAAAGAACAGTGATAATTTTCAAATGATAAATCCAAACTGTTTCTTTCTGTGCATATAAACCTGAATAAAAAAGACAAATCTGGAAAGGAGCCCTTGCATATTAGACATTAGAGCAAATGAAGTCAGATCTGGTCAAAGCCTGGATTAGTAGACCACACCCAGAAGTTTCATCCTCTTGCTCTTTCGTTGCCAGACTATGTAATGTTGAATCAATGCCTTCATTTTCCCTTCACTATATTGCACTTGATGTTTCTGGTCTCCTTGATACTGGACCGCTATTACTGTAGAGGGAATTGAGAATGGGGCTTTGGCAATTCAGACTGTACTATTAGAGAATCAACTCCTTCCTCCTTCTAAAGTCACTGGCTTTGTAGCTCCGATGATGATGATGATGATAAGGTAATAATAATTTATTAGATTTGTATGCCGTCCCTCTTCGAAGACTCGGGGCGGCTCACAATCATTTGGGTGAGGAGTAAAACTCAAACTCAAAGCAGTTGGAAGGCAAAACAATTTTATTGAAGCATTTGCATAAGCAGGTGGACCTCAATACACATAGGCAAGAGAAACCACACCCGAGTAATGAAAAAGCACACTTTTATAATCACACTACTCCCTTCAGCTTATACCATACCCTTCTTTTCCAGGCCCAGTTGATAGGCCCAATCTGGTTAAATGCTTTCCAGACACCTATAATCTATTATCACCTCTAAATATTTTGTTGGAGGAAATGTCCTTCTGGGTTCAGTTCCAAGCGGGAAAAATGGAATGGAATGGAATGGAATAGAATAGAATGGAATGGAATAGAATGGAATGGTATGGAATAGAATAGAATAGAATAGAATAGAATAGACCTGGACAAAAGGGGGATCAGATGCCTCAAAGATGTTGGAGAAGAAGGGCGTTGTTGAGAGTCCTTGAGTTTTTTATACTGTCTGTTGGGCCCCACCCTAAGAGTTTCCTGTTCCTGTGTAAGAAATGTATCTCATTGGCTGTCAGACTCCCGGGGGGGGCTTTTAGATAACTTTGTAGGCTTTTGTCTGTGTCCCACCAGGCTTGGCTAACACAGTCTTCTCAGGTGCCATGTGGTGAGATGGCTCTGGGATTCCTATTATAGTTCTTCCTATACAGTGATCCCTCGAGTTTCGCGATCTCGATCTTCGTGAAACACTATATCGTGATTTTTTAAAAAATATTAATTAAAAAAAACACCACTTCCGCGTTTGGCTTCGGGAGTCAGCTGGGAAGCGGCGCGGCTGTTTTAAAAGGTCGCAGCCGGCCTGGGGGGCTTCCCAGCACCCCCCCAAACCCCCAACCCGGGTTCAGGGGGGTGCTGGGAAGCCCCCCAGGCCGGCTGCGACCTTTTAAAACAGCCGCGCCGCTTCCCAGCTGAGTCCTGAAGCCAAACGCCAAAGGCGAACTTCCGCGTTTGGCTTCAGGACTCAGCTGGGAAGCGGCGCGACTGTTTTAAAAGGTTGCAGCTGGCCTGGGGGGCTTCCCAGCACCCCCCTGAGCCCCCAACCTGGGTCTTCCCGGCTGCCCACGCAAAGGGGAAACCCCGGCTCCTCGCTGATGCCCGCCACTCGCCCGCCCGCCAGCAAGAGGGGGAAGACCCAGGGAAGGTGCCTTCGGCCGCCCAGCAGCTGATCTGCTCGGTAGCGCAGCAGCAGCGAGGAGCCGAATCAGGGTTTCCCCTTTGCGTGGGCGGCGGGGAACGCAAACTCCACCATCTATACATGCGCGGCCATAGAAAAAAAAGGGCACGCATGCTCAGATGGTGTTTTTACTTCCGCAACCCTACATCGCGAAAAATCGATTATCGCGAGGGGTCTTGGAACGGAACCCTCGCGATAATAGAGGGATCACTGTATACCTTTGTTATGTAGAATAGACTGCCCATTGACAAAAATTGGGGGAATGAGTGAATTTAATGGTCCATTGACAAAGGTGGGGGCTATTAAGAGTGAATTTATTTCCTGCCCAAAAACATTTTTCTCCCATCCAGGGAAATATAATATTCTGCCTTTTTAATATTTTCTTAAAAATTAATTTTCTAGGAGAGGGGTGGGTATTAACTTCCTACAGTTTAAAGTTGGTCAAGCCCTTATTGTCACCCAAATTTGCTAAGCATTAACCCTCCTCTTCTGTTCCACATCTTTGTTATTCCCTTATCTCTAGTTCCTCTATTTCACAAGAATTGCAGCACAGCCATGGAAAAACATCGCTGGAGTGAAAGAAACATTTGAGAGAGAAAAACATCAAAGCAGATACATTCTCAGCCTGCCCAGAGTTGGCTTGGCTATTTCCATTGTTCATAAAGGCTTGAGAACAGCTAAAAATGCTGCAATGTATTAAATGCTCTCCTGCCAGTCCTGGTCTCTGAGAGAGAGAAAGGCCTTTAAAAAATAATAATAATAATAATTAAAGCTTATGGGAAATTATCAGCAATACAATTTGAAAAACAAATTTAAACCTGTCTGTACCTTGGATATGGAGTTCATAAACTATATGCTGGAAAATTACAACTTATTATATACTGCTCAAAAAAATAAAGGGAACACTTAAACAACACAATATAACACCAAGTAAATCAAACTTCTGTGAAATCAAACTGTCCACTTAGGAAGCAACACTGATTGACATCAATTCTACCTGCTGTTGTGCACATTCAACCTTGTACAGAACAAAGTATTCAATGAGAATATTTCATTCATTTAGATCTAGGATATGTTATTTGAGTGTTCCCTTTATTTTTTTGAGCAGTATAGATTAGATTAGATTAGATTAGATTAGATTATTATTAGATTTGTATGCTGCCCCTCTCTGAAGACTTGGGGCGGCTTACAACACAATACACAATGTACAAATCCAAAATTAAAAACAGATTAAAAAACCCTTATCATGAAACATTAATCACACAACCCAAACAAACCATACATAAATCTTCCCCAAGGGGCATATCAACTTTACCTCACATTTGGAGGCAGCTTGGTAAGGTTGAAAGGAGTAGATTTTTAAAAAACGTAAGAAAACAAACAGCTTGATAAATGCTACTGGCTTATGTAACTTCTGAAATGGTACAGGGCAGTGACTGGCTTATGTAACTTCTGAAATGGTACAGGGCACTGGGTGCCTAAATGATTGTGCGAAAATGTGCATGTGCGTTCGTTGTGGCCACCTCCAGAAATGCCAAACTTTCAGGTTCTGGTGCACAACAATAACACCCAACAATCAGCTGGCTGGAACCCATGCACACACTGGTTTTTGGCACTGCCACATGCACGAAAGATAGTAGACCATCATGCGCACATGCGTGCCAGTAATCCGGAAGACAAACAGGCAAAGCTGTGTGTGCCAGGCGATATGCTTCACACGCCACTTTGGGCATGCGTGCCATAGGTTCACCAACATGAGTATAGGGTTTCCTGCTTGGACAGGGGGTTGGACTAGAAAACTTCTGTTGTGGTTGGCTCTGGCCCAGCTCCTGCCCCAGGGAATGGGGAGGTGGATGCAGGGGAAAATTCAACATGTCACAGGACTGTGTTATTGCCGACAGAATCAGATCAGAGTTTAGTTTCCTCGGGCGAAGAAGAAGGTGGGAGTGACTCGGCAGAGGAGGGCTTGGCACACAGCCAAGGCAGTCAATCTTCCTTATCTTCTATAGCTTCAGATGATGACATTTTGGACCCACACAAGTGCAGAATTATGCATAGAAGAGACCAAGTAAGAACATATTACAGGAAATAAAGGAGGCCACCTGTGTTTGGGTGGGGCTCCAGTAATTAGGGCTGATACTATAAATAGCAGCATGTGGGTTTGGCCATTGTGGAAGAATATCTGTTGCAGTTTCGTCAGGAATCTTGTGTGCTGGACTTTGTTGCCTTTTCACGCCTTTGAAACCAAAGTAGAGCAGCGTTTGTGTGTGTGTGTCTCACTTCATTGGAAGAAGGGGTGTGAAGTTTCTCCTCAGCTTCTGGCTAAGTACTTAATGACTGCTTACAAGAAATTGTACAGACTACTTGGTTGTTTTGGGAAGAGTGCTCTTTGCAACACAAAAAGAGTGCTTAGTTTATTTTGACTTTTGTGATAAAGAACATTGTTTTGAATTTTCAAAAACGTGTGTGTCTGAAATTTGTATCCTTGAATTTTCGGGAGGCTCCTATCAGAGAGCCCGACAGAACAACTTCCAAGCAGGAGTGGGTTCCATCTTAGCTAGCTGTTGGTTTGCTCCCTCCTGCACCACGTGAGCCTGCCTTGTGGGCATGCCTCGTGGGCATACATGCACTTTCTGCGTGCATGTGCTTCATGCGCACAGGTATGCACAGTAAGGAAAAATCCCCTCCCAAAAAACAAAGCCGAAAAAAAGATGGCCATCATATGCAGAGTGCTGGAACTCGGCTTCTGCACATGCTCTGAAGAAAAGTAAATAAATAAATAAAGGAAGGAAGGAAGGAAGGAAGAACTCTAGAAAGATAGATAGATAGATAGATAGATAGATAGATAGATAGATAGAAAGACAGACAGACAGACAGACAGACAGACAGACAGACAGATGGCGGCACCCACGGACCTGCACTGACTGATCCAGTTTGGTGACATCACTGTGACATCACCAGCAGGTTGCTACCAGTTTGGCTGAACCAGTCTGAATCAAAGGAACCCACTCCTGCCTCTAAGATACCTTTCAACTCTATTATTTTGTTATTCATGGCAAACAAGGAGGAAGAAAACAGGAGTAAGAAAGGCTTGCGGGTTTTGTTTAAAGTTCTGTGATAGTGTATCAGTGAAAATGAGAGTTCTGGAAAAATGTAATGGAAAAAATCCTAATCGTAGCATTTTATGTAACTAAGAAAGATTTTAAAATACAGTGATCCCTCGATTATCGCGAGGGTTCCGTTCCAAGACCCCTCGCGATAATCGATTTTTCGCGATGTAGGGTTGCGGAAGTAAAAACACCATCTGCGCATGCGCACCCCTTTTTCATGGCCGCACATGCGCAGATGGTGGAGTTTGCGTGGGCGGCGGGGAAGACCCAGGGAAGGTTCCTTCGGCCGCCCAGCAGCTGATCTGCTCGGCAGCGCAGCAGCAGCGAGCAGACGAAGATCGGGGTTTCCCCTTTGCGTGGGCGGCGGGGAAACCCCGATCTTCGTCTGCTCGCTGCTGCTGCGGCCACCCAGCAGCTGATCTGGGTGGCCGAGCAGATCAGCTGCTGGGCGGCCGAAGGAACCTTCCCTGGGTCTTCCTCACTGATGCCCCCGCTCGCCCGCCTGCCCGCCTGCCACCCGCCAGCAAGAGGGGGAGAGATAGAGAAAGAGAGAGAAGGAAAGAAAGAGATGAGAGAGGGAGGAAGAGAGTGTGAGAGAGGAAGAAGCAAGATAGAGAAAGAGAGAGAGAAAGAAAGATGAGAAAGGAAGGAAGAGAGTGACGTCATCGGGTGGGAAAAATCGCGATACAGTGATCTCTCGATTAGCGCGGGGGTTATGTTCCAAGACCTCCCGCGCTAATCGATTTCCGCGTTATAGTGGTGCGGAAGTAAAAAACACCATCTACGCATGCGCGCCATTTTTTTCATGGCCGCACATGCGCAGATGGTGGAGTTTGCGTGTGGGCAGCGGGGAAGACCAAGGGAAGGTTCCTTCAGCCGCCCAACAGCTGATCTGCTCCGCAGCGCAGAAGCAGCGAGGAGCCGAAGATGGGGTAAAGGCAAAGGGGAAACCCCATCTTCGGCTCCTCGCTGCTGCCGCGCTGCGGAGCGGATCAGGTGTTGGGCGGCTGAAGGAACCTTCCCTTGGTCTTCCCGCCGCCCAGGCAAAGGGGAAACCCCAAGATCGCTTGCCGCTTGCCGCTTGCCGTATTGCAGCTTGGAGCCTTGCTTCGCCTCCTTCGCTGCAATACGGCAAGCGGCAAGCGATCTTGGGGTTTCCCCTTTGCCTGGGCGGCGCTGGGGCCATGCGGAGCCGCTCATCTAGGGGGGCGTGGACCAGCAAGGTGCCCTCCGCTCTCTCTCTTTCTCTCCCTGTTACCGGTGTGGTATAAGAGAGAGAAAGAAGGAGAAAGGAGGGCGACTTGCCAGTCCACGCCCCCCTGGATGAACAGCCTCGCATGGCCCCAGCGCCGGGCTCCGCTGTTGCCTCCGCCCCCATTCGGCTCTGCAGCTGAGAGGCCTTCCCGGCAGAGCCCTCCCCAACAGCTCCCGCCGCCAGCGCAAAAAAGAAAAGAAAAAAAAATCCCCAAAAGAGGCAGGCACAAAGCGGGGGCACAAGGGGAGCTGCCCGGCAGAGGTTGCTTTTTTTCTTTTCGTGGGCAAGTGGAGGGGGGGAGAGAGAAGGGAGGAAGAGAGTGTGAGAGAGGAAGAAAGAGAGAGAGAAATGATAGAAAAAAGGGGAGAAAAAAAGAGAAATGAGAAAATGATTGAAGCATAGTGACAGGAAAGAAAGAGAAAGAGACAGAGAAGTGACTCTTGGTGATGACGTATGACGTCATCGGGTGGGAAAAACCGTGGTATAGCAAAAAAACCGTGGAGTATTTTTTAATTAATATTTTGTGAAAAACCGTGTTGTAGCGTTTCGCACTAATCGAGACCGTGCTAATCGAGGGATCACTGTATAGCATTTCGCGAAGAACGAGATCGCGAAAATCGAGGGATCACTGTATTTTGATTAATTTAATTTAATGCTGCTGGACAAACTGTAACATTGTTATGAATCAGATTAAAAACTCTGCAAACAGGAGTGCAGTTTAATCACTAACTTAATTTTCGCTGTCTATTGCTTTAAATGGATTGTTTTCATGTCACTTAGTAAGAAATAAGGTTGAAGATAATATCCTTACAGTGTAACCAGCTTTTCCCTTAGCTTCTTGTTAAGGATTCTGGCACATTCAAGTGTGCTTTGTAATGTCACATTGAACATGAATGTATATTAAAGGGCAAATTGTACTGTGCATAGAATCAAGATATAATCTTATTTCTATGGAATGAATAATAAATGGTACATCTCACAATTAATAGCTCCTAGACCATGGCCACATCCTTATCACAAGTTCTGACATGCTTTAATAGTGCCCATCTGGTATTTAAGATAGAGGCCAGGGTTATAATATAACTGAACCTCCCACTAATGCCACGAATGAAATATTAATGATATATCTTAACTTTTGTGCAGTGCTGTTCGAAACAGATGCAACAGCGTATATAGCAATGTTTTATGAGATATATTAACCACAATTGTGAATTGAACCAGCTGTTAATTGCTCACAAATTGCTTCCTCAAACAATTAACCTTAAAATGTAGTATTCGTTAGTTGCCATCAGTTGATCACTTACAAATATCTACAACTAAAAGAACCATTTGGTTTTCTTTAAATAGGGTCATTTACTTGCCAATACCAGACCAGACCTTTAAATTGTGTTTGATATTTTTAAAAGAGTGGAGGACTATCTGCTTTTTAAGGGCCATTTTAGTGATAGTTCAGTATTGTTTTCAGAAATGAATGTTGCATGAGGGAACATGAAAAGATTGGGCAGCTTTCTCCCTAGTGCTGTCTATGTACAGAAGGATGGTGTTTTTGTTTTAAATACTGGTGGATATAGTGTCTATGTACGGAAGGAGGATTTTAAAAAAATACTATGGGATATATAGGTTAAAGTCAGTTTGGTCTAATGGTTAAGATGCTGGCTAGAAACAAGGAGATGGAAATTCTAGTTCCACCTTAGGCCTGAAACCAACTGAGTGACCTTAGCTCACTCTTAATCACTCTTTCTCAGCCAAGCCCACATCACAGAGTTATTCTTGTGGGGACAGTAGAATAGAATAGAATAGAATAGAATAGAAGACAAGACAAGAGAAGACAAGAGAAGACAAGAAAAGATAATTCTTTATTGACCAAGTGTGATTGGACACACAGGGAATTTGTCTTTGATGCATATGATCTCAGTGTACAAAAAGAAATTTTTCATTTGTCAAGAATCAGGTGGTACAACACCTAATGATCGTCATAGGGGTCAAATAAGCAATGACGAAACAATCAATATTAATACAAATCTTAAGGATACAAGCAACAAGTTAGTCATACAGTCCTAAGTGGGAGGAGATGGGTGATGGGTATGATGAGAAAAAGCTAGTAGAAATAGTAGTGCAGATTTAGTAAATAATATATCTATCTATCATCTATCTATCATCTATCACCTCACTGGTCCTATTTTGGGGGTCTTTCAATGGAAAAATAACATATTTAAAAGGCTTATAAAGTTTTTTCTAGATTTCACAGCCAAAATTAAACAAACTGACCTTCAACACCAGCTTGCCTCATTCTACTATATTACCTATTCCTTGTACATGCATCTACACGCCCCCAAATTAAAGTGCAGATCCTGCTTGTTGAAAGGTATCTATCCTTTCTCTAACAATTGGAGCTTTATTCAGTTTGATCCCTTTGTCCAAGGGATTTGCATGAGAAAAAAAGAGTAGGAAGTAGCACACTAACTCGGCCATCCTATTACTTATCTTAGACTCTTGGAGAAGCTGTTTACAGCTAAAGTGCTATTGGAAAAGTGTCTGCCCTTTCAAAAGACTTTTAAAAGATAATAAAATAAAGTGTCAAATAGTTAAATTTACTAGATTGAATATACCATACAGAGATATTTGATAGATAAGATTTTTTTTCCTGAATTGGTTTAAACCACAATTATACAATAAGTGGAAGGTATTGAAAAGTTAAAATTTCTATGATAGCATATATTATATAGATATATTTTATTGATATGTTTACTTTTCTGTATTGATCTTAACTATAATCAGGGTTTTTTCTGTATTAAGAAGACTTCTATGCTGAGTGGAGCAATTGTAGCTCCTTTTTGTATTAAATGTTGTACGTCTTGTTATGTCTTTTATTCTGAAAAATTAATAAAAATATTTTTTTCTTAAAAAAGGAAAAGTGTCTGCCCAGTGACTAGAAAAAAATTAAACATTGGAGGAAGGGATAGATTAAAATTTAAGGTAAATGCAGGATCAAATGAGTATTTATTTTTGCTAGATTGTCAGTCTAAAGCAGCCTTAATCAAACAGATCATAAACATGAGAAGAGAATTACTCTTCTTAAAAAGTAATTTTTGGTTAACTGCTTAATTACAAGTTGCCTTTTAGGAGAAAAGCTCTCAGAATAAATAGTAGGACTTCTGTTAAAAGTTGAATTTTAATATTTCTTATAAATTTAAGAAATTATAATATTTCCCCTATTTGAAAAGGGTTTTTTTCTTCCTTTAGGCAGGGATGGACATTCTTTTTATTATTAAATGCCATAAATATTGGTATCATGTTTAAGACAAAAAGACCCTCTGAAACTCTTTTCTTTTCCTATGAAAATGTGGCTGTCTCTTGCAAGGATTTGTGATGATTGAAGTGCTCATCTAAGGAGGCTGAGATAGGGATCTAGAATAAATATTGTATCCTGGTGTAGATGCCAGTTCACCCAAACTTCCTTCCTTCCTTCCTTCCTTCCTTCCTTCCTTTCTTCCTTCCTTCCTTCCTTCCTTCCTTCCTTCCTTCCTTCCTTCCTTCCTTCCTTCCTTCCTTCCTCCCTCCCTCCCTCCCTCCCTCCTCCCTCCCTCCCTCCTTCCCAAATAATCTGCCAAACTGGTGATCAGGTGTAGCCTGCAGTACTACACAGTAACCATTGCCCCACCATGGCTAAAATGTAAAGTTCATGGGCAGACTTTATATATATTTCTATACTTTTGGACTCTCCCCCCCCCCTTACTCTCTTCTTCAGGCTTTCACTGGCTAGGCATGGCCTTTTTTCTCTTATTTTTATCAAAGGCTCTTCAAGCTGAACCTGTTTCTTCTGCTCAGTTATCCCCAGACACTCAGAGAAATATCTGTCATATCCTGGACACTGATGAAACTTGATCTCTGGCCAAGAATTGAGCTCTGCTATTGCTCACTTCCTTCTGCTAATTTTTCTCTTACGCAGGGCAGTCAGTAGTTAATCAATGCATTTGCACATCAGGATGGAAACTTTTATGCCTAGCCTGGCCATCTTTTGTTACTACGACATCTCAAATTTTGGTGCATAACAATTATGGCACCAAAAGAAGGCAAAATCAAGTAAGTGAACCTTGCCAAAGCCAACAGAATCCCCCACCATGTAGATATTAGTAGGAAGGTGAAGCCTTGTCAATTCAGGAAAGTCCACTGATCAGGCCAAGATGTTGATCAAGCAAAGGAGACTTTTGGATAATCATAAAAGTGTTCTGATTACCATATTTTTTTGAATATAAGATGCATTTACCCCCCCCCCCCCAAAGAGGGTGAAAACTTGGGTGTGTCTTATACACTGAATGTAGCCCCCCCACACCCTTTGGCTTCTGCCTGCCAGCAATTTACCTCCTTGCAACAAACAGCACAGAGCCTAATTAGCACAAGCAACTAATTTTCAGCCTCCCGACCCAGAACTGATTCAGAAGGCTGCAGGCAGGCCATGTGCTAAATCAGAAAGTGAAACTAGCTGCAGGGAGGCAAATTGCTGGGTGGGAGAGGCAGAAGCAGAAATTTATTTTATTGTGCTTTTGAGACTGCTGAAACTGGATGCAAGGAGGTAAGTCAATAACTATAAATGTCTATATAATGTTCAAACATTTTAAAAAGACTGCGGTATTATTGTTCTAAACAACTTAACAAAATGAAGAAGCTTTTTAAAATGAATGCTTGATCTGAAGAGGCCCACTGCTATTGTATCTTCTTTTAAATAGCAGAGAATGATATATACTTCCAGAAAGCCACATCAGTTTTAAAGATCTGTAAAAGTATAATCTGAAATGTAACGGTGTCCTGTTGTAGTATTAAAATAAGGCAGCTCAGTTAAACCCTGACATAGTCATGTTTGGAGTACAGTGATCCCCCGGTTATTGCGTCCCCAACCATTGCGAACAGGGTCATTTGCGAATTTTGAACCCGGAAGTCAAAATACCATCAACGCATGCGTGCCCTTTTTTCTATGGGCACGCATGCGTAGATGGCGCCCGGCAGATCAGCTGCTGGGCGGCTTCCCTGGGTCTTCCCCCTCTTGCTGGCATCAGCGAGGAGTTTCCCCACCACCCACGCAAACTCCTCGCTGCCGCTCGCCCGCCCTTCGCCCGCCCATGCCGTTCGCTCCCCCTCTTGCTGGCGGGAGGGCGAGAAGCCCTCCCCAGCACCCGCTCGCCCGCCCTTCGCCGCTCGCCTGCCCTTCGCCCTGGCCGCTTCTTCCCAGCGGAGAAATTCCAGCCCCCACCTGGTCCCGCCCGATCCTCCTCCCTGAGGCAGCTCGCCCTCCCATGGCCGCTTCCTCCACCCTCCATCGCAAGCCCTCGCCACCGCAGCCAACGCGCGCTGCGATCTTCAAGCCCGGCTCCTTTCGGCCCAGCATCCCGGGCCAAGCAGCTGCCTTCCGTGACTGAGCCTGGCTGGCCCGGAAGATCGTAGCGCGCGTTGGCTGCAGCGGCGAGGGAAGCCAAGCCGGCAGCAATGTCGCCGCCGCTGCAGCCAACGCGCGCTACGATCTTCCGGGCCAGCCAGGCTCAGCGGATCAAGCCCGGCTCCTCTCGGCCCAGCATCCCGGGCCAAGCGGCTGCCTTCCATCACTGAGCCTGGCTCGCCCGGAAGATCGTAGCGCACGTTGGCTGCGCTGGCGAGGGAAGCCAAGCAGGCGCGCCGTTCTCCGCTGACTCCTAAAGCAGGGAAGTTCGCCAGGAGTCAGCGGAGAACGGCGCAACTGTTTTAAAACGATCGGAGCTTTCCAATGAGTCCCGAAGACAAACGGCAAACTTCCGCGTTTGTCTTCGGGACTCATTGGAAAGCCGCGCGGGTGTTTTAAAACATCCCAGCCGACATGGGGGGCTTGCTAGCACCCCCCCAAACCCGGGTTGGGGGTTCGGGGGGGTGCTAGCGAGCCCCCCATGTCGGCGGCCGCGCCGCCCCCCAATCTTCGGCTCCTCGCTAGCGCTGCGGAAGTTAAAAACACCATCTGCACATGTGCAGATGGTGTTTTTACTTCCGCAGCGCTACTTAGCGAAAACCCGCTCATTGCGGGGGGTCCTGGAACAGAATCCTTGCAACGAGCGGGGGATCACTGTAGATCTATTTAAATAATTGGGAGGAGTTAGTGTGACTACATTTAAGAAAACTTTCTGCCATTATTATACTACTGCCATAATACACATTTCTCCAATTCTTTGCTATTCCTATCGGTCAGACACACATGCACATAAATACAAAGAATATCATCTGTGAAATAACCTGGAACACGGTAGTTAACTTCAAACTTTATTTTGACAGGAGCCTAACTATACGCGGATACACTTTCACTAAGACGCAAGCTAGAGAAGAGCGCGTAACACCAGTGGCACTCTTCCTTTTATACTTTCTATCCCGGCAACAAGCAACGCTTGACAGCGCTACAAGATTGGCGCCAAACCGCGGCAGCCAATGAGAATCAGGTAAACAACTTTTAATACATACAGCTTTCTCTGCTTAACAACTCCAAATTTAACTTTTCCCCAGTAACAGAATATTGTAGAATCTTCTGGCCATAACACTCCTTCCCCTTCCGGTTTGTTTTGTAGGCTTATTCGGACAAACAAGTTATAAAGTCCTTGAGCCGGCCAGGCTTCCTAGGAATACGTTCTGACCGGCGTGGCTCATTCAGGACCTGGACATCCACAGAGGACGATGGTTCCTCTTGTCCCACAGGTGAAGAACTTCCACGGCTGGAACTGGGCAGAGCTGAGGCAGCGCAGGAATGGTCATTAAACCCCGGTAAGTCCCAATCAATTTGTTCTTGGCCACGGCTGGGTCGGCCATAACTCCCTGTGGGGAGTGAAGGATTAGAAACCCCGTTACTTGGATTGGCCAGGTTTTCTCTGATACTGGCTGTTTCCAGCCTCCCCCTTACATGGTCTATGTGCCTCTTCCAGAGGCGTCCATCACTCAGTGTAATAACATACGTTTTAGGACCAGTTTTCTCAGTCACAGTCACAGTCTCCCACTGTTTGCCTCTGTCAAAATTCTTTACATAAACACTCTGACCCACAGACACTGACCGTTCAGAGGATGTTACAAAATTAGGTTTCACATGAACATAAGATGGGTGCAACCTATCTAGAGGAGACCTCAACCTCCTTCCCATAAGCAGTTCAGCTGAGCTTCTATTAGTTGTTAGGCTAGGTGTTATATGCTGGGTTAGCAGGAAAGTGTCCAATCGTTCTTGTATATTCCCTGGGGATGATCTCTTTATGGCCTCCTTGGCCACACGAACATACCTTTCCGCCATTCCATTAGCCCAAGCTGCGTGGGGTGATACCAATGCATGCCTTATCCCTAATTGTGCTAAGAACAGCTCCAGCTGTCGGGAGGTAAATTGAGGCCCATTGTCTGACACCAGGACATCTGGACACCCATGGGTGGCAAACAGCCTCCTCAGAGCTTGTATGATTGCACAAGATGTAGTGGACCCTAGCAAGATAATGTCCAACCATTTGGAATAGGCATCTACCACAATTAAGAACATATTTGTGCCCATAGGTCCGGCCAGGTCAATATGCAGCCTTGACCATGGCCCTTGGGGTGTGTCCCACTGTACAGGGGTGGTCTTGGGAGGATTGGGTCTGGTTTCTTGACAAGGGCTACAGGTTGCAACCCAGTCTTCAATTTTCTTATCTAAACCTGGCCACCAGAGATACCCTCTGGCCAAGGCTTTCATCCTGACCACCCCTGGGTGACCTTGGTGTAGCATATTCATAACCTGGGGTCTCAGTGAATTAGGTATGACCACCCTATCGCCTCAAAACAGAGAGTTCCAGTCTCCTATTTTTAAACTCTAGCACTGAGTGGTCTTCCCCATTTGGTGGCCACCCTTTTAATATATATCGGAGGACCTTCCTTAAAACCAGGCCTTTCTTAGTTTCCATGGCCACTTCTTTTGCAGTAATGAGAGATGGTGTTATTAAATCAATGAGGAGGACGTCCCCTACAGGGGCAAGGTCCTCCACCCTTTGACCTAATGGACAACGGCTGAGACCATCAGCATGGTTGATCATTGATCCCCCCTTATGTACAAGTACGTAGTCATATCCAGACAGAAAAATGGCCCAACGTGTCATGCGAGGGGACACAAAAGGTGGTGTTGGTCTTCCAGTAGCTAATAGACCTAATAAGGGCTTATGATCTGTGACCAATTGAAATGGTCTACCCAATAGATAGTGATGAAATTTTTTCACACCTGCTACCAAGGCTAGGGCTTCTTTATCTATTTGAGCATAATTCCTTTCAGCAAGGGACAACGTTCTTGAGAAGTAGGCCACCGGGGCTTCCTGGCCATTTGGTAATATGTGGGCCAGGACCCCTCCCACCCCATAAGGGGATGCATCGCAGGTAAGCCTAAGTGGCAATGTTGAGCTATATTGGACAATCACACTTTGAGAGGTCAAGAGGTCTTTGATATTTTTAAAAGCCTGTCGTTCAGTCTCACCCCATCTCCATGGTACTCCCTTGTGGAGAAGTCGATGAAGCGGCTCAGCTGCAGAGGCCTTCTGTTTTAGGAAAACAGAGTAAAAATTCAATAGGCCCAAGAAGGCTTGCAGCTCAGGTCTAGAAGTGGGGCAGGGGCATCTTTGATGGTCCTGATCTTGTCCTCAGTGGGGTGCATGCCCTCTTTATCTATCCTAAACCCCAGGAAATCCATTGAGGGAGTGCCCCACACACACTTTTCAGGTTTCAGCCTCAATCCCTTTTCTTGTAGCCTGGCTAAAACCTGTCTGATCCTATAGTGTAGCTGGTCTGGAGTGTCCCCTGAAATTAAAATATCGTCAAAATAGGGGACCACTCCTCTAATTCCTGAGAGTAACCGCTCCATAAGATGTTGGAATATACCTGGAGCCACACTGATCCCAAATTGCAACCTTGTGCACTTGAAAGCCCCCCTGTGGGACACAATTGTTTGCGCCAGGGCAGTGGCCTCGTCCACTGGCAAGTGCTGGTATGCCTGTGCAAGGTCCAGCTTGGCAAAGATTGTCCCTGACCCCAGGGTATGCAGCAGTTGTTGAACAACAGGTATGGGATAAGAATTGTGCTGCAAAGCTTTGTGTAAAGTCGACTTGTAATCAGCACAAACTCTAAGGGACCCATCAGGCTTCAGGGGAGTCACAATTGGGGTCTCCCAGGGAGCATGCTCTATTGGAACCAGGATACCTTGAGCCTGAAGTTTATTTAATTGATCATCCAGTTTTTCTATTAGGGGCAAAGGTACTCTGCGAGGCTTTAATCTGAGGGGTGGAACAGCAGGGTCTAAAGAAAAAGAAATGGGTGGCCCCTTATACTTGTCCAATCCCAGCCTGAAAACTTCAGGAAATTCCTGGACAAAGTTGGGCTCCCTTAAGTAAGTTACCTTGTGAAGACCCATGACAGCCAACCCTAAAGGCGCCATCCAATCGAGCCCCAGGAGGGAATGATTTGCACCCTCAATGACCAGAATAGGCAAAAAGCAATTTACATTTCTAAATGTAACAGGCACCATAGTGCTCCCCAAAACCCGGATAGGGTGTCCTTGGAAGTCTTTGATCGCAATGTCCAGCGGCTTAAGAGTATTCAGGGACAGCGACGGCAAATACAGTCTTAGCTTATGCCAAGGCATGAGAGTGAACTTAGAGCCGGTGTCCAGCTCCATGTGGCACGGCCGCTTATTCAAAAGGAGAGGTACTATTATTTTATTAGGGGCTGAAGGGTAGTTGCCAGTGTCTTGAGATGCCCTGTTACCTCGGTTGCCGTCCCTCGATGTGTTGTTCCACGGTCATCTGTTCCCTCTCCATTGTTGTCGGAGGGGCCGGTATTCTCGTTGTGGCTGAAATGCATGCTGAGGTTCTTGATTGAAGGGGGCATCCTCAGGCAGGATTGCTCGGCAGACGGCGGCGATGTGGCCTGTCTTGTCGCAGCGGCGGCAGAAGGCATCTTTGAACGGGCATCTTGAGCGGGCATGCTGGCCGCGACATCCGGCACACACTGGAAAGGATGGACGAGCTTGTCTGGATTGTGGAACCCGCAGCTGGCAGCAGTGGTCGTCGCAGGGGTTGATCTCTGATGTGCTGTAGCCCTGGTAGTCGTTGGAGGTGGCATGAGAAGCCTCAGCAATCTTAAAAACGGTGGCCAGTTTGTCATTAGATTTGAGGTCTGCCGCAGCAGCCTCTGCCACCTCTGCTGTTTGAGCGGCCTTAATGACATCCTGCAATGAGGAGTCATCAGCCGCTAACAATTTATTCCTGATTGAGACATTCCGCATCCCAAAAATAATGGCATCGGTTAATCTCGCCTCCGGGTTGTCAAATTGACATTTTGATAAAATAGTGCGGAGGCAAGTGGCAAATTGGTTTATCGATTCTCCCTCAGCCTGAGCCATCCGGGAGAATTGGTGCCTAAAGACTCTGGCTGGTTTAGTTGGCTTGAAATGAGCAGCCAACTTAGCAATAAGTGTGTCCCACGAAACCGAATTTGCCGGTTCTGGGTCTGTCACGGTCTCAGCCAGGTCAAAAATTTGAGTCCCACAATAATTCAAAAATAAAACTCTCTTCCAGCCGCTGTCGGCATCTTTCATGCCGGCGGCTTCTAAAAATTTTTCAAATTTAGCCATGTAGGCTGTCCAGGTTGACCGCTCCGGATCGAAGAATTCCGGCGGCTGGATGATCGAAGGGGTCGCCATACTAATTTTTTTCTTTAAAAAAAATTGTCTCCGGACCCTCGTCGCCAGTGAAATAACCTGGAACACGGTAGTTAACTTCAAACTTTATTTTGACAGGAGCCTAACTATAAGCGGATACACTTTCACTAAGACGCAAGCTAGAGAAGAGCACGTAACACCAGTGGCACTCTTCCTTTTATACTTTCTACCCCGGCAACAAGCAATGCTTGACAGCGCTACAAGATTGGTGCCAAACCGCGGCAGCCAATGAGAATCAGGTAAACAACTTTTAATACATACAGCTTTCTCTGCTTAACAACTCCAAATTTAACTTTTCCCCAGTAACAGAATATTGTAGAATCTTCTGGCCATAAGAATCTGTACTGTTTGTTGTTTGCTGTTTGCTGGGAGGTAGAGGCAGATTTTTGCACCTTGTTTTTCTCCATTAAAAATAAGGTGCGTCTTATACTCCAGTACATATTATATCCCAAAAAATATGGTAGCTTCACTTCTTCTTTAAATTACTAAGGGATAGACTTTTTGTCCACTTACCAACATCACCTTTGCCTTCTCTTTATTCTGACATGATTCATAGCCTTTTTGAAAAATAAAACAAAAACCCCCTAATAGCTCTCTTTTTATTATTAAATTGATTTTATTGTGAGTATGGGTGGGTTTTTTTTTCCTTTTTAACTGCTTTGCTCCACTGGGATGTAATTTCAGGTTTTCATAGTTTCTCATTCAGGTTGTGTGATTCCTTCTTTCCCCTCCCCCTTCTCAACTTCTTGGTTTGTTTGTTTCCAGGCCTATATCTTTTCCACTTTAAAACTTTCACCCTTTTACCATTCAGAATTGTGCACACACACCCGTTAACCATACAATCCGACACTTTGAAAATGTCATCGTCTTTCCAGTTTGGCCCCGATTATCTGTACCATCTAATTTGAATCACTTGCTCCTTATTTTAAGAGCTTTAAGTGCTCTGACTTTTCCATCCTTGTCATCAATTGCTATGTTCTGTGTGCATTGTGAGGTCTCACATTCTTCGTCCTTGCTTTTATCTCCAATGTTGCTATCTAACTTCCAAGTGCCTGGTATTTCCCCCACCCCCAACTAATATCAAGCAGCTTTGCTGGTATTAAAAGCTTCTTGAAATCCACTTTCTTCGTTGGGTTGGGTTTTCTTTTTCCATTTGTATTTTAAATGGAAAAAAGAAAGAATCTATGCATGGTTATCAAAGAGTAGGGTTGTTATAAGATTGCATTTGTTACCATGTGTATTCTGATGGCTAAGCTTAACCATTGTTTATTCAATTAACCTAATTTTGCCTAGCATACTTGACCATCAAATAAGCATACTAGCTGGGATGGCACCAACTAATTGTCTAAGTTCTTGTTGGCTACAGAGTGTGACTTCGTCATTGGAACACAGCTGAGGAACTGATCAGCTATGCTTCGGGTGAAGAAATAAAGATGAGTATTAGCTAGGGGCAGGTGGGGAGAGCTATTTTTGAAGCACAAAAAAAAGAGAAGCCATCCAAAGACATAAAATTCTACCAAAAATCCCCCCCCCCAAAGATGACGATGCCCATGAACTGGCACCACCCAAACTGGATCTGTGATGCCCTTGTCATATCACCAGTGGGGTTGCTAACAGTTCAGGTGATCTGATCCGAACCTGGACAAACCTACCTCTGCCATGGTCACACGAGCAAAATTCAGATGCTTGGCAACTGGCTCATATTTATTATCATTGCAATGCCTCAAAGTCATGTAATTCTTATCTGTCCTCCTGACAACCAGCATCAACTGTAGTGGTTCATTTCTATAGCAAGAAAGATCACAAAATGGGGCAAAACTTACTTAAAGACCGTCTCACTTAGCAACATACATTTTGGGCTCAATTCTGGCTGTTGAGGACTACCTGTACTGCTGCAGCTGTGCTACTATTTATTTATAAAGCATAAATGGGGGTGGGGGGTTATTTTATTATTTTTCTTTTTTATTTATTTTTATTTCTTTTATATTGTATTTTTATGTCCTTGTAAGCCACCTTGAGTTGCCATGTGTGAGTAAGCAGCATTTACAGAGGTGGGATTCAGCAGGTTCTGTCCAGTTCTGGAGAACTGATAGTGAAAATTTTGAGTAGTTTGGAGAACCGGTAGCTGGAATTCTGAGTAGTTCAGAGAACTGATAGCGAAAATATTAAGTAATTCGGAGAACTGGCAGTGAAAATTTTGAGCAGTTCGGAGAACCATTAGCCAAAATTTTGAGTCATTCAGAGAACCAGTAGCCGAAATTTTTGAGTAGTTCAGAGAACTGGTAATGGAAATTTTGAGTAGTTTGGAGAACCGGTAAATACCACCTCTGACTGGCCCCACTTCCATTTATTCTCTGCCTCCTGAATCCCAGCTGATGGGGAAAAAATCCCCTGCCACACCCACCAAGCCATGCCCACAGCACCGGTAGTAAAAAAAAAATTGAATCCCACCATAAGACAATATAAAATTTCTGAATAAATAAATAAAAATAACTCAGGAGAATTGTCACTTCTTTAATACTTAAATAAACCGAATAAACTAAATCTCACAGCCAACCCCCACTCAGTAAAAGACCTTGGAATACTAATATCAAATGATCTAAGTGCCAAAGCCCACTGCAACAATATCGCCAAAAAGGCTTCCAGAGTTGTTAACCTGATCCTACGTAGCTTCTGCTCTGGCAATCTCACACTACTCGCCAGAGCCTACAAAACTTTTGCCAGACCCATCCTTGAATACAGTTCATCTGTTTGGAACCCATACCACATCTCGGACATCAAAACCCTTGAAAATGTCCAAAGATACTTCACCAGAAGAGCCCTTCACTCCTCCACTCAAAACAGAATGCCCTACGAAAACAGACTATCAATCCTTGGTTTTGAAAGCTTAGAACTATGACGCCTAAAACATGATTTAAGTATTGCCCACAAGATCATATGCTGCAACGTTCTACCTGTCAATGACTACTTCAGCTTCAATCGCAACAACACAAGAGCACGCAACAGATTCAAACTTAATATTAACCGCTCCAAACCTGACTGTAAAAAATATGACTTCAGCAACCGAGTTGTCGAAGCATGGAACTCATTACCTGACTCAGTAGTGTCAACCCCTAACCCCCAACATTTTCCCCTTAGACTATCCACGATTGACCTCTCCAGATTCCTTAGAGGTCAGTAAGTGGCGTGCATAATAATAATAATAATAATAATAATAATAATAATAATAATAATAATAATAATAATTTATTAGATTTGTATGCCGCCCCTCTCCGAAGACTCGGGGCGGCTCACAACAAGCGATAAAACAATATTGTACAAATCTAATATTAAGAAAAAACTAAAAAACCCTATCAATTAAAAACCAAACAGCACATACATACCAAACATAAATTATAATAAGCTTGGGGGAAAGGTGTCTCAAATCCCCCATGCCTGGCGGTATAGATGGGTCTTAAGTAGTTTACGGAAGACGAGGAGGGTGGGAGCAATTCTAATTTCCGGGGGGAGTTGATTCCAGAGGGCCGGGGCTGCCACAGAGAAGGCTCTTCCCCTGGGGCCCGCCAGACGACATTGTTTAGTCGACGGGACCCGGAGAAGGCCAACTCTGTGGGACCTTATCGGCCGCTGGGATTCGTGCGGTAGTAGGCGGTTCCGGAGGTATTCTGGTCCAATGCCATGTAGGGCTTTAAAGGTCATGACCAACACTTTGAATTGTGACCGGAAACTGATCGGCAGCCAATGCAAGCCACGGAGTGTTGTAGAAACATGGGCGAATCTAGGAAGCCCCACGATAGCTATTGCGGCTGCGTTCTGCACGATCTGAAGTTTCCGAACAATTTTCAAAGGTAGCCCCATGTAGAGAGCATTGCAGTAATCAAACCTCGAGGTGATAAGGGCATGAGTGACTGTGAGCAATGACTCCCTGTCCAAATAGGGCCGCAACTGGTGCACCAGGCGAACCTGGGCAAACGCCCTCTTCGCCACAGCCGAAAGATGATGTTCCAATGTCAGCTGTGGGTCGAGGAGGACGCCCAAGTTGCGCACCCTCTCTGAGGGGGTCAGTAGTTCCCCCCCCCAGGGTAATGGACGGACAGATGAAATTGTCCTTGGGAGGCAACACCCACAGCCACTCCGTCTTGTCTGGATTGAGTTTGAGTTTGTTGACACCCATCCAGGCCCCAACAGCCTCCAGGCACCGGCACATCACTTCCACTGCTTCGCTGACTGGACATGGGGTGGAGATGTACAACTGGGTATCATCCGCATATTGATGATACCTCACCCCATGCCCTTGGATGATCTCACCCAGCGGTTTCATGTAGATATTAAATAGCAGGGGGGAGAGGACCGACCCCTGAGGTACCCCACAAGGGAGAAACCTAGAGGTCGACCTCTGACCCCCCACTAACACCGACTGCGACCGACCGGAGAGGTAGGAGGAGAACCACTGGAGAACAGTGCCTCCCACTCCCAACCCCTCCAGTCGGCGCAGAAGGACACCATGGTCGATGGTATCGAAAGCCGCTGAGAGGTCAAGAAGCACCAGGACAGAGGACAAGCCCCTGTCCCGGGCCCGCCAGAGATCATCCATCAACGCGACCAAAGCAGTTTCCGTGCTGTAGCCGGGCCTGAAACCCGACTGCTGGGGACCTAGATAATCGGCTTCTTCCAAGGACCGCTGGAGCTGGAGTGCCACCACCTTCTCGACAACCTTCCCCATAAAGGGAAGGTTGGAGACTGGACGATAGTTGTTAAGTACGGCTGGGTCCAGGGAGGGCTTCTTGAGGAGGGGGCGCACAAGCGCTTCTTTATAGAGTGATGGAAAAACTCCCCTCCCCAAGGAAGCGTTGGTAATCTCCTGGGCCCAGCTCCGCGTCACCTCCCTGCTGGCCGAAACCAACCAAGAGGGACACGGATCCAGTAAGCAGGTGGCAGAACTCACATCTCCAATGGCCTTGTCCACTTCATCAGGTGTCACCAAGTCAAACTGCTCCCAGACAGGTGGACAAAGACGTTTAGCCCCACCAGTATGCCTTCCATCCCATGTCCAATTGTCTCTCCTTATCTCATTTATTTTTTCTTCCTTTTCTTCCTTTCAAATTTGTTCACCTATACTTTTATATCTTTTCTTCTATTAGTTTCTTTAGTTATATTACTACGTATCTATTATCTTCAATGTGTATTATGTATTGGACTAAATAAATAAATAAAATAAATAAATAAACATTGCTTTTTTTTCATAACTGGTATTTTTCTCTCTCATATGACTCTCTTTATGATACAGTGCCCATCTAGAGAAACAGAGGGGGTAATCCTTCTTCAGATGTCCTAACTCCTTGTGTCTGCAATCAATACAAACAAGAACAGAGTCAACAATCTGTCTGTGATGTGTGATGCTTTAGAAAAGAGGTCCCCAAACCTGGCAACTTTAAGACTTCCGGGAGTTGAGGTTCCCAAGTCTTCAAGTTGCCAAGTTTGAAGATGTCTGCTTTAGATTCAGAAGGGGAAAGGTATTTCAAAGCATGCAGGGATGTATACATCAGCCCTGCCAGCAATACTTTAAATCAAGCACTTGTTTTGTTGGGATTTCATTGTGGTCACAGAGGAGAACAGAGTTGATCTGGGGAAAGGCAAAACTACCTTAAAAGTGTTCCTGAAGCAGCGCTCCTTCCTATCAACAGATTAAAAACAAGACTTTTACAAACTGAAAAGTATTGTTAAAAGGCTTTTAAGATTTTAATCCTAAAATCAGGAAAGGTAGGTGTAAAACTGCTGGGTCCACCAGAAAGAAGTTCGTTGTAGGCAGTCTTCTGAGATCTGAAGTTGGCAGGAAAGAAGTAGAATTATAACGGAAAGCAGAAGAGTTGAAAAAGGACCATTTCCATATCTTCCCTCTAGCATTATCCCTCAGAAAATCTAAAATGGGAACGGGGACAGGGGAGAGAAGCAAAGCAAGCCTTGGAGCTAGTATATTCCTCTATTATTAGTTTCAATCAAAAGAAATTTCAAAAATACCCAGTAGAGAAGATTTGGAAAAGCTTCACTTTTCTTCCTGCCCCAGGAAACATTAAAGTGGGTTGGTTTGTTTTTTTAAAAATTCTCTCTCTCCGAAGAAGAAAGCTTTACCACATTTCATCATCTTGCTCTTTTTGTGTACAGCAGCCAGCAAAAATCCTAATCAGAAATTGCCTGGGAAGCTCTTGGCTATGAACTTCAAAGGAGACACTCAGTCCGAAATAATTTGCCAAAAGAGGACTTGGAAACCAAGTCTTCTACATGAAGGGATATACAGTAGGACTGATTTCAATAAACAGGGCAGAATTTGGGGAAGAAGAAAAGACTTGTTTTGAGGCTTTAAAGCACACAGGTTAGGTCCCAAGGAAAGGAAAGGAAAGGAAAGGAAAGGAAAGGAAATTTGATCCATCCAATTGTATATTAGCTAAAGAATCTTACACTTGTTGAATTTGATATTCTAAGGACTGGAGCCCCACTTCATAGGTTCCAATAGAACAGCGGTACCCAAACTACGGCCCAGGGGCCACATGCGGCCCACTGAGGCCATTTATCCGGCCCATGGGTGTTGACAGGAGCACAGGATGCATCCATATCCTGTGCTCCTGGCCACTGTTCCCTCTAGCCTGTGTGGTCGCATGGCTGTGAAGGCAAAAACAAACTCCACCTTTCCCATAAGTTGACTTGTGGGGAGTCTCATTTTTTCAGCAGAGAGAGAGACGCACCTCCTCAAGTTCATGGCCGGGCACAGATGTTTTGTGAGAGAGGGAATAGAGAGAGAGAAAGAAAGAAAAGGGAAAGAGGGTGAGGGAAATAGAAGTGGAGAGGAATGAAGGAGGGAAGGAAGGAAGGAAGGAAGGAAGGAAGGAAGGAAGGAAGGAATGGAGGGACAGAGGAAGGAAGGACTGTTTTTTGGGGGTGTAATTTTTTTAAAATTTTCTCTTAGCATACATTCAAACAACATAGTGTACCATCTAACTTTCAATGAAAAAAATGTGGTATTAGTAACTAATATCAATCATCAAAAAAGTTTTTTTTCTAATTTTGTCATCCAGTTACATTCATTTTCTTTTAATTAAATTCCCTCCTTAATGTTCCTTCAAAAAGTACAACACCAATTATATTCTAACTTATTACCCATTATGCCAAAGTGCTTCCTTCTTTCTTTATACATTTTTCTATAAGCCAAGACAACCATTTATAGCCAATCAGAGGTTAACAAAAGAAAATTAAAAACAAAACATAAACATATATGAATTTCTGACTTCTTCCCCCCCTCTAAATAGTATGATCTCATTTTGTTTTTACTTTAAAATAAGGTATGTGCAGTGTGCATAGGGGATTGTTCATAGTTGTTTTTTTATAGTCCGGCCCTCCAACAGTCCAAGGGACAGTGAACTGGCCCCCTGTGTAAAAAGTTTGGGGACCTCTGCAATAGAATGACTGGAGTTTTCAGGCCTGAGAGCACTTAGGCATCATTTTATTTATATACACTCAGGGGTGTGGGAGTAGACCCCTCCACCCACACCCTTCAAAGAAAGGGGAGGCAGCCATGGGGAATGGCAGGAGACTGTAGATGTTGAAGGCTTCATGCGGTTCATGGGTCAATGAGTTGTGCCCACATATTATGGAATCTTTGGAAGTTTACAATGACATTGTTCTGACCCAGCTCCCCAAACATAACCAACTCTCTCTATCAGTGATAGTTTTCTACTGGTTGCCCCAGTTCAGGCGAACTGGTAGCAGCAGGGGCGGGAGCAGGGGTAGGCTCCTACGGTCAGGTACGCAGTACCATTAGCAAATTTTTGGTCAGGTACACACAGTGATGTGCTACCAAAATCCTTACTACCACACTGTGGGCATGGCTTATGCATTTTGTTTCAACATCTTTCAGCGCAAATTGAGTGCTCTGGGGTGGAGCTCCAAATTTTGCTACTGGTACTGCGTACCTGACCGTACCCATAGGAGCGCATCACTGGGTCCACAGTTCCGGTAGCAAAATTTTGATATATTTTTTTCTTTTTTCCCTTCTGGGCTCTGGCTATGTTTTTCCTATCACAGTAAATTGAATGTTGAATGTGTATAATTTTAGAAGAGCTGTGCGTGCGTGTGTGTACATATACTTTATATAGTAGATAATCAGGGATGGGCTACTGCTCGGACGGGGGGGATGCAGTGGTGTAGCGAAAATGGAGCTCCACCCCAGAGCACCCAATTTGCCCTGAAAGATGTTGAAACAAAATGAATAAGCCATGCCCACAGTGTGGTAGTAAATATTTTGGTAACCCATTACTGGATGGAAGGCTCTGTCCACCTGCCCAGGCATCATGGATGCATGCACACATGCTGTTAGTACTATGTACACAACTAGTTGGTTTGGCAATATATAACACAAACCAACAATGTATGCTTACATGTAATGGAATACTATTGCTTTAAGAGCTAGTGTTACAGATTGCCATAAGAGGAGCCAGAAGCGTGATTCTCTCTCTGGTTATTGTCTGCTATTTCTGGTTTGTCTTTGTGACTATGCTGTGGTAAGAACTGTGTGTTCAAATGATGGTTTAATGCATTTGTAAGCTGAACAAGTAAGGCTTATAGTATTGTTTATGTATAGAGAGTTATTAACTGATGTAATTTTATATAACTAGGATTGTTCTTGACTGAGATATCTTCCAAAGTAAATAGTATTTTATACAGTTATTGTTATTGTTATTATTATTTATTAGATTTGTATGCCGCCCCTCTCCGTAGACTCGGGGCGGCTCACAACAGTGATAAAAAACAATACATGGTAGCAAATCTAATAATTAAAATCTAAAATAAGTTTTACATTAAAAAGTCTAAAAAGAAAAAAAACCCAATATATAAAATACATACACACAGTCATATCATGCACAAAACTACATAGGCAAGTGGGGGATGTCTCAGTTTCCCCAAGCCTAATGACAGAGGTGTGTTTTAAGGAGTTTACGAAAGGCAAGGAGGGTGGGGGCAGTCCTAATCTCTGGGGGAAGTTGATTCCAGAGAGTCGGAGCCGCCACAGAGAAGGCTCTTCCCCTGGGTCCTGCCAGATGACATTGTTTAGTCGACGGGACCTGGAGAAGACAAACTCTGTGTCTGAATTATATTGCTGAATTATTGTTGTATCTCTGGACTATCAACTGGATATCTGCAAAACCTCAAGGTTTCCTCTGTCTACGTATATCTTTGGCCACTCAGAGATAACTCTGCATATTCCTTAACATTTCCAAACTGGTAGCAAAGGTAAGTGAAACCCACCACTGCTCTTTACTTAATCACCAATTCCTTTATTAGGAGGGACCGCAGCCCCAGCAAAAGGTCTCTCTCTCATACAGCAGGTAAACAAGTCTGACAGGTGGGAAGATGAATAGTTGTCTGCCACATTTATTCATCTCTGGCCCCTTCCTTTTATCTCCAGAGCTAGGTAGGGCTTCATTGCAGTGGTGGCTCTTCCATCCCAAGGACTGGCCTATAGTTTTTCACTGCTCTCCTCTTCTCTGCCTTCTGTGCATCTTCATATCAAGCACTGGACCCAGCTGTTCCTCTTCTTCCTCATCAGCCACCTCCAGGCCTGGGAGCTGTTGACTCTCCATCAAGGGCTGATGGATTGCCCAGGTTCTGCCTCGGCCTCTGCCTCTCTCTGACAGCTCCCTTCCCTCTTCCCCCTTGGAGCACTGACTCGGATGCGTCTTCCTCATCTGATTCAGCTGCTGGAGGGGCCAGTGGCCAACAGGCCAAAACAGGCATCATCAATGTCTCTGCAATGCATTCTAAGCCATTTCCAAGGACTCTTTGCTCTTCGGATAGAAATTGTGGGTTGTGAGTTGTGGACTAGCCTTATCTTTGCTACAAGAAACAAAACAAAACAATTGCAAACCTTAGAAAGGAACATAAAAAACACAGCTGCCTTCCGGAAGTGTTGAGATACTTTAAATATTTTAATCAAGACTTATTAGATATTAGCAGCACAGTTAATTTACATCTGGCTCCTTCAGATGATTCATCTCCAAAGATCTTTGTAGGCTTCATCACAAAAGCATTCTTGGGAGTTCTCCAAATGAAATAGCCAAGTAAGTAGGGCCAAGTGGCACAGTGCCATGACTTAAGAAACTGGAAAATGAACAAAACATATCAAAATGTAAATTACAGTAAGTTGAGGCCGTTATTTTGTCAGCTTCTAAGATATCATTTGGGTTTTAAACTACGTAGAAGAAGAAAGGACAAATTTATTGGTTCTGCTTTGATAGAAAGGGATTTTCTACGTCGTAAATGATAAATTATTAGGCATTTGATGGGAATACCAGATTCTTTTCTAAACGTGCTACTTCTGCTGAGGAAGTATTGTATTTTCCCAGCAGGGTAAGGATGATTTTTCCTACTTGGGATAAAACGCCATTTCAAAATTTTCCATATTTTTTTATGTTCATCATCTGAATTAGAATTGCAGACTTTGTGTATGTTTTTCTTTCACCGTGCCATACACAAATACCTTGGGAGGGTAACATTGCCAACTGAACACACAATGATGAAAAAGAGGATGTGCACCATTGAAACTGCCCTTTCCGCTGGCCGCAAAAACAGGAAGCGTTCCTTACAGGAAGTTAGTTGACTTTATGCTCCCATTAACCCCAGTTATTTATCCATTTACTTTATTGACATGGTGCCAATAAAGACAAAATGGCCAATGGTCAAGTATGAGGGGAGTGTCAGACCTATAGTAGAAAGGCATCCTGTCCTGAAATAATACCTTTTGTATTGTTGGGTTCCTTCTTTTGATCTGCTCCAGTTGTGTGTGTGTGTATGTGCACATGTGTGTATGTACACTTCATTGCCTATGCTGAGTGTAATAATATTCCATTACAGGGAAATGGGTCTCCGCCCTACCATGTTTTCCCCAAAATACGATCTACCCCAAAAGTATCATATTTTTGGTGGATAAGACACACCTTTTCCCTCCCTAAAAGAGGCTGATAATTAGGTTGCGTCTTATACTCTGAATGTAGTTTTTTCCCTGCATCCCTAACTAGCTGCTAGCTTCCCAGCTCTTACCTTGCAGACTCTTTCATTGTTTCTTTCTGCGAATAATGTTTTCCAAGCCCTAAGTCTTTGCAGGGTTTGTTTCATTACTCTAACTTGCTCTGAGTAAGTTTCTTTCCAGCCCTAACCAGGTGCTGATGATGTTCCCAGCTCTTACCAGCTTGCAAGCTCTTTCATTGTTACTCTCTGCAAAGAAAAATGTTTTTGAAGCCCTAAGTCTTTGAAGCCCTAGGTTTTTTCCATTGCTCTACTTGCTCAGACTGTTTCTTTCCAGATGCTAATGATGTTCCCAGCTCTTACTGGCTTGAAAGCTCTTTCATTGTTACTCTCTCAGAATAATTATTTTAAAACCCTGCTGTTATGTTCGGGTCTGTGAGACCCGAAATCAAAGTTTGAGACCCTGTAAAAAAATTTCCCTGCATATCTGAAACTTGAAATTTCATGACATTGCATAATTTCAGGGGTTCTAGTTTGAACATTTCTGCACACAATGATATGAAAATTGAATTGATATATGTTGTATGATTGAACTGGTATGATTGTTTTTAAATATTGGATTTTTAGATTGTAATTTTAAATTTAATTAAATTTGTCATTTTTCATCATACACATATTGTACAGGTAGCCTTCTACTTAAAGCCACAGTTGCCCAAAATTTCTGTTGCTAAGTGATACATTTGTTAAGTGAGTTTTGCCAAATTTTACGATGTTTCTTACCACAGATGTTAAGTGAATCACTGCAATTGTTAAGTTAGCAGCACAGTTGTTAAGTAAATCTGGCTTCCCCATTGATTTTGCCTTGTCAGAAGACCGTAACAAGGGATCTCATGACCTCAGGACATTACAACTGTCATAAATATGAATCAGTTACCAAGCTGCTGGATTTTGATCACATGACTATGGGGATGCTGCAATGATTGTATGTTAATTGTATGATCAATTTCCGGTCACAATTCAAAGTGTTGATTATGACCTATAAAGCCCTTCATGGCACCGGACCAGAATATCTGCGAGACCGCCTTCTGCTGCACGAATCCCAGCGACCGATTAGGTCCCACAGAGTTGGCCTTCTCCGGGTCCCGTCAACTAAACAATGTTGTCTGGCAGATCCCAGGGGAAGAGCCTTCTGTGTGGTGGCCCCGATTCTCTGGAACCAGCTCCCCCTGGAGATTAGAACTGCCCCCACCCTCCTTGCCTTCCATAAACTCCTTAAAACCCACCTCTGCCACCAGGCATGGGGGCATTGAGGCATTCCCCCCTGGCCTATACAATTTATGTATGGCATGTTTGTGTGTATGTCTGCTTTAATAATGGGTTTTTTAAAATGTTTTTTAAATTTATTAGATTTGTTATGAATTGTTTTATTGTATGTTGTGAGCCGCCCCGAGTCTACGGAGAGGGGCGGCATACAAATCTAATAAATAAGTAAGTAAGTAAGTAAGTAAGTAAGTAAGTAAGTAAGTAAGTAAGTAAATAAATATGTGAAAAACAGTCATAAGCAGGGGTGGACTACTGTCCAGACCGGGGGGGGGGGAATGCAGTGGGGTAGTGAAAACGGAGCTCCACCCCAGAGTACCCAATTTGCACTGAAAGATGTTGAAATAAAATGCAGGGCATTCTGCATAAGCCACGCCCACAGTGTGGTAGTAAACATTTTGGTAGCCTTTCACTGGTCATAAGCCACTTTTTTCCAATGTCAGTGTAAGTTCAAGTTGTCATTAAATGAATTGTTGTAAAACAAAAAAATTAAATTTTAAATTAATTGGATTTCTATGCCGTCCTCCCCGAGGACTCCAAATCAAGGACTACCTCTAGTAACAATTCCTTTTAAAAGCTTTAAAAATCATGTTCCTCATAAAGAAAATAGCACTTTCTTCACTTACTTAATCATCTGATTGGTTGATTGAGCAATAAGCCTCATGAAATGAAAGCAATGTAACTCTTTTTGAATTTTCTTATCAGATTACTTTAAAAAATACAAGTTGGTTTACTTTACTTTTAAACCTGGTGGGTCTCTGGTGCTTAATTATTGTATGTCTATGTATATTTACAATAGAATTTTTTTTTTACAACGATGGGCCCAAATTTACTCAGGAAGCATATGCATATGCTTGACTGGTAATTTGACCCTGGACCCCCTTACTTTATGGACATTAGACTAGTTGAAGCCCTACCTGGGGGAATTGTTTATTTTATGCATAACTAGGCAACTTAACTACAGTTTGAATTATTAAATATTAGCATATTCATGTATTCTCTAGTCATACTGCTTGAAGAAATATTAAAAGAAAAATAATAATAATAATAATGCAGGAAAAAAGATTGGTTTCAATCTTATATCTGCTTTTCCTTCGCCTGCAGGTTCCAGAAGGTTTTTTTTTAAAAACAACAACAACAACAAAAAAAACAGCCATTGTTCTCACATTCTGGGTCCAACTCTTTTGTATAAAACTTGGAAGGCCTCATTTTTTTTCAGTAGCTACTTATAGAATTTGCTCGCTCTGTGCAAAGGGAGTCTTCTACACATATCCACAAACCGTAGCCACAAACCCACTTAGTGGTTATATTGCATTTGTTCCAGAGTTGGGTTCCTCCCAGCTCAGACTGGTTTGCTCAAACTGGTAGTGACATGCTGGTGATGTCATGATGATGTCACCAAATCGGATGAGTTGGTGCTGGTCCATGGGTGCCACCATCTTTTTTGAAAAAAAAATGTTGTTTTAGTTATGCATTGCCAGTTTGGTTTGGCGTTTAAAAAAAAATTAAAGGGTTTTTTTGCACGTGAATGCTCCCACATAGTATAGGAGGAAGCGAACTGGTAGTGAGGTAAGTTGGAACCCATCCCTGATTTTTTTTCATACAAGATCTAGTGCCAGAAGCCTGGTGGGATTATGTAAACGGGCAGGGGTGGTTCCTTAAGCAGGATGTGGCTCCAGTTTGGTGAGAAGGAAACTAACTGGAAACTTTAAAACATCTTAATTTGCTATTTCACACTGGCTCTCATCTATCTGGAGCGCCAAATCTGCTTATTACAAGTTGTCACCCTCATACGGCCTGAGGGTACCCTGAATCGGTTCTCTCCCCCCCCCCCCCTCCTTTATGAGCGGACGAGCTTGTTAAAAGCCAGGTTAGTGGCAGAAAAGTGGCCAGCTTGGCCTGAATTATCCCACCTCCTGGGGAGTATGAAGTAATCTCTGCCAATAAAGTATCTGCCTGAGGGCTTGGCCAATTGGCATCTTTCCATACTGTTGACTTGGCTTTGAAACACTGGTCTTCTCACGCGTGCAGAGTGGAGATGAATGCACAATGGCAGAAGACACACAAACACACACGCTGCAGTGATAAAAGTGAAATGCATAGTTTGTCCTTTCCAGAACTTCAGTGAACTTTTGATAACTAAAAGCTGCTTGGCACTGTTCTGTCTGGGTCACTCCAGAAGCCAATACCAACCCAAAAAGAGAAGCCAAACACACTGGTAAAAGGCAAAGGCAGTTTATATAATTCAAGGAAAACACAGGTAACAGAAAATGTCCTTACAAACAGGAAAAACGCTGGAACTTCAAATGTATACAAGAAGGGAATAGTCCATGAAGCAATACCAGATTCTTGCTGCCAAGACGAATCTGTAGATAGCAAACAAACGCCTCCCACGAGTCTTCCAGACTGCGAGGCCACAAGGCAAGATCAGAGACGCTGAGAATCAAAACAGGTCACCGCAACTCCAATTGATAACACTCCACATGGCTTCAAGGCCTTGCCTGCCTTTTAAACCTTGCTGAGGAGGACCACACCCAAACCCAGATGTTTCTAATTCAAGGGTGAAAATATTTCTTTAACTGCTCCTTTCGTTGCTGTGAACGTCTTTGTCTCATGTCAATGACAGCTTGTGCGTCATCACCTAATGACTCCAAGCTACTGGCTGGGGAGAGCCCCCCCCCCCGGGGCTCTCATGCTGTTCTCCTTCATCACATTCCTGACTCTCCTCTCCCCCATCCGACTGTTCAGCCCCCTCCTCTGCACTGTCATCCTCCTCTGGGCATGGAGCCAGCAGAGACACAGCTGGTCCCTGAGCAGCCTCAAGCTGAATCACAACAGGCACCTTCTAAAAAGTTTCTTCTTGCCGAATTTTAGTCTCAATACATTGCTATTGTTGGAAAGCCAAATACTGTGGCACTGATTCTTCATCATCTCATAGCCTACGTCCAAACAGTCAGTAAGTTTGGAGAGAGAGTTTTAAAATGTATCTATCACTCTACCCACTCTTTATATAATAGCACTAGCACTTAGACTTATATACAGTTTCATACTGCTTTACAGCCCTCTCTAAGCAATTTACAGAGTCAGCAGTTTGCCTCCAACAATCTGGGTCCTCATTTTACTGACCACAGAAGGATGGAAGGGAGAGTCAACCCTGAGCTACATCAGGTTCAAACTGCAGACTGCGGGTAGAGTTTGCCTGCAATACAGTGTTCCCTCGATTTTCGCGGGTTCGAACTTCGCGAATAGCCTATACCATGGTTTTTCAAAAAATATTAATTAAAAAATACTTCGCGGTTTTTTTCCTATACCACAGTTTTTCCCACCCGATGATGTCACATGTCATCGCCAAACTAATAATTTTTGCAAATAAATAACAAAAAATAATAATTATTGTTAATAAATAATTATGTTTATAAATATCAGGATCACTGTGTCTTATTCAATGGTGAGTACCAGTAATAATGGTGAGTAAATGGTTGTTAAGGGAATGGGAAATGGTAATTTAGGGGTTTAAAGTGTTAAGGGATGGCTTGTGATACTGTCCATAGCCAAAAATGGTGTATTTACTTCTGCATCTCTACTTTGCGGAAATTCGACTTTCGCGGGCGGTCTCGGAACTCATCCCCCGCGGAAATCGAGGGAACACTGTACTGCATTTCAAACACTGAGCTACTAATGCTGGGATCATCTGAAGTCTCTTCCTTTTCTCCTTTTCCCAAGTACACAGAGGAGATGTAGCTGGCTCCTCCTCCTAATAGGATGCAGCTAGCTGGGTGCTAGGCCTTGCTTATCCTTATCATGCATTTCCTGTAAATGCATCTCTTTCCCCTTAGCATTAAACCTACTTCACTAATCCTTACTCAGGTTAGATTCCTGCTTTCAGGAACACTCCCACACACATACAGAATGCTTCTATCGTGATGGGATTATAGGCCAGCAACAGTATCAAAGATAGAATGGACAATAACAAATCTCTTTAACATCCTTTTATCTTCTCAGTCACCTAAATAAATAGATTTTAAGTTTGTCTCTCTACCCAACTAGGACAACATTTATGAACTTTCCAATATCTTTATTAAGAGTCTGTAGAATCTTATCAATAGGATGATGATGATGATGATAACAATAACAATAATATTATTATTATTATTATTATTATTATTAATAATAATAATAATAATAATAATAATAGGCTCTATTTCCTTGGGCAAGACTGAGTATATGGTCAATCAAGCTTATATAGATGGTTCAAATACAGGGAAATACAGAGGAAGAATCTGCATTGACTATTGCAAGCACCTATCTAATCCTGCACTACTAATAAACCTTTTATTTGCAATTTAGAGGAACTAGTGCTTAGTTTTCAAGCATTTGTTTCCATTGCTGTAGCAGTGTCTAGTGCTTAATCCCAATATGAGCTATATCCTGGCACCAGCAGAGCTATGTTAACCTTCTGTCTGAGAATGAGTTACTTCCTTGTTCAGAAATGAGACGAAATTAGTAGAACAAAGTAGAATCCAGCCCTAGTCCCATGTATCCAGCTTTCATAAGTACAGGAGTTGAAAGGATCAGAAGCTTCGCTTTCATAATTTGTGATCTGATATTTATGAAGTATCAAGGAATCGTCATCCTTGTGCTGGGCATGTTCAGGGAAGAACAGTATTGCAGAAGCAAAGAGTCTTGGACACTGCAAACAACAGAACAACTGGAATGATCTGCTTGGGAGTAGGCTTGTGGATTGTGCATTTAGATCGATCAAAAGACACTTGGAAAGCTCTGTAAGACTTGCGTGATAAAAGATCCATAGACCCCAAAGGGCATATTTCCAGAAAGCTATATAACTAGTATCTTGGGAAGAGATCCAAGATAGGAATTAAAGAAAATATAAGTTAGCTCTCAAGTTAGCTTGAAAAGTAAAACATACTTGTAGATGAAGAATTGTGGAGTTTTTGATGCTCTCTGAATTTGTTTGCTTGCAGAAGTCTCTTTAACCAAATGGTAACATCTGTAGTGCTAGTGAATATGGGGTTTGCCCTCTGTTTTTATACAGTAGCTTGCCACCAATTTTGCTGGAGGCATGATTTTCTCCTAGGTAGTTCTTTGATTAGGGTATTGTTTCCTGCTTGTTTCTCTGCTGTTAATTCCGGTTTATCTGGGTGTAGACCAGGGGTGGGCTGCTGCCTGGATGGGGTGGAACACAGTGGGTAGCAAAAATAGAGCTCCACCCTAGAGCACCCAATTTGCACTGAAAGATGTTGAAAGATAATGCACGCCCACAGTGTGGTAGTAAAAAATTTGGTAGCCCTTCACTGCTGTAGACCAGGGATGAAATGCTCCTGGTTTGCTCATGCCTGTCGGTCATCGGAGAGCTGGTTGTGAAGGCAGCGTAAGGCTCTGCCCACCCACCTAGATGCTGCCATTTGGGTTTTTTTACCCTCTGAGCATGCACAGAATGCTTTGCGCATGCATAGAACATAAAAGAACCCAAATGATGGCATCAAGAAGGTAGGCAGAGCCTCATGCTGCCTTTGCAACTAGCTCTCTGATGACCAACAAGCACGAACGAACCAGGAGCATTTCACCCATTGCGTAGACTTGTGGATGGGATGTGTTCTGGTCTTTTTGTTTCTTTCTTAGCTTTTTATTGTCTCTTCTAAATGATGAGTGCATGCGATTTATCTCTGATACAGGAAGAAATGATGGTTGTCCTGATTTTAAATACAGTGTTTAGAAATAACCAAGCTGTGGTAGATGCCCTAGAAATGAAAGAGGAAGCAGATACTAATAGTGTAATAAATTGCTTAAAAGAGTATAATCTACATTGAGGAAGACATATGTTGTTGTTGTTGTTGTTGTTGTTGTTATTATTATTATTATTATTATTATTATTATTATTATTATTAATTAGATTTGTATGCCACCCCTCTCCGTAGACTGTTAGTTGATACATTCACTACTATGTTGAATGCAGCTGCGAGAGCTATCATGGGCTTTCCCCAAAATGCCCATGTAACACCAACACTCCGCAGTCTGCATTGGTTGCTGATCAGTTTCCGGGCACAATTCAAAGTGTTGGTCATCACCTATAAAGCTCTTCATGGCACCGGACCAGGGTAACTACGAGACCGCCTTCTGCCGCATGAATCCCAGCAACTGGTTAGGTCCCACAGAGTGGGCCTTCTCCGGGTCCCATCAACAAAACAATGTTGTTTGGCAGGGCCCAGGGGAAAAGCCTTCTCTGTGGCGGCCCCGGCCCTCTGGAATCAACTCCCCCCGGAGATTAGAATTGCCCCCATCCTCCTTGCCTTTCATAAGCTCCTTAAATCCCACCTCTGCCATCAGGCATGGGGAAATTGAGATATTCTTTCCCCCTAGGCCTTTACAATTTATGCATGTTATGTTTGTTTGTAGGGATGTTTGGTTTTACAATAAGGGTTTTTTAGTTGTTTTAATATTGGATTTATATGATGTTTTTTATTACTGTTGTTAGCCGCCCCGAGTCTACAGAGAGGGGCGGCATACAAATCCAATAAATAAAGAAATAAAATAAATAAATGTTAATCATATAATCATAGGGTACATATAAAAGTAGCATTTCTTCACCCTGTAACTAACTTCTCTATTTTATAGTTCACTAACCTTTTAATAACACTTTGCTTACTGGAACAGCACAAGGACAGGAACTGTCACAAGATGGTGTAAGATAATGTCGCAACTACCAGATAGAACATATGTTTTTTGGTATATTTCCCCTATTTTGAATGTGCTTTGTTTTTATACTTATTTCTCCTTTTTCTATATAAGGACATGGTATCAATTATTTGTTATTAGAAGATTGATGACATGCCTTGATCATACCAACATTGTGTAAATTATAAAATTACTGCCTCGGGCATAACTCGAGATTCAGATTTTGTCATATGAATACTCTGAACCTCTGTACACAATAAACCTGAATGGCTCCAGCCCATAGTGGTCTTCATTCCTAAAATTGGTGGGCTCATTCATCTGTAACAAAGTAACTCTCATGAGCAAGATACAATTCTTAGTCAAGAAAATAGTTGTAAGTCCAGAAAGAAATGTTTCATTTACAATGAGTTGATTGCATGTTAAAAGTGACAACTTCCCTCAGCCCAGTATAAGAAAAAGCCATAAAGCAGATAAAACAATGCAAATTGACCAACAGATAGCATTTGTTTTGATTTGGCTACAACTTCTACCTTCATTAAAGAGAAAGAGAAGTTCACTTTATTGAATGAGTATAAATCTACCACTTACTTGGCAAACAGACAAGTCATTTCAATGGGGGACAGTGTGTGAGACTGTGTTAGATATTAGGAAAAGAAGAAGTTTTCAGTTTAACAAAGATGCCCTTATATGTCCCAGATCTGAAGTTAAATGTCATCTCAGTAAAATATATCATAAAAGATGTGGTCTAAGATGTAGAGGCAATTATAGTTATGTAACTGAGAATTGAAAATTGCTTAGGAAAGGCACCCTCCAGGAAAAAAAATTGGAGAATTTGAATTAGACTACAGTAGACAAAATGTAAAGCAAGAACAGGGAGAAATTGCAATAAAAATCTGGCAACCCAATGGCACTAGAGAATGGGACCTAGAAACTCAGATACTATTTTGTAAACTGGCAGGATTAGGCAAAATTGCAACCATGTTCAAAGCAGACCAGATGTTGCAGGTTTTATATAATCATGGTTATAAGCTAATAAAGGTATTGAGAAAAGTAAAGAAAAAGACAAGATACTGGGACTACTTGCACATTGTAGCATTTAAAAAAATGTTTTTTGTATTGAAAAATGCAAGTAATACAATGTATTATTTGGGAACAGTAATACTAGCTGCAGATTATAAACATTGATGTTTGGGTAGCTTTAAAGACAGCAAAAATATTTCTAAAATGTTAAGAAACATACAGTTCCTTAAATTGTACATGCAGAGCTAAGGGTGGCATTGATAAAGAACTGCCAAGTGCATAGAATTGTTTTATTTACTTATTTTTCACATTTTTGAACCACCCATGTCCCTCAGAGATGGAACATTTGTTATGTAGTATTGTTATGCTATAAAGATACAATAAAGCTTTACATAATAAAGGTTTCTGATCTTCAGTGTATCATTACTTGTTGTTTATGCGTATTAAAAAAGAAAAACTAAACTAAAAGTAAAAGAAAGTTGAAAAAGTTGAGCAGTGTTTTATTTCTAACTTCTCCCTTCCTTATACATCAATCAATTAATGGCATTTATAAACATTTAGACTACTTTGGAAACCATATAGTTTTTATATTTGTCTTGCTGCAGAGTATATTGTATATATGGAAATCATTCTTCCTCCAATTTAATGTTAATTTTTCCATTGCTGTACATTTCCCAAATTTAAGTTCTCAGTTAAATGTTCTTAGAATTGTCTCTTTATTCTGACCTTAGAAAAAAGTTATTCTTGTTGCCATTAGCATTATTTTCAATAAGTGATGATACTTCTTTATATTTTCTGGGATTGTATCTAGTAAAAAAAACCTTGTGATTTCATTTCAAATTTAATTTTCAAAACTTTCTAAATAGTACTGTCTACATCTTATAACTTCCACCACATGTGATAATATATTCCTTCTTTTTCATGGCATTTTCAGCATTTATTACCATATAATTTATCTATTTTAGAAATTATTGACAGTGTTCTGTAGCATTTGTACTAGTTTTCTTTCAAATTATATTTTGCAGTGAACTTCATGGATTTGGTCCATCATTCCTGCCACTGGTGTATGATGACTGTCTTATATCCATTTTTAAATTTGTGTCATAGCAAAATATGAATTTGTCTATGTGCCCTATTATACGGTATTGGTTTTGTATAAATGTTTAAAATTCTGACATTTTTCTTAATATTCTTCCCTCTGATAAGATCATATTTTATGCTTCCAGCAATGTGTAAGTAAATCAACCATAGCAGCAATAACAATACACTTAGACTTATATACTGTTTCACAATGTTTTACAGTCCTCTAGTTTACAGAATCAACATATTGCCCCCAACAGTCTGGGTCCTCATTTTACATTCTTGGAAGGATGGAAGGCAGAGTCAACCTTGAGCCTGAGTGTCAATGGGCAGAGTCAGACTGCAATACTTCATTCTAACCACTGCACCATGAAGACTAGTACTGTATATTCTAGCCTTAATTGAATAGTTATTGCTATATCTTTAATCCATTCATTGGGTCTGAATGGACTATATCTGCATATGTGATTACATTTTTCTTGGGGAATTATGTCCAACAAGAAAAGCATTTGTGTAAGAAGCTAATGGTGAAATGGTTGAGCTTATGATTTTCATTATAGAATTTCAAACTGACAGTGTATCCTTTTAAATTTTTTGTTCTCCATTGTGTCTTTGTATTCTTTGAAATCCATTAATTAGGGCAGCTCCTTCCTATATTAGCATTCTAGTATTTGTAAATTATATCCACTCTGTTATCCATGACAAGTTCTTGCGTTATCGTACAATTTAAAATTTGGAAGGACAAGTTCGCCTCTGTCTTTTGAATCCTGTAATTTAACTCTGGGTCTTTTCCCAACCCATATAAATTTACTGACAATTTCTTGCCATTCTTTTCTCTGAGATTGTAACTTGTGCCATTTGGAACAAATAACTAATCATGGCTAATACATTCAACAATTACAATGGATCCTAACTTAACCAAGATGGCTTTAGAGTCCTTCACTTTTTGAGATCTCTTTTAATTTCTTGCTTCCCTTTAGCATAGTTATTGTGATGTATTTCTTGATTATTACTTGTCACATGGCAATCAGGAAAGGACTGTCTGACAGTCAGGTTCTTCCTGCAAAAGATTAACTTTTTGCATCACATATCTTATAATTATTGTGGGGTTTTGGACATTGATTTTGTGTAACATTTAATGGAGAGGTCATATCATGGCCACATTTCTATGGAACAAAAATGGAAAAAATGTCCATCTCTAATCCAGATATATACATGGAAGAGAATTTATCCTATAGTCCCTGACTCTGAATAAAAGGAAATGAATTTAGACTGTCCAGCCAAAAGGTGGATTATTGCCATCCAATCATTCAAAGGCTTTTGGAACTGTGACTAGATTTTAGGCCAGACACGTGAGGGGGATTTACTATTTCTTTTAAATCAGAATAACTCAGTGGTGTACAACTTCAGTTTGTGTGTGTGCGTGGCCTCACTTCCTCTGGTGCCCATAGGTTCCCTGCTCCAACAGAGCATTCTTGGGGAACAAGGAGGCAAATCATGATTTGTGCATCATGACATCATTATGCAAATTATTCTATTTTGCATCCATTGATAGAGCTTATGTCAGTGCCCCAAATAGCATCTGAGAAATAAATCATGTTCCAGTCCAATTCTCTCACTCAAGGTTCGATTTACTAACAGAGCCATGTTGGTCATTCATCACTATTCCGATACTAATGTCTTCCCATTACCCAACCCAGGTTACGATTCATCCAACATCCCCACACGAACAAGATCATCACGAGAACCAGTCCGAGTGCAGGGATTTCACCAACTTCCTCTTTTCTTCAGTTGATGCAGAACAAAAGATGACCTTGGCTCGAAGAAAGGAGTTTGTTGTGGCTAGTAACTTTCCCTCTCTCTCACTACCCCTCCCAATTCCCCTAATGCTGAACTACTGTGGCGGGCCAAAGCCTCTAACTCCACATGGAGGCTTCGGCCTGACAGCGTTACCCAATTGTGCCATTTGCACAGTGACACCCTGATCATGTACTATCACTACTGAAATTCAGCAGCAAATCACTATTTTTTGTGACACGATTGCATGTCTTGTTATGGGTGCAGTGGGTCTGTAGTTGGAATGTAGGTTTGGCGTGTGGCAAGCGCGAGTTTGAGATCTGAGTACTGCATGGCGGGGTGAGTTCCTGCCACTTGCTCCACATTGCTCCATGTCCCTCCATGAAGAAAAGGGTGTGTGTGTGTGTGTGTGTTCATGTCTGAGATGATGCTTTTGCAAAATGCATTTCTGCCCTGGACTCATATTTCTTTTATCTGATTGTTTGTCTTGGTTGTTGTCTCCTCGTTCTGTTCCTCAAGGTTATTCCCACTGCCTATCACTGTCTTGCGATCCCCCTGCCTTGCCAGGGCTCCAAACCAATTCTTAAATCTAAAACCACATCCTTCTAAATAAATACTAAGCCTGTTAAATATGCGCTAAGGTAAATGTAAATAGTTAAAATGGTTGCTGCGTTCTGATTGGCTAAGAGTTTGACAGCTGGATTTTAGAGGGAAAAATAAACTATAAAAGGAGCACACTGGCACTGTTTATTCCAGTCGCGTTCTTACTTGAAGTCACTTACAAAAAGAGCTGTGCTGCCTTTACCAATAAAAAGAGCTTTAAGAACCGACTGTCAAGTATTTTTCAAAGCCCATTTCTAAAAAGAATTTGATTCAAAGCTAACATCAGCTAACGTACAGCTTTCTTCGAATGCACCTGAGCAAAAACATTTGGGCAAAACCAGAGAATGGATTTGACAGTTCCAGCCATCTATCCAAACATTTCTCTTCTTCCATCCCTACCACCATCCTTTTTCCATGGACAGTCTGTTATGCAGTCCCAGTTGGAAAAATGGAGATGCATGGACGGTCTGCATGGATGGTCTGGTAGGAAGTCCCAGTTGGAAAAATGGAGATGCGCACACATTTCTGCATCCCTGATGCATGCTCACGCATGCCCACATGAGATTCGGCTTCTGTGCACGCGTAGGAAGCAAAATCTTGTGCGAGGATGCTCTCGCGTGTGAGATTTCGCTGACTTTCGGTGGTTTTTGCTTCCACGTATGCGCAGAAGCAAAGAAATCAACAAAAATCAGCAAAATCTCATGTGCACTAGTGTCCTTGCACATGATTTCACTTCTTGCACATGAGCAGAAGCCAAATCTCATGTTAGCACATGCCTGCGCCCGCACTGGTCACCAGTAGCACCCGCGGCAGGGAGCCCTTCACTGATGCTATGAGATGATCATTCCATGTTTCCATGCTAGCTGGTGATGTTTGATCAGAGGGGAGAGAAGCAAAGGGCAATCCGTGTCCTTAGTATGTCTGTGAGAAATAAGAATGGAGCCATTTGTTGGCATTATGCCTGTAGCAGGATAGAACCAGGGCAGCAAATGTTATGTTGGTATAATTTTCCGTTGGCTCAGAAACTGGGCATCGCAGTGTAACTGGCTTGCGAGGCACAGCCCTTAATGTCATCTTCACCAGAATTGACATTTTTCACGGTGCTTTCTAATTAGTTTCAAATCATCTGGCTGTGACCTCAGCATGTCTTTTCCCTGTTTCCTTTTCGTAGCTGCTTTTCAGGAAAGGATGGCTTCTTTATTTTATAATGCCATGTGAGTTTGGGTTCTCGCCAAGGCGGCAAACAAAGGGAGGATAACTCTTTGTGGGTTGCTCTTTTCCTTAAGCGGGCCTGAGATCAAACAGTCTCTTCAGGGTCCCTGGCTTCCAGTGAAGTGAGGCACTGAGAAAGCCCTTCTATGCAGCATTGTTTGTTTAACTTGGTCTTTTCCCTTTGATCTCATGTTAACATACCTCACTGGCAGGTAATGATTGATAATGTTGTATTGTAAAGTTCAGGTAATAAATACTGCTTTGCTCATAATAATGCTGAATAATGTACTTTTTATGACCCAGTTTGATGGAAAATTTTCTTGTCAGCTCTGCCTAATTGTCCAAACAAAACCACCCATTACTTGAAGAAGTGCATGTCTAACTTAGACATATTAATTAGGGTCATGACTGAGCTGTGCAGAGGAATATGGTGACACTTCTGCTATCTTTAAACATAATCTTGGGACAGGAGTCCTAATACTAAGCTAAGGTTTAATGGGCAAACAATGTTTACACAACCATACAGTATGTAAGTGTGTGTGTGTGTGTGTGTGTGTGTGTACTCATGCATTAGAATTTATCCTATGTGACAGAAAGAGGAGGTCAGGACAGTCTCATCTACAAGGTCTCCCAAACCCTAAAGAAGGTATTTTAAGAATCTGATACACAATTTGGAGGTGGGAATCCACTTACACCATGTAACTAAGAATTTGTTTATGGATGGAATCACTTTTGTGTGCTGAGCTATGGAGCTTGTGGATTTATCAGGACTATTCATGTTGTGCATTTATTTCAATGGGAGAAAAAAGATATGACTTCTATGTTCCATGAATTTCTTCCTTTTCCACTGCTCTGATCGATATATACTGCTCAATTTTTTTAATTATTATTTTGCCTTCTCTGCTTATTTCTTTTACTCATCAAGATCATGACCAATCCTCTAATATATGCTTTCACTGTATCCCATACAATTTGGAGTGAAATATTACTCTTTTTATTTTCTTTAAAGAAGAATCTCATTTCTTTTTCCATAAATTGTTGAAATTCTTTTTCCTTCAATAATTCTATCTAGTTTTCTTCTTTTGTCCTTTCCAAGTGATTGTAATTGGATTATGATCAGCTCACATACTGATTTCAATATTTACATTTTGTATATACTGTAAGTAATATGACATCCATAACGTATCTATTCTTGACCAAGACATATGTCTGGAAGAATAAAATTTATATTGTTTCTTTGATGGAAAGTTTTCCTTCCAAGCATCAAATATATTTAACTCATCTGCCATTGTAAAAAAAAGATTTTGGTAGTAGTATTTTCCTTAATTTCTTGTTCTTTTTTGCTTTATAGTCCAGTTCCACCTCTACAATAGCATTAAAATCTCCCATCATACATATCTTCGGGACCGCCTTCTGCCGCATGATCCCAGCGGCCTTCCCTGGGTCCCGTCGACAAAACAATGTCATCTGGCGGGACCCAGGGGAAGAGCCTTCTCTGTGGCAGCCCAGGCCCTCTGGAATCAACTGCCCCCGGAGATTAGGATTGCCCCCCCACCCTCCTTGCCTTTTGCAAACTCCTTAAAACCCACCTCTGTCATCAGGCATGGGGAAATTGATTCCCTTGGGCCGTTTCCGTTTTATGTATGGTTTGTCTGAGATGTATGACTGTTTTTATATTAAGGGTTTTAAATTGATTTTAATAATTGGATTTGTACTGTTTTGTTGTTGTGAGCCGCTCCAAGTCTTTGGAGAGGGGCGGCATACAAATCTAATAAATAATAATAATAATAATAATAATAATAATAATAATAATAATAATATATTTTATACTCCAATTCCATTATTTTAGTATGTAGTCTAGAATAAAACTTTTCTTGACCTTCATTTGGCACATAAATTCTTACCAATAGATGATGCTGTTAATGTGGCTCTGCACTACAGCCTACAACCTCCAAAGACCTACACAAGGGTCCTTTCTGTAGACTTTAGTTCAGCATTCAATACCATCATACCAGACATTCTTCTAACTAAACTAAAATTAAGCTAGTGGTACCTGAACACACTTTTAAGTGGACCACTAGCTTCCTAACAGACAGGAAGCAGCAGGTAAAGCTAAGCAAAAATCACATACCTATACAATTAGCACAGGGTCCCCCAAGGCTTTTTACTCTCACCACTCCTCTTCTCTCTATATACCAATGACTGCATCTCAAACAATCCATCTTTAAATTACTAAAGTTTGCAGATGATACATTGATCTCATTTGAGACAATGAAGAAACCGCATACAGACAGGAGGTTGAACAACTAGCCTTGTGGTGCGATCGGAACAATCTGGAACTCAAAACCGTAGAAATGGTGGTAGACTTTAGGAGAAACCCTCCCATTCTACCACCTCCTTTAATATTAGACAACACAGTATCAACAGTAGAGACCCTCACATTTCCAGGTTCTATCATATCTCAAGGCCCAAAATAGTCACCTAACATCAAAAAATCATCATAAAAGCACAACAAAGAATGTTCTTTCTGCGCCAATTCAGGAAAGTCAAACTGCCCAAGGAGCTGCTGATACAGTTCTACAGAGGAATTATTGAGTATGTCATCTGCACCTCTATAACTGTCTGGTTTGGTTCTGCAACCCAACAACACAGACCCAGACTTCAGGGGATAATTACAATTGCAGAAAAAACAATTGCTATAAACCTGCCTTCCATTGAGGGCCTGTATACTGCACGAGTCAAAAAGAGGACTGTGAAAATATTTACAAACCCCTCACATCCTGGACACTAATTGTTTCAACTCCTACCCTCGAAATGACACTATAGAGCACTGCACACCAGAACAACTAGACACAAAAACAGTTTTTTCCTGAATGCCATCACTCTGCTGAACAAATAATCCCCTCACCACTGTCAAACTATTTACTAAATCTTCATTACTATTAATCTTCTCATTGTTCCCATCACTTATCTCCTCCCAGTAAATGACTGTATGACTATAAGTTTGTTGCTTGTATCCTTACAATTTATATTAATATTGATAGTTTCCTGATTGCTTATTTGTACCCCATGACAATGATTAAGTGTTGCACCTCATGATTCTTGACAAATGTATCTTGTCTTTTTATGTACACTGAGAGCATATGCACCAAAGATAAATTCCTTGTATGTCCAATCACACTTGGCCAATAAAGAATTCTATTCTATTCTATTTTTCACGGCTTATTGGGGCAGAGCTGTGGGAAGAGGGGAAACACTGATTTGAATTTCAGAATGGGTTCCTAAGTCTCATCCCAAAGGAACAGAGAAACTGTCTTGTCAGATCATCCAGCGGTTTATTCGTCTGATCTACCATTCTCTCTCTGAGGGCAGCCGGCATTTTAACTCCCTTATGGAATAACAGCATGATCTCTTCCTGATTTCCCAGCACCTCCATCATCCGGAATTGGAAACCTTGCTGGCATTTACTCCTTTGTTATCCAACCCCGATGAGCAGGATGGAAAACTGATTTTCCTTTTCTAAGCCTTTTACATTATGATGACAGCTATGAACGCAGACATTTTTTTCCAAAGGAAAATTATAAGGAGATTTATCTCTAGCTCTTAGAGAGATGGATGGAAACAAAACCTCCAAGCCTCCTTGTTTGAGGATGGATCATCTCCATCATGCCACCTTGTAGGGGAGATGAGTGGCATAGGAACTTAATAAGTATCATGTCCTGTTTCTGAGTTCTTTTCCAAACTCATTGCCATTAAGAATGTGCTGAAAATTCTGTAAAATCATATAACCACGGAAAACCATGATTTTAACTTGTGTCTTATTAGGGATGATACCTAATGCCTTCCTTTCAAGAGAGTTTTCAGAGTGGCTTAAATAGTTAAGAACCACTGAACTATATCTGTCAAAGATCCTGGAGCACAGGGGGGCTGCCAGAGGATTGGAAAAGAGCTGATGTAGTTCCCATCTTCAAAAAAGGGAAAAAAATAGATTCAGGAAACAATAGACCTTTCAGCCTGACTTCAATACCAGGGAAGAGTCTGGAAAAGATAATCAAGCAATGAATCAACAAACACCTAGAAGCAAAAAAAAAAAAAAGTAATAACCAAAAACCAACATGGGTTTGTCAAAAATAGATCATGCCAGAATAATCCTACTGCATTCTTTGACAAAGTGAAAAAAAATAGTGGATCAGAGGAATGCTGTTGTTATAATTTACTTGGACTTCAGTAAAGCATTTGACAAAGTGGACCATAACCTACTAGCTGATTGGTCTAACACATGGTAACTCCAAATCTCAACCAGCAAATGTTTTGTCCTACATACCAGTAAATAAAATCAGAACTCCAAATACAAACTGAATAAATAAATTATCACAGATAACCCCCACTCGGTTAAAGACCTCAGAATACTAATAACAAAAGACCTAAGTGGCAAAGCCCACTGCAACAACATCACCAAGGAGGCTTCAAGACTTGTTAACCTAATCCTATGTAGCCTCTACTCCGGCAATCTCATACTACTTATCAGAGCTTACAAAACTTTTGCCAGACTCATCCTCGAATACAGCTCACTTGTTTGGAACCCATACCACATCTTGGACATTTACACCCTCAAAAATGTCCAAAGATACTTCACCAGAAGAGTCCTTCACTCTTCCACTCGAAACAGAATACCCTATGAAACTAGATTTACAATCCTGGGTCTAGAAAGCTTAGAACTACGACGACTTAAACATGATCTAAGTATTACCCACAAGATCATATGCTGCAACATCCTGCCTGCCAACGACTACTTCAGCTTCAACCACAACAACACAAGAGCACACAACAGATTCAAACTTAATATTAACCACTCCAAACTTGATTGTAAAAAATATGACTTCAGTAATCCAGCTGTCGAAGTGTGGAACTCATTACCAGACTCTGTCGTGTCATCTCCTAGCCCTCAACATTTTACTCTTAGAGTATCCACGGTTGACCTCACCAGATTCCTAAGAGGTCAGTAAGGGGCGTGCATAAGTGCACTATGTGCCTTCTGTCTCCTGTCCTATTGTCTCTCCTATATCTCATATATCTTTTCTTCTATTCCTATATCCTTTCTCTATTATTTCATTGATATATTTTATTCCTATATCTTTATTCCTATATTTTATTCCTATATCTCTTCTATTCTTTCTCTGATATATTTTACTACGAGTATATCCTCTATAACCATTGGTGTATTGGAATGAATGAATGAATGAATGAACAAATGAACAAACAAATAAATAAACAAACTTGGAGTCCTAGTGGATAATCTCTTAAATATGAGCCAGCAGACAATCTCTTAAATATGAGCCAAAAAAGCCAACACAGTTCTAGGCTGCATAAACAGAGGGATATGAACACATGAAGTGTTAATACCATTTTGAAATGCCTTGGTAAAGTCACAGTCGGAATACTACATCCAACTTTGGTCACCACGATGTAAAAAAGATGTTGAGACTCTAGAAAGAGTGCAGAAAAGAGCAACAAAGGTGATCAGGGAACTGGAGGCTAAAACATATAAAGAATGGTTGCTGGAATTAGATATGTCTAGTCTTATGGAAAGAAATACTAGGGGTGACATGATAGCAGTGTTCCAATATCTCCAGGGTTGCCACAATGAAGAGGGAGTCAAAATATTCTCCAAAGCACCTGAGAGTAGAACAAGAAGCAATGGGTGGAAACTAATCAAGGAGACAGGCAACTTCGGAATCATCTTCTGCCGCACTAATCCCAGCGACCAATTATGTCCCACAGAGTTGGCCTTCTCCGGGTCCTGTCAACTAAACAATGTTGTCTGGCGGGCTCCAGGGGAAGAGCCTTCTCTGTGGCGGCCCCGACCCTCTGGAATCAACTCCCCCAGAGATCAGAACTGCCCCCCCTCCTTGCCTTTCGTAAATTACTGAAGACCCACCTATGTCATCAGGCATGGGGAAACTGAGCCCCTGGGTTTATATTATTTATGTATGGTATATGTTGTATGGTTTAAATAATGTTTTTAAAGATGTTTTAAAAATGTATTAGATTTGTTTACATTGTTGTTATTGTTGTGAGCCGCTCCAAGTCTACGGGGAGGGGCGACATACAAATCTAATAAATTTAATTAAAATTAAATTAAATTAACTTATAGCTAAGGAGAAATTTCCTGAGAGAGGGAGAGAGAAGGTAGAGGGAGGGAGAAAAGAAGAAGAAGAAGAAGAAGAAGAAGAAGAAGAAGAAGAAGAAGAAGAAGAAGAGGAGGAGGAGGAGGAGGAGGAGGAGGAGGAGGGGGGGGAGGGGGAGGAGGAGGAGGAGGAGGAAGGGGAAGGGGAAGGATAAGGAGAAGAAGAGGTAGAGGTAGAGGAGGAGGAGGAAAGGAAGAGAAAGAAAGAAAGAAAGAAAGAATATACAGACATGGGATATGGTTGCTGGTTTCCTGGGCTCTCCCATAATCCTACTATGTCCTGGCTGTAATTCCCAAGGGAAACTGTCTTTGTTTTATTTTTTTTAAGTACCTATAACTAGACACAATGCAAAATAACACAGTACTGAAAACTCAACAATTAATTCAATAACTCACATTTCTATACAATTTAAAATACTAATGAAAATCTAGAGTCTTGGCAACCTGAACAGTCTATAACATAAAAACCCTAATTAAAATCTATCTTGAAATAATACTATGTTTCTGTATTCAAATCAGCCTGTGACAGCTCCATAAAAAAAAAGAAATGTTTTAATGCCTTCTTAAATTTTGAAAGATCAAGCTCCAGAAGACTGATCTTAGTTGGAAAAAGCTTTCAGAAGTAAGATGGCTATTTTAGTATGAGCAATACTGATTGATTCTGGTGAGATGATCAACCTGATGAGTTAACTATATTGATAAGTCAGTTTCTTTCACCCTTTCAATATCTGCAACTCTTGAAATGGAAATGGAACTTCCCAACATTCGTTAAAAATAAATAATAAACATTTCTTAGACTCTTAAGAATTTATGTTCCAAACCTTTCTGTGCTCATTGCTCTTCTCCTGGAGCTTTAACATTGATGGTTAAATAAGGATAAAAGTGACACTGGAGAAAGAATTTTCGGGCAAGGGACCTTCAAGTTAATTCTTCTGGAACTTATGCCATTATTGAGACTCCAGACTTTATTGTGCAAAACATTCTTAAGATGTTTCTTGGGTTGCTAATTGTCCTACATTACTAGATTGTAACTTTGCCCATCTAATTAGACGGAAGGACTCATTGGAGAAGAGCTTAATGCTGGGAATGATTGAGGGCAAAAGAAGGAGGGGATGGCAGAGAGTCACTGAAGATTAAATGAGCTCCAGGGGATGGTAGAGGACAGGAAGGCCTGGAGGGACGTTATCCATGGGATTGCAATGGATCAGACATGACTTTGCAGTTAAGTACAACAACAGCAACAGCAACAATAACAGTTGTGGGTGTTTTTTGTTTTTTGTTTACTAAGTAGTATGTCCTGATTTTGCCATCTGCTTTGATGCAGGTCACAATATAATGTAAACATAAACCTGTCAATGACTACTTCAGCTTCAATCGCAACAACACAAGAGCATGCAACAGATTCAAACTTAATATTAACCCCTCCAAACTTGACTGTAAAAAATATGACTTCAGCAACCGAGTTGCCGAAGAGTGGAACTCATTACCTGCCTCAGTAGTGTCAACCCCTAACCCCCAATGTTTTTCCCTTAGACTATCCACGATTGACCTCTCCAGGTTCCTTGACAGTCAAGTTTGGAGGGGTTAATATTAAGTTTGAATCTGTTCCACGATTGACCTCTCCAGGTCAGTAAGGGGTGTGCATAAGTGCACCAGTGTGCCTTCCGTCCCCTGTCCAATTGTCTCTTCTGATCTCCTTTATCTTTTCTTCCTTTCACATATGTTCACCTATACTTTTATATCTTTTCTTCTATTCTTTTCTTTATTTATATTATTACATATCTATTCTCTTCAATGTGTATTATATATTGGACAAAACAAACAAACAAACAAACAAACAAACAAATAAATAAATAAATACATTTCCAGTGACTCTTTAAAATATATTGTTTCTAAAACAAAGGGCACTGCTGAATGAAGAGCAATTTGCATTCGCCACACAGATCACTTCTGCAACAGCCCTTTCCCTATTCCCAAGGGGCTGCTTACAAGAACATTTTCCCCCATGACACCCCAGTTGGCTGCCTGCTCTCTCCCACCTAAGGCTGTGATGTTCAGAAGAGCTAAGATCCCTTGTCCCGAAAGAGTTTGTTCTTCCGATCTATTCAGAAGAGCGTTTGGGCCATTTGCATTTCGGAATCGCTGAGCTGCTCAAGCATGCTTTCTGCGTGTTGCTGGAAATGTCTCATTGCCTCACATGACTACTGTTCTTTAGCTGATGTTGGACCTTCTCCAACAAATATGGATTATGTTAACGTTGGCTGTGAGTTGACGAGGATATGTTAATCAGTCCCCAATGGATATCTTTGTGCTCTCCAGCAGGGAGAGGCAAGCAGTCTACGGCAGGAGTTAGTGCCTGGCAGGTCCATCATTCCGTCATTAAAGGCCACATTATTACTTCCAACTCTGCTCGCATGACAATTGCTTGCCTAAACTCACTTCTCCCTATAATGATGAACACCAAAGAGGCTGCACTTGGGCTGCCGCCGTGCTTTCCTCAGAATGGACATAGATGATTTGCAGGGCTCTTTTCAAATGATAAGATCTGGAGTTTGTTTGTTTTTTAACTCATGAAAGGATAAATCTGCTCCACAAACACTGCTCAAGTGATCAGAGCAGATGAAGAGCAAAAACTGCTCCAAGGAGGTCGGACACATTACTGCCAAATCCATAAAATACATGAATATACTCCTAGAGGTTCAATTTCGTTTCAGCTTTCATTATTTTATAGATTATGTAGAATTCAAATTGATGTGAGCCACCAGGCAAGGAAGACATTAAAGGTGACACATTTATTTTTATTATTAATTTAACCCTGCTGTTGTGTTCACATTTACTATACACTGTTTCAGGTGTAACAAAATGTAACAAAACCATGGAACTCATTACCGGACTCAATAGTGTCAACCCCTAACCCCCAACATTTCTCCCTTAGACTCTCCACGATTGACCTCTCCATTTTGTTCTAGAATCAACTCACTCAAAAGTTCAAAGTCATGTTGGCAAAAAAATATTATATCAGATATTAATATGATTGAAGGAGTCCAGAAATACTTCATAAGAAGAGTCCTTCACTCCTCCTCACGTAACAAATTACCCTACTCCTCCAGACTTCAAATACTAAATCTAGAAAATTTACAACTACGTGGTCTCTGAACTGATTTAACTGTTGTTCATAAAATCATACATCATAATGTGCTCCCTGTCAGTGACTACTTCACCTTTAACAACAACAACACAAGAGCACGTAATAGATATAAACTGAATGTAAATCGCTCCAATCTTGACTGCAGAAAATACGATTTCAGCAATAGAGTGGTCACCGCCTGGAACTCATTACCTGACTCTGTTGTTGCCTCACCTAACCCCAAAATCTTCAACCTTACATTATCTACAGTAGACCTCTCCCCTTTTCTAAGAGGTCTGTAAGGGGTGTGCACAAGTGCACTTTTGTGCCTAATGTCCCTGTCCTATTATCTTATTATCCTTTCTATTACTACATTCTACTTACGTTATGTTATATTATGTTAATATGTACTATAATACTATACTTGTATAAATAAAATAAATAAACAAATAAAAAATAAAAAAAAGACCGACAGGGGAAAAACAAGGGAGGATCAGCCTTTACTCTCTGTTTTGAGAGAAAAAACACCAATTTAGTTCAGTTTGAGAGCAGGTCTCAATTTCATTACATTTCAGCAGAGAGACAGAGGACTAAAGGACCCATATCCATCACGCAGCCTCTAGTATCAGTATGAAGAACCAGCTGTAGAGGTTGTTGAGGAGAAAGGAGGGCAATCCAGTTAGATCTCACAATCTGTGGGAAATTGCTCTTCCATGTTGGAGTATGAAATCTGACCAATCACATATCATGCATAAGTTAATAAATGTTGCAAGAAATTGGGGTTTTGAAACTAATTTTAATATTAGATTTGTTTATATTGTTTTTTACTGTTATTAGCCGCCCCGAGTCTGTGGAGAGGGGCAGCATACAAATCTAATTAATAAATAAAATAAATAAATAACAGATCTTGTCTCAGATTATAAATAAAGGCAAAAAGAGTGGGCTACATCTGTCACCACAGGAGTAGAGTTTTTTCTTGTAAGGGGAGTTTTCTCTTCCATTCCTCATTTCAGTGAAGCTTTAAAACCTGGGTCCTATAATTATTTATTGGGGCTCTATTGGTCCCCTCTAAATTATCTGTTGAATTTCAATTTCTTGTCATTTTGAGGAAGAAAGGTGTGAAAAACTGTAGAAGACTTAAGATATTTGTGAACTGGGACAGCCAATGGTAACAAGGTCAGCCGATAAATAGGCATAGAGACTAAGTCAGCCAATGGGAGCTAGCCCCTTCTGAGTCTGTGCAGAGAATCGAAACTAAAACTTAAGCTTAAGGCTGTGCGTGGCTCAGTCCTCTCTGTTCTCTGTCCTCCCTGTACTGCTCTGCTGAAATGAAACTAATTCCTGCTTGTATTTACTTGAAGAAATAATCTGCTAATGGTATTGTAAATTCATCTCTTATTATGTTTATAAAGAAGTTATTGAATCCTGCTGAATCAGTCAACTGTGTGCGCTTCTGGTTTTTATTTTGCAACAAACTTTAATAAGAAGAAACCTAAAGGACAAAATTGTAACTCACCCATTTTTGTTCTTGCTTCCTAAAATTGCATGCAACCTATAAGGTCCTCTGTTTGATGTCATAATGTCATCCCACATAGTTTGCTGTTTGTACCCTTTATCCCTCTTTGGACTTCTGTGAACCTTGGTAACTTTTTAATAAAAATCATAACTGCCGAGTTAGGTGGAAACAAAGTAAAAGAAAAGAGCAATAAAGAGAGGAGGTATCCTTAAACAAAGAGAAAAGTAATATTGAGTATATTGCTCTTTTGACCACTTTTGATCCTTGGTAGATCTCTTTCAGATTTTTCCATTTATGTTCTCTCTGTGTCTCTACCTCCCTGCCTGCTCCACTTACTTCACGTTCCTTCTTTCTTTTAAAAGAAAAAAGCAAACCATTTAAATTTAACTTGATTCTTGGTGACTTCTTGGGAACACTGTGGAAAATAAAATACGTTTTAGAGTTACTTACAGCAAATCCTTGAGCTCCAGATTTTGGGAGCAGAACATTTACAAAATTATTGGGGAACTGGACATAAATTTCCTGGTGTGAGAGATGTGGGAGGAAGAAATAAGCTTCTGGCTAGTTTCCTTTTTGGAAAATCTCCTGGCAAATTCAAAAATTGAAGGTATACAATATACTGTGTTCACACCTGCAGGCCAGAGGCTTAAATCTTTGTTAAAACATTTATATTGCAATTCCCAGTGGTATCACATAGCAAAACTGAGTAAAACAACAAAGTTGCCAAGAGAAATCTGAAACTTTTGCAGCAATATTCTCATTCAGTGAGGGGAAAAATGGTCCACGATTTTCTGAGCTCTTAAAAATATATTTCTGGTGTTTTAATACTGTGTCTCTTAATGCTGTATAAAACCTTTGTTTCCTACAGGTTTATTGTACTGGTATATTAGATTTCCTGCTGTCTGAGCAGGAAGATTATGGAAGCTTACATCTAAGTATACTTCAGGGAGACATTTTGCCTTTCTCTATAAATAGTCTTCTAAAACACAATAGGATAACTCTGAATGTTTATGTAGCCTTATACATCTCTTTCACTTTACTGTGGGGAGTGTGTAGGGGACAGAATGGCAAAGCTGGAGGAGACATTTTGAGACTTCTCATTAGGCAACTGGAGCCTAGTTAGTTATTTATCTTTTTATCGTTAGAAAATTCTCCCAGGCACAGGAGTCCTTCAGCCATAGTAACATGGATCTTTGTACAGATCATCCCATAATCATTTAAAACAAGGTATTGTGATTAGGCAGTAGGAATTTTAATAGCCTGCAGCTATGCACTTATGCAGGATGTGTTAGGTTTATAAAATCCAAGACTTAATTTTTTAGTGTTTTAAAGGTGGCTTTGGCTCCTGTTATTTACAGATAGTCCTCGACTTACAACAGTTCATTTACTACCTTTTCGAACTTACAATGGGACTGAAAAAGTGACTTATGACATTTTTTCACACCTATGACCATTGCCGCATCCCCATTGTTATGTGATCAAAATTCAGATACTTGGCAACGTATTTATGACTGTTGCAGTGTTCTGCGGTCAAGTGATCACTTTTTTCAACCTACCGACAAGCAAAGTCAAAAGGAAAGACAGATTCACTTAACAACTAACTAAACTGCAGTGATTCACTTAACAAATATGGCAAGAAAGGTTATAAAATAGGATGAAATTCACTTAACAACAGAAACACTTAGCAACAGAAATTTTCGGTTCAATTGTGGTCGAGGACGACCTGTATTTATATACCACCTTATGTTCAACAACTGTGTTTCTTCACAACAACCCTATGAGGAAGGCTTGACTGAGGGGAACTGACTGGCCAAGTGTCTTCCAGACTACATCTGAGTCTGTGGGTGAAATAGAACCTAGACTACCTTATTCCAAGCCCCTTCTCCTTAGCTTTGGTCCCACACTGTCTCTCAGCTGTATATAAAATGTAAATATCACATTGTATTGCTAGAGCTTTCCAGTAACAGGCTCACCTTCTGGTAGAATTCAAGGGAAATGGGTTATGGTTCAAAATATGGTAAAAGAGATATTAAACTTTGAATTAGAATTTAAGCCAAATATATTTTTATTAGGAGTAATCAGAGGACAAAAAAAAAAGGCTAACTATTATTTGATAGGACATGTAATACTGACAGCCTGACTGATTTTTGCACAGAATTGGAAAAAGGAAAATGTACCAACCAAGGATCTGGAAATTTAAAAAATACTAGAATGCACAAAATGGAATAAATTTACTCTAGAGTTACAGAACATGAAGAAGAATATTATACTGTGTGGGATAATCATTAAGTGTTGTACCACATGATTCTTGACAAATGTATATTTTATTTTATGTACGCTGAGGGCATATGCACCAAGACAAATTCCTTGTGTGTCCAATCACACTTGGCCAATAAAAATTCTATTCTATTCTATTCTATAAATTTTATAATTGCATTAACGAAAAGTGAGAAATAGGATAAAAGTAAATTAAACCAAAAATGGAGAAACAGAAATGTAACTGTAAATAGGTTTTCATGTTTAATGGTTTTGTTGCATATTCTGTTTTGTTTTTTGTTGTCATTGTGTTTTGTTTTTAAAAAACCAATCAAAAAAAAATTCAAGTGAAATAGAAGAGGATAGATTCACCTACCTTGGGATAAAGGTGTTGGGCTTACTGTTTTGGGAGTGGGTTGCTAATTTCTCATCAAAGCACCATCCCTTGTTTAAGTTATGTAAATGTGAGATCTCTGCAGAGCCTGTGAAGCGAAAGCAAACCCGACAAGACGCCCAAATCCCCTTACCCCTTTTTCCCCGGAAGCCACTTACTCCCATCCACGTGTGAACAAGCCATTTTGTTCTTTCCCTGAAAAACGCTGGCCTCAGCAAGCGCTCCATCCCTTGTAATGAAAGATGATCATCTCCAAAGGGCTAAAATTCCGTCTGATTGCCAGCCCTGGCGAATCACTCCTAGCTTCTGATGGAACATGACGTAGAGGTAATCTGCAATTTGCTAGGGACATTGTTAGCACGCTTTGCCTCCAGGGTAGGATTGCAGGCAGGCCTCCAGCAGATGCGTGCCGTGAAATACAAGCACATTAGGCATACAGGAGACCCCTGCCTATTACCCTGGTGGGTCTAGTGCCCAATCCCCCAGTGACCCCGAGGAGGTATTAGGTCAGTTGTGTTACATTAAGTGGCAAGTGATAAATTCAAGATGACAATTCCAAAACAGCCATGTTTCTTCTAGTAATTAATTCCAGTGGTGCCTGCGGCCATGTCGGGCTTCCTTTACGCCAGTGCTGAGCGGCTAATGAGAAAACATTACAGCAAGGATTAAAGACCTGTGCAATCTAGCAGGATTATCTAACAATTTATTAGCCCTGGCTGAGATGGATAAATGAAATCTATCAAGAAAATGCAGGTTTAACATGCAAAGATGAATTTGTGGCGTTGTTTCCTCTCCCCACCTCACTCCCTCAACCCCTTGTGCGGAAGGCAGGTGGCTACTCTGAATTTCTTTATTCTGGCCATTGACAAAACCAGAAGGAAATGCATTAAAAAAGATATGTGTCTTTTGAAGATTTTTGCTCCTGGTGCTCATGTTTCCATCCATGAATTCTCCAGCGACAAATCGGAAAGTTTTTTATTGTTTATTCTTGGTGTCATGGTCATCCTTTTGCTTTAAAAAAAAATCTGCACACCCTCAGAGATACTGTCTCTAAATTAAGCATGTCAAATAACATGTATACATTTTAACTGCTTCTAGACCATCTTGATTTATGCTAACACATACGTACATCTCATGCAATCTTGAATAATTGGAAGATCAGCCATCCCTGTTTCTGCATTTATCTACATTCAAATGCATTAGCGTTCTCAAGTGATCTTTTAGAATTAATTGAAGGGATGAATAGGTGTGTAATTTTTGCTAATTTTTGACAAGTGGGATTGTGAATATACTATGCATCTTCAGTTATGCCACTTAAGTATCATGTTTATTGGTACACATTTAATGAGTCTTACACTTTTCTCCAGACTCTGATATTATGCACACTTCTGGTTGGAGCATAACCTGGCCCTTGGCCTTGACATTGTCTGTGGCCCCATCGGTTCCTCCTTCACAATATTTTCTTCCTTTTCCATTGTGTCTCTTTTTCCTATCTCCTCTGTTGAAGAGACCTGTTGGAAATGTATTTGTTGGGATCTGGTCTTCAAAGCTTAAGAGCCTTGATACCTGCACAATTGTGCTTCCACTCACTCATCTGGTATTGCGACATAATTTGCTTTCTTACTGGCAGCCCCCAGGTAGGATTAGAAAGTATCCTCTAGGACAGGGTAGGCAAAATTGGCTCTTCTCTGATTTGTGGACTTCAACTACCAGAATTCCTGAGCTAATCATGCTAGCTCAGGAATTTTGGGAGTTGAAGTCCACATGTCATAGAAGAGCCAACTTTGCCTACCCCTGCTCTAGTAGAAGAAAATATTTGTGGTTCAGGGTTGAACTGTGTAGTTCAGTAGTGGGTTCTAAATCCCGTTGCTACTGGTTCACTTGTGCGCACACATGTGTGCTCAGTTGTGATGCTTCTGTGCGTGCACAGAAGCATCCCAGGCAGGTGGTTGGCGCCTCCCACTGCTGCCGCTACTGGTTCACATAAGCGGGCCAAACTGGGAGCAACCCACCACTGGTGCAGTTCTTGGTGCTTCCTGAGCTTGGTTACTTGCTTGCAGACATTTCATAACCCAGCTACATAACATTACCAGTGTGAATGAGTGTTGGGTTTGTTGCTGATTTATATAGATTGGATTGGCTTGTCAGTGTTGATGAGTATGTGGTTTATTCCTTGGTGGTTCCTTGGTTAAAATGTTATTTTCTATCTCACAGATTATAAACAAGCTCAGAGAGCCGCAAGAATGCCCCACCAAGCAAAAAATGATGCTACTGTATGTGTTCAAAATTGATCTGGAGGTGGGATAAACCACTGCATAATTATGGATGTAGATAATATTTTATTTACCGGTATCTATCTATCTATCTATCTATCTATCTATCTATCTATCTATCTATCTATCTATCTATCTATCTATCTTATTTATTTATTTATTTATTTATTTATTTATTTGTCAAACAAGTATAGTATTATAGTACATATTAACATAACATAACATAAGTAGAACGCAGTAATAGAAAGGATAATAAGACAGTAGGACAGGGACGTTAGGCACAAAAGTGCACTTATACACACCTCTTACAGACCTCTTAGAAAAGGGGAGAGGTCAATTGTAGATAATGTAAGGTTGAAGATTTTGGGGTTGGGGGAAGCAACAACAGAGTCAGGTAATGAGTTCCAGGTGGTGACCACTGTATTGCTGAAATCGTATTTTCTGCAGTCAAGTTTGGAGCGATTTACATTCAGTTTATATCTATTCGCTATTGTGAAAATGAAAGGTAGAAAAAGAATACAATTCAATTCCTTCCCTTCATTCCCAACATCTATATGACTATATCAGTGATGGCGAACCTATTGCCTGGGTGCCAAAGGTGGCACACAGAATCATATCTGCTGGCACATGACCTAGCTCAGCTCCAACGTGCATGTGTGTGCCAGCCAGCTGATTTTTGGCAAACACAGAGGCTTTGCGAGGGCTGTTTTGGCTTCCAGACCACCTCTGGGAGGGGGAGGGCATTTTTACCCTCCCATAACTCCAGGGTAGCCATTCAAGCCTGGGGAGGGCAAAACACAAGCCTACTGGGCCTATCAGAAGTTGGGAAACAGGGCGTTTCTGGCTCCAGAGGGCCTCGGGGGGGGGGAAGCTGTTTTCGCCCTCCCCAGGCATTGAATTATAGGTGTGGGCACTCGCGCATGTGTGATAACACACACGCACGCTCTTTCAGCACCCGAGGAAAAAAAGGTTCGCCATCACTGGACTATATCATTAATCTTAATTTGTTGAATTGTTTTTTGCAAACTTAAAAAAAATAGGTTGACTTCTTAAATGTTTGTGGAGATTCTTGAAGCTATGCCCACATTAAAGGCTTCTCTAGCTGAACTTTAGATCAGTAAATCCTTCTTAAGGATTCTAAGTACCTTGAAGCATGGTTACTTGACAACCTTGTGTTAGTTCTCCAAACCATATTTTTGGATTTTAAAAAATGAACTTTCACTCCTAAATCACAAGCTCCTTGTGGTCAGAATGTTATCTTCCAGTTTGAAAGGTTGAGTTGATAAATTATATCTGCAGCTCACTCTCAAAATAAATGATAATCTCCTTATATTTTTATTGCTTTTTTGCTTAATTGATAAACAAAATTTTTTTTTTTATTATAAAACACTTGTCAGAGGTGTCTCTTATTTGATTTATTGTGGATCTAAAATAAAGGAGAGAGAGAACAAACTTTCTCCCTTTGAGGGAAAGCAGTCTGTTGTACACACAGCAGATAGTGGAAAATACAGGAAATAGTATAAGGACAGACTAGATGGACCATGAGGTCTTTTTCTGCCGTCAATCTTCTATGTTCTTAAATCTTGACTTAAATTTAGTCTGCATTCAAAAATACAAGAAACCCAATACTTTAATTTTCCCCCCCACGATGCATAAACTTTTAGAATGACTGAATATATGCAGGTAAAAAAATACCTGTGGATTAGAAAGTGATGATTACTATGAGTTCAGAACAGTGATGAAATCCATTTTTTTTTACTACTGGTTCTGTGGGCATGGCTTGGTGGGCATGGCAGGGGAAGGATACTGCAAAATCTCCATTCCTGCTCCATTCCAGGGGAAGGATACTGCAAAATCCCCATTTCCTCCATACTCCTGAGGGGAGGATATTGCAAAATCTCCTTTCCCACCCCAATCTGGGGCCAGCCAGAGGTGGTATTTGCTGGTTCTCTGAACTACTCAAAACTTCTTCCAACTTTTCTCTGAACTACTCAAAATTTCCACTACCGGTTCTGCAGAACCTATCAGAAACTGTTGGATTTCACCCCAGCACATAATCAAAATGGTAAATTGAATAGAAAATTACTCCATTTTCAAAATAAAAAAAACAGATGAAAGCTGATTGTCCTGACCAAACCAAAGTAGTTTTTCTAGTATTTTGCATCACAATTATTTTAAAAAAATGATACACACTATAATATGAATGATACACATTAAAATATAGAATTTAGAATGATTTTAGCTTAGAAATGTGAAATGTAAATTAACACACACACACACACAATTACCTGAATTTTTTTCATTATATTATTTCATTATAGTAATTGGAGCAGTATCAGATTCAAGAAGTTACGCAAATGTATGAGCTGAGCCAGGTGATGAACCAATGATTTGTATGTGGTACAAATTTAGCTAATGGCAGCTGCTACATAATTTCTATAACTATTTCATTTCACTTTGTAAGGGTCCTTGTCAAATAAATATGGTAGTATTTTGGAGAGGTTTAAGACCATCGTCCAAAACATCATGTTTTTATCAAGTTAGATCTTGAAAGGGTACGACATTACAATGTAATTTATATAAAGGAAGGGCATGTATGAGTACTTTTTTGCAATTTCATGTATTATGAAAAGTTTAATGCTACATAGTGATAACCTAGGATTGAATGAATGCTCCTTTGATATTTATGAGATGTATTAATAATGATTTTTGTGATATTTAGATTCTTCATTGATTCTATATTGAAATAATTCCTTGATCTATTTCTTATTAAAACCCAATTATTCGCACTAAACAGGTATATGAATACCTTTCCAACACAATTTGAAAGTAAGTCTGAGGAATATATTTTGTGTTGTCTGTTTTGGATTATATAGTGTGCCACATATTTCTTAGGACATCCAAATGGGCTTTGCCAAAGTGAACTGTTCTCTATTTTGTCACCCTCTAAGAAATATCAAGGAGGTGCATATTTTGTGGAATTTTGTAACTTTTTTATTTATTTATTTATTTATTTATTTATTTATTTATTTATTTTATTGGATTTGTATGCCGCCCCTCTCCGTAGACTCGGGGCAGCTAACAACAGTAATAAAAAACATCATATAAATCCAATACTAAAACAACTAAAAACCCTTATTGTAAAATCAAACATCCCTACAAACAAACATAACATGCATAAATGGTAAAGGCCTAGGGGGAAAGAATATCTCCGTTCCCCCATGCCTGATGGCAGAGGTGGGTTTTAAGGAGCTTATGAAAGGCAAGGAGGGTGGGGGCAATTCTAATCTCCGGGGGGAGTTGGTTCCAGAGGGCCGGGGCCGCCACAGAGAAGGCTTTTCCCCTGGGCCCCACCAAACAACATTGTTTTGTTGATGGGACCCGGAGAAGGCCCACTCTGTGGGACCTAACCGGTCGCTGGGATTCATGCGGCAGAAAGCGGTCTCGTAGATACCCATGTCCGGTGCCATGAAGGGCTTTATAGGTCATGACCAACACTTTGAATTGTGCCCGGAAACTGATCGGCAACCAATGCAGACTGCGGAGTGTTGGTGTTACATGGGCATTTTTGGGAAAGCCCATGATAGCTCTCGTAGCTGCATTCTGCACAAGTTTCCGAACACTTTTCAAAGGTAGCCCCATGTAGAGAGCGTTACAGTAGTCGAGCCTCGAGGTGCTGAGGGCATGAGTGACTGTGAGCAGTGACTTCCGGTCCAAATAGGGCTGCAACTGGTGCACCAGGCGAACCTGGGCAAACGCCCTCCTCACCACAGCTGAAAGATGTTTCTCTAATGTGAGCTGTGGATCGAGGAGGATGCCCAATTTGCTGACCCTCTCCGAGGGGGGCAATAATCCCCCCCAGGGTGATGGACAGACAGATGGAATTGTCCTTGGGAGGCAAAACCCACAGCCACTCCATCTTATCAGGGTTGAGTTTGAGTCTGTTGACACCTTTTGTAAGCACTTCATAACTTTGCAGCTTGCAAGATGTTTTAATCCACCTAATACTCAAAAAATGGGTGGCATTTAAGTTGGGTTCTGGTTCACAGATAATCTGTTTCCTGATAAAACAAATTATCTCTTCCCAGCCCTTCCTCAGACTTCACTTACACCTTCAGGTTCAAAGGGATGCTTCTAGAGGTTGACTGCTGCTGGTTCGCACTGGTTCAGGCAAACCGGTAGTTAAGAATCTGTGCAGTTCTGCAAACCAGCAAATCCCACCACTCATTTTTCAGCCTATTTTCCAGGCCATTTTCTGCCATTTTATGAACCATTTTGGCCCCCCAAAATGGCTGGAAACAGTCTGAAAACAGCCCAGAAAGCAGCCTGAAAGTGGCCCAAAAATGGTCAAAAACAGGTTGAAAAATGGGTAGGATTAGCCCCAACCTTTGAGGAGAGTGGATGGGAGCTGGGGCTGGGTGTGATGAGTAAGATCACCCACCCAATCACATGACCAGCTGATCATGCCTACCCAACCAGAGAACCAGTTGTTAAGTTTTTCAAGTCCCACCACTGGATGCTTCTAATTTTTGAGGGAGAGGGACCTTTCTCCAGTTGATTGAATATTTTTTCCTCTCTATTTTTTCCTTTAGGAATGTACCTGCTTCCTGGTAAAATAAACCATACTTTTTTTTTTACAAGGAACTATTTGTGATTACACATAATTATCAGTACTTCCACTATCTCACCTTCTGTTCAAACAGACAAGAAACTTGGAGTAATATACAATTCATGGGAATTTAAATATGCTTGATTTAAAGTGCTCAAAATTTGTTGTGAAGCAAGATAAAAGTGATCCAGGGGGTACTTTTTAATATTAGTAATTGTTTCAATAAACATACTACATTTATTAATTATTTTGATCCTGTTAAGGATTTCCCAGATATATTATATGGATGTTTTGAACATCTTTTTACCTTAGTTGGTTTGGGAATTGAAACAAGTTTAGCTTCCTTATTAGATTGGAAGATAGCCCATCTAAATCTAATTGCCCCGTTTAATTTTTCCTTTCCCTATTATCTCTTGTGTATATAAAAGCAAGAAAAATTATATGAATGTTCATTTAAAATTGTTTGAAAAGAAAATGGGAATATCTCTGTTTCAGAACGCTGGAGAGCGATAGTCATTAATTGGAAAATGTATTGCCAAATTTTTCTTTCTGAAAAGTGAAAAATGATACGAAAATTACTTTAACTATTCCTGCCAAATATTTTCCATTAATAAAACATAATGGTAATTATAACCAAAGTGATTTTTGTAACATTCATTATTCCTTTAGAATACATGTTACTAATATCCTTACCATATACATAGCCATTTTAAATTATTTTGAAAAGTAATATAAATATATTACTTTTTCAGTACATTAAGTTTGAGCTAGTGCAATTAAACAGATGCAGATTTTAGTATACAATTGACAGCATTGTTTTCTGGTCTTCCAGTCTAAAAATGACATAAAACAATTAGATACCTAATTAGATGTTGCACTGAATTGAAAGAGAGGTACAATAATAAGGCTAAACTTAATTATGCAAATAACAGCATTCTGAAGAATCATCAAAATATTTAGAAAATATTTAATGGATAATGTACGATGGTATAGCAGTAATTCATATAATAAAACTTGTTTTTCAGCATTGATTTTTAAATAATTTATAATTCTGTTCATGAAGCACAGTTTTCTGAATCAAAAGAGGTAACTGTACTGTTCTAAAAAAATCTTCCTTTTTCTATCTCTGATCAAATTCATATGTAGTAGCATTTTATCCAGAATATCAGTGACCTTTAAGGTAAATCTCATGGGAATTCTCCAATGCATTTAGGTCCTTACTTAGTGGTGTGTGTGTGTGTGAAGAAATGGTAGACAATCTCCAGAATATTTTTTAAAAAATTATTATACGAGGGTCGCCCAGAAAGTAATGCACCACTTTTTTTTTCTCAGCTAACAGTAATGGTACATATGCAAAACTTTAGATATACATTATTTGAATTGTCATGAGTGCGTGTGTAAATTTTGTGTTTCTTCAGACAGATAGCATAGCTGCAGCAGTGTTTCAAAATGGCATCTGTAAGTGATGAGCGTTACAAGCAGTGTGTCGTCATTGAATTTCTCACTGAAGAGAAAGAAACTGTTGGGAACATTCACAAACGTTTGTGTACAGTTTATGGAGAATCTGCAGTTGACAGAAGTACGGTTAGTCGCTGGGCACAGAGGGTGAGGCCATTACAAGACAGTTTGGCAGAACTCCAATATTTGCAGCATTCGGGGTAGCTAGCCACCGCTGTCACACCTGATAAGACACAGCTTACTGATGTGCTCATTTGCGAGGACCGATGCATAACGACTTGACAGTTGGCACTGAAGCTGCCAATCAGCAAAGGAAATGTGGAAGAGGTGATTCGCACAGTGCAGAAATGGCTTCATGACCAGAACAAGGAGTGGTACTGACAAGGCATACACGCCCTTGTGTCTCACTGGAGGAAGGCCATAGAATGGGACAGAGATTACGTGGAAACATAGGGAGTGTAGAAAAACATCATTCTTTCTTGTGCGTAAGTTTCATTGTGTTCAATAAATAATTGTTGAAGCAAAAATGTGGTGCATTACTTTCTGGGCAAGCCTCATAACGTACATCACTTATAGACGCCATTTCGAAACACTGCTGCAGCTACTCTATCTGTCTGAAAAAATGCAAAATTTACACACGCACTCCTGACAATTCAAATAATGTATATCATACCATTACTGTAGGCTGAGAAAAAAAAATGTGGTGCATTACTTATTGGATTTGTATGCCGCCCCTCTCCGTAGACTTCGGGCGGCTCACAACATATAATAAAATAATTCACAACAAATCCAATAAATTAAAAAAATTAAAAAAAAACCCTTTATTAAACCAGACATACACACAGACATTCCATACATAAATTGTATAGGCCCGGGGGAGTGGGGAATGCCTCAATTCCCCCATGCCTGATGGCAGAGGTGAGTTTTAAGAAGTTTACGGATGGCAAGGTGGGTGGGGGCAGTTCTAATCTCCTGGGGGAGCTGGTTCCAGAGAGTCGGGGCCACCACAGAGAAGGCTCTTCCCCTGGGACCCGCCAAATGACATTTTTAGTCGACGGGACCCGGAGAAGACCAACTCTGTGGCACCCTAATGTTATCAGGGACTTACGAAAGCTTAGTATAATAAAAAAAATTAAATATTCCAGAGATTGTTTCTTCTTCTATGTGGAATCTAGCCCTAGTCAACAAATGAATAACAACCACAACTCCCTCAAGTCAATCAACTAACCAAAATGTGACTCCATCAATCTATCAAAATGTTACAACACAGCCATCCAAACCACTTGCTGCAGCTGAGCAAGCATTCCACACACCCCATCACTGTTTATAGAAAAATGGCAGCCCTAACCACACTTTATTCGCAGCAGCACAAAGCCCAAAACACCAGTCTGAAGATGGCGTGTGTGATCTCATCAAAACATTGCAAATACACTCTCAATCGTACACAGGAAAAGACCCAAACACACCAAAACTTACATACATGCATGCATACACAGATACATACATAGATACATAGATACATAGATACGTAGATACGTACATACATACATACATACATACATACATATTGTATAATCAGCACAACCAGACTTATGACATAATCTAGAGCTCAGCATTCAAGTGTGCAAGGAATTTAACATATTTGAAAGTTGCATTTTCTTAGCTTTCTGTACTTACTCTGGGGGAGAAAAAGAAGGCAAGAGATATTCTACTGTTCCTGCAGGATGAGGAGGAAACTATTATATTGCAAGCATGTGAAATATTGGCAAAAAATAGGGAGTCCCCTGTTTGCTATTAATGTCTCTAATGCCCCTAGTATAAAAAGCACAAAACAATCAATAGTTTAGGATATTTACTAAATTAAAAGAAAAAAGAAAAACAAAATTCTACTGATATACATACATGCATACATACATACATACATACATACATACATACATACATACACCCTTCCTTGGTGCAGAGCTGAAGGGATTGGATACTGTAGCCTAGAGGATAATTCTCTGCCTTACAAGGCAAAGGTTGTAGGTTCAAGTCCCAGTGGGTATGGCTAGCTGATGAGGCCAAAATAAGGCCGAAATAGATCTATCCTAGTCTCCCTTAATTTTCAAATTCAGCAAAAAAAAAACCATATGACACATACAGATAGAATTGTCGTCTATCAATAAAATTAACTGCCTTGGAAATGGCCCTGGGTTGGGCCGAGAGGCAAATAAGGAGCTGTGATGTTCCTTCAATACACCAGGGTGATTCAACACAAAAATATGTAACCCTTCCCTGGTGCAGAGCTGAAGGGATTGGATACTGTAGCCTAGAGCAGTGTTTGAGCTGCGGCACATTATTCATATTTTCAAAATCCTCGGGAACATTGAGCGGGGTGTGTGTGTGTGTGTAAAAAAAAGTTTGGAAAAAAAATATCTCTCTCTTCCTCCCTTTGGCTCTATTTCTCTCTTTCTGCCCCACCTCACTCCGGGGTAAGGTTACTGCAAAATCCTCATTTCATCTTGATCAGCTGGAGACTCGGGAGGCAGAGAATAGATGGAGGCAGAGTCAGTTAGAGCTGGTATTTACCAGTTCTCTGAACTACTCAAAATTTCTGCTACCGGTTTTCCAAAATTTGCTGAATGTCACTTCTAATATGCATCTCAAAACTCAAATATGTTTACGACAGCAGCGGGTTGCATTTACCTGCAAACTGATGCACTGCACATGCATCCTCTTGATTTGGGGGGGACCGCACATGTGCCTGTGTGTACACATCCCTTGTGCAATTTTGCTTCCGTGCATACACAGGAAGCAAAAATGTGCTCAAATCTCATGAGGGGATGCTTGCATGCGTGCCCAATTTCGGCTATTTTTTGCTCCCATGCATGCCCAGAAAAAAAAAGATCACTGAAATCATACGTGTGTGAGCATCCCCTTACAAGATTTTGCTTCTGCGCATGCACAGGAAGCAAAAAAGCCAAAAAATTCAGGAAAAAATATGGCGCCACCTGACAGACCAGCACCAGAGCAGTTGTGTGCAAATTACCCAATCTGGTGGCCACAACCAGTACAGAGTCGCCTGCCACACTGGGATGGACTCAGCACTGCTTTACGATGATGCAGTTTTGTACCTCCTCCCGTAACAGAATACTGTATGAAACTAGACTTACAATCCTGGGCCTAGAAAGCTTAGAACTATGATGCCTTAAGCATGATCTAAGTATTGCCCACAAGATCATATGCTGCAATGTCCTGCCTGACAATGACTACTTCAGCTTTAACCACAACAACACAAGAGCATATAACAGATTCAAGCTCAATATTAACTGCTCCAAACTTGACTGTAAAAAATATGACTTTAGTAATCGAGTTGTTGAAGCGTGGAATTCATTACGGGACGCTGTAGTTTCATCCCCTAACCCCCAACACTTTCCCCTTAGACTGTCCATGGTTGACCTCTCCAGATTCCTAAGAGGTCAGTAAGGGGCGTGCACTAGAGTGCCTTCCGACCCCTGTCCTATTGTCTCTCCTATATCCCATATATCTTCTCTTCTATCCCTATATCTTTCTTTTATTCTCTCATTGATTATTTTATCCTATTTTCTATTCTTTCTCTAATTCTATTTCCTCGAAGGTGTCCTCTATTACCTTCATTGTGTATTATTGTGTATTGGACAAAATAAATAAATAAATAAATATCTATTTTTATATCTTTTCTTCTATCCTTTTCTTTATACATATTACTACATGTCTATTCTCTTCAATATGTATTGTGTATTGGACTGACTGACTGACTGACTGACTGACTGACTGACTGACTGACTGACTGAATTGCTCAGGTTGATTCCAGAACCACATATTTCTGCAGGTCAACTTTCCTTCAATTAGTTTATTCCAGAATTCATTTTCCTCTGCTCACCCACAGAACAATCAGTCAAGCCAAATCTGATTTATATGTGAGCAGAGAAATTTCAGCATGGTTCTTCAAGTAATCATCTACTAGAGATGAGAAAACTTCTTGTCACTATGTCTGAGATCTCCACAGTCTGGTAAAGTGTCGATATTCTTCTGACTCCCCATGTCAAAGTGAACTAGGCAAGAAGTAAAGGCTACCACACAAAGCCCATTGCCAGAGCTTCATTTCCTTAGTTCTGGACTATCACACAATTCCATTGCAAATTATTAGAATGCAGAAGTGCAATGGTTTTTGTTCAAGAAATCTGCAAAAATGTCCTTTTAATGTAGCAGCAGAATAAAATCTTAAAAATCTTTTTCCAAATTGGCTGTTGTGAACTACTCATTAAATATATAATGTTAATATAGCTATAACTGGAATGCTAATAAAGACATTTCTTATGATGAATATACCACATATATACCACATTTTAAAATAATATCAATTAAATCAACAAAGTACTGTGATTCTTAAATTACTCAGACCCTAGGCTGTTCAGATGTATTCTAGTACTTGTAAATGGACTTTTAAAAAGTCGACAGCGTGGTTTTAATGATGGTTTATTCTTGGGGAAAAGTATGGGGCAATTTCAAAGGGGAAAGTATTCAAGCAGCATTTGAAGAGAAGAACAAGTCAAGAAAAGGAATACAAGAAATTTAGTATGACATAATGAGTAAAATTTCTACTATAAGAAAATAGCTACATGATTAGGAACTCTTAGTCATAAACATGTAATACTCTTGTGCCTTTAGGTACGAGCTTCGTATGAATGAACGCAGTTCAATTCATGTGTGTGTGCGTGCGCGCATGCGTGCGCACACAGGTTTTGTGATGAATAATCAAAAAGCAAAGATGTTAACCAAAAAAATCTCCATGAAAATAGAGATGGAAAAGAATTGATAAGGAAAATGGGTTTAAA